>NW_027142371.1:14191202-15391202 GCF_026170545.1 Melanerpes formicivorus | reverse complement strand
AGTGGAACAAAATGTGGTGCTTTGTGGGCAGTGGAGAGATCAGAGTCCAGCCCAGCTGCCTAGCAGGGAAGGAACTGGGAGTATAGGTCAGCAGGAGCTGAAGACGAGCCAGTGTGTGCCCAGGTGGCCAAGAAGGCCACCAGCATCCTGGCCTGGAGCAGCAGCAGTGTGACCAGCAGGAGCAGGGCGGGGATCATGCCCTTGTATCGGGCACTGCCGAGGCCACTCCTGGAGTCCTGTGCTCAGTTCTTGGCCCCTCCCTCCAAGAAGGACATGGAGGGGCTGGAGTGTGTCCAGAGAAGGGCTGGGAAGCTGGTGGAGGGTCTGGAGAACAGGGCTGGTGGGGAGCATCCAAGAGACCTGGTGTTTTTCAGCCAGAGAAGCTGTACAGCCCACCCCAGGGAAGTGGGTGGCACAGCAGCAGGGCCTCAGCCAAGTGGCTTCCCACTGCCACAGCTGTGCCCACACTGTCCTGGATGCCACCCTCCTTGGAGAGGCTTGGTCTGACTCAGCTGCCAGTCTGCACAGAGTGGGCAGGTGAAAACCCAGCACACAACCACAGCAGCATCTTCTGTGCCCACCTTGGCAGCCCAGTGAGGCAGCTGGCACAGGGGCAGGCAGCCGTGGTGCTGCCAGCCCCCTGGGAGCAGAGCTGAGCTCCTGGGGCCAGAGCTGGTTGCAGATGTTTGTTCCCCAGTGCTTGCTGCTGTCAGGGGTTGGTTTCCAGATGACTTCAGCTGCAGTGCATTTATAGCATGAAAAAGTGAAGCCTAAAGGAGCTGCTTGGTTCAGATCCCATGGGAGGGAGGTGTGGGGCTCACTGCTCCCCCCTCCTGCCTCAGCACTCTGGGGGCTCCCTTTGCTCCTTGAGCTGCTCCTCTTACTCTTGGGTTTGGGCTCAGTTCTCTTTGAATTGAGGCAGCAGCCAGCAGGCCTGGCCTTGGGCAAGGGAGCCATGTGCAGACTGGCAGAGGAAGGCATCACAGAGGTCTCTCCCACTGCAGCATTGCCCCATGAGATGCTCCTGGGGGGTGTTCATGAGGCATCCCTGTGTTCAGAGCTGAGCTGTTTCCAGCTGAGCCTCATCTCAGCCCTGCAAAGCAAAGGGAGATGCTGGGAGAATGCTGGAAGCAGCCTTGCACTGAAGATGAACAGGGGGGAGTGGGACCAGCTGCCAGGTGACAGAGGGAGGCTCTTGGGCTGGAGAATGGGGCCCTGGGGTCCCTTCCCGGGCTGGCTGTGCTGCCCTGTGCCAGCTGGGCGCCGGGGCTCAGTGCAGGGGGAGCAGGCAGAGCCCAGCCCGGGGCTGCAGCTCGCAGCGGCTGCCACGTTCCCTTGACAACACTAAAGCGTGATCTGCTCTCTCTGGGGTGTGTTTTCCTCTGGTGAGTGGTGCTGGAAGGAGGTGGGAGGCAGCTTCTTGCCCAGGGGGGCTGGTGGGAGCTTGCTGACTTCAGCAGGCTGTGTGCAGCTCTGCCCAGCAGCATCCTGCGTGGCTCAGGACCAGTCTGGCTCAGGCTGTGGAGAAGACCCTCCTGCCTGGGAGCTACTGCCCCAGGTGCCCAGTCTGAGCCAGCCCCACACCAGCCCCACACCAGCCCCACACCAGCCCTTCCTGTGGAAGTGGCTTCAGCAGCAGAGGAGGCCTGGAGGGGTGGGCAGCACCCCCAGGTCCCTGTGCCACCCAGCTGCTGTGGTGGCCATCTCTGAGAGAGCTGACAGCCCAGAGAGGCAGGAGGACAAACACTGCTGGGCTGGTGGGACTGCTGGTCCCCAGAAGAGGCACCACACCACCACCTCTGCCTCCCAGGGGACATATCCTGATGCTGGGAGCTGCCAGGCCCACAGGCCCCCTTGCTGGCTTGGACCTGGAGCGAGGTGGGACATTCTTACAGCCCTCTACAGCTCCCTGAAAGGAGGCTGGAGCCAGGGGGGTTGGTCTCTACTCCCAAGGAGCAAGGGACAGGACAAGAGGAAATGGCCTCAAGTTGCCCCAGAGGGGGCTCAGGTTGGCCATGAGGAAGAATTTCTGCCCCTTGAGGGCTGTCCAGGCCTGGCCCAGGCTGCCCAGGGCAGAGGTGCAGTCCCCATCCCTGGAGGGCTTTCAGAGCTGTGGAGCTGAGGCCATGGTTGGTGGTGCCCTGGCAGTGCTGCTGTGAGGGTTGAACCTGATCAAGATCTCTTCCAGCCCAGATGGTTCTGTGTTTGTGTCAGGGGTCAGCAGCAGATCTCAGCTGCTCCTGCCCCATCCCTGGGCAGACACTTCCCAGCTCCACTCTACCCAGTGCTGACTGGAGGCACCCACACTTGCTGCAGCACAGCAGCTGCTCCATCCCCAAGCTCTCCACACTCCCACCAAGGTGGATGTCAGGGGTGCTGCTGAAGGCCACCCCTCCTCTCCCTCCCTTGCCAGGCAGTCCCCACCGCGGCCCCCGCTGCCTGTCCTGCCCCCAGGGCCACAGGGAAGCAGGGAGAGGGCTGCTGGGCTGGGCTGCTGCTGGTGGGATGCCTGGAGGATGGATTCCTTCGCACCAAAGCCATGGCAGCAGAAGAAAGGCTGCTGGCTGCCAGGCCCTGCGCTGCCTGCGCTGCTCTAACCAGCCCCAGCCCTGCTAAATATACTCCGGAGCCTCCCAGCCTGGGGTAAGCTGAAACAGATGGGTGTTTCACAACGGCCCTCGGGTGGGGAAGGGCACAGCCCTGCTGCTTTTCTGGGAAAAAAAGAAGCCCCCTTCCAGGAGCTGCAGCAAGCTGCTGCCCAGGCCCCGGGTCGGGGCTGCTGGGGGCCTGGGGGCTGCCGCGGCAGGCAGAGGCCAGCAGCTCCCCGGCCTGGCGGCACAGGCAGGGCAGGGGGGCTGGGGGACCTGCAAGGCAGTGATGCCCTTACTGCTGTGGAGGCTGGAGTGAGAGAAACAGCCTCCTGCAGGTGAGGGGAGAGGCATCTGGAGGCAAGGGAGCAGCAGGGAAAGGCCACAGCTCCCTGGAACAGAACCCTTGGGTTGGAAGAGACCTTTCACATCCTCAGGTCCAACATGAGCCCAGCACTGCCAGGGCACCACCAAACCATGGCCTCAGCACCACAGCTCCATGGCTCTGAAAGCACTGCACCCCTGCCCTGGGCAGCCTGGGCCAGGCCTGGACAGCCCTCAAGGGAAGAAATTGTTCCTCATGGCCAACCTAAACCTCCCCTGGGGCAACTTGAAGCCATTTCTTCTTGTCCTGTCCCTTGTTCCTTGGGAGAGAAGACCAACCCCCAGCTGGCTGTGGCCTCCTTTCAAGGAGTTATGGAGAGCCAGAAGGGCTCTCCTCAGCCTGCTCTCCCCTCAGCCTCCTCTCCCCTCAGCCTGCTCTCCCCTCAGCCTCCTCTCTCCTCAGCCTGCTCTCCCCTCAGCCTCCTCTTCCCTCAGCCTCCTCTCCCCTCAGCCTCCTCTTCCCTCAGCCTGCTCTCCCCTCAGCCTCCTCTCCCCTCAGCCTCCTCTCCCCTCAGCCTCCTCTCCCCTCAGCCTGCTCTCCCCTCAGCCTCCTCTCCCCTCAGCCTGCTCTCCCCTCAGCCTCCTCTCCCCTCAGCCTCCTCTCCCCTCAGCCTGCTCTCCCCTCAGCCTCCTCTCCCCTCAGCCTCCTCTCCCCTCAGCCTGCTCTCCCCTCAGCCTGCTCTCCCCCAGGCTGAGCACCCCCAGCTCCCTCAGCTGCTGCTCCCCAGCCCTGTTCTCCAGACCCTTCCCCAGCTTCCTTGCCCTTCTCTGGACCTGCTGCAGCCCCTCAGTGCCTTTCTTGGAGTGAGGCCCCCAACCCTGAGGCCAGCACTGATGGTGTGCTGCTCTCCCTGGAGGGCTGGATGCAGGGTTCCTTGTGTTGGGGTGCAGTGAGCTTTGTGCTGGCAGTGCTGGGGGGCTCCTGCAGCCCAGGCCACCACTGTGCTGAGCCCAGGACCCCTCCCTGTGTTAAGCCATGACAGAAAGAATGCAGAGCTTCCCTATGGGGTGTAAGGACACCCTGCTCACCTCCCAGAGGAGGCAGGCTGGGGGTGAGGGGGCTGCTGCAGGGCTGGGGCCAGCTGTGGCAGCTTCCCCTCCCTGTGGAGCTCGGGTGCCACGTCGTGGGGCCGCTGGATGTGGAGCGCAGGCTGCCCTAGGCCAGTCACCAAGCTGAAGGGAAAAAGTCATCTCCAGGCTTGAGGTTTCTTTGAGAAAATCCTGGAGGCAGGATAAATTCCAGAGCAGAGGAAGCCTGGCTTGGGCTTGTCCCCCAAACAATGGCCCTGGGATCCAGCGGGGAGCCAGGCCGAGCCCTGCGGACTCGAGTCGCTGCTGGGCCAAACCCAGTCCTGCTCCAGCTGCGGCCTCAGAGCGTGGTGGGACCCAGCCCACCCTTCCTCCCCTTGCTCAGCAGTGCCAGCACGGTGTGACCCAGCAGCCAGAGAAGCAGCCAGCAGCCCTGGGTGCACGCTGGCCTCCTCCTTGCTGCAGCCGTCCCGCGGGGCGATGGGAGCAGTGCCTCCCGCCGGGACCCGGCTGGGGCTGGGAGGAGAGCTCCTGGGCCAGGGCCAAGGCTGCCTGCATGGTTCTCATTTAGTGCACTGTAGATTTTGGGGAAGGGGAGAGCTGTCTAGGGAGCAGGGAGGATTGCAGTTTGAAAGCTAATGAAATAAAGCCATCAGTCAAGGCAGATGAGCCTTCCCACCCCAGCATCCTTCGATGGCTCGCAGCAGATGGGCTGCAGCCAAACCCACTTGTAGCCATTTAATGAATTGGCCATGAAGGTTTTCACTTACAGGCTGCTTGAGGAAAAGGCATAAAGGGGGGGCGGGGGGAGAGGGGGTAGTCAAATATTCCATGCCTGGGGCTCCCTCTTAATGGAGACATAAAGTTGCCTTTGACATTCCCAGAACCGCAGTGCCCCGGGAAGGGAGGGGATGGATCTGCAAGCTATTGTGCAGGGCTGCTGGAGCAGGGAGCTGGGAGGGAGCTGTGTGCCTTTCTTTTTGCTGTGGAGTGGGAAAGCAGAGCAGCAGAGGCCACAGCTCTGAACATCCCCCTCCCTCTCCTCCCCTGGGGACACGCAGAGGGGGAGGTTGTTGCTGGGGCTGTGTGTGGTTGCCGTTGATGTTTGCTCATTCATGGGAGTGATTGGGCTTTAATGAAGGAGGCTGTTTGGCATCTTGACTCTGGGTATCAATGACACAGAGGGACTCCTGTGTTCTCCCCCGGCGGTGGCATTGCCTTCCCCAGCCCAGGGAGCGAGCCCTTGGTAGATGCCCTCACCCCAGAGCTTCAAAGAGCTCTGCCGGCATCTCCCCTGGCCGGAGCAGGACAGAGGAGCAGCAGCCCGGGGCTCAGGGGGGTTTCCACATCCTTCCTCACCAGCCCTGCATTTCACAGGGCCCCCTGCCCACCCCTGCAGAGCCCAGCTCTGCCCAGCCTCCCTCCTCCTCCAGCTGTGCCCCCACACACCGAGGTGGGGGCTGCAGGGGGCTGGGGATGGCTTGGGTTTGGGTGGAAAGGAGAGGAGCAGTTTGTGTCCCAGCCCTCTGCCCTCCCAGGCCTAGGTGGGAGCTGCCCC
Source organism: Melanerpes formicivorus (assembly GCF_026170545.1). Lineage (NCBI taxonomy): Eukaryota > Metazoa > Chordata > Aves > Piciformes > Picidae > Melanerpes > Melanerpes formicivorus. The sequence goes on along the minus strand of NW_027142371.1, from coordinate 15,385,643 downwards.
TTGCAGGGAGCTGCCCCTTGCAGGGAGCTTTGGGAGCAAAGCCTTTGCCACAGCACCATGGAATTGTTTGCTTGGAAAAGGCCTCTGAGATCATTGAGCCCAGCCCCACCATGGCCACCAGACCCTGGCCCCAGCTGCCATGGCCACAGGGCTCTTGCACACCCCCAGGGACGGGGCCTGCAGCACCTCCCTGGGCAGCCTGGGCCAAGCCTGCCCAAGTCCTGTGCCAAGCTGGCCAAAGGCAGACTCCCAGATTGTTCAGCACGTTCAGGGAGCAGCACAGCTGGAAAAGCAACCCAGCAGCTGCCTCCCCACCCTGCTGGAGCCAGCAGTGCCAGGGCCCCTGGGCACATTGCAGACAAAGCCTGGGGCTGCCCCTCTGGGCACTGTGACTGTGCCTCCTGATGGCCAGCACAGGGTCAGAGAATGTTAGGGGCTGGAAGGGACCTCTGGAGGTCATCCAGTCCAAGCCCCTGCCCGAGCAGGGTCACCCAGGGCAGTCACACAGAGCACATCCAGGGGGGGTTGGAGTCTCTCCAGAGCAGGAGGCTCCACAGCCCCCCTGGGCAGCCTGCTCCAGGGCTCTGCTCCCTCACAGCAAAGAAGTTTCTCCTCATACTGAGGTGGAACCTCCTGGGCTCCAGCTTGTGCCCATTGTTCCCTGCCCTGTTAGCAGGCACCACCAAAGAGCCTGGCACCTTCATCCTGACACCACCCCTCAGATATTGATAGGCATTGATCAGATCCCCTCTCAGCCTTCTCCAGACTGAACAGCCCCAGGCCTCTCAGTCTCTCTTCATAGGAGAGAGGCCCCAGTCCTCCATCATCCTCATAGATCTCCTTTGAACTCTCTCTAGGAGATCCCTGTTGATGCAGCCATGCCCTGTGCCTGGAGGTGCCCACAAGGAGCAGCAGCTGCTCAGCTGCCCTCACCCATAGGCTGCCATGTGCCAGCTCACCCAGCCCTGCTCCACCATGGGGCAGGTTTGGGCTTTGGGACCTGAGCAACATCAGTCAGTCCCAGCAGAGCTGAGTGGGGTGAGCTGGGAGCTGTGCCCAGCTGGCAGGCACAGCAGCTCTGGGTGCCCTGTGGACCTTGGCACGGTGGCACAGCAGCAAGCAGAGCGCAGCCGTGCAGGTAGAGCCCAGCGGTCCGGGGGCACAGAGATGCCACAGCTGCCTCTGCTTGTGCTGAACATGCAGAAATGGAGCTGGGAAGGGCAGCCTGCTGTGCTCAGCCTCAAAGTTGTTAATAAAGTGGTAATTAAAATCACTTGGGAAGAGTGGCCCTGCCAGGAGGAGAGGCAGAAACACAAGAGCCTCTCATTGTTCAGGGGGCTGTGCCCATTCATGGGTGGAAGGCAGCCATGGAGGCTCCTGGCACCCATCCCTCTGCCCAGCATGCAGGGTTGTTTATTGTCCTGGTTATGAAACATGGCAGAGTGGCTGTGCTGTCACTGTGCCCCCCCTGCAGAGGGGCACGGACCCAGCAGCAGCCCCACACCTCTCGCTGCTCCTCTGCCGCAGCCACCCCCCGGGGGCCCCTGCTGCCACCTCGCTGCTGCCACAGCAGCAGGCAGAGCCTCCCTGGGCTCTGCAGTGCCCAGTGGGGAGAGGACCTCTCTGGGGAAGCCTCCCAGCTCGTCTTCACTTCTCCTGGTGGGGGCAAGAGCCCTGTGAGCAGGGAGTCGTCCAGGAGCAGCCGGGGGGCGCTGCCCTGCTAATCCTCTCCCATTGTTTGCAGCTCAACTACACCCGGCCGGGGCTGCCGAAGCTCAACCCCAGGCTGCTGGAGAGCTGGAAGCACGAAGTGAAGGAGAAGGGCCGCATCAACTGTCCCAACAACGTAAGCCTCTCCCCGGCCTGCCGGCAGGAGGCAGCAGGGGCAGAGCCCTCCGCAGCCCCCTCCCTGCAGGGCCCCGGCTGAAGCTGGCAGCGATGCGCTCAGCCTTGCTTCGCCTCCTCCTCTCCCCGGGCTCCTTGGGTGGCTGAAGTGTGTCCCACCCCTGGGGTCCCGATGGCTGTGTTGGAGCCACCAGCCTTGGGGACCAGCTCACCTTCTCCTGGGGTGCCCTGCTTCGGCATTGCCTAATTCGGGCTCTGGAGATGCTTTGGGGAGCTGCTGGGATGCAGGCAGGGGGAAGGCTTCTGCTCTGAGCTCCAGAGCCTCTGAGCTGCACAGCCTCTGAGCTGCACAGCCTCTGAGCTGCACAGCCTCTGAGCTCCACAGCCTCTGAGCTGCACAGCCTCTGTGCTCCACAGTCTCTGAGCTGCACAGCCTCTGAGCTCCACAGCCTCTGTGCTCCACAGCCTCTGAGCTCCACAGCCTCTGAGCTGCACAGCCTCTGTGCTCCACAGTCTCTGAGCTGCACAGCCTCTGAGCTCCACAGCCTCTGAGCTCCACAGCCTCTGAGCTGCACAGCCTCTGAGCTGCACAGCCTCTGAGCTCCACAGCCTCTGTGCTCCAGAGCCTCTGTGCTCCACAGCCTCTGAGCTGCACAGCCTCTGAGCTGCACAGCCTCTGAGCTGCACAGCCTCTGTGCTCCACAGCCTCTGAGCTGCACAGCCTCTGAGCTGCACAGCCTCTGAGCTGCAGAGCCTCTGTGCTCCACAGCCTCTGAGCTGCACAGCCTCTGTGCTCCACAGCCTCTGAGCTGCACAGCCTCTGAGCTGCACAGCCTCTGAGCTCCACAGCCTCTGAGCTGCAGAGCCTCTGAGCTCCACAGCCTCTGAGCTGCACAGCCTCTGAGCTGCACAGCCTCTGAGCTGCACAGCCTCTGAGCTGCACAGCCTCTGAGCTGCACAGCCTCTGAGCTCCACAGCCTCTGAGCTCCACAGCCTCTGAGCTGCACAGCCTCTGAGCTGCAGAGCCTCTGAGCTCCACAGCCTCTGAGCTGCAGAGCCTCTGAGCTGCACAGCCTCTGAGCTCCACAGCCTCTGAGCTCCACAGCCTCTGAGCTGCACAGCCTCTGAGCTGCAGAGCAGGCCTTGCTTTGCCCAGTGTACAGCCAGGGCTGGTTTGCAGCCATTCCCTTCTGAAGCCCTGGGGGCAGGCTGTGTGCTCCATCCCGCTGCACCCCCAGCCCCACCCCGCGGGGCCGTGAGCCCCACCCCGGGGCTGGGCCTCGGTTTATGGTCTGGAGCAAAGCCTGGCTCATGGTGGGGGGCAGGCTGAGCGCTGGCACACACAGGCCCTTTGAGCCCTTGCTCTGACCGCTCAGGCTGCTGCCCAGCTGCCTCCCCTCGGCGTCTGCTGCAGGGCCTCCCCACTGCTCCCCCATGGACTTGCCGTGGAGACACCGAGGGGAGGCAGCTGGGCAGCCCCTTGCAGGGGAGGTGGCCACAGGAGTCCCATTAGTGCTAATGGGAAACGTGTGACCCGGGCCCTGCTAGCCCGAGCCTGGCCTGAGCCTGGCCTGAGCCTGAGCCTGAGCCTGGATCGAGCCTGAGCCTGGCCTGAGCCTGGCCTGAGCCTGGCCTGAGGCTGAGCCCTGAGCCTGGCCTGAGCCTGGCCTGAGCCTGAGCCTGAGGCTGAGCCTGGCCTGAGCCTGGCCTGAGCCTGAGCCTGGCCTGAGCCTGAGCCTGAGCCTGAGCCTGAGGCTGAGCCTGGCCTGAGCCTGAGCCTGGCCTGAGCCTGGCCTGAGCCTGAGCCTGAGCCTGAGCCTGAGCCTGGATCGAGCCTGAGCCTGGCCTGAGCCTGGCCTGAGCCTGGCCTGAGGCTGAGCCCTGAGCCTGGCCTGAGCCTGGCCTGAGGCTGAGCCAGAGCCTGAGGCTGAGCCTGGCCTGAGCCTGGCCTGAGCCTGAGCCTGAGCCTGAGGCTGAGCCTGAGCCTGAGGCTGAGCCTGGCCTGAGCCTGGCCTGAGCCTGAGCCTGAGCCTGAGCCTGAGCCTGAGCCTGAGCCTGGCCTGAGCCTGAGCCTGAGGCTGAGCCTGGCCTGAGCCAGAGCCTGAGGCTGAGCCCTGAGCCTGGCCTGAGCCTGGCCTGAGCCAGAGCCTGAGGCTGAGCCTGGCCTGAGCCAGAGCCTGAGGCTGAGCCTGGCCTGAGCCAGAGCCTGAGGCTGAGCCCTGAGCCTGGCCTGAGCCTGAGCCTGAGCCTGAGCCTGGCCTGGGCCTGAGCCTGGCCTGAGCCTGGCCTGAGCCTGAGCCTGAGCCTGAGCCTGAGCCTGGCCTGAGCCTGGCCTGAGGCTGAGCCCTGAGCCTGGCCTGAGCCTGGCTCGGGGTCCCTGCGGCGCAGCAGGCTCCTGGCCCTGCCACAGGGCAAGGCACAGGGCAGGGGCAGTGTGGCAAACCTGCTCTGTTCTTCCCACAGTGCTGTGAAGCCATCTACTCCAGTGTCTCGGGGCTGAAGGCTCACCTGGCCAACTGCAACAAGGTAGGAGCTGCCTCTTGCTCGGCTCAGGCCCTGGGCCTCTCCTCCCCTGGGGTCCTGTGGAAGCAACAGGCCAAGGGGCAGCAGCACAGTCACAGCAGCTGTGGCTGCTGGGCTGAGCAATGCCTCTGCCCTGGGAGTCATCACCACTCAGCCTCTTGCACCATCCCAGTCCAGCTGCTCACCCTCAGCAGTGTCCTGAGCAGGACCAAGCCCACAGCCACAGGCAGGTCACAGAATGGTCTGGGTGGGAAAGGACCTCTCAAGCTCATCCAGTCCAGGCCCCTGCAGTCACCAGGGACAGCCCCAGCCAGAGCAGGCTGCTCCCAGCCCCAGCCAGCCTGAGCTGCAGTGGTGCCAGGGAGGGGGCAGCTCCCAGCTCCCTGGGCAGCCAGGGCCAGGCTCTCCCCACCCTCAGCACCAAACATTTCTCCCTTCTCTCCACTCTCAATCTCTCTCTTTTGAGTTCAAACCATCCCCCCTTGGCCTATCCCAACAGGCCCTGCTCAGAAGTCTCTCCTCAGCTTTCTGAGCAGCCTTTAGGCACTGAAAGACCACAAGAAGGTCCCCTCAGAACCTTGCCTGCCTCCAGGTAAAGGTGGAGGGGCTCAAACTGAGTGGATGTGCCTGAGCTCCTGCCCCAGCCTTGGGTGAAAGGCTTTGCAACACAAACGCCCTGCTCAAGAGCCCAGACCTCCGACACACCAAGTGCCTTGGAGATGGGCAGCAGAAGCTTCACCTCCTCCCAGCTCAGTGTGCTCATCCCACAGCAGCCCCTGAGTCCCTCCCAGGCCTTCAGCTGCCCAGCAGCTCCCACAGCCCCGCAGTGAGGGCAGCAGCTCCGAGCCAGGGAGCCCTGAGCAGCCCCCAGGGCTGGGGGGCATCAGGAGCCTGTGGGTTTGGGCAGCCCCTCTGGAAGCCCAGCAGCTTCCCCAGCTGGAGGGATGCTGGGGGGGGACCTCCTGGGGATGGAGCTGAGGCTGGAGGGGGTCTGTGAGCAGTGACCTCTCCTGGGATGGAGCAGCAGCACTGCTGGCTGCAGGGAGCTCTGTGCCCTGCAGCCTCCAGAGGAGCTCAGGGTCGGTGGCTCAGCTTTGGAGCAGTGAGAGCTGCTGAAGCTTTGTGCCCTGAAACGCTTCCAGCTGCAGCTTCCAGTGAGAGGAGCTTCCAGGAGGCAGCTCCAGCACATCCCCTGTGGTGGCTGAAAGACAAACTGCTGCTGGAACACCAACCCCTAGTGGGATCATGTAGCAGCTGGGCTGCAGGGATCCCCCAGAAGCAGCTGGATTTGTGCAGCATGGAAGTGCAAACACAGGAGGGCAGGGCAGGCCCTCTGCTGCTGCAGCACCAGGCAGCTCACCAGGAAGGTTGGGAGGGACCTGCAAAGCTCATCCAGCCCAGAGCCCTGCAGTCAGCAGGGACATCCCCACCCAGGGCAGGGGGCTCACAGCCACAAAGCTGCCCTGCAATGGTTCAGGCTCTCCCCACCCTCAGGGTCAAACATTTCTCCCTTCTCTCCAGTCTTGAATCCCTCTTTGAGTTCAAACCATCCCCCCCTGTCCTATCCAGCAGGCCCTGCTCAAAACTCTGTCCCCAGCTTCCTGCTCACCCTTGGTAAGCACTGCAAAGCCACCAGGAGCTCTCCCTGGAGCCTTCTCCAGGCTGCCCAAGGCCAGCTCTCTCAGCCTGGCTCACAGCAGAGGGCTCCCAGCCCTGCCAGCACTGCTGTGGCCTCCTCTGGCCCTGCTGCAGCAGCTCCAGGTCTGTGCTGAGGACTCCAGAGCTGCCCCAAGGTGACTTTTCCATGAGGAGCTCTGAAGGCAGCTGGCAGCAGGGCTGGCCCTGCCTGGCTCCTGCCTGGCTGCTGCCTGGTTCCTGCCTGGCTGCTGCCTGGCTGCTGCCTGGCCCCAGAATGAAAGACCACTCTGGCTGCAGGCTTACAGCCTGGAGGCAGCACTGGAGAGTTCCCAGGGAGCCTCTCTGTCTCCCGGGGGCCATCCACAGCGCCCTGCCCAGCAGGGAGCACATTTGCCACCCCCCAGCGGCTCTGGTGACAGAGGCAGCAGCTGCTGTGTCCTGGTGACAGCCTGCAAGGAGAATGGGGTGAGCCTGCTGGACACAGGTGAGGTGGTGCTGGGGTCCCAGGAGCTGGCAGGTCTGACAGGGAGGAAGTGGAGGCCCTGGGCCTGCCGCCGGCCCGGGGCCACACGGTGCAGTGGTAATGAACCAGGCGGTGGTGGAGCTGCCCAGGCAGCAGAGCCTGCAGCTCCCTGCCCTCCCAGCTCCCCAGAGCCTGCAGCTCCCTGCCCTCCCAGCTCCCCAGAGCCTGCAGCTCCCTGCCCTCCCAGCTCCCCAGAGCCAGCAGCTCCCTGCCCTCCCAGCTCCCCAGAGCCTGCAGCTCCCTGCCCTCCCAGCTCCCCAGAGCCTGCAGCTCCCTGCCCTCCCAGCTCCCCAGAGCCTGCAGCTCCCTGCCCTCCCAGCTCCCCAGAGCCTGCAGCTCCCTGCCCTCCCAGCTCCCCAGAGCCTGCAGCTCCCTGCCCTCCCAGCTCCCCAGAGCCAGCAGCTCCCTGCCCTCCCAGCTCCCCAGAGCCAGCACTGATGCCTGCACTGGTGCCAGCACAGCCAGCAGCACCAAGGCTGCTGGGGCAGCGCCAGCACGGGCTGAGGGGAGAGCAGAAGAAGCTCTCCTGAGCTGTGCTGGGGTTGAGGCTGGCAGGGAGCCGGTGGTTTAGAGATGAGCTTCTGTTTGCTGGGCTTTGGAGACTCACAACAGCCAAGTCCCCTGAGGAGGGGGCGGCAGGGCAGGGGCAGCGCCCCCTGCAGGCTGCTGGGCTGCAGGAGGATGGATGCTGTGTCTTGCAGGGGGACCACTCGGTGGGCAAGTACCGCTGCCTCCTGTGCCAGAAGGAGTTCAGCTCCGAGAGTGGGGTCAAGTACCACATCATCAAGGCTCACTCAGAGGTAAGGAGAGGGCTGGAGCTGGCCTGGGCTGCTCCCTGCTCCCAGGTGCCCATCCCCAGGCTGCTCCACCCACAGCAGCTCCCAGCAGCATCAGCAGTGCTGGGGCAGCCTGGCTGCAGGGACAGCTCCAACCAGAGCAGGCTGCTCAGGGCCCCAGCAAGTCTGACCTGGAATGTCTGCAGGGATGAGGCCTCAGCCTCCTCCCAGGGCAGCCTGTTCCAGCAGCTCACCAGCCTCACTGTGCAGAGCTTCCTCCTGATGTCCAGCCCAGCTCTGCCCTGCTCCAGCTTCAAACCACTGCCCCTTGGCCTGCCACTGCAGACCCTTCTGAGCAGTCCTTCCCCGGCCTGCCTGCAGGTCCCCTTCAGCCACTGAACCGCAGCTCTAAGGTGCCCCTGGAGCCTGCAGGGCAGCCCCAGCTCTCAGCCTGCCTTCAGGGGAGAGGTTCTGCAGCCCTCTGCTCACCCTCCTGGCCTCTGGCCCAGCCCCAGCAGCCCCACAGCCTTCCTGCCTTGGTTGCTCAGCACCAGGCAGGCTGTGTGCAGGACGGGGGCGCCAGCAGGCTGTGTGCCGGGGCAGGGGGATGCTCACTAACCCCCTGTCACCCCGGGCACAGAACTGGTTCCGCACCTGCTCCGAGGCCAGCCGCAAAAAGAGAAGCAGGGAGCAGCCTTGCGCCGGCAGGGAGGAGCCGAAGCGAAGCACAAACGGCAAGAAGAGAGGCAGGAAACCCAAGGAGCGGCCCGCCGAGCCCGCCCCGCGGAGCAGAGAGAGCCTGGCAGCAAAGACTAACCACAGGAAGGCTGCGGAGGCCTGGGACGGCCCCGGGGGCGGCCCCGAGGCGGGGGAGGAGCGCAGCCCCCGGCCCCAGAGCCAGCGCAAGGGAGCAGCCCCCCGGGGCCCCGAGAAATGAGCAGCTCGCCGCCGAGCAATCGTTTACAGCCCAGGGCAACAGGGTGGTGCGCGGGGGGGGCTCCTGCTTTCCTGTCCCCCCCGGTCCCGCCTCCTCTCCCCCCCCCGCTCACCCCTTTTTACAAACAATAACGGAAAAAAGGCAAAAAAAGGCAAGGAAAGAGACAAAAAAGAGAGAAAGCAGCAGTTGGCCTCTCCCAGCCAGTCCTGGGCCTGGATTCACACTGGAGAGCAGAACAGGGGCAAGCAGAGTGGGACCTTGCTGCCCCCCCTGCCCATGTCCATGCCCCCTGCCCAGCAGCACCCTGCTGCCACCCCTGCCCCTCGGGTCGCTCCCCCCTGCACAAACCAGTGATGCTTGAGCAGAGAGAAGTGCAATAGCAGCAGGGGCCCTGGGCTGGGGGGCTGCAGCCTCCCGCTGGGGGCAGTGCCTGCATCCCAGCTCCCAGGAGGAGGCTTCCCGAGGTGCTGGAGCTGTGCAGGCAGGGGCAGAGGGGCAGCAGCAGGGGCTGGAAGTGGATGTGGAGGAGGGGGCAGCCTGGCCATGCTTCTCCTTCAGCCTTGGGCCCAGAGGGGACATGGAATAGAATCATGGAATGGTTTGGGCTGGAAGAGAGCTTTCAAATCACAGAGTCCAACATGACCCCAGCACTGCCAGGGCACCACTGAGGCATGGCCCTCAGCACCACAGCTCCAGGGCTTTGGAACCCCTCCAGGCATGGGGGCTCCACCACGGCCCTGGGAGCCTGGGCCAGGCCTGGACAGCCCTCAAGGGGCAGAAATTGTTCCTCATGGCCAACCTAAACCTCCCCTGGGGCAGCTTGAGGCCCTCTCCTCTCAGTCTATCACTTGCTCCTTGGGAGAGGAGCCCAAGCCCTTGCCTCAGCAGGGCCTGGACCTGTGGTGTGTTGGCTTTGTGGCCAGCTCCCTGCAGGGCTTTGCAGAGCAGCATCCTGGGGCTGGCCATGGCTGGAGGACAGGCTGCAGGAGCTGTGAGCTGCCCTGAAGGGGTGGCAGGGGAGGTGTTGCTGTGGGCTGGGTCAGCTTGGAGGGTTTCATGGAATGCTGTGGGAGTGGAGCACTGTGGTGAGGCCTCAGGGCAGGGAGGGTGGTGGCAGGAGCTGTGCCCTGGTGCTCCAAGTGTCCCTGCAGATGGAGGCAGAGCCAGGGCCCTGTGCTGGCAGGAGCAGCACCAGCAGGACAGTGCTGGTGCAGGGGGAGCTGGCAGCCACTGAGCTGCCCCAGCAGCTGGGGGGGCTCCAGCTGGCAGAAAAGGCAACTCAGGTTCCCCATCCTGCCCCATCCCAAAGGTGCTGGTGGCCCAGGAAGGAGGAGCAAGGCTTTGGTCAGCCAGCTGCAGCCGTGGGAGGCGTGGGGCAGGGGCAGGAGCAGCTCCAAGTGACAATCATGGCTCCTGCACCGTGCATTCACCGTGGCTCTGCGGGCTGGGACCCACCATGGGCTGGGCCTGGGCTCCCCAGGATGTGTCCAAGCCCCCAGCCACCCTCCCTGGGGACAGGCAGCCCCCCCAGCTGCTGTCCTTCACTTGTTCCCTTCCCCCTGGCTTTGCTTTTCCCCATCCCGTCCCAACCCCTCGCCCCAGCCTGAGCCTGCCCTGGCTGGGATGTGTCTGTCCCCAGACCAAAACCAGGCTACCTCTGTCCTTGGGGGCAGGCACAGTTCCTCTGGGTCATGGAGCAGAAAGCTTCCTTTCAGCTGGGTTTGCTTCCCCTTGTGCAGAGCCAGGGGGGTGGCCCGGGGGGAGGAGAGCTTCTGCTCCTGCTTTAATCGAGTCCAACCTCAGCCCTTGGCTTCCTTCCCTGCTCTGCACCTCCTGGCTGGGGGCCTGGTGACATTGCCCTGCTCAGTGCCAGTGAGTGGCCCTCCCTGCTGGCAGGTTGGGGAGGGAGGGGCAGCACTGTCTGAAGCTGAGGTGGCCTGGAGGAGCTGATGGATGCTCCTGCTCCAGCTGCCAGCAGCTGGGTGCCAGCAGCAGCATCTCCTGGCCTGGTGTGCCCGGGGCCGAGGGACCTGCCCGGCTGTGCCAGGCTTCAAAGTCATTAGTGGGGAAGCTTAATTGGCCACTGCAGCTCGTCCTGGGGCTGCCTGGGCTTCCTCCCACCTTTGTTTTGATGGAGTCATGGTACAAACCCTGCCTCCCCAGGGAAGGGAGGGAGCTCCTGGAAGCTGCAAGGGCTGCATCGTGGTCTTTGCACCAGCAGGACACTTCCCTGGGTGAGGGCCTTGTGCTGTGCCCACGGAGCCCTGTGCCCACTCACCAAAGCAAAGGCCACCAGAAGGGCTGGCCAGGGGGGACCCCAGCACCCACAGAGGGTGCTCAAGGGGCACAGCATGGCTGGTGGGGGTGGGGGGTGGCAGTGCGCAGAGACCGGGGCCTGGCACGGAGGTTGGCACTGCAATCTCTGCTGCACCCCACATCACTTCCCACCGTGGGGGGAACCCCTGGCAGAGCTCCTTTGCCTGGCCAGGGGAGGGGACACCTGGGCTTGCACCTTCTAACCCCCACCTCCTGCCCAGGGCTCAATTAGCAGGCAATTAATTACCTGCTCCTTAATTACACTCCGGGCAGCACTGCACCCTGGGGCGAGCCCCAGCCTGGGAGCTGGGCTGGGAGCTGCTCAGGGGGGGAGACCTGGGGGGAGCCCTTCCTTTGGGGGGGCTGTGGGGAAGGTCTCTGTGGGGCCCAGCTCCAGATGTCTCCTGCAGCTGTGCTGTGGCTGTGCCCTGCCCCCTGATTGCTGGGGGGAATGGTCAGCTGGAGGGTTTGCTGAGCAGGTGCCACCCTCAGAGGGGCTGCCCTCTGAAGGTGTTTGCCCCTCTAGTCAGCTCTCAGGAACCTCTCCTGCTGCCAGCTTCTCCTCCAGCTGTCCCTTAGATCCCCAACTGTCCAGGGAAGGCTCCAGGCTGGTGCTGGGGATGCTGGCAGCTGCCTGCCCTGAGCTGGCAGAGTCTGCCAGGTTGTGCCCACTGGGGGAAGCTCACCTTGACCTGTGGGGTGAGATGGGGCAAGCAGGTCCTGCCTCCTGCTGTCCCATAGGGGTCTGGAGACTCTGCCCTGGCAGGGGGAGGCCTGTCCCTGAGCCTGGCACACAGACCTGAGCCACAGCTACAATGAAGCCCCACGGAGGGGACAGGGGTGCTGGGGGCACCCCCATGGTCCTGGCCTGCTGCCTGGGGTGCTCAAAGGGCTGTTGGGGGCATGGGGGGGTAGGAGGGGGTCCTCTGGGGGGGGCCCTGGCTGCAGCCCTGGGTGGCACCTGCCTGTGCAGCAGCCTGGGGTCGGTGCCACTCCTGTCACCCACACCCCAGGAGAGGAGAGAGCTAAAACCTGCCTGGGGGCAGGGACAGGCAGGCTGTGAGCCCACAGGGGGCAAACCCCATGGGACCATCCCAGGAAGCTTCAACCATGGTGGGTTGTGGGCAGGAACCCCTTGGCACCACCACGGTGAGGTTTGGCTGTGCCACCCTGCCATGGGCACCAGTGGGCAGGGAGCAAGGGCTGAGCATGGCCATGGTGCAGCTGCCCTGTCCCCAGGCACCAGCCAGGAACCCCTTGGCACCACCATGGTGAGGTTTGGCTGTGCCACCCTGCCATGGGCACCAGTGGGCAGGGAGCATTTTGTTCTTGTCCTTCTCTCCCCAGCCCAGGGCACAGCCAGGGGTTGCCAGTGCTGAGTGCCCTGGTGGGGGCTGGGGGGAGGGCAAAGGGAACCAACAACAGAGAAGAGAAGAAAAGGGGGAGGGGGAAGTCAATAAAGCAAAAAACCAACAAGAAAACAGACAAAAGACACCAAAAATAAGCAGAAATGGACAAAAGACACAGAAATGATCAAAATGAACAAAAGGCACCCAAAAAAACTTCATAATAATCATTAAAAGAAAATGGACAAAAGAGAGCAGGAAAGGATCATGAAAAGGCCAAGGGCCAAGAGAGAGCAAAGCTGAATCAGATCAGTGACCCAAGGAGGAAATGGATGAAAGAAGCCACCAAAAGTGGCACAAAAAAGAGAGAAATGGGCAAAAGATGCTCAAAATGAATTTGGTTAATTAATAATCCAAGGAGGAAACAGACAAAAGGCAACAGAAATAATGATCAGAGAGTGGGCAAAAGGCACCCAGAAAATAACAAATAGAAGGAAATGGACCCAAAACAACCCACCAAAAATAGTCAGTGAAAAGGGAAAGTGGAGAAAATGCACCCAGAAAGTAATTAAAGAGGAGAAAATGGACAAAAAGCACCAAAAATAATAATCATGGAGAGGAAAATGGGCAAAACACACCCAAAAAAAGTAATTAAATAGGAGAAAATGGAGAAAAAGCCCCAAAAATAGGCATTAAAAAGAGGAAGTGGAGGAAGTGCACAATAAAATCAGAATGAAGTAGAAGAGAAGGGACAAAAAAACCTCACCCAAAATAGTCAGTGAAAGGAGAAAGGGGAGAAAATGCACCCCAAAAATAATGAGATGGAAGAAAATGGAGGGGAAAAAAAACCACCCAAAATAAGAATTAAAAAGAGAAAAATGGGCAAAATACACCCAAAAAAAAGAGAGAAATTAAATAGAAGAAATGGACAAAAAAGCCACCGAAAATTAGAATTAAACAGGGGAAAACGGGCAAAATGCACCCAAAAACCACAATGAAATAGAAGGAAACGGACAAAAAACCACCCAAAATAAGAATTAAAAAGAGAAAATGGACAAAATACACCAAAAATTAATGAAATGGAAGAAAACGGACAAAAAAAAAAAACCACTCAAGAATTAAAAGGAGGAAATGGGCAAAATACACCCCAAAAAATTAAATAGAAGAAAATGGACAAAAGCACCAAAAATAGTAATTAAAAAGAGGAAAAGGGCAAAATGCACCCACAAAAAAATTAAGTGGAAGAAAATGGAGCAAAGCCTACCCAAAATAAGAATTAAAAAGAGGAAAATGGGCAAAATGCAGCCAAAAAACGTCAGAAGGAAAGAGAAGGAAAGGGACGAAAGGCTCTCGGGATGAATTCAGGAACCCAAGATTACAAACGGACAAAGGGCACCAAAAATGGTTAAAAAGCAAAGGAAATGGGCAAGAGGCAGAAGAAAGGAAGGAGGGGAAAAAAACCCCAGCAGGGCCAGGGCCAAAAGACACCAAAAATGTATAATAATGGTGAACAAAACCGGACAACAGGCAGAAAACGAACCCAAGAAGCCCCAAGCAGAGGTGGCCCAGAGCCGCCCAAGAGGCAGGCAGGCAGGAGGCAGAGCTCAGCTTATCCTTGTAACCATATATATAAATATATAAATCTATATTACAGAAGTGTTTATTTGCAGAGGCAAAGCTAAGGCTCTGTCTGAGCAGCAAAACCTTCTCCTCCGGGGACCTCCTGGCTCGCTGAGCTGCTCTCTGGGTCACCCCTGGCACGTCCTGGCCTGCAGGGCTGCTGGGGGGGCAGCCCCTGGGGGTCTCTGTCCTGGACGTGTCAGCCACAGCTGTACCCAATAAATGGCTTTGGATTTTGTACTCTCAGCCTGCAGCTCCTTCCTTCGCCCCGGGGAGGGACCCCCAGAGCTCGCCCAGCCCAGCCCAGCCCCCTGCCCTCAGCAGGGACATCCTGCCCTGCAGCAGCTTGCTCACAGCCTTCTCCAGCCTCACCTTGCACAGCTCCAGCCATGAGGCCTCAGCTCCCTCCCTGGGCAACCTGCTGCAGGGTTCCAGCAGCCTCCTGGGGCACAACTTGCTCCTCACCTCCAGTCTCAATCTGCTCTGCTCTCATTTCAAACCACTGCCCCTGGTGCTGTCCCTGCAGGCCTTTGGGAGCAGTCCCTCTGCAGCCTGCTGGGAGCCCCCTGCAGGAGGCTGCTCTGAGCTCTGCCTGCAGCCTCCTCCCCAGGCTGAACCCCAGCTCCCTCGGCTGCTCCTCCCCAGCCCTGTTCCCCAGACCCCTCCCCAGCTTTGTTGCCCTTCTCTGGACCTCTCTCAGCCTCTCGATGTCCTCGCAGTGAGGGACCCAAACCCGAAGGCAGGCTTCAGGATGTGGCCTCAGCAGTGCCCAGCAGAGGGTGGCAGTCACCTCCCTGTCCCTGCTGGCCACACCGTTGCTGATCCGCGCCAGGATGCTGCTGGCCTTGGCCTCCTGGGCACGCTGCTGGCTCATCTTCAGCCAGCCAGCAGTCACTCACTACTCCCAGGTCCTCCTTCACGCAGCTCTCTTCATCCCAGGGGTGCCCCAAAACCAGGGGGCACATTGGTCTTCATCCCAGCACAGCCCCCCCGAGCCTGGAGTCCTCAGTTCTCCATCCCACTGCTGCTGCCCCTAAGCCCAGGGGACCTCTGGTTCTGCATCCCAGGGATGCCACAGACCTGGGGCATGGTACCCAGAGATGCTTCCCATGCTGCCAGCACAGCCAGTCCCCAGTGCCCACGGCCCAATGCCCACAGCATGCCCCCCAGAGGTGCCCCCATTCTACCCACACGCCATGAGCAGCACCCAGCATCTCCCAGCACCAGGGGCCCCATCCAGCCTGAGACTTCTTCCTTTCCTCCCTGGGCAGCTCATGGGGATTCAGCACCCCCCAGGCTGAAGTCGCCACGCAGCACTTACCCGTGGTGCTGCCAGCACCCTCCCGTGCCCACACCACTCTTCTGCATCCCCCAGCCCTGCTGACACCCACACACTGCCAGCACCCCCCCGTGCCCACACCACTCCTCTTCATCCCACAGCAGCCCCATACACCCGAGGCACCCTCCTGCCCTCCACAGCACCCACCCACACCATCCACTTGACCCCACAGCACCCATCTGTCCCCCAAAGCACCCACCCCTGCTCACAGCACCCACTCAAGCCCAAAGCACCCACAACGCCCACCCACACCCGAGGCACCCACCTCCCTCCCACATGCCCACCTGCCCCAGAGGCTCCCCTCTGCCCCCAAAGGCACCCACTCGTGCCCACACCTCCCACCTGCATCCCTCAGCACCCGCCCACACCGCTCTGCCCCCGCCCGGAGCGCCCACCCCTGTCCAAACCACCCACCTGCCCCCCACAGCACCCACCTGCCCCCCCAGATCACCCACTCATGCCCATGCCACCCGCCCCCAAATCACCCGCCTGCCCCCAACGGAATGCCCCTACACCCACCCCTACCCCCCGTACCCCTCATAGCACCCCCTTGACCCCCCTATAGCGCCCCTTTACGTCGCGTCGCCCCCGGCCCCATCCCGTACTACAAGTCCCGGGGAGCTCCGCGCCGGGACCGCCTCCGCCGGTTCCATCTCCGCCTCTCCCCCGGTAGCACCATGGCCGCGGCCCCGGTGGCCGAGGGGGCTCCGGAGGAGCTTCGTGACAGGTAAGATCCGGCGGCGACCCCCGGCCCTCGCCCCCGCCCCACCCCTTAGCACCGCTCCTGCCTCCAGCACAAAGCAGTTTGCTGGGACGGGGCCGGGACGGCAGCGCCCCGGAGCCGCCGGGCTCGGTGCGTTGCGATCCCGGTCCCGTCCCACGATGCCACTTCCGCGAGTGGGCCCTGGCCGATCCCGTCCCTGCTTCCTTTCCTTAGCCCCCGCTGAGAGCCCGTGTCCCCGGCTTCACCCCGCTCCCCCCAGCTGCCTCCCGTTTCCCTCTTTGCCTCCCAAACCTTTCTCATTCTTTCCTTTTCCTGTTTCCCTCCTTTTTTTATCCTTTTTTGGGGTGGTTGTTTTCCTGTTTGTCCTCCCCCCACCCCCCCACCCCCCCTTGGCTTTAATTAGGTAGTGGATGAAGTGCAGCTCCATTTCTCACCCCACTCTGTGGCTGCTTCCCATCATTTTCCCCTCCTTTCATCCCAAGCTGTTCTTATTCCTTCTTCAATTTTCCTCTTTTCCCTCCTTTTTTGTGGTTGTTTTCCCATTTCTCCTCCTTTTTGGGGCATGAGTTGGGTGGTGGATGAAGTACAGCACCCCCAGTGAGCACAAGGTGCTGGTGGAGTGGGGGAGATGGTGTTTACTACCCAGATAAAAAGCATGGAATGGGGTTGGGGGGGTTGGGAGGGACCTTTAGAGGTCATCATCCAACCCCCTTGTTCCCCACAACCCTCAGGCACAGAGGAGAGTGCCCCCAGCCAGCAAACATCTGGGCCCTGGCCCTGGAGCCCCCAGCCAGCAAACATCTGGGCCCTGGCTCTGGAGCCCCCAGCCAGCAAACATCTGGGCCCTGGCCCTGGAGCCCCCAGCCAGCAAACATCTGGGCCCTGGCTCTGGAGCCCCCAGCCAGCAAACATCTGGGCCCTGGCTCTGGAGCCCCCAGCCAGCAAACATCTGGGCCCTGGCTCTGGAGCCCCCAGCCAGCAAACATCTGAGCCCTGGCTCTGGAGCCCCCAGCCAGCAAACATCTGGGCCCTGGCTCTGGAGCCCCCAGCCAGCAAACATCTGGGCCCTGGCTCTGGAGCATCACCAGAGCAGAGGGAGCCTGGCCACAGGGTTGTGAGCATCTGTGGCTGTGGGGTTCCAGCAGAGCAGAGCAGAGCAGAGGGGATCCTGGCTGTGAGGTGACCATCCCTGCCCGGGGGGGGCCCATCAACCACTGGGGTGGGGACCAAGCTGGTTGTGGGGCCGTGAGTGTGCCTGGTTGTGGTGCACCATCACCTGGGTGTCCCCACAGCACCATCCCACCCCAGCTCTGCCTGAGTCAGCGCCAGCCTGCGGGGTCTCGGCAGCTCCCCGCGACGGCATCGCCGCTGGCTGTGAGTCAGCAGTGGGAGGATGAGGATGAGCTGGGGAGGAAGGAGCCACCTCGAGTAACGGTGGTGGGGCAGGAGCTGAGCAAGGAGGTTGTGTAACCGAGTCCCTGGCACTGCTGCCCGCTGGGCACAAACAGCAGCCAGGGCTTGGAACAGGGAAGTGTTTGTGGCTCTTGTTGGGAGCTGGAGGTGCCCAGGGATGCTCCATCCTGCCCCATGTGGGAGACTCTGGCCAGGGCAGTGTGGTGGCAAAGCTTGGGGAGAAGCAGGTGGGATGTGCAGGGGGTTTGCATGGCATGGGTATGGCAAGATGGGGCTGCTGGGCAGTGGCTTGGCACCCCTGGAACAGCTGGCAGTGGGTTTCTCCATCCCGTGGCTGGGTTCCTCCATCCCTTTCCTGGCTTCTTCTGTCCCATTCTGAAGCCTTTCCTTGTGTGCTCCCTGAAGGGAACAGCCTCCAGCTTGGCTTGCTCAGAGTGGTGGCTCCAGCCCCATCTCACCCTGGTCTTTGGAGAAGGGGTTCCTGGTGCTGCTCTCCATGGGTTTGCACCAGACAGCTGCAGTGCTTTCAGCTGAAGCTCAAGATGCTGTAGGGCAGGGCAGGCCCAGCTCAGGGCTGGCTCATGCAGGTCAGGCCCAGCCAAGACCATGCTCAAAGATGGAGGGAAGCAGGTTTGGCCTCCATGCACCCATGGGTTCCCAGGAGCTCAGGATGTTCAGGCTGAAGGTGAGGAGAAACTTTCCTTGCTGTGAGGGTGCAGAGCCCTGGAGCAGGCTGTGGAGTCTCCTTGTGTGGAGAGCTTCCAACCCCCCCTGGCCATTGTGCTGCTGGGCAAGCTGCTGTGGGTGCCCTGCTGGAGCAGAGGGTTGGGCTGGATGGGCTCCAGAGGTCCCTCCCAAGCCCAGCACAGAGAAGTGGGTGCCAGGAGGAAGGTTTGGTCACTTCCAGGGTCCAGAGCTGGTGTGGGCAGTCCCAACTGGAATGTGGGGTGAGGTGCTGGGAGAGTTGCTCCCATGGCTTGGACATTTTGAACAAAGGCAGGAAAAGCAGCTCCAGGGAGCATGGGAGCAGGAACAATGTGGCCAGGGCTGGGGCTCAGGCTCCTCTCCGCCAGGTTCCTCATCCCCTTTCTTCTCGGAGAATGGAAATGGCTGCGGAAGAGGAGGTTATTTTTAAACTTCAGAAGGAGCTTTGAGAGGGAAAAATGAGTCCAGGCTGCTCTCCCAGGCTGGAAGAGGTCCCTTTGATCATGACTCACTTCATCAGCATTGCTGGGACAACAGCCCTGGCTGGAGTGTGGACAAGGCACCTCTGAAACCTTCCCGGCCCCATCCCACTCCTCTCACAGCCCCTCTGCAGGGATCAGCCCTTGGTTCCCAGCCCCTCTTGAGGGGCCAGTCCCAGCTCCCTGCTTTCCAGCCCCTCTTGAGGGGCCAGTCCCAGCTCCCTGCTTTCCAGCCCCTCTTGAAGAGCCAGTCCCAGCTCCCTGCTTTCCAGCAGAGCTGTTTTCCTCCAGACATGTCTTGGAGTGGTGTTCTTCACAGGTCCCATGGCTGGCAGGAGGAAGGGGCTGTGTCTGGTGTCCTGCATTTTCAGTAGGGGTTGCTGAGGACACCAGGATACAGCATTTGTGCCCCACTTCTGGAAGAGCCTCAGTGCTTTGGGGAGGAGGAGAAAAGGTCTCCTCCAGTCTGGTCCCATCTCCATGTGTTCAGCCCTGCTTGGTGCTGCGTACGGGAGGAGCATCCTCCCTGTAGCCCCTTGCAGTGGGGCACTGAAGGTTTCACCACGCTGGGGTGGGCTGGGGGCCCAGTTGGAGACCCCAAGACCTCATCATGACATGCCATGCTCCCTCAGAACCTGCTGCCTGATGCTCTGGTGTCCCCTCTGCACTGCCTCCCTTTCTCAGCACCCATCGTGGGTGCTGGGTGCTGCTCTGCCCCACTCCTTGTGCCCCAGGGCTGGCCAGGACCCCTCACCACAGTGCCCAGCCATCTCCTGCACCTCACCGGGCATCCTGCCCCTCCTCTGCTGCTTGGCTTCCCCTGAGGGCTGCTAGGCACTGGGTGCTCAGGCTCCATGCCCCCCTGGCCAGGCTGGTCCCAGGGAGAGGAGCTGAAAGGGCCGGGAGGGGGCAGGGGCAGCTGGCAGGGGGGAGGCTGAGGGAGCAGGCTGCAGGGCCCCGGGCAGGCAGGGGCTATTCTTAGCCACCCGCAGCCACCAGTGTTGAGTTTCACCTACTTGTTTACTGCAGGGCCGAGGGGACAGCGAGGGGCAGCTCGTCCCTGAGGAGCTAAGCAACGGTGGGGGGCTCACAGCACGACCCCCTGCCTCTGGGACCTGTGGGATGAAGGACAAGTCCTGCACTGGCAGCCCAGGCACAGCCAGCAGCGCCCCAAGCCCTGTCCCTGCCAGCTCCATCGGCTGCAAGTGGGGTGCCAGCTGCCCCCCCCCCCCCGCATCCCTGTGCCAGCACCATCCCCTCTGCCTCTCCAGCAGCCTCTTCCCCACCGGGTCCCCCCTCCATGCCTGTCCCAGCACTGTCCCCGCTGCCCCCCAGGGTACGGGGAGCTCGCAGCCGCACACTTACCGGGGGAGCCCCCACGGGCCCCCAAGCTCCGAGGAGAGCCCAGGTCCAAGGCGGCCAAGGGGCCCAGTGTTTATTGCCTGTGCGAGGGGCGGTGAGGGGAGGTGTCGGCTCCCCCCCGCCCCCCCAGCCTCTCTTTAATCAAGGCAGTGCTATTAATATCAGGTAATGAGCGTAATCTCTGGGCTAAGCGATCCTCTTATGCGCCCTGCCCGCTCCGCGGCTCCCGGCGCAGGACACTCCCCTGCCGCTGCTCTTTCCTCCTTCCTCCCTCTTCCCCCCCACACCCCCCAAGGTCTGCCGGGGGTGTTCCCTGTCACCCCGCAGTGCCCATGCTGGGGGGCACGGTGCCGTGCATGGCTGCTCACCGCGGGGCGCACCGGGGGCCCCCCGTTGGCACGGCAGCGACAGGAGGCTGGGGACTAGGAGCTGAAGCCTGAGCAGGGGCTGAGGGTGACACCCCCTGCCCACCGTCGCCCGCAGTGGGGGGGGGAGATGAGCAGCCCCCCAGCCTTCGCCAGCGTCCGCATCTCCGGCTGCTGGGCCCTCGGCCCGGACCCCGGGTGAGTTCCCTGCCCGTGCCTGGCTTTCCCCCTTCCCCGCCGCTCGGCTTGCGGTCCCTGCTCGCTGGAGCAAGCCCTCGCTGGCCTCAGCCCTGCGCCTTCGGTTTCGATTCCCGGCTGCTGGCTGAGCGCTGTGACAGCGCAAGGAGCAGCCGGGGGAAGGAGCAGCTTCCCACGGGATGAAGCCGGGGAGGGAGAATGGAGCCAGCCCGGTGCCTCTGCAGGCTCTGGGGACACGGTGGGGAGGTTTGCAGGGCTGGGTGCCTGCTCCTGTTGTTTACAGGCTGCTGAGGGCAGCTCTCTGGTTTGCACAGTGCAGCTCTGGGGCTCTGCCAGCTTGGGAGCTGCTGCCTTCCCCCTTCCCAGCCCAGCGTGGGTCTGGGATGGTTGGGGGTCTCAGGGAGCAATGGGATGTGGGAAACCTGGAGGGCACAGGGGTCAGAGTGGTGGTGGGGAGGGGAGCCAGGTGCCCCTCTGATCCCAGTAAATCCATGCTTGGGGTAAGCAGGAGGAAACACTTCCTTCCTCTGTGCCAACGTGCCCATGGGGCTGGGGAAGCCCTTTTGGGGTGCAGGGCTGGGAGAGGAGCACAGGCAGACTCCAGACATTTCCCTTCCTGTTTGCCTTGCTGTGGCATTGTGCTGCTGAAGCTCGGGGGGCAGGGGGTGTCACTCTGCTTGGGGGGGCTGGGGGGGTCTGACTGGGCCAAGGACTGTCCTTGGGTTATGGCAGTGGTGATAACTTCAGGTGCAGGTGGGGAGCCCCCTTCCTCGGGGGCTTTTCCTTGTGGATGAGGGCATGGCACAGGATCTGTGGCTGCTGCAGGGAAGGGACAGCAATGGGAGATGGCTTTGAGGAGGATGGGATCAGGGATCAGCCATTCCTGTGCAGGCAGGGAGAGTCCCTGCTGGCAAGGGGACCGTGGAAAACATCAACAAACCTTCAAGTGTAACATTAGGAGAAGAAGTGTGACCTTTGGAGGGCTCCAGGACAGTGCCAGAGGCCTCCCCACGGCCCTGCTCATCCCAGAGGAACGGGAAGGGTGACGGAGGAGGTGTGAAGGCCTTGTGTGGGTGCAGGGGGTGCAGACCTGGCATCTATAGGAACAGATTAGGTGAAGGTCCAGAGGTGTTTGGATGAGAAGAGGCCAAGCAGGGATCCACCTGCTGCATCCAGCCCCAGGTGTGCAGGGGCAGGATGGCTCTGTTCTCACCCAGGGCTGTCCCTCTGCCAGCCTGTCCCACATGGGTCCCTGTGTCCCACAGCAATGCTCCAGCATGGAGCTGCTGGGAGTCACCACCTCGGTGTGCCACAGGGTGCCAGCTGTGCCCACAGCCTGTGGGACTGGACACAGCTGGAGACTGGGGTCCAAGCAGAGAGGTTGGAGACGTTCCAAGCCCACCTGGATGTGTTCCTGTGTGACCTTCTCTAGGTGACCCTGCCTTGGCAGGGGGCTTGGACTGGATGATCTCCAGCGGTGCCTTCCAGCCCCTACTGTCCCATGGACCCCGGCCAGGAGCGAGGTTGTGTTGGTGATTGAAGGCACCATGGAAATCCTGACAGAGGTCAACCCTCACTTGGCTTCTAAAGCCAAAGTGTTGCCCAATTCAGAGTCATTTTGGGAACCATGACCTTGGTCAGCACCACAGCAAGCAGATCATGGTCTTGGCCACAGCATCTTGTGGGCTGGGCTTGGTCTCCACTCCAGCTGCAAACAAAATCCCAGAGTTTTGTCTACTTTGGAGTCATCTCAGGATTGGTGACCTCAGTCAACATCACCATGGCCTTGGCCAGCATTAGGGCATGCAGATTGCCCAGGGAGGTTGTGGCTGTCCCCTCCCCGGAGGTGTTCAAGGCCAGGCTGGATGAGGTTGAGCAGCCTGGGCTGGTGGGAGCTGGGTGATCTCGAAGGTCCTTTCCAACCCAGACCATTCCCCGAACCCGAGTCGTGGTGTGAGTGTGCTGAGGCTGGCGCAGGGCAGCCCAGCGCTGTCTGCCGTCCCCAGGCACCGCTGCGCTGCGCTGCTGCGCCCCGGGGGAGCGGCGGCCGAGCGGCCCCGGCCGGCAGCGCTCCTGAGCAAGCAGGGTCCCAGGAGAGGAGCGGGGACGTGGATGAAAGGAGCCGTTTGGTGTGCTGGTAAACAACTGCGTGCCTGTCATCTCCTGCCTGGATGCAGCCCCAAGGACTCTGTTTGTGCACCGGCTGCTGTCAGCCCCGCGCTGGGAGCCAGCCCTGGCTGAGTGCTGCTGCGGAGACCACCAAAACACCCCCGCCGGGGGCTGCTGAGGGGGGGTGGGCTCTTCTCCCTCGTATCAGGTGATAGGGTGAGAGGAACTGGCCTGAAAATGTCCCCGGGGAGGGGATGAGGAGCAGTTTCTTTCCTGGGAGAGTGGAGCAGGCTGCCCAGGGAGGTGGTCTCAAATTCTGATCTGTATCTGAAGCTGTTCTAAAGAGGGGTGGGGAGGGAGTGGAATTAATCTCATACCAACCCAGCTTAGAATCCAACCCAAATCTGTAAAGCTCTGCAGTTTAAACCCTCTCAAGAGAAAAAGCCCAACAGAGAGGCAGCAGAGCCCAGGCTGGGCTGCACCCAGGGCTGCTGCCGCCTTGGGTGCCAGGCTTCTCCTCTGACCTTGCAGGGTTTTGTTTCCAGCCTGGTCATGGTTGAGAGAGGAGCAAGGAGAGCCCTTTGCACCTTCTCACCGGGAGGAGAGTTGCAGCAGGGGCAGGAGCTGGTGTGAATAATCCCCCCCAGTGCCCGGGCACAGAGGCTGCAGCTTATCTCCTGGCCAGAGGCCACTTATCACCTCCCAGCCACTGCTCTCCTGCTGCCAAGCTTGAAAGGGCTCCAAGGGTGGTTGGTTCCTCTCCCCCCCCCGGGGCTGCAGTGGGAGGAGAGATAAGAGAGAGGCATTTAGACTCCTGGAGTTATAGAATCTCTGGTTGGAAGAGACCTTTAGGATCATCCAGTCCCACATTAACCCTGCTCTGCCAGGGCACCACCAGCCCATGGCCTCAGCACCACAGCTCTGAAACCCCTCCAGGCATGAGGACTGCACCACTGCCCTGGGCAGCCTGGGCCAGGCCTTGACAAGCCTCAAGGGGAAGAAATTGTTCCTCATGGCCAACCTAAACCTCCCCTGGGGCAGTTTGATGCTGTTTCCTCTTGTCCTGCCACTTGTTCCTTGGTAGCAGAGCCCAAGCCCCACCTGGCTCCAGCCTCCTCTCAGGGAGCTGCAGAGATCCAGAAGGTCTCCCCCAGCCTCCTCTTCTCCAGGCTGAGCACCCCCAGCTCCCTCAGCTGCTCCTCCCCAGCCCTGCTCTCCAGACCCTTCAGCAGCTTCATTGCCCTTCTGTGGACCTGCTGCAGCCCCTCAGTGTCCTTCTTGGAGTTAGGACCTCAAAAGTGGGGAGGAAAGGGATTGTGCATGGGGAGTGAGGATGGTTGAACTGTAGCCTCTGTGTGTGGCTTTCCTTCCCCAGGAAGGTCTCTCAGCACATCAGGATGGGTTTCAGTGACCCTCAGTGCTTGTGAGACCCCTCTGAAGTGTGTGCTCAGGGTGGACATTCCCCAGGCAGCAGGGCAGGAAGTGATCTTGTGCTGCACCTGCTTAAAATCAGTGCTGGGAGAGCCTTCTCCATGCTGCCCATGGCCTGGTGCTGGTCGTGCTGCAGCAGGGCCATGGCTGCCTCTGCCCCTCTTCCCCTGCCTCCCTCACACAGGCAGTGTGGAGCCTCCTGCGGCCCCCACTGCCATGCCCTGGGAGCAGGACCCCTCCTGCAGCAGCAGGACCCCCCCTGCAGTGTCAGGACCCCTCCTGCAGTGTCAGGACCCCTCCTGCAGCCCTCCTGCAGTGTCAGGACCCCCCCTGCAGTGTCAGGACCCCTCCTGCAGCAGCAGGACCCCTCCTGCACCCCTCCTGCAGCGTCAGGACCCCTCCTGCAGTGTCAGGACCCCTCCTGCACCCCTCCTGCAGTGTCAGGACCCCCCCTGCAGCCCTCCTGCAGTGTCAGGACCCCTCCTGCACCCCTCCTGCAGCTTCAGGACCCCCCCTGCAGCCCTCCTGCAGTGTCAGGACCCCTCCTGCACCCCCCCTACAGCGGCAGGCCCCCCCCTGCAGCCCTCCTGCAGCAGCAGTGCAGCTGCTTCCTCTGCCCCTGCCCAGCAGCAGCAGTGCCGAATCCCTGGACCGGCTGTACCCTGCCGTGGGCACCACCAAGCCCCCCCGCAAGAGGACCACCAGCCAGTGCAAGTCTGAGCCCCCCCTGCTGAGGACCAGCAAGAGGACCATCTACACTGCTGGCCGCCCCCCCTGGTACAACGAGCACGGCACACAGTCCAAGGAGGCCTTCGTCATAGGTGCGTGGAGGCAGCACCTGCCTGGCTCTGGCTTCTGCACCTCCTGTGGCTCTGCAGGAGGGCTTGGTGAGATCCCTGCCCCAAAACCTGGGGAAGAGAAGCCTGAGAGGGCATTTAATGCATGCCTGTCAATAGCTGAGGGCTGGGGTCAAGAGGCAGGGCACAGGGCCAGGCTCTGCTCAGCTGCTCCCTGGGACAGGACAGGGGGCAGTGGATGTAAACTCCAGCACAGGAGGTTCCAGCTCAGCAGCAGGAGGTCCCTTCCAGCCCCTGACATCCTGTGAGCTGTGATGACCTCTTTGGAAACTTGAGGTTGGCTCTAGGCTGCAGGCTGCACAGGATCACAAAGTGTTTAGGTTGGAGAGGACCTTCAAGGCCATGGGGTCCAACCATGGAGCAGGAGAGCCCCCATGGCTGTCAGGGGGAGCTGCAGGGCTGGGCAGAAGCTGGGAGCTTGCAGATGAGAGTGATGGATTCTAACAGGCACTGAGCAGACCACAGCCCTTGCTGCTTGTTCCCTCAGCCCTTGTTGCTTGTCACAAGCTGCCAGGGATTCAGGCCTGGCTGCTTCTCCTGCCAGCTCTCCCTCCTTACACAACCCCCAAGCTTGGACCCTTGCTGGCAGTTGCAGTAGGTGGTGCTGGAGGTTTCCAAGGGTGGTCTCTCCCTCCCTCTCCCTTTGGAGGTTCCTCCAACTCCATGCAGCCCAGCAGGACCTGGGCTCCCCACGGTGGCTGCAAAGGTAGGCTCTGGGCTGGGGGCTTCATCCCCTTCTCCTTGCAGGCCTGGGAGGAGGCAGTGCCTCTGGGAAGACCACAGTGGCCACCATGATCATTGAGGCTCTTGATGTCCCTTGGGTGGTTCTGCTGTCCATGGATTCCTTCTACAAGGTGAGGCTGCACATGGGCTGGGCTCTGTGGGCAGCTGTGGCCCTTGGCATCACTCCTGAAATGTGTTGTGGTGGTGGTGATGGCCTCTTGGGATCCCCTTCAGGAGGTTCCTGGGGCAGGAGAGGAGTTGCTGAGCTGGGGGAGGGGGAGGGCAGCTGGGGGAGGGGGAGGGCAGCTGGTGGAAGGGGAGGGCAGCTGGGGGAGGGGAGGGCAGCTGGTGGGAGGGGAGGGCAGCTGGGGGAGGGGGAGGGCAGCTGGGGGGGTCAGCCATGGGCACTAAGGCTCCTCTCTGTGAGCAGGTGCTGACCAAGCAGCAGCAGGAGCAGGCAGCCAGCAATGACTTCAACTTTGACCACCCTGATGCCTTTGACTTTGACCTCATCATTGCCACCCTGAAGAAGCTGAAGCAAGGCAAGAGTGTGAAGATTCCCATCTACGACTTCACCACCCACAGCCGGAAGAAGGAATGGGTATGGGGCACGCCGCGGGGTGGGACGGGGTGGGGGGTGCCAAGGCAGAGGAGGGGGCTGCCAGGTGGACCCCTCCAGCCCCTGCCTGCTGCAGTTGGCCTTGGCTCTGTGGCTGCCTCGGGGCAGTTTTCTGGGGTGAGCTGTGACAGTCACTAAGACCCCAGAGAGATTGCCCAGCATGGGGCACCTCTGAGCACAGGTTCTGGGCCTAACCACAGCCCCTTTGCCTCTGCAGAAAACCCTCTATGGTGCCAACGTGATTATCTTTGAGGGCATCATGGCCTTCGCAGACAAGGAGCTCCTGAAGGTGAGCAGGGGCTCAGCGTCAGCCCTGCTGGGGCTGCACCCTGAATCCTGGCTGCAGCTTTGGGGCCCTCGCTCCAGGAAGGACCTTGAGGGCTGGAGCAGGGCCATGAGCCTGGGGAAGGGTCTGGAGAGCAGGGCTGGGGAGGAGCAGCTGAGGGAGCTGGGGGTGCTCAGCCTGGGGGAGGAGGAGGGCAGACCTGGCTCTGTAAGTGCCTGGAAGGAGGCTGGAGCCAGGAGGGGGTTGGTCTGCTGTGCTTCTGCTGTGCTCCTGGCGTTCCTGGGGTGGACTCATCAGCACTCCAGGCTGCCTTGGGAGTTACTTGGACACGGGAGAAGTGGTGTGGGAGGCAGTGAGCCGCACTCAGCCTTAGTCAGACTCGGGCTGGAGCCTCTCTCCTGCCAGGCGAGCGTCTGGGTTGCACTTTCCCGGAGCAAGGATGACCTCCAGTGGACAGCTGAGTGAATCCCCCTGGGCAGCCCTGCTCCTGGCTGCCACCGTCAGGGGCAGGGTCTGGAGGGAGCCGCCGCGCTTGGCCCCTTCCAGCTCCAGGGAGCCGACACTCCCGGTCGAGCCTGCTGATCCAAGCCCTGGGCATTCGCTCCTCTGCTCTCCTCTCTCTCAGCGCCCAGCCTAAGTGCTGGAGCTGCTCGGAGGTGCTCCAAACCCTGCTGAGACAGGAGCTGGAGCTGGGCAGGGCTCAGGAGACCTGCGAGGCAGGGGCCAGCGGCAGCAAGGGACCAGCCCGGTTCACGCTGAGGAGCAGCGAAGGCAAAGCTCCCTGCAGGCTGGAGCGGAGCTGAGCTCGGGCACTGTGCTGAGCACGGGGCTCAGCCTTCTGCTGGTTTCTCCTCAGCGACATTCAGGTTGGAAAAGCCTCTCGGGATCACCAAGTCCAGCCCAGAGCCCTACTCTGCGAGGGTCACCCCTAAACCATAGCCCCAGGGCACCACGTCCAAACCTCCTTCGAACACGTCCAGGCTCCACCACCTCCCCGGGCAGCCCCCTCCAGTGCCTGCCGGTGGGGGTGGGCTCTGCTCACGGGGTGGGCTCGGCTCACGGGGTGGGCTCTGCTCACGGGGTGGGCTCTGCTCACGGGGTGGGCTCTGTCCCCAGCTGCTCGACCTGAAGATCTTCGTGGACACGGACTCGGACATCCGGCTGGTGCGGCGGCTGCGCAGGGACATCAGCGAGCGGGGCCGGGACATCGAGGGGGTCATCAAGCAGTACAACAAGTTTGTCAAGCCTGCCTTTGATCAGTACATCCAGCCCACCATGAGGCTGGCCGACATCGTCGTCCCCAGAGGTACCTGCCCGGCCCTGCCCCTGCCTCCCAGCAGCCTCACTGGCACCGCAGGGACCTCCCCCCTCTGCCCTCTGCCCTGCTGGCCAAGTGCCCCTGGCTGGTGAGGGCAGGAGGGTGATTGTCCTGTGCCAAAGGGAAGGTCTCTCCAGTTGAGTGTCTCCAAATGCTGATCGAAAGCAGATTGCCAGGGGAAGGTCCTCAGCATGGCACAGACCTGGAGCTGCTGCAGCAGGGCCAGAGGAGGCCACAGCAGTGCTGGCAGGGCTGGGAGCCCTCTGCTGTGAGCCAGGCTGAGAGAGTTGGGGTTGTGCAGCCTGGAGGAGAGAAGGCTCCAGGGAGAGCTCCTGGTGGCCTTGCAGGGCTTAAAGGGACCCATCAGAAAGCTGGGGACAGACTTGAGCACAGCCTGTTGGGACAGGACAAGGAGTGATGGTTTGAACTCCAAGAGGGAGATTGAGGCTGGAGAGAAGGGAGGAATGTTTGACACTGAGGGTGGGGAGAGCCTCAGGGAGCTGGGAGCTGCCCCATGCCTGGCACCACTGCAGGTCAGGTTGGGGCTCTGAGCAGCCTGCTCTGGTTGCAGCTGTCCCTGGTGACTGCAGGGGGTTGGACTGGATGAGCAACCCAAACCATCCCCTGATTCTGTGTCATCTCCCTCAACCTCCTGCCCCACCAGCTCCTACAGCTCCTACAGCTCAGCAGTTCAGAAGCTGGAGGTCACTTGCAGACAGTCAACAGCAGATTGCTGAGCAAGAGCAGGGATGAAATGAGTGGATGTCTGCTGCTGCATGGTGCTTTGCTGGGCAAGGGGTGTTTGGGGTGTGAGGTGAGGAGGTGAGGAGGCACTGTGGTCCTGACCTGGCTGTGTCTCTTGCTTTTGGTGCACCCCAGGGAGTGGAAACACAGTGGCCATCGACCTGATTGTCCAGCATGTCCACAGCCAGCTGGAAGAGGTAAGAGGCTCCTGATCACCTGGGTGATAGTGCTGGGGTTGGCCTTTGCAGCTGTGATGCTGCAGGGAGCAGCACTGGATGCTGAGGTTGCTTCTTGCTGTGTGAGCCATGGGGTTGTCCCCATGAGCCTCTCCCAGCCCTGCTCCCTCCATTGCAGTGAAGGAAATGCCTTCTCCTTCTGCTCTGGTCAGTGCCAGGCTCCTCTGCAAGCTGTGGCCCAGCAGCAGCCTCCTTCTCTTCCTGGGAGAGCAAATCTCTGGGGACAAACCAACCATCCTGGAGTGCTCTGAGGGATGTGCCCTCCCTGCCTGCAGCCCTCCCAGGGCTAGCATCACCCCAGACCCTGCAGTACTTCAGCTTCTCCTCTGACTTCTCTTCTTCACCCCCCTGCAGACACTGCTGCAGAGCCTTGTCAGTCAGCACCCCACTTCCCCACTTGGTGGGTGCAGCCCATGGGTTTCCAAACCCAAAGTCTTCTCATGTTTGACCCCCAGCCTGAGCCCTGACCCCAGCAGGTGTTCCATCACTTCCCCATCAAGTTGTCTTCTGTGTGGCCTGGGTCAGTCCTTGACCAGTGTGTTGAGCCAGGGACCCTTCCAGTGACACTGCTGTGTGCTGCTCTTCCCTCAGGAGCACAACCTCCTCCCACCCCCTGGCTGTTTGCTTTGTGGAGATGCTCAGAGTGATGTCCTGGGAGGTGGAAAGAATGGATGCACCTGAAAGCAAAGGGCTTGATTTCCACAGGCCTCCCTGAGCTCCTTGGTGGCAGGAGCCAGGCTCCTGGATGTGGAGCTGGCAGGGGACAGCTTTGTCCCTCAGGAGTGCCTGCTCTGGTGCAAGGGTGTGATGGAAAGCATCCCACTCTCTGCAGGGCTGTGGTCAGGGCTTGCTGCCTGCCCTGATTTACAGCACTCAGCTCTGGGCAGCTCAGGAAGTTGGTTTCTAAGCCCTCAGTCACAGCAGCAGGGACCAGAGCCCTGCTGGTGCCAGGCCAAGGAGGGCAGCGCAGGAGGGACCTGGCTGCTTGTCCCGGTCCTGGCATCTGGCCGGGTGCTGCAGTGAGGCAGGCAAGGGGTTGGCCTGGAGTTGGGGGGCTTTTATTTACCTGGGGAAGGGGAAAAGGGGGAAAAGGCTGCCTGGGAATGCAGGAAAATATTCCTATTTTTCCTTCTCTTTTGTCTTGAATCGCCCCTGGTGTTGGCAATGCTTAATGCCGGTTGCATTGTGTCTTTGTGTTGCTGCCGCAGCGTGAACTCAGTGTCAGGTAAGAGCCCCTAACTGTCCTGTCTGTGCAGCCCCAGGCACTGCCACTGCCAGGCACTGCTTGGCCTAACCCTGCCCTGCACTGCAGGTGGCCTCCTCACACTCCCAGCTGATGGGAGGCTACCTTGTCCTTGGCTTTGAGAGCAGCAGGGACAGAGCTGCTCCCCGGGGATGTATTCATCCCACCAGCTGGAGTGCAGAGCCCTCAAGCTGAGGCAGGGCCAGGCTGGTTGGGTGTCTGCAACAGGGGAGGTTTTGCATCCTGGGAGTCATGGAATCATGGAAAGGATTGGGTTGGAAAGGACCTTTCAAGCTCATCCAGTCCAACCCCCTGCAGCCAGAACAGCCCCAACCAGAGCAGGTTGCTCCCAGCCCCAACCAGCCTGAGCTGCAGTGGTGCCAGGGAGGGGGCAGCTCCCAGCACTCTGGGCAGCCTGGGCCAGGCTCTCACCACCTTCAGTGTCAAGCATTTCTTCTCTCAGTCTCCCTCTTGGAGTTCAAACCATCACCTCTTGTCCTGTCCCAGCAGGCCCTGCTCCAAACTCTGTCCCCAGCTTTCTGATGGACTCCTTTGAGCACTGCCAGGCCACCAGAAGGTCTTTCTGAAGCCATCTCCTCTCCAGGCTGAACAAGGCCATCTCTCAGCCTCAGTTGCCTTTTATCTCCCTCAGCCTCTAAACCAAGCAGTTGCTCAGAGCCACTCTCCCTCCATGGTGATCAAACATCACTCACCAGCAGTTCTCAGATGAGCCAAAGCAGCTCAAGGGTGGTGAGAGCCCAGGGCCCCTGCCTGTGCCCGCTGGCACCTGAGAGGAGCATGGCAGATTCAGCATGGTGAGAGGTCCTCAGTCTCCTGCAGTGTCTGACAGCAGCTCCCTGGGGACTAGGAAAAGACTTAACCCAGAGGATGTGGAGCTCCTCAGTACCTGCAGGTGGCTGCTGTCAAGTGTGTGTCGACTTGTCTGAGCTCTTCAGCAGGGGGATGTAGGTGGGACTTGAGCTCTCTGGCTCCGTTAAGCAGCCAGGGGGGTGGTAGGAAGCAGCAGGGTTGCAGTGCTGCAGATGGGTCTGCAGTTAGACCTCCATCATTGCACAGCATCACAGACCTCTGGGATCAAGTCCAGCCACCAGCCCAGCACCACCATGGCCACCAAACCCTGGCCCCAAGTGCCATGGCCACAGGTTCCTTGAACACCTCCAGGGATGGGGACTGCAGCACCTCCCTGGGCAGCCTGTTCCTAGTCTGGGCACACTTTTAACTCAAGTAACCTTAAAGTCTACATTCAGCACACAACAAGCTGCTGGAGCAGCTGAGATGGGCAGAGGGAAGCTGCTCCTGCTCGGTTTCTGCTGAAGCCATTCCTGCCCCAGACCAAGCAGCAGGGAGATTCATTTCATTTCTCTGTGCCTGTTGAGCACCATGGGGCCTGACACTTCCATCCAGACAGAGAAAGCTTCCTGCTGTGCCTGCCAGTGCAGGTGGGGAGGGCTTTGGCTTGGGGAGAAGGCTGTGGTGGTGGAAAATGGCAGGAATAATGTTAGCTGGAACTAAAATGTGTTTGTGGAGATCTGTGTGTGCAGGGAGAACTCCTCTGTCTCCAGAGGTTCTTCTCTCTAATCCAAGTGGTACTCAGTACAGGTGATCCCAGAATCCCAGCAGGGAGGGGTTGGAAGGGACCTTGGAGCTCACCCAGGCCAAGCCCTGCTCCAGCCCAGCACCCCCAGAGCCTGCCCAGGAGCACAGTGCCCAGGGGGGGTTGGAAGCTCTGCAGTGGAGACTCCACAACCTCCCTGGGCAGCCTGCCCCAGGGCTCTGCTCCCTCACACCAAACAACTTCCTCCTCCTGTTCAGGTGGAACCTCCTGGGTTCCAGTCCTGTCCCTGGGCACCACTGAGCAGAGCCTGGCCCCAGCCTCTTGCCCCCACAGCTCCTTCAGCCTCCTCAGCTCCCCTCTGGGGCTGCTCTGCTGCAGGCTCTCAGCCCCAGGGCTCTCAGCCTTTGCTCCTCACAGAGCTGCTCCAGGCCCCTCAGGACTCTCTCCAGCAGCTCAGTAGAACTCCCTGCACCAATCAATATTCCCCACCCCAGGTCTCCATCAGCTTGGCATGCCCTTTGCCAGTTGTGTCTTTGCTTCTCAGCCCTGGCAGGGTTTGATAGCCCTTGTTTGAAATGTCAGCCCTGAAAGGCAGCTGCTCCACGTGCTTGGAATGCCTGGAGTGCAGCAGCTCCTTTGTAGCTGGATGCCTCTTGTCTGCTTCCTGCTTGAGAGCTTGCTCCACAAAGGGCTGAGCATCCTCCCTGAAGCCTTCCTGAGCCATGGTCACCTCTCTCTCTCTCTCTTTCTGTCTTCTCCTTTCCTGTTTGGGTTTGGGGTTTTTTGGTCTTTTGTTGTTGGTTTTGTTTTCCTTTAAAGCTTTTGTTCTGGGGGGGAAAAATAAGTTCCCAAAGCTTTCCTGGTGTGCTGATGGACACCCAGCTGACTTTCCCCTCACGGGGATGGGACAGAAACGTTGCTCTCACTGCTGTGGGCTGTGGTGGCAGGGACCTGCTCCCTCCACCCCTCCTGCTGCTGACATGGAGAGGCTGAGCTCTGCTCTCTGCAGCCTCCTCTCCAAGGGGTGGTGATGCCAGGGCAGGCCCAGGAGCTCCTGGTGGCAGGCAGTGAGCAGTGATGTTCAGCTCAGGGTCAGGTTTCTCCCTCTGTGCCCACTGCTCTTAGCCTTCTGGGCTCTGAGAGGCTTGAGCAGGTCCTGGCTCCAGTGTGCAGGGAGCTGGGCAGCACTGGGAGCCACGAGCTGGCTGCATGGAGGTGAGATGGAGCCTGGCCTTGAGCACTGGCACTTGCTCTGGGCTTGCAGCAGAGCCCTGGCTGAGGGATGGACATATCCCTCTGGGCTCCCAGGGCTGCAGCTGGTGCTGTGGCACCACCTTGGACAGGGCTGGGACAGTGTGCCCCTGCCATGCCTCTGGAGTGGTGAGCGTGGATGGAGCTGCTGCAGCTGTGACACTGCTTGGTCACCAAGAGAGGAGGGCTGGAGGCTGCCTGGCAATGGCCTGGACACTGGGCAGGTCCAGCAGCCAGAGAGTCAGAGAAGCACAGGATGGGTTGGGTTGAAAGGGATCCTAGAGCTCACCCAGCTCCAGCCCCCTGCCATGGGCAGGGACACCTCTCAGCAGCCCAGGCTGCTCAGGGCCTCATCCAGCCTGGCCTGGAACACCTCCAGGCAGGAGGCAGCCACAGCCTCCCTGGGCAGCCTGTGCCAGAGGCTCCCCAGCCTCACTGCCAAGAATTTCTTCCTCAGCTCCAGTCTCAACCTGCCCTCCTCAAGCTCCAATCCATTGCCTCTCCTCCTGTCCCTCCCAGCCCTTGCCTAAGGTCCCTCCCCAGCTCTCCTGGAGCTCCCTGCAGGTACTGCAAGGCTGCTCTGAGGTCTGCCTGGAGCCTTCTCTTCCCGATGATCAGTGAGGATTTCCCCCCCACACTCTGACTAATGACAGTGCTTTCTCCTCTGTTTCATGTCACCTTTGTCCCCCTGCCCTTAAACTCTGGTGTCTGCTGTCTGTCTCCCCTGAACCTCCCTCGGTGACCAGAGGAAGCTGCGCTGGGATATGTGAGGAGACCTCCGCTGCTGGCAGTGCCTGGGGGGGACACTAACACCGTGTGAGCCACGCTACTAACCCAGCCCAGCCCCCAGGGCCCTGCTCTGCTGGGGCTCCCGGGGCCACACTGGGGTGGGACGACCGAGAGAGCATCTTTATCCCCACCCCAGACCCAGGGCCTGCTCTTGGCCCCCAGGCAGCACCGTGGGGACAGCACCAAGCAGCTTGCCTGGGACCTTCCTGCCCCTGCACTGGTGCCACCAGAAGGTGTGGGAAGCTCGGGACAAACTGCTGACAGCGTTGCCCAGGGCCCTGCTGGCAGCTGGGGGTGCAGGGGAGGTGCTCCCAGGAGGTAGCAGCACCTCTGGCAGCTGTGGCAGGGAGCAGGAGCCGGGTGGCACCGTGTCTCGCTGGCAGTGCTGCAGGGAGCAGGGCAGGAGAGGGGCTGCCCCTCCCATGGCATGGGTGTGGTGTGAGGGAGGGGAGAGAGGTGCTCAGGCTTGTGCCCAGGGTGGGCTACAAGCCCACCAGCTCCTCCAGTTTGGGGGACAGCATTCTGCCACCTTGGCAAGCCCAGCTGGGGCCAGGAGTGGGTGTGTGGCATGGTGCTGGGAGGCTGAGCTCTTCCTCTCCTAGGACAGTGTCTGCTAAAGGCAGAATCACAGAATGCTGGAGGTTGGAAAGGACCTCTGGAGATCATCCAGTCCATCCCCCCCTGCCAGAGCAGCAGCACCTAGAGAAGGTCACCCAGGAGCATGTCCAGCAGGGCTTTGAATGTCTCCAGAGATGGAGGCTTCTCAGGGCAGCCTGCTCTGGTGCTCCATCACCCTTACATTAAAGCAGCTGCTCCTCATGCTGAGATGGAGCTTCTTATGGTCAGGTTACCCCTTGGACTGTCACTGGGCACCACTGGGCTCAGGAGGGATTGAGGCAGGGCTGTGCCCTCAGGGTCTGTCCTGGGCCAGGTCTAGAAGGAGGAGCAATGAAGGAAGGTCTGTGAGGACAGAGCTGCTAGAGCAGGAGCACCTCTGAAAGCATCTAAGCCAGGCTGTGGTGACTAGCAGAGTGAAGCTGCTTCACTGAGAGGGGGCCCAGGACCTTGAGGGCTGCTCATCCCAAACATGCAGTGGGGTCTGCAGGCAGCAGGAGCAGGCTAGGCTTGGTGCCCACCCTGCAGGCAGCAGGAGGAGGCTAGGCTTGGTGCCCACCCAGCCAGGCACAGCCCTCCCCATGCACTCCACGTGGCCTCCAGCTCTCCCAGCAGCACTGCCTGCACAGGGCCTCTGTGCTGCTCTGCAGGACCAGAGCTGGCAGCAGCAAGGAGCAGCCCTGAAGTACCTCCAGGCCTTGGGAGTGTCTCCTTTGGTGTTGGTCAGCCAAGACCAGGAGATGGCTGTGGGGATGGAGGTCTCAAACCCTCTAGCTTTGCCTCCCTCCATTCCTAGCCAGTCATCTTCTCTGCTTGTGTGCCTCTGTGTGCAACTGATGCAGGTTTCTGCTTGATTTGAAGTCTTCATCACCTGCTGCTTCCATTTGTTTGCTCTTCTCCTGCCCCCCAGCATCTCTGCTGGGATGCAGCCCCTGGCACCTGTGTGATCTGATGTGTGGCTTTCAGACCCCAGCCCTCCTCCCAGACTCAGCTGCTCGCCCCTCCTGCCCAGCCTTTTGGAAGCCCAGAGAGATGTGGCCTTCATCTCATTGCTGCTGCTCTCAAAGAGCAGGGTGACTAATGGGGCTCCATTGTGCACTTCCCCATCAGTGGTGTTCCCTTGATCCAGGAATAGCTTCCAGCCCTCTGAGTTCTGTGCAGATGAGTCACACAGAGCCAGGCCTGGCCAGCCGGAAAGGCTTGGAGCTCTTTCCCAACTCGCTGGGGACCTGATTATCCCTCAGTGGGGCAGGGCCCCTCTGAAGTGGGCTCCTTGCAGCCTGGCTCCCCTCTGAGCCATGTGCCAGGCTGCCTGTGCCATTCCTGGTGCCACCTAGCACTTGTAGGTCAGAGACAACCACCACAGCTCCTCCTGCCCCCAGTCCAGGATCCACTGCCAGGCTCCTGAGTGGGAGAAGGCTTTGATTTCATTTTCCATCTTTGTTCCAACCACTGGAAACCAAGATGGGCCAACCATAGGCCAGCTGCCCAGCAGCTGCCCTGGCTCCACTGGCCACTCCCTGCCCTGTTCCTGGGAGCCCTGTGCCAGGAGCAGGCAGGGCTGGGTGGCTCTGGAGTGTGCCTGCAGTGCAAGGTTGCAGCTGGGAGGATGGCTCCGGCCGTGTGCTGTGCACCAGCCCTTGGGCAGCCTCCTCCTGAGACCTTCTGACCATGGGTTTGCTTTACAGGGCTGCCTTGGCCTCTGCCCACCAGTGCCACCCTCTTCCTCAGACCCTCAGTGTGCTGAAGAGCACCCCTCAGGTGAGGGGCATGCACACCATCATCAGGTAAAGCCCCTGCACCGTGGCTGCTGGGGGGGCAGGGCTTGGCTGCTGGAATCATCATGGAATGGTTGGAGTTGGAAGGGACCTGCAGAGCTCATCCAGACCAACCCTGCAGAGCTCATCCAGACCAACCCTACTGCACTCAGCAGGGACAGCCCCAACCAGAGCAGCTTACTCCCAGCCCAAACAGCCTGACCTGCAGTGGTGCCAGGCATGGGGCAGCTCCCAGCTCTCTGGGCAGCCTGGGCCAGGCTCTCCCCACCCTCAGTGTCAGACATTTCTCCCTTTGAGTTCAAACCATCACCCTTGTGCTGTCCCTACAGGCCCTGCTCAGGAGCTGTGTCTGCCCTGGCCACTGGGCCATGGGACAAGCAGACCCTGCAGGCAGGAGCTGTGCTCCGTGGTCTTGCTGGTGGCCCCCGTGCCAACAGGACACTGAGAATTGCTCAGGGGCAGGGATTGTCCTCTGCCATGCAGCTCCTGACCTCTGTCAGCATCTCCTGGGGCACATTTTGGTCCACAGCTGAAGCTGCTTTCCTTCCCCTGCAGAAACAAGGAGACCAGCAGGGATGAGTTCATTTTCTACTCCAAGAGGCTGATGCGGCTGCTGATCGAGCACGCGCTCTCCTTGCTCCCCTTCCAGGTGGGCTCAGCTCTGCTCCCCCTCCAGCTCCTAACCCAGAACTACCAAGAGGTCCTGAACCTTCTCCTCCAACCTTCCTCACATGGCCACCCTTTCCTCCTAGAAGTGCTCCCCCAG
The DNA here is from genome assembly GCF_026170545.1 of Melanerpes formicivorus. Taxonomy (NCBI): domain Eukaryota; kingdom Metazoa; phylum Chordata; class Aves; order Piciformes; family Picidae; genus Melanerpes; species Melanerpes formicivorus. The sequence continues at coordinate 15,349,193 of NW_027142371.1, read as the reverse complement.
GCCATGAAGCAATGACATGGCCCTGGTGACAGCTCTGTGTCCAGCCTTGGCCTCCCAGGGTCCAGACCAACCCCAGCTGGCTGGCTCCTTGGCACCAGGGATCACCTGAGGGCCAGGGCAGAGCCCCTGCTGATGCTCCTCATGTGGTTTTTGCAGAGTTGCACTGTCCAGACCCCCCAGGGACAGGACTATGAAGGGAGGACATACAGTGGGAAGCAAGTAAGTGGCAGCTAAAAGGTACCTAGAGCTGAGCCCTGCCCTGTGGGTGCAGGGCAAGGACAGGGAGCTCATCGTGCCCTGTACTCTGCACTGGTTAGGCCACACCTTGAGTCCTGTGTCCAGCTCTGGGCCCCTCAGGTTAGGAAGGACATTGAGAGACTTGAATGTGTCCAGAGAAGGGCAATGAGGCTGGGGAGAGGCCTTGAGCACAGCCTTGGGAGGAGAGGCTGAGGGAGCTGGGGTTGCTTAGCCTGGAGAAGAGGAGGCTCAGGGGAGACCTCATTGCTCTCTGCAACTCCCTGCAGGGAGGTTGTGGCCAGGTGGGGGTTGGTCTCTTCTCTCTAGCAACCAGCACCAGAACAAGGGGACACAGTTTCAAGCTGTACCAGGGGAAGTTTAGGCTCAAGGTGAGGAGAAAGTTCTTCCCTGAGAGAGTCATTGGGATGTGTTGCCCAGGGAGGTGGTGGAGTCTCCATCCCTGGAGGTGTTCAAGAGGGGATTGGATGTGGCTCTTGGTGCCATGGCCTAGTCATGAGGTGTTGGGTGACAGGTTGGACTTTGTGATCTTTGAGGTCTCTTCCAGCCTTAGTGGTACTGTGACACTTTGTGCTTCCTGGGACTTCCATCAGGCCTGGGTTTGGTTCCTGCTGCCATGAGTGTGAGTTGTGTCACTGGGGTATGTGGCAGGTCACAGAACCAGAGGATGGGAGGAGCTGGAAGGGTCTTGTGGAGGTTATCTAATCCAACCCCCAGCCTCTCTGGGCACCCTAGTCCAGTCTCCAGCACCCTCAGAGCCCAAAAGCTGTTCCTCAGGTCGGTGGCTGGGGTGGCATCAGCAAGGTCGCTGTGCCTCTGAGGAAGGCAGCCTGAGCCGGGAGCAGCACAACCCTCTTGGAAGGGAGGGCCCTCAGGGCTGCCCACTGAGGCCCAGGGCCCCGCTGGGGCGGTGGGCAGCCCCTGCAGCACCCCCCTGCTGAGCCTGGCTGTGTGTGGCAGATCACCGGGGTGTCCATCCTGCGAGCGGGGGAGACGATGGAGCCGGCGCTGCGAGCGGTCTGCAAGGACGTCCGCATTGGGACCATCCTCATCCAGACCAACTGCAACACGGGGGAGCCAGAGGTACAGCTCGGCCCCGGGCTGCTGGGGGCATCTCAGGTACTGCCTGAGAGCTCTTCAGCAGCCTGAGAGTTGGTCTTGGTGGGGGGTAAGTGCACAGAGTGCTTTGAAAGCTTCTCAAGTGGGCTTTACCAGCATGCTGGTGCTCAGGGGGGCTGCTTGGCTCTCCGAGCGTTCGCTGGCAGCTGGGGTCCCAGAGATGGAGATGCACAACAGATCCTCCACCTCTCCAGGAGAAGGGCTCAGGCTGCTCCATTCCCCCTCAGCCTGCAAGCCCTTGTGCTGACCTCTCTTCCTTGCTGCCCAGCTCCACTACCTGCGGCTGCCGAAGGACATCAGCGAGGACCACGTCATCCTGATGGACTGCACGGTCTCCACGGGCGCCGCAGCCATGATGGCAGTCAGGGTGCTGCTGGTAGGGAGCAGGGGGGCTTTGCAGGGGGGGCTGCTGCTGTGCTCCCAGGCAATGCCCAGACCACCAGCCACAGCCATGCCAATGGCTTTGTGCTCAGAGGGAAGGTGCTGTGGGTGGCTTCATGAGCTGGGGGGGCTTTAACTGGGCACTGACCAAGTCACCCTTCCCTCTGCAGGGACAGCCTGGGGGGCTGGGGCTGGCTGTCCTGGGGACAGCACAAGCTGAGCTGGCTCCAGAGCTGGCTGTTAACCAAGTCCCCAGCTGGCTTCTTGGTTGGCCCCCAGCTAGCCAGAGAGTAGAAAGGAGAAAAGTGTCTCCAGGAAGGTCCTTGAGTGCCGCTCCCTGGAGGCATGGGCTGTAACCTGCCACAGAGACCTCCACCCTGAGCTGTCCCTGTGCCTGGCCTGCAGGATCATGATGTCCCAGAGGATAAGATCTTCCTGCTGTCCCTGCTGATGGCAGAGATGGGAGTGCACTCTGTCGCCTATGCTTTCCCCCGGGTGAAGATCATCACCACAGCTGTGGACAAGAAGGTGAACGACCTCTTCAGGATAATCCCTGGCATTGGTGAGTGTCTGGCTGGGAATGGGATCAGGGATCCTTGGTTCTTCTGACTCCCTCACCAGAGGAGGTGAAGCCCTGGTTAGCAGCAGCAGCTTAGGTCTGGCCTTATTTTACCCAGGCACCTGCTGCCTCTCCTGGGTCCCACGTGGATTTGGGATCAACATGCATGCTCTGAGAGCTGTCAGGCAGCCAGATCTGGCTGGCAGAAGGAGCTGTGCCACGTGCCCTGAGCCTCCTCCAGCCCCAAATGGAGAAGCTGGGCTGGGACAGCTGGAGCAGACCTGTGCCCACCTCATTCCTTAAGCTGCTACCTTAAACAAGCTCCTCCAAAACAAGCTCACTCTGTTCTGCTCTCACCTCTGCTGTGCCAGGGACACCCTGGCCATGAGGTGCTAAAGCAACCTCCAGGCTGCTCCACTTCTGAGGCTTGGAGCTGTTCAAGCTCTTGGGGAGAATCTCAGAGAATTCATGAGCTTTGGAAGAGATCTTTGAGATCCAACCTTCAGCTTCAACCGTGTCCTGGAGTGCCACATCCACATGCCTGCAGGGATGGGGACTCCTCCAGCCCCTGGGCAGCCTGCTCCAGCCCCTGACCACTCCTGCAGGAAGGAAGCTTTCCTAATCTCCAACCTAAACCTCCCCTGGCACACCTTGAGGCTGTCTCCTCTGGTCCTGCCACTGGTTGCACGTGAGAGGAAGCCAATCCCCACTTTGCTCCAGCCTCCTTTCAGGGAGTTGCAGAGAGAAATGAGGTCTCCCCTCAGCCTCCAACTCTCCAGCCTAAACAACCCCAGTTAGTTACTTGGGAGAAGAGGCCAGCACTGGCCTCACTCCAGCCTCCCTCAGACAGAGCCAGATAAATTCCTCACCTGATGGAGCCAGGCCAGGCTGGAGGCCATGTTCCCAGCTTGGGTGTTAGGAACAAGTTCTGCACCCTGAGGGTGGTGGGTCACTGGCACAGGTTGCCCAGGGAGGTGGCTGAGGCTCCATCCCTGGAGATACTCAAGGTGAGGCTGTGGAGGATGCTGCAGAGGGGGTCAGACTGGGTGAGCTTTGGAGGTCCCTTCCAGCCCATCCCATCCTGTGACTGCCGGTGCTCCCTGCAGAGCTGCATCCTGCCCGTGGCTCTCTCTGCCTCCCCACAGGGAACTTCGGCGATCGGTACTTCGGGACGGACGCTCCTCCCGACTGGAGCGACGACGAAGATGCTCTCAGCACTTAGCTGGCTCCGGAGACGCCGCCAGCTCCGGGCAGCCTCGGCACTGCACCTTAACCCCTCTCTCCATCGCAGATGTCTCCTTCCTCCTCAGCCAGCACAGATATTTTTTTGCAGACCTGCCTCAAAGGCAATATTTTTTCAGAGAAAGCAGAGATGTGGCGCAGGGCAGCCCCGGCCCCAGCCCCGAGCTCGGCCCCGGCCCCGGCACAGCCGCCCGCCCCCCGGCCCCGGGACAGCCGCCCTGCCCCCCGGCCCCGAGCTCGGCCCCAGCCCCGGGACAGCCGCCCTGCCCCCCGGCCCCGAGCTCGGCCCCGGGACAGCCGCCCTGCCCCCCGAGCTCGGCCCCGGCCCCGGGACAGCCGCCCTGCCCCCCGGCCCCGGGACAGCCGCCCTGCCCCCCGGCCCAAAGTCCTCTTAATTTATTTTAATTTAAAGATTTGCCTCTATAACTTATTGCAGATATTTTATAAAGGAAAAGAATAAACTCTTTTTTCTCTGGTTTTCTGGAGCGAGGCTGCTCTGTGTCGTGGCTGCCCAGGAGGAAAGCGCTGGGTCCGGCTCCGGGCTCCCCGGTTCCAGAGAGACAGGGAACCGCTGGAGGGAGTCCAGCAGAGGCTCCAAAGGTGCTGAGCAGCTCGGTGGGGAGCAGGGGAAATCCTGGTGTCGGTTAGCAAAGCTCCCACCGCCTCTGGAGACACAGTGGTGAGGGGAAGGAGAGGGAGTCTTACACCCGGCACACATTAAACAGCTACAGCGACAACAAAAGCTGGTGTGGCTGAGACTGAAGAACCACCAGATACTGCCCATTCCCTACACAAAGATAGGGCCGGGGGGGGTGGTGACAGCCGTTGTGCACCAAGGGTTTAATCCACATGTTCTTTGGATGTACTTCCAAGGGGCAGTGAAGAAGAACATGCTGAGGAGTTTCACGCAGGCACCTAAAAGTCAAAAGTTAATGGACCTAGGACAAGGAAACCTTTCATTAAATGCAAAGCAGCGTTCCTGTAAGCTCTGCAACAACAACAAAGCCTCCAGCCCCAGCCCACACCCGTGCAGGAGAGTGCAGCAGTCAATATCAACAGCAGGAGTAGTGGAGTTGGCCCTAACAGCCGGGGGGCCACCAGGCCCCCCGGCCTTTGTTGTCACCACCACCAACACCCAGTGTGCACCGTGAGCACTAACCTGAAGTGAGAGGAGGATCCTCCAGCCCCGAAGGGCTCAGCTTAGGGCTGCAGCCCCTCCCGGTGGGCAGTAAATAGGGCGGTGGGTGGGGAGGGCCAAGTGGCCACACCTGGGGTGGGAGGAGACTCCAATAGAGCCCAGGTGCCCTGGGTTTGAGGGGGACAATGGGGTGGGTGGGGTGGCAAAGGGGCAGAGATGGTGGGGAAAGGGAGGGGGTGGTGACAGAAGGGGAATTCAGAACAGCTTTGTTTCCCATGGCTCTCCCCCGGGGCACAGCTGCAGCTCCTGGTTTGCTTTGCCTCCCTGCAGAAAGAGCAAAGCCATCCGTGCTGCACAAGGCAAAGCACAGAGGTGGTGCTGCAGTGAGAGCTCTCCATCAGGATCGTTCTGCCTGGTGGGGAGAGCTGTGCTTTTCACACCAAGATCACAAGGTTGAACAGCAACAGAAAGTTCTCCGAAGTGGTTCTGCCTGGGTGCCAGCAGACAGCAGCAGGATGCTGAAGGGCCTGGAGCACTGCCCTGGGAGGAGAGGCTGAGAGCCCTGGGGCTGCTTAGCCTGCAGAAGAGAAGCCTGAGAGGGGATTTGATAAATGATTGTGAACATCTGGGGGCTGGGGGTGAGGAGGGAGGGGACAGGGACAGGCTCTGCTCAGCTGCTCCCTGGGATAGGGCAAGGGGCAGTGGATATAAACTCCAGCACAGGAGGTTCCAGCTCAGCACAAGGAGGAACTTTTCACTGTGAGGGTCACAGAGGGGAGCAGCAAGGAGAGCAGGGCCAGGAGGAGGATGTTCTGCCAAACCCTTGCTAAAGTGGTGCTGAGTGTGGGCTCAGGTGTGATGAGCCCAGAATAGCTGCTCCTGCTCTGCAGCACGTTGTGTAAATGCTCAGCTCAGTCTAAAAGGAGACACAGGGCTGGGCTCCTGCGAGCGCCGGGCACAAGCAGTGAGCCCTGGGCTTGAAAGCCACACTGGGAGCCAGCACTGCCTCTTGATTAGTGCCTGCTAAAAATAGCTGCTTGCGTGGGTGGAAGGAGAGCTCATAAGCACAAACACAGGAGGGGAGGCAGACACAAGGGGCTTGGGCTGGGGCACCAAGTGAGCAGTGCTGGGGACAACGGGGAGCAGCATCTCCAGGTCCATGTCTGCAGCCAGAGTCCTTCCTCGGGGCTGCAGCTGCCAGGGCAGGAGCTCAGTGCTGGAGGAGCTCAGTGTTATCTTTCCAGCCCATGCTCAGCCCCATGAATGAATGAATGAATGAATGCCATCATCATCCCTCATGCCTAAGGCTCCAGCAGACCTTGTCTGAGCAGTGCTCTTGGCTCCCTGGAAGGAGACCACACCACGGCTGGGTCTTGAGCAGAGTTTGCCTCTGGGGCCATGCCTGAGAGCCCTTTCTGGGCAGAAATTTTCCCTAGTATCCAACCTGACCCTCCCCAGGCACAACTTGAGGCTGTTTCCTCTTGTCCTGTCACTTGTTGCATGTGACAAGAGATCAACCCCACCTTGCTCCAGCCAACAGGGAGTCGCAGAGGGCAATGAGGTCTCCCCTCAACCTCCTCCAGGCTGAACTGCCCCAGCTGCTCCTCCCCAGCCCCGTTCTTCAGACCCTTACCCAGCATCATTGCCCTTTCTCTGGACCTGCTGCAGCCCCTCAATGTCCATCTTGGAGTGAGGGGCCCAGAACTGACCCCAGGATTGGAGATGTGGCCAAGCAGAGGCTGAGAGTGGCCCCCTCGAGCTGCTGGCCACACCACGGCCAGCATTTCCCTCCCCCCTGGGCAAAGGCAGCATCCTGGCTCCCCCTCAGCCTCCCATGGCAGGGGTCTGGAGGGTCCAGCAGGGCCCTCTGCCCCTGCTCAGCATTGCCAGCTCTACAGAGTTGAATTTCTGTTGTTTGTGGCAAACACAGAGTCGGAAACGCTGCGTGGGAGGCAGGCAGCTCCCTCCCTGCCTCTGCCCTGCCCTGCTGGCCTGGCTGGGGACACCCAGCACACGGCACCAGCCTTTTGTCCCCCAGGCAAAATGCCTCCTTTGGGGTTTTGTGCCAAGATCCAGCTCTGAGGCTTTCTCAGGCAGCTTTGGCCACGAGGCTCCATCGCAGCACAGCGACTGGTGCTGGCCACAGCCCTCAGCAGTGCTGCTGCTCCTCACCAGCCCAAAAAGCTCCTCAAGGGTCACAGCATTGTTGGGTCTAAATGGGGAAAAAGGAGTAAATGTGGTGGCTTGAGCCATGGAGTGGTGCCTGGCAGCTCCAGCCCCTGAATCTGCATGCTCCAGCTCCAGCTCCCTCAGGCACAAAGAGAAAGTTCTTCACCATGAGAATGGTGAAACCCTGGAGCAGGTTGTCCAGAGAGGTGAGGGAGACCCCAGTCCTGGAGACACTCCAGGTCAAACTTGATTTGGGCCCCGAGCAGCCTGATGCAGTTGGAGATGTGCCTGCTGACAGCAGTGGGGTTGCATAAGATGACCTTTATGGGTCCCTTCCCACCCCATTCCTTCTGTGATTCTGTGAGTGTGTGACTGCTGCCCACGGTCACGCAGGACATGGGAACATCTTGGAGGGTAGGGACAGCAACACAGAGGACATCTGGCCCTGGGGAAGCCAGAGCCACTTTCCTGAGAGAGTCCTCCCAAAACAAGGTGCTACTGGAGAAGGAGGAGGGGGGAAGTCCCTTTGTCCCTCCTTACACACCCAGGCAATGCCACCCTCCAGCTCTCCCACTGAAGCAGCCAAAGACCCCTCCAAAGCCATTGGAATGATTCCCACCACAAGGTGTCCACAGGCTCAGCTGCAGCCCCCCTGCCATAGCCAGGGTCCCACCCCATCCCTGCTCCCAGCACAGCACCAAAGTTGGCTTTGCTTCACTTCCTGCCCCGTGCCCCAAAGCATCACTGCTCTGACCAGCAGCAGAGGCTCTTCAGCACCATCCTCCTGTCGCTAAAAATAGAGCAGAGCAGTTGAAAAACCCAAACCTGCACACACAAAACCTGAGAACAATATCTGCTTGACCATCAAAGAGCACACACCCGAGGCAGCAGCACCCCAGAGGAGGACTTGCAGGCTGTTTTCTCTTTCTGCAGCAGAAGGGTTTGGTTTGCCCTGAAACAGATCCGAGTGGCTCATTGTCCCCAGCCTGAGGTGGCTCCAGGGCTGCTGCCTGCCCCATTATTGGGCAGGGGGAGGGCTGGAAAGCAGCCTGGTGATCAATAAGGTCACAGAACCACAGGGCTGTTTCAGTTGGGAAAAAAACCTCTTGATTATTGAGTCCAAGCAGCAGCCCAGCCCCACCATGGCCACCAAACCCTGGCCCCAAGGGCCATGGCCACAGGGTTCTTGAACCCCTCCAGGGCTGGGGACTCCACCACCTCCCTGGGCAGCCTCTGCCAGGCCCTGACCACTCCTGCAGCAAAGACATTGTTCCTCATCTCCAACCTCACCCTCCCCTGGCACAGCTTGAGGCTGTTCCCTCTTGTCCTGTCACTTGTGGGATGTGTGAAGAAGCCAATCCCCTCTTAGCTCCAACCTCCCCTCAGGGAGCTGTAGGGAGCCAGAAGGTCTTCCCTCAGCCTCCTTTGCTCCAGACTAAACAATCCCAGTTCTTTCAGCTGCTCCTCATAAGACTTGCTCTCTAGACCTTCCACCAGCATTGCTGCTCTCCTCTGGAGCTCCAGCACCTCAGTGTCAGGTAGTGAGGGACCAAAGGTCAGAGCAAACAACTCATCTTCCTTCTGGGTCTGCTGCCCTCTTGCTTCCTGTCAGCACAGAGAGAGGCAGAGCTGCTGTGGCGAAACCCAGCACTCCTCTGGGACCCTGGCAGGAGTGGGGTCTGCAGTCAGCTGTGTGTCCCAGGTCTGCACCTGGCAGCTCCAGCCCTCAGCTCTGCAGGGTCCAGCCCTGGGCAACTGCAACAATTTCAACCAACATCAATGAATTCAAAGTGAATTTCTGTGTACGACCAAGGGAGGAACTTTGGCAGAGCTGAGGTGGGAGCCTCTCCTCTGCTGCTTTGTCAGGAGTGGATGAGTGTGGGATGGGTTCCAGCTGCTGGCTGGGGAGCACTGAGAGGACACTCAGGTGATGCATCCCACACCTGCTGTGGCTACCTGCTGGCCCTGGAAACTTCCTCCCCCACACCTCAGCTCAGTTCATGCTCGCTTGCTGAGAGGCAGCCTGGGGCAAAGCTCAGTCAGCACAGAGACATTTCTAGAAAAGACATCTGAAAGCCTTTGTCTGACCTCAGCAAACCTACAGATGAGATTCATCAGCCCTGGAGCTCCAAACCCGCAGCCAGGAGGGGAAGGGTTGGGCAGGCACTGGCACAGGCTGCCCAGGGAGGTGGTGGAGTCCCCATGCCTGGAGGTGTGCAAGAAACCTGTGGCCATGGCCCTTGGGGACAGGGCTTGATGGCCATGGTGGTGTTGGGTTGAAGGCTGGACTGGGTGATCTTAGAGGTCTCCTCCAGCTGAAATGATTCTCTGATTCTATGAGTTCAATAAAATGCTCCAAAGCCCAGGCAAAGAGCTGGAGTCCACCAGCAGATGTCTGCAAAGCTGCCCTTCCATCTCTGCTCCATGAGCCAAGGAAGTGCCCTCATGGCCAGGAAGGTCAATGGTCTCCTGGAATGCATGAAAGGAGAGTGTGGGCAGCAGGGCAAGGGAGATTCTCCCCCCCCTCCACCCTGCCCTGCTGAGGCCATATCTGGAGTTCTGGGTCCAGTTCTGGGCTCCCCAGCTCAGGAGAGACAGAGAACTGCTGGAGAGAGTCCAGGGGAGGCTGCAGAGCTGCTGAGGGGCCTGGAGCAGCTCTGGGAGCAGCAGAGGCTGAGAGCCCTGGGGCTGAGAGCCTGCAGAAGAGCAGCCCCAGAGGGGAGCTAAAGGAGCTGTGGGGGGCAAGAGGCTGGGGCCAGGCTCTGCTCAGTGGTGCCCAGGGACAGCACAAGGAGCAATGGGCACAGAGTGGCAGCCAGGAGGTTCCCTGAGGAGAAAGTTGTTTGGTGTGAGGGAGCAGAGCCCTGGGGCAGGCTGCCCAGAGAGGTTGTGGAGTCTCCTGGTGTGCAGAGCTTCCAACCCTCCCTGGGCATTGTGGGAGCCCTGCTGGAGCAGAGGCTTGGCCTGGGTGAGCTCCAAGGTCCCTTCCAAGCCCTCCCTGCTGGGGTGCTGTGTGAACAGGACCTCTCCATCTCCCCAGGGCCATGGAAGGAAGAAGCCAGAGCAGCTTCCTAGCCACAGGCCCTGTAGGATGCTCTGCAGCTCCCACAGATGGGATCCCTCCTCACCTCTCTCGATCAAGCAGCAGCCAGGAGCTTTCTCATCCTCACTGTAAGACAGAGTTGGGTTTTTCTTTGGGTTTTGTGGAGTTTTTTCTGCCTTTCCTTTTTTTGTGGTGTGCCTTTGCCTCACCTCTCTTTGCCGCCCTGCCTGTCCAGCGTGTAATGGAAATTTTACCACAGAGGCTCATGATGAGCAAACAGGAAGCCAGCAGAGAGCGTGGCAAGGTGCTGTGGCCTGGCTCCACTCAGGGGAGTGGCAAGAAAGGCCATAAAAACCAGCGTGGGGGTGGCAGGTGGGAGAGGATCCATCGAGAGCAGCCAGGGCCAGGCTCTGCCTCACCCCCTGGAGACAAGGCAGGTCCACAGGTAAGGCAGATCCTGCACCTCCTTTCTCTCCCTTCCTGCAGGCTTCTTGCTGTCGCTGGAAGTCATGGAATCAGAGTTGTTTGGGTTGGTGACGATGTCTGAGGTCCACTCCAACCATCACCCAACCCCAGCATGGCCACTGAACCACTGCCCCAAGTGCCATGGCCGCAGGGCTCTTGAACCCCTCCAGGGATGGGGACTCCACCACCGCCCTGGGCAGCCTGGGCCAGTGCCTGCCCAGCCCTTCCCCTCCTGGCTGCAGGTTTTGAGGGGCTTTCTCGTTGTGTTTCTGCTCATTGTGGCTCTGCTCAGCTCCTTCTGACCAAGAAAGAGGCCAGGAGGAGTCTGCTGCTACCTTATTGCTCTGTCCCAAACTTAACCACGCTCAGAGTTCATTCTAGTTGGCTTCTGCTCTTTCCCTTTTCTTCCTTTGGTCTTTGCCAGCCCACAATTCACAGCTCAACCCCCCCAAGGCCAATCACAGATTGCCAGTGGAGGTATTTGAGGAGCTCAAGCTGTGCTGTGGCTCTGTGACCCCCTTGGCCCCTGTCTGAAAGGTTCTGTTCTTTGCTCCTGGACAAATCCGGAGTCACTCCCTTGAAATAGTCTTGGTTGCATGTGGGGAACCCAGGAGAGCATCTGGCCTGGTCCATAGCAGAGAGGTGAGACTGTGTCAGGCCTCAGGTGGAGCAAGAAATCCAGAAAGGGGCTGAAGATGGCTCACAGGCTGCTCTGTGCCTTTTGCTGAGAGCTTCTTCAGGCCAACTCACCTCTTGCATGGAGCTTCCCAGTGCTGAGCTTGGAAACCCCTTCCCTTCGATTCTGTGTTCACTGATGGGCTTTGAACCATTCATTTCCCCACCCTTATGGCAAATCCCTTTGCCTGGAGGTCGGCAGAAACAACATCCAGAGATCCAGAAAGGATGGAGGCTGAGCTGCCAGCCTGCCTCAGGCAGTGTGCAGGGATGCAGCCCTGCCAGGGAGCCCTTTGCCTCCACTACAGCCTTGGCCCAGGGGAAAACAGCCTCCCAGGAGCATCTCTTTGGGAAGCAGCTGAGCTGGGATGGAGAGCAGCTGAGCTGGGATGGAGAGCAGCTGGAAGTGCTGTGGTGGGAAGGCAGAGCCAAGGAGCTGCTCCTCTGCTTTCTCGTCCACATTGCCCAGCGGCTACAGGGCCCAGGAGAGCACAGGACACGGGTCCTAGGACATGTGGCAGGGGGGTGGCAGCTGCCCACATGAGGGGCATCTTGAGGACTGTCTAACCTGAGAATGGTGGAATTTAAGGCTCAATCTCAGGTTCGTCAGCCCAGGAGATGCCCTCTCCAGAGCGGGATGGGCAGCGCCGGCCCCCGCCAGCGCCGCAGCCACCCTCTGGCACCCAGCAGGCAGCCAGGAGCGGAGGGCACCGCACGAGGGAAGCCCAGCAGGGCTGCTGGTGATGCTGGAGAAGGACCGAGGTGGGTGCCAGTCCCCAGGGAACAGAGGGAGGAGAGTGGCCTCCAGTTCCTGAGGAGAAGCTGCTGGCAGCTGGGCCACGCTCCGGCACCGCCGCTGCCAGGGCCGGCGGTGCCAGCACGGGACAGGAGCTCCAAGTGCTCCGAGTGCCTAATTAGGAGCCCCTCTGACTCCAGCAGCTGTGAGCCCCCCGATCCTTGGCCTTGCCTGCCGGGACGTGACGCTGAGGGGTGAAGCAGGCATCCCTGGCAGCGTCATTAACACATCGCTGCTCACGGTCCCGCTTAGAGGGAGAGACAGCAACGTCCCTGCTGGTGGCGATAATGAATCCCCAGGCAGCGCGCAGGGCCCCTCAGTGCTGAACGTGTCAGTGGTTTGTGAAGGCAGCAGGGGAAAAAAGATTCAATCCTCCAAGCTGGGCTTCCTGACTAAAAGACAAGTACCAGGCTCCTCGGTTGGGTTCACCACCGGCCCCTAAATGTCTGAGCCTGAAGCACAAGGACCAAAAGCATTTGGTCTAAAGTGTTACCAGCCCCAGTGCTGGTCCTGGAGGTACCACAGAGCAGAGCTGCATCCCCTCAGGCCTGCTGCTGCCCAGGAGGTTGCCCACGAAGGAGCAGCTCTGGCTGGTCAGATGGATGATCTTTAAAGGTCCTTTCCAACCCAGACCAAACCATTCTGCTGGCTCAGTCCTCCTGAGCTGAGGTGTCCCTCAGTGTCCCACAGGCAATGCTTTGGACATCAAACCCTTCTGTGCAGCTCTCACCCCACAGCTTTTCCTCTGCAGAGGATTCCCAGGGGAGGGAGCAAGAAAGAGTCTTGCAGAGAGAGCCCAGCCCCACGGGCAGCCAAAAGTGACTGAGATGCCTAGGCCTGAAACATGGCAGCTCCCTGCAGGGAAGGCTCCCTGGCTGGCACTGCCCAGAGTCATCTAGGGTCACACAATCCCAGCAGGGAGGGGTTGGAAGGGACCTCTGGAGCTCACCCAGGCCAAGCCCTGCTCCAGCCCAGCACCCACAGCAGCCTGCCCAGGAGCACAGTGCCCAGGGGGGGTTGGAAGCTCTCCACACCAGGAGACTCCACAACCTCTCTGGGCAGCCTGCTGCAGGGGCTCCAGTCACTGACAGAGCCTCCTCCTTGGACGTGGGGGGCAGAGGGGGTGTCCCATTTGCACCCACCAGGACTGGGTGATGCCCTGTGAGCTGCAGGCAGGGCAGCAGCAGCCCCAGCCAAGGGTCCTGCCAGCACGGGCTGGGGGCAGCCAGGCTGCGCCCCTGGCACAGTGGTAGCACAGGGTCAGGTGTGGGGCTCCGGGGCGGGGGGGCACAGGCTCAGGTGGAGCTCTGGCGCTGGCAGCAGCTCTGGATGGTTCCGGGAAGAGAGGACCTGGCACAATGCAGGGTGCACAAAGCCCGCGGCACGCAGATGCTCCCCGCGGCCACTTCACCTCTGCCAGGAGCTATTCTGCTGGGGGGGAGGGCTGGGGGAGCCCCCCACTCACCACACACCCCCTTAGCTCTTCTTGCTGAGCCTCAGAAAGCAGCTGAGCCCTGGCTGTTCGTGCGGCTGCCGCGCTGGGGGGCGCCGGGGGGGCTCTTGCTGTTCATTCAAGTTCCACTTAATGGGAGCTGCTCTCTGGGATGTTTTTCCCTTTCCTCTTGATTCTTGGTTTGGTTTTGCTGTTTTTTTCGCCCTTTCTCTTGAAATGTTTACTCCTCACGAGGGAATGTTGATTCCAGAGGCAGCAGCACTTTTGCAAGATGAAGTGATTGCTGATGGAGAGATGGAAGCTCCAGCAGGGAGGGAGGCGCAAGGCAAATGAATCACAAAGCTGAAGCCCTCGGCCGCCCGAGTGCCGTCGGGGTCCGTGCCCGCGCCGGGCGCTGGGGCCGGGACAGGACTCTGCCTTTTATCCTCCAGCAGCGGGGGGGCCGCTGGGCTCCGGAGCGCGCCGAGGCCTCGGAAACGGAGTTTTCATCGGCAGGAGGCCAGGATGAATCACCCGGAGGAACTGGGGCTGTGGTTTCGCTGGGCACCGTCTGAAGGAGCAGGTGGAGAGAACTCTGCCAGCGCCGAGCTCGGGGATTAAGCCACGGACCCCTGTGAGCCCCTCTGCCGTGGGGACCACCACTGAGCGTGGATTTGTGCCCCAGTGCCTGCAAAGCTGTCCCCAGTGTGACCGGGGGGCCTCGGCTGGCTGGTGCCGCTGCACCCCGCACTCAGCTGCCACACACGGAGGGTCTGCACATACACCCCCGGGCCCCCCCACCCCTCTGGCACACACAGGAGCACCCCTCAGACCACTCGTGCCCGTGGGCATACACAGCCCTGCACACCCCACACAGCCCCCCAAACCCTCACCTCTATCCCCCCCACATCCCTGTACCCCCAGACTCAAACCTCCAGGAGCCCCCTGTATCCCCCCAGGCTCTCACCCTCCTCCACTCTGTGTACCCTGATGTGCCCCCCAAACTCCCACCCCCATACTCCCCTGAGCCCCTCCAGATCCTCACCTCCATGCCCCCAGACTCTGACCCCTCTCACCTCCATATACTCCCACAGGGCCCCCACATTCTTCCCCCCTCCCCTCAAGGAACGCAGTGTACCCCCGGGTTCTCACCCCTCCACAGCCCCGGGTACCCCTATGTGCTCCCCCAGACTCTGTCCCCATTGTATCTCCACATCCCCCCAAACTCTCCCCACTGCGACCCCCCAGACTCACACGACTGTAAACCACTGTGCCCCCCCCGGCTCTTACCCTTCCCCACGATTCTCGTGTACCCCCAGACCCTTCCTCTCCTCCAAGTATCCCCACGCCCCCCCAGTTCTCACCTCCTCACCCTTAAATACTCTTGTGTCCCCCACGTGCTCCCCTAGACTCCCCTCCCTGATCCCCCATGCTCCCCCCCCCGACTCTGTCCCCTCTGCTCCCCACTCCTGTACCCTGTGTGCTCCCCAGACTCCCACCTCTGTCATCCCCCCTGATCCCCACATCACGCCCCCGATTGTCACTCCTGTCCCCCCCCGTGTCACCCTGAGTCTCCCCCCAAGGCCCTCATGCCTATCTCCCACTGTGTCCCCCCGAGTAGCCCCCCAGGACCCTTAGCCCTGGCCCCCAGTGTGTCCCCGGGCCCTCACCCCACCACCCCCTGTGTCCCGCCCAGTGTCCCCCAGACTCTCAGGTCCTAGACACCCTCGCCCCCCGCGTGTGTCCCCAGCCCCTCACGCCTGCCCCCCGCTCCCGAAGGGTTCAGCACCGCGGACAGCTCGGGGTGGGGGGGGCTGTGTCCGGCTATAGCGCGGTCACGTGGGCCCCGACGCCCCCTTTATAGCGCGGAGCCAGGCGGGCGGCGCCCAGCGTCCTGCGGGCGGCGGCGGAGAGAGCGGTGAGCGGCACCGGCACCGGCACCGGCACCGGCCGTCCTGTCCCGGGGGAGGGGGGATCCTGTCCCGGGAGGGTCCTGTCCCGGGAGGGATCCTGTCCCGGGAGGGTCCTGTCCCGGGAGGGTCCTGTCCCGGGAGGGGAGGGATCCTGTCCCGGGGGGGGAGGGATCCTGTCCCGGGAGGGGAGGGATCCTGTCCCGGGAGGGGAGGGATCCTGTCCCGGGAGGGGAGGGTCCTGTCCCGGGAGGGGAGGGTCCTGTCCCGGGAGGGTCGCTGGGCGAAGAGCTCCCGGATCTCGGGAGGTCTCGGGGGACTCCGTCCCCGGGGGGCAGGAGGGTCCTAGAGGCAATGGTGTCCTGCATCCCGGTGGGCCACAGGTCCAAGGGAGTCCAGATCCCGGGAGGTTCCAAGGGATCCCACAACCCGCAGGCAGGAGGGTCCCGGATCCCGGGGCGGGGGTCCCAGGTCAAGGATGAGTTCCTTCCCCTGCGCAGCAAGATCCCAAGGTCCCCAGGGGGTTCCAGATCCCGGGGGCAAGAGGGTCCGATGGAGCCTGGATCCCGGGAGCAGGGAGGTCCCACAGCCCGGGGGGTCGCAGGTCTTGGGGGAGTCCGTCCCGTGGACAGAGGGGTCCCGGGTCCCAGGTCCCCACGGGCTCCCAGGTCCCGGAAGGTCTCATCCCGGGGGCAGGAAGGATCCCAGGACCCGGAGGTCCCATCCCGGCGGCCAAGGGAGAAGATTCATCCCTGGGTCCCCACAGGTGGGGGGGTCCAGCCTCCGGGGGGATCCTGTGGGACCAGACCCTCCTGGGGCGGAGGGTGCCGTGCAAGGGACAGGGGAGTGGGGGTTCCATGCCCGGGGTTCCCATCCCGGAGGACTCTGTCTCCAAGGGGTCTCACCCCAGGGGTGGGGGTCCCCCGGTGGTGTGAAGCCCCTCGGGTGCCCCCTGACCGCAGTGGGGGGGATGTGGGGGGTCCGGGGTGGGCTGGGGGGGGCTCTTGCAGGTGTGTGGCCCCGGAGCGGCTGCGATGCGGGTCAGGATGATTTCAGCTGCCTCTGTCCTCGTCCTGCTCTTCCTGCCCTCGGAGACCTGCTCGCCCCTGCAGTGGCCCCGGGCTCCATCCAACCGCCTGACCCTGGCTCCCCAACCCACCTGGGAGCCCTGGCCGGGGGCCCCACGACCTCCGGTCCCCGGCCCCCTGCCCCAAAGACTGTGCCCAGCCCACGGGGCAGAGCCCACCAGGGCCGCCCGCAGCCCGCGGGCTCTGCAGGGCAGCAAGAGGCGAGACGGCAAACCCAACTCCTTGGACCTCACCTTCCACCTGCTGCGAGAGTTCCTGGAGATGTCCCGGGAGGAGAGACTGGCCCAGAAGGCTCTCAGCAACAAGCTCCTGCTGCAGAGTATAGGAAAATGAGGGGGGGGCGCTGATTGGAGGGGGGAGAGGAAGAGACCGACCCCACAGCGAGTGGCTGTGGCACAGCAGAGCTGGGGGGGTGCTGCTGCCCGGGTGAGGGCTGGGGCCGTGCCCGGGGCTGGGGCCGTGCCCGGGGCTGGAGCCGTGCCCGGGGCTTGCCCTGCAGGGTCCTCCTCGCTGTCCCCCTGTGTGTTGCTCTCACTGTTCTCAATTAAACTTGCCCTCACACCTGCCCCACTGCTGTGCTCTTGACTCTCTGTCCCTTCCCCACTCCCCCCCTGCCCCCCAGGTTCTACATGGGGCTGGCAAAGGAGAACCCTTTCCTCTGCCCCTCAGGAGGAGGTGTCCCTGGGGGGCTTCTTGGGGACATCTTTCCTCTGGGCTGCTGTGCTGGGGCCAACCGGTGGCTCCTGCTGCCCCACCAGGGCCCTGGCCCCATCCCTGGGCACCAGCAAGCCCTGTGACCACAGAGCCCCCCTGGAAGCTTTCCTGAAGGGGTTTGCTCCCAGCCCCAGGCTGGCAGTTGCACCCCAAGACCAGCAGGGTCCACCCCCCAGCAGCATGGCCAGCAGGTGACTGCCAAGGGGATGCTGCCCCCCTGGAAAAGGCAAAGAGAAACCCAGCCTGGGCCCTGCTCAGCTCGGGGCAAACTCCGGCTGCCAGCAGGAGCCTTTGGCTCCCTCTGCCCTGCCAGGCACCCCCAGCCCTGCCTAACCCTCACCAGCCCATGGGGGGGACCCCTTCCATGGATCTGCCCAGAGCCCCCCAGCCTACCAAGATCTTCATCACCTCTGCAGCTCCTCCTGACACTCCCCCAACCCCCTCCAGGGACCCCTTCCAGCCCCAACCCTTCAGGGGAGGGCAGAGAAAACCCAACCCAGGCAGCAGCTCTGCACTGAAAACATTTATTTTACAACAGTGGTTGGTTGGTGTTGGCTTGGTTGGGTCCAGGTTGGGTTGGGTCCAGGCTGGGTTGTGGTTTAGGTGTGGTTGGGTCCAGGTTGGTTTGGTTGGGTCCAGGCTGGGTTGTGGTCCAGGTTTGGTTGGGTCCAGGTTTGGTTGGGTTTTAGGTTTGGCTGGGTCCAGGTTGGGTTGGGTTCAGGGTTGGTTTGGTTTGGTTCAGGTTGGGTTGGGTCTGGGTTGGGTCCAGGGTTGGCTGGGTGCAGGTTGGGTTGTGGTTCAGGTGGGGTTGGGTCCAGGGTTGGCTGGGTGCAGGTTGGGTTGGGTTCAGGGTTGGTTTGGTTTGGTTCAGGTTGGGTTGGGTCTGGGTTGGGTTGGGTCTGGGCTGGGTGCAGGTTGGGTTGGGTTCAGGGTTGGTTTGGTTTGGTTCAGGTTGGGTTGGGTTGGGTCTGGGCTGGGTGCAGGTTGGGTTGTGGTTCAGGTGGGGTTGGGTCCAGGGTTGGTTGTGGTGGTTTGGTGGTGGGTCATTTTTTTGCAGATAACCTTTAGCCATCTTGGATTTGATTTGATTTTTTTTATTGTTATTTTTTTGTCCTTTTTCTCTTTTTCCCTGTTTTCTCTTCTCCTCTGTTTGTTTCAGCTGCTACCCAGACAGAACGAGACACAAATCACCATGCTAGGGACCGAGAACTCCTGCTGCTGGCCCGGGGTGGCTGTGGGCAGGAGCTCAGGAGGAGCCCAGGGTCAGAGCTCCACAGCAGCTCCTGGCCACAGCTCCAGAGAGGTCCTTGGGAGCACGACAGACAGACAGACAGACAGACAGAGCTCTCTCTCACATCACTTGCCAGAGGCGGGGGGGGGGCAGGCTTCCCTTCCGGGGTGCTTTGGGCATTCTTTTCTCTCTTTTCTTTTACATTCCTTTTCTCTTTTTTTTCTTCCCCCCTGGTTTTACAGATGGACCTTCCCCACCCCTCCCCCCCTCCCCACCCCTCCCCCCCTCCACCTTCCCCCCCCCCCTTCCCCATCTCTCCCCCCCTCCCCCAGGCCCAGCCCCTGCCTCACCCTGCCCCACCTCGCCTTGGAAGTGCAGTGCAGAAAGAGCCTCCCCAGCAGCTTCAGCTCCCACAGGGGTTAGCAGCCCCCCCAAGCCCCAGCAGGAACTGTGGCAGCCAGAGCCTTGCTCACATGCAAAGGGAAAGCAGCTCGGGGGGGCTGTGGGAGCACAGCCCCTGGGGCACCCCCAGCCCTGGAGGTGGGGCTGAGAGCAGGGGAGGGATGGCAGCGATGGGCTCCGGCGAGCAGACAGCAGCGAGGGTTCGGCAGACCTCAGAGGCTCCCTGCTGTGCTGGACACAAACCACTGCGAGAGGAAGGACTCCCCCCGGGCCCCCCCCTGCACACAGCACAGCCCCGAGGTGCTCCGCGGGGCAGGGAGCAGCCCCGGCAGGGAAAGGCTCCAGGGGGGAGCAGCTCTGGCTCTGCACAGAGGCGTCTGGTGGTTCCCACACACCTGGCCCTGGCCACAACCATGATCCTGGCCCTGGCCACAACCACGGTGCCCTCAGCCAGACCCTGGCCACAACCATGGTGCCCTCACCCAGACCCTGGCCCCAACCATGGTGCCCTCACCCAGATCCTGGCCCCAACCATGGTGCCCTCACCCAGACCCTGGCCCCAACCATGGTGCCCTCACCCAGATCCTGGCCCCAACCATGGTGCCCTCACCCAGACCCTGGCCACAACCATGGTGCCCTCACCCAGACCCTGGCCCCAACCACGGTGCCCTCACCCAGATCCTGGCCCCAGCCACGGTGCCCTCACCCAGATCCCCACCTGAGCTCAGCCTCACACCCTGCAGTGACTCCAGGCCCTCAGGACTCAGCCCCCAGGCAGCCTAAAAGGAGGAGCCCCAGGCTGGACCATGCCAACCCCTGCACACTGTTCCCCTGCAGGCTCCCTGGAGCAGGGAGGGGAGAAGAAGGAGGAAGGATTTCCTCTCCTCCCCAGCCAGCTCAGCTCCTCCTGCTTGCAACACCCTTTCATTTATACAGCAGGATCCTTCTCCCACAACCATTTCCCTTCGCCACCGACTCTGGTTTGGTTTTTCCTGCAGCTGAGAGGCAACAAAACAAAACCAAACCAAACCCTCCCAGAACACAGCTGTGGACAGAGGAGGCTCAGCCAGGCTGGCTGGGAGGCCTAACCGTCCCGTTTGACCACCAAACACCCAGCAGCAAGGGGAGGTGCTCCTGTTGCAGAGCTATCTACACATGTGCACATATACAGACACCACCCCCGGCTCCAGCAGGCCTCCCCACCTCCCCCTGCCAGCTCAGAGTCCCACTCTGCAGGGTGCAACAGGGTGCAAAGCAGTGCAAGGGAAAACCAACCCAACCAAGCCCAGTCCCCACCTTCTGGCACACCCCCACCTCCTTCTAGCCCCCCACATCCCAGCCTGCACGGTCTGGCTGGCTCCAGACACGGCCCCTGGTCCTCCCTCCTGGCTCCCCTCCTGCCGTGGCAAGCTGGAGCTGGCACAGCCCAGCCCTGGGCAGAGGGGCTGGGGGCGAGGGGCAGCTCCTGGAATTCAAGTGAAGTGTGCAGCTCTTGAGCAGCAGCTGCTGGCAGGCTGCAGGGTCAGCCCCAGGGCGGGCTGGGGGGCAGAGGGGGCAGCAGCAGCCCTGGGGAAGGGTTGGCCATTTCCTGTGAGAGCTCCCTCTGCACAGACACAGCAAGGAGCCACCAGCAATCCCCAGCTGCTTCTCTCTCCTCAACAACCCTGCAGGCAGCACTGCCATTTGAGTTCCACTCCAGCCTCATGGCCTTTGGTTTGAGACACAGCTCCCCTGCCCAGCTCTGCAGCACCCCAGGGCTGGGGAACTCACCAGGCCCTGGGACAAGCCTCCAGCTGCAGGCTGTGGAGCAGAGCAGGGCTCTGGCAGCACTGGGCCACTGCCTGCCTTCCTGCCACCCTGTCAGTGCCCAGCCCTGCTCCTCTCGAGGTACCTGGAGCAGCTGTTGGTGTCATGATGCACTGCACACCAGGGGAGCCCCACTGGCAGACAGAGAAGCAGCAGCAGCTGATGAAGCAGGCTGAGTTTATGCCAACCTTACACTAAGCACTTCTGCTGGGGGGGTTCTCTCTCAGTGCTCTAAGCAATGTGAATTTAAACAGCATCCAGCACTCCAGACACCAGGTGGGGGCTGCAAGAGCCTCCCTGAGCCCCTGGCAAGAGCCTCCTGTCCCACACAAGGCTGACACTGGTTGCAGTGGGTAGGCAAACCCCACAGCACAAGCACACTTGGCAGCCCCAGGGGTCCAGCCAGGCTTCCTCAGTCCCCTGGCAATGCCAACACCACCACAGGGCACAAAGCAGCTGAGAGAGGCAGGCCCCCTGCCCGAGCAGTGCACAGGGGACAGATGCTCTCCCAGAACCCCCCCAGGGGCACACTGCTGTCCCTCTGCACCCCCTCCAGGGCTGGGACAGGAGTGCCTGTGGAGACACACCACACCTGTGGTGCTTAGCAGCTGGCACACAGGGGTTTGACCCCTCCCTGCCACAGGACCTGGGGGGTTCTGTGTTCTGTGTTCTGAGTGCAGGCCGTGCTCCACAGCCCCTGCCCCGAGCCTCAGAGCATCACTTGCTGAGGACAATGAGCACTGATAGCCAAAGCAGTGTGAAAAGGCTGCAAACCCAAAAGGGGAGACTGAAGAGGAGACTAAAATGGCTCTAAAGCATCACTGTGAGGAAGCAGCAGCACTCTCCTCCCACCCCCAGAGGCAGGGAGGTCGACAGCAACAAATGTATGTACAGACAAATAGGTAACAACTCCCCACAGACACCGCGGGCAGAAGGGACCTGGCATCTCCTGGGGGCAACACCCCTGCATTCAGCTTTGTCCTGGCTGTGTTTGGGGGATCCCCCCACCCCCAGGAGGGAAGGGGCTCCAGCTCCAGCACCTCCTCCCGCAGGAGGCTCAGCACCTGAGCGTGCTCCACGGCCCGGCAGGAGCTCCTCCTGCTCCCCCTCAGCCTCAGCGGCTGCCCCGCGGCACACAGCTCGGCAGCGCTCCTGAACAGCAGCCTGCAGCTCTCCAGATCAGCCTCCCCCTCTCAGGAGGCGCTGGGAGAGGTGCTGAGGAGGTCCCACTGAGGCAGAGCTCTCAGGCAACTTGCAAGGACAAACACAACTTGTAACAAACAAGACAGACAGACAGACAACAACAACCTAAGGGTTTAACCCTGGCAGCCCACCGGGGAGGCCAGAGGTGCCCAGGGGGAGTCTGGAGGGAAACATTCTGCAGGTGAAGCCAGGGGAGGGCTGTGGTGCCTGCAGGGCCCCCTGCAGCAGGGTGCTCTCCATTCTTCCCAGCACAACTCTGCACTTAGCTGGGGGCCATCTGGAAGTGCAACTCATGCTAGAGGCCAGGGCTCACTTGCAGCTCACCTACAGGAGCAGGAAAGAGTGGGAAGAGCGGGGATGAACCCAGGAGGTGTCCTGCTGACACCAGCTCTGCTCTGCAGGGGACACCTTGGAGCAGAGACAGGCCAAGAGCAGCTATGCCAACAGGGAAGGATCTGCACTGCAGGGGTCGGAGCTGGGCAAGCTTCAAACAGCTCCAGGGCCCAGGAATGTTCATCTACAAACCTCTTTTCCTACCACTCCTCCTCACTGGGGTGTCTCAGACTGCTTTCTGCTGCAGCATCAGCTCCCAGCAGCGTGCACACAGCCCCCACAGCCCCAGCTGGGAGGAGGGTGGGCTCCCAGGCTCAGGCCTTGCCAAGGGAGGCCTGAGCCAGCAAATGCTGTCTCCTGCCACAGAATATAGGCAACAGCTTCTCCTCTGATCCTCTGGTGCTGGGAGTGACCCCTGGGGCATCACACACCAGAGCCACAACCTCCTGCCAGCCCTTCCACTCCAGTGGCAATAGCCCAGAGGGGTTGAGAGCTAATTCCCAGTGAACACTGAAGAGAAGCCCAGGGGGGTCAGACCTGCTCCACTGGCTGTGTGTCAGCAGGGTGGCATGGAGGGCAACAAACTGCAGCACACAGGGCAACAGCCTCCTCCTCCTGAGCCCCTCTGAGCCCTCACAAAGCTCCAAGCCCCAGCACTTCATCCCTTTTAACCAAGAGCATCACCTGCACAGCAAAGGGGGACCTGAACCGGTGGCACTGGGGGCTCAAGGCTTGCAGCTCCCCAAGCACAGGCTGCAGGCAAAGGCAGCAAGGACAACCAATGTGACATCCATTTTTAAGCCCAAAAGACTGCCAAGGGGTCAAGCAAAGGCTTGGAATTAAATAAGGGTCCCTCCCTGGGGGTGTTCAAGGTCAGGCTGGATGAGGCCTGGAGTGACCTGATCTAGGGGAAGGTTGGCAGGGGGGTGGCAGGGGGTAGATGATCTTTTAGGTCCCTTCCAACCTAAACCATTCTATGAACCTTGAGCCAAACCACTCTGTCCTCAAGGCCACCCAGGAGACCTCTGCAGCTAGGGGAAAAAGAAGGGAAAAGTTATCTCCCAATAATGCACCAAACTTCATCAGGTCTGAGAGGTCTGCTGGGAAGGGAGGAACAAGGCTGCCACTGAAGTCCAGCCAGCCCCTTGTCAGCTCCTGGGACCTGAGGGGACATCACAAACAGGGGAGAAGGGAAAGGAAAAGGGGAGGGACACCCAGGGGAGGGACACCCAGGGGGAGGGGAGGGACACCCAGGGGAGGGACACCCAGCAGAGACTTGGTGACACAAACCCACAACGATCAGAACAAAACCAGCTGTAAGTAAGCACTGAAAGACAAAGCTCTCTGGGAGCTGCTGTAGCCCCTGGCTCTGTCACAAGGATTATTAACAGCAAAATAAAGCCCAAGGAGACAACAGCTGCCCCCACCCCCCCCAGAGGAACAAGCTTTTTGAACAGCTACATCTTGGCTTCTAGAGCAGAATCCAAACCAGATTTGGTTTCACTGCAGTGCAGGAAGCCTCTCAGTGGTGTCCCTGCAGTCCCTTCTGAGGGGCACACTGGTGGGGACAAACCCAGAGGCCAGGAGGTGTGCAGGGCACACATCAGCCAGGCAGCAACAGGAGGTGGATTGCTCTCAAGCAGCCTTCTGAGTCCTTCACAAAGAGGCTCATGAGAAAAGGAAAGGTTGGGTGTGTGAGGAAAGCTTGAGCAAAAGCCACCCAGGCCCCACTGCTCTCTCAAACTCTCAGGTTAAGAAGCCACATGTTTAGACCCCAGGGATTTCTGCCCTTAGCATTGGTGCTGTTCCCTCCTTGCCTGCATTGCACACCCTGCAGGACTCAGCCTGCTGCAAGCCACCAGCCCAGCTCCACTTTGTGTGTCTCATCCACCCCAGCACCCCCCAAGAAAAGCCACCTGAAGGAAACAAACTGTTGCCCTCTGGCCTTCAAAGCACCCAAACCCGACCCAAAAGAGGATTGTGTTGGAAGGGAGAACCCCAATAGCCACCACCCAAGCTGGGTCTGTGGCCACACCACCCCTGAAGGCCACCTCAGAGGTGAAGAGCTGCTCATCAATTAATGCTCCCCACACCCTAAACTCTCCTCTGCTTTGTCTGTCTGCTTCCCAAGGTAGGTTTGTTTCAGCTGAGAACCAGCAGCAAGGAGGACTCCACCTCTGCAGCACTGGCACCTGGGGGGGTTTGGTTCTTGGCTTTGTAAACTCGTGGAGATAGTGGCAGAGGAATGGGAGGAGGAGGAAAGGATTTGGTTGGTTGCACTCCAGTGGAAGCCTCAAGCTTTTGAGAGGCCTTGAAGAGCTCAGCTGTACAGAAGAATGCTGACTGCTGGCAAACTTCAAACCTCTTTTGGGTTTGCTTTTGGGTCTGTTTTTGTTTTTCAGGCCAGTAGCACTGCTTGGAACTGCAGAATGTCTCCATCAGAGGGACAGCTCAAGACAGCACAGCACAGACACTGAGCAGAGCTCCAGACATGCTAGGGAACAAAAACCAGGAGGAGGAAACAGAACAACCAAGAAAAACCAAAACCAGGGGGGGAGGGCACCCAAAAAGGAACCAAATGAAGACCCTAAGCAGACTGCTTTAAATCCTGCATGCTACAGCACTTCAGCTCATCACCAAGGTACAACACTGGAAGGGGACAGGAGGCTGAAGGGATTACAAAAAGGAATCTCCCTGGCAGGTTGGAAGCTGCCTGCTGGCTGGGGCAGAATGAATTCCCCTCCCCACCCCACCTCCCCATTCTCTACTTCTAATGTTCATGATTCTAGTGTTGAGTTGGCCATGGAATTCTGAAGAAGAATAATTAATAATAATAATAACAACAACTCCTTTTCCTCCGTCCCACTGAGGGGCTCCTCGGCCTAGTTGAAGCCGTCGGTGTGGTAGCTGGGGTGGGAGTCAGCTGTCAGCTGGGTTGTCTCTGTGGCTGATGCTGGCTGGATCACTATAGGTGTGTCTGAGGCCTCTGGAAAGGGAAGACAAAAGGGTTTTAGGGCACCCAGGAGAAGAAAACACAGAAGAATGGAAAGGGGTTGAAAGAGGATCTTAAAGGTCATCCAAGGCCAGCCCTCCCCCCCTGCCAGGGCAGCATCACCTAGAGCACATCACACAGGAATGCAGTGGGGAGGGGAGGGGGGGAGGGGGGGTTGGAAGCTCTGCACACCAGGAGACTCCACAACCTCTCTGGGCAGCCTGCCCCAGGGCTCTGCTCCCTCACACCAAACAACTTTCTCCTCAGGGAACCTCCTGGCTGCCACTCTGTGCCCATTGCTCCTTGTGCTGTCCCTGGGCACCACTGAGCAGAGCCTGGCCCCAGCCTCTTGCCCCCCCAGCTCCTTTAGCTCCGGCTGAGCACTGCTTAGCTCCCCTCTGGGGCTGCTCTGCTGCAGGCTCTCAGTCATTCCTCCTCTCAGAGCTGCTCCAGGCCCCTCAGCATCTCTGTAGGCTTCACTGGACTCTCTCCAGCAGCTTCCTGTTGTGTATTTAACTCTTGTGCCACAAGCAGTCCCTCACCATCATCCACAATCCAAGACCTGTACTGATGCCTATCAAGCTTCTCAACCAGCACCCCCAGCTCTCAGAGCCTGAGGACCACTGCAGAACCCCCCAGTGTCACTTACCCCTTTCATCTGACTGCAACTGTGCCTCCAAGTCCTCTGGAGAGACGTAGTACTCCTGCTCCTCACCTTCAGGAGGTTTAGGTTTACACTTCCCACAGCAACAATTACAGCAGCAGCACAGACAGCAACAGCAGTAGCAGCCTGTGATGAGCCCACAGAACACAAACAAGGCCTGCAGGGGAGAGGAGACAGAGACATGGTCAAAAGCTGTGCCCACTGAGTGTGTGAGCCTCAGGAGAGGGAAACCAGAGAGCAAAACTGCAGCCACAGAGTTCAGCAGCTAGAGTTTGCCACTCCTGCACCAGGACAGCCAGGAAAAGATGGGCAGAGCTGGCTGGGGTTTATTTAAGCTGAGAACCAGCAGCAAGGAGAAGTCCAGCTCTGCAGGACTGGCATTCTCTGGTTCCTGGCTTTGTCAACCTGCTGAGAGAACAAGGCAGGAGCAGGAGGAAGAAGAGAAGCTCTGGTTGGTTGCACTCAAATGAAAGCATGAAGGGAGATCAAGACCAGGACCAGGCTTGCTTTGCAACCAGGCAGCAGACATCAGCAAGGAGAACACTCCCAAAGCCTCTGCAAATCTACTACAGGCTGCAGGCTTCCCTGAGAAGTGAGGGCTCTGGGAGGCCCTGCAGCACTGACAGCCACAAAAAGCTCTCCTGAACTGCAACACAGAGAGAAGGTTCAGACTCAGCCTGGATGGGAAGGGACTCTCAAAGCTCCTCCAGCCCAACCCTCCTGCAGCCAGCAGGGACATCCCCAGCTGGATCAGGCTGCTCAGGGCCACAGCAAGTTTGGTCCTGATTCATCTCCAGGGATGGGGCCTCAAGCACCTCCCTGGGCAGCCTGTTCCAGTGTTCCACCAGCCTCACTGCGCAGAGCTTCCTCCTGAAGTCCACTTCCAAACCCCTGCCCCTCAGCCTATCCCCACAGCCCCTCCTGAGCAGTCCCTGCCCAGCCTGCAAGTCCTCCTCAGATACTGAGTTGCAGCTCCAAGGTCTCCCTGGAGCCTTCAACTCTTTCAGCCTGTCCCCACAGCAGAGCTGCTCCAGCCCCCCTGATGACCTCTGGCCCCTCTCCAGCAGATCCATGTCCCTTTGCTGGGGGTCCCACAGCTGGCCACAGTCAGTTACAGAGGTTAGAAACTCAACCTGAACCCAGTGGGAAGGGAGCTCCTCAGCTCTCCTGCCAGCCCAGAGCACCTCCTCCCTGCCCTCCTCCTTACCTTGGCCCACCAGCTGGACAGCACAAAGTAGGTGTTCACATTTTCCTCCCCAAACTGCTCTGCCACATAGAGCCCCAGGGAGCCATACTTGTCATAGATGTTCCTCTTGGTGGCATCAGTCAGGATGGCATGAGCATTATTGATCTCCTTGAACTTCTCTGCTGCCTCTGGGTTATCAGGGTTCTTATCAGGGTGGTATTTCAATGCCAGCTTCCTGCAGAGAGAGAATGGAGATTGGCAGCAGATTAGGATTTGGGATTTGGGCTCCTGGGGGTTGATTATTTTTCTCTCTTGGCTTTTTTTTGTCAGCTCTGTTGCCTCTCCCTCAACTTCCAGGTGGTTTCCTTCATGGAATGAAGGAAATTATGGAATGAAGCTGGAGGTGGGGAGATTCAGGCTGGATGTGAGGAGGAAGTTCTTCACCATGAGAGTGGTGAAACCCTGGAATGGGTTGTCCAGGGAGGTGGTCGAGGCCCCGTCCCTGGGGGTGTTTAAGAGCAGGCTGGATGAGGCTCTGTCCAGCCTGATCTAGTGTGGGGTGTCCCTGCCCATGGCAGGGGGGTTGGAACTAGATGATCCTTGTGGTCCCTTCCAACCCTGAATGAAACTATGAAACTATGAAACTATCTCTGATCCAACCTCCCTGATGGTTCTCCTTCAGCTGATACCAAAAGGCTACAGCAGGGCCCTGCTTAGCTCCCAGGCTTCAGCCTGGCTGCACTTGGCCCTCACAAAGCCAGTGGGGAAAAGGAAAAGGAAACTGAACCTTCCTTTCTTCCTGTCCCACCCCTCAGACCCATTTCCACCAGGGAGTCTGGCTCTGCTAAAGCAAAGCCCAAGCTGCCAGGGACAGGGAAAGGAAGCAGCCACACCACAAGCCTGAGACACAGACCCAAAGCCTGACTAACAGCCAGGCTGCCACAGCTCCTCTGCAGAGCTGAGCACAACCCCACAGCAGTCACTTGGGGTTAGTCACCAGGTCCTGGGCAGGAAGAAAGGACCTCCCAGACCCAAATGCCTCAGAGTGCTGGGAGGTGAGGAGATCACAACCTCCCCAGACCCTGCTGGATCTCTGACAGCCAAATGACAGCCCCCAGGCTCTCCCACAGCACCAGGTCAGGTGAAGCACTGAGCAGCTGCTGCCCCTGCCAGGGCTGGGGGCAAGCTCTGGCTTCTCTCTGCCAAAGCTTTGCACCATTTGCCATTCTTCAGTCCCAGCACCACTCCCAGAGGTGGCTTCCTGCACTCAGGGAGTGAAAACAGCACAAAGCTACCCAGGGGATTAAAAGTGAGTATTAGGGATGAAACCAGGAGGCTGCTGGGGCACTGCACCCAGGGAGGGAGCTGAGGCCTCATGGCTGGAGCTGTGCAAGGGGAGGCTGGAGAAGGCTGTGAGCAAGCTGCTGCAGGGCAGGATGTCCCTGCTGAGGGCAGGGGGTGCACTGGGTGGCCTTTGGAGCTCCCTTCCCACCCAACCCACTCTGTGACACACATCTTCAGAGCAGAGGAGTCAGGAAGGGCTGAGCAGCTGCACATGAACCAGGAAGGAAGGTTTTCACACCCTGCAATGTAAAATGTTTCATAGTTGCTAACCTGAACATTCCCTTCAGGCCCTGAGCCTGGCTGCAGAGCACCCACAGAATGCTGCAGTCACAGAGTGGGTTGGGGTGGAAGGGAGCTCCAGAGCTCACCCAGCCCAACCCCTGCCCTCAGCAGGGACATCCTCCCTGCAGCAGCTTGCTCACAGCCTTCTCCAGCCTCACCTTGCACAGCTCCAGCCATGAGGCCTCAGCTCCCTCCCTGGGCAACCTGCTGCAGGGTTCCAGCAGCCTCCTGCTGCACTTCCTCCTCACCTCCAACCCTGTAGCCCTTCAGCTACTGGCAGCTGCTCTGGGGCCTGCCTGGAGCCTTCTCTTCTCCAGGCTGAATGTCCCCAGAGCCCTCAGCCTGTCCTCACAGCAGGGAAAGAAGTTTGGGTAAATGTTAAAAGCCTGAAAGAAAGCAACTGGAGAGAGAGAATCCTCATGTGAAGGCAGCTGCTGACCTCTAGTTGTCATCTGCACACACTGCCACTGCACAAGGCACTCTGCAGGGTCCTAGACCATGCTGGAGGTGCAGAACCAGTGACACTGAAGTAGATTCTGGGGGCATGTGGGAAGGGAGGGTGCTGGAAGGCTCCTTTGTTTGTTTGTTTTCATCTGGTCACTGGGAAGCCATTCTGTGTGTCCAGCTCAACCTGAGGGCTCCCAGCAGGCTGCAGAGGGACTGCTCCCAAAGGCCTGCAGGGACAGCACCAGGGGCAGGGGTTTGAAATGAGAGCAGAGCAGATTGAGATTGGAGGTGAGGAGCAAGTTGTGCCCCAGGAGGCTGCTGGAACCCTGCAGCAGGTTGCCCAGGGAGGGAGCTGAGGCCTCATGGCTGGAGCTGTGCAAGGTGAGGCTGGAGCAGGCTGTGAGCAAGCTGCTGCAGGGCAGGATGTCCCTGCTGAGGGCAGGGGGTTGACCTTTGGAGCTCCCTTGCAGCCTAAAGCATTCCAGGATTCTCTGGGCAGTGCTGCAGAGCTGTGGTCCTGCAGGGGACACAAGGCTGTGTCACAGGAACAACTTAAAACTCTGCTCAGCTTCAGATGAAGGCCTCCCAGCAGGCCCCTGCCCTCCCCATGCCCAGAGGGAAGATCTAGGATTCACTGCACTCAGCCAGAGCTCAGCTGCCTCTCCCTGCTGGGTTTGCCCCCAGCTTTGTCAGCAGGGGCTTGAACAAACCAACCCAAGCCCAGCTCAGCTGCTCAGGACCTGACCCAAGGCAATCTGTGCTGCTGGGGAGCAGGTCTGAAGCCTGACCCTTCACCTGTATGACTTTTTGATGTCATCTGAAGTAGCATTCTTGTCCAAGCCCAGCACGTGGTACAGGGATTCCCCAGAGGTAGAGAGGGAGCGCTGCCTCTGGTCTGCCATCTTCAGCTGCCTGCAGAGACACAGCTGGGCCCTGCCAGGAGGAAAACAAGGCTGAAGGAATGCCTAGGCAATGAGCAGTGCAGAGCTGAGTCACCAAACCATCCTTAAAGCTAGAGTTTGTGGGGGAGCACTCATCTTGCACAGGGTTTGCCTGTGCCCTGAAGAGGCTCAGTGGGTAGGGGAGGTCAGAAGGAGCAAGCCTCAGGGAACTGTCACTGAAAGGCAGCCTTGAACTGCCAGCAAGGCAGCCACAGGCACCCTGAGGGCCTTCTGAGCTCCCTTCCCACCCACAAGCACCCTGAGGGCCTTCTGAGCTCCCTTCCCACCCCAACCATTCTGAGACTTCCATTTCCTATTGCAGACATTCTGTTACATTAAAAACCCCAAACCCCAAACCTCCACACAACTCCAACCCCCCCAAACCCACACACCCCCCACCCCCCCAAACCCACACACCTCCCACCCCCCAAACCTCCACACACCTCCCCCCCCCCAAACCCACACACCTCCCCCCCCCCAAACCCACACACCTCCCACCCCCCAAACCTCCACACACCTCCCACCCCCAAACCCACACACCCCCCACCCCCCCAAACCCACACACCTCCAACCCCCCCAAACCCACACACCTCCCACCCCCCAAAGCTCCACACACCTCCCCCCCCCCAAACCCCAGC
Source organism: Melanerpes formicivorus (assembly GCF_026170545.1). Classification (NCBI taxonomy): domain Eukaryota; kingdom Metazoa; phylum Chordata; class Aves; order Piciformes; family Picidae; genus Melanerpes; species Melanerpes formicivorus. Next base: position 15,318,738 of record NW_027142371.1, on the reverse strand, counting down.
CCCCCACCCTGTCACTGCCCCCAGGCCCAGCAGGCTCCCTGGGCCACCCAGCTGGGGTCACTCTGCAGCCCATGAGGACACCCTTGGCCCCTCAGGGACACCTCCCCTCTGCTGACTGGGAGCCAGGGAGCAGCCACTGAGCATCTCTCGTGGCAGCCATGCTGTGTGACCAGGGATTAACCTCCTGCTCCCAAGCCAGGTGTGAGAGGCCCTGGAGGTGGCCCCTGTGCCACAGCACAGCAGCTGGGGGGTCCTGAGGAGATTAGCCCCTGCCAGGCAGCACTGCAGTGAGGATGAGCACTGAGGGAAGGCTCCTGGCTATTTCTGGCTCCTGGCTTTACAGCCAGCCTGCAGCAGCTTAGGGAGCCTCTGGCAGAGGTATTTAAAGCAGCAGCCCCTTCTAACTGAACCTCCACCTTGCATAACAAGCCAAGAACTGCAGCCTGTAACAGGCCACCTGAAGGGAGGCTCTCAGGCACCACATCCTGCACTGCCTGGCCCCTGGTGTGACCTCAGGATGGGAAACACCTCAGAACAGTCAGCCCTGCCTGCACCAGCCCATGGGGAGCATCATCTGCCAGTGTGACTTGGGGACAAGGGCAGGGATGGAGGGGCTGCAACCTTCTTGCTCACCTGAGCTCACTGGTAGCTACTCTCCACCTTTGGCCTCCCCAGCTTTAGACCAGCTCAGCCCTGGACACTGTGTCCAGCTTCTCTGAGGGGAACACACCAGCTGAACTAGAGTGGCCTAGGTTGGAAGGGACCTTAGAGAGCATCTCCTCCAGAGCAGGGACCAGGAGAGCATCTCCTCCAGAGCAGGGACCAGGAGAGCATCTCCTCCAGAGCAGGGACCAGGAGAGCATCTCCTCCAAACTTTCCACCTAGGAAACTGTCATCTACCTTCACTCAGGCTGTCAGTGGCAGCTCTGCTGAGCTCTGATGACAGCTGCCCAACAGGAAAGATGCACATTATTGTGATCATTCATTAATAAGAGGCCTAATGCTTTGGCTAGGAGCCTAAAGTGCAGCCCCAGCGTGGAAGGTCTGAGGGCAGGGAAGGCAACTCTTCCCTTTTCCAGCTGCCCAAAGCTTTTTGGAGGAGAGGGAAACGATCTGAGTGCTGCAGGGCAGAACACAACTGCCTCCCTTAGCTGGGCACAACTGAGCCCAGTGCAAGGACAGAAATCCCTCAGGCAGACACACAGCAGGCACAAGCCTCCAGGAGAGCCTTTTCCCACCCCCAGGCTGCTCCCAGCCCCCTCCACCCCAGCAGTCCCTGTGCTGAGGTCAAAGACTGATGATCCTGGAGCATAATCTAGCTAATCACACAGGCCTGCTCTGCCTGCAGCCTCTCTGCTCTCCCACCACAGCCACCTCTGCTTCCTCCCAGGGCACTCTCAGCAGCTCTGCCTCAGCAGTGACTGCCCCCAGGCAGCAGCAGCCAAGGACAGGCAGTCCATCACTACTGCTCTTTGCCAGGGACTGCTCAGGAGGGAAAGCTGATCCTGGCTGAGAGTGGACATCTTGGTGCAGCTCTTCCAGTGGGGCTGCTTCCAGCTGCAGCCTTCAGGGCATGACAGAATCACAGATGGGTAGGGCTGGAAGGGACCTTCAAGATCATCCCAGTCCAGCCCCCTGCTATGGAGGCTGTGGCTGCCTCCTCCCTGGAGAGGCTCCAGGCCAGGCTGGATGAGGCCCTGAGCAGCCTGGGCTGGTGGGAGGGGTCCCTGCCCTGGCAGGGGGCTGGGGCTGGCTGATCTCTGAGGTCCCTTCCAAGCCAAACCATTCTGTGACTCCATGAATCTGGAGCCAGGGAAGCAGGGGCTTGCTCTGAACTGGTATGGAATGGCCAGGCTGGCCCTGGCAGAGGGGGGAGGACAAGGTGGCACTGGGAGTTCATTTGGGAAGCTTCTCATTCCCAGGAACAGGAGAGGACTATTGCAAGGAGTGCAACCTTTGGCTGCTCAGACCCAAAGCAGACAGTCAGGGTGCAAGCTGTGGAGGCTCAGAGTGCCCCAGCAGGCAGGACATCCTCTCTCTGCTGCCTGGAGAAGTGCCTCTAATCCTCAGCCCTGGAAGCTGTCTGTGCTTGTAGAAAGTGGTGTGGTGTGCTCAGCAGCAAGCAGCCATCTGCTGCTGGGGCTAACCAGGCAGGATGCCCTGCAGAGGTTCCTCTGGGCAGGCTCTGAAGAGAGGTAATCCTCTGGATTAAACAGCACAGCTTTAACCACCTGAGTGCCAGAAGCTCTGCTGCTGCTCAGCTCTCAGCACTGAAGAGTGGCTGAGCACTGGAACAGGCTGCCTTGGGCACTGGAGGAGTCCCACCCCAGGGGGGGTTTCAAAGCCCTGGAGATGTGGTGCTGAGGGCCCTGATGGAGCAGGTCCAGAGGAGGGACACAGAGATGCTCAGGGGGCTGGGGGCCACAGGGCCAGGCTGAGGAGCTGGGGGTGTGCAGCCTGGGGAGGAGAAGGCTGCAGGCAGAGCTCAGAGCAGCTCCCAGGACCTGCAGGGGGCTACGAGCAGGCTGCAGAGGGACTGCTCCCAAAGGCCTGCAGGGACAGCACCAGGGGCAGGGGTTTGAAATGAGAGCAGAGCAGATTGAGATTGGAGGTGAGGAGGAAGCTGTGCCCCAGGAGGCTGCTGGAAGGCTGCAGCAGGATGCCAGGGAGGGAGCTGAGTTCAGGTCTCACAATCTGGCGTTTTTCAAGGGTGAAAAAAGGTCATTTTTGAAAGAGAGAGGAGAGAAACTTGGCCAAGGCTGTGTGGTGAAGAAAAGAAATGGTTTAGGCTTTGTGAGGCCTGGGAGGTTCCTCTGAGCAGCTCTGAGCTCTGTTTGCTCTGCATTCTTTTGCACCTAAATGAGTGGGGGGTTGTTTAGCTGGAAGGAAGCAAAGGCTGCAGGACTCACCTTCAAAGACTGGATCTGGAGAGCAGGGCAGGGGTGACAGCCTCCACACACCACCAGAAGTCAACCTCCTGGAGACAAAACAGAAAGCAGAGCAGCTGGGTCAGCAGCTCCTGTGGGGCAGGCTCCTTGCAGGGTGCTCACACTGTCTGCTCCCAGCACTGCCTGGGAGCCTGCTGGGGACAGGAGGGAATGGAGCAGCAGTGAGGTCACCTCCTGTGCCTCTGCACCCAGGGCAGCTGAGTGTGGAGAGCAGCAGCAGCACTGAGACACTGCACACCTGCCTCCCACACAGCTGGCACCACACAGCTGGCACCACACAGCTGGCACCACACAGCTGGCACCACACAGCACATCTGGGAGGCTCTGGAGCAGTATTTTCCTTATGCTGTCACTCAAATCACAGAACCCCAGAATGGGTTGGGCTGGAAGGGAGCTCCAAAGGCCACCCAGTGCACCCCTGCCCTCAGCAGGGACATCCTGCCCTGCAGCAGCTTGCTCACAGCCTTCTCCAGCCTCCCCTTGCACAGCTCCAGCCATGAGGCCTCAGCTCCCTCCCTGGGCAACCTGCTGCAGGGCTCCAGCAGCCTCCTGGGGCACAACTTGCTCCTCACCCCCAATCTCAATCTGCTCTGCTCTCATTTCAAACCACTGCCCCTGGTGCTGTCCCTGCAGGCCTTTGGGAGCAGTCCCTCTGCAGCCTGCTGGGAGCCCTTCAGCTGCTGGGAGCTGCTCTGAGCTCTGCCTGCAGCCTTCTCCTCTCCAGGCTGAACCCCAGCTCCCTCAGCCTGGCCCTGTAGCAGAGCTGCTCTAACCCCCTGAGCATCTTTGTGGCCTCCTCTGGATGCTCTCCATCAGGCCCAGGTCCTTGCTGTGCTGAAGGCTCCAGAGCTGGGCCCAGCCCTGCAGGTGAAGGTCTCAGAGAGCAAGGTGCCTCCTTGATGTGCAAGTCCAGAATGGGACCTGGCTGTTTCTCCTGCCCAGAATATTCTACACCAGGGTGAGTCTCCACAATGCAAATACTTCTCTTTGGGATTGATCAGCTCTCCAAGGCAGTTACAGCTGCTTTAAACCACAGATTAGTCAATGACTCTGTGCTTCCATCTGCAGCTTCAGCCTCCTCTCCCCAAGCTGTCCCCAGGCACTTGTCTGAAACAGAGGCCCTGGTGACACAGGAACTCCAAGAGCCCTCAGCAGGACTCTGGGCTGTTTTACCTGGGTGTCTGTGCAGTGTCTGTCCTTAGAACAGGAGAAGTTTGTGTTTCAGGTCCTGGTGATCTGTGATGTTGTTAGAGAGAGGCTGCTGAAGCAGCTCAGCTGAGACAGCAGGCTGGCAGCTCCAGCACAAGCTGGGGGCAAGGTGAGGCAGAGCCAGGCTCTGGCCCCAGCCCACAGAGCTCTGGTGGTGTTCAGATGCTCTCACAGCTGCTAGAGGCTGCTGGGCTTTGTAACTGCCTTAGAGAGAAGAGCTTTGTCTGCCCAGCAGCTTCCTCCACAGAGCACAGCACAGCTGGGGATGGGGAAGTGCATGGAGAGCTCAGTGTCACTGTGCCATGATCTGTGCCACCCTACCTGGGCCATGGCTCATGGAGAGCAACACCAGCTCCTTCTGCCACCCACACCACCACATCCTCACCCTGTGCACATCCCCTCAGCCTGCAGCACAGCCCCCAGCAGAAAAGCCAAGTCTCACTTCAGAGCAGGAGGAGGAAGGGAGCCCGAGGTGACCAGGACACAGCCCCCCCAGCTCAGCTGGCAGGGCAGGGGCAGAGGCCAGGTAGGGAGAGAAGGCTCAGAGCAGCCAGCTCAGAGTGTACTCAACCCAGGGGATACAGAAGAGGGTTGCTGTCCTCATCTGGATGCAAGCAACAAGATTTTCCCCAGCCTCCCAGCTACTTCAACACAGCCTGGGGAGGAGAAGGCTGCAGGCAGAGCTCAGAGCAGCTCCCAGCAGCTGAAGGGCTCCCAGCAGGCTGCAGAGGGACTGCTCCCAAAGGCCTGCAGGGACAGCACCAGGGGCAGGGGTTTGAAATGAGAGCAGAGCAGATTGAGATTGGAGGTGAGGAGCAAGTTGTGCCCCAGGAGGCTGCTGGAACCCTGCAGCAGGTTGCCCAGGGAGGGAGCTGAGGCCTCATGGCTGGAGCTGTGCAAGGTGAGGCTGGAGAAGGCTGTGAGCAAGCTGCTGCAGGGCAGGATGTCCCTGCTGAGGGCAGGGGGTGCACTGGGTGGCCTTTGGAGTTCCCTTCCAGCCCAACCCACTCTGTAAGGTTCCATTCACAGCAGAAAACCTGATTTACAGCTGGAAATAACCAAAGGAGACCAAAATAAATCCCAGGGGAAAGTTCCTCTGCTAAACATTAACCTGCATGAGAGAGCCCTGCCAGCTCCTTCCCCTCCCCACAGGCTGGCAGCTCCCTGCCCACCGCAGCCCCTGCTGGGCTGCTTCCTGCTGCCCCTGGCAGCTCTTCCTTTAGTGACTCAGGAATGTTTTGATCTCCCAGCTCAATCTCATTATGCAGCCAGCCAGATCCACTGACCCAGAGCTCTACATAATACCCAGCCTGTAATGCCCTGTGAATGCCTGCCCCCTGCTCCTGCAGGCCACTCAGGCTACCAGCAAAGGGAGGAGAGGAAGGCCGAAGGGAGGGAAGCCTTCAAGAGCAGAGCCTAAGGGATGGAGCCCAGCCTCAAACCCAGCACCCAGAGGGAAACAGGCTGGGGAAAGGCAGAAGTGCTAGATAAACACATCTGTGTGTGTGAAAATCCCAAGACAAGGTTAAGGAATGAAGGGGAGCAGCAAGAAAGCTGGGGAGGGAGTTTTGGCAGCAGATGGCAGTGACAGGATGAGGGCAAATGGCTCTGAGCTGGAAGAAGGCAGATTGAGACTGCAGATGAGGAAGAAATTCCTTCCAGTGAGGGTGGGGAGACCCTGGCACAGGTTGCTCAGGGACCTTGTGGATGCCTCCTCCCTGAAGGTGCCTGGATGAGGCCCTGAGCAGCCTGGGCTGGTGGGAGGTGTCCCTGCCCACGGCAGGGGGCTGGAGCTGGGTGAGCTTTGAGGTCCCTTCCAACCCAACCACTCCATGAGGATAACCAAACCAAGGCCCCATGAATGCAAACTCAGGTCAGCAGCACAGCAGCACTGTGCAAAGTCTGTACCACAGAGAGGGAAGATGCTGAGGACAGCCTGGGGCTCCCCCAGTCTGCTCACACCACAGCCAGCTCTCCCAGCCCCATCTGCCCTGCAGCTCTGGGTCTGATTACCTAAGACAGTGTTTCCCCCACAGGAGTGCTCAGCACCTCCTCCTCTTCCAGCCCCCAGGCACAAATGAACCTTCCCCTTACAGAAACCAGGAGTTTGCTCAGATCTTTCTGCTGGGAAGCACAGCTGCTGCCTCTGCCCTCCCTGCCCTCTGCCAGGGGCAGCACAACTTCTTTATTTCACCACTTCTCCCCAGGACTGTCCCCACCCAGCTCCAAATGCTGCTGACAAAGGCAACTGTCTCTGGGATGCACTGCTGCAAAGTCCATCTCTGGCCTGGGCCTGAGCTATTCCACAGCCATCAGAGAGAGTGCTGCAATGAGGGCAAATGAAGTCAGTCATGCAACACGTCCCTGGCCAGAGCAGAAGCTCCCAGGGCTCCACTTTCACATCCTGGCTCCCTCACACCACTTGCAACATGAATCAGCATTGGAGAAGTGATGTGAAAAGGCTGAAGGCAAAGCAAACTGCTTCAGGCTGCACTCAGCCCCCTCCCTAGCATCACACTGACTGACTCACAGCATGGTGGGGGCTGGAAGGCACCTCTGGAGATCACCCAGCCCAAGCCCCCTGCCTAGCCAGGCTCACCTGGAGGAGTCACACAGGAACACATCCAGGTGGCTTGTGAACCTCTCCAGAGCAGGAGACTCCACCTCCTCCCTGGGCAGCCTGCTCCAGGGCTCTGCAGCCTCAGGGCAGGGCAGTTCCTCCTTCTGCCCAGCTGGGAAAATCCCCTTGCTTGGGACTGCAGCCATGCTGCCACAGCAGGAAACCAGCAGAAGGATGCTTGGAAGACAGAGGGGAGCTCCCCCACAGGAGGATGGAACTGGCACTGCTGGGTCACAGCAGTCTGACAACAGAAGGTTTACAAACAGTAACACAAAGTTGTCTGCTGTCTCCTGGGGCAAAAGGTTCAGGTTGGATCAGCTGCCAGGATGTGAGCACAGAGCTCCAGTGCTGCAGGTTGGCACCAGGCTGATGGAGCAGCAAATGCACCACAGGGATCAAAGTAACTTCAGCAACAGGCTGGGGAGACAGTGCTGCTCTCAGCATCACCTTCCCACTGCACAGGCAGCTTCTGCCTGCCCAGAAGGCTGGGTGAGGTTACAGAGGACATCTGAAAAAGCCACAGAGGCAGTCTGAGGCAGAGACCATGCTGCAGTGATCCTCTCCTGCATGAAAGGAAGGGCAAAGGAGGCTTGGAAGAAACCTGGGGACAGACTTCTGAGCAGGGCCTGCAGGGGTGATGGTTTGAGTCAGAGGTGAGGGCATTTGGGCTGGAGAGAAGGAAGAGATGTTTGCCACTGAGGGTGGGGAGAGCCTGGCCCAGGCTGCCAGGGAGCTGGGAGCTGCCCCATGCCTGGCACCACTGCAGCTCAGGCTGGTTGTGGCTCTGAGCAACCTGCTCTGGTTGGGGCTGTCCTGGGGGCTGCAGGGGCCTGGACTGGGTGAGCTTGGAAGGTCCTCTCTGGGATTCTATGGTTTATCAGAGACTAATCTGGCAGGGCAGGAGGTGACAGGCTGCACTCAGCAGACAGTGGCAGGAGATGGAGCAAAGCAAGGCCACATCATCTTTTGCTCTCAGCTGTGGAGGCAAATGAAAGGTGAGCAAGGCTCCCCAGCTCCAAAGCCAAACAGTGCTCAAACCTCTGCATTATCAAAGCTTACAAACCAAGTACTAAAGCTTGACAAGCTGCCAGCCAGACCAAAGTTACTGCACAGCTGCCTTAGGAGCAGAGTGAAGACTCTCAGCAGCTTCACTCCTGGACAGTTGGCAATGACTTTGAAATGGTTTCCTCTAATGGCCTAAGGGACAGCAGAAATGAATCACAGAATGGTTTGGATCAGAAGGGAGCTCCAAAGGCCACCCAGTGCACCCCTGCCCTCAGCAGGGACATCCTGCCCTGCAGCAGCTTGCTCACAGCCTTCTCCAGCCTCCCCTTGCACAGCTCCAGCCATGAGGCCTCAGCTCCCTCCCTGGGCAACCTGCTGCAGTGCTCCAGCAGCCTCCTGGGGCACAACTTGCTCCTCACCTCCAATCTCAATCTGCTCTGCTCTCATTTCAGACCTCTGCCCCTGGTGCTGTCCCTGCAGGCCTTTGGGAGCAGTCCCTCTGCAGCCTGCTGGGAGCCCTTCAGCTGCTGGGAGCTGCTCTGAGCTCTGCCAGCAGCCTTCTCCTCTCCAGGCTGAACCCCAGCTCCCTCAGCCTGTCCTTGTGGCAGAGCTGCCCCAGCCCCCTGAGCATCTTTGTGGCCTCCTCTGGACCCTCTCCATCAGCTCCATGTCCTGTCTGTGCTGAGGGCTCCAGAGCTGAGCACAGCCCTGCAGGTGAGGTCAGAGCAGTGCAGAGGGGCAGGATCCTCTCTCTCCCTCTGGCCACACTGCTTTGGGTGCAGCCCAGGCTGCCCTTGGCCTCCTGAGCTGCAGGCTCCCACTGCTGGCTCCTGCCCAGCCTCTCACCCAGCAGCACCCCCAAGTCCTTCTCTGCAGGGCTGCTCTCAATCTCATCACCCCCAGCCTGGACTGCTATCTAGGATTGCCCTGACCTAGGGGCAGGACCTTACACTTTGCCTTACTGAACCTCTGGAGCTTCTCTCCAGCAGCTCTGCAGCCTGCCCAGCTGCAGGGTGTGCCACCAGGAGAAGGGAATTCACACATCTCCAACCTGGTCTCACCCCATCAGCTCTGGGGTCTGCCTTGGAGACACTCTGCCTGCTGTCAAGCTCTTGTTCTCTGCCACTGGGGTTTCCCCCACCCAGCAGGCAAACCTTCCTCTCCAGGAGTTATGAGTAAAAAAGCCAAGTGTCAGAGCTGGGCACAAAGGACAGAGCCAAGCTTCCAGACAGCAGGGAAAGGAAAGCTGAAGCCCCTTTAGAGGAGCACCAGGAAGCCAAGGTGATTGCCTCTGTAACACCAAGGTCTCCCTTTTTGCTCCCCACTCCCAGGGCAGTCTGTAACCTGCCACACTCTAGGACTCTACCATTCTGGGATACACTTTACTCTTTTCTCCCCTACCTGATTTTCCTCTAACAATTAAGCTTCCTAATTCCAGAAGACAAACAGGAAAGAAACTTTCCCTCCCCCCCCCCCAGTTCACTTTTACCTCACACATCCAATCAGGTTCTGCCAGCCCAAGAAGGTCCCCAAGGACTCCAGCAACACTCAGCTGAGTTGTGGAGGCTTCAGACCCAAAGCTTTTTGTCTTTTGCAAAGTGAAGTGTACCTAAAATCCCCTTTCCTCTCCCAGTTGCTCAAGAGTATTTCCCCAGGTTTGGAGGGGAGAGGGGAGGAGACTTCACTCTTGAGCTGTTTCACTTCCTCACACAAACTGCCAGAGGAGAGAACAATCCCATTTCCTCCTGAAAGAAAAAGCAAAACAAGCTAGAGAGGGCTTCTGAGACACATCCAAAGGCTTCCCTGTGAGGCCATGAAGCAGCAGCAGCAGCAGCAGAGCAGAGCAGATCTGTCTGCTTTCCAGAGGGGCCTGGATGCTGCGGGGAGGTCAGAAGCCAAACCAGCCCCAGGGAGCCTGACTGCAGGGGCTGGGTCCCACAGCAGGAGAGAGACCTGCAGAGCAGAGCCAAGCCAGGGGAGCTGTGGTGCTGAGCAGGCACCGTGGGGCTGGGCAGGCCTGCCAAGGCCAACAGCCCCCAGCTGCAGCACCAAGCTGCACTGCTCAGGAGGCTGCATGCAGCCAGGGCTCCCCATGGCAGGGCTGGCAGCAGAGAGCTGGCAGCAGAGAGCCTGTGCCAGGACAGAGCCTGTGCCAGGACAGAGCCTGTGCTGGCACAGAGCTGGCAGCACAGAGCCTGTGCCAGCACAGAGCCTGTGCCAGGACAGAGCTGGCAGCACAGAGCCTGTGCCAGGACAGAGCCTGTGCCAGCACAGAGCCTGTGCCAGGACAGAGCCTGTGCCAGCACAGAGCTGGCAGCACAGAGCCTGTGCCAGGACAGAGCCTGTGCCAGGACAGAGCCTGTGCCAGCACAGAGCTGGCAGCAGAGAGCCTGTGCCAGCACAGAGCCTGTGCCAGGACAGAGCCTGTGCCAGGACAAAGCCTGTGCCAGGACAAAGCCTGTGCCAGCACAGAGCTGGCAGCAGAGAGCCTGTGCCAGGACAGAGCCTGTGCCAGGACAGAGCCTGTGCCAGGACAGAGCCTGTGCCAGCACAGAGCTGGCAGTACAGAGCCTGTGCCAGGACAGAGCCTGTGCCAGGACAGAGCCTGTGCCAGCACAGAGCTGGCAGTACAGAGCCTGTACCAGCACAGAGCCTGTGCCGGCACAGAGCCAGCAGCACAGAGCCTGTGCCAGCACAGAGCTGGCAGCACAGAGCCAGCAGCACAGAGCCTGTGCCAGCACAGAGCCAGCAGCACAGAGCCAGCAGCACAGAGCCTGTGCCAGCACAGAGCCAGCAGCACAGAGCCAGCAGCACAGAGCCTGTGCCAGCACAGAGCCAGCAGCACAGAGCCAGCAGCACAGAGCCTGTGCCAGCACAGAGCCTTTGCCAGCACAGAGCCAGCAGCACAGAGCCTGTGCCAGGACAGAGCCAGCAGCACAGAGCCTGTGCCAGCACAGAGCCAGCAGCACAGAGCCTTTGCCAGCACAGAGCCTGTGCCAGCACAGAGCCTTTGCCAGCTCAGCTCCGGGCTGAGGCACCTCAGGCTCTGCCAGCAGCTCTGGGATGCAGGGCAGCAGAGCTCCAGCAGCTTCAGGTGCAGGCTCCTGGGTGTGAAGGCTCCAATTGTCAGCCTGCCCTGGCAGCCCAACCTCGCCCTGGCACTGGGCTGCTGCTCCTGCAGCCTGCAGCTGAGCAGAACAGGCCAGCAGAGAGCACTGGGGGTGGAAGAGGTGGCTGAAGGTTGAAAAGCCTTTCAAACCTGCCCCAAACCTGCTGCTTCCAGGAGACTGCAGACAGAATCACACAGCACAGCAGTAAGATTCTAACTGGAAGCTCTTTCCCACCCTAGAAGCAGCACTCTGCAGGGGCTGAAGTGCTGGGAGCAGGCTGCAACACTGACCTGAGCACTGCCTGCTGAACTGCACCATGCAGATGAGCCCCAAGAACCCTGCAAACCCCCCCCAAAATTAACACCAACCCCCCCCCAGCAAGACATCACCAGGGGTAAGTGGTGCCCTGAACACAAACAGGGCACAGGCTGCAAGATAAAGACCACAGAACTGTCAGGGCTGGGAGGGAGCTCAAGGCTCAGCCAGCCCCAACCCCCTGCCATGGGCAGGGACACCTCACACCACAGCAGGTTGCTCACAGCCACCTGCAGCCTGGCTGCAAACACCTCCAGGCAGGAGGCTTCCACCACCTCCCTGGGCAGCCTGTGCCAGGCTCTCACCACCCTCCTGGGCAACAACTTCTTCCTCACAGCCAATCTCAATCTCCCCACCTCTAGTTCTGCTCCATCCCCCCCAGTCCTATCCCTCCCTGACCCCCTCAGAAGTCCCTCCCCAGCTTTCTTGTAGCCCCCTGCAGATCCTGGAAGGCCACAATGAGGTCTCCTCAGAGCCTTCAGTCTACCTCCACAGCAGAGGAGCTCCAGCCCTCTACTCATCCTTGAGGCCTTTCTTTGGAGATGCTCCAGCAGATCCATGGAGCTCAGCCCCTGTGCCAGGGTGAAGGGCTGAGCACCAACCCAAGCTCATCAAGCCCCTCCACACAGACCAACACCTCCCCAAGGGGACCAAGCAGACCACCTCCAGGTCCCCAGACAAACCTCTGCTCCCAGAAGGCTGCAGAGGGACTGCTCCCAAAGGCCTGCAGGGACAGCACCAGGGGCAGAGGTTTGAAATGAGAGCAGAGCAGATTGAGATTGGAGGTGAGGAGCAAGTTGTGCCCCAGGAGGCTGCTGGAACCCTGCAGCAGGTTGCCCAGGGAGGGAGCAGCCTCATGGCTGGAGCTGTGCAAGGTGAGGCTGGAGAAGGCTGTGAGCAAGCTGCTGCAGGGCAGGATGTCCCTGCTGAGGGCAGGGGTTGGGCTGGGTGAGCTCTGGAGCTCCCTTCTGATCCAAACCACTCTGCAGTTCTCTGCACACATTTCACCCACACACTGCCTGGTGCATGGTGCCCCTGGTGCATGGTGCCCCTGGTGCCTGGTGCCCCTGGTGCATGGTGCCCCTGGTGCATGGTGCCCCTGGTGCATGGTGTGCCTGGTGCCTGGTGCCCCTGGTGCATGGTGCCCCTGGTGCATGGTGTGCCTAGTGCATGGGGTCCCTGGTGCATGGTGCCCCTGGTGCCTGGTGCCCCTGGTGCCTGGTGCCCCTGGTGCATGGTGCCCCTGGTGCATGGGGTCCCTGGTGCATGGTGCCCCTGGTGCATGGTGTGCCTGGTGCATGGGGTCCCTGGTGCATGGTGTGCCTGGTGCATGGTGCCCCTGGTGCATGGGGTCCCTGGTGCATGGTGCCCCTGGTGCATGGTGCCCCTGGTGCCTGGTGCCCCTGGTGCATGGAGCCCCTGGTGCATGGGGCCCCTGGTGCATGGAGCCCCTGGTGCATGGGGTCCCTGGTGCATGGGGCCCCTGGTGCATGGGGCCCCTGGTGCATGGGGCCCCTGGTGCATGGTGCCCCTGGTGCATGGGGCCCCTGGTGCATGGGGCCCCTGGTGCATGGGGTCCCTGGTGCATGGGGTCCCCGGTGCATGGTGCCCCTGGTGCATGGGGTCCCTGGTGCATGGGGTCCCTGGTGCATGGGGTCCCTGGTGCTCTCCCTCAGTCTGGCAACAGCATTTCATGGCTGCCTACAAACCCAGAAGAAACCAACCCAACCCCAGAGCCGTAATTCAGCAGTAAGAGAGCAGCTGGGGATGGTGTTTGTCCTGCTGCCTTCCTCCTAACTCAGCAGTGATGAGCAGGGGGAGACACAGCCTGCATTTCAGGCTGCAGACATGCCTTGGGACCCTGGCACTAAGGAAAAACCATGGGTTTGCCCCTAACTGTGACTGAGCTTCCCAACATGAGACCTGGGGGAAGGAACAGAACATCTGAACACATCTACAGCTCAGCTGGGAGGCTGGCAGCACACTTCAGGAGGCTTAAAACTCAAAGGCCAGAATTACAGAGTCACAGAGTGCTCTGGGTTGGAAGGGACCTTCAAGACCATCCAGGTCCAACCACCTCCTTTCTAAGAAGCTGGATTTAGATCAGACCTTGGAAAGAAATTCTTCCCCCTGAGGGTGGTGAGGCACTGGGACAGGTTGTCCAGGGCAGCTGTGGTGGCTCCAAGCATTGCAAGCCAGGCTGGATGGGGCCTTGAGCAAGCTGGGCTAGGAGGAGGTGTCCCTGCCCATGGCAGGGGCTGGAAATGGAGGAGCTTTGAGGATCCCTCCAACCCAAATCATTCTGTGGTCCTACTGATGTGTAACTGCATCCCTGCCTCTGCCAGGGCACAGCCCTCCCCCCTGCAGTGTACAGCACAGCATCAGCACATTCAGCCTCTCTTCCACCTAAAGCAGCAAGAGAAGAAAGGCAGAAGGCCCTGCAGCCCTGGGAGGGAAGCTCAACCCTGCTTCCTCCATCTCATCTCAGAGCCCTGCTCCTTCCAGTGCCTTGTTGACAGCACAGGTAGTGACTCCTCCTCTCTCTGATGGCTTTGACTCCTCCTTGCTTGCTCTCTGGAGGCTGCTGAAGTGCATAGATGCATTTTTCTTCCTCCCTCTCAGCAGAACATCTCCTGGAGGCACACCTCAGGATGGGAACTGTGTGGAGGAGCAGCATCCCTGTGCAGCAGAGCTCCTCAGTTATCAGATGGAGAACACTCCCCAAGTCCACAAAGAAGAGCAGCTTGGATTGAGCCTGGAACTGGAATCAATTCACTGCTCTGAGCAGTAACCAAAGCTCTCAGCTCCATTAGAGCAGGAAATCTGCCTGCTTCTGGGAACAGCTCACCTCAAATGTCAGGCACTGCAGAGTTTCATGGTCCCTTCCCTCCCCCTGAAGAGCAGGAGACAAGGAGCAGGGAGGAGCAGAGGAGCAAGAAGCAGCCAAAGCTAAAGCACAGAGGCAGGAAGGGAAAACCAGGCACCAGCTCCAAGGTCCCACACTGAACCACCTCACCCCCAGCCAGAGCCCACACTGGCAGTGAGGTCTCTGACCAAAACACCACACAGATCAGCTTGGTTCAGGTGGAGCAGCTCAGGCCAAGTGTTCTGGATCCAAGCAGGACTCAGCCTGACCTGGAACCGTACCAGGACAGCTCCAGTCCCTGCTGGACCTGAGCTAGAGCAGAACCTCCAAAAGGAAGCACTGCTTCAGCTCCCTCTGCAGATCCCAGTTGATCCCAGAGGGATCCTACAAGCACACTGAGCACTCAGTAGTTTCACCTCCCAGACACAGCCTGCCATGCCCAGCATCCCAGCCAGGTCCCAACACCTCCCTTTGCTCTGCTGCCTCTTGCACGCCCCAGCAGCAGGAGTGCCAGCTCCCCTGCTGACAGAAGCCCTGGGGAGGAGGGAAATCCCTTAATTGCTTCCCACTGAGGAACCTGAACTGCCAAACCTCTCCCTTGGTCTTGCCTGGGTGAACCTCCTGTGCAGGGCAGGCTCTAGAGCGCTGCAGACATGGTCAGTGTTGGCTCCTCAGGCTCCCAAGAGCATCTCCTGCTCCTCTCTCAGATAGCTCCAGGCCTGAGTGTCTTTTCTTTCTCTTTCCAGGAATTGGCTTCCAAATCCTCCTGCCATGAGGAAAGGAGAATCCTCCAGTGCCTGACCCGGCCCAGGCACAGGCCCCCATCACACCCCCTCCACTGCAACCCAGCTGCCAGCCCTCAAACCACTTCTGAGGCCGAATGAAAGTGCCAAGATCTCAGCATCAGAGGAAGAGAAAATCCTCTGTGGCATCAACTGTGGAATGGGGAAAGGGCAAAGAGGATTCTCCTCTGAAATGCAGCCCAAAAAGCACAGAGATCACAAAGAGGAGCTGCAAACAGAAACCTTGGGCAGTTTCTACTTCTTGGAGCTCCTACTTGGTCACTGCAATGACCTCAGCAACCTTTGGACTTTCCTCCTCTGCCCTGCAAACTATCATCAGCCTGCAGGGCTCACAGGAGTTGGCTGAGTGTGAAGGATGGGATGGGTGACACCCACAGGGACCTGCACAGGCTGCAGAGGTGGCTGAGGAGAAGCTCAGGAGGTTGAATAAGGCAAAGGGTAAGGTCCTGTGCCCAGGTTGGGGCAACCAGCCCAGGCTGGGGAATGACTGAGAGCAGCCCTGCAGAAAAGGACCTGGGGGTGCTGGGCCCCTGAGCATCTTTGTGGCCTCCTCTGGGCCCTCTCCATCAGCTCCAGGTCCTTCCTGTGGTGACAGCTCCAGAACTGGACACAGTGCCCCAGGGGAGGTCTGAGCAGAGCAGAGGGGCAGGATCCCTCTCTCCACACTGCTTTGGGTGCAGCCCAGGCTGCCCTTGGCCTCCTGAGCTGCAGGCTCCCACTGCTGGCTCCTGCCCAGCCTCTCACCCAGCAGCACCCCCAAGCCCTCCTCTGCATCACTCCCAGCCTGGATTGATATCTGGGATTGCCCTGACCTAGGTGCAGGACCTTAACACTGTGCCTTAGTGACCCTCCTGAGCTTCTCCTCAGCCACCTCTGCAGCCTGCCCAGGTCCCCCTGCCTAGCACCCATCCCACCCTCCAGACTAATGCTGTGCAGACCCAAGGTCAGATGCAAGCAGAAGTTGGCAGGACATAAACCCCCCCTGGAAGGATGGTCAAGGCATCTTCCACCCTCCCATGAGGAGCCCACACCTCAAGAATGCAGTGAGAAACCTCCCCAGCTGGGATGCTCTTTCATGCTGTAGCTCTCCTGTGAGCACAGCCATTGCTCCTCTCTTGCCAGCTGCTAGCACTGGGGCTGAAATATCCAAGCAATCTTTGGAGGCACTTTTTCACTCTGGAATGTGGGTTTTCTGGGAGCAGTTTACACTGCCTGAAATAGGAAACAAAATGAGTTGGAAGCTAACCCAAAACATTTGCTGACAGCTCTGGGGTTTGTGTTTGGGGTTTGTGGTTCTGCTTTCTTCATTGATTGAGGAAACTTCTGAGTGAACCTTTGAGACATGGCACCCTCCCAGCTCCTCTCCCCCAGGTGCAAAGCAGTCCCTGGGTCCCCCAACCAGCATCAGCACTGAGCACCTGACAGGCTAAAAACCCAGGAGGATGAAAGGAAAGCATTAAAACAAGGCCAGGCCCTCACAAGCAGCTCTGCAAAGTGTGGGCAACCTGCTGGCAGCCTGTGCTGAGCAGCTGCCCCAGGTCTGCTCCTCAGCTCCCTTCTGATCCTGCAGGCTTGGACTTCTGCAGATGTCCACTCACCATCATCCTGGATGTGTGGAAGAACTCTGATGGCCAGGACAGGTAGCCAGAGAGTTCAACCCCTAAATCCCAGCAGGGAGGGGTTGGAAGGGACCTCTGGAGCTCACCCAGGCCAAGCTCTGCTCCAGCAGGGCACCCACAGAGCCTGCCCAGGAGCACAGTGCCCAGGGGGGGTTGGAAGCTCTCCAGAGGAGACTCCACAACCTCTCTGGGCAGCCTGCTGCAGGGCTCTGCTCCCTCACACCAAGGAAGGTTCAGATGGAACCTTCTGTGCTCCAGATTGTGCCCATTGCTCCTTGGCCTGTCCCTGGGCACCACTGAGCAGAGCCTGGCCCCAGCCTCTTGCCCCCCACAGCTCCTTTAGCTCCCCTCTGGGGCTGCTCTGCTGCAGGCTCTCAGTCATTCCTTCTCACAGAGCTGCTCCAGGCCCCTCAGCATCTTTGCAGCCTCTGCTGGACCCTTTCCATCTGCATAGGCAGAGGAAACCCTGCTTATGAGCACTCCTGGTGCTCTGAAAGAGCAAACACTGGCAGAGTGACTGAAAAAGGGCAACAAGCCAGTGAGTGCAGGGCAGGTACAGGGGGGTGCTCTGAGTCATCCCATGGACAAAGAGCATTTGCAGGACCCCCTTGGGAGGCTACTCTGGACTCCTCAAGGTCAATATAAAGAGACACAGCAGCACCTTCAGGCTGCAGCCCCACTCCCTGACTCCTCCAGTTAGGCCTCTGCCAGTGCTCACTACCAAGATGCTCAAACACAGACAGAGAGCCTCCCTGAAGCTCCCCAAGGGAAGAGAGCTGCTGGTGGACAGCACCACTGCTGCCAGCCCCCAGCACACAGGCCAAAAGCCTCCACAGCACTGAGTCTGCTGTCAGGTCCCCAACTCCCCCTGGGGCACCACTCACCTCCTTCTGCAGCCTGAGGACTCTAACTCTACTGCCTGGATGGACACCTGCCCACAGGGCAAGAGGACAAAGCTGCACTGAGGCCCTCTGCTGCAGAACACATCCCTGGCAGGCTCCAGCCCTCCTGGGTGACTTCAGCAGCGAGGCAGGAGGGTGGCTGTGCCACCTCAGCCACAACCCACATGAGCTCACTGCAACCCCACCACAGAACAGGGCAGAGCAGCACCAGCTGAGCAGAAGGCTGACTGCTTGGCATTCAGGAGAGCCTGGAAGGGTGTTGGGAATCACCCCCAGGGTGAGAAGCTGGGAATCACCCCCATGGAGAGAAGCTTCACTCTCAGACATGCTACAAACCCATCACTTCTGTCAGGCACTGGCTGGTAAAAGGTGGTTAAATGTAGCAGGCAGCTCCCCTGTGAGGCTGGGAAACCTCTGCTTTGGTTTCCCCCAGCCTCTGAACCTGCAATCCATCAATAGAAGCCATCACAAATTCAGGAGGAAAATGACCACACTGCAGCACCTCCCCTTCAACAGCAGGGGAAGATGAAGATGAAAGAGAGAGAGGAGGGAGAGAAAGAGCTCTCTGTGCTCAGGGAAAGGTGCAGATCTCACCTCACAACTCAGGGGCATCCATAAAGCAGTTCCTGCATGGCCAGCACCATGGCCAAAGCAAACCATGGGCTGGGCTGCAGCCAGAGCAGGGTGGGCAGCAGGGCAGGAGAGGGGATTCTGCCCCCTGACTGCTCTGCTGAGACCCCACCTCAAACACTGCCTCCAGCTGGGCTGTCCCCAGCACCAGAAGGACACAGAGCTGTTGGAGAGAGTCCAGTGGAAGGCAACATAGATGAACTAAGGGCTGGAGCAGCTCTGCTGTGAGGACAGGCTGAGGGAGCTGGGGGTGCTGAGCCTGGAGAAGTCTCCAGGGGGACCTCAGAGCTGCCCTCCAGTACCTGAAGGGTTCTGCAGGAAGGCTGCAGAGGCACTTTTCATGAGGGTGTCTGGAGCCAGGACATGGGGGAATGGTTTGAAGCTGAGGCAGAGCAGGGTTAGACTGGATCTTAGGAAGCAGTTCTTCAGTATGAGGGTGGTGAGACTCTGGAACAGGTTGCCCAGAGTGGCTGTGGAGGCCTCCCCTCTGCTCAAGGCCTTCAGCAGCAGACTGGAGAGAGCTGTCCCTGTCCATGGTGGAGAGGTTGGAGTAGATGATCTCTGAGGTCCCTTCCAACCTGAGCCCTTCTCCAAAGCCCTCAGAGCTGGAAGCCCACAGGAAGATGCTCTAATAACAATAAACTCTGTCTATTGAATTCATTTTCCCTTCAGCTCCAGCTTTCTCTTCCCTCTTTGCCCCCTTCCAGAGCAGAGCACCCTCGAATTATCAGAGGCAATTCATTAATGCAAGCGAATTTGGCATCTGTTTCTCAGCCAGATTAGGCCTCTGTCCTTTCCCCTCCAAAGCAAAACAAACTGCAAACCCTGACCCTAAGCAGCCCCAAACCCAACAGCTTGGAGAAAAACAACAACAAGCCCCAAGCCTTTAACTCAAACTGTGGCAGAGGGAGAAATTCCACCCAAGGTGGCTGCTGCTGCTGCTGCTGCTGCTGCTCCAGCGCTCCCAGAGCTCCACAGCCTGACGCATTTCAGAAGGAAAGCCTTGCAGCTTGCCACTCCTGAGAGCTTGGTGCAGGCACCAAATGGGTGAAGCACCAAACGGGTGAAGCACCAAACGGGTGAAGCACCAAACGGGTGAAGCACCAGCGGGCAGCCACTGGGTGACTGCGGCCTGCCAGGGGTTTGCTTCCACAGCAGCAGGCACACAGAGGGAACATCTCCTCTGCCTGAAGAGAAGGCAGCATGAGGGCAGGAGGCAGGGCATCAGCTCAGAGAATGATTTCATGCCAGGGGAAGATGAGCTACCAAATTGATGCCTTTTGCTTTGCAGCTCTGCCGCAGGAGACAGAGCATTAAAGCCTCCACGGCTCTACAGCGCAGGGGAGTTGACACCCCCAGACAAAACCGACCTGCAAAAACCCAACAGGAGCCTTTGGCTTCCCTCTCTCTGCCCCACGGATGGCTTTCACCTTGCCCAGCGAGGGAGGAAGGGCTCCGGGAGGGGAACAGACTCCAGTCAGAGAGCCAAGGGGCTGGTGTCACCCTGCCTGCGCCAGCAGGCTGTTGATAAAGCAGAGAACCAGGAGAGGCTGCGAGCAGGGAGCTGCCTGCCCCCGATCCGCCCGGCGGTGTTCCCTCTCCCCCCATCACCTGCCCGGAATTCCTAATCCAAGCAGCCGAAGGAGCCGCAGGAAGGAAGGGAATTGTGCTGCCTTTGCAAGTTTCTCCCGAGGAAGGCTGGATTTACTTCCCGGTGCTTAGTACGTCATTCATTAAGCACATCCTAATCTGAGCCGGGGGAAATGACTGTGTGGAGGGGCAAATAAAAAACCCCAACCGCCCCCAAACCTGGAGGCAACAACCGCGTCGGGCAAGGGATGTCAAAAATGAGATCAGTGCTGAACCGCAGCCCCCAGGCAGAGCCCGGCCAGGGCGGATCGCGGCCCCCACCCCGCTGCCCTTCGCCATCCACCTTCCCAGGCCTTTTCCTTTCGCTTTTGGGGGCTGGGTTGGATTTTTCCCCCGCCGGGAGCAGAGGCCGCAGGCCCCCAGCCCCTGCGGGGATGTGCATGCGGGTGGCAGGCAGGGAGCGAGGATCTCCCCCCGGCCCCAGCAGCAGCCTCCCGGGGAGGGGGACCCCGGCGCGGGGATGCTCTGCGGCGCTCGCCGGCCGGCGCCAGGACCCCGCAGCGCATCCTGCCCGGGGACACGCCGCCAGCCGCTGCCCTCCCTCCTCCTCCTCCTGCCCCCCCGCCGCAGCGCTCCCGTTCCGCCTCCCTGCCCCGTGCCGGTGCCCGTCCGCCGCCTCGCCGCCGGCAGCTCCATCTTGGCCTCCGCCCGCGGGCCGGGCCCGGCCAGGCCCAGCCCAGCGCCGCCGCTCTCACCTGCGGCCCCGCGGGCGGGCGGGGGCCGGGCAGCCCCGGCCCCACGCTGCGGCTCCGGCTCGGCTTCCTCCCGGCGTCAACGCGCTCCGGCCGCGGCGGCGTCCCCTCAGCCGCTGCCGCCGCCGCCAGACACCGAGCGGGACCCGGCGACGCCGACGGCGGGCGGAGGAGGGGCGGGCGGGAGGCGCCTGCGCACCGAGAGCCCCCGCACCGCACCGGCGAGCGGCAGAGCGGCCGCGGTGCGCGGCTGGGGTGCGGGCAGCGCGGCTGCGTGGAGCGGGGGCGAGGTCGCGGATGACGGAGGGAGGGGACGGCGGCAAAAGACAGGGAGAGAGAACGGCAAAAGGGGAGCTTCCCTGACCGGGAATCGAACCCGGGCCGCGGCGGTGAGAGCGCCGAATCCTAACCACTAGACCACCAGGGAGCGGTGGAGAACGAGCTCCAGCGTCATGACTCCAGCCTCGCCGGCGGGGCCGGGACCCGGACCGGAGGCTGCGGCAAGGTCAAGGGCGTCAGGGAAGGGGCTGCAGAGCAGCAGCTGCAGTGGGGCTGGGGGCTGTGGAGCGCGGGGTGCGGCGGAGCTGTGACATGGAGAGCAATAGGGCTGAGGGCTGCAGAGCAGCGGCTGCAGCGCGGCTGGGGGCTGCGGCACATGGAGCGGAGCAGTGGGGTTGGAGGAACAAGGGGCTGCGGCAAGGCAGGGAACACAACCAGCACATCCCCTGTGGGGTGCAGACTGGGCAGGTTGCTGCCTTCGGGGGCAGCGTCCGGGGTGCCCAGCCCCCAGGTTTGTGCAGCACCCTCACCCTCTGTGCCACTCCTCGAGGTGCTGCACGCAGGCTGCCACCAGGAGAGGCTCTGCCGTGCCCCAGGAGCAAGGTGCTGAGCCAGTTCCTTCCACTGAGCACAGGAGCGCTGACAATCAGAGGCAAACAGGTTGAGTCAAGCTCCAGTTGCTCCCATTTTCCCCTGGCAACTGAAAGCCTAACTTCACACTGGGCCGTGCTAGATGAGGAGCTGAGCCTAGTGCCGGCGCGGGAGGGCTGCCCAGGTACCACAGCTCTCCCCAGCCGTCCCTCTGGGCACCCCAGCACGGCGCTGCTGGCCTCTGACCTCTCCCCCCGGCTCCACCGGCACTTCCCGGCGGCTGCCTCTGACTCATGTCTTGAAACCAACGATGATGAATCCCATTTGCCCACGGAGTCATCTCCAGCAATCCCACACCTTCTCCTTGCTCCAGCCCCAGCTTCCCTCAGAAGCTGCCAAGTGCCCAGCCCCAGAGGACTAAAACCTGCCCAGGACAAACCCTCTCCAAGCTCCAAGGCAGCCCCAGGCTGCCCTAGAGAGCCTCTAGGGCTGTTGGCAGGGGTGAGGAGAAGGGGAATGTTGCTGCCAGACTTCTCCCCCTTACAACAGAGCTGGTGGGTGTTCCCCAGGCTTCCAGAGCTTCGTGGGCTCCTGGTCCTGGGTTTGTGCAGGGAAGGAAGCCTTGTCTCCCTGTCCTCTGCACAGGGCAGTGCAGCCCACAACCCAGCACTGAAGGAAACCAGGGGCTGGGACCCGTGACTGCTGCCAGGAGCATGCTTAGAAAGCAGGAAGTGACAAAAGCTGTCAGGGCTGTAACCAGGAAGGGAAGGCTTCAGCAACCTGCCTCCAAAACACCCCAGAGCCCTCGCTGCAGGGGCTGGGGAGGTGGCAAAGCATCCCCAGGGAGCTCCCAGCCCCAGCAGCTCCAGGCTGAGGCATCACACCAACCCCTTGGCAGAGATGAAGTTTTACCTGTAGGAGTAGGGGGGGAAAGGAAAAGAGGAAAAGAAAGAAAGACAGAAAGAAGCCCCAGAAGCTGCAGGCCCAGCTGGGAGCCTCCCTCTGGAAGCTCAGCAGGCTGTGCAGTTCAGGCTTCTCTCAGAGCCTGCTTCCTGCTGCCCTGTGAGAGCCACGATGGCAGCTCCTGCCTCCAGTCCTATCCCAGGACAGGGGAAAGGAAAGAGCAGGCTGCAGATGTTCAGCATTTCCCCTTCATGAGAAAGCAGCCCAAGAGCTGATGGACAAACAGCCCAGAGGGCTGGGCCAGGAGATTTCAGCTGCTCCTCACCAGCAGCCACTGCAGGCAGCTGGTACTGGCCTGGTAAGTTCATACCCCCCAAGAGCAGACTCCAGCCCTGCAAGAGACAGCCAAAGGAGCTCCATCCCATTTTTCTCCCAAAGGAAAGCTTTATTAACAAGTTTCCTCACTCTCCCTCTGTATAAACAGTTCAACACCCAGGCCCCAGCACTCCCAGGGGCACTGCCTCTCTTGCTTGCAGGAAACCAGTTTCAAACGGGGGGCAGCAGTGGAGGACACGCCATGCTCCACCCCCAGCCCAGCACACCTGCCTTCTCATGCCACCCTGGGGCCCCAGGTCCACAGGAGGGGAGCAGGGGATGGGGGAAGGGGTTCAGCAAGCAGGCAAGTGTCAAATCTTGCTCCTCTAGAAGAAGGGAGAGAGAAGGCTGAGTCCCTCCAGGGTGATAAACCACCACAACTGCCCTGCTCTGCACATCAGCCAGTCAGACCTGAGTCAGTGCCAAGGTGCCTCTAAGGCACAGGATCGCTCACCCCAGGCAC
Source organism: Melanerpes formicivorus (assembly GCF_026170545.1). Taxonomy (NCBI): domain Eukaryota; kingdom Metazoa; phylum Chordata; class Aves; order Piciformes; family Picidae; genus Melanerpes; species Melanerpes formicivorus. Next base: position 15,295,758 of record NW_027142371.1, on the reverse strand, counting down.
TCCTACTGCAGGCACCTCACCTGGAAGAAGATCAGGCCTCTGGGAGAACACTCAGCATCCTTCAGCTCCTGAGCAATGGAGTTGGACATCAGAAGAGCTCCTGAAGGAACTGGCTGAGCTCTGTGGCTCTTTAGCCACTTGTGGAACCCAAAACTTACAGCTGGGGCCTTCAACAGAGAACACCCATCCAGTCCTGGGCAGGTGGAGGAGTCCACAGGGAACAGAGTCCCTCCACCTGTGTCCATAGTGCTAGAGACAAGGTTGGCCTTGGTATGCCTGCTCACTAGCAGCCCTCTGCCCTTTCTCCTCCAGGAACCAAGGTGTGAACTGAGGAGGGAGAAGCAAGCTTCACGCTCAGGAAGCAGAGTGCACCACTGAACTGAACACAAGGACTGGCTCACAAGCATGCTGCTGCTGCTGGGGATGGTGCAGAACTCCAGTGCTCAGCCCTCCAGCTTCACACCCTCCTCTAGAGACAAAACCCCCCGCCCTCAACAAATAAAGCATGAGGTGATGTAAGGCTTGCAGTCCAGTTCCAGAGTCCAAGGCAGCACTGCCCTAAGAGGATGCCAAAGCTGCTGCTTTTATTATTCATTTTCTTTGTGGTTGTTTTTCTTTCATTTTAAGCTTTATTTCCTTAAAGTTCATTGCATTTAAAAATAAAGATCTGGAGTTGTAAAGCTAGAGCATTAGTGTAACAGCCAGGCAGCTGCTCAGCGAGGTTTCCCCAGCCCAGAGGAGAAGACAAAGCAGCACAAACCCAGCCACACCACCTCAGCTCCACCCCCATTACCTGACTGCTCTCCTTAAGAGCCAGAGAAAACAGTAACAGGAGAAGCCTGGGAGCTCAGGGAGTAGCTGCATGGCATGCTGTGGCGGGAGAAGGCAGCCAGAAGCTGAAGCTGAGATGCTCATGCACTTGGGCTTCTCCAGTGACTGCCCTGCTCACACTGCTCAGGGGCTGTTCCAAGCTATGTCAGACAAGAGGGGGAAAGGTTAAAAACCAAAGCTGATTCTTTCTCTCTCCCAATGGCAATTCTGAGCTACTTGAAGGAACCTCTCTCAGCTGCTCTGCCAGAGGCCAGCAGTGACACTTCATCTACAAAGGTTAGTGTAAAATACATTTGTGTACAAAAGGTGGCGTTCTCTACCGATGGAGAGCCAGCAGCAGTGTCTAGGGAGGGTGATGGAGCTCCCAGCCTGCCTCTCAGCCCCTGCCAGGATTTGCTGTTGGGCAGATTTGAGAGGGAGGGGGCTGGCTCTCCGCTGTGCCCAGCCCTGCAAAGCCAGGTCCTGGGTCTAGAAGGGAGTGTTGTCCTGTGGAGGCTTGTCCCCAGCCCCCGACGGGGAGTGGAGGCTGTCAGTGCTGTTTTCCCTGCTGCCCACCACTCTGGACTGAAAGGAGAGAAGAGAGAGTCAGGATGATGAGAAAGCAGCACTGAGAACACCAAGTCAGTGCCCCTTGCCAAGGTCACCTGCTGCAGCCAAGACCTGACATAGCTGAGAGGTTACAGAATGGTTTGGGTTGGGAGGGACCTTAAAGCTCATCCCAGCTCCAGCCCAGGCTCCAACCTCCCACCAGCCCAGGCTGCTCAAGGCCTCCCCACCCAGCCTGGCCTTGGACACCTCACCCAGCCTGGCCTTGGACACCTCACCCAGCCTGGCCTTGGACACCTCCAGGGAGGAAGGCAATCAAAGTTTCTGCATCACACTATCTTCACAAGACACAGATAAAGTTACCTTTATGGTCCCAACTCTATCTTCAAATGACTTGAAGGTTGCAGAATTCCTTGAAGGAGAAAACAAAAACAAATGAGCACAAGCCAAGCTGCTGAACTGCCCCAAGCCACACAGCAGGGCTGGGGCTGGGCTCCCTGAGCACTCCCAGGCAGTGCCAGCAGCACCCAGAACGCTTCCAGCTCCTCACAGCCTTTGGCACAGATGGCTCAGGCACACCAGCCAAGGCCCCCACCCCAAGCTCACACCATGTGCAATCCACTCCACTGCTCAAGCTGAGGGAAACAGGCCCCAGCTCACAAGGAATGGACACAAGCAGAGAAGGAACTACCTCTCAGTGTTGCAGGGCTTCCAACCAGAAGCTGCTGCCTTAAATCATGTCAAGGAAAAGCTGGGAAGGGTTTGAAACAAAGGCTTTGGTTTCCCAGGTTACATCCCAGCTGGCTGGAAGGGGAAGGGCCATGTGCCTGCACCTCTGGGCAGCTCCCTCAGCACAGGAGGGCTGGCTGGCACCAGGCAAGGCTCCCAGGCCCCACTGTGCAATGAACTAAGCAGGATTTCATCCTCCCAGCAGAGAAAAGCAGGTCAGTTGTTTGACAAGCTGGGAAGCAGCTCTGCCTGTGCAGGATTCCAGGGGAGTGCTCTGCACTGAGCATGCAGACCAAGCAATTACTCATCAGGAGCTGCTCTCCCCGGGCTGGGCTGCAGGAGCCCTGGGAGAGGACTTGCCTCAGCTCAGCTATTTCTGTTCCACAGAACTGCTTTAGATCTGTGCCCATAAAATAACCTCTGTTGATCTGCAGGGAGGAGGAACACAGGCAGGGCCTCTGTGAGCCTCACAGAATCATCTTAGTTGGAAGAGACCTCAAGATTATCGAGCCCAAGCCTTCCCCCAGCACTGCCAGGGCACCACCAAACCATGGCCCTCAGCACCACAGCTCTGAAACCCCTCCAGGGATGGGGATTGCACCACTGCCCTGGGCAGCCTGGGCCAGGCCTGGAAAGCCTTTGGTGGGGGGGACCAAAACCATTGTTCCTCATGGCCAATCTGAACCTCCCTTGGCACAACCTGAGGCCATTTCCTCTTGTCTCACCACGTGTTCCTTGAGAGAAGGGCCCAGCCCCCACCTGGCTCCAGCCTCCTTTCAAAGAGCTGTGGAGAGCCAGAAGGTCTCCCCCCAGCCTCATTTTCTGCAGGCTGAACACCCCCAGCTCCCTCAGCCACTCCTCACAAGAGCTGTGCCCTAGACCCCTCCTGCAGCCTCTGCTGTGCTCCTCCTGCCAGGACACCTCCACCTTCTGCACAAGGACATGGCAAGAAGGGAGCTGAGCTTCCAGGCTGGAGACAGGGGGCTCAGGTCAGGATCCATCCTGACACTGGCAGTGGCCACACCACACACTGCAGGAGGAGAAGGACCTCTGACAGCTGAGAGCTTTGGTGAGACTTTGGCAGAGCTGTGGCTCCGGGCTGAGGCCAAGAACCACCCAAGAACCACCCAGGTGCTGAGAGCCACCCCAGGAGTCTGGGCTCCAGGGAGCCTGAAGGACTCCAGCCGCAGGCCGCGGCGACTGCATGCACCCAGCGGGGGCTGCTCAGGGAGGGAACCAGGCACAGGCAGGAGAGGATAAACCCAACCAGGATGCAGTCAGCTGCACTCTCCCAGCAATTCCCCTCACAGACCCAGGAGTTGGCTACGTTACCTCATGGCTGGCATGCTTATGGAGTGCCGGATGGAGTAGCTGCTGCTCGGAAGCATTCGGAACAAGGAGAGAGGCAAAGTGACCATCGGGTACTGACACAGCCCAGGCCCTGAGCACTGCCTGCCCCCACACAGCCTGCTGTGGGCAGCCACAGCAGCTGAGAGCCAGCCCTCTCTTCCCACACTGAGGAGCTGCAGCCCAGTTTTCCACAGCTCAGCATCAGGCTGCAGCTGGGACAGGAGTCCCCCCGGGGGCAGCGCTGGGGGAGGTTTCTCAGTCTGTGTCAAGGGGGGGCAGAGTTTAAATCAGCCTCCCCTTCAGCATCTGCAAGGGGCTGCCCAAGAAGCAAATGCCTTCCAGGAGCCTTCAGAGTGTCTTACCTAAAGGAGTTGGAGAAGGGGTGAGCCCTGGGAGAGGCCACAGGCAGCAGAGAGAGAAGGGAAGCAAGAGTCAGATACTTGTGCAGGACTCAGCAGTCAGCGCAGGGCGGCGAGGGAGGGACATGGTCATGGGACAGTGAAGCCAACCTCCCAGCAGGAACCCTCACAGTAAACTCCACAAGCAGGCAGACCCCACTCACTGCTCCTGAATCAGGAGCTTCAGGGAACAAAAGGCACCAGCAGTACCTCGGAGGCAGGGTGCTGGGGAGGGAGAGGTGGTTGCACACCCCCCCAGCACCCAAACCACTTGCCCTGCCTCTGCCCATTGCCTCCAAGGCACCCTGGGGCTTTCTGGACTCTGTTGTAGATTCAGCTTAGCAAATTAAGCAGTGCTTGGCAAAAGACACTCCCTTCCCCCCCCCCAAGCTCTCATACAGAGACAGCATTGCCAGGGCTCCTGGCTGAGCACTTCTGTAACAGGAAGCTGCAAGGGCTACTTGGCAGCAGGCCTGCAGACCTGCAACTCACTGCTCAGAGCAAGCCCCTCTCAGCAAACCACAGACAAGAGCCTCTGGAGAGCAGGCAGCCTGCTGGCCCACCTGGAGCTTGCAGGGCAAACTGTCCCCCAGCAGCTGAGCAGATTTCCACCTGGGATTTTGCCAGGCAGCAACATCCCAGCAGTCTGAGACAGGTGAAGCTTTCCTGCCCTGCAAGGCAGAGCACCAAGATGCTCTCAGGGGGCTTCTCCCACCAGCAGCAGCGCTTCACCCCACTCCAGCACAGCAAGTTGGATCTGAAGGACCTGGCAAGGGGCACAAGGGCTCTTCCCTGCAGCCAGAGCTAAGCATTAGGCTGTGTGGCTTCATTCCCCCATGCATCCCAGGCAGCTCCTTGGCAAGGAGGCTCCTTGAAATGCTGTCTTTGCATGTCAAACATTCACCTTCCACTCACTCCTGCCTGAAGGAGAGCACAGCTAACACGCCTGCCTGCACCCTGCAGCCCTGCCTGCACCCCCTGCAGCCCTGCCTGCAGCCCTGCCTGCAGCCCCTGCCGCCCTGCCTGCACCCTGCCTGCACCCCCTGCCTGCACCCCCTGCAGCCCTGCCTGCACCCCCTGCAGCCCCTGCCGCCCTGCCTGCCGCCCTGCCTGCCGCCCCTGCAGCCCTGCTTGCCCCCTGCCTGCACCCCTGCCTGCGCACCCTGCCTGCGCACCCTGCACCCTGCCTGCACCCCTGCCTGCAGCCCCTGCCGCCCTGCCTGCAGCCCCTGCCTGCACCCTGCAGCTCTGCCTGCACCCCCTGCAGCCCTGCCTGCACCCCCTGCCTGCACCCCCTGCCTGCAGCCCGTAGCTCTGCCTGCACCCCCTGCAGCCCTGCCTGCACCCCCCCCAGCAGCAGTCCCTTGCTCAGCAGCTTGACCTGGATCTAGCAGCAAAGCCTTCTCCTTTCAGAAGAGGTTTCAAGTCCACCTGAATTCAGGGATTTGCAGCACCTTTGGGGCTCAGGCTACCATCTCAGAATGAATTTGCCTGTAGCATTCTGCAGAGCAGAAGGGAAGTGTCTGGGACACAGAAGCAGAGGGCAAGCTCTTGTCACCAGGAGGAAAGCACTCTGCAGCTGGCAGTGCTGGGCTCAGGAGGGTGCTAGGCAGGACACCCAGAAGCCCACTGACTCTCCCCTCTAAGCGGAGAGAAGAGGCACAGCCAGAGCTGGCCAAGACTTGGTGACTCCCATCTGCTACTGAAGGTCCATTTGCTGCCCTCAAGCCAAGCTGAAGGCAGTGAGGGCTCCTCAGCTCCCAGCAGCTCCCAGCCCACAGCTCTTCCTGCTGCCACATCAGCTGGAGCAGAACACAGCAGCCCTGAAGGTTTCAGCCAGGGGCTTGCACTCCCCAGCAGCCTCCCTGGCTCTGAGGGTCAGAGGCATCAGGGCCATCCATCACTGCTTCCCTTGTGTTCATCAGCCCCTGAGGCTGGCTAAACAAGGAAATCCCTTCTGTTATCTCACCACTTCCAGTGGTGGAAAATGAACTTGCTCTGCAAGTGAGTGTGGGGGGAGAGGGGAAAGGGAAAGTCCAGCAGCAGAGGTTGCTCTGAGGCTTTGGAACAGATTCCCTGGGGACAGAGATCAGAACTCTTTGAGAAGTGATCAGAACACCACACCAGGCCCCTGGCCAGCTCTGATCACACCTCAGCACCCCACTTCCACCTGGCCAGGGGGGAAGTGGGACAGGTCCTGCAGAAACTTCTGCCCAGAGTTAAACCTTTCCAAGAGCCACAGACCCCAGAGTGCAGCACAGGAGACAGAGCCTTGTTCAGATACACACAGCAGAGAGGGAGCCTTAAACAACCAGCTTCAAGCAGTCACCCACTGCTGTGTGCCCCCCCAGAGAGCAGGCAGAGCCTGCTGGAGTGCTTCTGGCAGGGATTCCCAAGTGGCTGCCTCTACTTCCTAACAGCCCCTCAAGGTACAAAGAGAGATGCAGTTGTTTGGGGTAGGGATTTGTGCTGAGCAGCAGCAGGGCTGCAGAGGCCAGCAGCAGAGGCTGCAGAGGCCAGCAGCCTGCACAGCCAGCCCTCCCCTCCCCTCCCCTCTGGCAGCAGAGGGTCAGGCTCACTCCTCACAGGGCTGTGCCTTTCCTCCCTCATCACCTGGTCCTGGGATGGGCACAAAGATTGCTGCTGCTGAGTGGGGATCTGGATTGTCCCAGGCCTGCCCACAGGGTGGCCATGTGGGTTCAGGAGTTCCCTGTCCTGCTCTCCAGAAGCAGTTCCCCATCCCTGTGGCACCAGAGTGCAGAAGTCAGGCACCAAATGTACCTCACTTCTAGAATCCCAGAATGGGCTGGAAGGGAGCTCCAGAGCTCACCCAGTGCACCCCTGCCCTCAGCAGGGACATCCTCCCTGCAGCAGCTTGCTCACAGCCTTCTCCAGCCTCACCTTGCACAGCTCCAGCCATGAGGCCTCAGCTCCCTCCCTGGGCAACCTGCTGCAGGGTTCCAGCAGCCTCCTGGGGCACAACTTGCTCCTCACCTCCAATCTCAATCTGCTCTGCTCTCATTTCAAACCACTGCCCCTGGTGCTGTCTCTGCAGGCCTTTGGGAGCAGTCCCTCTGCAGCCTGCTGGGAGCCCTTCAGCTGCTGGGAGCTGCTCTGAGCTCTGCCTGCAGCCTTCCCCTCCCCAGGCTGCACACCCCCAGCTCTCAGTACTAATTTAGTTGGCTTCCCCTCAGCAAAATGCATTGCCCACCCCCACCCCCACCTTGGGCTAGCATCTGATCTGCTAACTCCTCCTGCACATTGGAGCAGTTTCCAGGAAAGAAAAGTCAGAACTCAACTGCTGGAAGGGGCAGGAAGCCAGCTCCTCCTCTGCCAAACTCAGAGGAGTGAGCTACTGCAAACAGCCAGAGTGCCCCTCCAGGCCCACAGCAAACCACTCAGGACAGACCAGAGCAAGGCAGCACTCTGAGCAGAGGCCAGCAGGTTCTTACCACTTGGATCCTCCCAGCCACAGCAGAGTAGCAAACTCCCTACAAAGAACCACAGCCTGGCACTCAGTCCAGGGGCTGGGACAGGCTGTGAGGCACAACACTTCCTCAGGCACTCCTGCCCAGAACCAGGTCTCAGTGCCAAGGACAACATGGGCAGGGACCCTGCCTGGGAAAGCCTGAAGGGGAAGCAGCCTCTGGCTTGGATGTGAAGGTCAGGTGAGGCAGCAGCTGAACCCTGAGCTCTGCAGAGCAGGCAGCTCAGCCAGCAGCTCAGGGAGCCAGCTCTCCAGGTTCCAGCCAGAGGCCTGCACCTGCAGGCACCTCAGAGCTCCTCTGCTGGAGCAGTCAGACAAGCAGCAGCCAGAGGAAGCCATGTCAGTGGCCATGGCCCCCTGGGGCCATTCCTATCTTCCAGGCTCCAGGACACCACTGTGCCTGCAAGGGCACAGCCAGGGCTGGAACCTGCATGAAGCAGCCCCACTGTAACAGAGCAGAGCACAGGGCTGAGCTCTTCCCACTCCTAAGCAGTGCCACTGAGGAGGCAGCCCTCCAGAACCCACTCATGGACTGGGGTGGGTGGGAAGGGAGCTCCAGAGCTCACCCAGCCCTCAGCAGGGACATCCTGCCCTGCAGCAGCTTGCTCACAGCCTTCTCCAGCCTCACCTTGCACAGCTCCAGCCATGAGGCCTCAGCTCCCTCCCTGGGCAGCCTGCTGCAGGGTTCCAGCAGCCTCCTGGGGCAGGACTTGTTCCCCAGCCATGAATGGGAAAGGTAAACTTGAATCTAGTTTCTTGTACATGCTGTGAAGCTGCAGGGGAAGCACAGGGCAGGAGGAGGGGAGAGGCTGCTGAGAACCAAAGCCACACAGCAAGGTGTGGCAGCTCCCAGCCAAACCAGAGCTGAATGCCTCAGAACAGGTTTGGGCCATCAAAAAGTCTCTAAAGAGTTCAATCTCTCCTGAGCCAGGAGCAAGGGACTGCTGGATATGCAGCAAGGCACAGGGCAGAGCCCCAAGCCCAGCTGCTCCCTGGAGCCTCACTGCTGGGAGCAGCCAGGATCAAAGCAGCACAAATCTTACCTCATGTCACCAAACTTCCTGCTGAGAACAGAGCCCACATTGGACAGGGCTGCTGAAGTCTTCTGCCCTGCCTGGGAGAGGGTTTCCTGGGTCTTCTTGTAGCTGAAAAGGAAAGATCAGAGCCTGAACTGCCAGGTGGGCTCTGGAGGCAAGGAGCAGCCCCCCAGCCCCTTGGGTGAGAGGAAGGAGAGGAGCTGGGTTAGTGAGCTGCACTCCCCCCTCAGGGAGCCCCTCCCAGCCCTGCCTGCATCCAGAGGCTGAAGTTAAGAAGCCAGCAGGTGGAGGATCAACCTTTCCACACACTGCCCTGCACCACATGCTCTGAGGGCTGCCCAACACTGGCAGGCAGCCCCCAGGCCCAGCCTGTGGCACCTGCAGCACCACAGCACTGTGTGCCCTGCAGCTCTCCTGTGCTCTCCTTCAGCTCTAGGAACCACCCCAGAGACCCTGCAGCAGCACAAGAGCTTGCTGAGGGTTAGGCTATGGAGCAAAGGAGCCAAGCCAAGCTGAGTGCACAGGAAGCACTGGAGGGCTCAGCACCCCCTCCACAGCTGCTCCCTGGGGAGAAAGAAGCTGGGGCAGAAGCTTCCCATCAGTTACCATCAGCCACAGCACCAGAGGAGCTGACAGCTGCTCCTTGGCAGCTGATGGCAGAACCACTGAGTGCTGGGGGCTGGAAGGGATCAACTGCAACCCCCTGCCACAGCAGGACCCCCCAGGGCAGGTCCCCCAGGGATGCATCCAGGCAGGGCTTGACAGTCCCCAGAGAAGCTCTGGCAGCTGCTCCAAGCTCTGCCTGCAGCCTTCTCTTCCCCAGGCTGAACTCCCCCAGCTCCCTCAGCCTGGCCTTGGAGCAGAGCTGCTCCAACCCCCTGAGCATTCTCCTGGCCTCCTCTGGGCCCTCTCCATCAGCTCCAGGTCCTTCCTGTGGTGACAGCTCCAGAGCTGGAGACAGTGCTCCAGGGGAGGTCAGAGCAGAGCAGAGGGGCAGGATCCTCTCTGGCCACACTGCTCTGGGTGCAGCCCAGGCTGCCCTTGGCCTCCTGAGCTGCAGGCTCACACTGCTGGCTCCTGCTGTGCCCTGCTCAGCACCAGTGCTGCTCTCACACACTTGCAGCTGCTGCAGTGACTGAATCCCAGAGCCAGAGCTGCTCTGGAAGGGCAGGATCTCAGTGCTGGCCTCCAGCAGCTGGGCTCCTCCCCAGCTGCCTGAGCTCAGTCCTGGGATTTGATGTACAGCTGGCCCACAGAACCCCCCAGGACCTTGTGCTGCCTGAGGTATTGGTGCTGACCCCAGGCCTGCCTGGCACTCAGCCCCCAGAGATCAGCACTGAGCCAGGAGAGGAAGGGCTCAGAGACTCCCAGGGCACCATCACAGCCTGCACAGCTGCAGGCTCCCAGCTGTCCTGTCCAGCTCCAACAGACAATGGCAGGGGCTGGAAGGGACCTCTCCAGATCAGCCACTCCAACCCCCCTGCCAGGGCAGCATCCCCTGGAGAAGGTTGCCCAGGAACACATCCAGGTGGGCCTGGGATGCAGTGCACCCTTCAATGGAGGTTCCTCCTCCTGTTTAGCTGGAGCCTGGGGCTGTTCCCCCTTGTCCTGGTCCCATCCCCCTGACACCCACCCCTGAAGCACTGATCAGCACTGATCAGATCCCCCTCAGGCTGCTCTTCAAGACTCCAGAGCCTCAGTTCTCTCAGCCAGAATCCAGCAGATCAAGGCCAGAGGCCTCCCAGGAGCTGACAGCAGGATTCTTAAGGAAGCTGAATCTGCAGCCCTCCAGTGCTGCTCCCCCAGCAGAGCAGAGCAGAGCTTGTGCTGGCAGCAGTGCAGTCTGCATGCTGCAGGTGACCGTGGTGCAGCAACCCCCAGCAGGGCAACCTCCCAGCTGAGTGTAAACTTGGCAGAAGAAAGGAACTCCCCAGCAGCAGCTCAGCCCTGCAGCCACCTCGGCCCCCGCAGCCACCTCGGCCCCTGCAGCCTGCTCCTGCCCCTGCAGCCACCTCCTGCCCCTGCAGCCACCTCCTGCCCCTGCAGCCACCTCGGCCCTGCAGCCACCTCGGCCCTGCAGCCACCTCGGGCCCCGCAGCCACCTCGGGCCCCGCAGCCACCTCGGCCCCCGCAGCCACCTCGGCCCCTGCAGCCACCTCGGCCCCTGCAGCCACCTCCTGCCCCTGCAGCCTCCTCGGCCCCTGCAGCCACCTCGGCCCCTGCAGCCACCTCCTGCCCCTGCAGCCTCCTCGGCCCCCGCAGCCACCTCGGCCCCCGCAGCCACCTCGGCCCCTGCAGCCACCTCGGCCCCCGCAGCCACCTCGGGCCCCGCAGCCACCTCGGCCCCCGCAGCCACCTCGGCCCCTGCAGCCACCTCGGCCCCTGCAGCCACCTCCTGCCCCTGCAGCCTCCTCGGCCCCTGCAGCCACCTCGGCCCCCGCAGCCACCTCGGCCCCCGCAGCCTGCTCCGGCCCCGCAGCCTCCTCGGGCCCCGCAGCCTCCTCGGGCCCCGCAGCCTGCTCCTGCAGCCACAGCTCCCCCACACCCCCACAGCCTCCCTCCACTGCTGCAGTGCAGGAGGCAGAGCCAGGGAAGAGCAGCTGAGGAGCTCTAACCCAGAGCTGCCACCAGAGATGTGGAGCTGCCCTGTGGCAGCCAGGGCTCAGGTTATACAAAGCTTTCATGCAGCTTAACTGCTCCCAGCCCTGACCTAGAGGCTTCCACTGCTCTCCCCCATGGCCAGGTCCATCAAGGCTGAAGCCCCCAGCCACTCACCACCTGAGCACAGGAGAGTGAGCCACACCTGAGGGCAACCAAGGGGAGCTCTGCCTTGTCCCTTGCTCTGCCCTGTGGTGCTCAGCCCTGTGGTGCTCAGCCTGGGGCACTCAAAGCTTCCATCCCAACCCTCTCCTACAAACCCTGAGAGAGAGGAGCCAGGGCTGCAGCCTCCTCCATCCAGCCATCCACATCACCTTCCTCTCACTTGTTCCCATCCAGCTGCCTGGCTCCAGAAGTCATCCTGGGGCCTGCTGACAGCCAAGCTGGAGCTGGGGACAGGCTGGGCTGAGTCCTGGCCTGCCTGGGCAAGGCTCACAGAGGCCAAGTCTGAGCCCAGCAGTGGCCACTGCCAGGAAAGTGAGCAGTGCACAGGAGCACCAGAGGGTCACCTCCTGGGCCTGCTCCCAGTCCAGCCAGGGTCCTGGTCAGGGACAATTCTGGGAGATGCCAGCAGCAGCTGAGAACAGAAGCAGAACTTCCCCTGCCTTTATCTGAAGCTCAGGAAAGGCAGAGAGGCAACAAGGAGGAGTTTTCACTCCTGGGTTTGGGGCTTTGTGCAGATGCCTTCAGGCTCTTCCCTGCTGAGCTCTGCATTGTCCCTGACCAGGTCCAAACCCCCCCTGCCAAGGCAGGTCACTTAGAGAAGGTCACCCAGAACACAGCCAGGGGGGTTTGGAATGTCCCCAGAGATGGAGGCTCCACCACCTCTCTGGGCAGCCAGCTCCAGGGCTCCAGCAGCCTTAAAGCAGCTCCTCCTCATGTCCAGATGGAGCTTCAGATGTCCATGTGTGTGCCCCTTGCCCCTGGGCAGCACTGAACACAGCCTGCTCCCATCCCCCTGCCACCCATCTTTGATCAGCATTGATCAGAGCCCCCTCAGGCTGCTCTCTCCAGACTACAGAGCTCCAATCCTCTCAGCCTTTCCCCCTCAGCGAGGTTCCAGCCCCCTCAGCAGCCCTGGAGCCCTTTGCTGGACCCTCTCCAGCAAGTCCCTGTCCTTGAAGTAGGGAGCCCAGAGCCAGCACTCCAGCTGCTGCCTCACCAGCTACTCCTGCATCCCCATCACCCCTCCACTGTCACCTCACCAGCAAGAGCTGCCAGTGCCTGCTGCCAGAGCAGTGCTGCCCAGGCTGCCCAGCTCGGGGCCAGCGCCGCGGCCGCAGGCTTCCGGCACTCAGGGAAGCTGAGACCAGGAGAGCTCTGCAGCTCCAGCAGCCACAGCCAGGCTCTGATTAGACAGCCCTGGGCTCACAGCCACAGCTGCCAGCATGGGTGAACACCAAGGCAAGTGGAAGAGAGGCCACTTCCATCTTCAGCCAGCCACAGGCAGCAGACACTGACAGCAGGCTGCCTGCCTGCAGGCCTCTGTGCTGCTCCCACCTCTCATCCCTGCTCTTTGTCTGAAGAGAGCCTCCTGCTCTGCCACACACTGCTGCTAACCCAGCTCCAAGCACTGAGCTCCAGACCCACTCCAGAGAGCAGGCCAGGCTGCCTCCCCTAGACCCAACCAAGCAAGGTTTCAATCAGCTCAGAACACAACAGCACAGGCTGCCTGCTCCCACTGCCTGCTGGGGGGAAGATGCAGGGAGAAGGCCAAAGGCCAACTTCCACACTGCCCTTCCACAAGTCAGTCCAGGGGAGACCTGAGTTCCAGGCACTTAACAGCATGACAGAGTCCCAGAAAGGGTTGGGGGTCATCCAGTGCACCCCCTGCCCTCAGCAGGGACATCCTGCCCTGCAGCAGCTTGCTCACAGCCTTCTCCAGCCTCACCTTGCACAGCTCCAGCCATGAGGCCTCAGCTCCCTCCCTGGGCAACCTGCTGCAGGGTTCCAGCAGCCTCCTGGGGCACAACTTGCTCCTCACCTCCAATCTCAATCTGCTCTGCTCTCATTTCAAACCTCTGCCCCTGGTGCTGTCCCTGCAGGCCTTTGGGAGCAGTCCCTCTGCAGCCTGCTGGGAGCCCTTCAGCTGCTGGGAGCTGCTCTGAGCTCTGCCTGCAGCCTTCTCCTTTCCAGGCTGAACTCCCCCAGCTCCCTCAGCCTGTCCTTGTGGCAGAGCTGCTCCAGCCCCCTGAGCATTTTCATGCCCCCCTCTGGACCCTCTCCATCAGGTCCATGTCCCCTGAGAGCAAGCAGGCACCCGAGGGCCATCACCTGGCCCACAATGCAATCATGCAAACAGTGACCTGAGGAAAAGCTTCCTCACACAGAAGAGGGTTAAGAAAGGTGAAGGCTAGAAAAGAGAGAGCTCCAAAGAGAGCCAGGTGAAAGCAGAGCTGTGGGAGCAGAGCAGAGGAGAGCAGTGCAGGCTGGCAGGCCAGCTGGAGGAGAGGACACTCCCACTCCTGACTGAGTTCATTCCACTGCCCCAGTGTGCTGCTGGCTGAGAGACAGCTGCAAACACAAGGGAGGTTAGATAGTGAGCCCAGGCTCCTGGCAGATGCCTCTCTGGACACCTTCCACACCCTGAGCTGTCTCTTCACACTTCAGAGTGTCACAGGCTTTAGTTCCCTGACAATGGAGCCCCCTCTGTTACAGCCAGAAGGGAAGGAGCTGTGGGGAGGCAGGGAGACAGCTAAGGCCCAGGTGTTCAAGCACTGAGCACACAGAAACCAAGCCTGCAGCTCAGGGGTGGCAGGAATTGGAAGCCTTCACATCTGCTGCTGCCTCTCCACAGGCACTGTGGCAGGCCTGGGCTGGAGAGCACAGAGCAGTGAACCAGCTCAGGGCCAAAACCAGAGCAAAGGAAGCAGAGGGCCACCCCCAAAGCCCCTCACCCATAGGCTGACCTGCCCAAGCTCATTGATCTTCAGCAGTCTCTACAGCCCAAGGGGCACCTCAGGGGCTGTGGGAACTCAGAGTGGAGGTGCAGAGCAAACACAAGCACTGCAGAAAGTGGCTGCCACCAACCCAGGCAGAGGGCCTGCAGGTGGCATGGTACAGGCAGCTGAGCTCCCCCTGCAGTGGACTAAGCCCAGCTGGATCAGTGACCCTCACTGATGACTGGATGCTCCCCACCCAACCCTTCCTCTTAGCTACACACTCACCCCCTTCACCACAAGAGAAAGGAGGGGAGAGACTCGAGTGCAGAGCACACCCCAAGGCTCCCTGAGGCTCAGCTGTGCAGCAGGAGTCACTCTCATGTCTAACAACCAACAGATACTCTACAGCCAGCCAGATGTCCTCTGCCTGCATCTGGCACCTGCTCAGCTGCACAGCAACGACCAAAACTCATGGCTTCCCCATGCTGGCATCAGAAGGGTTCACACACATCACCATCAAGGGATGTCTCAGCATTTGCACTGCCTCCACTGCCAGCCACAGCTGAGTGCCCCCAGCACCTGCCCCTGGCACAGAGTCACACAATGGGCTGGGTTGGAAGGGACCTCAAAGACCGTCTGGTTCCAACCCCCCTGCCATGGGCAGGGACCAGCTTGCTCAAGGTCCCATCCAAGCTGGATGTGAACAGTTCCTGCCTTGGAGTCTCCCCAGTTTCTCTGGGGAAGCTGTTCCAGTGCCTCCCCACCCTCATGGAGTTCTTCCTAATGCCCAACCCAAATCCAGCCTCTTCCACTTTGAAGCCACTGCTCCATCTCCTCTCACTGCATGCCTTCACACAAAGCCCCTCCCCAGCCTTCCTGCAGCCTCCTTCAGCTGCTGGAGGGCTGCTCCAAGGTCTCCCTGGACTCTCCTCTTCTTCAGACTGAAGAACTCCAACTCTCTCAGCCTGTCTCCAGCCCTCAGATCATCCTCATGGCCTCCTCTGGACCTGCTCTAACAGCTCCACATGCAATGAGAAGATAAAACAGTTTAAAGGCAAGAGGCTCCTTAGCAAGGCCCCTGAGCACAGCAGCCTGCCCTACCCATGAGCAGCTGAAGGCTGCTTGAGAGTTTGGATTGGGTTTCTCATCCAGTGGGGTCTGGTAACTGATTGGGATTATCTTCTGTAGTGGGCAGGCCATGAGAGAGCTGAGAGCAGCAGCATGCACTCCTCTCCTCTGCAGCTGAGGGGTGCTCACAGCTGGAAGCCAAGCATGCTGCTACTGACAGTCCTGCTCCCTCCAGCTCCCAAGCCAGCCCTGGGGCCTGTGAGGACAAGCAGTAGCAGAAGCTGGGGAGTGCAGCAGGGAGGAGGTGCTGAGGAGCCCGAGGCACTCACAAGTCAGACTGGGTCACTCTGTCATTCCACTCGCCAAGTTTCTCTGAGGTTTTCACATAGCTAGAAACAGAAAGTGTTCATGAATATAGCTTCAGTATTCATTTCTCTGCAGAAGACAAGGACAGGTTTCAGGGACAGCAACAGAGACCAGGCAGGGGTGCAGGGAGGATGAAGAGGAAAAGGGAAGGGACAAAGAGATGAACAGCTCAAGGATCTGCTCTGCAGCAGCACTGCCAGCAGCCCCAAATCCCAGTCAAGGTACCAGGTACTTCAGACTGGTCACAGCTCTAGGGGCACCTGTACAGCCAGGCACAACTGCAGGGCCCAACTTACCTCTTTCCCCCTCCTCCTGGCACTGCCAAGGCAATCCAGGCCTTGAAGATGACGAGAAAGGGCATCCAGCAGCAGCTCAGCAGCAGCTCAGCCACAGGAGGGGCTGTTTGTGCTGCCATGCAACAGCAGTGCAGTGCTTGCTTTTTGAGTGCCTTGTGCTCCACAGATGCACCAGAGCAAGAGCTTCCAGCCACCTGGGAGAGCCCTGGCACAGCCCCTGCTGGGACAGAAACGCTGGAGAGGCCTCCTGGAGCGCAGGTGGATCACACTTACGCGGTGGAGACTTGGACGTCGTGCCAGCTCTTGGAGAGGTTCTGCTTTAGCCCATCCAAGGGAGTCAGGCCCAGCTTCCTCTTCAGCTCCCCACAGTGCCTCTCTTTAGCAGCCAGAACTTGTCTCAGAGTCCCAATTTCTTCTTCAACCTTGGGGAGAGGTGGAGGTTTGCCTTAAGTCACAGCTCAGGAAAGCTCTGGAAGCTGAGCCAGGGCTCTACCAGCCTCAGCACTAGCAAGGTGCAAAGAGCTGGTAGGAAGGAA
This sequence comes from Melanerpes formicivorus, assembly GCF_026170545.1. Lineage (NCBI taxonomy): Eukaryota > Metazoa > Chordata > Aves > Piciformes > Picidae > Melanerpes > Melanerpes formicivorus. Next base: position 15,279,574 of record NW_027142371.1, on the reverse strand, counting down.
CAGCAGCTACAGGCAGAGGAACCCAAGTGGACAGAACAGTGCTAGAGTAAGAGGCCTACAACTCAGACTGCAATGAGGAAAACATCCTCACAAGTCTCTGTGCTGGTGACTTAATGGCAGCAAGATCAGAGCTCACCCCTGGAGGTGCAATGTCACCACCAGATAACCATCAGTTGCCAAAACCTATTCACTAAGGTTTTATCTACAAGTCTTGGCCTCTGATGTCATCAAAGCAAAGAGTTCCTCAAAGGCCTTTCTGACATCCTTTGCAAAGCTCTCTGAAGTCATTTTCAAGCAGGGAGGGTTTGGCTCTCCCTTAACTGAGTGGTGCCACCAAGTCCTTCCCTGCTAACACCTGGAGGATAAATTCCACCACAGGAACACAAGAGAAGAGCAGAGCTGCAATTTCAGCCAGAACTTATAAACCGACCTTGAAACCTCCCAAAAGTGCCCAAAACGTAGGATCTTACAAGCTGCCAGCTCTTCAAAGGCACAGAGACACCAACCTAGCTGCCTGCACAGCAGAATAGATGTTGAAGAGAAAGAGGCTGGGAAAGAGTATGTTAAGTGCTCCATTGTTTCAGCTTCCTAAGGAAAAAGGACTCTCTTCTGCATTCCACTTGCCTGAAGTGTTTTCTTGCTTCAAATTGGAGCTGAGAGCCTGGGCTAAGCTCACAGCACCACAACCCACTTATTTCCTCAGAGCTCTAAATTAAGTGACTCTGGGAAGGAGCTGCAGCGTTTGATGTGGCTGCCAGCTTTGTGCCTGCTAACAATCAGCCCAGAGATCCAAAGGGAACAGCACTGCAGAACGAGAAACAACCACCCCAGCTGCTGCTCCTGCTTGCTCCTGCGCCCGGGGGATCACAACTGGGGCCACACAGAACCCAACTGACCAACTCTCCACTACCTTGGCAAGCTCAGCTCTCAACTCCTCCTCCTCGGCTAGAGTCAAGCCCTCGGGCGCGGCGGTGCGGGCCGAGGCGGCGGAGTCCACAGGCACATCTGTCATGGTGTCGGCCAGCAGACCTTTGTTGGGAGAGTTAAGGTTGATATCTGTCACAGACAAGGAGCAGAGGGCAGACAGAATAAGCAGCCAGCAAGCCAAGCACGTTATGCAAACCTGGGGGCTCCGTGGGGAAAGGTGAAGAAAGGCACTGTGCACAAAGGGGAAGAGAAACCTCCGCTGGGGTTTCCTCCACCGGCATCTCTCAGCAGCGACACAAGCACAGGGCTCTGCTCATCCAAAATAGCTCCTCTGCCCAGCACCAGCTGCTACGTACCGCAGGACCCACGTGAGCCCGGGGAGAGAATGGAGACGACGAACCCCGGGGGACAAGGGCGACAAGCCCCGGGGGAATACGGGGACGACCGTGGCGGGGAGCTGCCCCGGGGGGGGCAAACAAACCACATGGCAGGGCCCTGCCCTTACAGCCCCAGAGGGGCTCACCCGCACGGCAGCTCCCCTCCCGCGCCCCCCCGCCGCCCCCGGGCCTCTCTCCACTTCTCCTGGGTCCATCTCCCCCTTCACGGCAGCAGCCCTGCCCCGCCTCGGGCCTTCATCGCACCGGGGCCATCTCTTCACGCACACCGCCCCGGGGCTCATCACCCCCTCACGGCAATAGCCCCCTCCCCCTACCGCCGCCTGGGGCCTTCTCGACCCCACAGGCCGCCTCTGCCCCTCACGGCCTCCCCGGGAGCCCCGCCCCACAAAGCGTCCGGAGGCGAAAGCTGGTCCCGGGCAGCCCAAGCGCGGCAGCCGCAGCCCTACCCTGGCTCGCACTCTCCATGGCGGAGCCCCAGGCCCGGCCCGTCCCGCTACCGCCGCTGGAGAAGGCGCCGCCGCCGCCGCCGCCCCCCGTGACGCAATCAGCGCGGCGCCGCCCGCCCACTTCCGGGGAGGGTCGCGGAGAGATTGCGTCACAGCGGCGTCGCCATGGGGACGGCGCCATGCTGCCCCCAGCCGACCCCCCCCCCGGCAACGGCGGCCAGGCGGCGGTGACGTCACGGGGCAGCTGTGACGTCACGGGGCGGCGGTCAGCGCGGCCGGGCGGGGCCGTTCGGCAGGGCGGAGGGCAGGGGGCAGCACTGCGCGGGGCGCCCGGCTCGGCCCTGCCGCCGCGCACGAGCGGCCCCGGGGGGACCCCCCCGCCGCCATGGGCCCCGAGCGACCCCCCCGGCGGCACGGCCCCGAGCGACCCCCCCGGCGGCGCGGCCCCGAGCGACCCCCCGGCGGCGCGGCCCCGAGCGACCCCCCGGCGGCACGGCCCCGAGCGACCCCCCGGCGGCGCGGCCCTCGGCACCGAGGCGGGGGCTGCTGCCCGGCGCTGGCAGCTTCCTGCCGCCGGGCTGCTGGCGGAGGGGCGGGGTGGTCCAGCCTGAGAGAAGAAGGCAGCAGGGAGACCTCCTGGTGGCCTCGCAGCGCTGGAAGGGGCTGCTGAGAGAGCTGGGGGCAGGCTGCCGGGCAGGGCCTGTCGGGGCAGGGCAAGGGGAGGTGGTTTGAGCTCAAAGAGGGAGAATCAGGCTGGAGAGAAGGAAGAAATGTTTGACACTGAGGGTGGGGAGAGCCTGGCCCAGGCTGCCCAGGGAGCTGGGAGCTGCCCCCTCCCTGGCACCACTGCAGCTCAGGTTGTTTGTGGCTCTGAGCAAGCTGCTCTGGCTGGGGATGTCCCTGGGGGCTGCAGGGGGTTGGACTGGGTGACCTTGCAAGGTCCCTTCCCACCCAAACCGCTCTGGGACTCCAGGATGATTCACCATGAGCCCTGGTGCACTTCTGCCCTTTCCACCCACCAGCACCCGCAAGGCTTTGGGGCTCCCAGGTGGATCTGAGGGTGGCTGTGGTGCCCAGTGCCTCCCCCAGCTCTCCCAGCCCACCCCACTGAGTGCCCACCGGCCGCTGCCAGCAGATGGGGAGGCAGTGGCAGGAGAGGGTTTCAGCCTTCCAGGCTGCTGGCAGGCAGAGCTCAGCCCCTCTTGCCAGTCATTTGGGGGGGGCTGGAAGCAGGTCGGGAGCCAAAACTCCCCAGCAGCATCACCTCCAAGCCTGCCTCGGTTTTGAGAGGCATCTCGGGGCAGGGGGAAGCTCTGGGCTGCCCCACTTCACCCCATCTGCAGCCCCCTCGTCACAAACCCGGCTCTGGGTGTTGGTTCTCAGCCACTTTCATTTTCAGAGCCCTTCCCGCTCGGTCTCTGGGCGCTGCCGAGGGCGAGGCGTGAAAGGGGAAGCGAATAATCAGCGGGGAAATGGCCATGAATATTTCAGCGCCCTCGCAGCAGCGCCTCGCCTGCCTGAGCAGCAGGTCTGCGCTTCGTGCTGCCGGCGCTGCTGGAAATGCCCTCTCTGGGCCACAGCCCATCCCTGCCGTCCTTGAAAGGAGAAGGAGCCCCCGGGCAGCTCTGCCCTGCGCTCGGGGGCTTCGCGGGGGTCGTTGTCAAAGCGGAAGCCCCAGCACGGCCCTGGGTGTGAAGCTGAGCTCGCTGCAGACCCAGGGAGTGGCTGAACGCTGAGGCCATGAGGGAGAGGGGGATTGTCCCCCTGCCCAGCAGAGCCTGGGCTCGGGCAAGCCTGGCCAGGAGAGGTGGCTGCAGCAGGAGGAGCCTGCAGAGCTGCGGCTCCGGAGGGCTGTGGCTTGCAGGGAGCCGCAGTGGCCTCTGCCAGCTCTGCCAGGCGTGAAGCCTCGCTGCCAAGTCCATCCTTGCCACGCAGCCAGGGACCAGGCTGTGCCTCCCAGGGATGCAGAGGATGCTCCTCCGAAGCTGCACCGCCCCAGTGGCTAATTCTGCTCTTCCTTCAAGCCCTGGCTTTTAATTAAATGCATCACGCTGTCAACTTAATTATTCCCCGTCCCGAGCCTTTGCAGGGCGCCGGCAGCCGAGAGCCAGCCTGCTCCTGGGGAGGGGGAGTGCAAACCATCCTTAGTGGAGAGCCTTGCTTTTGTTCAGGCCTGCTGCGGGGCCGCCAAGGCCGGGGGACAAAACGCCTGGAGAGGTGTTGCTCGCCCTGGCAGGCCCGGCTCTGCTGCCCCGAGTTCCCCTTTCGCTGCCCCTGGGCTTTCTGCTCGCCTGGGGCTTTCCGGTTCATTTTTTCCCCCCTGGCTGGTGAGTGCTGAACCGGCAGCCCGGGGCCGGTGCCCGTGGCTGATCCCCGGCCAGCCCTGCGGAGGCAGAGGGGAGGGACGGGGCCGGCTCGGAGGAGGCGAGTGGCATCTCCCCGCGCCCGGGCACGGCTCCGTGCCTCCGGGGAGCTCACCCCCCGGGCGGCAGGCTGCTTTCCAGCCCCGCCAGAGCCCGGGGTCCAAGCTGCGCCTGTTTCCCGGCGAAGCAAGGGGCTGCCTGCACAGCCGCGCAGCTGGCCGGCGGCACCCTGGCTGTCCTTGTCCTTGCGGGGCGGCGATGCTCAGCCCGGCCTCCATCGGCGCTGGGCTGGGGCAGGCGTCGCCGCTCGGCGGTTCGCTCGGAAGCCGACACGATCTGGGCTCCGTGCCCCCTTTGCAAGCAAGCCCTGACCTAGATTCCCCTGCCTGCTGCAGTGCCGGCTGAGCTCCGCTCTCCTCCTGGCTCCTCCAGCAGCTGGAAGGGGCCCAGCAGGGCAGCCCTGGCTCCTGCTCCCCCACCGGCGGCTCCGAGCCCCGCGGTGAGCGCCCGGCGCCCTGCTGCCTTGTGCCCGGCTGCAGGAGGGGTGCTCCTGGGGCTGCAGATGGGTGACCAGGCACTGTGTGTGCCACCCCTCGGCACGGGGGCATGGCATCAGCAGGGGATGTAACAGTGGAGTCTGGGTGCAGCGTGACCATGCTGTCTATATCCATCCCTCCCTCCATCCCTCCCTCCATCCATCCATCCATCCATCTATCCATCCCTCCCTCCATCCATCCATCCCTCCCTCCATCCATCCCTCCCTCCATCCCTCCCTCCATCCATCCATCCCTCCCTCCATCCATCCCTCCATCCATCCCTCCTTCCATCCATCCATCCATCTATCCATCCATCCCTCCCTCCATCCATCCATCCCTCCCTCCATCCATCCATCCATCCCTCCATCCATCCCTCGCTCCATCCCTCCCTCCATCCATCCCTCCTTCCATCCATCCATCCATCTATCCATCCATCCCTCCCTCCATCCATCCATCCCTCCCTCCATCCATCCATCCATCCCTCCATCCATCCCTCCCTCCATCCCTCCCTCCATCCATCCCCCCATCCATCCATCCACCCATCCATGGGTCCCCAGCACACCCAGTCCCCCACTGGCAGTTACAGCCCCAGCCCTTCCTTGGAGAGCTGTCACACACACACACCCCCTCACCCCCAGTGTCACCCGCAGTGGGCAGCTGCCCAGGGTGGCACTTCCCTGAGCGCTGGTGGCAGAACACAACGTAAAAGCAAACCATTAAAGCCCAGCAAACTTAAAAGCAAAGCACTAGGAATGGCGCCGGCCCCCTCCTCCCGTGGGACACGGAGGGGGCAGCTGGGAGCTGGGAACAGGAGGGGAGGCTCCTGCCAGTGTCACTCCCCAGACGTCACCCTGGGGGCTGCCCCAGCTCCCCTGTGCGGCCAGCCCCCGCCCTTCGGCGCTCCAGGTGAGCTGGATCCTTCTCCCCTGCCGCGGGGGGCAGCGGGGGGCACGGCTGGGGTCGGTGTTCCTCTTTCCCATCCCCTGCGTGCTGGGGGCAGCGTCGCTGCTGCTGGCTTCTGCTTTTCTCCAAACCCAAAATAGCCTCCGGGCCGCGGGGGGGACACACACGCTTCCTCTTTCCAAGCCACCGGCACTGGGGAGGGGACAGAGACTCGGCAGGGCTGAGCCGAGGGGCGTGGGGGCAGCTGCTGGGGCTGGAGGACAGATGTCAGCTGTGGGACCCGGACTGGATCTGCACCAGCGCAGCGTCCCCCACTCTGCCGTCTCCCTGCCAGTGTGGGCACAGGGACTGTGTGGCTGCATCCCATGGAGCAGCCTGGGCTGGCATCCCGGCATCTCCCGAGGTTCCCATGCCCATCTTCCCACCCTGAGCTTCTGCCTCAGCTCCACACCCCATGGGCTGTCCAGGGATTCCCACCCAGACCCTGCTCTCCCCAGAAAGTGTCTGTGACTCCTCGCCCACCAAATCCCACCCCAAACACCCTCAGAAGCCATGGGACTGGTCCCAGCCAGGGCAGGTTGGACTCCTCTCCAACCACCCTGCTCCTGCTTCCTTTGGGGCCGGTCTGGGAGCCCCTCCTGGCATCCCTCTGCCTGCAGACAGATCCCTTCCTCCCTGCTTCACTGCCCCAGCTCCTCTGGCTGCTGAACTCATGGAGCCAATCCCCCACTCAGGGGGTTCCTCTTTGGTCCCCACCTTGTCACCTCCTGAGCCAGCTCTCATTCCCACCCTGGGAACTCCCCCAGCAGTGCTTGGGGTGGAGTTGCTCATCCTGCAGTCACAGCAGAGCCATCAGTGCCACGGGGCAGGAGGCATCACCTGTCCCAGCCCCACTGCATCACCCTGCTGCCCACCAGCTCCATCCCCGCGGCCAAGTCCCCCCTCAGGGGATGCAGGGGGACATGGAGGGAAGGCTCTGGTCGCAGGGGCTGCCATGCACTCATGGAAGGCTGTGCAGGATCCCCTCGAGCGTGCACACTGCTGGGGATGTGCTGCTGAGGGACCAAAGGGGTGATGGAGCTGCATCCCAACCCAGGGTCTGGAGCTCCACAGCCTGTCTGGGGGGCAAGAGATGATTCCCAGGGGCACAGGCTGCAGGAGTCACCCTGCTGCCAGCATGGCTGTGACCAGCCCTGGGTGCCATTGTGAGCCGTTGTGGCTGGCCCCTGCCTGGGGGTGTTCAGGGCCAGGTTGGGTGAGGCTTTGAGCAACCTGGGCTGGTGTGCCCGTGGCAGGTTGGAACTAGATGATCTTTAAGGTCCCTTCCAACCCAAATAATTCTGTGATTCTGTGTCCTCACTGGTACCCAGCACCCGTGGGAGGTGAGGGAAGGATCTGGCCCTCCAGCCCTCCCTCCTGCTCCTGGCCGGAAACAGGCTGGGCAAAAAAATCCTCCTCCTCCTTCCTGCTCTTGCCTGATTTTCCCTTGCCCTGCCCAGGGCTGCTCAGGGACCTGCTTCCCACCCTGCTAACCTCACCCTGGGATCCATCCAGCACCATCTGCCGCTTGGAAAAACCCTGCTCCTTAAGCTGCTCTAATCCCCGAATCCTATCTGCGTCCCGCAGCCGCTGCCAGCCGCCGGCAGGGAGCCTCTCCCCGGGCTCCCACAGCCTGGGGCCGCGCTCACCGCAGCCTCCCCGGCTTCTCCTGCCCATGCTGCCGGGGCCGGGAGGGTGCTGGGCAGGAGCCGGCTCCGGCACTGTGGGAAAACGCAAAACGCTGGGAGAGAAGAAGGCAGAAAAGCAATAAACGATTCCCAACGCACCCAGGGAGCAGGATGAGCTCTGCAGCCAGGGCAGAGGGCTGGAGTGCAGGATGCGGCCAGGGGGGCAGAGCCCCCGCCAGGGCAGGGAGCTGCGGAGCAGCTGGCAGGAGAAGAAAGGGAGCGAGGGGCTGGGAAGAGGAGGGAGAGGAGACGGAGGGGATGAGCTGGCAGCGCAGAGCCGAAGGGCAGCAGGCAGCCCCAGTGGCTCAGGAAGCTGGGAATGGAGGAGCAGGGGGCCGGGGGGGGTCTCCCCCTGCTCTCCCCCCCCCCCCCCGAGGAAGCACAGGGGAGAGCTTCCCGGAGGATGCAGGGCACGGCGAGAGAGGAAGCGCCGGAGACAGCTGCACAACATCTGGCAGCGGCGTGGCCCCCGGGACCCTGAGGCAGCCGAGCCAGCGCCACGCTTCCTGCCACCCCCCCCGCTGCCAGATGTGCACCTCGCCCCCCCCCCCCCCCCCGGGCTGCACCCCCAGGCCCTGCACCCCCACCCTTGCCTGCAGGCTGTGCCCAGCACCTGCTTCCAGCCCAGCCCCAGCTCGCTGGCGCTCCCAGGACCCCGCGGCCACCCCCGTGCCCAGGGGACCTGTGGCCCTGTCACCTCCGGCAGCCTCTGCTGGCCTCCCCGGCTCCTGTGGGGCCCCAGCTGTGCCCACAAGGGGCACGATCCCCGCTGTGACACCACGATGCCATTGCCCACCGGCTGGCCAGGCAGCAGCAGCCTGGGGACCCAGCAGAGAGGGGCAGGGGGGCCAGGACCGCCCCAGCCTGGCCAACACTTCCCACCCCATTCATGGAACTGTTTGGGTTGGAAAAGGCCTCTAAGGTCACCCAGTCCAAGCAGCAACCCAACCCCACCATGGCCACTACACCCTGGCCCCAGGTGCCATGGCCACAGGAACCCCTCCAGGGATGGGGACTGCACCACCCCCCTGGGCAGCCTCTGCCAGTCCCTGACCACTCCTGCAGCAAAGATCTCCAACCTAAGCCTCCCCTGGGGCAACCTGAGGCTGCTGGTGCCCTTCTTGCCCACCTGGGCACCCCCTGGCTCATTGTCAGCAGCTGTCAGCCAGCACCTCCAGGTCCTTTTCTGCTGGGCACTTCCCAGCCCCTGCCCCAAGCCTGGAGCCTTCCTGGGGTTATTGTGACCCAAGTGCAGGACCCAGCCCTTGGTTTTGTTGAACCTCACCCAGCTGCCCTCAGCCCATGGATCCAGATCCCTTTGCAGAGCCTTCCTACCCTCAGGCACACCAACCCTCCCACCCCATTTAGTGTCATCTGCAAACAATTCCTTCTGCTCCAGATCCTTCTGGATGCAGGATGCCCTGAGCAGGGAGCTGCCCAGCCCTGGCAAATAGCTGGGTAATGTTGGAGAGCAAGACAGGATTAGCCTGGGGCAGGGCAAGCAGCCTCTGGCCTCCAAAATAGCTCCTGGGAGTAAAAATAGCCAGAGGTCCCCAAGGCTCTGCCGCGGGGCACACAGGCACCAGCTGGGCAGGGCTGCTCCCAGGCTGGGGGACAATTAGGGGCATTATGGGGAGCTTAGGGCTCCACAGAGCCATCTGGGCACAGGCAGAGGCCCTCAGCACTGTCCCTGCTGAGGGATCAGATCCCTAAGGCAGGGTCAGGCCCCCTGCAGGTGCTCTCAGTGAGCCCTGTGGTGGGGATGGTGCTCAGACTCTGGTTGTCCCCTGCCCAGGCCAGCTCCGGGCTGGTCCATGGCACAGAGCAGAGCTTTCCCCATGGGCAGGACCAGGACAGGCCAGGGGCAGGCACAGCTCAGCCTGGGGCTCTGTGGGTGTTCCACAGCATGGGGGTTACCCCAGTCCCAGTGCTGGAAACCCCCAGCCTGGGGTGATGCTGGGACATGGCCAAGCCCTTCCCATCCTGGGCAGCCCTGGGAGTTTCTGCCCTGTGCTGCACCCTGAGAATCCTCACCCCTCTCCCTGCAGCCTGGGCTGAGATGGAGCAGAGCCATTCCCCTCTCACCCTTCTTGGGCAGGGCACAGGGAGCCACAAAGAGCTTCCCTGCCCAGGCATCTGCCAGCCCCCCCCGGGATGCCCACGGGACCGAGGGGACACGGGTGGGAGATGTCACCCCCCCCTGCTGGCACAAGGCACCACTGGGTGTCAAACAGCACTGCCCACCACCAGCACCACGCCAGAGGTGCAGGGAGAAGGGCAGGGAAGCTGGGGTAGGACGAGAGGAAATGGCCTCAAGCTGCCCCAGGGGAGGTTCAGGTTGGCCATGAGGAACAATTTCTGCCCCTGGAGGGCTGCCCAGGCCTGGCCCAGGCTGCCCAGGGCAGAGGTGCAGGCCCCATCCCTGGAGGGGTTTCAGAGCTGTGGTGCTGAGGGCCATGGGCTGGTGGTGCCCTGGCAGTGCTGGGGTCAGGCTTGGACCCAAAGCTCTTGAAGGTCTCTTCCAACCCAAACAATTCTGTGCCTGTGTGACCAGAAGGCACCAGCAAGCTCCACGTCCCCTGCACAGGGGGCAGCAGCTGGCTGCCACTCTTGCACCGCCAGCTCCGGTGCCCTGCCCTCCTCCCACCCACCGCTTGGAAGCAGCTCCTCTTCCTCCCCCTGCTCCTCTTCCTCTCCCTGCTCCTCTTCCTCCCCCTGCTCCTCTTCCTCCCCCTGCTCCTCTTCCTCTGCCTGCTCCTCTTCCTCCCCCTGCTCCTCTTCCTCCCCCTGCTCCTCTTCCTCTGCCTGCTCCTCTTCCTCCCCCTGCTCCTCTTCCTCCCCCTGCTCCTCTTCCTCTGCCTGCTCCTCTTCCTCCCCCTGCTCCTCTTCCTCCCCCTGCTCCTCTTCCTCTGCCTGCTCCTCTTCCTCCCCCTGCTCCTCTTCCTCCCCCTGCTCCTCTTCCTCTCCCTGCTCCTCTTCCTCTGCCTGCTCCTCTTCCTCCCCCTGCTCCTCTTCCTCTCCTTGCTCCTCTTCCTCTCCCTGCTCCTCTTCCTCTCCCTGCTCCTCTTCCTCTGCCTGCTCCTCTTCCTCCCCCTGCTCCTCTTCCTCCCCCTGCTCCTCTTCCTCCCCCTGCTCCTCTTCTTCTCCCTGCTCCTCTTCCTCTCCTTGCTCCTCTTCCTCTCCCTGCTTTGCTTCCCACATTTCCCCTGCCTGTGTGCTTTGCACAACGTCTCCCGGGGGCAGAGGGAGCGCTGGGACCTCCTCCTGCTCAGGCTGGGGGGCACAGGGCAGGGGGCAGGGCTCCTGCCAGAGAAAAGCTTTCAGCAGGAGCCTTGCCCGGGAGAGCCTCCCCCAGCCCCTGGAGCCAGGGCAGCCTGCAAGTGGCCCAGCTCCGGCTGCTGCAGCCAGAAGGATGCTCAGGGGCCGGGAGTGGGGACGGCTAGCAGGGGACAGCAGCGTCCCAGCCTTGACTGGGGAGCCCGGGGGGGCCTCTCTGTGCCCCCCGCTTATGATCAGCTCCATCCCCTCCCCAGCCCCCCTCTGTCCCCCCAGGCATTAGCCAGCTGATCCTGCTCCCAGCCTCCCTAAGGCACTTACAGGGGTTAAAAACAGCAACTGTCCCAGCCCTGACCCCAGGGGACCCTCACATGCCCCCAGCTCCCTTGGCACACCCTGGCACTGCCCCTGTGGCCACCCTCCTGTGCCTGGGTTTCTCCCCATCCCATTCCAGGAGGGTCAGAGGTGTTATCTCTGGTCCTTCCATCCCCTCCCAGCCGGGATGGACACAGCGTCACCCATCTGCCTCCCCCCTCCTTGTCTGCACCCGTGCTGGGGGCTGCTGGGTGACATCACCCAGGGGTGCTGGGCTGGGGTCTGTGCTGGGCTGGGGTCTGTGCTGGGGGCTGCTGGGTGACATCACCCAGGGGTGCTGGGCTGGGGTCTGTGCTGGGGGCTGCTGGGTGACATCACCCAGGGGTGCTGGGCTGGGGGCTGGGCTGGGCTGGGGTCTGTGCTGGGGGCTGCTGGGTGACATCACCCAGGGGTGCTGGGCTGGGGTCTGTGCTGGGGGCTGCTGGGTGACATCACCCAGGGGTGCTGGGCTGGGGTCTGTGCTGGGGGCTGCTGGGTGACATCACCCAGGGGTGCTGGGCTGGGGGATCATGCTGGGGGCTGCTGGGTGACATCACCCAGGGGTGCTGGGCTGGGGGCTGGGCTGGGGGCTGCTGGGTGACATCACCCAGGGGTGCTGGGCTGGGGGTCTGGGCTGGGGGCTGCTGGGTGACATCACCCAGGGGTGCTGGGCTGGGGTCTGTGCTGGGGGCTGCTGGGTGACATCACCCAGGGGTGCTGGGCTGGGGTCTGGGCTGGGGGCTGCTGGGTGACATCACCCAGGGGTGCTGGGCTGGGGTCTGTGCTGGGGGCTGCTGGGTGACATCACCCAGGGGTGCTGGGCTGGGGTCTGTGCTGGGGGCTGCTGGGTGACATCACCCAGGGGTGCTGGGCTGGGGGTCTGGGCTGGGGGCTGCTGGGTGACATCACCCAGGGGTGCTGGGCTGGGGGATCATGCTGGGGGCTGCTGGGTGACATCACCCAGGGGTGCTGGGCTGGGGTCTGTGCTGGAGGCTGCTGGGTGACATCACCCAGGGGTGCTGGGCTGGGGGCTGGGCTGGGGGCTGCTGGGTGACATCACCCAGGGGTGCTGGGCTGGGGGCTGGGCTGGGGGCTGCTGGGTGACATCACCCAGGGGTGCTGGGCTGGGGTCTGTGCTGGGCTGGGGGCTGCTGGGTGACATCACCCAGGGGTGCTGGGCTGGGGTCTGTGCTGGGGGCTGCTGGGTGACATCACCCAGGGGTGCTGGGCTGGGGTCTGTGCTGGAGGCTGCTGGGTGACATCACCCAGGGGTGCTGGGCTGGGGGCTGGGCTGGGGGCTGCTGGGTGACATCACCCAGGGGTGCTGGGCTGGGGTCTGGGCTGGAGGCTGCTGGGTGACATCACCCAGGGGTGCTGGGCTGGGAGATCATGCTGGGGGCTGCTGGGTGACATCACCCAGGGGTGCTGGGCTGGGGTCTGTGCTGGGGGCTGCTGGGTGACATCACCCAGGGGTGCTGGGCTGGGGGATCATGCTGGGGGCTGCTGGGTGACATCACCCAGGGGTGCTGGGCTGGGGTCTGGGCTGGGGGCTGCTGGGTGACATCACCCAGGGGTGCTGGGCTGGGGTCTGGGCTGGAGGCTGCTGCCAAAGGCTGTGGTGGAGCAGGAGGTGGTCCCCAGCACCCTCCTCTCTCTGTCTCCCCCCCAGATCCTGCCCGAAGGCAGGGGGATGGGAGGGGGGCTGGGGCTGCCCTCCCTGCCCACATGCTCCCGCTGCTCCCATCCCCCCGGGGGTGCCCGGGGGTGCTCATCCGTGCTCAGCACCGCGGCTGGAGGAGACCTTGGCGTTTTCCCCTCTGTTATAAAAATAGCAGGAGATTTATTTTCTGGCGGCATGGAAACCCCCCCGGGGCGGAGGAGAGGAAGCAGCCGGGGCTGGGGCAGGCCAGGGCGGGGGGGGGGGGGGGGGGGATGTGGGGGGATAAAGGCAAAGGGCAGGAAATAACCCCCCGGCAGCGCTGGCCCTGGCGAGGGGAAAAGCTGCGCTGTGAGCCGCGTGTGGTTGGGGTGGAAACTCCCAGGGCAGCAGCCGCGGCAGCCTCTGCATCCTGCGCTCCGGCCACGCCGCCCCCTCCCGCCCCCTGCCCCCCGCCGGCCGCCCCCCGACACCCCGACACCCCTGCACGGGCACCTGGGGCGGTCCCGACCCCAGCCCCACGTCTCCACCGCCCCCGTGGCAGCCAGCCCCCAGCCCTGGTTGCACAGGGGGGAGGTAGGATGCTGCGGGAGCCCCCAGGGCGCTCCGGGAGCCCCTGGGATGCTGGGGGGGTCCCTGGGATGCCCAGGGAGCGAGATCCTGAGATGCTACAGGATCCCCCCGGATGCTGCAGGAGCCCCTGGGATGCTGGGGGGGGTCCCTGGGATGCCCAGGGGGCGAGATCCTGAGATGCTACAGGATCCCCCCGGATGCTGCAGGAGCCCCTGGGATGCTGTGGGAGCCAGAGCCTGGAATGCTGGCAGAGGAGGGGCAGGGGAGGGCCCTGTCTGAGAGACCTTTGTGCACTCTGCCAGCCCTGCTCTGTCTCCTCAGGTCCGTCCCAAGCTGCCCCTGGGTGCTGAGCTGCTGCTTGCTGTCCCTGTCCCCTCTGTGACCGAGCAAGGCCATTCCAGAAGCAGAGCCAGCAGCTGCCAGCACACAGCCACCCTGAGCTGGGTGCTGCCCACCCTTCCTGGATCTCCCTCCTGGGGGGCTCCCACCCATCCCCCAAGGCTGCTCATGGTGCTGCTGCTGCATCCACCTCCTGCTGCCTCCCTGTCCAAGGCAGGGTGGGCAGGTGGGGGCTGGGGCTGACCCCTCTCCTGGCCACAGCATCCTGCCCTCCCCTGACCCCCCCCCAGCTGCACAGGACCCCCCACTTGCCCCCTGTTCCCCCAAGTTCCCTCTGATCCCTCTGCCCTCAGGATGTGCCACTGCCCCTGTGACCTCCCTCTGCCTCCCAGGGCCCAGTTCCTATTTCCTGGGGACATTTTTGTTCTTTCCCCCCTTTCCCAGCCCATTCCTTATCAACTTCACTATCATTTCCTCCCTGCCCACCCACCTGCTTATTTTAGCTGCTTCTTCCTTCCTCACAGCTGCTTTTGGAGCAGAACACAGCCCCACTCCCCCTCCAGCAGCCCCCTCCCCCCAGCCATGCCAGCCCCCTGCCTGCCTGCAGCCCCTCAGCACCCTGCTTGCATCCAGGCAAGTGCTGGGTGCTGGGTGCTGGGTGCTGGGTGCTGGGTGCTGGGTGCCAGCCACGCTGCCCATGGGCACAGTTCCCAGTCCCTGGGCACAGAGCCTCTATTTAAGGCAGGATCCTGCCGTTGCTCCTTGCCTAATTGAAGCCTGTGGCTGCCCTCTCAGGCCCCTTGGCTCTCTGGCCACCCCTCCCCTCCCTGCCTCTGCTGTTTGCTCGGCTTGCCTGGCCTCTGCCTGAACCCTGCCTGCCTCCCTGCCTGCCTCCCCCTCTGCTTCCCCCCCTGCCTGCCTCCCCCTCTGCTTCCCCCCCTGCCTGCCTCCCCCTCTGCTTCCCTCCCTGCCTCCCCCTCTGCTTCCCCCCTGCCTGCCTCCCTGCCTGCCTCCCCCTCTGCTTCCCTCCCTGCCTCCCCCACTGCTTCCCCCCCCTGCCTGCCTGCCTCCCCCACAGCCTGCAGCCCTCCCTGCCTCTCCCCCTGCTTCCCCCTCTGCCTCCCTCCCCCACTGCTTCCCCCCCTCCCTGCCTCCCTCCCCCACTGCTTCCCCCCTCCCTGCCTGCCTCCCCCCCTGCTTCCCCCCTGCCTGCCTCCCTGCCTGTGCTGGCTCCTGGCTCACTCCACCATGCAAAGCAGTTTGCAGTGAAGCATCTTCCACCAGGGAAAAAGGGCTGGCCCTCTGCTCCTGCTCCCTGCCTGTGCCCCCTCCTCATCATCACCCCCTGCCTGCACCCTGCCCACATCCCCACACCCCTCCTGCACCCCACACCCATCCCAGCACCCCAGGACAGACAGGGAGGGCTCTTCCCCCCCAGCCTCCAGCCTCTGCTCCCCGTTTTCGGTGTAAGGTCCCTGGTGCCCCAGCACAGGAGGCTTTGAGCAGAGGCTTGGCTGGAGCCATCAGCCAGCACTGACCCTGCAGGGACACACTGACCCCCAGGACACCCCCAGGCCTTTTCCCCCAGCTGCCCCCCGAGCCAAGGCAAGCTCCCAGCAGCCCCCATCCCCATCCCAGCGTGGTTTGGAGCGTGGGGGCTGCCGGGGAGGGCTCCCAGCGTGTGGCTGGCAGCAGAGCCAGGAGATGTCTGCAGCTCCTCATCTATTTAAAGCTCCATCGTTGCAGGAGCTCCTGTCCTGCTGGGCTGGATCCAGCTGCCAGGGGCAGCCAGCAGCCACCCTTGCTGGGGCTGTTTCCCTGCCCCTGCTCTGCCCCCAGGGTGGGCACACAACCCCCTTCGTAGCCACTTTGCCCCCTGCTCAGCACCGCCCGGCAGGATGGGGGCAAGGGGGGGCAGGCTTCCCAGCAGCCCTGCTGTCACCCCGAGCTGGTGAGCAGCTTTGGCCGTGGCTGTGGTCCCTCGGTGCCGGCAGGGCTGTGTGGCTCGGGCGCCGTTTCCAAGGTAACCCAGGCTGAGCTCTGCCTCCACATCCCTGCTGTCCCTGCAGCCCTCCGTGCCCCCGCAGCCCTCCTGCCCCTGCACGCTCGAGAGCCTCCCAGGGGGCTCGGTGCAGGCAGCAGCAGCCTGAGAGGCAGGGATGGGGAGAGGGAGGAGGATGGGGAAGGGGAAAGGAGCAGGACATCCCTCCCCGTTCCCACCGCAGCCATCCCCTGGGCTTGGGTGTGTTTGGCCCATCCCAGAGAGGGGCCCTCGGTGACCTCAGAGACCTTGGGGAGCAGGTCAGGGTGTTCCTGTCCTCCCTCCTGGAGCACCTCCCAGGGACAAAACCAGAAATGGGAGTTGTGGTTCTCCACCCAAGCACGGGCGTGAGGCCAGGGCCATGGGTGGGAGCGTGCCCCAAGCCCCGGGGTGGAGGACATCCTGGCTGCAACCCCCCCCCAGGCAGCCCCCCTCTGGGTGGGATGGGCTGAGGGGGCAGTGCTGGGGGTGCCAAGGGTCCCAGGAGGATCCCACCCCAGGGGGATGGGGGACAGGACATCACCCCAGCCCCTTCCCCTCCTCCCACACCGTGTTCTGTGCTGGGTATGGCACTGCTGAGCCCCACGGTGTGGAGGGAGGGCTGCAGCCTCCCCACCTCCCCCTCCTCTGCTCGCAGCCCCCTGCCCACCCCAGCCCTGTCAATCCATGTGGAACATCCCCAGCTCCCCATTTGCTTTGGCTTGTGCTAAACAAACCTCCCAGGGTGGGCAGGCAGGGCTGGAGCAGGCTGGGCTGGCACAAGGGGGCTTGGCAGGGGCAGGAGCTGCAGAGGGGCTGAAGCTTGGGCTCGATGCTCTCAGAGCCTTCCAGCTGTGAGGTGATGCTGAGCTCTTCTCCCCTGTGCTGGGAGAGCCCTGGGGAGGGGGCTGTGGGGAGCACAGGACTCAGCTTCCCGATCCTGACCCACCTGCAGCCACAGGGCTGGGAAGCAGCTCTGCTGCCAGGATGCTGCCAGCCTGCCCTGGGCACGGTTTCCATGAGAGCCCTCCCTTCTCCATCTGCTCTCCCCAGCTCCTCAGGGCCCTCCTGCCTGCAGGGCCACTGACAGCAGCCATTTCTTATTACAATATGTTCTGGTCCATCACCCCCAAGATCTGCATCCCTGGGACCTGTGTGGCCAGGAATTCCATCCTCCCTGCTAATGACTTTATGCCAGTAAAGGGCATTGAAGATGGAAAGCTCCAGAGAGGAGCTGAGCATCATTTTTGTTATTGATTTGAGTGCTCAGCCCCTGAGCTGCTGCTGGAGGACACAAACCTGCAGAGAAAGCCTCTGAGTCCTTGGGGAGGCAGTGGAAGGAGGCAAGCCCAGCCTGGAGCACACGAGGAGAAATCCCTTCTGTGGAGGCATCTCTGCAGTGCTTCCAGCCTGCTGCCTCCCAAGAGCAAACCCCACCTGCAGCTTGCAGGGCAGCAAACCTCTCCCTGGGCTGAAGAAGCTGTTCTAGGGCAAAACCCCACGGCAGGGGCCAGGGGAAAGTGACCTGAGCCCTGCTTGGCTGTTCCCAAGCAAAGGTGTCAGCACTGGCAGTCAGCAACAGCTAATTACCCCAGCGGGCAGCAGGGGAGGGTGAGGGAAAGTTGCTTCAGGTTTATTAGCCTTGGCAAATCCCCCCCTCAGTAAATAACTTCCATACTCCAGCAGGGCTCCTGCTGCTCACTGAGCTCATTCATCCTCAGGGGTTTGGAGGTGCTTTGGGGTTGGTTTGGGTTTTTTGTAGGCTTCAGGCGCTGCTTTTCCTTAGGAAAGGGAACTCCTGGTGTCAGGTAGCACACACTGAGCACCCGTGGAGGATGGTGCCAAAGGGGGATACTCCACTTGCATGGTGGAACTGAGCTGGGGGTGGAGCTGCAGACCCCCTGGTCCCTACAGACCCTTACTTCACAGGGCAAAGCTGCTGAGCTTTCAAGGGGATTTGGCACCAGCAGAGCTGGAGGTGTTGGTGGGGCTGGAGGTAAACCTTGAGCTCATCCCCAAACCCTCTTCACATCTCCAAACCCCCTGCTCAGCCCCAGCCCCAGCAGAGCTGCAGCAGCAGGGCTGGTTCTGGATGTGGCACCCTGGAGAGGTGGCACAGGGCTGTGGCAGGGTTTTGGCATCATCCTACCACGGGCCTGCAAGGAGGGGCATCCAGGTAGGTGGCTGGGCCAAGGTCACATCCATGTGGCCCCTGGCCTGCTGGGGAGCTCTGTCCCAGAGCACCATGCACGTGGCAGGGTGAGTCTGGATGCAGACCCTGGCTGGGGGAGAGCGTGGGCAGCGATGGATGGTTGGACTCGATGACCTTAAAGGCCTTTTCCAGCCTAGGCAATGCTGGGGCAGACCCCACAAGCTCCTAGAAGCCCAAGGTGGCCCAATGGAATCCCCAGGCTCAGACACCCCAGCAAGCAGAGCTCTGGGGGTGCTGGTGCTGCACAGGACCCCAAGCTGTGAGGGACCTGGAGCAGCCACGGTCAGGGCCAGGGTGGAGCTGTGGTTTGCAGGCTCAGGAAGGGCAGCTGGAGCCTTTTGTCAGCCCTGGCTGGCAGCAGCCATGAGAAGGTCCTTGACAGGCTCCACATGGCCCCATCCCCATCCCCACACCCTCCCTGGGGACTGGCAGAGCTGGGAGCTGCCCTCCTTTCCCAGCAAGCAAGCTCTGGGTGGGTGTGCAGGGTCTCCCAGCTGCTGGTCCCTACTGGTCTGGGACCTTCTGCCTGCTGCCCCGGGCTGAGGGGCCCGGGGAGGGCAGACCCTGGAGCTGCTGAGATGCTCCATAGCCCTCCTGGGCTTCAGGAGCCAGGGGAGGATTTCCAGCAGCAGCAAAGGGCATCGCTGCCCCTTGGCCTCCACCTCTCCCAGCCCTGGGACTCTGGGGAAACTCCTCCCTGGTTCCCCGCTCCTGGGGCCACTCGTGGTGATTTCCCGTGGTGGGAGCTGCCGTGGGTGCAGGTCTCACAGTCTCACATCTCCCTGCCAGCTCCTGGCCAGCAGAAAGCCCCGGGAGCGGCGGCGGCCGCGGGAGAAGCAGTCCCGGTTAATTATCGGCAAGGGAAGGAAGTGGGGAGGGAGATGCTGTGCCGGGGCTGGAGGGTGGGGAGAGGAACCCTGCTGCTCCCAGCCCCACCACTGACTCACCAGCAGCCCTGGGAAAGCCACTTTGCTCCATAACCAGCAAACACAGACACCCATAATGAGCTCTCAGCCGCCGGAGCCGCTGCAGCGCTGCTGTGGAGCTTTGGAGCTCTCCCGGTTCCATCCGGGCCGCTGGGGGAGCAGGGAGGTGCTGCAGGCAGGGGCAGAAGCCTGCACTCACCTGCCCAGAGAGCACCTCGGGCTTTAGGTCATTCTCTACCTTGTTGATGCTCTTGGCTGGAGGAAAAAAGGTGGCTGCTCCACTGCCCTGGGCAGCCTGGGCCAGGCCTTGACAGCCCTCGAGGGGAAGAAATTGCTCCTCATGGCCAACCTAAACCTCCCCTGGGGCAACTTGAGGCCATTTCCTCTTGTCCTGCCGCTTGGTCCTTGGGAGAAGAAACCAAGCCCCACCTGGCTCCAGCCTCCTCTCAGGGAGCTGCAGAGAGCAATGAGGTCTCCCTCAGCCTCCTTTGCTCCAGGCTGAGCACCCCCAGCTCCCTCAGCTGCTCCTCCCCAGCCCTGTTCTCCAGACCCTTCCCCAACTTCATTGTCCTTCTCTGGACCTGCTCCAGCCTCTCAGTGTCCTTCTTGGAGTGAGGAGCCCACAGTTGAACCCAGGACTCAAGGTGTAGCCTCAGCAGTGGGACAATGCCTGCCCCCGTCCTGCTGGTGGCATCACATTGGTGCAGTCAGGGTGAGGACCTCAGCCATGGGCAGGGTGCTGAGCTGCCTGCAGCAAGGATCTGCCTGGCTCAGCACCCCTTCAGCTGCCCCACTCCCAGGATGCAAACCTGAAATTCCTCTGGGTAAATCAGGGCAACAGGCTTGGACCTTCCCTGGCAGCAGCATCCCTCCCCTCCGGGTACCACCATGGGGATGCTCTGGTGGCCTCGGGGCTGCTGAAGGGGACCAGTGGAGATGCCATGGTGGGGCTGGGCATGGCAAGGCTGTGCCCAGGACCTGGCGTTGGGAAACAGCTGAAAACCACAGGTTAGAAAGCCAAGAAAGGAAGCAAGCAGAGCCCCACTTTTGGTTCCTGTTTCAGGGGCTCCAGCCCCAGCCAGCGTCCCAGGAGTGGAGTGTGGTGGTGGGAGGCAAAGGTCAGCGCGGTGCTGGGACGTGGCCCTCGGTGTCTGCTGTTCTGGGAAGGGGGGGCAGGGGGTGTCCACCACCCACTTGGCCTCTGGGGGATTTTTGGTGGAGTTCCCGTGGGTCTCCCACTGTGGGCAGAGCTGGCAGCCTGTGGTGGGACACCCAGTGCTCATGAGAGGCGTTTTGGGTCCTCCAGGCCACATTTTGGGGATGGGGAGGGGGGCTCTGGCCAGCTCCCTTGGGGTGAGCATCCTGCTGGGTGCTCAGTGGGGGGAGGGTCTGGGCACTGACCCATTTATCAAGGTCAGGGCCGTGGGCAGTGCGAAGCAGAGGCTGTGACTATTTCAGTGAGCTGAGGGAACTTCACTGGCCTGATTCCCATAAATAAAACATGCAGGGAACAGCCCCTGCTCTGTCCTATTAATTCTGGACCCCAGGGGCCCGGCTCGGTGTGCATCCAGCAGCTCAGCATCGCCAGCTCCGCTCCCCTCGCTGCAGCCTGGCTTGAAAGCCCCCCCCGGTTTCCACAAAACACAGAGAGTGTTTGGAGGGCACTTGATGGAAAATTCATTCCTTTTCTGAGCCACAGAGGCAGCCAGGAAGGATGCTGGGGCATGGGGGGGGGGTTGGGGAGCCCCCAGCCCATCTCCCTGGGTTCAAGGAGGCAGAGCTGTTTCCCCCTCCCCATCTCCTGGGAAAATGGTGCCCCCCCAGCACCCCTCTGCCCCCAGAAGAGATGAGCTCACATCAGCTGCTTCCCCCAGCCCCTCACTGAGGCTTTAGCAGAGCAAGGGAGTTTAATTATCTGGGTTTTCTTCGAGGAGGGCATGAACCTGTCTCTCTCTCGAATTTATCAATCGCTGCGAGATTTTATCTCTTGCTTTCAATTTGCCTCTGCTGGTGGTTTCTGCACCGGGGGCACGGTGTCAGCAGCTCCCCTCCTTGCACAGCATGGACACAGTAAATTATCTTCATGGCATCAGGTGCTGGGTGCCTCCCGACACCCACAGCAGCTCTCCCAGGCGCTCCCCGGCGCTGCCGGTGGATTCTCAGCCGCTCGTGGCCGTGGCGATGCCCACCCAGCGCGGGGGGCACATCTCTGTGCTCACATCCCAGGCCCCTCCAGTCCTACCCAGAGATGAAGGGCCCCCATTTTTCGAGTGATGGAGACTCACCCTTCCTTCCTCAGGAAAACCTGTGATCAGATAAAGCCATCAAACTATCTGGTAAGAATAAACAGCCTGACATCTGCACGGATGCAGGCTGTACCCCCGCTCACCCCGCTCGGGGCAGCCACTCTGGCTGCTGCCTTAACCCTGTCCTCAGAGCAGGCATCCCCAGCCCCAGGCAGGCACACGGGGTTTGCTCATCCGTGTGCCAGGCTGGGAACTGTTCTTTCTCCTCATCTGAGTGTCCTTGTTGGAGGTTGGGAGAGTCAAACACCGGCTGGCACCGGTGCCAGCACCAGCACGGTGTCTCTCCATCCTCCCGTGTCCCCCGAGCTGCATCCCTGCTGCAGCAGCGAGAAATGTGTGGAGAAGGAAAAGGTGCCCCTGAGGGTGAGCAGAGGAGGAGCAGAGGGGACTGCATGGGTGGAGGAGGAAGAGGGAGGGAGGGAAGAAGGGAGGGAGGGAAGAAGGGAGGGAGGAAAGCATCTTAGACCCCCATAACTGGCAGCAGCTGGGCAGCTGCCCCTGCCAAGGTGACGTGCTGGAAGGCGGAGGAGCTGGCGAGGAAAAGAGCAAAGGGAGCTGTGGAGATTTCCCTGCAGATGAAACCAAACCCACCCAGGCTGCTGCCTGCCAACCCCAGCCTGGGCAGGGAAAGCAGAGAGGGTTTAAGGTTTGCTGGTCCTGGCCTGCATCTCCCCCACGCAGGTCTCAGCCCTGCCCATGCCCACGGGAAGCTCTGGGTGGGAGGGTCTAAGGCCCAGGGTGTCCCCATGCTGCCTGGGGCATTGGCATGGCTTGTGGGACTGGGAGCCCCTGGGGCAACTCTGCTCCCCTCACCCCAAAACACCCTCAGAAGCCAGAGATGAAGGGGCATGGTGGAGGGATGCAGCTGCAGGTGCTGGGAGAGGTTCTGCCATCAGATGGGCAGCTCTGGCTCTGCCTTCACCAGGAAGAGCCAGGATGGAGCAGGATCTGCCCAAGGTGTGCAGGGAGGAGGCACTGCCAGGCTGCTTGGGCTGGTGTCAGCAGTCAAGGGCAGGAATGGAAGCTCAGGGCTGGTGCAGCAATGCAGGGATCAGGCAATGAATCATGGGGACCAGAATCCCAGAGGAGGCATAAAAAAGAGAGGGTTGGGTTGAGGAAAGAGCTGAGAAGGCAGCACAGACTTTGGTTGGTTTTGGGAGGGGGCAGGGGGTTGGAACTACTAAATCCAGGGGGAAAGAAATCATTCTGCAGCTGTTCCTGCTTGGGAGCATCCCTGAAGGTGGGATCATAGAGCCACAGCAGGAATTGGGTTGGCAGGGACCTTTAAAGGTCATCCAGTCCAAGGCCAGGTTCAGAGGTTCACAGAATGGGTTGGGTTGGAAGGGATGCTGAAGGTGCTGAGAGCCAGCTAGTCTGAATTTAGGTCATCTGGTCCAGCCTCAAAGCAGCTGCTGTGGGCCCCGTGGGACACTCAGCCAAGAGCATGGAGGGGGATGCTGAGCCTCGGACCTTGGCCAGCCCTGCCGGCACAGCTCCAGCTGGGGTGGGCTTCAGGGCTCAGCACGGGGCTTGGGCTGGACACAAGAGGTGAGAACTGCTGCGTGGGGCTGAGCACAGGCCAGGGATGGAGGCGAGAGCCGGGGAGGCTGCTGGTGCCTGGGAAACAGAATCAGGCCCTGGGGGACATGGGCTGGTGGGGTGGTGCTAGGTCATAGGCTGGACCTGATGATCTCAGAGGCCTTTTCCAGCCCCAATAATGCTGTGATTCCGTGACCCTCACACCCCTCCAGACCAGCATCCCCCCAGCCACGGCCCCAGGGTGATGCTGGGCTCTGCCTGGCTGGCCAAGAGAGGCAGGAGAAGAGGAAACCTCTGCCCCCGGCGCTGCCCGGCCCCGGCTCAGGTGCTGGCTGTCCCTGGCTGTAATTCCATCCCCGGGCTCCCGTGTCGGCTCGGGGCGGCTGACACGAGGGAAGTGACCGGGGCGCAGGTCCCAGCCCCGGCGCGGAGCTGCATCCGCTCGGCGCTTCCAGCCTGGCCTTATCTGCACCCCCCCCGCGGCTCCCCATTTTCCTCCTCTCCTTTCCCCTCCCCACCCTGCGCACCCGGCGGCGCTTCCTGCGGCAGGGCGAGGGCTGGGGGCTGCGGGCTGACCGGCTGCACCCCTCCCTGCCCACCCTGCCGCTGCCCAGATAGGAAATCCTGTGGGAGCTGAGGGCTGGGAACCGCGGCGGAGCCCTCCCCGGGGTCAGGCAGCATCAGGATATTGGCTACAGGTCACATCAGCCAGCCAAGAGCATGGGATCACAGAGTCATGGAACCACACAGCTGCTTGGGTTGGCAAAGCCCTCTGAGATCAGCCAGTCCAGCCTTCAGCCCCACACCACCATGGCTATCACACCATGGCCCCAAGTGCCATGGCCACAGGTTGCTGGGACCCCTCCAGGGACGTGGTCTCCACCTGGGCAGCCTGGGCCAGCCCCTGACCACTCCTGCAGCAAAGAAATTGTTCCTGATCTCCAACCTGATCCTCCCCTGGCACAATTCAGGCCATTTCCTCTCACTCTTTCACCTGATATGAGAGAGAAGAGACCAACCCCCACCTGGCTCCAACCTCCTTTCAGGGAGTCACAGAGAGCCTGAAGGTCTCCTCTCAGGGCTTGCTCCTGCAATGGGTTGTCCAGGGAGGTGGCTGGGGCCCTGTCCCTGGAGGTGTTGAAGCCCAGGGATGAGGCTCTGGCCAGGCTGATCTAGTGTGGGGTGTCCCTGCCATGGCAGGGGGGTTGGAACTGGCTGATCCTTGTGGTCCCTTCCAACCCTGACTGATTCTATGATACCATTCTGTCCCTGGCACACACATCCTGCACCCTGCTGTGCCACAGCCCAGCACCTTTCATCCTTCCCATCACCTCCAGCCTTGGGTGAACCTAAACAAACATCCCAGGGCTGAGCCCACCCAGGTCATGAGGAGCTGGGACCAAATTTGGCAGCCTGGATGCTTCTCCACTTGAGAGGCTTTGCAAGGGGAGGTATTTTTGGAGCATTAATGATCAAGTGTTTCAGGCCTGGGCCAATCCCTCTCCAGAGCAGCACCAAAGGAGGTCAGTGGGATGCGGCTGGTCAAATATTTTGCAGATGAACATCATCTCTCACCCCCTCAAGTATTTACAGACCTGGGAGCACTTCCTGCTGCCCCCCTCCACAGAAGAGTTGGTGTTGGTGTCTCTGCTTTCTCTAGCAGGGCCAGAGTGGTCTGTCTGGGTAGGGAGAAGACCTGGAGGGCCAGCCCGGTGCTGCCCAGAACGCAAAACCTAAGGCAAGCACCATGTGCTGAGCCCCACAAATGGCAGCAGGCTGGGCCAGCAGGGCAGGATGAGTGAGAAAAGCCAGGTGGGGGTGGGGGTGAGGAGATGGGGTGGGGGTGAGGAGATGGGGTGGGGGTAAGAGGGAGCTCAGTTCTCCAGGACTTTGGGGTTTTTTTGTAATCTCCATTCCCCATATTTAGAAGGTTTGTGACTTGCCCTTGCTAGCTCATGGAGAATTCCCCCAAGTGTTTACTCCCACAGCCCAGCAAATGCCTCAACACATCATGGAAAAAACACAATCGACAGCTTGACTCCCACCAGAGCAGGAATTCCAACTTGCCCAGCACAGCCCGGGAGTGTGTGCCTGGGAGAGAGACAAATGCTGCTTCATTAGCTCCCCTCAGATGTGCTTCCCTCCTCAAGTGACCTGGTCAGAGCTTCCCCAACCTCCCTCCCTTCCTTCACCTAAAGAACTGCCTGACCTTTGGTCCCAGCAGTAGGGGCAGGAATGTGGGTCCTTTAACCCTTTCCTCAGCCAGCTGCTCTCCCTGTGAATGCAAGCTTGATGCTCCCAGGGTTTCCATGTACTGCGGCCAGCCACGGGACCCCCAGCACAAGAGGGAGATGGAACTGCTGGAAAGGGTCCAGAGGAGGCCACAAAGATAATCAGAGGGCTGAAGAACCTCTGCTATGAAGACAGGATGAAAGAACTGGAGCTGCTCAGCCTGGAGGAGAGAAGGCTCCAGGGAGACCTTAGAGCTGCATTTCACTTTCTGAAGGGGAGCTACAGGCAGGCTGGGGAGGGACTGTTCAGAAGGGCCTGGGGGGATAGGACGAGGGGCAGGGGTTTGAGACTAGAGCTGGGGAGATTTAGGTTGGCCATCAGGAGGAAGCTCTTCACAATGAGGACAGTGAAGTGCTGGAACAGGTTGCCCTGGGATGCGGACGAGGCCCCACCCGTGGAAACATCCGAGGTCAGACTTGATGGGACCCTGACTAGCCTGAGCTGGTTGATGTCCCTGCTGGACAAGCTGACCTGCACTGGTGCCAGGCATGGGGCAGCTCCCATCTCTCTGGGCAACCTGGGCCAGGCTTTCACCACCCTCAGGGTCAAACACTTCTCTCCAGTCTGCATCTCTCTCTCTGAGTTCAAACCATCCCGCCTTGTCCTGTCACAACAGGCCCTGCTCACAGGTCTGTTCCCATCTTTCTGCTGGGTCATCTGGGAAAACCATGATCTAGATAAGGTGGTCCAGCAGCCTGTGGAAAGGAGCTGTGATGAGAATGCTTCACATCAGCACTGGTTCTGCAAACAGGACGTGGTCTGAAAGCAGCAGCCCAGGCAGCTCTCTTCTGTCACCATGCTCTGCTCCGGTCCCAGCTCAGCCCAGCACAGAGGGCAGCAGGAGGACAGCGCACATGAGGGCACTGAGCTGATGTGGTGAGGCACAGGGACACCAGGCAGGGGCACAGGTCCTTGAACACTCAGTTTGTGCAGCAGTGACAAGGATGAGCCACTGAGCGCTGGCAAGTGGCCGCAGCTCAGCCGTGCTGGAGGCTGCAGGTACCTCCGAGCACTCCTGTCCTCTCCATGAAGAGAGCAAAGCAACACCTCCAGGCAATCCCAGGCTCTCTGCTGTTGCAGGAGGATGACTCTTATCTGTTTTCCCCGTGGCTAAAAGCCATCAACGGTGAGATAAAGTCCTCACCTCCACAGCCTCTGCCCTGATGGCATCTGTGCCATGGTGGTGTGCAAAGGACATGCAGCTCCAAGCGGAGCACAGGGTCCTTGGGCCCTGCTGTTTCTCCAGAGGTGCACTGCTACACTCCCTGCCTCACCTCTCCTTGGTCCATGGTTTGTGGCACTTTACATGCCAAAAATCACACCAACCAGCCTGGTTTCCCCTCCAGCTCATCCTTTTCCTACTCTTTCTCCGTCTTTCTTCTCCTCTTTTTCCTTCTTTTTCTCTTCCTTTTCCCTTCTTTATTCTCTTTTCCCCTTACTTTTTTCCTTCTCCATTCTTTCCCCCTCTTCTCTTCTCTTCTTTTCCATCCCTATTTTCTTCTTGATACTGTTTTCTCTGTTCTCCTTTTCCCATCTTCTCTTTTCTTTCCCTATTCTTTTCCTTCCCCTTTACTTTTTCCTTCTCTGTTTTCTTCTTCATTATATTCTTTTCCTTATCTTTTTCTTCCTATTCTCTTCCCTTTTCCTTTTCTCATTTCCCTTCTTTATTCTATTTCCCCTGATATTCTTCCTTCACTCTTTTTTCCTTCCTTATTCTTTATTATTACATTCTTTTCCTTATCTTTTTTCCTATTCTCTTCCCTTTTCCTTCTCTACTCTTTTTCCTTTACAGTCTCTTTTCTTTTCCCTTCTTTATTCTCTGTTCCCCCTCTTTATTATCTTATTTCTCCTTAATTTTCTTTTCCTCTATCTGCTTCCTTTTCTCTTATTGTTGTCCTTTCCCTTATTTTTGCCTTTCTTTCCTTCTTTCTGGGGAGAAGCCACCTCTCCCCTACAGACAGGCTGAGCACTTGCAGTACTTGCCTCAAACACAATACCAACTCCTAATGAAAGGAGGAGAGGGGTGCCACTGGCAAAGAAAATGAAACCTTTCCAAGTCTCCTGCAATCCTTTGTGTGGAAGAGCGTTGGGAAACTCAGCCTGCTGCCACCCTCCCCCTCTCCAAAGCGTTCCCCAGGGCAGTGCCCAGGCTGCAGCTGCTGCTGCTCTGGGGGAGTCAGCCTGGCCTGACACACAAATAAATACTACATCAATAAATACTTTCTTCCAACAAAGAACCTGAGGAAGAAACCCTGGGGAGGAGGAGAGGAAGGGAAAGGACATGCTGAACCCGAGGAGCTCAGGGATAACAGGGAGGAGCCTCTAACACAGAGGGGAGAGGAAAAGCAGGAGAGCTTAAAGCTGCAAGCAGGTATGATACAGACTGGATGCAAAATATCTGCATTTGCATGCAGACAGAGCTCCCTTCCTCAGCCAGCCTCCCTAACTTTCACATTTCAGAGTGGAGACTCAAAAAGCCCAAAGATTTAAAGCAAAGAAGAGCTAAAACCCACAGGTGCAGAGGGAAGAGCTCCACACAAGAACCCACTTGAGCCTTTTGGGTGGAACAAGGGATTGTGGCTGTTTAGATCCAGTGCTTTTCACCCACAGGTGACACACAGAGTGGGAGCTGTGTGCACGAAGAGGCAAACACGTGGGGAAGTGTGTGCTGGGAGAACAGGTGGCAGTGGGAAACCCTGCCTGGGAAGGAGGATTTGGTGTGGCTGAAGTCGGAGAAATTGGGTCCTGCATTGCATTACCAGACAACTTCTGCAAAGCCTTCATTTGCATTTTAATGGAGCTCTTTCTAGGAAGGTGCTGCTTGGCCTCTGCTGCAACAGAAAATAAAGAGGTAATTAAAAGCACACCGAAGCTGAGAGACATTTCGTTTTCATTAATCAGGTTTATTCACAGCCTTTTCAAAACTAAAAGGTATTTAGAATACGTAGGAGGAAGCAGGGGGAGGGAAAAACACACGGTGGAACATCTGCTGATTTAAGTCACAGACTGGAGAAATGGGAAACACTTTTCAGCCAGGGGACATCCCAGAGATGAAAAGCACCTTGTAGAAACCCCTCCGAGTAAAGGGTCGGCAGGGAAGTCCACACCGAGGTTTCAACAGCCCGTCTGCTTACTGCCAGAGATGGAGAAAATCTATTGGGTGAGGGAAAGGAAACCACGGAGGAAACTTTTCAACCTCGGGCACACAATTATCGGAGCACGGAGTGTGGTGACACACCTAAGCCTGCTAAGTGCTCAAACAGCCAACCCCAGTGACTCCTCCGAGTCGATTTCCCCAGGCTGGGGCAGGATCACAGCGTGCCAATGTTGATAAACACTTAGGACACGTTTTGCATGCTGGACCAGCTCCTGCTTTCACAATCCAGCAACCACACAGCTTTGAAAAGCGATTCCCCCGCTCGCCGTCGGACCGCCAGCCTCCCCTTCCTCCGCGCTCCAGACCTATCCTGGGCTGTTAAGCGCTGTCCTTTGAAATATAGGGCACTGTCAGATCCTTCAGCGCTACAGTCAAAAGGGCGAAATCCTGCCCTTTGTTGCCGCCAGAGGTTTTTCATCCCCGGATCTGAGGGCCGACGAGCGACTCTGATCTCCATTCCGCAGCGGCACAGCCTTTCTCCAGACCTCCAGGCCAGCGCCCTGCTGCCCAGTCCAGCTGGGGGGCTCTGCACTCCGCACAACTGCAGACCTTGGCTCTTTCATTCCCCCATGGGGTGGTGTGAATGCACCTCGCCTCTGAACAGCGCGGGGCAGCGCTGCTTTTGTACCCCTGCAAGACGCCGGGGGCACAGCTCAACGGACAGCAGCCCAGCCCCGCCGGGAGCAGGCTCCCGTGGTGATCACCCCCTGCCCTTCATCCCAGCTGCTCCTCACCCTGCCCCGGGGAGGCCGCGGGGGAGGCTGAACGGATGCGCCCCGCTTAGGGGACGGCACCGGGCGCAGCGGCGCGGCCGCTCCTCAGCCCAGGCGCAACTGCCCAGCACGGCGAAGGGAAGGCTGGAGACACCCCACGCCCCGCGCCACCCCAAGGCGCCCGGAGCGAGACCGGGAGCGCGGAACGGCGGCCGGAGCGAGACCGGGAGCGCGGAACGGCGCGCGGCACCCCGCGGCACCGCGCCCCCCCCCGCGCCCCGGCGCCGCTCCGGCATTGTCCCAGCGTGCCCCGCGCAGCCCAGCCCGGGCGCGCGCCCCCCGCCCTCCCCCCGCCCTCCCTCACTTCCGGTGTCCGGCAGTGGCAAACCCGGCGGCGGCGCCCCCGCTCCCCCCGCGGCGCACGGGGGCAGGGAGTGGGCGGGACCGAGATGGGCTCGGGCGGGGCCTAGTGCGGGCCAGTGCCCAATCAGCGGCAGCCGGCGGCGGAGACAGGGGGCGGGGAAAGTGCCGGCACGCGCGGCCCGGCTCCGCCCCCCCATGCCGCGGGCTCGCGCCTCGCGCGCCCGAGGGAGCAGCGGGAGCGCGCCCAGGCGGCCCCCCTCCTTCCCCCCCCCGCGCTTCCCCCCCGCTCCGCCGGCTTCTTCCCCCCCTCCCCAACTCCTCCGCCCTCCTCCCCCCCTCTCCCCTTCCCCTTCCCCTCCCCACCCGGGAGGAGAGGCAGGAGTGACCGACGGAGCCACAGCTCCGGCCGCTCCGAGACCCCGCTCTCCTCCATGGGGCCCAGGTAAGCGCGCCGCCTCTCACCCGTCCCCTGCTTCTCCCGCCTCCGTAGGGGCGAGCAGGGGAGGGGGTCGCCATGGCCGCCCGCCCGCCCCCTCCCCTCAGGCGGCAGCACCGGGCCGTCCCCATCCCCGCGGCTGCCTTCGGGCGAGGCAGGCAGCGCTCCGGGGGCGGCGGGGACCCCCCCAGCTCCACCGCTCCAGCACCGCCGCCTCCTTTATTATCATCGCTGTTATCACCCCCCACCCCCCTTCCCTCCGCTCCCCACCACCCTGCTCCGCCCGGGGCTGAGCCTGCCGGCCGTGGCGGGGGGAGCGGGGGCCGCTCGCTCCCTCCCTGCCCGCGGAGGGGGCACGGTGCCTTCTTTGGGACGCGATGGCTTATTTGGTGTGGGTGGATGGCTTAACTTGGTAAGTGGCAGGGTTTAACCCCCCTCCCCCGGCCCTCCCCTTGCTCCTCCGCCCGCCCCCCCCCCTCCTTCCCCAACCCCCCCCCTCCCCCTCCGTTTCCCCCCCCCCCCCCTCCCCGTAACCTCCAAAAGGGGAATTTTCCAGCTGGTAATTTCTGCTGCGTCAACACCCAGCTCAAGGGAGAGGAGAAGAGACAAGGGGGCATTTTAACAGCAGCTCCACTTGCGAGGAGCCGAGCCTCAATCCCGGCTCCAGCATTAGAACCCTTTCCGCCCCCTAAAATCCAGCATCCGTGCAAGTTGGACCAAGAGTTTGTCAGGAGTGTGGTTCAAAACTGCTTGGAAAAAGGGATGAGGTAATAATACTGGTGCAGCATGTTGTATTTCTCTCTCTCTGCCTGTTTCTCTTTTCTCTTGCTCCCTCTCTTCTTTCTTTCTTTTTTTTCCCCCTTTCCCCCTTTTTTTCCCCTTTCCCCCTTTTTTTTTCCCCCCCTTAAAGCCAGGCCTGTTTTGGGTTATTGTCTCCCCCTAAAGCCAGCCATAGATCGCCTGGCCTTGCCTCCATCTTAATTGCAGGCTGGAACGAGGGAAGTGACCCTCTCCTTAAAAACAAACAAACAAACAAACAACAACAACAAAACCCCGCAACAAACCGGCCGGAAAAAAACCCAGAGATAATAATAAACCCTCGCAGGAGAATTTTCCTGCAGCTGCTTTTGGTGGTGGTGGGGATGGGAGAGGGTTTTCCTGAAGCTGTAACAAGTGCAAAAGTGCCTGGAAATGTTTTCCGTCGTGCTGGGAAACTCGTGGGGTGTCTGCCTCCCCCCTCCCCGGCAGCAAGCGGGGGTGAGGCTGTGCCGAGGGGGAGAGGGAGAGGTGCTGGTGGGAGAGGAGGGCTTGTGCTGCTGGATTGCCTTTGTGTCTCTGTAAATAGACATGTCAGTTCCCAAAGTAATACAAGTAGTGTCTGATAACTCAATCCCCGATGACAAATAGAGACGGGAGCAGATTTTCAGGACTGTAACAGTGGGAGGATTTTCTCTCGTGAAAGAGAAGAGAGGAAGGGGGGGGGGGGAAGCAGCAGCAGCAGCAGCCTGGGTACCTCCTGAGGAGCTGCTGCTTATTGTGAAGCTGAGCGTTGTCGGGATGAAATCTGGGGAGATCAACCCCGATTGGATTTTTCCTCTTCCACCTGACAGGGTGCGAGATAAACAAAGGAGAGTTGTTTGGTGTGCGCCTTTGCTTGCTTGTTGCTGCTGCTGTTGGGTTTTTTCGCAGCTCTTTAATGAATTCCTCATCCCCTTTCATTTTATTTTGCAACCTCAAGGATTCCTTTTGGCAGGCTCGCGGGGAGCCGGGATTATGATCAGCATTGTTTAAAGCCATGCTAATTAGGGGATGTGTTTAGCAAACAGCGGGGCCGGGAGGCACCTGTACCGAAGTTGTGCTGTGCATTTCTGCCTTGCATCGCTGCCGGCGTGTTCCAGGCATGCGGTGGCTGAAACGCAAGACTGGGCTCCGGGCTCTTGAACTCGATCAAGTGTCTCTCCCGAGCGTGGGCTCTCCGTCTGCGGAGCGCAGCCCTGCTGCTGAGGCTCGAGGTGAAATTCCTCCCGAGGAAGGAGTGGTTTGCCTTCTTCAGGTTGATGTCTTTGCTGCTTGCCATGGGAATGAAAAGGAGAAGCTCCATTCTCCATCGAGAGTGAAGTGGGGGCGGGGGGGAACCCAACTCTCTTTGAGGCTTGCTGTGGCTAGGTAACTCTTCCTCTTTCATCAACACCTTGCTGCACACTTTATGCTTTTAGAGCATCTGTCAGCTGGAAATCAAATCTACCTTCCCCCACCCCCAGTTCTCTTGCTTTTTGAGATCCTTAGTGATGGGGAGGGGGAGAAGAAAAGGGGGGGAAAGGGTGAAGTGTGTGATTAGTCACAACATTTTCAGCGTGTGGTGAGGAGTTACTGCTTTAAAGTGGTTTGAGGGGAGCAGTGGGTAGAGGAGTCTGCTCTGGGAGCTTGGAAAACGGGACTTCAGGGAGCTCCCAGATGTGTGTCCCTGAAGGAATAGAAAACCCCAAACCAGGAGACGGTTTGGTTTGTTGCTGGGAGAAATGTAAGTGAAAGAGAAAAGCAGCGAGAAAAGGAAGGGTTTGGGTTTTGATGCAGCCTGTCCAGGAGGGGGAAACTCGCTCCCAGCTAAACTTCTCTGCTGGTCGCTTTCACAGATTCTATCTTCACTGTGGTGTCACGGAGTCAGTGTTTAGCGCGGTACCAAACCCCCCCGGGGGCGTTGTGGGCATCCTGGCGCTGGTCTGTCGGTTGCCAGCTGGGTGCTGGAGCGTGCCGGGGCTGAGCCTCCTCATGCCCGACCTGTGCGCAGGGCTCTGGGCGGCGGGCAGGAAAATGGGCCACTGGCTCCCCGTGGTCTTTGTTTTCTGGGACAGCAGCTTTTATGACTGGGAGTGCTGAGAGGAAAACCAGTTTAGGGGCACATCCCCCACCCCCCCTTCCCCCACCCCCTTCCTCCCTGGCAGCCCTCTGTCGAAAGGGAGAATGCCTGGTGCTGGAGAGAGCTGTTATTTGCTCCTCCTAAGCCTGCCTTTCCTCCGGGAAGCTGTTGTGCTGCTGGGAGCTTGAGCCTTTGCTTTTGGTCTTTGCTCTCCCACTTGTCTGCGTTATTTATTAGTTTATTTATTTATTTTTTTGAGAGAGATGTGTTTTTGAAGTTTCTAAGCAAAGTTTCCTGTCCTCCCAGCAGCAGGCTAACACCCAATCCAAGCTGGCTTGGTGCTTGCTTCCAGAGAAGAATTATTTCATAAACAGCTCAACCTTTCCCAGGACATTTTCCCCCTTCATGTCCTTGCTGCCTTTGCTGGCTGCTCCAGAGCCCTCTTAACGCTCTCCAGACATCCCCCCCACCCCCCCCCCAAACAAAAAAGCATTCACTGGGCTTTGCCTTGCTGCTGTGTGCTTAGTTTAATAGGCAAACAAAAGGGCACAGAGGGCTTAGTGTGAGTCTTTGAAGAGCTACCTGCAGCGGTAATGGTTATCCCACATGGCCCTTCCGATTCCCAGGAGCCACAGATCTGTTCCTGGCTGCCGGAGGTACCCCAGAAACTGCCCAGAGAAAGGACAAAGGCTGTGGTCAGCTTTCCCCCTGGCTTAGGGCTGGCTGGGACCTTTGGAAGTGTGTGGCTTCTACCTGTGCTTTATGTGACACTTGAAACTGGCCCTGTCTGCCCAGTGAAAGGCAGCCTGCTGGGGGTCACCTTAGGCGAGAGCACCAAGCACCTTCCCCGGCTGGGAGGCGTTTGCGGGGCGCGCTGCGCTCCTGCTCCTTACCTAAGGACCTCCAGGAGCGATTTTAGCCTCTTTTGGTCAAGAAGAGTTGAGAGTCAGGACTCCAGTGTTAAAACTCATTGCCTCAGAACATGATTGTGTTCCCTCATGAAGGCTTTCTCTTTCAGCAAGGGCTATGTTTGTGTTAGAGCCTGCCTTAAACACAGCCTTCTGTCGCTGGCTTCCTCAGTTCCCTCTGGATCCTTTAAGCAGGATGAGAAACCAAAGTGTGTTGCAGGGCTTCTTTCACTTGAGATGCAAGAGGAGAGCACCTCAGCATGCCTAAACGGGGTTGGTGCTGCCTGGGTGTGTTTGGATACACCCAGATGTCCCATGTGGAGGGAGCACTGCTTGGGATCCAGTCCCCGTCTTGTAGCTGTTGGGTGCTGATGGTGCAGCTGCTTTTTATCGGCCTCCTTTTCTGTGCAACAGGGGTGCTGAGGTTTGCTTGGCTTCTCCAAAACATCCTCTGTTACACTGATGAAAATCAGCCTTGTGTTTGTGGAGAGTAAGTGTGTTTGAGCACAAAGCAGTGTGCAGCCCTCACTGAGTTCCTACAGGATAAGGTGGAGGTCCGAGCCTCACGGCGGGTCTGTCTGCCCCTTACCAGGCCACCTCTGGTGCAGGTAGCTCCTGAGCAGCCACTTCAGCTTGCTTTCTTGCCCACACAGTGAAGAAACACCAGAGTGCTGCTGAAACAGTGGGGTTTCAATAGCTGCTGAGTGCTGCTGGGGCAGGGTGAGATCACTGGCAGTAATTCTAATGGGATGGAAATGTGTTCCGCTCCCTGGTGTTCTGTTGCACCTAGGTGAGGCTGTCCCACCTGTGCAGGAGCTTTGAAATGCAAGATGCTGAGTTACAGTTGAAACTCACCCTTTAGTGCCTTGATTTTGGGGGGCTGTGGCTCACTGTTCCCAGCCCACAGGCTGGTGGTCCCTTCTGCCCTGCCCCTCGCTTGGCTCTGCTTTGCTCTCCGAAAGGAAAACATTCTGCAGGTGGTGGTGGAAGCTGCTTGGCATTGGCTTGGGAGTAGAACTGAGGGGGGGCTCCTGCCATGGAGGGAGGCAGCATGGTGTCAGAAATGTATTCCACCAACATAGCTGTTTGTGTATGGATTAAAATAAACTTAGGAACAACACTGTCAGAGAGTTTTCCAGGAGCTTAGCTGCTTAAGAGCTCTGCTGAGAGAAGTCAGTGAGGTTTTACACGGGAGGGAATATGTTCAAACCTCTCTACACTTCCACACCTAGTTACCTTAACTCATTGTGTCCTCACCCTGGTGTTGAGCAAACTGCCTATTCCCAAGCAGCTTGCTTCCTGGTGTTGCCCCCCTTGTGAAGAGCAGCTCTGCAAGAAGAGTCAGTATTTCAGCCAGCTTGCTGGTGTTGTGGACAGAGTTAACCAGCAATTGGCTCCCTTTACAGTAACACACCATTGGAGGAAATGCCTTCCCAGAGGGGCTGGGTTGGAAGGAACCTTAAAGATCATCCAGTTCCAACCCCACTGCCATGGGCAGGGATGCCTCACACTAGCCCAGGTTGCTCAAGGCCTCATCCAGCCTGGCTTTGAACACTTCCAGGCTTGGAGCCTCCACAGCTTCTTCAGACAACCTGTTCCAGTGCCTCACCAGCCTCACTGTAAAGATTTTCTTCCTCCTGTCTCATCTAAATCCAGCTCCTTCCAGTCTGAAGCCATGACCTCTCAGCCTGTCACTCCCTGCCTTTGTACAGAGTCCCTCTCCAGCTCTCCTGGAGCCCCCTCCACATACTGGCCCCCTTCAAATACTGACATTCCTGACTGGTGCTCAAAGCATGCTCTGAGACAGAAGAATCAATGGTCTGTGTTAGCAATTAGGTGCTTAAAATACCCAAACCCAACTAATTTAGGTACTGATAAACAGAGTGGTTGGGAGAGAGCTCTCCTGAAGTCCTGCCACTGTGGCATGGGGGCATGAGCTGGTGGCTAAATATAAAACTGGCTTGTTGACTTCCTTCACACCACTGAGTAATTCTTGTCTTGGCTTCCCTGCTTGTTCTACACTGGTTGATCAAATCTGGGGGATGAGATTGATGCTTACAAGTAAAAAGAGGAACTTGCCCAAGGCACCAAGTGCTTGTGCTGGGAGCTACCCAGGGGGAGGGTTCAGCACTGGGTGATTTTGTTGCTATTTTCTTTTCCCTCCCAGATTATTCCTAACTCCTGCAGAGTCTTTTCTGTCTCTGGGGTGCTCCTTCTCTCAGTCCTTCCCTCTGCTGTACCTCTCTCTGAAAATTACCTCATGCTTCTTCTTCCTCCTCCTGCGGTTCCCACCCTTTGGATCTGCTGAGTTTGAGAATGGTAGCAAAGATCCCCTTGGTGAAAACCCCAAAACCAGTGAGAAAGTTTGGGGGAACTCATTCTTCAGGGCAGTTCTCAGTCTGATCTGATGGCAGTTCTTGATCCTCTTTTTGTTTCCATTGAAGGTGCTTTTTGTGCTGTGCCTAAGGATGCACAGAGGCAAAGGCTCTTGGGTTAAATTATTAGTGGGACTTTTAAGTGGAAGCTTAAGACCCCAGAATCCCAGCAGGGAGGGTCTGGAAGGGACCTCTGGAGCTCACCCAGGCCAACCCCTGCTCCAGCAGGGCACCCACAGCAGCCTGCCCAGCAGCACAGTGCCCAGGGGGGGTTGGAAGCTCTCCACACCAGGAGACTCCACAACCTCTCTGGGCAGCCTGCTCCAGGGCTCTGCTCCCTCACACCAAACAACTTTCTCCTCATGGAACCTCCTGGCTGCCACTCTGTGCCCATTGCTCCTTGTGCTGTCCCTGGGCACCACTGAGCAGAGCCTGGCCCCAGCCTCTTGCCCCCCACAGCTCCTTCAGCTCTTGCTGAGCATTGCTCAGCTCCCCTCTGGGGCTGCTCTGCTGCAGGCTCTCAGCCCCAGGGCTCTCAGCCTCTGCTGCTCCCAGAGCTGCTCCAGGCCCCTCAGCAGCTTCCCAGCCTGCCCTGGACTCTGTCCAGCAGTTCCCTGTCTCTCTTGAACAAGGGAGCCCAGAGCTGGCCAAAGGCCACAACTGATGCTATCAGCAGACTTTGCAAGCCTGATACCCTCTCCAGTACTTTCTGCTCTGGTGCTGGTCAGCTCCTCCATGTTCTTGCTGCCTCTGCAAGGTGTGGCTAAGGTTGCAGTTGTTCTTTTGATGTGACCAGATGAGAGAGAGGGAGAACAGAGATCAAAACCAGGGAAATGGTTATGTACAGCTGTGTCTGTACCAGGATGGAGAGATGGGCAAGAGGGTAGGGTTGGAAATGAGGGGAAATGAGTAAGTGAAATGTAGAGGAAATGCAAAGGAGCATCTGGGGCTGGCAGCATGCACCTCCTGCCCTGCTGGAAAGGTGCATCCTGTTGTACTGGCAGATTCCTACCCACTGCAATATTCTGGTTTGAGCTGCTGGGCTTTCAGAGCATGGGGAAGAAAACATTCCCCCTGTTGTGAGGTGTCTGTATCCCTCTCTGCACCTCTGTGGCTTTGCTTCTTTCAGAAGGTTTTAAGTTGTAAGAGAGGCCAAGTGCTGTCCTCAGCACCTTGGGCAGGCTGCTCTTCAATGGGAGGCTGCTGCTGGCTTTTGGAGGCTGTGACTTGATGGAGGTGGGTGGCAGCAGAGCTCAAACCTCTTACTTCAGTATTGTGTGGGCACAGAATTTTTCTGTAGCCTTAGGCAAAGATTTTGGAGGGGAATCAGCGTGGCTGGTGGGGGGAGATGAATCCTAAGCCCATTGCAAGTGTGGCAGGAGCATGAGCTGAACTGGTACTAATCAAGGCAATGGATTTAAACTCCACATGCTCTCAAACTCCTGGGTTCTTGCAGTAGCTTTTCCAGAGCACTTCTGGAAGCCCAGCCAGAGGTTGGTAATAGCCTTAGAGTTTGTGTTGGTCTCAGGAAAGGTCTTCTGATGGTGTCTGTGTGCTCAGTGTTTAACAAGTTCTGCCTGCTCAGTTCTGGAAGCCTGTTAGAGTATTTCTGGTTGGAAGTGCCACACAGTGCTGTAAGTGAGCAGTTCCTTTGTGATGCTGCTGCCACTGAAGGCTTTTGCACTCAGTGGAAATGTAGCTTTCTAATGTTTGCCTCCTAAGTCCTTCCATTCTCACATGCAGGACACCTGATGATCCTTTTGGAGCTTGTTACCAGAGACCTGCCTCCTCTCTTCCTTAAATCATGTAGCATCCAGCCCTGAGACATCCTGACTCTTCTTTTTGCTGACAGGAAACATCTTCAAACCTTGGTGAGTGCTCAGCATTTAAAGGTGGTTTTGCAGTGTGGGGAGGGGGGGAGGAGCTGGAGATGACATTGCCCTGAGAGCTCACAGTCCTGTGCAGAACCTGCCTCAGCATGGGTAAGGAGGGCTCCTGGAGACATTTTACCCAGCAGCAGAAGCTGAGGAAATGCCTCTGGCTGTTCTCCTGCTTCCTACCTTGTGGTAGGGCTGCCTCCATTAATCATGGTCACTTGGCTCTCATCTCTGCCATGAGAGGAGGGAAACAGGTGCAGAGCTTACAGCAAGCAGTCAAGAACACAGAGCAGTGCAGAGCAGTGGCTCAGCTTCACCATTCTCACTGCTGTGGCTGTGGTGTGACTCAGGGGCAGGTGCAAATGAGTCTGAACAGCCCCAGCCCCAGCTCTGGAGTGAAGAGATGAATTCTACACCTTGCTCATGGAGTGCTTGCCCGTGGGTCTGTGCCTGTCTGGCTCCCTCCCTCCCCCATTTTAACTGTCTAAGTAAGAGGAATAGAAGGAGCTACCCAAAACCATTGCTGTGGAGAAGCAATCAGAAGCAGGGAAAGGCAAAGGCTTGGCACTCTGGAAATAGAAATCAGCCACCAGAGTCTGTGGGATTTGCTTCAAGGGGGTCAGATTTGTTTGCAGGGTTCTCCCAGTTCTGCTTGGTGCCATCAGAATGTTTGGATTTTCCTGGTGACTTCATGTGTTTGGTAGCTGAGTTCCCTCAGCATGTGCAGTGACATCAGGCTGTGCTGGAAAGGCTCTCCTCACTTCTGTCTTCTGATGGTTTCTTTCTCAATCTGTTACTGCAGGGGGTCAGTCTTCCAATCAGAGCTATTGATTGATAGTTAATTAAGAGAGCTGAGCTGGGTGGTGTAGGAGGCTGAAATGCAGAGAAATCACAGAGTGGTTTGGGTGGGAAAGGACCTTGCAAGGTCACCCAGTCCAACCCCCTGCAGTCCCCAGGGACAGCCCCAACCAGAGCAGGTTGCTCCCAGCCCCAGACAACCTGAGCTGCAGTGGTGCCAGGGAGGGGGCAGCTCCCAGCTCTCTGGGCAGCCTGGGCCAGGCTCTCCCCACCCTCAGTGCCAAACATTTCTCTCTTCTACTTTGCCTAAGTGCTTAGAGAGATGCAAGGGGCTGCAGTGTGTCCAGAGGGACACCAAAGCTGCTGGAAGGTCTGGAGCACAGGTCTTGTGAGGAGCAGCTGAGGGAGCTGGGGGTGTTCAGCCTGGAGCAAAGGAGGCTGAGGGGAGAGCTGCTGGCTCTCTACAGCTCCCTGAGAGGAGGCTGGAGCCAGATGGGGCTTGGCCTTTTCTCCTAAGGGACAGGACAAGAGGAAATGGCCTCAAGTTGCCCTGGGGAGGTTTAGGTTGGCCATGAGGAACAATTTCTTCCTCTTGAGGGCTGCCCAGGCCTGGCCCAGGCTGCCCAGGGCAGGGGTGGAGTCCCCATCCCTGGAAAAGTTTCAAAGCTGTGGTGCTGAGGGCCATGGTTTGGTGGTGCCCTGGCAGTGCTGGGTCAAGGCTTGGACTTGATAACCTCAAAGGCCTTTTCCAGCCTCAGTGATTCCATGATTGCACATTTCACAGAGCTCTCACAGTCTTGGGAGTGTTTGGTCTTTTAACCTCAAATAAAAGTGTGCATTAAACACTTGAAGAGGCAGTTCCCTTCCAGATTCCCTTGCAGGCTGGCTTCTCCTCAGGAGCTGTGCTGGTAGCTGCTCCCCCTCGGTGGCTGGTGGGTCAGGTGAGGTGACTTAGTGCCCTTCAGGCCACAAACCTCTCTTCAAAAAGCCATTAAAGTGAGAATGTTTTGAAAAGCTCCCAAACAGGAAACACTGTTGTTTGAAGGATCTGATTGAAGTTTTAGTAGCTAAAATTAGTCTTTTTTTTCCCTTCCTTTTTCCCATGCTTTAAGTAACTTATTTCTTTCCTTAGCAAAAAGCATGACCAGGCTTTAATTACCTGCAGCTCGCTGGTGGGCCTCGAGTTAACCTTTGCTGGGGATCATTAAGTCATGAACAGAGGGTTTTGCACAGTGAGCTGGGAGGGAGAACTCCTCCCAATGTCTCCCAGTTGCTCAGGGATTTGGTAGCTTAAGGCTCAAACCTGCTGTTTCTGTTCTGTGCCACAGCTCTGCCTTTCCCCTCCAAGAGCTCAGCCCGGCGCTGTCGGCAGGTCGCGGACGCTGCACTACCTGTGCTGCCCCAGGGCTGTTGATGTCCTCAGCTGCAGTGGGAGGAACGCTAGACCTGGAACCCAGTTTGCTGCTGGTAAGCAGGCTTGGTCTTGGAGCTCATTTGCTGTTGGTTTTAGTTGTAAGTTGGTGTTTTCCTCCTACAAACCCAGCGAGAAGCTCTGCCCTGCTCGTTGCTGGAGGCTGCTACAGCAGCAGTGGCAGCTCGAGGAGGGCTGAGCAGGGACTTGGCCTACAGCAAGACTGGCAGCTGCAGGCACCTTTTGTATGGGGTGACAGGACAAGGGGTGGTGGCTTCAAGCTGGAGGAAGCTGGACTGAGGCTAGGCATTAGGGAGAAACTCATTCCAGGGAGGGTGGTGAGGCACTGGCACAGGCTGCCCAGGGAGGCTGTGGATGTTCCCTCCCTGGAGGTGTCCCAGGCCAGGTTGAGTGGTGCCTTTGAGCAGCCTGGGCTGGTGGGAGGTGTCCCTGCCCATGGCAGGAGATTTGGACTAGATGATTTTGAAGGTCCCTTCACCCCAAACCCATTCTATGAATCTCTGAATGCTATAGCAAAAGGTGCAGCTAGAGGAGAGCTGAAAAGGGCCTTCCTGTATGGAGTCCAGGACAAGGGCTGATGGCTTCCAAACTGCAAGCAGCTGGACTGAGGTTAGGCATGAAGAAGAATCTCTTCCCCATGAGGGTGGGGAGGCTGGAACAGGTTGCCCAGGGAGGCTGTGGCTGCCTCCCTGAGCAGCCTGGAGGTGTCCCTGCCCATGGCAGGAGGGTTGGAACTAGATGGTCTTTAAGGTCCCTTCCAACTCAAACCATCCTAAGATTCTCTGATCTGTATTCTTTACTGGTTGGGGCTTTGGTTTTGTTTGTGTTCTTTTCTTTCCCCCCAATCTATTTTTAGCTTTCCAGTTTCTAGTTTGTAATTGCTGCCTGCCCTCCTTCCACAGCCTGAAGGCTGACAGCTTTCCCTTAGCTTTCATTTTCAGGCCTGGCTTTCTCTGGGAGCTCTCCATGTGCTGTCAGTGCAGGTTAAGAGATGGATTGTTCTGAGATACCTTCTGAATTCCTTCCTTCTGGTTGCACTGTTGTAGTGCTCAGCTTCTGCACACTGCAGCTGGCCTCATAACATAGAACAGAATAAACCAGGTTGGAAGAGACCTTCAAGATCATTGCATCCAACCCACCTAAACAACTAACCCATGGGGGTGATTTAAGAGCTCACAAGTCAAAGCCCAGTTGCTGGTTTAGAGCTCTGGGGTGGAGTGAGATGTTCAGCAGCAGCTCCTTGTTAGTTTATGTTCTGCTTAGTGGAGCTGGATTCTGCTTGTGGTTTGTGTTTGGGTTGTGGGAGCAAAGCTCTGATGGTGTGAGTGACTGGAAGTGTGTAGTGTTTTGCATGTCCTTATTCTTCTTGCTGAAATTGACCCTTTTTAGTTCCCAGTTCCCTTTGGATTTCTGCAGTTGTAAGCTGATGGTTTGGCTCTAAGTGTTGTGTTTCCTGACTAGGTCTATCCTGGTGTCCCTGCCCAGGGCACTGGGGTTGATCTTTAAGGTCCCTCCAAGCCAACCCATTCTGTGAAGGGTGACACACAGGCCTTGGATGTCTCTAAGACCATCAGCCACATCCCTGGGGAACCTGTTTGGAAATTAC
This sequence comes from Melanerpes formicivorus, assembly GCF_026170545.1. NCBI lineage: Eukaryota > Metazoa > Chordata > Aves > Piciformes > Picidae > Melanerpes > Melanerpes formicivorus. Next base: position 15,238,258 of record NW_027142371.1, on the reverse strand, counting down.
AGAAGAGGGAATTTCAGCCTGGTTTGAAATGAGAGCAGAGCAGATTGAGATTGGAGGTGAGGAGCAAGTTGTGCCCCAGGAGGCTGCTGGAACCCTGCAGCAGGATGCCAGGGAGGGAGCTGAGGCCTCATGGCTGGAGCTGTGCAAGGTGAGGCTGGAGAAGGCTGTGAGCAAGCTGCTGCAGGGCAGGATGTCCCTGCTGAGGGCAGGGGGTTGGACCCTTGGAGGTCCCTTCCAGCCCATTCCAGGATTCTGTGGTATGGATTTCTTCCTCAGAGACACTTCAGGAGGCTTGTGCCTGTAAAGCTCCTGAGCAGGGGCTTCACCTCCCTAAATACTCTGAGCCTGCTGCTTTTGCTTTCACTTTGGGGCAGTCTGGGTGCCCTCCTCAGTAGCTGAGGTCACAGTGGGGATGTTTGTTGCTTCCTTTCAGCACAGGGATGGGAGGAATCCTCTGTGTTTCTCTGCTCCTCAGCGGTATAAAAGTGAACCTCTCAGACCCTGGGTCCTGTGCAGGAGGCACTCCAAGCCCAACCTCACCTTTGAGAGCAGCTTTGCAGAGGAATTCAAAACATGTTGGAATGCCTTGGGAGTGGAGACAGGGCCAGGACACAGGGGAAGCAGGGGAGTGGGGGGTGTGTGCTGGGTTTCTGTACAATGAACCATTGGAGGGAGTTTGACTTCTGCCTTAATCTGTTTTTACTTTCCTCTGAAGGCAGAGGAGGGGAGGAGGAAACAACACATTTTTGGTTAAACTCCAGTTGGCAAGCTCTCCCTGGGGAGCACAGAGTGCCTGCTGGAGGAGTGCACTGAGTGAATATTTTGGTACTCTCTAACTTCTGTCCTTTAGTCTGAAGAGAAGAAAATTCTACCAGGCTCAGTGTCATGTAATTGAAATTTTTGCCTTGCTTGTGTCCTGAGAGAGCCAAAAAAGTAAACAAACAAGAACCCCTTCCCCCCCCCCAGACCCCTCCAGTCCTTTGCTTTTCCTGTTTTCCATCACTCTGGAGTTTATTTTTGTCCCCACTGTTTCCCCAGGGGCTGGGCTGCAGAGGCTTTCCTCTGTGCTCCCTTCCTTCTCGGTGGCTTTTTGTCAGGACTGAGCTTGGTGGGGCTGAAGGGGCAGCAGAGTTGTGGCCCAGGATGTGTCTGGTGTGAGGATGTTGGTCAGGAGTCCTGGGGCTGTGTGCTGAGAGCTTGGCTCTGTGAGGGTTACTGCTCCCTCCTGAAACCTTTCCAGCACCAGGTGAAAATCCTCTTCATGGCATCATGTGAACCAGGCTGTGCCCAGGTGGCCAAGAAGGCCACCAGCAGCCTGGCCTGGATCAGCACTGCTGTGGCCAGCAGGAGCAGGGCAGGGATTGTGCCTCTCTGCTGGGCACTGCTGAGGCCACATCTCAAAGCCTGTGTTCAGTTTTGGGTTCCTCACTCCAAGAAGGACCCTGGGGGACTGGAGCAGGTCCAGAGAAGGGCAGGGAAGAGGGAAGCTGGGGAAGGGTCTGGAGAACAGGGCTGGGGAGGAGCAGCTGAGGGAGCTGGGGGTGCTCAGCCTGGGGAAGAGGAGGCTGGGGGGAGACCTTCTGGCTCTCTGCAGCTCCCTGAAAGGAGACTGGAGCCAGGTGGGGCTTGGGCTCTTGTCCCAAGGAACAGGCAACAGGACAAGAGGAAGTGGCCTCAAGTTGCCCCAGGGGAGGTTCAGATTGGATTTCTTCCCCTTGAGGGCTGCCCAGGCCTGGCCCAGGCTGCCCAGGGCAGAGGTGCAGTCCCCATCCCTGGAGGGGTTTCAGAGCTGCCATGGAGCTGTGGTGCTGAGGGCCATGGTTGGTGGTGCCCTGGCAGTGCTGGGGTTAGGGTTGGATTCTAGGACTTGGAAGATCTTTTCCAGCCTGGATGAGCCTGGTGCCTTGTTCAGGTGATATTTGCATCCTCAAATAGCTGTTCTGATAGCACAAACCCAGCAGCTCTCAGAGGTGCTGTGTTTGCTGAAGCAGCTGTATTCCTGCTAGGGTTAAAGACTACATGAAGTAGCAATGTTTGCTTTGAAGCCAGGTTTGGGTAGCCTGAAGAACATAAAAGCTGGGCTGCAGCCTGCCAGAGCTTGCAGGACAGTGATTAGCAATCTGCTCATGCTTTGCTCTTCCTGCTGGGAGCATGCCAGTGGGGGGTGTCCAGGGGCAGGTTTCTGGGAGCTGCTTTGGAGGGACAGTGGAGTTGAGTGGCTGCCCTGACTGGGAATGAGTGCTGGAGGAGGCTGCTCTGCTGTGAGGGATGCAGTGGAAAACCTACAGAGGAGCTCTCAGGCTCCATTGGTTCCTTGGAGAGCTGTCTCCTGGCCATGTGCTGCCATCAGAGGGATTTTGGTAGGTGCTCAACTTTGAAGCCTTTCAGCCTTCAAAAAAGACCCAGGATGAAACAAAACCAAACCCCAGATCATTGATCTTCAAGGTCTGTTTCTAAAAGGCTCTCCAGAGTCTGTTCCTCCTTTCCCAGCACTCCCATGGAGGTTTGAAGGGTGCTGCTTGTCTGAAGAAATACTTCTGCAGCTTCTCAAACCCTGCCTGGATGTGTTCCTCTGTGACCTTCTCCAGGTGACCCTGCCTTGGCAGGGGGCTTGGACTGGATGATCACCAGGGATCCCTTCCAGCCCCTACCATCCTGTGACTCTTTAGGGTCCCTTCCAACCCAAACCACTCTGTGAATCTGGAAGTGGAGATGAGCATTACCAGGAAAAGGGGAGGGAGAACCCAAAGACCAGGCCACAAACCAGCATGGAAAGAGTGGGATCCCTCAGAAAGCTGGGGCCAGACTTGGGCAGGGCCTGTTGGGACAGGACAGAGGGGGATGGTTTGACCTCAAAGAGGGAGGTTCATACTGGAGAGAAGGGAGAAAGGGTTGAAGCTGGTGAGAGCCTGGCCCAGGTTGCTCAGGCAGATGGGAGATGGAACCATGCAGGTCAGGTTGTTTGGGGCTGTGAGCAGCCTGCTCTAGGTGCAGATCCCTGCTGAGTGCAGGGGGGTTGAAGATGACCTTGGAAGGTCCCTTCCACCCAAGCCATGCCTATGATTCCATTCTTTGCCACTTGTTGTCTTACACTGATCCTATTTTAGACCCTCAGGGATTTTCTGCCTTCTTGTCCAAAATGTTCCTCTGCTCTTGTCCCCAGATGTGGGCAAGTGAGACACAGGGCCTGCAGGATCTTCGTGTGGGGACAAGCTTCTCTTCATCCAAGGCTTGCCTGGAGGGTATCTTCTGTCAGGAGCTTGGTGGGTGGGAGGGAGGCCAGCGAGGAATCTCACAGAGATATTTTTGTCTGTGTGCATTCAGTAAAAATCCCTTGATGGGAAATCAAGTCAGGGAGAAGCTGTTTCCTAAAGAGGCTCCCAAGTGCTTCACCCTTGAGGAGCAGCAGATCAGTCAGTGCCTGAACCCCAGGCTGGTGCAGCCTGACCCAAAGGTGGCAAAAGGCAGATTTTCCTTGGGCTCTCTGCCCTAAATATCTTACACAAAGGACAAGGGGAGTCTAAAGCAGATTGGTCTGACAGTGAGGGGGGATCCAACCCACCTGACCATGCTGAATAAATTCTTGAGGCAGTAAAGAAACCAAACCTCAGGGAAGCAGTGAAAAGTACTCAGGAGGAAAGGCTGTTGTGGGGTGAAGACCTTGACTGGGTCCTTCTCTGGGTGAAGCTGAGGAGGAGAAGATTACCTTTGCAGGAGGTATTTTTGGGTTGGATTTGGTTGGGGTTCCCCAGCCTGCCCCCTAAGCAATTCCAGGGAGCTGGTTTGGAACATGGATTTTTGATCAGAGTCACAGAATGTGAGGGGGTGGAAGGGACCTCGAAAGATCCAGAGCAGGTCCCACAGGAACACATCCAGGCAGGTTTTGGATGCCTCCAGAGAAGGAGACTCCACAAGCTCTCCAGGCAGCCTGCTCCAGGGCTCCAGCACCCTCCCAGCCAAGGAACAGCCAAAGGAGAGGGCACATCTGAAGCCTTCTGCTGGCCTCACCGTTGTTCGCTGGGAGCTTTCCCTGCCTCTTGCCCGGAGTGCCGTGGACGTGGCAGCTGTGGGAGGCAGGACTGGTGATGGACGACTGGCTTGATCCTGGGTGGCAATCCACATCTCCTGAGGGGACCATGCTGACTCTTCAGCTCCTAAAAGTAGATGCTGCAGTGGCTTCTGGAGTGAAGACAAAACTGAGCTGTCATCTGCCTTAGGAGGTGGCTCTGAGAGATGAAGATGTTGGGAAGTGGTGGCAGCCACCTTCAGAGCCTGGGCTGGAGAGCTGCTGTGCTGGCTGCTTCCCTCACAACCTTTCCAGGCCAAACACATTGGGAGCACTGAATTATTTTTCTTTCTTTCTGACTGATTCTTGATTTGACTCTTAGTTTTGAGCTGAAGGTTCCTTCTGTGTGAGCTTGGTGGAGGCCTGGGGCAGGTGGCAGCGGTAGCATTGTTCAGGCAGCACAGAGCTGCGCTGCTCCTGACCTCTCCCATTTCAAACACACAGAAAGGATTGGCTGCATGGTGTGCTCTCTGCTCTGTGGAGGAGCCACGTGTGTCTGAGCTAGCAGAGCCTCAGCTCAGCCTGCTGGTGGCACAGGAAGGTGGTCCTTCCTCTCTGGAGGGAAGCAAATGCTCCTCGGTGATCAGGACCCAGCTGGTCTCACAAATCAGCGTTTCTGACACTGCTGAGGAGAGCCCTGCAGAAGCTCTTGGAGTCAGTCTTGCATAGCTTGAGTTTCTGACTGATCAGGTGGCTCTGCAGAAGGAAGATCCCTGTGTCCCCTGTGTTCTGTGAGCAGAGAGGTTGTTTCCTACCCAGTGGTGTTGGCTGAACCTTAGCTCTTTTGGTCCTGTGGATGATAATAATAGCATGAACCAGGAGAAGAGAAACCCACTTGCATGTCTCTTTCCTTACCCATGGCTGTCCTAGGGCTGCCCACTGCTGTGAGCAGACTTGAACAGATGGGACTGAATCTGTGCTTGCACTGCTTGTATGTGAGGAAATTGCTTCAGGCTCACATCAGCCTCCTCACTGAGAGTGCTCGTGCTTAGCCTTGTAGGCTTTGGAGCCAGGGGACCTCAGGACTAAAGTGATGTTTGCCTCCAGCAGCAGCCACCTGTAGCCTCAGTCCAGGATTCTGATGTGTGAGCCTGCCCATAGTTACACTGGGAAGCTGGTCTCAGCAGCAGACAGCAATGTCACAGCTGTATGTTGACATACAGCATCACTGAGGCTGGAAAAGACCTTGAAGCTCCTCAAGTGCAGGCATTAACCCAGCATGGGACCCACAGCTCTGGATTACAGCTGGAAGTTCTGTGGGAGCTAACTCAAGGTTTTGAGGGAAAGAAGTAAGATATCCTTCAGGTCATGTGGCAGCTTGCTGCCCTTCATCATTTGGACCATCAAACCACAGGGACATGGCAGATAAACCTTGGTAGGAAGTTCCAAGTCAGTGGAGTGAGCTAGGTGGAAGTGGCAGGGATGAGTGCCAAGGGATTTGCAAAGCCCTAGCAGCAAAGGCAAGTAAGGAGTTGCAGAGGTAGTGACTGCTGAGGAGTGGTGTGGAGGAGAGGGCTTCATGAAGGCACTTCTGGTGCTTCCTGCATCCATCCTTAACAGCTGGAGCGTGGGGAGCTCGAAGCTGGCTCACTTGAGGGGCAGAATGTGTGGCTAATCATAGAATCCTAGAGTGGCTTAGGTTGGAAGGGGCCTCAGGGATCATCTAGACTCTCAGCTCTGTGACCTGACCTCTCAGCTAGGCTTGCTTGCTCGAGGCCTCATTCAGCCTGGCCTTGAACACCCCCAGGGAGGAGGCACCCACAGCCTCCCTGGGCAGCCTGTGCCAGTGTCTCCCCACCCTGGTACAGAGGAACTTCCAACCTACCAAACCATTCTATGACTTCCCAGAGTTGTGTGTTGTGCTCATAAGTAGTTCAGCTTCAAATGACCTCAGTTTCATCATCCTCCTCTCCTGCCAGTTCAGTTTGGGTGGGGACTTCATAATTTGATCATCCCTGGGCCTGGGATATTTGCCTACTGCTCTCCTGACTCGCAGGCAGCGTTTCCAGCCCCTCACCAGCAGCCTGGCAAGGGAAACAACTGGCTGCCGTTGGCTTCTGCTGTTGGAGGACCTCAGCTCTTCAGCCTGCTGCACATGGTGCTTGTTCCCTTGGGGCAGTCAGGTTACAAAGTGCTCTTCCCACAGAGTGTCTGGGTCAGAGTGGTTGGAAACCCCAGCTGCCCCCGCCCCAAACGCCGCACGCCGGCAGCTGGTGACTCAAACCAGGTCGTTCTTACGAGGCTGCAGCAATGTAAAGGTTCTCTGGGATGCTGGGGAGCCCCTGGGGGGTTGGGGCTTTGAATCTAGCCCCTTCTAATGTAAATTACTGGAAGTCTGGTGAAAAATCAGCTGCCTTGGGTGACCTGCACGTGGCCTCGCTAGGCAGCGGTTGTACTCGTGGGAATCTTCCCAGGTGAAGCTCTCACTTGGAGTCATGGAATGGAAGGGGCTGGAAGTGATCTCTGGAGGTCACTCACCCAGGGCAGGTCACTCAGGAATGCATCCAGGTGGGCTTTGAAAGTCTCCAGAGCAGGAGACTCCACAACCTCTCTGGGCAGCCTGCTCCAGGGCTCCAGCACCTTCACCCCAAACAACTTTCTCCTCATGTTGAGGCGGAGCCCCCCGGGTTCTAGTTTGTGCCCATTGTTCCTGGGCACCACCATTGTTCCTTACCCTGTTACTGGGCACCACCAAGAGCCTGGCACCCTCCTCCTGACACCCACCCCTCAGATACTTACAGACATTGATCAGATCCCCTTTCAGCCTTCTCTTCTCCAGACTAAACAGCCCCAGGGCTCTCAGGCTTTCTTCTTAGCAGAGATGTCCAGGTCCCTTCATCATCCTCACAGCTCTCTGTTGGACTCTCTCCAGCAGATCCCTGTCTTTGTAAATCGAGGAGCCCCCGGCTGGTCACAGGATTCCAGGTGTAGTCTCACCTGGGCAGAGTGGAAGGGGAGGAGAGCCTCCCTTGACTGCTGGCCAGGCTCTTCTTGCACCCCAGGATGCCGTTGGCCACGAGGGCACGTGGCCTTCCCCTGGTACCTTCCTGCCCGCTCGGCCTGGCACAGCTGGGGCTTCTCCCAGCCCTTGGGGAGCGCGGGGTGAGCTCCCTGACGCTGTGGTCTGCTTCCCCACGCAGGACCTGTGGAAGAGGAAGCACAAAGGCGTCCCGATGAACAACCGGAAGGAAGAGATGGAGATAGCTTCGCACTACCGGCAGCTGCTGCGGGAGCTGAACGAGCAGCGGCAGCACGGCATCCTCTGCGACGTCTGCATCGTCGTCGAGGGCAAGATCTTCAAAGCCCACAAGAACGTCCTCCTGGGCAGCAGTCGCTACTTCAAGACCCTCTACTGCCAGGTGCAGAAGAGCTCCGAGCAGGCCACCGTCACCCACCTGGACATCGTCACGGCGCAGGGCTTCAAGGCCATCATCGACTTCATGTACTCGGCGCACCTGGCGCTGACCAGCAGGAACGTCATCGAGGTGATGTCTGCCGCCAGCTACCTGCAGATGACGGACATCGTCCAGGCCTGCCACAGCTTCATCAAAGCGGCCCTGGACATCAGCATCAAGGCGGACGCCGCGGACGAGCTGGGCGACTACGAGCTGGGAGCCCCGTCCAGCAGCAGCGCCGACGCCCTGCTCTCGGCCGTGGTGGCCGGCAGGAGCATATCCCCCTGGCTGGCTCGGAGGAGCAGCCCGGCAAACTCCTCTGGGGACTCGGCCATCGCCAGCTGCCACGAGGGGGGCAGCGGCTACGGCAAGGAGGAGCCGGAGCCCAAAGCCGACAGCCACGAGGAGGTTCCCTCCCAGTCCCTCTGGCCCGGCGAGGCGGGCTATGGGCCCTTACGCATCAAAGAGGAGCAGCTTTCCCCCTCCCACTGCGGGGGGGGGGAGCTGCATTCTGCCAAGGATAGTGCAATACAGACTGGCTTCCCGGAGCAAGGAGGGGGGGACGGCTGGCAGCCCACCGGGCGCAGGAAGAACAGGAAAAACAAGGAAACGGTGAGGCACATCACCCAGCAAGTGGAGGAGGACAGCAGGGCATCGCCAGTGCCGTCCTTCTTACCTGCCTCAGGGTGGCCCTACGGCAGAGACCCAAGTAAGTTGTTGTGCTTTGGTTCCCCCCCCCATTGTCATGGCTGAAGTTAATGAGGAGTTGAGTTAATTAGCTGTTGATGGTGTGATCTTACCAGGCTCTGAAGCGCAGCAGCTGGCTGGGAGCTGAGGAACGCAGCAGCCTGTGCTGCCGGCAAGCCAAGAGAGCCCAGCACTGTGGCCTGCACTTGCATTTGTCTTAAGTATGGGATCCCAGACTGCTTTGGGTGGGAAGAGACCTTTCAGGGTCATCCAGTCCAGCCCCCTGCAGACAGCAGGGACATCTGCAGCTAGAAAAGGTTGTTCAGAGCCCCCAGACAACCTGAGCCGCGGCAGTGCCAGGGATGGAGGGGCATCTGCCCCTGCCCACTGCTCTCCCTGGGCATGCTGGGGTCCTGTGCTTCCTCAGGCTGTGGAGGTGGCTCACAGCTGTCAGCAGGTGTCTGTGACAGTGTCTGCTCCTGTTTAGCTATCCCAAATAAACCCACCATGTACTGGGGATACACCACCCCCTCCCTGCTGAGAGCCTCAGCACTGCAGGCTGCCAGAGGAGCTGCTGCCTTTCGTTTTAACCTGCATCCCCCCCCCCAGCCACCATTGGAATGGTTGAGCTTAATGAGAGAAAAGGTTGGAATTTGTTTTAGCAGGTGCACAAACTGATGTCAAGGTTGAAGAATTTCCCTTGCCCAGGAGATTGATGATGTAATTACAGCACCCCCAGGTGTAATTTAGTCTGGGAGATAGCATCTTCAGCATTTCCTGATGCTCAGGTGTCGCTTTCTCATGGGCAAGAGAAGCTCCAGAGCCTGCTGCTGGCCATGCCAAGATAAGTGCTTGGGAGCTCTGGAGAATAATGGATTTTTGAGGTGCTACTAGGGCTTAAAATGTGTTTTGATGTGTGACTGCTTGTAAGTGGAGATGAGTGGCTGCTTCTGAGGTGGAGCACCAGGCAGAGAGATTTGTTTCCTTGACTTCTTTTTGGATCTCCAGTAGTTGCTTTTCTGTCTGGAGATAACTGGCTCACTTCACTCATTAATCACTGGCAATTAATGGATCCAGGAATGCCCTGGGATGGAAGGTTGGGTGTTTCTCCTCAGGACTTGAAGGGAGTGTGGTACTGAATTTCCTCAAGCTGACTCGAAAAGCTTTGTCTGTGCTGTGAGTTTGCCTTGCTTCATGACATACCAGAGCCCAAGGCAGCCAGGGGAAGGGTGTGTGACATTGTAAACCCTTATGCTGCCAAATGCAGATGAAAAGAGCAATATAAATAGCACTGCAAGTCTGAAGGGCCTTTGTGGGCTGAAAAAAGGATGTTGAAGTTGCTTACACACTGAACTTCAAATGTGGCTTTCCCTGAATGGGAAACTCTCTGCTAGTGTCTGTAGGTCTTTGCTGGTCTGCACTTACCTGCTGCAGCAAACTTGCCTCTGGTTGTTCTGATTGGCTGCTGATAACATCTCCCCCATGGCAGTTAGACTCCAAATGCAAGATCAGGTGAGATAAGAGTGACTTCTGACAAGCCCTCTTGTTACCACAGACCTGGGTCAGGGTTGCTCTGAGCCAGCAGGCAGCCTGGGTTCCCTGGGGTGCTGCTCGCCCCCCAAAGGCCTCCACTTCATGGCATCCCATCAGAAGAGCTCTGTCACTTGAGCTGCTGGGAGGTGGGGGAGTGGGTCTGGGTAGGTGTGGGGTGCAGCAGGGGTGCAGCAGGGGTGCAGCTCCCCTCGCTGGTTCCCATCTCCAGCACGGAGAAGCAGCCCTCCTGGGACCTGCTCCATCTCCAGGCTGCCAAGCTTGGGGTGCTGCTGAGGTTCATCCTTGGTGCCCCAGATTCCTTCCTAGACTCCCAGAATGGGTTGGGTTGGAAGGGATCTTAAAGCTCATCCAGTTCCAGCTCCCTGCCATGGGCAGGGACACCTCCCACCAGCACAGGCTGCTCAGGGCCTCATCCAGCCTGGCCCTGAACACCCAGAGGGAGGAGGGCAGGCACAGCCTCCCTGGGCAGCCTGTGCCAGTGTCTCCCCAGCCTCACTGTCAACAATTCCTTCCTAATCTCCAGACTCAATCTTCTCAGAAGCAGTTGAGGGCTGCTGCAGGCTGAGGTCCTATCCCCAAGGGAAAATGATGCTCTTGTGTGAACACAGACAGTGGCAGAGTCTGCAGTGTGAGGAGCACTCAGGATGTATTTCAGCTGGAAGCTGTCTTTGATTCAGCACCATCAGGCTCCATTCTTTACACCAGGCATCACCGTGCAAGGCTCTCTCCTTTTCCCACTTCAGTCACTCCGAAGTGTCCCTGCCTGTGGTGTTGGTGGCTGGGATGCAGAGGTGCTCCTTGGCTGAGGAAATGGGTGTTGACTGTTCCTTCAGAAGTGGCTCAGAGGACAACAGCTACCTGGAACTCTTTGTTCTCTGAGGCCCATTCACTTTTCTGCTCGATTCAGGTTATTTTGAGACGCTGCTGATTCAGTCTGAAAGCCCTCAGCATGGAGTGCTTTGGGTACCCTTCTCAAATGCCTCTGTGCTGGGGGACTAACAGAGAGACCCCTGGCTCTCTGCAGCTCCCTGCAAGGAGGCAGGAGGCAGCTTGGGATTGATCTCTTCTCCCAGGGAACAAAAGAGAGGACAAGAGGAAATGGCCTCAAGTTGCCCCGGGGGAGGTTTAGGTTGGCCATGAGGAGCAATTTCTTCCCCTTGAGGCTTGTCCAGGCCTGGCCCAGGCTGCCCAGGGCAGGGGTGCAGTCCCCATCCCTGGAGGGGTTTCAGAGCTGTGGAGATGTGGTGCTGAGGGCTGTGCCCTGGCAGTGCTGGGGTAAGGGCTGGGCTTCATCCTAAAGGTCTCTTCCAACCAAAACAACTCTGTGGTCCTGGAAACAGCCACTGCAGCAAGGGATTTTTTGCCTCTGCCATGGGGAGAATCTCCTCTTCCTCCCAGGAAGGCTGATCAGAGAGGGCTTGCAAGGCACCCCCAGCACGTCACGGGGGACATGATGAGCTCCTGGCCTCTCCAGGGTGCTCTCAGGCAGGCACAGAGCCTGAGGAGCACCATCTCATCTCTTCCTGCTACTGTCAATCTCCTAATCTGGGTTCCCTGCTTAGCATAAAGCAGGTTGGGTTTTATCTTCCTCATCCTGTTTGGGTTGTTGAGGATGTCAGCCTGGGTGTGAAGCACTGATGGCTGTGCTGGCCACGGGGACTCCGAGCAGCAGCTCTCCAAAGGGACCTGGAGATGGCCTTTAGAAAGAAGGACTTTAAACAAGCCAAGAAGAATTTCCTTCACAGCCTTGCCAAAGCAACAGCTCTGCCTTTGATTTTTAACCCTTTATGCTTGACTTTGATGGGCTGCCTGAAAGGAGCTCAGTGGGGTTTGTTAGGAGGCACTCTGATGTTTTTCAAGCTAGAACTCAGAAGTCTTCTGCCTTGAGCAGCTTCACTTTCAGTCATAGAGTGGTTTGGGTTGGAGGGACCTTAAAGATCAGCCAGTTCTAACCCCCCTGCCATGGGCACCTCCCAGCAGCCCAGGCTGCTTGAGGCTTCATCCAGCCTGGCCTTGATCACCTCCATGGAAGGGGCAGCCACAGCCTCCCTGGGCAACCTGTGCCAGTGTCCCCTCACCCTCACTGGAAAGAATTTCTTCCTCATCTCCAGACTCAGTCTGCCTTCCTCAAGCTTCAATCCATTCTCCCTCATCCTGTCACCACTGCCCTTGTAAAAGGTCCTTCTCCAGCTCTCTTGGAGCCCTGCAGGTACTGGAAGCTGCTCTAAGGTCTTCCTGGAGCCTTCTCTCCTCCAGGCTGAACAGCCCCAACTCTCCCAGCCTGTCCCCACAGGGGAGGGTCTCCAGCCCTCTGCTCATCTTGGTGGCCAGCTCCAGGTCCCTCTTATGCTGGGGGCACCAGAACTGGGGGCAGTGCTGCAGGTGGGGTCTGAGCAGAGGGGCAGAATCCCCTCCCTGTGCTGCTGCTCTCCCTGCTCTGGCTGCAGCTCAGCACTCAGCTGGCTCTGGGCTGCCAGTGACCACTGCTGGCTCCTGGGGAGTCTGTCACCAGCTGACACCCCCAAGGCCTTCTCCTCAAGGCTGCTCTCAAGCTGCTGCCCACCCTGGCTGTGTTTGTGCTTGGGATTGCCCCAGCCCAGGTGTGGGACATTGCACTTGGCCTTGTTGAACTTGAAGAAGTTGCTGTTCCTTTAACATCTCTGGATGAGGGCTTCTTAGGATCACACCTCCCAGATGCCTGGGCTCCAGGCTGGGTGGTGTTTCAGTGGCTCTGGCCAAAGAGGACAGTTACCTCCACTGGAAAAGCTGCAGAGTGTTGATGCTTTTGCCTCTTCACGCCATGGAAAACTCTGTCAGTTGGAGGGTGTCTTGTGAAGGATTTAGTGATGGGTTTGTTGCTGTGTTGCTTCAAGCAGAGCAGTTGTGATTCAGGCATTTATTCCTAAGGAAATACTCCCACATGTCTGGGGAGCCCTGGCACCCTGAGGCTGTGAGTGAGGTTTTCTCTGCCAGGTGCCTGTGAGATGTGAGTGACTGCTGCCAGAGCAGGCACTGCCATCGCTGTGCTGGCTTGGGAACTTCTGCTGCAGCTGGGCTGCGTGCAGCGAGCTGCAGTGTGCTGGAAGAAGAGCTGCAGGGTTTAAACACAGCCTGAGTAGTGACCTTCATGGGGAGGGGGACAGGACCTCCTGACTCTGCAGACTTCCAAGTTCCTTCGAATATTTTCCCATCAACATCTTCACCCATGCAGAACTTTCCTCCTCCCTCATGGTGAGGTTCAGCTCAGCATTTTCCAGTGCCAGGATGATCTCTGTGCCTGCTGCAGGGAGCTGTGCTGCTGCTTCTGGAGGCAGCTGCTCTCAGGAGCCTCTTCCCATCCCTTTTCCTCTCTGGGTTTCTAGAGAGCAAGTGATGCTGACAGGAGTTGCTGGCGAGCAGAGAGGCTGAGCAGTTGGATTACCCAGGGAGCTGACATGCCAGAAGGCTTCAGAGGGAGGCAAGGAGGAGCTGGGTGGAGCTGAACTTCAGTTTTGTGTAGATGAGGTCTCTGGACCTGGGTGAAGGTAGGTGGTTGTGGAGGTTGTTTTAGAGGATGATGATCTCCCTTCTGAGGGCAGGATGAGGGAGCTGAGTCTCTGTAGCTGGGAGAAGAGGACACTGAAAGGCTGAGGGAGCTGGGGGTCTTAGCCTGCAGCAGAGCAGCCTGAGGGCTGCCCTCATTGCTGGGGATAAAGCTGTGAGGGCTGGAGCCAGGCTCTGCTCAGGGATGGCCAAGGACAGCACAAGGGGCACTGGGGACAAGCTGGAGCAGAGGAGCTGCCAGGGGAACAGAAGGGAAAACGTTGTCCCTGTGAGGTTGGCAGAGCCTGGAGCAGGCTGCCCGGAGAGGTCTCTGGAGACATTCCCAAGCCACCTGGATGTGTTCCTGTGTGACCTACTCTGGGTGATCCTGCTCTGCCAGGAGGCTTGGACTGGAAGATCTTTGGAGGTCTCCTCTAACATTCTGTGATTCTGGGGCTTTTATCCTTGCAAAAGAAGTGTTCTCAGCAGGCTGCTGGGCTTCAAGGAGCTCTTTCACCTTTTCAGTGCCAATCTTCAGAGCTTCCCTTGCTCTTTGAATTGCTTTGGAAGAAGCCAGTGCAGTCTCCCTTGTTCCTGTGGGGATTTTTGGTGACCATACCAGTCCCAGGAGTGGCAGAGTGATCTTCCATAATGAGAAGAGGGAGAACAATGAGAGTGGGCTTTGTGTTCTGGCTGCAGGGGTTTCAAAGAGCTGTGTGGTACTTCAGCACCTTCAGGCTGTACATGATGCTTTGGAACCAATCCATTTGCCTGGCCTGGAGAGCTGGTGGTTAAAAGAAGGGCATTAAAAGGATGATGTGCAGGTAGCACTGAAGGTTCTCTTAATGGAGACACAAAGCCCATGCAGTGTGAATGAGCTCAGAATGGGGCTTAGGAATCTCTGGTGCAGGCTGCTTGGTGCTATCACCAGTGGAGTTTTAATGCTGGTTTTATTGGGGAGCTATTTTGATGCCTTAAGCAGTGGCAGCTGGTGGTGCCAGGCCTCCTCTCACAGCCAGGCCTGGGGGGGTTACAGATTTGTGCTCCAGTGCCACCCCCAGAGTTCTTTCCTAGCTCCAAACCCAGCTTAGCCTGGGTCCTGCATGCCTCTGGTTAGAGCTGCCCAGGTTTCTCTGGACCCTCTCTGGGACTTGCCTCTCTTCATGTGCACCAGCTGCCCAGCTCCCTGTGTGGATGGGGGTGGCTGCAGGCTGCAGCAGAAAGCAAACCCAACCCAAGGCCAAAGCCTGCTGCTCTCTGTGGCCCTGGGCTGCCTTCTGCAGGAGCACTGCAGAGTGCTGATGGAGTCATTCCAGTTCTCCCTATCACCACAGTTGCAGGCTGACCAAGTGATTAGGAAGGAGTCTTGGGAGGAAGAGCTCCCTGGAGTGCCTGTTCCAGAGGGTTAGGTCAGGTTGTTTTCAAGCTTGGAAACACAAGCCGTTGCTTTGAGCCCAGACACTTCTCCCCTGGCTACACCCTGGCTTTAAAATGGTTCCACCCTAAACCAGCTTTAGCTCAAAGCTCAGTGTCTGTTTCCTTTCCCCACCCTGCATTCCATTTTCCCCAGGCTCCAGAGCCCTCCTCCTCTTCTTCCTCCTCCCTGTGGTAACAGCCCTGGCTCTGCTAATCTGCCTCCACTCCCAGATCAGAGGCACTTCCCCTCTCTTGGGTGTCCTTCTCAGGATTTTATTTGTTCCTTGAGCCAAGGTTACACCAGAGGCCTTTTCACAGAGGCCTCCCAGAGATGGGCTTTGTACTTCTGTTGTTTCTTTCCTGAAGCTGCAAGTGAGAAACCAGGAGGGGTTGTGATTTCAGCAGCAAATCCAATCCTGCTTCGCAGTCATCGCTGCTCAGAGCTTCCCCTGCCCTACTTGGGCTGCTGCTTTTGCAGCCAAAAGGTCCCTGAAGGGGGCTGGAAGGTGGCTGCAGAGGGACTGTTTCTGAAGTCCTGGGGTGATAGGATGAGTGGTTTGAAATGAGAGCAGAGCAGATTGAGATTGGATGTTAGGAAGAAGCTCTTGACTGTGTCTGTGGTGGAACACTGAACAGGGTACCCAGGGAGGGATGAGGCCTCAGCTCCCTCCCTGGGCAACCTGCTGCAGGGTTCCAGCAGCCTCCTGGGGCACAACTTGCTCCTCACCTCCAATCTCAATCTGCTCTGCTCTCATTTCAAACCACTGCCCCTGGTGCTGTTCCTGCAGGCCTTTGGGAGCAGTCCCTCTGCAGCCTTCTTGTAGCCCCCTTCAGGTCCTGGCAGGCTGCTCTGAGCTCTGCCTGGAGCCTTCTCTTCCCCAGGCTGCACACCCCCAGCTCCCTCAGCCTGGCCCTGTGGCAGAGGTTCTCCACCCCCCTGAGCATTTTCCTGGCCTCCTCTGGACTCTCCCCATCAGCTCCAGGTCCTTGCTGTGCTGAGGGCTCCAGAGCTGGACACAGCCCTGCAGGTGAGCTCTCACCAGAGCAATGGGGCAAGAAGAGAGTTGGGAAATCACAGCCTTGAAGGAAGCCAAACATTTGGTTCCATAAGGATCCACTTAAGAGATCTTAACAGCCTTTAACATAGTGGTGGTTTTTAATGGTCATATACATGGTGATCAAATATCTAAGCTTGCCTGGTAGTTTCCTGAGTGATGAAATTGGAGCTCATTTGGAATGCTGTGCACACTTATTACATCCACATGTGGCATGAGCTCTGGGAAGCAGCTCTAATCAAAGCCAACACAGCTCATGGCATCACTTCCCTCTGTGAGCAGTGCATGAGGGTGCTGGCTTTGCTGAGCAAGGAGGGACTGGGGAAACACTTTGGAAGGAGCTCTGCTGGGAAGGAGGTATCTGAGATACAAGCAGCAAGGCTATTTTTAGCAGCTGGTAAGAGACTGTCATTTTCCTTCCAGCCTTGTTGCTCCTTTGTTGTTGGTTGCTTTATTCCCAGGAGAGCACTGGGGGATGGAAGCAGGTTGGGGCTTTTCTTCCCCTGTGAGTTTCAGGATGAATGATCTCCTTTGCACAGAGAGAGATCAACCCAAATCTCCATGAACTTACACAAGGAACATCCCCCCTGCAAGTTTAGAGTAAATGTGGTGTTAGAGAGTGACAGCATGGGGGTGGGGGTGGGAACCACCTCTGGGGATCACAGCATCACTAAGGTTGGAAGAGACCTCGAGGATCATCGAGTCCAACCTGTCACCCAGCACCTCATGACACCAAGAGCCACATCCAGTCCCCTCTTGAGCAGCTCCAGGGCTGGGGACTCCACCACCTCCCTGGGCAGCACATCCCAATGACCAATGACTCGCTCAGTGAAGAACTTTCTCCTCACCTCCAGCCTAAACCTCCCCTGGCACAGCTTGAGACTGTGTCCTCTTGTTCTGGTGCTGCTTGCCTGGGAGAAGAGCCCAACCCCCACCTGGCTACAACCACCTCCCAGGTAGTTGTAGAGAGCAGTGAGGTCTCCCCTGAGCCTCCTCTTCTCCAGGCTAAGCAACCCCAGCTCCCTCAGCCTCTCCTCCCAGGGCTGTGCTCAAGGCCTCTCCCCAGCCTTGCTGCCCCTCTCTGGACACCTTCAAGTCTCTCAATGTCCTTCTTAAACTGAGGAGCCCAGAACTGGACACAGGACTCCAGGTGTGGCCTAACCAGTGCAGAGTACAGGGCACAATGACCTCCCTGCTCCTGCTGGCCACCTGGGCACACTGCTGGCTCATGTTTAGGCAGCTGTCAATCAGCACCCCCAGGTCACTCTCTGTTTGGGAGCTCTCAGCCACTCTGACCCCAGCCTGTAATCACCCAGGGCCAAGCCCCTGCTCCAGCAGGGCACCCACAGAGCCTGCCCAGGAACACAGTGCCCAGGGGGGGTTGGAAGCTCTGCACACCAGGAGACTCCACAACCTCTCTGGGCAGCCTGCTCCAGGGCTCTGCTCCCTCACACCAAACAACTTTCTCCTCATGGAACCTCCTGGCTGCCACTCTGTGCCCATTGCTCCTTGTGCTGTCCCTGGGCACCACTGAGCAGAGCCTGGCCCCAGCCTCTTGCCCCCACAGCTCCTTTAGCTCCCCTCTGGGGCTGCTCTGCTGCAGGCTCTCAGCCCCAGGGCTCTCAGCCTCTGCTGCTCCCAGAGCTGCTCCAGGCCCCTCAGCAGCTTCCCAGCCTGCCCTGGACTCTCTCCAGCAGTTCCCTGTCTCTCTTGAGCTGGGGAGCCCAGAGCTGTCAGGCAGCTCTGGGAGGATACTCAACACAGGTAGAAGAACCTCAGACAAGTCTGTAACTTCAGCTAAGCTTTTCCAGATGGGTTTGGCTCAGGTGAAGGTTTGGCAGAGCCCTTGGCAGCAAAGCTGAGTTTAAGCAGCCCCTGCTTCCCCTTGGCACTCAATTGCACCCCCATGGTGGCCTGCAGTTGTTCTGGACTGGGCTGGGGAGCTGCTCTGGGGCTTAGAATAACTTTTTGAACAAACCAGCTTATTTTGAATGCTTTGATTCCTGTCTGGAGTTCATCTCAAGTAACAAACAAGCAGGACAAGAGGTGGAAGGGCTCCTGAGGGCTTCCTGAAATGCTGCAGGTTGAGAGGGAGGACTGGAGAGCTTTGGCTGCCAGCGCTGGGCTGCCCAGGGCGTGCTGGCTGGCTGGGTGCCCCCAGCTGGCTGGCAGTTGGGGCATTCTGGTGAGGGAGGCAAGGGCTTGCTGGAGCCTGGAGTGTGACCCCATTCATCCTGGAGGCTCAGGAGACCAGGGGAGAAGCATTGCTGCTTTGAGCTGCTGCCAAAGAGAAAGGGGCTTTGAAGGGAAGATGACAGGCTCCTTGGATCTGCTCTTACCCTGAGACTCTGATCAAAAGAGCAATATTGAGGAGTAGTGACCTGGCAGAACGTTGCCTGCAGTGCCTGGGGCAGAGCTTTGTTTCTGCTTTGAGTCCTCCTGCAGCAGCTGTAAGCCCACTTGGCTTTTATTCACACCTTTCTCTCTTCCCATGGTTTAGTCCTCCAGCTACAGACTCTAGAAGCTCCTCAACTGTGTCCATGAGAGAGCAGGGAGGGAAGGGGAAAGGAAGGAAAAGGGACTAAAAAAGCCCCAAACAACAAATGATGAAAGACAAGGACAGGAGTGGGAGTCTGGGAAACAGCAGGGAACACCACTGGGGTTACTGGGAAGGTAGAAACAGGAGACAAAGGAGGAGGAAATGGTGTAAGAGAAATGGATGCTGAGCAGGTTGAATCATAGAACAGTTTGGGCTGGAAGGGAGCTCCAAAGGCCACCCAGTGCACCCCCTGCCCTCAGCAGGGACATCCTCCCCTGCAGCAGCTTGCTCACAGCCTTCTCCAGCCTCACCTTGCACAGCTCCAGCCATGAGGCCTCAGCTCCCTCCCTGGGCAACCTGCTGCAGGGTTCCAGCAGCCTCCTGGGGCACAACTTGCTCCTCACCTCCAATCTCAATCTGCTCTGCTCTCATTTCAAACCTCTGCCCCTGGTGCTGTCCCTGCAGGCCTTTGGGAGCAGTCCCTCTGCAGCCTGCTGGGAGCCCTTCAGCTGCTGGCAGGCTGCTGTGAGGTCTGCCCAGAGCCTTCTCCCACAGCCCAGAAGCATCATGCTCAGGACACAGGGAGAAGTTTGCTGAGTCTCAGACACTGGAGGTATTCAAGCAATGTGTGGCCATGGCACTCTGGGACATGGTTTAATGGTCATGGTGGTGTTGGCTGGGTGGTTGGCCTGGGTGACCTCAGTGGCCCTCTCCAACCCAAATGCCTCTATGTAAAACAGCACAGTACCCACCCAAGGCACTTTGCTACAGGCTCTGTGTTGGGGAAGGCAGGCTGCTGTCACAGAGTAACTGCAAAATAATGATCTGCTAAAGAGACTAAAGAGCTCAGGGGTTGCCAGCAGCATTAATCCCCTGCTTAGCTCTCTGCCCCTGCTGGCATTTCCTACCAGCGCTGCCCGGAGCCTGCGCAGGGCAGGGGCAAGGGGCTGGCTCTGCAGCGTGAGAAATGGGCTGGGGGGGGCTGGATGGAGCTCCACCTGATCCCTCTGCCTGGGGTCACTGCACACCAGCACCTCCTCTCCTGCAGCTGGGCTTGTGGGCTCTCCAAACGCTGTGGTGCACAGCTGAGCTGCCTGGGCAGCGGCAGGGGCTTGGAGGAGCTGCCTGGGCAGGGAAGCAGCAGGGCCTTGGAGGAGCTGCCTGGGCAGGGAAGCAGCAGGGGCTTGGAGGAGCTGCCTGGGCAGGGAAGCAGCAGGGGCTTGGAGGAGCTGCCTGGGCAGGGAAGCAGCAGGGGCTTGGAGTCAGAGAAAGCTTTGGCTAAATCTCCCCCAGAAGCTGCACTAAGGGGAAAGGGAGAAGCGGCTTTGGAGGCACCGTGAGGAGGAACCTGGTGGGGTTTGGGGGTTTGGTGTAGCCAGAGTATTTTAGTCCTGATGTGACTAAGTGGGGTATTTACTTTGCTGCAATGTGTGTTTGATTAGGTTACATCAGCTATAAATACTGGAGGCTCTGAAGCCTCTCTCTCGGTGCTGCCTCTGCTCTTGGCTGCTGAGGGGAGTTTAATGCCTTGTTGTGGTTACAATTAATCTGCCTGTGCTTTAGCAATTAGTGTTTATGTGCAGCAGGCAGCAGCAGGCTCTGGCAACTGTCAATCAGCATCTGGAACTGGCTCTGCAATGGGACTGGAGAGAGCACAAGGTGATCTGCTGCCTGCCCAGCGAGCTGCCAGCACCATTGTGCTGTCAAACAGCCTCCTGGCCCCAGCTACCCTCTGAGCTTCGCCGTGCGGGCAGCGAGGGGCAGGGCAGGAGCGGTGCTGAGGCATTGATTTGATGAAGCTGTCTGCAACGCTTCCCCCTCTAATGGGCTGCAGTTTACCTTCCTCACCACCTTCTGTAGCAGCTGCTGGGTTTTAAGCCCTGGGAATTTCCCTTTATGCTCAAATGTTTGATTTTAAACCAAACTTCATTAGCATCTAGACAAACAGGCTGGAGGCAGTCCCTCTGCAGCCTTCTGGTAGCCCTCTTCAGCTACTGGGAGGCTGCTCTTAGGTCTCCCTGGAGCTGAGCTTCTCCAGGCTGAGCAACCCCAGCTCCCTCAGCCTGGCCTTGCAGCAGAGGTGCTCCAGCCCCCTGATTAAGCTCAAGCAAGAGGATCTTTTGACCAGGCCCCTCCAAAACCATAACCAATTCTCAGGGAGGAATTGAGCTCCTCACAGCTCTTCCATGGTTTTGTTTGCATTCACTAATTGATGTTTGTTAATAATCCATTATGGCTCTAGACAGCTTCTCTGTAGGTACCTGTTGGCAAGTGGCTAATCTGTGTCCTTGGGCTTTGTTGTTCACTGCCATCCCTGTAGAACACCTTGCCCTGTGCTAGGTGCTGGGAGCTGCTGATTGCTGTGTGGTTTGCAGATAAGTGACCCCAAAGGGATTTACTCCAATCAGCAGCCTGCTGCTGTACCCTGCTTAGCACTGGAGGTTTCAAACCTGCATCCTGGGGATGAAATGAAAGACTGAGAAGTTGGACTAGGGGAATAAAGTGATGGAAAAAACCCAAACCACCAGAACTTCAAACATTTGAGTGTCCTTTCAGTACTAGCAGGGTCCTGAAGTCTCAGCCCCAGACCAACCCAGCCATCAGTGATTTACTGGTTGGGGGAAGGTTGCACCCATCTCTCCCCCTCTGCCCTGCCTTTGCAGTGCCTGGCACTGAAGGCCCAGCCCAGTGGTGGGCAGAGGGGCACAGGCTGGAAGGACACAACCCCTCAGCTGTGGGCAGGGTTTCTGTGGTGCTTCATGTCTGAGCAGCCAGGTTTGCCTGTGGGAAAGGGTAGATGAGAAACCATCATAGAATGGTTTGGGTTGGAAGGGATCTCAAAGCTCATCCAGTTCCAACCCTGTGCCATGGGCAGGGACACCTCCCACCAGCCCAGGCTGCTCAAGGCCTCATCTTGAGCACCTCCAGGGAGGGGACAGCCACAGCCTCCCTGGGCAACCTGCTCCAGTGTCTCACTGCCCTCACTGGAAAGAATTTCTTCCTCATCTCCAGTCTCAATCTGCCCTCCTCAAGCTTCAATCCATTGCTCCTCATCCTATCACTCCAAGCCATTGTGAAAAATCCCTCCCCAGCTTTCTTGTGTCCCCTTTCAGCTACTGGAAGGCTGCTCTGAGGTCTCCCCAGAGCCTTCTCTTCTCCATGCTCAACAGCCCGAACTCTCCCAGCCTGTCCCCACAGGGGAGGTGCTCCAGCCTCTGATCATCGTCATGGCTTCCTCTGGACCCACTCCAGTGGTTCCATGTGCTGGGGGCACAGGCCTGGATGCAGTGCTGCAGGTGGGGTCTCAGCAGGGCAGAGGAGTAGTCACCTCCCTTGTCCTGCTGGTCACAACACCTGAGGAGGGGCAGTGAGGCCAGGATCGGTGGTGGTCAGTTCCTGCTGCTTGGTCGTTGTGCCTCGGGACTCTGTGTCTGACAGCATCTTCCCTCCTGCAGGTGCTGAGGTGACAGCCCCAGAGCCCAGCAGCTCTGACAGCAGAGTGGAGCGGCCAGACCCTTACAGCCAGGTGGAGGAGGCCCTGCTGGGGGCAGAGGGCAGCTACATCTCCCAGCCCCTCACTCCCGAGAAGGAGGACGCGCTCCAGGCCGCCACCGTCGCCAACCTGCGCGCAGCGCTCATGAGTAAGAACAGTTTGCTGTCCCTGAAGGCTGACATGCTGGGAGAGGACAGTTCCCTGCTCTTTGAGTACCTCCCCAAAGGCACCCACTCTCTCTCTCGTAAGTTTGCCTTCTCAGCTCTTTTGGGGGGTGTGGCTGGCTGCCAAGGGACAGGAGGGTGCAGGTCGCTGCCTCCTTTGTTGCCGCTGATGTGGTTAGAGCCAGCTTCAGGTCCTGCTCCGTCCCCTGTCCCCTAGTACTTGCAAACCTGGGGCTGGTATGGAGCCAGCTTTCGTGTTCATTGCTGAAGCCATGAGAAGTAGTATTTGGGGTGTGTGTATCTGCAGCCTTCATCCTCAACCTCCTCTTCTGCTTGATGGCAAAATGCTGCTTACAGCCCAAAGGAGAAGTGGTGGTTGGGAGCCTTGTGGTGACCACAGGGGGGGTCGGGGGCCTTATGTTAAGCAAGGTGACTCCAAAGGGTTTGGATCTGAGGCTGACTGATGTTAGTCTTGCCTGTTGCTCCTGTGGCTTGGTGGCTTGCCTGATCTCCTAAAGCCCTCAGCAAGGAGCAGCTCTGGGTTGTTGTGTTGTATTTGCACCTGGAAATGAGAGTTGTTCTTCCTGCTGGTCAGCTGCTGCAGAGAGCTGGGGTGTGCCCTCGGGGGGGCAGCTTGGTTTCCCTCAGGCTTTTGTATTCTCTTCATTGCAGTCAGAAAAACCTCTCCTGTGTACCCAGAAATGCAAACAGATACTGATTCTTGCTCATGCTCTGGGGAGCTGGGGATAGAACTTGTGACAGAAAGCAGAGCAAGGGCTGCCTCTGAGTGCTGTGTGGGAGCTTCCAGCAGGAAAGGTTTCTTTTCCTCTGTGCTGGGACAAACCACCCTGCTAGTTAAACAGAATGAGGAGTTCTTTTCTCTTCCCTTCTTCTGGTTTTACTTGGCTGAGTGGGAAAAGGGAACTGTTAGCTGTCACCCCTATGGTACAGGGAGTAACTGCACAACCTAGTGTCAGCCTCAGGATCTCTCTCTCATGCCTGAGCTGTAGGATTGCTTATAAAGCATCTAAGTTTAGAGAGGCAAAATAAATCTTGTGCCCTGTTCTGTAGCTTGGCTGGCTGGGGGGGAGTCACTGATGCTGCACTCTTCTGGTTCAAACCATCACCCCTTGGCCTGCCCCAACAGGCCCTGCTCAAAAGTCTGGCCCCAGCTTTCTGATGGGACCTGGTAAGCACTGAAATGCCACCAGGTGGTCTCCCTGCAGCCTTCTCTCATGCAGGCTGAGGATCTTGGTCTTTATGGGAGCAAAGTGAATTGCAGAAGGGAAAGAGACAACTGCTCACTTGGCCTGGAGCTCTCGCCCCAGCAGATGTGGCTGTGTCTTGGTGAGAGGATTTCTCACAGAAGCAGGCAGGGAGGGGAGGCATTTTTCTTTCATCTCACTCAGATTCACAGCTATTGATTCCTTCCTAATCACTGGAAAAAGGTGTTCTGATCTGTGGCTCAGTTGCTTTGAAGTGGAGGCTCCTGAATGCAGTGGGCCAGCAGGCTTCCTGAGGACCTTCAGTCTAGGAACTCCCAGGGAGCAGATCCTGGTGCTCTGGAAGCAGGCTCCAGCTCAGTGCTGGCTGTGTGGGTGTTCTTCAGGGCTCTCCTCAAACACACTTTGAGGGTGTTGAGCCATTTGAAGTCCTGGGTCATATGAGGGAAAACCAACCAAAACACCACCACCACACAGGTGGGGGGAGGAGGCAGGAGGCAGCAGGGAGGGAGAGAGAGATCCCATTTGAAAGCCCAGAGCAGCAGTTTTCAGCTGTCTGGCCTGGAAAGGAAAGACATTAATTTCAACAAGTTTAAGTGATCAATCTCACTTGAGTTTAAAAACATGAAGTGTGGTTTTAATCTGAGCTGCTGTCCCTGGCTTGTCTCTCCTGCAGCTCTGCACTGAGTTACTGAGTCAAGGAGCTGTGTTCTCATTCATTTTTCTTTCCTGGAGGAAGAAAAAAAACCTTAATGGAGATAGACAGGAGAGAAAAGTAAGAGTGTATTAGCCATGTCTAAGCTGATGAGCCTCTTCTCAAGGGGACATTCCTCCCCAGGTTCCTGCAGACATGACAGGGTTGGGTTTTTTATTCCTCATGGCTTAAAGTGTTGTAGAAAACATTAGAAGATAGCCCAAGGGTCTGATTTTATCCCATGCTCTTGCTCCTCATTCACTGTGGATTCTAGGATACAACTCCCTGCAGGGAGGTTGTAGCCAGGTGGGGCTTGCTCTCTTCTCCCAGGCAGCCCGTGACAGAACACGAGGCCACAGTCTCAGGCTGCACCAGGGGAAGTTTAGGCTGGAGGTGAGGAGAAAGTTCTTCCCAGCAAGAGAGATTGGCCATGGGGATGTGCTGCCCAGGGAGGTGGTGGAGTCCCCATCCCTGGAGGTGTTTGAAAAGAGCCTGAATGAGGCACTGGGTGCCATGGTTGAGCTGATCAGATGGTGCTGGGTGAGAGGTTGGACCTCTGAGGTCTTTTCCAACCTGGTTAATTCTGTGTTCTGGATTGATCCTGTAGGCCCTCTCCATACAGCAGCAGCCAGGTGACTGCCCAGGCAGTGCAGCATCACAGGCTGATGGGGGCTGGAAGGGACCTCTGGAGACTGCTGGGTCTTGGTTGTTCACTCCCTGCTCTGGAAGGGCCTGTTCACAGCACTTGGGATGTTGTCCATGTGTCCAGGAGGTCACAGAATCACCAGAGGCGGAAATGCCTGGAAAGGTCACCTAGCTTAACTCCCCTGCCTCCTCCCCACCCCCACCTCCCTCTTCCCCAGGCAGCTCCTGTTCCCTCTTCACACCATCTTCCACCCTGCCTGAAGAGCTCCTGCTCCACCACCAGCGTTTTGCCCCCAGCCCAGAGCCAGGGCAAGACCCTCTGCAGGGGTTTTAGGCTGGGCCTTTAAAACCCTGTTAGAGACTTTGAGCAGAAAGGTAGAAAGATAGAAACCAATCACTGCTGGGTGTGAAAAGGAAAACCAAAGAGAGCTCTGAACAGCTTCCATTTGTTCTTGCTGAGCTGCTCTGCAAAGTTCATGTTGAGGGGGGGAAATTTCAGCCCCCCTCAGCCTCACCCAGGCAAGAGAGCAGCCAGAGGAGCTCAGCCCAGCCCACACCCGTGCAGGAGAGTGCAGCAGTCAGTATCCACAGCAGGAGTAGTGGAGTTGGCCCTGACAGCCGGGGGGCCACCAGGCCCCCCGGCCTTTGTTGTCACCACCACCAGCACCCAGTGTGCACCGTGAGCACTAACCTGAGGTGAGAGGAGGATCCTCCAGCCCCGAAGGGCTCAGCTTAGGGCTGCAGCCCCTCCCGGTGGGCAATAAATAGGGCGGTGGGTGGGGAGGGCCAAGTGGCCACACCTGGGGTGGGAGGAGACCCCAACAGAGCACAGGTGCCCTGGGTTTGAGGGGGAAAAGGGGGAAAATGAGGTGGTGGTGGGGTGGGAAAGGGGCAGATAGTGAAAGCTGTGTTGTTGAGAAAGAATGGAGGTTAAAATAGTATCCAAGCAGGAGGCATTCAGTGACTGCTGGCTGCTCCGTGTGGCTGCTCCCAGGGTGCTCCACTCACTCCTCTTGGATGTCAGATAATTTACTGACAAAGCCAAACGTGACTTTGCTAGCCCAGCATTCAGGTCAATAAACAAAACCCCTCAGCCCTTCTGCTAAGGTGAATGTACAGCATTACCATCTCAGCAGACTCTTGATCTCAGCTTGCAGGGGTTTTGGGGTGGTTTTCCCACCCATCTGTGTGTGGGGGAGGGGGCTTGCTTCTGAGAGCAGGCTGTGTGAAGCCAGGACACTGCTGGGCTGAAGAGCAGCCAATGGGTTTAGCTGGCAGAGTTGAACTCTCCCACAGCTAAGCAGGAACAGTCCCTGCCACAGTGAGCCCTGTGCTCTCCCCTGTGTGAGCATGGAGACAATCTGAGTGTGGGATGGAAACCCTTTGTCCTCCAGGCACAAGGGCAGGAGTTGCAAGGAGCAGTAAAAAGAAGAGAGAGTTCTCCCAGCAGGAGAGCTGCACTGCCCTGCCAGGAGTGGTTCTCTGGTCCTGGTACCTGGGCAGCAGATCCAAGTTTGAGTAGGGGAAGAGCTGGATGAGGCCCTTGGTGCCATGGTGTAGTTGATTAGATGGTGTTGGGTGAAAGGTTGGGCTTGCTGATCTCAAAGGTCTCTTCCAACCTTGATTCTGTGAACTGCTGAAGCCTGGGATGTGCAGGGGCTGTTGCAGCACTGAGGCAGTCAGACAGCAGCAGGGCATTTCTAAACCTAACCTGCTCAGACCAGTCTAAAATCAGAAGGGGAAACAGAAATCACCAAGTGCCTTGCTAGTGAGGTGCTGCAGCTGCCAGCCAGCCTGCAGCTGGGGGGCTCTGGGGCTAGCAGAGGCTGGTGGTGTGTGCTC
The DNA here is from genome assembly GCF_026170545.1 of Melanerpes formicivorus. Classification (NCBI taxonomy): domain Eukaryota; kingdom Metazoa; phylum Chordata; class Aves; order Piciformes; family Picidae; genus Melanerpes; species Melanerpes formicivorus. The sequence continues at coordinate 15,211,963 of NW_027142371.1, read as the reverse complement.
ACACTGACCTTGCTCATGGGCTGGCCAGAAACCTGGGGAGCAAAGTGTCAGTTGTTCCTGGGGACCAGCAAGGTCCCCTGGGGAGCCATTGGTTATTGACCCTGCAGAGTGTGTGCTTGCAGATGCCTTTGTGCACCAGAGGCTCAGTTTTCCTCCTCTCTCCATGTTCTCCCAGTGTGCAGCTGGGATCATTCTGTGCTGCCTGCAGCTCCGGCAGTGCTGCTCTGCTGAGCTCCCCGGGTGTGTGTCTTAACTCCACTTGTGCTGCTGACCTTTGGTCCCCTTGGTCTGTCTGCTTACACCACATCTGCAGAGCTCTCAGAGGCTTTGCTCAAATGTTTTGTGGCTGGTTTTGCCAAGTGTCATCCAGAGGATTTTAATCCCCATTAGAAAGTCACAGTGTGCCCCAAGGAGTATGCAGGAGGTGGGCAGGGGAGCTGCTGATCATCACCTGGCTGAAGGTGCTCCAGGGCCACATCTCTCCAGCTTCCTGCAGAAGGGGCTCAGGGCACTTTGCTTTGGTTGCACGCCAAGAGAGGACACTGGAACAGGTTGCTCAGGGGGCTGTGGAAGCCTCCTGCCCAGAGGTGTTCAAGGCCAGGCTGGAACAAAAATGGGAATGCAATGGAGCAGAACTAGAAGTGGGGAGATGGAGATTGGCTGTGAGGAAGAAGTTGTTGCCCAGGAGGGTGGTGAGAGCCTGGCACAGGCTGCCCAGGGAGGTGGTGGAAGCCTCCTGCCTGGAGGTGTTTGCAGCCAGGCTGGAGGTGGCTGTGAGCAACCTGCTGTGGTGTGAGGTGTCCCTGCCCATGGCAGGGGGTTGGGACTGGCTGAGCCTTGAGGTCCTTTCCAGCCCTAACAATTCTGTGATTCTGTGGATGAGGCCTTGAGCAGCCTGGGCTGGTGGGAGGTGTCTGCCCACAGCAGGGGCTTGGAGCTGGATGATCTTGGAGGTCCCTTCCAACCCAACCCAGGCTGTGAACCTATGAAATTCATTGGTTCATTTCCAGCTTTGGGAGTCAGACAAGTCTCAGCTCTGGGGGTGCCTGGCTGCCATGAAGGGCAGCTCTGCCCCATGGCCAGCAGAGCACACTGCATGCTTCTCTCTCTCTCTAAGTTTGGCTTTTCCTGTTTACCCTGTTGCAACAGACACTGTTTATAGAATCCCTGCCTATGCAGCTCCTTGTCCAAGTGATTGCATGGCACACAGAGCCCTCTTCTTTGGGGCAGAGCAGCTAATAATGTTATTTTTAGTCAGTTGGAGCCAATGGTTTACACTTCCACTGCCCCTTCAGGGAATGCATTGCTCAGCTTTGCCAAGAGGGAGCTGAAGGGACTCAGTTTTGGGGTGGAAAATTGTGTGTGGTGAATGAAGCTTTGGGAGAGAATGGATGGGATTTGAAATGAGGTCTAATAACTTCTGCCTGTCTCTTTCCCCCCTGTCCAGCTGTCAGAGTCCTGTGTTTGTAGAAATGCTGTTTCTGGGCACAAAGCTGCCTGAGGGAAAAGTGCTCCTGGGGTCTGACTGGGAAGTTACAACATTGCTCACTTCAACAGAAATGTAGGGAGGAAAATAAAAGCTTGTTCTTTATGGTGCTACTCAGAGTGGGGCAACTCAAACTTGGGTGCTGCCTGTACAGGTGGTTGCTGTGGGTGTCCTTCCCTTGTGCTGCCTGCAGTTGTTGAAAGCAAATAAATGCCTGTTGTTGTGGTACCCATTGCTGGGCATCTCTGTGGGTGACTGAGTTTCCTCTTTCTCCTTGCTCTGTTTCATTGCTCATTCAGCAGCCTTTAACTTCAAGTGGTGGATGGTGTCTGAGAATCCTAGAGTTGCTCAGGTTGGAGGAGACCCTTGAGATCATCAGGTCTGAGCACTGAGCCTGCTCTGCCAAGCTTGCCACTAAGAGCTCTGTAGAGATGCTGCTGAAGAATGAACCAAGCCAGACCCCACTGGCTTCTCTCTACCATAACCTGAACCACTGCTTGGTTAAGGAAGGGCAACCTAGAGATGCCTCTTAAGTTGCCCATGGTCAAACTTGTAGCTTCACTGTAAGCAGAGCAGTTTGGATCCATATGGAATGTTTGGAGGGGGGGAAGGAGAACCAGAGAACTGTTTGGGTTGGGAAAAGCCTCTAAGATCATGGAGTTCAAGCACTGGCCCACCACCACCATGGCCATTAAACCATGTGTAGGCAGCAGCTCTGCTCTGGCCCTGGAGAGCTGGGGTGCTGGTAACAGACCCTGACAGGCAGTACTGAGGGATGGGTTTGCTTTAGTTCTCCACTGAGTGGCCAGGGTTCTGGCATTTTGTTGTCCTGCCTTTAAACTCCAACAGCAAGAGAGGAGGAAAACTCCACACTCAAACAGAGTTATCCAGGGAGTGAAAGCTTCCTGGCTGCAGGCGAAGCAGAGGGAAGCAAATCAAAGCTCCAGCTCCTGGCCCAGGAGCAGAGCTTCCTCTGGGAGCTGCTACAAGGTTTGGGATTGGTGGTGGTGAGGAACCTGGGTGCTGGTTTCACCAGAGGCTTTGCTGGGACCCAGATCCCAGCAGCTGGAAACTGGACTTGTTCTTTGCAGCTGTGTTACAGGGTGTGGGGGTGACATCTGTAAAGCTTGCAATCAAACTCTTCTCAACTAGAAATAAAGAAGGTTTTGGAGGCTGGAGTGCTCTGAGTATGATTTTTGTTGACTTTTGCACCATACTTACTTTGGGTTCTGCCTGCTTGCTTCCCCAAGAGAGCGACCTGCTGGATGTGTCCTCCCAATGTGCAGTCTGTGGCTGGTAAAGTTTGGTGTGGTGCACTCTGACCTCCACCACACAGCTTTTCCTTCTCTGCAGATGTGTCAGCTGGCTCTCAGGGCACTCTGTGCAGCAGTCAGCAGCTGGCTGTTGCTCCAGCATGGACGAGAGGGTGCCTTGGCCAAAGGAAGGATGTTTTCCTTTACAGCTGTGGCACATCTGTCAGTGTGAGGCCTGTCAGCTATCACTCTGTTTATCCCATTATTTTTTCTACAACTGTTTGAACTTCCATGCCTGCAAAGCCCGGAGTGCAAGGAGCACTCTTGCCCTTCTTTTGTAAAGCACTTTGAGATCGAGGACTGAGAGCACCAAGGAAACCCCACGGCCACAGCCTGAGCTCCGCAGCTCTGCCCTGCAGTCTGAGGCCAGTGAGTGGTGGAATCCACCTGGGGGGTGTGTGCATTCCTTCACCACCTGAAATGTCTGTGTGTGCCGTGGTGCTGCTCCAGGAGGTGTCCTTCAGGACCGTGACTGCTGTGGACCTTTGTGCTGCTTTCTCCCCGCAGACTCTGGCGCCTGTGCCACGCCACAGAGCTCCTCTGCATCCCCCACGCACGGAGGAGGCCTGTTGGGTGGGGAGGCAGCTTGTAAAACTGAGCCAATCAAGGCAGAAACCCCCAAGGCAGCCAGACCAAAAGCTCCTGGCATCAGTGTCCTGCTGCAGCCCCTCCCGTGGCTGAAGATCCTGCGTGAGGCTGCTGCTGGTTCACGTGGGTGAGATTCGTTTCCTGTGTTCCCCAGGGCCTGGCACCAACTCGAATCCTTCAAGGGGTGAATGTGATGGCAAAGTGGAAGCACCATCTCCCCCGCTGCCTTCATCACACCCTCTCACTCACAGCCCCCCTGAGGTCTCCTCTTCTGGTGATACATCACCAGAAGCCATGATCAAAGGAGAGGTGCCCTCCACAACCCAGGTAAGAGCCAGGGGGGGTCTGGAGAGACATTGCAATGCCAAGGGGGTTGCTAGTCACACTCTCCCCACTTGGAAAGGCTGCAGCTCCTCACTCTGATCTCTTAGCTGGCTCTGTTGAATACAGGTTATTTTCAAACCACAAGTATGGTGAGGTCAGGGCTGGTGTTGGCCTCATTCAGCCTCTTCTGCCTTCCCTCACCACAGCTTGCATTCAGAAAACACATCATGAAGTCTCTGTGTCCTTTAGATTGTAAATCCTTGGTCTGCAAACCATTGCATCCCATGGCAGCTCTGCAGCTCTCAGCACAAGAAGGACCAGAGGAGGCCACAGCAGTGCTGGCAGGGCTGGGAGCCCTCTGCTGTGAGCCAGGCTGAGAGAGTTGGGGGTGTGCACCCTGGAGGAGAGAAGGCTCCAGGGAGCCCTCCTGGTGGCCTTGCAGTGCTCAGAGGCTGAGCAGGAAGCTGGGGACAGACTTCTGAGCAGAGCCTCTTGGGACAGGCCAAGGAGTGATGGTTTGAACTCCAAGAGGGAGATCAGACTGGAGAGAAGGGAGAAATGTTTGACACACAGGGTGGGAGAGCCTGGCCCATGCCTGGCACCAGTGCAGCTCAGGTTGTTTGGGGCTGGGAGCAACCTGCTGTGGTTGCAGATGTCCCTGGTGACTGCAGGGGCTTGGACTGGGTGACCTTGAAAGGTCCTTTCCCAGCCAAACCAGCCTGGGATGCTAAGGACATCACAGCACAAAGCTAGCAAAGACCCCAACTGTCCACTGCCCACTTGTGGTGTTTCCCCTCTCTGTCTGAATTCAGGCAGAAGCTTCCTGTGTGAAGCAGTCAGGGGTCTGACCTGAAATCCCTCCCTTTCTGTGGCATCTCTTCAGCCTTCTGGAGTGGTATTTTAGTCCTGTTGGACAAATGGGTGACAGCAGAGCTTTGCCTTTGCCTTCCCCTGGAGCAGAGTGGTCAGAACAGCTGGTAGCCACTTGCTTGGTCTCCAGCAGACCTGTCCAGGCTGCATCATGCCCCTGCCTCACAGAGAGTTGCCATCTGCTGCATGCTGGCATACTGCACATGGGTCATGAAGGGAAAAACAAAGGGGGGGGAATCAGGTTTTATTTAGAACCTGGCTCAGCAGGGCCAGGGAGCACTGCACAAAGGCAGCTATGCAGGAGGGGCTGGCTTCTTAGGGACTGCTCTATGTGGAAAGGGGACAAAAGGAAACAGAAACCAAAGCACCACAAATCCCCCAGCCAGCTCTGGGGGGCTCAGGGAAGGTTCTCCAGTTCTGCTGTGTCTGCTGGAGGTTTTCTCTCCAGCATTCCCTGTGCCCTAACCGGGAGCTGCAGAGGCTCAGTGGGGCTGGAGCCTGAGTGCTCACCCAGGACCTAAACAGAGTCCTTAGGCTTGGAAAAGACCTCTAAGGGTAGAGTCCAATCATCAACCCAGCACCATCACCCACTAAGCCCTGTCCCCAGGTGCCATGGCCACAGGTTTGTTGAACCCCTTCAGGGGTAGGGACTCCATCACCTCCCTGGGCAGCCTGTGCCAGTCCCTGACCACTCCTGCAGCAAAGACATTGTTCCTAATCTCCAACCTGAGCCTTCCCTGGGGCAACTTGAGGCCATTTCTTGGTTACTGTCCTGACAGCATGGCCCAGTTAGCTTGGCTGTTTGCCAGAGGAAGCTTCACACAGCAGGCAGGGTCGGCAGGGCAGGTGGGGCAGCCTTGAGGAAGGGCTCAGGGTGAGGGGTGGGGGTCTGAGCTCTAACTGCAGAGCTGTGCTCTTGCCTCAGTGCCTGCCTTCACTCGGGTGTGCTTTTCCTTTGCAGGCCACTTGTGATGGGATTTTAGCACTCTGGCAGTTTGATAACTCTGATTCAGGTAAGCAGAGGGCAGCCCCTTGCCTTGAACCCTGCCAGGGGCACGCCAGGGGGCCCTGACCGGTACCCGGCTGTCCTTCCGCTGCAGATGCCAGCTTCTGCCGCTCGGAAGACGCCGACGCCGACAGCCTGTCCCTGGACTCGGCCCTGGCCAAGAGGCTGACCTGTGGCTTCTGCAGGAGGGTTTTCCAGCGTGCTGAAGAGCTGAAGGAGCACATCCACGAGCATGCCTTCTCCATGCTTCTCCCCTTTGACTTGGCTGAGTGCCCCCGGCCCGGGCCGGCCGAGGCGCTGCCGCCCAGGCAGCTCTCGCGCTTCCAGTGCTCCAAGTGCCCTGCCAGCTTCACCCTCAAGTCCAACATGGAGCGGCACGAGAAGACCATCCACTTCGACTGTAAGAAGATGCAGTGTCCTGGCTGTGCCAGGCTCTTTGGAGACAGGACAGACTTGCCCTGGCACCTCCTGGCCGTGCGCTCCACACCTCTCTCTGTCTCTCCTGTGGCGAGGGTGCACGGAAGGCCCTCACTAGCCCTCGGAGGGTGTTCTTGCCTGGGAGGGTTGGAGCTTTTGGACAGTGTAGGACCAAATGAGGCTCCTGAGGACGTGTGGCTGCTGGGGGGGGGTGAGCTGTGTCTCTGAAACTAGGAAAAGCAAATCCTCCTGGTGCTGCAGACAGCTGTGCAAGGCCCCAGGGCCACCCACGGCTGCTCAGGGGGGCTCAGATGCTGTGTAACTGCAGCCACGGGGCAGCTGCTGTCCCAAGGTGACTTCTGGCAGTGCAGCCAGTGGGCACCCAGGTGGTGTGGTCCTCCTGTGTGCTTGCACAGCCCTCAACTCCTCTTATCAGTAGATCTCAAAGTGCTTTATAAAAGAAACGGTGACCTTCCCCTCCTGCTCCCTGGGAAATAACAGACCTCAGCTTGGTGAGTGTGGAGAGGGGCAGTCAGTCTTCTGAGCTGTGATCTAGGGCTCTGTCCGTGAGACAACTCACACACTTCAGGATTTCTTTGCTTGGAGAGAGGAGCTGAGAGGTGCAGAGCCCTGGGGCAGGCTGCCCAGAGAGGTTGTGGAGTCTCCTGGTGTGCAGAGCTTCCAACCCCCCCGGGCACTGTGCTCCTGGGCAGCTGCTGTGGGTGCCCTGCTGGAGCAGAGGCCTGGACTGGGTGAGCTCCAGAAGCTGCTTTCTAACCCCTTCCACTCTGGGCTTCTGTGGCTTGCTGACTGTGTAAGGTCTCTCTAAACTCTTGAGGTTTCTGTTCTTTAAAGAGCAAAACAGTGCTGTGAGTTGCTGTGTGCAACAGGGGGGGCTTGGAAGCTGCTGCAAGCCTTCTTTGTGACATTTCTGTCATGTTTGAGGGGTTTTAGGGCTTTTGGCAGTGTCCTGTGAGCGTGGCTGTGGTTCTCAGGGATCCTCTGACTGTTTCTGGCTTTGCTTTGTGTCCCTGCATGGAAGCTGGCCAGAGTGAGTGTTGTGGAGTGTTAGGGTGCACCTAAACCCCCAGGGGGGTTGTTTCTGGGGGGCTGTGTGTCAGAGTCTTGCTGCAATTCTGGTTTAGGACATGAACTGATTACTCCTTTCTGAGGCTGACAGAGTTGTGCCTCTTGCTCTCTCCTGATGTGAATGAAACAGGTTCTGGTAGCTGCAGTGAGAAGAGCATCGTTCAGAGTGGGGCTTCCCACTGCACAGCTCAGCAGCAGCTGGAGTTGGGGGGGTTTGCTTTCCTTCAGGTGCAGGAGAGACAGCTGAGGAGATGAAAGCAGCTCCTGCCAAGCAGCCCTGGAGCTCCTCAGCACTGCTCTTCCTTGTCACCTTGTGGCACCTCGGGGAGACAAAGCCGAGCAGCAGCTGGCTGTGCAGGCAGTGGCTTTGGGCAGCTCCCCAGCAGAGGCTCTGGCAGAGCTGTTTGCTGTGGAAAGCTGGATGAGAGATCATCCAGCTCCTGCTGCCCTCACTCTGGCAGGGAGGGAACAGTCCTGCCTGGTAGTGAGGGAGCACTGTGGCAGGGTTTGGCTGGATCTGGATGCCAAGAGGCCAGCACCAACCACCTCAGCTAACTTTGGGAGGCTTTGTTCACCTGCTAGCAGTTGAGGATGGTTGATGCTGGATCATTCTTCTACTGCAGAGCTGAATTCAGCAGGGAACTGGTGTTCCATAGTGGCAGCCAACCCATTCCCTCTCCTGGAGGGTTAAGTAGTATTTTATTTGGCCTGTAGATCAGAGTGCTTCCTGACTTCAGCACTGGGAATGGCCAGTGTTTCCCTTCAGGATGAGGAGGAGGGCTTTAAAGTTGTCAGAACCTTAAGCAGATAAATAAACAGAAGAGAGCAGAGGCTTGCAGGGTTATGGAGAAGACATTTTCAAAGCAGGATTTGTGTGCTGGGAAAGGGTCTGGGAAGCTGATGGGAAGTGTGAGCTTGACAGGGAAACTGCTCCTTGTACTTTACAACCTCAAATGTCATGAGGATGAAGAGGGGAAGAGTTCTCTGGGTCAGTGCTTTGCACTAACCAAATGAGTGATTGTTTCAGTGACTCTTTCATTTCAGTGGTTGTTAACTACCTGGCAGCTTGCAGAGTTAACTCCAAGCAGCTCTCTCAGGCAGGACATCACCAGTGCTGTTCTTCCTCTCAGCTCAGGGATGTGGGAGCCTGTGTCAGAGAATCCCAGAATGGGTTGGGCTGGAAGGGAGCTCCAGAGCTCACCCAGCCCAACCCCTGCCCTCAGCAGGGACATCCTGCCCTGCAGCAGCTTGCTCACAGCCTTCTGCAGCCTCACCTTGCACAGCTCCAGCCATGAGGCCTCAGCTCCCTCCCTGGGCAACCTGCTGCAGGGTTCCAGCAGCCTCCTGGGGCACAACTTGCTCCTCACCTCCAATCTCAATCTGCTCTGCTCTCATTTCAAACCTCTGCCCCTGGTGCTGTCCCTGCAGGCCTTTGGGAGCAGTCCCTCTGCAGCCTGCTGGGAGCCCTTCAGCTGCTGGGAGCTGCTCTGAGCTCTGCCTGCAGCCTTCCCCAGGCTGAACCCCAGCTCCTCAGCCTGTCTTTCTAGCATAGCTGCTCCAGCCCCCTGAGCATCTTTGTGGCCTCCTCTGGATGCTCTCCATCAGGTCCATGTCCTGTCTGTGCTGAGGGCTCCAGAGCTGGGCACAGCCCTGCAGGTGAGGTCTGAGCAGAGCAGAGGGGCAGGATCCCCTCTGGCCACACTGCTCTGGGTGCAGCCCAGGCTGCCCTTGGCCTCCTGAGCTGCCAGCTCACACTGTTAGCTCCTGTCCAGCTTCTCATCTAGCAGCATCCCCAAGTCCTTTCCTGCAGGCCTGCTCCAAATCATCCCCCAGCCTGGGCTGCTAGCTAGGATTGCCCTGACCTAGGGGCAGGACCTTAACACTTTGCCTTATTGAACTTCATGATCTTCTCAGCCACCTCTGCAGCCTGCCCAGGTCCCTCTGGGTGGCTCCCATCCCATCCTTCCCTCTTCACCACACCACTCAGCTTGGTATCCTCTCCCACCTTGCTGAAGCACAGGGGTTTTCCTTGCCCTGTGGCACTGTCTCCCATCTCCATTCCTCACTGCTTTTCTCCCTGTAGCTGTGTCCAGGAGCTTGTTCTCTGCTGCTAGGGACCTTGATGATCTTGTTTAAAGTTCATTTCTTGGTACCTTAATGCTGCTCTCCCCAGACTCTTACCCAGTGTGTCACTGGGACAGAAGATTAAACCCACAGCAGGGCTGTTGTGGTGCTCATCACACTGTGGACTTGGGGGGGGGTGCCTGTATTGAGTGGTGCTGTGAAACATCAACTCTGCAGCACTTCCTGACACTGCTGCTGTTCCCCAGCTGCTCCCCTGTGGAGCCCCAAGAGCTAACTACCTGGCTGGCTGGTGTAAAACACCCAGAGCAATGGTTTTCACTGAAGGGACAGCTGCCAGAAGTGTTGTGTGGCTGCTGTGGAGTGGTGGAAGCTGGATGTGATCCTCTCCAGTGAGGCTGAGCTGAGTGCAGGCAGCAGGGAGGTCTTGAAACTGTGTGTTGTGAATATTCATGGAGTGGGTTGGGTTGGAAGGGACCTTGCAGCTCAGCCAGTGCCAACCCCCTGCCACCCCTGGGGGCAGGGACACCTCCCCCCAGCACAGGCTGCTCAACCTCATCCCAGCCTGGCCTGGAACACCTCCAGGGAGGGGACAGCCACACAGCCACAGCCTCCCTGGACAGCCTGTGCCAGGGTCTCCCCACCCTCGCTGTGAAGAACTTCATCTCCAGTTGTTTCTGATCCCTGGGTGTTTGGTTCCAAGCACTCAAACCCAAATGCCAGGGCAGAAATCCTAGCAGGGCAGCTTTGAAGATCTCAAACCCTGCTTTCAGTCTGTGGGACCTCCAAAAGCCCTTCATGGAAAGCTGCTCTGGAGTGAGCTTGTGTTGGGGTGTCTGGTGCTGGGGCTGTGCAGCCTGGGGAGGAGAAGGCTCCAGCCAGAGAGGCCTTAGAGCTGCATTTCACTGATGGGGACTGACAGGCAGGCTGGGGAGGGACTGCTCAGAAGGGGCTGTGGTGGTGGAACAAGAGGCACTGGTTTGAAGCTGGAGCAGGGCAGAGGTAGGCTGGACAGCAGGAGGAAGCTCTGCACACTGAGGCTGGGGGAACTCAAACAGGTTGCCCAGGGAGGATGTGGTTGAGGCCTCGGCCCTGGAGCTGCTCAAGCTCAGCCTGGCTGTGTCCCTGGGCAGCCTGCTCCAGTTGGAGCTGTCCCTGCTGCCTGCAGGGGGTTGGACAGGATGCCCTTCGGGGGTCCCTTGCAGCCTGCTGCACTCTGTGGATCTGTGTTGCCCTCTTGGAGGATGAGTCTAAGCAGAGCTGTGTGCTTGGTGCTTCTCCTGGGTGCCCAGTGCCGTTCTGCTCCCGGTGGCTGTAGAGCAAAGCAGAGAGAGCAGGGGAGGCAGGAAGCCCCCCAGCACTGGTGCCTCTACAAAGCCCTTCTTCAGTAGCTGCCTTGCACTGTGCTGTAACTCTGGGGGCATTCTCTGGGCTGTTCCTGCCACATCCCTGTCCCTTCAGCTCTGCTGGGTGCCTGTGGGAGAGGATAGCTCAGTAATCGCCAACTACTCTGCATCCCAGGAGCTGTTCAGCAGCTCTGGTGTTGCCCTCACTCCCACAGCTCTTCTCCATCCACCCTTCCCATGTACCAGCAGCCATTTTCATGCCTGATAACAGCCTTGAGGTGATTAACCACAACTGGCTTCTCTTTCCCCCTGCCTTGTTATGTCAACAAGGTTTTGCTTTGAGAAATGAGAAGAGCCAGCAGGAAGGTGGCTGGAGACTAACAGCCTGGTGGAAAGCAGTGGCATTATTAGAGGGTGGAGCCTTCAAATCATCCCCACCCCTGTGGATAAGCTTCCAAACACAGAGCTGGGGATGTCCTCAGGGAGCAGCCAAGCCTCTGCTCTCACCTGCTGTGCTTTACACATTGCACTTTGACTGTGTTTGGAGGAGGAAACACCAGCGTTGTGCTGGCAAATTAGGCCCTCAGGCAGTCAGGCCTGCTCTGTGTCCCCTGGGCCTGCTCTCTCTCTGCTTCTAAGGAGATGACAAGAAGGAAAGAATCAACAGTGTCAGAAGGACTTCAGAGGATTCCTCCCTTTGTCTAGCTGAGCAACAGAGGACTGAAGGGAAGAGTGGAAGAGAAGTCCCATCAAAGGCTATCTGCAGTTGGCTGGCAGGGGCCATGCTCTCATTCAGCATTCTGCAGCCTTTTATCCTGTTTCTGCATCCATGCCACGTTGGCAATGCTGCCTGGGAGCTGGGTGGTGCTGCCTGGGGTGGCTGTAAGGGTCCTGGCTCTGCTGGGGCCCCTGGCTGCTCTCTGCCCCTGCGCTGCCAGCCTCCCGGGCTGTGTGCTGCGGCCCTGGCATCAGCCCATGGGGGAGGCTGCAGGCATGGTGGCACTCCTGGGTGTGGTGGCTGTGGTCTCTTCTTCTTCCACAGGTGTAATGGTGCTGGAATGTTAGGGCTTGGCCTTCAGGGAAATCAATCAGAATGTGGTGCAGTGGAGAGTTCACAGGACTGGCTGGGAAAGGCCTTGCAGACTGAGCCCAGCCATAACCCCCCTGCCATGGCCACTGAGCCATGGCTTGGCTTGAAAGGGACTTGGAAGATCATCCATGGGCCATGGGCAGGGACACCTCCCCGCAGCCCAGGCTGCTCAGGGCCTCATCCAGCCTGGCCCTGAGCACCTCCAGGCAGGGGGCAGCCACAGCCTCCCTGGGCAGCCTGTGCCAGGCTCTCCCCAGCTCTCTATCTGCTGTTCAGCAAGGGGCTGTTCAGCCTGGAGAAGAGAAGGCTCCAGGGGGACCTCAGAGCTGCCTGCTGGTACCTGAAGGCATCCTGCAGGAAGGCTGCAGAGGGACTTTTCATGAGGGTGAAAGGCCAAGGGGGAAGGGTTTGGAGCTGAGGCAGAGCAGGGTTGGACTGGAGCTGAGGAAGAAGTTCCTCAGTAGGAGGCTGGTGAGACTCTGGCACAGGCTGCCCAGGGAGGCTGTGGCTGCCTCCTGCCTGCAGATGTTCAAGGCCAGGCTGGATGAGGCCTGGAGCAACCTGGGCTGGTGGGAGCTGGGGCTTGGAACTGGATGATCTTGAAGTCCCTTCCACCCCACCCCAACCCCTGCTGTGGTTCAGGCACTGTGCTGCCAACTTGCTGAACCTTTGTGTGCTGGCTGCTTCCAAAGCTGCTGTGATGAAGGTGCTTGAAGTCCTTGGCTTCAATAATCTAAGTGCCATGAACCAGTGCAAGAGTTGCCCCAGTGGGGGCTGGTGCAGAGGGCTGAGGGTGAGAGCCCACCCTGCCCTCCCTCAGCAGCGAGCCAGGAGCCTGCCTGCCCCGAGGCGTCCCCAGCCTGACCCCTGTGCTTTCTTGCTCTCTTGCAGTCAACGAGTTCACAGTCATCAGGAAGAAGTTCAAGTGCCCCTACTGCAGCTTCTCAGCCATGCACCAGTGCATCCTGAAGAGGCACATGAGGTCCCACACCGGGGAGAGGCCCTACCCCTGCGAGATCTGCGGGAAGAAGTTCACGCGCCGGGAGCACATGAAGCGGCACACCCTGGTGAGCTGGGGCAGCAGCCTGCCTGCCTGGCAGGAGCCCAGGGCCCCGGGTCCCAGGCAGCAGCACCTTCCTCAGCATTCCTCTAGATTCTGTTCCACACCCTGTAGCTCCTCTGAAGGCCTCTGCAGCTCAAGGGAGGGGATTCTGCCCCTCTGCTGTGCAATGCTGACCCCTCTGCAGTGCAGCACAGACAGGGACCTGGTGGAGCAGGGCCAGAGGAGGCCACAGCAGTGCTGGCAGGGCTGGGAGCCCTCTGCTGTGAGCCAGGCTGAGAGAGTTGGGCTTCTGGTGGCCTTGCAGTTCTCAAAGGGGTCCATCAGAAAGCTGGGGACAGACTTCTGTGCAGGGCCTGTTGGGACAGGCCAAGGGGAGATGGTTTGAACTCCAAGAGGGAGATTGAGAGTGGAGAGAAGAGAGAAATGTTTGGTGCTGAGGGTGGGGAGAGCCTGGCCCAGGCTGCCCAGGGAGCTGGGAGCTGCCCCATGCCTGGCACCACTGCAGCTCAGGCTGGCTGGGGCTGGGAGCAGCCTGCTCTGGTTGGGGATGTCCCTGCTGAGTGCAGGGGGTTGCACTGGGTGACCTTTAAAGGTCTCTCTCACCTCAAACCAGTCCAGGACTCCATATCCTTCAGGGTGGAAACTGAGGTGATCTACCAATGACTTTCTTATTCCCTCACTGCTGGAATCATTCCAGGTGAGTGATTTGATTCTGTGGAGGCTCACATCACCCAGGGAGATGAAATCAGCTCTTTGTGAGCACATCCAGGAGGAGATATCTGTCTGTCTGCATCTCTGGGTGACTCCTGTCATGGCAGGAGTGGAGCTGGTTTGGAGAGCAGCTGCTGGATCACAACTTTTTAGTACCAGCTGCTGAGAAGTGCAGTCCTGAGAGCAGCAGTCCTCATTTCCAGGGAGCCAGAAATGGCTCTGGCTTAGCCTGGCATGGGTGCACTAAAGGGCAAACCAAGGGACAAGGACTTGTGCTGTTGTGTAAAGCCCCAGAAGGACTCCAGCTCAGGGACTCTCTGAAGTTCCTTCTGGGAAGAAAAGGGAAATGCCCTGTGTGCAAACAGCAGCAGACAGCAGCAGCATCTTCAGAGAATGGGTTGGGGTGGGAGGGACCCCCAGAGCTCACCCAGCCCAACCCCCTGCCCTCAGCAGGGACATCCTGCCCTGCAGCAGCTTGCTCACAGCCTTCTCCAGCCTCCCCTTGCACAGCTCCAGCCATGAGGCCTCAGCTCCCTCCCTGGGCAACCTGCTGCAGGGTTCCAGCAGCCTCCTGGGGCACAACTTGCTCCTCACCTCCAATCTCAATCTGCTCTGCTCTCATTTCAAACCTCTGCCCCTGGTGCTGTCCCTGCAGGCCTTTGGGAGCAGTCCCTCTGCAGCCTGCTTGGAGCCCTTCAGCTGCTGGGAGCTGCTCTGAGCTCTGCCTGCAGCCTTCTCCTCTCCAGGCTGAACCCCAGCTCCCTCAGCCTGTCCTTGTGGCAGAGGTTCTCCAGCCCCCTGAGCATCTTTGTGGCCTCCTCTGGATCTTCTCCATCAGGTCCAGGTCCTGTCTGTGCTGAGGGCTTCAGAGCTGGGCCCAGCCCTGCAGGTGAGGTCTCCCCAGGGCAGAGCAGAGGGGCAGGATCCCTCTCTCCATCTCTGGCCACACTGCTTTGGGTGCAGCCTTCATCTGCAGTCTTCATTGAGCAAGGTGGTGGTGCAGGCTGGCTGGCTGCACGTGGTGAGCTCAGCTCCTGGCTCTGGGCACTTTGCATCTCAGCTGATTCCAGGATGTTTTGGGGCTTAGTTAACCAAGTCTTGGGTAAATCTGTAAGGATGAGGGCTGGTGAGCATCAGATGAAAGTAGATGCTATAAAAATGACACTTAGGGAAAGGAAGTTGGTTTAGCACCCCAGGAGCTTTGCTTCTTTCAGTTCCTCACCCAGTAACCAGACAGGAGGCCCTGCTTTGCTTTCACTCAGATCAAAAAGTGGGTTTTTTGCAGTTTTTGGCCAAACTTTGGCTGGAAATGTTTGGGTTTGGGTTGGTTTTTTTTGCCTGGCTCTTTTCACCCTTGCTGTGCCCTCATCACCACCTCCTGTAGCCTGTTCAGCTTCTCCTGCCTGAGAATCACTCTGCTAACAGCTCCAAGTGAGCGATACCTGCAGATCCTGTCAGAGGGCTCTGCCCAGCCCTGGCCAGCTGCTTGAGAAAGAGCTCAGAGTGTAAAAACTCAAATCACTTGAGTGGCTTTGTGACCATTTGAGTGGCTTTGTGACCATTTGAGTGGCTTTGTGACCATTTGAGTGGCTTTGTGTGGTGCTGCTGAAGAATAGGTGGTGGGGACTCACCCAGAGCAAGGAGAGCGTGGAGCTGGAGCACATCTGGGGAGCTCTCAGGCTCTGAAGGTGGTTGGGCTGGTGCAGTGCAAAGCCTGAGGGAGTGTCCCGTGGTAGGGAGGGCTGAGGGGTAGGATGGATCAAGTTGTCCTCAAATCCCTTCAGCTCAGCTGAGGGCTCTGGGTGAGCAGAGGGTGATGGAGGATGCAGCTGGGCGGGCAGGCGACCCCCTGCCCCGTTGGCAGCCCGCGGTGGTCTTGCCCTTGCAGCGGCACGGGGGAGCTCCTCCTTAGCTGAGGCTCTCCTTCCATCTCCACTGGCATTAACCTTGGGGTTTTTGCTGGTTCTGCTGTTGCAGGTCCACAGCAAAGACAAGAAGTACGTCTGCAAGGTCTGCAACCGCGTGTTCATGTCGGCAGCCAGCGTGGGCATCAAGCACGGCTCGCGGCGCCACGGCGTCTGCGCCGACTGCTCCGGCAGGGGCATCGCCCCCCACCTGGACCACAACGGGGCAGGGGGCTCCCCAGAGGAGTGCTACCCGGGGGAGGGGCAGTACCTGGAAGACCCTGAGGACATCAAGGTGGAAGGAGACGAGGAGATGGGGGAGGAGGAGGACATCAAGTGGAAGGAGGACGTGGGGATGTCGCAGGATGACGTGATCCTGGACGAGGACAAAGACGTCGACTCCCCGCAGGAGCAGGACCACGCTGGGGAGAGCGAGAAGGAGTTCACCTGGATCTCCTAGGGGCTTGGCTTGGGGGGGCTTGGCTTTGCTTGGCTGGCTGGTTGGTTGGTTGGTTGGTTGGTTGGTTGGGGGTTGGTTTGTTTTGGTTTTGTTTGGCTCTGTTGTTTGTTGGGGGAGGGAGGGGGAGGAAGGAGTGTGTTGGGCAAAGACCTGCAGTAGCCTTGTGGTAGTCCCTGTGTGCAAAACAGCTCTTGTGTGTGCTGAACAAGTCCTTCCCTGTCCCACTCAGACACTCTCTCAGCAGCGTTGCTTCCAGCAGCACAACTGACTTTGCCTCCCCCCACTCCCCCCTCCACGAGCAGCCCCAAGCCAGCCTGAGGGGTGAGCACTGCGCCCTGGGGAGGCTGGGGGCAGCCCCAGGCCCTGGGGAGCTCTGTGTGGCCAAAGCAGGGTTGGTTGGTTGGGCTTTGGGCTTTGTTTTGGGGGTGGTGGTTATTGGTCTCTTTTTTTGCCACCTCACCTGTGTGCTAAAATCCCAGCAGCAGTGGAACTCCAAGGCAAGGTTGGGGAAGCAGATGGATGTGAGCCTTGGAGGGCTTCCCTCTGTGCAGCAGGCCTTGGGCAAAGCCACTTCAGGAGAGCTTCTGTTGGGCTTTGTTATGGAGCCAAACAGATCAAGAGGCAAGTCAGGCTCCAGCCTTAGGAGCTCAGCTCTTGGATCCTTCCCTTCCAGGAGTCACCATCAGAGAAGGGAAGGTCTTGGGGCTCCTTGGGCCTGCTGGTGTCTTACCCTCCTCCTGTCTTCCAGCCTCTGGGCTCCCTGCCATGCCTGGTGGTGCTGCCAGGAGCACCCTCTGCTCTGAGGGACGTGGGGCACGCTCTGCCTCTCCTCCTTCTCTGCAGGTACCTTCCCTCTGCTCCTGTGCCCAGCTGCCTTTTTCATTGATATATGCAAACAGTAGCAAAAAGCAGAGGCATTGAGCAGAGCACAGGGGGAAGTGGGACAGGAGAGAAGCCAGGGTGAGGAGACTCCAGAGCCCAGCTGGGTGGAAGTCCTGCTGCTCCTGCTGTACCTCCTGGGTACCTCGTTCTTCCTTGGCAGGCTGAAAAGCTTCACTCACCACGGGGAGGCACAGCAGCTGCTTAGCTCTGGGTGAAAACCCTCAGTGGTTCCATGGAGCTTTTCAAAGCAGTCTCTACATTTGGGGCACGTAAGGCCCAGGCTTCTCTCCCAGCCCCTCCAAGCAGACTCTGGGGGGGCTTCTCCTTCTCCATATCGGCCACTGTTGCCTTCTTCCAGCTCCACTTGAATGACAGCAGCACCAAAAGTGTGTTGGGAGCTCTGCTTCTGGTGCTTTGTTAACTACCAGACCCCAAGCTGCTGCCCTCCCTCCTCCCTGGCTGGGGAGCAGTTCTGTACCAGGTCTGTGACCGTGGCAGCACGAAACCTGCCACAGCAGACAACCTGTCACCAGAAAGCCAATGACTCAAGGTGCTATTTTCCTGCCTTGGTGGGAGCACTGAGCCCTGCAGGGCTGGTGGGCCTTAGGGAAAGGCCTGGTTCCACCTGGTGAAGGATGCTGTACAGTCAGCCCCCCAGCTGCCTGGTGCCAGGAGGTGGTGCAGGGGGGTGGCACCCTGGCAGCTGCAGTAGCTGCCTCCTTGTTCATCCTCTGATTCCAGTCAGGTCCTGGCTCATGGTGTCTGGTTCCTTCCTCTGAGGAGCTGAGGTTCCTCCTGCTGCTGGCCACCTTCTCTCTGCACTCCCTGACCACCTCCACTGGGAGCCCCCAGCAGGTGCCAGGCTCCTGCTCTCATTCTGGGTGCACAGTGATGATGTGGGCATGGGAGGGGTCCCTCAGTTCCTCTGGTTCAGCTCCAGGAGGCCCCAGGAGCACCATCTGCTGCTGCTGCTCCCCAGGAGCGAGGTGAGCCTTGCTTGTGGCTGGTGCAAGTGGAGAGAGCCTCTGGAAGCCAAGGTCAGAGCAGTTGGGGTCCTGCAGAAGCAGTTCTCTCAGGCTGGAAAAATCCTCCTTTTGCATTTTACCTTCTTGTGAAGGTATTGACCCCCCCTGGGTCACGGCTGGACCTCGAGAGCCCCTTCTTGGCCAGCAGCTGAGGTGTCTGGGGGGGTCTCACAGCAGGGTTGCTGGTTCCTTACCCTGAGTTTTGCCTTTTGGCTCTGTATTTATTGTCATTTAGCCTGTAAATAGGGAAGGGAGGGGTGGTGGGGCTGGGCCTGAGGTCTCCAAGGTGCAGCCTCCTCTGTTACACTTAGACAAATACAGTACTTAAAGTTTGCCTGGAGCTTTGCTTTTTGTATGTAAACCCCCCACAACTATTTAAGAGTCAGCTCTAACCCCCACCTGGTTCACCTTCTCCTCCTGCTTCCCTCTGACACTCCTCCAACCTTCTGAGGAGGACAAAAGGGATTGCTCTGAGCCTTCCTCTTCCTCTCTGCTCACTGCCTGTGCCCCTGGGTGACTCCAGTTTGCCCAGGGGGTGCTGAGCTCCACTTGGCAATTAAATCCTCTCTTCATCCTCTCTCTCTTTGTGTTCTTCCCTTGAAGGGTAGGCACTGAGCCAGGTGGCTTTAGGATCGTGTCCTAGCAGTGCCACCTCGGTGCCCTTTGAGCTGAGGATGCAAAACGCAATCAAAGGAGAGGAAATCAGAGCCTCTCCAGCGTGGCTGTAACCCTCCTGATCCAGCCTGAGCTTCTCTGCCACTAGCACATCCCTGTGTGCCCAGCCAGCTCCTCCCAGCACCTCACCTGTGTCTCCAGTGCTCTGGTGAGAAGTCATGGAACTGCTGAGGGTGGAAGGGGCCTCTGAGGCCATCAGGTCCTGCCACTCCCCTAGAGCTCGCACTCCTGCCACTAAACCACGGCCCTGGGCACCAGATCCACACCTCCAGGGATGGGGATTCGACCACCTCCCCAGGAGCTCCTCCCAGTGCTTGAGAACCCTTTCAGTGAAGGAGTTTCTTCTCCTGCCCAGCCTAAACCTCCCCTGGGGCAGCTGGAGGCCCTTCCCTCTTGTCCTGATGCCTGTTCCTCGGGGGAAGGGATGAAGCCCACCTGGCTCCAGCCTGCTGGGGGCAGTTTGATGGAGAGGTGGAGATGGGGTTTGGACTTGGCTGCTCTCCAGAGGTCCTTTCCAGCCCCTCTGGCTCTGTGACCCCAGCTGCAGGACTTTCCCTCCCTGCCTCTGCCGGGGGCCTCGGTGATGCTTTGGCTTCCCAGACAGAACTGAATAAAACCAGGGGGGGAAGCAAATAACAAAGCAAAAAGGAACTTGGCCTTTGTCTTAATGCTGAGACTTTGTCAAACCTCCTCCAGGGCTTGGCTGGACCCCTGGGGGCTCCTCTCTGGGAACCTTCTGCCTATGCAACCTTCAGCTCCCAGGGGTTGAAACCCACCCCCAAACCCTTCTGCCCACCCTGGCGCTGAGGGAAGCCTCCAGCACCAACTCTTTGTATTTCCCTTCAGGGCTTTGTAGACCTCTCTGAGGTCCCTTTTTCAGTTTTCTAATGTCTATACCTGTCTGATGTGTGTGTGCATAGAGACAGGCCTACTTTCCCCAGCCAACTCCCTCCTAGGTTAAAGTACTAAGACGTGGACAGCGCTGCCCCGGGGCTGGGGAGCCTGCAGCTCCTTTGGTAACTCCCTGTGAGTGTCCCTTCTGGATTTCTTCCTCCTTTTTGTTGAGGCCTCCAGGCTGTGCCAGGACTTGCCAGGATGGTTTCATTCAGGGCACCACCAGCCTGCCCTAAAAACCCAAACCAAACCAAACCACCCCAAGGAGTCCCCGAGGAGCCTTCGGCTGTGTCCTGCTGGAGCTGGGGGCTGGGGCTGGGGCTGCTGTGGGAGAAGGTCTTGAGGAGAAAGGAGGCTCTTGGGTGGCTTCCCAGTGGCTCCTTTCCCCAGACTGGTTTGTAGAGGAGCATCACTTGCCCAGTGCTGGCCTCCCAGCTGTGGGGTGACTCTGGGGGGAGCTGAGAGCTTGATGTGCCTGATGGTGGCTTGCAAACTCCATTGCCCTTCCCTGCTCTTGAATCGAAACCCAGCAGCTTGGCCTGCAGGAGTGCAGGGGAGGCTCCTCTGGCACTCGCTCCGGGCTGACTCCCTCCCCTCACTGCTGCCTCCCTCCACTCCTGCCTCCCCTCACTGCTGCCTCCCCCCACTCCTGCCTCTCCTCACTCCTGCCTCTCCCCTCACTGCTGCCTCCCCCTCCTGCCTCTCCCCTCACTCCTGCCTCTCCCCTCACTCCTGCCTCCCCTCACTCCTGCCTCCCCTCACTGCTGCCTCCCCTCACTGCTGCCTCCCTCCACTCCTGCCTCCCCTCACTGCTGCCTCTCCCCACTCCTGCCTCTCCCCTCACTGCTGCCTCCCTCCACTCCTGCCTCCCCTCACTCCTGCCTCCCCTCACTCCTGCCTCCTCACTCCTGCCTCCCCCCACTCCTGCCTCCCCCCACTCTGCTTTTCCAGCCCCACACTGGCCAGGCCTTGGGGCAGGCTGTGGGGTTGGATGGCTCGGGTGAGGGCTCAGCTCCTGCCCCCTCAGGAGTGGAACCCCAACCCCAGCCTGGAGCTGAGCCCCCTCCATGCTGACTCCCATTTTGCACATCCCCCTCAAACAAACAAAAGGGGGGGGGGGGAACCCCTGGAATTTGGGGGGCACTATTCTGGGCTTTGAGCTCCCCTGGGGCCCTCCCCTCCCGTGACAGCCACGCTGCTGCCTGCTGGGTGGTTGTTTGCTTTGGGGTCTGGGGTGGTGCTGGTGGTGATATCCCCCCCCAGCCCTGCATGGGAGAGTGCTGTCTGTCTGTCTGTCTGTCTGCTTCCACAGAGATGATCTATTTATTTCCCAACCTGCTTTAAACCTCTCTGGGGGGGGAGAAAAAAACTCAATAAATAAATAACAATAAATAAACAAAGCTAAACCCCCCCCAATTATAAATAAACCCAAGGACAGTGTTTGAAGGGTGCCTGAGGATGAGGATGATGATGGTGAGGATGAGGATTATTTTTGCTGGGAATATTCTATATTCTATTGACTTTATATTGATTATTCTCAACCTGTGTTTGCATTGAAGAGAGGTGGTGAATATTTGGGGGGGGGGGAGGGAAGGCTGAAGAGGTTTGGTGGGCAGGAGGGGGCCAGTGGGAGAAGGTTGGTGGCTTTGTTGTGCTGATTCGCTGTCCCTTTGGTAGTCCAGGTGAATAGAACTGGGGAGGAGGATGAGGATGATGATGAGGATGAGGATGAGGATGATGATGATGATTATTGTTATATTATTATTTTCTATTATTTTATTCTTTGGTTTGGAGCTGCTCTCCCAGCTCTCAGCCTGCGTTGGGCAGCCCGGGGGCCAGCCCGGGGGCCAGCCCGGGGCCGGTCCTGGCTTTGTGGTGGGGTTTAGCTTAGGCAAACCTGCAGCCATCGGTCTGGATCAATAAATTGGGAAATTGCTGCTACCAGTTTTGGTCTTGGTTTTGGGGCGGGGGGGGGGAACCCCAAAGCATTCTTAATTCCTCCTCCTCCTCGTCGTGGGACGGGACGGGACGGGACGGGACGGGACGGGACGGGATGGGATGGGATGGGATGGGATGGACGGGACGGGACGGGACGGGATGGGATGGGATGGACGGGACGGGACGGGACGGGGTGCGAGGGGGCCTCGGGCACCACCCAGCTGCAGCGCTGCGATGCTGCAGGATCCTGCACTCCGCCTCCCCCCCATCCCCTCCTCCCCTCCCGCCCCCAGCGCTCCTGGGTGTTGAGCTGGGGCCGTGTGAGGTCTCTGCTCCCCAAAATCCCTCCCTGACCCCGTGGGGACCGCAGCCTGGGCTGGTTGCTTCCATTTCCCTTTCATCTGTCCCTTTCCCTTCCCCACCTTTCCCTATTTTCCTTTCTTTTTCCTCCTTTCCCCCTCTTCTTTTCTTCCCTTCTCTCCTCTTTTCCCTTTTATTTCTCCCTTTCCCCTTCCCCTCTTTTTTCTCCCCCTTTTAATTTTTTCCCTTTTTCCTCCTTCTCCCCTTTCCCCTTTCCCTCTTTTCCCTTCCTTTTTTTGCCCCATTTCTTTTTCATTTTCCCTCCTTCTCCCTTTTATTTTTCCCTCCTTCTCGTCTTTTACCTTTCCTCTTCTACCCTTTTTTTATCCTTCTTTCCCTCTCCCTTTTCCTCTTTGCCCCCCTTTTCCTTTCCCCCTCTTCTTCCCTTCGCTCCCCGTTTTCCTCCCGTTTGGGTCCCCTTTTCCACCTTTCTTGTCCCCTTTCCCTTTCCCTTTCCCTCCCCCCTTCCCTTTCCCTTTCCCTTTCCCCTTCCCTTTCCCTCCCTGCTGCCTGCACCCCACCGCCCCCAGCCGGTGCCGCTGTGTCGCTGCCCTTTCCCTGCCTCACTTTCGGGCATGATTTGGGCTCAGGCCCAGCCCGGGGCGATGCCACCCCCGGGGGCTGCGGGATGCAGGAGGGGAGCTGCCAGCACTGGGCTGGGGGCCGGCAATGGTCCCGGGACCTCCTCCCCGCAGCACTGAGCCCATGTGAGGAGCCAGAAAAGAGCCAGAAAAGAGCCAGAAAAGAGCCAGAAAAGAGCCAGAAGGGTTAAAAAACAGACTCCAAACATTTGTTTGTTTTTGACTCGGGGGCTGCCAGCTCCCAGCCCTGGGAGGGGGCACCGGGCGGGGGGAGGCCAATCCTGGTGCCAGCCCAGCCCCTGGGGCTGAAGCGGTTTGAGCCCCTGGGGGGGGGGTGGGGTTGGGGGGGTACCCTTCAAGCAGGGGAGGGGTCCCTGCTGCCAAGGAAATCCTCCCTGCAGGGGTAGGGACCTGCCCTGGCTGGGGTGCAAGGGGGGCAGTGCCAGGCTGTCCCCAGCCCCGCACTGGGAGGGTGCAGGGAGCTGGGGGGGGGGGACATGGCTCTGCCAACCCCAGCCCTGAGCCTCTGCCTGGGCAGGAGGAGAGGGGAGAAAGGCCTTGGGGAGGGAAAAACTGTTCCGGGGTGGGGGGGGGAGGAGGAATTTTGGGGAGGAAGAAGGTTGGGGGCGGGGGGGGGGGAGGGAAAAAAAGGGAATTTGGAAGGAAAAAAGGGAATAAAGGCCTTGAACCCTGCCCCCCCTCAAGTGCTGGGGGTATTCCCCCGAAGGCAGTGCCCTCCCCCCCCCGCAGGCAGTGCCCTCCCCCCCTGCAGGCAGTGCCCTCCCCCCCTGCAGGCAGTGCCCTCTCCCCTGCAGGCAGTGCCTCCCCCCCCCCGCAGGCAGTGCCCTCCCCCCCTGCAGGCAGTGCCCTCCCCCCCTAGGGCAGTGCCTCCCCCCCCGCAGGCAGTGCCCTCCCCCCTGCAGGCAGTGCCCTCCCCCCCCTAGGGCAGTGCCTCCCCCCCCGCAGGCAGTGCCCTCCCCCCCGCAGGCAGTGCCCTCCCCCTCCCCCCCGGCCCGGGGCAGCTTTTTAGGCTTTTCATGGTTTTGTTTTTTTTTTTTGTTGTCATTTTCCCATATATTTTATTTAAAAAATAAAAACATACAAAGGGGGGGAGGAAAAAAAAAAACCCCAAAAACAACCAAAAACCCCCCCCAAAGCCAACCCCCCCCCAAAAGCCAACCCCTCCCTCCCCTCAAGACCGCCCAGAGGAAGAGCGAAGCCCTCTGTGCAGTTTGGCGTAGTGCAAATGGACGCAGTTCCTGCAGGCACTTCCCGGAGCGCGGCCCCGGGGGGAGCAGCTGCTCCCCCCCCCCGAAAACGACATAAAGAGAGTAAAAACAAACAAAAACCAAACCACCCCCCCCGGGGAGCAGGGGCAGGGCGGGGGGGGGTCGATGCTCACCTCTGCCCCCTGGGGGGCGCTCCCCTGGGATGGGGGGGGTGGGGGGGGGCAGGAACAGACACCCCCTTTTCTGAGCTCCCCCCCCCCCCGGCTCTGCCAGCTGCAGGCACAGCTTAGGGCAGCTGTGGGCAGCCTCCCCCCTGCCACCTTCCCCCCAGCCCCTTAGGGGTGTCCCCAGACTGGCTGCCCCCCCCCCCCGGCCCGGCGCTGGCAGAGGCGGGGGGGGGGGCAGGTTTAGCTTATCGGCAAAGGCCAGCACAGGCTGGGGGGGGCAGGGGGAGCAGGGGCAGGGGCAGGGGCAGGGGGAGCAGGGGCAGGGGCAGGGGGAGCAGGGGCAGGGAGGGGCAGGGGCAGGGAGGGGCAGGGGCAGGGGCAGGTTCTGTGTGCATAAAGCTCTCGGGGGGGGCCGGTCCCTGAGTCCGGGGGCGGCAGCAGGGGTCGGGGGCAGGGGAGGGGGCGCAAAGGCACCTCGAGTGCAAAATGTGCAAGAAGGAGGGAGCGCCCTGCTGGCACCGGCGGCACTGCCATCACCAGCGGCACCGGCGGCACCAGCGGCACCAGCATCACCGGCGGCACTGCCATCACCGGCGGCACCGGCAGCACTGGCACCACCTGCAGCACCGCTGGCACCGGCGGCACTGGCATCACTGGTGGCACCAGCATCACCACCAGCACAGGCGGCACTGGCATCACCGGCAAAACAGGTGGCACTGCTGGCACTGGCATCACTGTTGGCACTGCCAGCACCGGTGGCACCGCTGCCAGGGGTCAGCCAAGGAAGCACTGCTGGCACTGCTGGCCCCACTGGCAGGGGAAGTGCTGGCAGCGCCGCTGGCACCCCTGGCACCGCCGTGGTCAGTCCAGGAAGCGCTGGCAGCGCCGCTGGCACCCCTGGCACCGCCGTGGTCAGTCCAGGAAGCGCTGGCAGCGCCGCTGGCACCCCTGGCACAGCCGTGGTCAGTCCAGGAAGCGCTGGCAGCGCCGCTGGCACCCCTGGCACCCCTGGCACGGCCGTGGTCAGTCCAGGAAGCGCTGGCAGCACTGCTGGCACCCCTGGCACCCCTGGCACGGCCGTGGTCAGTCGAGGAAGCGCTGGCAGCGCCGCTGGCACCCCTGGCACCCCTGGCACGGCCATGGTCAGTCGAGGAAGCGCTGGCAGCGCCGCTGGCACCCCTGGCACCCCTGGCACGGCCATGGTCAGTCGAGGAAGCGCTGGCAGGCCTTCTTCCAGCGGCAGGCCGTGCACCACATCTCGCGGTTCTCCATGCCGTACACCTTGCGGCACTTCTTGGCCTCCCCCCGCGGCCTCCTGCGGGCAGAGGGCGGTGTCACAGGGAGGGGAAGGGGCAGCAGGGGGCGCGGGGGGGTGCTGATGGCGGTGGCTCACCTGGGAATGGTTGGTGGCTTAGGTGGCGGTGGGGCCAGAGCGGCGGCAGGGGGCACCGGTGGCCGCGGTGGGGTTGGGCAGCCCTGGTGAGAGAGCACAGGGCCCTGTGTCAGCGCTGAGCTGGGAGGGCACGGGGGGCTGTGGGTGGGAAGGGACCCTCCAAGGGCATCTCGTCCAAGCCCTCTGCGGGCAGCAGGGGCAGCTCCAGCCAGAGCAGGCTGCCCAGGGACACAGCCAGGCTGGCCCTGAACGCCTGCGGGAAGGAGGCATCCCTGGGCAGCCTGTGCCAGGGCCTCACCACCCTGCTACTGGAGAACCTCAGCTCCACTCCAACCCTGCCCTGCCTCAGCTCCAAACCCTTCTCCCTTGGCCTGGCTCTGGCACCCTCACGAGAAGTTCCTCTGCAGCCCTCCTGCAGGATCCCTTCAGCTGCTGGCAGGCTGCTGTTAGGTCTCCCTGGAGCCCTCTCCCCTGCAGGCTGCACAGCCCCAGCTCCCTCAGCCTGTGCTCCCAGCAGCGCTGCTCCAGCCCTGGGAGCATCTCTGTGCTCAGGACTCTCTGCAGCAGCTCTGTGTCCTTCCCCTGCTGGGGACAGCAGAGCCGGAGGCAGGCTTGGAGGTGAGGTCTGAGCAGAGCCCAGGGGCAGAACCTCCTCTGCTGCCCTGATCCGGTTTCCAACCACTGCCCCTCGTGATGGTGATGGTGGTGATGGGGAGGGGACCACGGCTGCTCTTCCCCAGCCCCCCACTGCGCCCCTCCTCACCTGGTATGCGTGGTCGGTGTGGACGTGGCAGAGGCCCGGGGGAGCCGCGGGGCTGCAGGGCGACAGCGGCGCCGGGTGGGGGCTGGGCGGCGGCGGCGCCTCGGGGCCGGGGAAGGAGGGCGGCACCGAGGAGGTGGGCGAGACGGGGGTGAGGCTGGAGAGCCCGTCCGTCAGCGACTCCACGTCCACGTCCAGCTCCGTGTAGTAGAAGTCCTCCTCCCCATCGCTCTGCTCCGGGTCGGCCTTGCGGCTGCGGGGACAGCAGGGCCGGGCTGCAGCAGCTCCTCTCCCGCTGCCACGGCAGGGCCCTGCAGGGGGCGCCAGGGGTGGGGCTGGGGGCGCCCAGCAGGACCCTCGTCGCTTACCCAAGGTGCAGGGTTCGGATGTGCTTCTGCATCCCTGAGGAGCTGCTGAGGACCTTGCCGCAGCTCTTCCACAAGCACTTGAACATCACCTTGGTGGAGTTCTGCAGGAGAGAGGCGCCAGGCTGCCAGCCCCTCCTCAGCCTCACCTCCACCCCTCCTGTCGTCCCCAGTGCCATCTTCAGCCCCATCCTCATCTTCATTGCCATCCCCAAACCTCATCCCCATCATCATCTACACCCCTGACCTCATCCTCATCATCCTCCACACCCCCGACCCCATCTCAGGCTGTTAGGGGCTGGAAGGGACCTCCGGAGACCATCGACTGCAACTCCCCCGCGGAGCAGGAGCAGACAACTCCCAGCCTAGGCCAGGCCTCACAGGAGCACACCCAGACAGGTCTGGAGAGTCTCCAGAGCATCCTCCCCATCCCCAGCCTCCCCCCCGCCAGCCTCCCCATCCCCAGCCTCCCCCCCACCATCCTCCCCATCCCCAGCCTCCCCCTCCCCTTCACTCCCACCCTCACTGCCTCCATCCCCACCCTCATCCCCATCACCATTCCCACCTCTAACACCCCCATCCCACTAGCACCAATCCCAACCCCAGCCTCACCCCCCCCACCCCCCCAGGCTCATCCCACCTTCCTCTTCCTCGGGATGGCCTCCCCAAAGACGAAGTGGGCGCCGTCCGGCTCCTCGTCGGGCAGCGGGGCGGGCAGGAAGGTGCTGGGCACGTGGCTGGAGAGCGGGGGCGAGGGCGTGGAGGGCGTGGAGCGGTCACTGGGGGGGTCCCAGCTCCAGTCCCCGCTGGTGTTGCTGCTGCTGCTGCAGCTGGAGGACATGGCAGGCAGCTCCTTCCAGACCTCAGCACCCGGCTCTGGCAAAGAGGAGGAGGAGGAGGAAGGTCAGGCTGTGCCATAGGTGTCCAGGGATGGGGTGGGAGGGAGAGGAGCCTGCTCTTACCTGGGGCAGGGGTGGCTGGGGGGTGACCAAGCACCAGAGGGCTGGTGGAGAGGCTGGTGAGCACCGTGGCTGCCATCACCTCATCGATGCCTGCCTTGCCCGAGAGCTTCCTGCCAGGGAGAGCAGAATTTGGGGGGTGGGGGGAGGGAAGGTGTGATGAAGATGGACAACCCCCAGCAGGGAGCCTCCATCACCCAGACTAGGAGTGGCTGCTGACAGGGAGGGAGACATGGGTGGCA
Organism: Melanerpes formicivorus; assembly: GCF_026170545.1. Taxonomy (NCBI): domain Eukaryota; kingdom Metazoa; phylum Chordata; class Aves; order Piciformes; family Picidae; genus Melanerpes; species Melanerpes formicivorus. Next base: position 15,184,744 of record NW_027142371.1, on the reverse strand, counting down.
CAGGGTCCCACCCTGCTGGGGGCATCCCTGGGCTGAGCCAGGCATCGTGCCAGGGTGGGTGCTGGCATCCCCAGCGGGCAGCCAACCAAAGCCCTCTGCAGCTGAGGGGGGAAGCTAACAAAAAGCACTGAATGGCCAAAAACCAAAGTCGGGGGGGGGGGTTGGAGTACATCTTTGGGTGATGCTGGGATGTGGCACCTAACATTCGTCCCCAGCAGGGGGGCAGCCAGGCACAGCCCTCGGTGCTGCCATCCAGGGCCAGCCGGTCCCAGCCGGGGCTGGAGCGGCCAAAGTCCTCCCCCTGCAGCCGGAGGGCAGCAGGACCCCGGCTCCCCGCGGCCCTGGCTGTCACTGCCACCCCGCTGGGCACCACGTGGCACTACCTGTGGCGCGGTGGCACAGGGATGTAGGTGGAGTGCAGCGCCAGGCACTGCTCCACGCCGGCGTCCAGCACCCGCAGCATGGCTTCCCGGCTGGGGGGGTCCCGGCCCGGGGGGTCCCGGCCCGGGGGGTCCCGCTGTGCCAGGGGCTCTCCCAGGCGTGGCAACCAGCCCTCAGCTCCTGCTGCCAGGGCCCGGAAAGGAGCCTGGGAGAGAGAAAGTGGCAGTTAGGAAGTGGATCACACACAGCACAGCAGGGCTGGAAGCGACCCCAGAGCTCATCGATCCTCACCCCCGGCCTGGGGCCCTGCAGGGACCTTGGTGAGGGAAGAGTCAGCCCTGGGCAGGCAGCTCAGCGCCCCCAGGCAGGGTTACAGTGGCATCCTGCCAGCCACTCAGTGGATACCTCTGGGGTAGATCCCATGTGGATCCCATCAGATCGTGGCTGGGATCCCTCCCTGGGGCTCTGCAGGAGTGAGAGCATCTAACAGCCCCTGGGAGGCTGCTGTCAGCCCCCAGACAAGCACTGGCAGCCAGTGGATCCCTCCCCAGGGCCACAGTGGGGATTCAGCAGGGGTCTCTGCAGAGCCCAGATACCCTCCTGAAGGATGGCTCCAGGGTGGCAGCCCTCAGCAGATCTTTCTCTGAAGAGATCACCCAGGATCCAGCAGAGATCCCCACAGAGCAGGAAGCAGGCTTGGCCCTGCCAGGCCAGTCCGAGAGCAGCACCCCCTGGCTGAGGGCCAGCACCAAGTGGATCTCCCTCCAGGGGGATCCCAGGTCATCAGCCTGGGGATCCCCAGGAAGCAAGGAGCAGCCCTTCCTGCAGGGCTGACCCAGGCCAGCAACACTCACTGGAGAGTTGGTCCCCTGGTGGATTCCTCTACAAGCTATGCCCCAACAGATCACCCCGGGCTCAGATCCAGCAGGGATCTCCCCCAGGCCTTGCCTAGGAAAGAAGCAGCTGCAGGCTTCCTCGAGACAACCACATCCACTGGCAGCCTGTACCGAGTGGATCCCTCCAGGGCAGATCCCAGGGAAGTCCCAAAGGGCTGGGATCCAGCAGGGATCCTCCTGGAGCTGTGCAGAGCAGGGAGCAGGTGGGGGCTGCTCCAAGAGATCTCTGGCTGTGTGGCAGCACTCAGTAGATCCCTTTCCAGGCAGGGCCAGCGCTGGGATCCAGTGGGAACAGCCTGGCAGCTTCGCTGGGCAGGCAGCAGGCAGAGCTGGCTTGAGGCAGCAGCGCCCACGGCCCCTCCTCACCACCAGGCTCCAGGTGGATTCCCCACGACTGGGATCCAACGAGGATCACCCCAGCAGGGTGCTCCAAGGGGAGAGCATCCCCGAGCACCAGGCAGATTGCCCCAGCTCCCCAGCTGGGGATCCCGGCGGGGCAGGGGTGTGTGGCAGTGCGGACGTGGGCACCTGCCACCCCCCACCCCCCCGGGATCAACCGGGGATCCACATGATCGCACCGGCGGTGGTGGTGAGCCAGGGGTCTACTGGATCCCGGGGGTGTGTGGCAGGGTGAGGGGGCTCCCCGCCCCGGTGGGATCCGCGGGGCTCTGGCGGGCGCCGGCGGGGGCGGGCGGTGGGCAGCGGGGCTCCGCTCGGCTCTGCTCGGCTCCTGCAGGGCAGCACCCGCCGGGGACCTCCTTTCCCGCCGGGGCGGCGGCGGAGCGGGCGGCGGTGAGCCGGGGAGCGGCCGGACCCCGCTCGGGGGCGGGCCGGGGGTGGCAGCGGGGGCGCCACACCCCCCCGAAGTTTGTCCCCGCGCGGCGCCATCTTATCGGCGGGGAAAGTTTCGGGCGGGCCGCTGTCAGCTGTCACCGCCCCCCCACACCCCCTACCCCGCCTCCCCCCCCCCACCGCCGGCTCCTGGCCCCCCGCACCCCACCCCCCTCGCCCTCCACACCGCCGCCTGCCCGGTGGCCGCCGCCCCCCGCTCCCCGGTACCTTCAGGGCGGTGCCGGTGCCGGTGCCGCCGGCGGGCCGGGGCGGGGGGGGGCGGCAGCGGGGGGTCGCGGCGGCGGCGGCGGCGGGCGGAGGGCAGCAGCGCGGCGGGCGGCCGCGGAGGCTCCATGGGGGGGGGGGGGGAGGGGGGCAGAAGAAGAAGCGGCGGCGGCGGCGGCGGCGGCCGCGGCCGGGCCCGGCGGGGGAGCGCGCTCCGGTGTCGGCGCCGGTTAAACCACGCCCCCCCCGCGGCCCGCCATTGGCCAGCGCCCGCGGGTTGGAACGAGGCCGCCGCTTTTCTCGCTTCTGATTGGTCGCCGCCAGCTGCCACTTGTGCGCTCGGCGCCACGCCCTCCCCGCCCCGCCGCGCCACGCCCCCGCCGCCCCCCCCTCCCCGCGGGACACGCCCCCGCCGCCAGCGGCCATTTTCGCGCGCCCCGCCCTCCCGCTGCCCCCCCCCTCCCCCCCAGCCACCCACCCCGGCCCCTGCCGTCCGCACCCCCCCCGGCGCCGCCTTTCGGGACCCCCCCTCCCGGGAGTTTGGGGGCTCCGGCAGCGACGGGCGGGCCCCGGGAAGTCCCCGCCCCCCTTCCCGCCAAAATCGGAGCACCCCGAAAGTTGCGGAGTGCCTCCCAAAAGTCGGGGTTTCGCCCTAAGCGGGTGGAACTGGGGTCGTGCCTGTCACGGCGGCGTTACCGCCGGCTCGGGGACCCCCAGAGCTCCTCCTGCCCCTCCCAAGCTAAAGGGTCCCGGCCTGCCGCGGGAGGGTCCCCCCGAAAGTTGTGCTTCCCGAATTTTCAGGATTCCGAGAAGTTCCAGGGATTCTCCAAAACTTTTGGGGCGCCTCCAGAGTGGCGCCCCCCAAACTTGTCGGGGTCCCCCCGAAGTTTGAGACTTGCTGGACGTCACAGGGCTCCCCAAAACCTAATAGAGGTTCCCCCATCGGCTCTACGACCCCCGAAGCTACGCTGTCTGTCTGCTGGGGGGCGCCTGGAATGTGGGGGCTAGAGAGCAGTTCCCAGCAGGAGATGAGGCCCCAGACCCGGGTGGGTTGGGCCAGTCCTGCCTGGCATGAGAGAATGCTGCCCAAAGCCACCCAGAAGGGGAGTGCTGGGTGTGGGGTCCGTGGGGCAGGTGGAGTGCGTGGGGTACTGGGGAGCAGGGGAGAGCTGGGTGCAGGGGATGCACGGGTGCATGAGGGACGGGGGGTGCCCAGCTGCCTGAGGTGCCGTGGGGCAGGTGGGGGGCATGGGTTAGGGGGGTGCCCTTCGTGCATGGGCGATCTGGGGTGCATGGAGTGCGCTGGGCACATGGGGTAAGGGCTGCATCGGGTACCGGGGTGCATAGGGCGCCCCGAGTGCATGGAGCATTTGGGGGTACCGGCGTGCCCAGGGTGCCCAGGCTGGTGCCCAGGCTGGTGCCCATCCATGCTCTGCCCCTCGCCTACTGCAGACCTTCAGCGCAGCAGGTGCCGGTGTGGGGCCGGTGTTTGAGTGCCCACCCCGCAGCCTGAAGGCCAGGACAGAGGCCGTGGGGCTCTCCCAGACGGTGGCCGCCGACGGTCCCTCCCCAGCCTGTCCGCCTCCGGCCGTGCCCCGGCAGCCCAGGGCTGGCTAACGCGGGGCGATGGGGGTCGGTATCCCCTGCCTGGAGGGGTAACGTCCCCACCGTGGCAGAGGGGCAGGAGTCCTGGGGTGCTTGGCCACCCATTGTCCCTCGAGGGGGCCGGAGCTGCCACCTTCAGCCTGTGCCGTGCCCAAGGCCAGAAGCTTTCGTAAGCGTTAGAAGTCCCGAGGAAAGGGGAAAGCCCCCATGTGCGCGGCCAAGAGAGGGGGTGCCACCGCGGCACGGCCATCCGCGGGGTCCCCTTGCGTGCCACGGAGCAGGAGGGGAGCAGCCAGCTGAAGGGCAGTGTGCCCCTCGGAACTGGGGTACCCGTGGGGCCCCAAACCTGCCCTAGCTGTGCCAGAGCTGCCGGGGACTGGGGACCGGCAGCATCCACGGCAGCTGGCGGTGCCACGGTGGGGAGCACAGGAGGTCCTTGCACCCCATCCCGCGGCCCTGTCCCCAGAGGCACTGATGTCCGAGCCCCCAGCCCCGGGGCTTGGCACCACCCTTCTCCTTCCCGCGGTGTTGGGAGAAGGGGACGGAGCTGTGCCGCAGCCGGGCCGCGCTGCTGGCCCCGCCGGCTGCCCCCCACTACGGTTTAATGGTTAACGCCGGCGAAACGCTGAGCTGGCAGCTCCAGCAGCTTCACTCTTGTGCAACTCGCCGAGCATCGGCCGCCTGTTGAACGAGGGCTGCAGTGCCAGCAGCCCGACCCCCTCCACGGGCAGGGCAGCATCCCTGGGAGATGCCCCCGTGGTGCCCGGATACCCTCACTGGGAACGAGCTGTGGTGCCCCTCTCCCAGGTGGGTGTTGCAGAGGGAGTCAGGGCCTTGCCCACACTGCCCACCGGCTGTGGGGCACGGGGCCATATGGGGGGGTGAAGCTGTTGGGGCATGGGGCTGGTTTGGGTGCAGAGCCACCTGCTGCATGCAGCCACAGAGCCATACAGGGGGCTGGAAGAACACGAGGTGCAGGGCAGCAGCCTGCAGTGTGTGCTGGGCTCCTGCTCACTCTGCCTTGTGGGAATGGCACCATGTGGCACTGTCCCCTGGAAGTGTGACAGGGAGCTCATCCCAAAACTGGCCTCTAGCAGGAGCAGGGAGCCTGGGGGGGTCCCCACACCCAGCCATCCCTAGGGGTCTTCCCAGCCTTACCTGCTTGGATACTGACCCCAACCTTCCCAGCCAGACCACAGCCCTCCAAGTGATGTTTTGGGATGGATCCTTCATTCACCAGTCAGTTTCTGAGCCTCCAGCCAGGGCTCTGGGCACATTTTCCACCACCCCAAGGACTGGGCTCTTGCTCTCAGACCTCAGACCTGGCTCCCCTGAGTCCCACAGGCCCCGCAGGCATTAGGAGCAAGCAGCAGCCCTGCACACCAGGCCTTTCCTGCTGCGGTTGGGTCATGTCTGGGAGATGCTTTGGCCACCCTCCAGCTCTGCAGGAGCAGATTTCCCTGGAGGGTGCAGCCCAGTGCCCTGCTGAGTGTGCCTTGCACTGGGGAAGCAGCACAGTGGTACCCAACCTTGTGGGCAGTGCCAGCACTGGCCCAGCCCTGCCCTGCCCTGCCCTGAAGTGAAGGAGCTCCTGCATGGACATGATGCTCCTGCTCGGGGTTGCTCCACGGGAGGTTTAGGTTGGCCATGAGGAACAATTTCTTCCCCTTGAGGGGTGTCAAGGCCTGGCCCAGGCTGCCCAGGGCAGGGGTGGAGCCCCCATCCCTGGAGGGGTTTTGAAGCTGTGGAGCTGTGGTGCTGAGGGCCATGGTTTGGTGGTGCCCTGGCAGTGCTGGGTTAGGTGCTGGACCTGATGACCTTCAAGCTCTCTTCCAACCCAAACGACCCAGGGAGTTCTCCTCACAGCTCCCAGGAGATTTGGGTGGTGCAGGAGGGATGCAGCCCTGGGGAGCTGCAGGATGGGATGATGGAAAAAGAGAGGAGGGGAAGGCTGCAGCTGGGGGGGAGCCCACACACCAGGGTGGCACAGCTGGCAGCAGGAAGAGCGTGGCAGCACCAGCACCCACGGCCCCACAGCATCTTCTCTCAGGGCCCTTATCTGTCAGGGGGCGGGGAGCAGCTGCCGGGGCTGGCTCCTCTCTGGGGCTCTGTGGTTTGGCACCGAGCTGCTTCCCGGCTGCAAAGCTCCTCGGCAGGTTCTGCTGAGCTCTGTGTTTTCGGTTTGCATCTCCTCCCCTGCTGCCACGCAGGGGCAAAGCTGCCCACGGCGGGCACATGGCTTCCTGCCTGCCCCAGGGCATGGCCCGGGGGCGCTGAGCCTGACTGCAGGGACAGCATCCAGCCCCGGGTTTAGGGACAGCATCCAGCCCTGGGTTTAGGCACAGCATCCAGCCCCGGGTTTAGGCACAGCATCCAGCCCCGGGTGTAGGCACAGCATCCACCTTGGGTTTAGGGACAGCATCCAGCCCTGGGTTTAGGCACAGCATCCAGCCCCGGGTGTAGGCACAGCATCCACCTTGGGTTTAGGCACAGCACCCAGCCCTGGGTTTAGGCACAGCATCCAGCCCCGGGTGTAGGCACAGCATCCAGCCCCGGGTGTAGGCACAGCATCCAGCCCCGGGTTTAGGCACAGCATCCAGCCCGGGTTTAGGGACAGCATCCAGCCCCGGGTTTAGGCACAGCATCCAGCCCCGGGTGTAGGCACAGCATCCACCTTGGGTTTAGGGACAGCATCCAGCCCTGGGTTTAGGGACAGCATCCAGCCCTGGGTTTAGGCACAGCATCCAGCCCCGGGTGTAGGCACAGCATCCACCTTGGGTTTAGGGACAGCATCCAGCCCTGGGTTTAGGGACAGCATCCAGCCCTGGGTTTAGGCACAGCATCCAGCCCCGGGTTTAGGGACAGCATCCAGCCCTGGGTTTAGGCACAGCATCCAGCCCTGGGTTTAGGCACAGCATCCAGCCCCGGGTTTAGGCACAGCATCCAGCCCCGGGTTTAGGCACAGCATCTAGCCCCGGGTTTAGGCACAGCATCCAGCCCCGGGTTTAGGCACAGCCGTGGCAGGTCCCAGCTGCAGGCTGGCCCAGCCCCCCGAAGCAGCTCCTGGAGGCTGCACATCCACCCTCAGAGATGCAAACCCCTCCGTGCAGGAGGGGTGCCCCAGCCAGCAGCTCCTCTCCCAGCCCCCAGGACCAGGCTTTAGATCCAGCTTAAGAGTTTTCTCCTGAGAAGGGTAACTCCCTCCCAGCCTTTTAATGGAGGATGGAAGCTGTCTGCTCACAGAGGCGCCAGCAGCTGTGTCTGAGAGGTGGGACTGGGTGAGGGAGGACAGGCAGCCACCAGCACCAGGGAGCTGGGAGCTGCCCCAGCCCTGGCACCACTGCAGGGCAGGTGGTTAGGGGCTGTGAGCAACCTGCTCTGGTTGCAGATGTCCCTGGGGACTGCAGGGGGTCGCACTGGAAAGGTCTCTTCCCACCCAAACCAGGATGGGATTCTATGACCCCAATGGTCCTGGGGGGAGGATCAGGGCCCACAGCCCTGCCACCACCTGCCCCAAAGGACAAGAAGTCCCCATTGTGGTTCCCATCTTGGCAGCAGTGCCAGCCCCCTGGGCTCCCCCTGTGGCACCCAGCACCTGCAGCCTGCCTCTGCCCAGGTCAGCCTGCTGGCAGGGGCTGGGGGGGATGGGGCAAGGCTGCTCCAAGAGAAGTAACACAAAGGATGCACAGAGGGCTGGCAGGGATGCAGCCCCCCACCCCCTGCAGCTGTCCTTGGGGGGCTCAGGCCCCTGCAGAGCCAGTCCTAGGGCAGCCCCCACCCCAGCAGCATCCATGCTGGGTGTGCCCAGGCTGTGGGGAGGAGCAGGGGGTGCTAGAGGTTGGTGATGTAGACCTCCAGGCCGTTGGCTGCTGTCCTGGCCGAGGCTCTCCGGGGCTCCCCTGCCCAGATGTCCCCCACGCTCTCGTAGAGGCTCTCGGGGGCCGAGGCCTTGCCTGGCTCCCCCCTCACCACCTTCCTCCAGCTCAGGTCCACGGCCTCGTAGTCTGGGTCCGGGCCACGGCCCCGAGCAGCCCAGGCTCTGTCGCTGACAGACTCATAGCAGGGGTCCAGGGTGCCTTGGGCAGCCGGGGGGGGCCAGCACCCAGCCAGGGCACCCTCGTCCCGGCGCAGGGGCGGCCACCCAGCACCCCTCTCCCCTGAGGCCGGTGTGGGGGCCTGGGTCTTCTTGGTGGCTTTGCACACCGTTGAGTACATGTCCTCCAGCTGCAAGAGGAAGGGGGCAGTTAGGGGCAAGCCCCCCGGGGGTACCCCCACGCCCGTGCAGCCCTCGGAGGATCCCGGCAGTGGATCCCCCGCTGTGGATCCCAGTTTGTGCACAGGGAGCCTTCTGCAGGGCACAGAGAGCAGCACCATGGGCATCGCCCACCCTTGGGGGTCTCAGCTTCCTCCTGTCCCCCTAAAAGCTCCCCTGGAGAGCCCTGCTCCACACCCTGCTCCAAACAGGAGTGTCACAGGGAGGCAGGGCACTGGGTGCCCCATCCAGCAAGCACAGCACGGCCCCATGCCCATCCCCACCGCCCCAGGGCCGTACCTTTGCCAGGGGGGCACTGCTGGCACCATCCCAGCACCGTGGAGCAGCAGGAGGTGCCGCCACAGCTCCATCCTGCACCTCCGTGGGCGCTGCCTTCTTCACCTTGCGGACGCAGGCGTAGTCGGCAGCGCCGAGCCCCGCACGCCTGGGGGGCGCTTGGCTGCTGGTGGGGCCGGGGGGCACCGGGGCACCCTCTGCCCCCCCTGCCACGCACTCATAGACAGTGTCCTGCACCGCCTTCCGTGCCGGGGTGAAGAGCAGGTTGGAGTAGGTCTGCTCAGGGGCTGAGGAGGCTGCTGGGGGCTGGGGGACAGGGATCTGGGGCAGCTCCCGGTGCAGGAGGACGCTGACAGGGTCACCGCTGGCTGGGGGGCACGGGGGGCACGGGAGATCCAGGCTGGCCGGGCGCTGGGCTGCGGGGAGAGGAGAGGGGGTGGAGGGCTCAGGAACACAGCAGGCACCAAGCCCTGCAGCGGCAGCGTGGTGCTGTGTCTGTGCCACCACGGGCTCGTGGGCAGCGTGGGGGCTGAGGGGACCCCCCAGGGCTGGCAGCCCCTGCTGGCTGCCCCTGCTGGCTGGGCACTCACGGGCATCCCTGGCCTTCACCCGGTACAGCTCATGCAGCTTGGTGTCCGACTTGCTGAGCGAGCGCAGCTGCGTCTGCCCCAGCAGGGCCTGCAGGGGGGCACGAGTCAGGGGCATGGCTGGCACCTGGGGGACACAGAGCTGCCCCCCAGCCGACCCTGCCCTCCCCAGCAGCCGCTTACCTCATCCACCAGCTTCACCCCATCTGGAGGGACCTTCTTCTTCCTGCCCTTGCTGCGAGGAGAAGCGTGGCTGAGCTTCAGGCAGGTGGTCAGGACAGGGGCAAGGAGTGGCCCCCAGCCTGGCCGTGGTGGGTGGGCATCATTCCGTGCCTCCCCTTGCTGCCAGACCCACAACCTGCTCCTTCACCAGCCCCAAGCTGGCTCCATACTGGCTGGGGAGACCTTGACTGCACCTTGCACCCCGCTGAGCTGTGCCAGGCGCTGCTGGCATCACCCATCCTGTCCAGCCCAGCCCAGGCTGATCCTGCAGAGCCTTTGGGTGCAGGGGGTGCAGTGGGGGAGGCAGCAAGGCACAAGGGTGCAGGATCAGGCCGGGCAGGGTGCAGTGGGGCTGCAGCTGGGAGTTAGGGGTGAGCAGAGCAGCAGATCCCAGACCAGGACAGGCACAGCAGAGTCTCCACGTGCCACCACTAAATGCCACCAAGGCATCCCTAGCCCTGTCCCCAGCAGCAGGGGGGAAGGCAGAGGGCCCGTGGGCAGCACTCACCGTCTGCAGGCAGCACACAGCGCCCCCAGGTAAACCAAGACACCCAGCAGGGCCAGGGCACCGCTGGCTGGCACCAGCAGGGTCCCCTTGCCATCGGCCACAGCCATGGGGGACCCTCTTCTGACACCGCTGTGGGGCCAAGATCTGGGGAGAGAAAGGATGAGTTGGGGTGCAGCTGGGTGCAGCTGGGCTCACCAGGGCATGGGGTGGTGCCTCATGGCCCCCAGGGCTTGCCAGGGACCTACAGACCCCTGGGGAAGGGGGGGGGTCTCCTCAGGTGCTTTGCAGGGGGACATGCACCAGGGGCACATGCACCAGGGGGCTGCACTCCCTGGGGCTGCCTCGATGCTTCCATCACTGCCTAGCCCGGGGCAGGTGCCCAGCAGTGGGGGCTCTGTCACCCCAGGAAACACTCCAGATTTCAGTGCCTTCAACAACAATCCAAAGCCAAGCAGCCCAGCAGGGTCCAGGCTCCCAGGCTGCCACTCAGATCACGGAGTCCTGAATGGATTTGGTTGGAAAAGATCTCTGAGAGCCCAACCATTGACCTGCCACCACCGTGGCCACCAAACCCTGGCCCCAGGTGCCATGGCCACAGGGTTCTTGAACCCCTCCAGGGATGGGGACTCCACCACCTCCCTGGGCAGCCTGTGCCAGCCCCTGACCACTCCTGCAGCAAAGAACTGGCAGGACAGAACTGGCCCAGCCGAGCAGGACGTCTTCCACGGTGTGGCTGGGGACACAGATCCCATGGGACACCCTCAGCACCTCTGACATCTCCTAACCCAGACAACAAATCCCCAGCCAAGCTCCAGGCAGAGGTCTCCTCACCCTATGTGGATCTTGGGTGCTGCAGCAGCCCTGCAGCGAGCAGGGAGGGCTGTGCCCACCGAGCCACTGAGCCCTCCCCTGTCACCAGGCAGCATCTTTGGTGCATCTTTACCCCAGCAGCCAGCAAGTCCCTGCCCTTTGGCAGCACCCTTGTAGCTGAGAGCTTCCCAGGCCTTTGGAAACGTCCCTGAGCAAAGCCTTAACCCCTGGAGTGAGGCAGAGGGGTTTGGGGGACTGGCCAGACTGGCTCAGATCAGAGCTGGGAAGGGAAGGCTCTTCCCTCTCCAGCCATGCTTTAATTAGGCAGCATCGTTGCTCTGTCTGAGCAGAATTAATTACAGGGATTACCTGCAGCAGGGGCAGTGGCTGCAGCCAGTCCTTGCTGAACTCGTTTGGCTCAGCAGAGCCTCAGGAGCTCAGGAGGAGCTGAGCAGGCTCCAAGGTTTAGCAGACAAGATGATAAGGAGGGGGGTGGCTGGGAGCTGGCCCCGTGGGGGCACTGGGGAGCCAGCTTTCAGCAGGCACCCACAGGACAGCTCCCCCAGAGCACAGCATTCTCCATCCAGGGCTTTTAAGGTTGAAGAGTGAAGGGAGAGGCTTCTCAACTTGTCCCCTCCCTGGAGGTGTTCAGGGCCAGGCTGGATGAGGCCCTGAGCAGCCTGGGCTGGGGGGAGGTGTCCCTGCCCAAGGCAGGGGGTTGGGGCTGGGTGATCTCGAAGGTCCCTTCCAAGCCAGCCCAGTCTGTGGCTCTAGGAAGCTGGAATGAATACAGAGAAACTCCTTCTGTTCTCAGGAGGTTGGCTGCTGCTTGCTCCCTGATTTCTGACCTGCAAACCTACCCAGCTCCTGCTCTTGGAGAAGCCATGTGCCATGGGCCCTGCCCCCACCAGCCCCAACGGCTTTGAAGCTGGGAGCAGGCAGAGCTCTGCCTCCCTGTGACACCCCCACAGCCCAGCCAGCAGGGAGCAAGGCCCTGCCCGGACCCCTGCCCGGACCCTTGCCTGGACCCCTGCCCGGGGAGCGCAAGGGGCTTGCTCCCCAGCGTGCTGGAGGCTGCTGCAGCCAAAGTTTGCAGCTGCCTTTCATGCAAATGAGGTAAAATCTGCTGCTGCAGAACCCAGGGCTGCTGCTGTAGAATCCAGTGGTGGTGGTGGTGCTGCTGCAGAATCCAGTGCTGCTGCTCTGCTGCTGCAGAACCCAGTGCTGCTGCAGAACCCAGTGCTGCTGCTGCAGAATCCAGTGCTGCTGCTGCTGTTGCTGCTGCTGCAGAATTCAGTGCTGCTGCTGCAGAACCCAGTGCTGCTCTGCTGCCTTTGCCTGGCTTCTGGTGCAGCCACCCAGCTCAAACCACGCAGGGTGAGGAGAGGAAAGTTTGAAGGCACCAGAAGGGTTGATGCAAGAAACCAGAGCAAACCTCTGGAGCTGATCTGCAGCGGTGACTGAGCACAGCTCAGCTGCCCTGGGGACTTGCACTGAAAGGAAAGGCCTCAGAAGCAGAAGTAGCTCTCGGGGGTTGCTCTCCCCTTCTGAAAAGTGAGAGCCCTGCAGCAGTCAAATCAGCAAGCTGGAGGCTGCTGGGGTGCAGGGAGCCAGGTCGGCAGGCAGTGAGGTTTCTGTTTGGAGGGCGGAGCAGAGGGGAGAGCTCTCTGCCTCTCCCTTCTCTTTGTGCAGGGGGATGGAGACTCTCCACGGCCACAGGAGCTGATGGTCGAACTCTGTGGTGGCCAAACCCCTCTGGAGTTGTTTCCTTTAGAAAGGATCAACTCCATTCCTCAGCACCAGCCCCCAGCTGCCAGCAGCTGCACAGCTCTAGGGCCAGCCCTGACCACTCCTTCTGTGCTGGGGGGGCAGCAGCACAGCTCTGGGCTCCCCAGCTCAAGAGAGACAGAGAACAGCTGGGGAGAGTCCAGGGGAGGCTACAGCTATGCTGAGGGGCCTGGAGCAGCTCTGGGAGCAGCAGAGGCTGAGAGCCCTGGGGCTGAGAGCCTGCAGCAGAGCAGCCCCAGAGGGGAGCTAAAGGAGCTGTGGGGGGCAAGAGGCTGGGGCCAGGCTCTGCTCAGTGGTTGTGGAGCAGGGGCTTGGCCTGGGTGAGCTCCAGAGGCCCCTTCCAACCCCTCCCTGCTGAGCTCTCTCAGCTCTCACTGTGCAGCTCTCTCAAGGTTGACATTTCAGCATTTCCTCTTCCCCTGCCCTCTGCACTCACCTGGGCACAGAAATCTTCTTCTCAGCAGAAACCAAGAACCTGCTTGAGATCTCTTCTGCTGAGCTGAACCACAGCAGGCCAGCAGCAGAGAGCTCAGTGCTGCAGCTCTGGGAAGGCACAGGGTGGCTGTTGCAAGGATTTGGATCCTTTCTCCCCCTCTGCCTACTGCAGAGGTTTTCTTGCCACAAATGCAGCAGCTTGAGCCCGCTGCAGGTTGGGAGGGGACAGCTCTTCAGTGCCTGTGGCCTCTCAAGCCTCCTCCCCAGCAGCCAGGAGCTCAGCACCCACCCCAGGAGCCCAGCACCCACCCCAGGAGCTCAGCACCCACCCCAGGAGCCCAGCACCCACCCCAGGAGCCCAGCACCCACCCCAGGAGCCGTTCCACACCCAGTCTCTAACTCTTGTTCCCCTCCCAGGTGGAGAGTTTTCTGTTGCTCAAATCACTGTGTGTGTCCCCCCCCGAGCTCAGCCCCTTCACCACGGCAGCAAACAGCTCCCACTCAGCCTCCAGGTCCAAGCCCTGGCACCCAGCAGCACTGCCCAGCTCCAGCACCCTTTTACCTCTGGGGTTTAAGCCGAGATGCTTCCAGAGCACAGGGGACTGAGTGGCACAAAGCTCAACCAAGCAGGGTGAGGAACCCCACCCCCCCACCCCCCCCAGCCCCCTGCAGCAGCACCTCCCAACCCCTGCACGGAGCAAGGAGCTCCAAAGCATCTCCCGAGCCCTGCTCTGGCTGCAGCTGGCCAGAGAGCCAACCGCACTTACTGTGCACACCTCAGCTGCTGCCGAGCACGACGAGCAGGGATCCAACCATCCTCTCTCCTCCAGCCAGGCTGCAGAGCTCTCTTATCCCATACCAGGGGCTCCCGAACACCTCAGGCACCTCAGCCTCTCGCTCCCCTCCCAGAGCAGGCAGCTGCCAGCATCCCCCATGCGGCAGAGCCCCAGCTCGCTTCCTGCCCCGCCGAGGCGGCTGCTTCCCCCGGGGGCAGGCCGGGCTGCTCCCCGCCTCCCAGCGCATCAGGGCACCTCTGCCGGGCTCTGCTTCCCACCAGGCTGGTTCGGGAGCCAGCTCTCTCCCCACGGGGGAAGGACAAGCTGCCAGGCATCATCATTAGCTTGCAAATGAACAGCACCATACAAGGAGAGAGGAGAGAGAAACAAAGCCCAAGTTTACTCAGCAGGGAGCGTGGAGGGGCCTGGGTGGGAGGCAGGTTGAGGAGGAGCCTGCCAGGGGTGCTGTGGAAAGCCCAAGGAGCACAGGACTGAGCCAAGCAATATCCCCAAGTCTCCAAGAGATGCTGAAGTGCAAGTGGCAGGAGGCCAAACAAGGCCAAGGCTCTGTGCAGCTCAGCTCACAGCCCCCTCCTGCCAGGCTGGGTGCTTCCATCCATCCATCCCTGCCCCCAGGGAGGGAAACAAGCAGCTGATTGGGAGGGCAGGGCCCTAGGCAGCCACTGACAAGGCCTTGGGCTGAGCCCAGAGTGTGGGGAACACCAGCCCAGAGCAAGGAACAGCCTACAGCCCTTCACCCCCTTGCCCACAGTGCCAGCACAGGACCCAGGAGCTTCCCAAGAGAGTCCTGCTGCTTCCACCTCACCTCTTGGGAGCACTCCCCCAGGCTTCCTGCCCCTTCCTCAGCCCCAAGTTCATTTCTGCTGTCACTTTGTCTCTGCTGAGGTGTGTCTGCAGCTCTGCTGGAGCCCACAGCACCTGAGCAGCTCTGATCCTATCTGCTGTCAGAGTTTCTGGTTGGTTTGGCAGCCTGGGCCTGCAGGCTGGTGTGGCCCTGCCCAGGCTGACAGCTTCAGAAGGTTCTTGGGGAGAGATAACAAAGGTGAGAGCCAGGGGAGGAAAGATTCCCACGAGGGAAATGGCTCCTGGGACAAAAACCCTTGAGGTGGAGACCAAACTGTGTCCTGTGCTGGCAGGGAGCTGCCACCAGGAGTGGTTAAGCCAAACAGGGAGAGTGCCCAGGCCCCAGCAGGGGCTGGCTCTGATGAAACCACCACCTGCTCTGGGGCCCTGACTCACAGAGCAGGGCCAAGGGCAGAGGACATCCTCCCTGGCATGGCCTCCATGCTGCAGGGCTGGGCACTCTGCTGCCTGCCTGCTCCCAGCAGGCCATGAAGCTCTGCCCAGCCAGGGCTGTGCTGGGCACACACAGACCTCCTCCCTCTGCCCCTCCAGGGCCCAGCCCCACCTGGACCCAGGTCCTGAGGAGTTTTCAGTGACAGGCCCCAAGGAGCCACCCAGGGCAGAGGAGCTCCAGGAGAGAAGAGCTGGGGCAAAAACCACCCCCTGGGAGCTGCTCCTAGCTGGGAGGGTCTGGAGCCCATTCCTCTGCTGCCTTCCTCCCCCAGCCTGGGCACTCTGCCTGTGGAACCATGCAGCTTGCCACCCCAAGTCCAGGAGCTGGGCACAGCAGATCCTCTGACTGCTGACACTGGCTGTGTGAGGCCTCCAGAGCTCTCCTCCAAGCTGCCACTTCTGCCTGTCAGGACAGCAGGGCTCCAGGGCACTGCTCCCTCAACACCTCAGCTCCCAGCTGGATGCCAGGGCACAGCTCAGCAGGTGGAGGGCAGCTGAAGCAGTTGGCCTTGGTGGCTGGCAGCCAGCAGAAGCCTCCTCCTCAGGGGTGTGCTCAGGACCCTGCCTCCACTCCTGCCTGTCAGTTGGCTGCCAACACAAGCACAGCTGCTGGCAGGATGTGGGGCTCAGAGCCCTCCCCAGCAGCAGTGGCACCTGGAGGAGCTGCAGGCTCTGGCTGAGGTGCTGCCACAGCCCCACAGGCACCAGCAGTGTGCAGGAGAGCAGAGAGTGAGTGTCCCTGCAGCCAGCCCTGGCACCAGGCTCAGGCTCACTGGACAGATGTGTTCTGCTGCCTCCCCCAGGGCTCAGCACCACCTCCTTGCAGACACTGCTGCTTTTCAGCCCACTCTCCAGGCTGGGCAGCTCAAGGCCCAGAGGAACAGGAATGGCTCAGCCAGGCTCTGAAGCCAGGAGCACTGGGGCTGGCTGGCAGGACACTGAGTGCAGTCCAAGCTCCCCCAGAGACTAGAACTCAGTCATCTTCTTGTGTGTGTCTGCTGTCTTCTGCTCCCTCTGCAGCCTGGCTTCCTGGGCCTGCAGCTGCCCCAGCTGCCTGTGGGCATTGGCCAGCTTCTCCTTCAGCTGGGCTGTGGCCACACTGTGCCTGCAAGCAGAGAGCATTATGGCAGTGGCAGCCTGCCTGCTGAGCCCAAAGCCCTGTCCCCAGCCCAGCAGGCTGTGCCCCTTCCTGTGGGCAAGCACGAGGCAGAGCCTGGTGCTCAGCACCATCCAGGTGAGAGGAGGTCCTCCTGTCCTGCTCAGCAGCAGCACTGGGCATGAGCAGGGCTCCAGCACCTCTCCTCTGAGAGCTTCCCCCACTGCCACAGCCTGAGCTCCAGCCAGGGACCCCAGAGCCATCTGCCAGTGCCCAGGCTGGCACAGGCTGAAGCCTCTTCTCCACCTCCCCTGAGCTCTCATCCAGAGGTGCTGCACTTCTCAGAGCAGGCTGGCTGGGGCTTGGAGCAGCCTGACCTAGTTGAGGATCAGAGACTGGTTTGGGTGGGGAGGGACCTTTAAAGGTCACCCAGTCCAAGCCTCTGCAGCCCCCAGGGACAGCCCCAAGCAGAGCAGGCTGCTCCCAGCCCCAACCAACCTGGTGTGGGATGGTGCCAGGCATGGGGCAGCCCCCAGCTCTCTGGGCAGCCTGGGCCAGGCTCTCCCCACCCTAAGTGTCAAACATTTCTCTCTCCAGTCCCAATCTCCCTCTTGGAGTTCAAACCATCCCCCCTTGGCCTGTCCCAGCTGGCCCTGCTCACAGGACTCTCTTAGGCTGTCCCTGCTCAGGGCAGGGGAGCTGGAACGAGCTGATCTTTGAAGTCCCCTCCAACCCAAGCCACTCAGTGAGTGCTGCTCCCAGGGCCCACTCCAGGCTCCCTGCTGCTGCTCCCCTACCTGCCCAGGTTGCGCTGCAGGGCCTGCTGGATGCCCAGGATGTCTCTCTGGGTGCGCTCGATGCTCTCTGCCGTCTGCAGCAGGTGGACGCTCAGAGCCTTCCTGCTGCTCTTGCTGCCGCGGTAGATCTCTTTGCTGCTCCTCTTGGGCAGCGCCTGCAGGCCCCCGGCCTCGGCCCCGCAGCTCTGCCCTCGCAGTTTGTCGTTCAGGAAGTCGAAGACGCTGCGAGGAGGCCTGCGGCCGCCAGGGGGCGCCGTGCCGCCCCCCCGCCCCCTGCCCCGGCCCGGGGCAGCCTTCCCCTCCCTCCTCCTCTGCAGCACCGCAGCACACTGGTCCAGGGAGCGGCCCCGGGGCAGCACCACGGCCTGCACCGGCTCCACTCGGCCATCGCAGTTCTTCCCTAGCCCTGGGGAGAGACAGCAGGGAGGGCAGCCCCGGAGGGGGGGGAGGGCAGCCCCGGAGGGGGGGGAGGGCAGCCCCGGAGGGGAGGGAGGGCAGCCCCGGAGGGGAGCCCAGCAGAGGACAGCCCTCTGGGGTCACCCCAGGGGAGTCCAGCAGCAGAGGACAGCCCTTTGGGGTCACCCCAGGGGAGTCCAGCAGCAGAGGACAGCCCCTGAGGGGAGCCCAGCAGAGGACAGCCCTTTGGGGTCACCCCAGGGGAGTCCAGCAGCAGAGGACAGCCCCTGAGGGGAGTCCAGCAGCAGAGGACAGCCCTTTGGGGTCACCCCAGGGGAGTCCAGCAGCAGAGGACTTCCCCACAAGCTCCTGCTGGCAGCCACAGGCTTAGCCCAAGCAGAGGCTGTGGAGGTAGAAGCTGGAGGCAAGGGGAGCAGCAAAGGCCACAGCAGAGGGGATGCAGAGGCTACCCCAGGAGCCTTCTGCAGCAGACCCCAGGCTGAAGGTGGCTTTGAGCAGCCTGAGCCAGGCTGGGCTGGCTTGGAAGGGACCTTTCAAGGTCCCCTAGCTCAGGCCTGCTGCAGACTCAGGCAGGTTGCTCAGAGCCCCATCCAGCCTGGCCTGGAAGGCTCCCAGGGCTGGGGCTGCTACAGGACAAGGCCTGAGGCCACCCACCAGGCTGGCTCCTGGGGAGCTGGGTTCAACCTGGCATGCCCAGCTGCTCACTCAAGCCAGCTTCTCCTTCAAACTGGTTTGGTTCCTCTGGGAGGAGCAGAGCCAGAGCCAAGCAGCAGCAGGTTGCCCTCCTAAGGCCCCCAAGGCTCATTTGTGTAGCCAGAGGCTCACTCAGCAGGCTTTGAAGTCCATGTCTAGAGCCAGGAGATGCTTCAGCAGACATCAGAAGCTCCAGGGATCAGCTGCCTGCTCCCTTTGAACACCTCACACAACAGCTCTCAGCTCATCATGAGCCTGGCCATGGCTCCCACTGCCTTCCCCTACTGCCAGGGAGGCCTTGGTGCACACACAGCTCAGCTTCCAGCAGAGGAATCCTCTCAAGCTCACCACACAGCCTGAGCCTCATCTCACAGCCTCCTCCAGCACAGCAAGCTTGAGCTCCCTGCCAAACCTACAGCAGCTGTAGGGCTCACCAAACTCTGGCAGCAGCAGGCCCAGCCCCCTGCCCTTACCTTTGCCAAACTCATAGCCCATCTGAGCCAGCAGCTTGGAGCCAATGCCACGAGTGTGAGCTTCCCAGCCAGCAAAGGAGGAGCTGCAGGCAGGAGTCCACTCCCCAGCCTCTGGAGCTGCTGAGTCTATCACTGTGGCACAGGAGAGATCAGTGAGACACAGACACAGAGCTGCCCCACAGAGCCTTCCCCTGGGCTGCCCCCACCACACAGACCCCTCCCAGGGGGCACTACAAGTGACTTCTCCCACCCCAGAATGGAGCAGCTGCTTCTGCAGCCCCCCTGACTGCAGAGACCCACAGGGTGGCTTGGAAGGGACCTAAAAGCTCCTCTAGTCCCAAGCCCCTGGCCTGGCTGCTCAGGGCCTCATCCAGCCTGGTCCTGGAAGACTCCAGGCAGGAGGCAGCCACAGCCTCCCTGGGCAGCCTGGGCCAGGGTCCCCCCACCCTCCCTGGAAAGAATTTCTTCCTCCCCTCCAGTCCCAGTCTGCCCTCCCCAAGCTTCAACCCACTCTGCCTCCTCCTGGCCCTCCCAGCCCTTGCCAAAGGTCCCTCCCCAGCATTCCTGGAGCCCCTTCCAGCTACTGGCAGCTGCCCTAAGGTCTGCCCACAGCCTTCTCTTCTCCAGGCTGAACAGCCCCAAGTCCCTCAGCCTGCCCCACAGGGGAGGGTCTCCAGCCCTCAGAGCCCCTTTGTGGCCTCCTCTGGACCCTCTCCCACAGCTCCCTTCTTGTGTTGGGCAGCAGCAGCAATTTCCCCAGAGGTGAAGCACTTGCAGTGAGAGCTCCAGGGAAGCAATTCAGGCAAGGCTGAGCTGGGCCAGGAGCTGCTTCTGCCCCCCCTGCCCTACCCTTGGCATAGGCAGAGTCATCCTCAGCAGAGCCATCCTCAGCAGAGCCATCCTCAGCAGAGCCATCCTCAGCAGAGCCATCCTCAGCAGAGCCATCCTGGGCGGCTTCGGCCTCGCCCCGCAGCGGGGGCAGGATGCTGTCTGCCTCCACCACAGCCTCCTTCAGCAGCAGGGAGTCAAACTGCACAGTGTAGTAACCACTGTCCACATCTGCAGGAGGGGAAACAAGGACAGGAGCTCCCCAGGCTCCTGCAGGCCCAGGAGTCTCCAGCACGCAGCTGGCAGAGGCCTGTCCCCGGCAGTCAGCTGGAGGGGAGGAAGGGCCAAGGGAGAGGCACTGCAAACATCTGAGTGCCCCTGGGGGGCATCTCTCTCAGGGAGACAATGACAGGTCATCTCCACAGGGCCTGGGAGGACACCTAAAGGTCTGCCTCTAACACAGGAAGAGAGATGAGCTGCTGAGAAATGGAAATGAAGTGAGCTGGTACCAGCCTGAGGTGGAGAGGAGAAACCTTCCCTGCTGCCTCTGAGCTGGTACCAGCCTGAGGTGGAGAGAGGAGAAACCTTCCCTGCTGCCTCTGAGCTGGTACCAGCCTGAGGTGGAGAGGAGAAACCTTCCCTGCTGCCCCTGAGCTGGTACCAGCCTGAGGTGGAGAGGAGAAACCTTCCCTGCTGCCCCTGAGCTGGTACCAGCCTGAGGTGGAGAGGGGATGAACCTTCCCTGCCCCCTCTGAGCTGGTACCAGCCTGAGGTGGAGAGGGGAAACCTTCCCTGCCCCCTCTGAGCTGGTACCAGCCTGAGGTGGAGAGGGGATGAACCTTCCCTGCCCCCTCTGAGCTGGTACCAGCCTGAGGTGGAGAGGAGAAACCTTCCCTGCCCCCTCTGAGCTGGTACCAGCCTGAGGTGGAGAGGGGAAACCTTCCCTGCCCCCTCTGAGCTGGTACCAGCCTGAGGTGGAGAGGGGATGAACCTTCCCTGCCCCCTCTGAGCTGGTACCAGCCTGAGGTGGAGAGGAGAAACCTTCCCTGCTGCCTCTGAGCTGGTACCAGCCTGAGGTGGAGAGGAGAAACCTTCCCTGCTGCCTCTGAGCTGGTACCAGCCTGAGGTGGAGAGGAGAAACCTTCCCTGCTGCCAGGGCTGCAGGAGCTGATGGGCAGGGCTCAGCTGCCCTGGCCTGGCTGAAACAAGGGCAGGTGACTGCAGCTCAAGCCCCACACATGCCAGTCCCTGCCAGGCCTGCCCCTCCTTCACTGCAGCATCACCTTGCAGTCATTTCCTTCCAACCTTCCTGCTCTTCCCACTCCTTTTTCACAGGGGGCTGGAAGGGACCTCTGGAGCTCACCCAGGCCAAGCCCCTGCTCCAGCAGGGCACCCACAGAGCCTGCCCAGGGGCATGGTGCCCAGGGGGGGTTGGAAGCTCTGCACACCAGGAGACTCCACAACCTCTCTGGGCAGCCTGCTCCAGGGCTCTGCTCCCTCACACCAAACAACTTTCTCCTCAGGGAACCTCCTGGCTGCCACTCTGTGCCCATTGCTCCTTGTGCTGTCCCTGGGCACCACTGAGCAGAGCCTGGCCCCAGCCTCTTGCCCCCCACAGCTCCTTCAGCTCCTGCTGAGCAGCCTGCACCTTGCAGGCAGCCTGCAGGCAGAGCAGGCCCCAAGGACTCACCAGTGATTTTTGCAGTGTACCAGATGCCATCACTGTGCTTGGCCAGGCAGGCTGAGCCTACCTCCAGTGTGCTGAGGTTGGGCTCCTGAAAGGGCTGCAGCTCCTCCACAGAGACCACCTGCCCATGAGAGAACCTGCCAGGAGAGGGGGGAGGAGAATGATCTCTGCCTGATGGCAGCAGGCTTGGAACACAAATCCCTCCTGCCCTTGGAGGCAGTGCTGACAGTGCCAGTGGGGAATGCTCATCGCTCCCCACCCTGGGAACAGCCCAGCTCAGGCTGCCTGGGCTCTGCACAGCCTGCTCTGCCTGGAGAGGTCCCTGCTGGCTGCAAGGGGCTGGCACTGCATGACCCTGGCAGGCCCCTTCCAACTCAAAGCCTTTGCTGGGGGTTCTCTCAGTGACAGCAGGGCTTCAGCTTTGGGCTTCAGCTCATCACTGAGGCCATGCACCAAGGGCCAGAGCACAGCCCAGGGCACCAAACTCCCCTCCCTAGTTCCACATTCACAGAGCAAAGCCACCCATCCTCACAGAGAGGATCAGAGACACAAAGGCCTCCAGCCCAGCCCCCAGCTCAGAGCAAAGGCAACCTCCAAGGCTCATCAGGGTACCCAAAGCCTTTTCCAGCTGTGTTCCAAAGGTCTCCACAGATGGAGGCTGCCCAACCTCTCTGCTGTGGAGAGGAGGAGCCCTTGGCAGCCAAGCCTTGGTGGCTCCAGTTACTAACCAGTTGTTAGTTCAGCTGCTTGCTGAGGCAAACCCTGCAGCTGGCCCACGAAACTTCCACTCCCAGGGGTTCTCCTCCCTGCTTCAGCCAGAGGGAAGCACTGCTCCCTGTGACACAGCAGCAGACAGGCAAGGCCTCACTGGGCACAAAAGCCAAGCATGGTACCTGCAGAGCAGGTTCATCCCTCAGGGTCAAGGCCCCCTGCAGGAAGGACCCAGCCCCCCCAGCCCTGCTGCCTCCCTTACCGACAGTTCTCTTTAAATCTGCACTTGGCATCCAGGAAGAAGGGGCAAGGCTTCAGAGCCTTGTGAGTTGGGTAGAGGTACAGCACTCTGACTCCTGCACTGCCATCTTCCAGCTCCTCTGTCCCCACAATCATGGCATTGTGGTACTCCAGAGTCCCCCAGGAACTGTAGTAGGGAGCTTTAACCTTCATCCCACTCAGTTCTTCCTCCTCTTCCTCCTCTCTGTCTGACTCTTTCTCTTCTTCACTGCACCTGGATTCATTTTTGCTGGCAGTGTCTCCCTCTGGTGCTATCTCATCCTTGTTAGCTGAAGGCTTCTCATCACCTCCAAGCTCAGCAATGGCTTCCTTAAAAGCTGCATACTCCTCATCTTGGGCAGAGCTGTCTGGGTTGGTGCTCTGCTCCAGACCCCCTGGGGAGGAGGAAGAGGCAGCAGTGGGATCTAAAGTAGCCAGAAGCTTGCTCTTTTTCACAGACACCAGGCTGGACTCAGTCAGCTCTATCAGCTGCTTCAAGTCTTCCTGCAACTGAATCAAGTCTGACTGCTGTGAGGGGTCCTGGCCTGCCCCTAAAGCCAGCTCCACTTGCTGCAGCTGGGCATTGTAGGTCTGAATGGCGGCTTCCAGGTTCTCTTCGTCCATTATCAGCAGAACAAAGGTGCAAACACACCCGAACCGTGTCCTTCCCGGGAGCTCAGAACATAGCCAGACCTTACTTAAGATGAGCAGCCTCTTGGATAGCAACCCCGTGATCACAGAAGCTACCGTGTACCTCGCCGTCCCGCTTTCTCCCTCGGAACTGACCAGGTTGATGCTCCCGCAGCAAACAGACGGCGAAAGAGTCTCTGGGGAGAGGCCGGGGCCTGCCCTTCCCTGCCACGGCGCCCGCTCGGTCACACTGCCCGACCTCACCACCGCTCCCTTCGCAGCCTGAGGTCCTGCCGCCCGACCTCTGCACCACGGGGGCTAACAAAAATCCCCGACGTCGCCCCAGCCGCCGCGCTCACCGCCCAGCTCCCGCTCCCCCTTCCCCTCCTATGCCGCCGCCATGACGCCCCGCCGACTTCCGGCCCCCAGCCGGGGGACTTCCGGCCCCCAGCTGGGGGACTTCCGGTTTGTCTGGCCAACCGCATTGCGCCATTCAGCAGCGACACCGCCCCCGGTGATGCGCCGGGGCCAGGGGCTCTCACGGCGCGCCGTGGCGCGAAGCACTCTGGGAGTTGCAGTCCTCCCGCCGGCCCCGGCCCGGGCCGCGGCGGCACCAGAACTACCTTTCCCAGAGCGCGCCGCGCGCGATGGCGCCGGCGGCCGGGGCCGGCGGGCAGCGCTGAGGGGCTGCGGCGGGACGCCGCTACGGGATCCGGTGAGAGGCCGCGGGTGTCGGGCTCTGCCTTCCGCCGTCTGTGCTCGGGGACGAGCAGAAGCCGTGGAGCGGGGCCGTGAAGAACGGCTGGGCTCGGGACGGGCCTGCGAGGTGCTGCCCGTCCGGTCCGGCCCGGCCCGGCCTCGGACTCTGCTCCGGCTGTGAGGGGGAGGCGGCGGCGGCGGCGAGCGCTGCTGTGCCCCTGCGCCCTGCCAGCCTGTGGCACGGGAGGGATCTCCTGCGGCTGCTGCTTGAGCACGCCTGGGATCCCTTGCAAGGGCAGCAGGCCTGGGGGGGTGTCCCTAGCCTGAGGCCTTCCCGGGGGCGGCCTGGAGGTGGAGGGAGCCCCTGGCTCTGCGGCAGAGCCCCGCGCCCCGAGGTGCCCTGTGCGTGCCCCGAGGTGCCCTGTCCGTGCCCCGAGGTGCCCTGTGCGTGCCCCGAGGTGCCCTGTCCGCGCCCCGAGGTGCCCTGTCCGCGCCCCGCGGTGCCCTGTCCGCGCCCCGAGGTGCCCTGTCCGTGCCCCGCGGTGCCCTGTGCGTGCCCCGAGGTGCCCTGTGCGTGCCCCGAGGTGCCCTGTCCGCGCCCCGAGGTGCCCTGTCCGCGCCCCGCGGTGCCCTGTCCGCGCCCCGAGGTGCCCTGTCCGCGCCCCGCGGTGCCCTGTCCTCACCCGAGGTGCCCTGTCCGTGCCCCGCGGTGCCCTGTGCGTGCCCCGAGGTGCCCTGTGCGTGCCCCGAGGTGCCCTGTCCGTGCCCCGAGGTGCCCTGTCCGCGCCCCGAGGTGCCCTGTCTGTGCCCCGGGGTGCCCTCTCCGCGCCCGCGGTGCCCCGGGCTGGGCACTGCCTGCTGTGGCCTCTCCGCCGCTCTCGGCGCCGCTGTTTGACTCCAGAGCCATTGCTTCTCCGCAGGCTGCTCACAGGCTGCTGCCCCGCGGAGCCTTTGCCTGGAGCTTGGCTTCTCGCCCGCTCAAAGGGCAGAGCTGTTGCAGTGCTCTGGGAGCCAGCTCTGGCCCTCGGTGCCAGCACTCCCTGACCCGCAGTGGATCCCTGCTGGGGCTGTGCAACCCCCCCGGCAGACCCCCAGGGCCCCTCGGGAGCTGTTGCTTTGTCCTGAGTGTGGCTCTGCTGCCCCTGCCTTGGCAGCTGCCCTCCCTCCCCTTCCTGGCACTTCAGGAGGCAGAACCCCTCCGGTGGGAGTCACACCAGGAGATTGCCACTGGGCAAGGGTCGGCTCAGGCTGAGGGCTTTGCCTGCCCTGAGGAGGAGCTGCACTCAGCTGAGCACCGAGGCTGCCACCACCCTGACCCCTGGCCAGGAGCCCTCTGCCCTCCTGCCCCTGTCTGGCTCCCTGCAGCTCCCTGCAAGGAGGCTGGAGCCAGGTGGGGGTTGGCTTCTCCCAGGGAAGAAGCAACAGGGGGAGAGGAAGTGGCCTCAGGTTGCCCCAGGGGAGGCTCAGGTTGCCCCAGGGGAGGAACAACTTCTGCCCAGTGGTGCAGCCTCCACCCTTGGGTAGTCTCCAGAGCCATGGAGCTGTGGTGCTGAGGGTTTGGTGGTGGCCTGGCAGTGCTGGCCTGGACTCCACACTCTGGGTGGATCTCTCCCAGCCCTTGGATTCGGTGACTTCTCCACCTGGGGCTGGGGAGAGCCTGGGCTGGGGCCCTGTGGGGGTGAGCTGTCTGCTGCAGGCTGCCTGGTGCCCTTGCAGGAGCAGGATGTACACCCTGCTGTCTGGCCTCTACAAGTACATGTTCCAGAGGGATGAGTACTGCATCCTGATCCTCGGCTTGGACAATGCTGGCAAAACTGTGAGTGCTGTGGGGAGGCCACAGGGGACTGCAGGCATCCTCCCCAGGCAGCACAGCCAGCAGGCAGCTCAGTGCTGTGGGGCTGCAGTGATGCCACACCGGGGGGGCAGCTCTGGCCTCGTGCCTGAGCTGGGCAGCAGCTCTCAGAGCTGTGCTGAGGGCTTGGGCAGCCACCTCTGACCCCTCCTTGCCTTGCTGAAGCAGCAGAGGCCTTTGTGCCAAGGCTGGGGCCTGCTGGGAGGAGGGGGCTGCAGCAGGGGGAAGGCAGCTCTGGGTGAGGGGGCTGCAGCTCTGGGTGAGGGGGGCTGCAGCTCTGGCTGGGGGGCTGCAGCTCTGGCTGGGGGGGCTGCAGCTCTGGGTGAGGGGGGGGGCTGCAGCTCTGGGTGAGGGGGGGGGCTGCAGCTCTGGGTGAGGGGGGCTGCAGATCTGGCTGGGGGGGCTGCAGCTCTGGGTGAGGGGGGGCTGCAGCTCTGGGTGGGGGGGCTGCAGCTCTGGGTGAGGGGGGCTGCAGCTCTGGGTGAGGGGGGCTGCAGCTCTGGGTGAGGGGGGCTGCAGATCTGGCTGGGGGGGCTGCAGCTCTGGCTGGGGGGGCTGCAGCTCTGGGTGAGGGGGGGCTGCAGCTCTGGGTGAGGGGGGCTGCAGCTCTGGCTGGGGGGGGCTGCAGCTCTGGCTGGGGGGGCTGCAGCTCTGGGTGAGGGGGCTGCAGCTCTGGCTGGGGGGGCTGCAGCTCTGGCTGGGGGGGCTGCAGCTCTGGGTGAGGGGGGCTGCAGATCTGGCTGGGGGGGCTGCAGCTCTGGCTGGGGGGGCTGCAGCTCTGGGTGAGGGGGGCTGCAGATCTGGGTGAGGGGGCTGCAGCTCTGGCTGGGGGGGCTGCAGCTCTGGGTGAGGGGGGGCTGCAGCTCTGGGTGGGGGGCTGCAGCTCTGGGTGAGGGGGGCTGCAGCTCTGGCTGGGGGGGCTGCAGCTCTGGGTGGGGGGCTGCAGCTCTGGGTGAGGGGGCTGCAGCTCTGGGTGAGGGGGGCTGCAGCTCTGGCTGGGGGGGCTGCAGCTCTGGGTGAGGGGGCTGCAGCTCTGGCTGGGGGGGCTGCAGCTCTGGGTGGGGGGGCTGCAGCTCTGGGTGAGGGGGGCTGCAGCTCTGGCTGGGGGGCTGCAGCTCTGGGTGAGGGGGGGGCTGCAGCTCTGGGTGAGGGGGGCTGCAGCTCTGGGTGAGGGGGGCTGCAGCTCTGGGTGGGGGGGGCTGCAGATCTGGGTGGGGGGGGCTGCAGCTCTGGGTGGGGGGCTGCAGCTCTGGGTGAGGGGGGCTGCAGCTCTGGCTGGGGGGGCTGCAGCTCTGGGTGGGGGGGGGCTGCAGATCTGGGTGGGGGGGGGCTGCAGCTCTGGGTGGGGGGGCTGCAGCTCTGGCTGGGGGGCTGCAGCTCTGGGTGAGGGGGGCTGCAGATCTGGCTGGGGGGGCTGCAGCTCTGGCTGGGGGGGCTGCAGCTCTGGGTGGGGGGGCTGCAGCTCTGGCTGGGGGGGCTGCAGCTCTGGGTGAGGGGGGCTGCAGATCTGGGTGAGGGGGCTGCAGCTCTGGCTGGGGGGGCTGCAGCTCTGGCTGGGGGGGCTGCAGCTGGGGACCTGTTGGAGTGACCACTGCTCTGCTGTCCCTCTCCCAGACCTTCCTGGAGCAGACCAAAACTCGGTTCAACAAGAGCTACAAGGGGATGAGCCTGGCCAAGATCACCACCACTGTTGGCCTGAACAGTGAGTCCAGCTGGGGCAGGGCTGGCAGCCTCCCTGCACAGCTCCACAGCAGCTGCTGCCTCTCTGACCCCTCTCAGAGCTGCCAAGGGCACAAATAAAGTCCCAGACTGCTAGGATGGCTTTGGGCTGGGAGGGATCTTAAAGCTCCTCCAGCCCCAGCCCCCTGCCCTGGGCAGGGACCCCTCCCCCAGCCCAGGCTGCTCAGGGCCTCATCCAGCCTGGCCCTGAGCACCTCCAGGCAGGGGGCAGCCACAGCCTCCCTGGGCAGCCTGTGCCAGGCTCTCCCCAGCCTCCCTGGGCAGCCTGTGCCAGGCTCTCCCCAGCCTCCCTGGGCAGCCTGTGCCAGGCTCTCCCCAGCCTCCCTGGGCAGCCTGTGCCAGGCTCTCCCCAGCCTCCCTGGGCAGCCTGTGCCAGGCTCTCCCCAGCCTCCCTGGGCAGCCTGTGCCAGGCTCTCCCCAGCCTCCCTGGGCAGCATTCCTTCCTCCTCTCCAGTCCCAGTCTGCTCTCTCCCAGCTCATTCCCTCTCACTCTGTCCCTCCCAGCCCTTGGCCAAAGTCCCTCCCTAGCTCTCCTCTAGCTCCCTTCAGCTCCTGGGGGCTGCTCCCTGGTCTCCCTGGAGCCTTCCCCTCTCCAGGCAGAGCAGCCCCAGTGCTCCCAGCCTGTCCCCAGTTCTGGAAGCAGAGGTTTTGCCTCCCAGCTCCTCACCTCCTTTGCAAGAGACTAAACCAGGGTCTCCTAGGCTGGGAATTAACAGCCCCCGAGGCTGTCAAGCCCAGTGTCCCCCTGGAGTGCTGCACTCAGAGCCTGAGCTGGCTGGCCCTGGCTCTGCCCCTTGCCCTGCTGTGGCTCTGCTTCCAGAGCCCTGGGGAACACTTCCTCTCCTCTGCCTCTCTCCCCAGTTGGAACTATTGATGTTGGCAAAACTCGCCTCATGTTCTGGGACCTGGGTGGCCAGGAGGAGCTCCAGGCCCTCTGGGACAAGGTTGGAGATGGGTTTCACTTCCTTTCAGACCTCTCTTTGCCTCTTGGGATAGATTCCTAAGGTGGTTGGGGTTGGGAGGGAGCTCCAAAGGTCACCCAGGGCACCCCTGCCCTCAGCAGGGACACCCTGCCCTGCAGCAGCCTGCCCACAGCCTTGGCCAGCCTCACCCTGCACAGCTCCAGGGAGCAACTGCTGCTGGCTGCTTGATTTCCACATGGAACAGCAACCAGGGAGAGGAGCAAAGAGTCCTGGGGGGGTGGATTTGCTGGGGGTGGATTTGCCTCTGGGTGGGTTTGGTTCTGGGGATGGATTTGGCTCTGGGTGGATTTGGCTCTGGGTGGATTTGCTGTGGGGATGGATTTGGCTCTGGGTGGATTTGGCTCTGGGTGGATTTGCTGACTCTTCTCTGTGCTTCCCTCTCAGTACTATGCTGAGTCTCATGGAGTGATCTATGTCATTGACTCCACTGATGAGGAGAGGCTCTCAGAGTCTAAAAGAGCTTTTGGTGAGCACCTTCCCTCACCCCTGCTGGGAGGTTTGGGGTGGATTGTGGCCCTCTTCTCTCCCCACTGCCAGATCTCTTCCTGTGCCCTGGGAGTGAGCTGTGTGAGGACACCTGGAGGCTTTTGCACTTCCTTTGCTGCAGTCTGTCTGCCCTGGGGTTTGTCTTTGCCTGTAGTGGTCTGGAGGCTGTGCTCTGCTCATGGCTTTGGATCCTTTAGTTCCTCATTCTGTATTTGGCTCCTCAGTGATCCTTTGTGGCCTGCATGTGGCTCAGAAACAAACTCTGTGAAGAAAACAGCCCCAAAGGGTTCTGTCAAAGGAAACCCTGGGGGGAGACCTCCTTGCCTCACCCCTGGGTCCAGCTCTCCTGTCTCAGGCATCTGCACAGCTTCACCTCCCAGAGCTGGCTAAGCCTCTGGTTTCCTTCTTGTTCTTGCAGAGAAGATGATCACCAGTGAAGCCCTGGAGGGAGTTCCCATTCTGGTGTTAGCCAACAAGCAGGATGTGGAGGTGAGCTTGTGCAGGTGTCCTTCCCAGGCCAGCAAGTGAGCCTTGGAGAGGTGAGCTCTGCCCTCACCTCAGCCTTGTTTCTCTGGCCTGAGCTCTGCTCCTAGGCTTGGTTTGTCTCCTCCAGCCCTTTTCCAGTGGCATCAACTGCAGCTGCACCCAGCTGGGTGCTTTGAACCTGGGATGCAAACAGAGCAGACTCTGTAGCTGGGGCAGGTTTTTCCTGTCCTGTGACTTGGTGTCTGGGGTTGTTCAGCCTGGGGAAGGCTCCAGGGAGAGCTCCTGGTGGCCTTGCAGGGCTCAAAGAGGCTGAGCAGGAAGCTGGGGACAGACTGCTGAGCAGGGCCTGTTGGGACAGGCCAAGGGGAGATGGTTTGAACTCAAAGCTTTATCCTGGAGAGAAGGAAGAAATATTCAGCCCTGAGGGTGGGGAGAGCCTGGCCCAGGCTGCCCAGGGAGCTGGGAGCTGCCCCCTCCCTGGCACCACTGCAGCTGAGGCTGGCTGGGGCTGGGAGCAGCCTGCTCTGGCTGGGGCTGTCCCTGGGGGCTGCAGGGGCTTGGACTGGGTGAGCTTGAGAGGCCCTTCCCCCCAGGTATTCCCTGACCCTTGGTGCTGGTTTTTCCTGTTTAGTCAGAGCCCCCCAGAGGTTTGGTGCCCTTTGTTTATGCTGCTGCACCACTCACAGCTGCTCCCCTAACAGATGATGCAAGAGCAGCATCCTTTCCCCTGAACCAGATAAGATCTGCTGAGTGCAGCAGTGTTTGTCCTCCAGCATTCCAGCCCTGGCTGCAGGGGTGCTGCTTCCTGAGAGCTGAGCTTGGACTCCCCCTGGCACAGCCAGAGCTGCACAGCTCTCCCTTTGCCAAGGCAGTGGCTGCTGCAGGGGACAGCTGAGGTGGCACAGCCAGGGCTGCCCTCCTCGGGCCTGGCATGGGAGAAAGGGCAAGAGAATGCTCAGGTGGCTGGGACCTGGAGAGGCTGCCCAGGGAGGGTGTGCAGGCCTCCTCCCTGGGGCTGGATGAGGCCTTGAGCAGCCAAGCCAGGCTGAGATTCCTCCTGCCCACGGTGGGGGAGGTTGGAGCAGAGGATCTCTGAGGTCCTTTCCAACCTAAACCATTCCACAGCCCCTGGTGCTTCCCACATGCCCTGAGCCTGCAGCCCCACTCCTGCAGTTGGAGTTTGGCTCTCTAGATGGAGCCAGAGCCCTGCAGTGGAGCCTGGAGGCTCAGCCCTGGCAGCTGTGACCAGCAAGGAGCAGTTCTGAAGCAGGCAAATCCTTCCCAGCTCCTTCCCCTGACCTTTGCACCTGCCTCAGCCAGGCCCTTGGAGGAAGCAGTGGAGGATTCCCCAGGGGTCCCTTTGGCTTTGCAGAGGCCTTGGCTGCACTTCCCTGTGCAGCACCCCAGAGCTCTCTGGGTGGGCACAAGACTCTGCAGGCACTCAGCAGTGTGAGCCTGAGGCAGGGCTCCTGCCTGAGCTGGGGTGGGGGGTTGGGGAATCAGAGCAGGAACTCTCCTGCCTCTGGGCAGCTCTCTGCAGGCAGTCCCCTGGGGCTGCTGGGCTGCTGCTGGCTGAGCTCCCCTCAGCTCTCTGCTGCAGACCATCCCCTCAGGGAGGTCAGCTGGGCCTCTGCTGCTGTGAGGCTCCCTTGCTGGTGGGATCACAGCTTCCCTGCTGGGCTTGTGGTTGCTGTGGCTTCAGCTGGGAGACTAAACAGCTGTAAGGAAGCATTCAGTGATGCAGACAGGGAGGTGGAGAAGAAGGGGAACCTGGGAGCTGAGGCTGCCATGCTCCCAAGCATGAGAAGCTGAGCTGCTCCTCCTTGGTGGCTGATCTGCCTCACCCCTGCTGTCAGACCAGAGCCCTGCTTGTGGCTTCCTCTTGAGCACTCCAGCAGAGCTCCTCTGAGCTGATGGCTCAGTGGTGTTCCCCCCTCTCCTCTGTCACTGCTGCAGCCCAGGGGGGAAGTGAGGAGATTCCAGCCAGCATCTCAGAGGCAGCTGGGCTGGCAGAGCCTTTGAAGCTCATCCACTCCAACCCTTCCTTAACTCCACCAAGTCTGGATGTCAGCCATGCTCCTCAGCACCACTTCTCTGCCTCTTTGGAGCACCTCCAGGGATGGGGATCCAGCAGTCTCCCTGGGAGCCTGCACCACTGCTTGGGAGCCCTTCCAGTGAAGGGAAGGCTGGATGAGGCCTTGAGCAGCCTGGTGTAGTGCCAAGTGTCCCTGCCCATGGCAGGGAGCTTGGAACTGAAGGATCTTTAAAGTCCCTTCCACCCCAAACCGTGTTGGGACCCTCAGAAGTTGGTTCTCACATCCAGCCTAGACCTCCCCTGGGGCAACTTGAGGCCTTTACCTCTTGTCCTGTTCCCTGGGAGAAGAGCCCAGCCCCACCTCACTCCAGCCTCCTTTCAGGGTCTTGTAGAGAGTCAGAAGGTCTCCTCTGAGCCTCCTCTGAGCCTCCTCCAGCTTGAACCACTCCAGTTCCCTCAGCTGCTGCTCCCAGAAGCTGTTCTCCAGAGCCTGGAGTGCTGTGGGGTGGTGACAGAGGCCTGCAGGTGGTGCAGGTGGCTCTGGCCAGGCAGGGTGGTGCCACCCTGAGGGAGTCTGAGCTCTGGGGGTGGCAGGAGGTCCCCACCTCCTTTGGCACAGACAAGAAGCTCTCCTCTGCTTCCCCTTGCAGACCTGCCTCTCAATCCCTGACATCAAGACAGCCTTCAGTGACTGCATCATCAAAATTGGGAAGAGAGACTGCCTGACCCAGGCCTGCTCTGCTCTGACTGGGTGAGTGTGGGCATGGGGGGCTGTTAGCAGGACAGCTGCAGCTGGCACCCAGGCAGAGCAGCACAGTGAGATCTAAGCACCCTGAGAAGGAGCTGTGCTGCCTTCCCAGCACTGGCAGCTGCTTCCTGCTGGATCCTGGACTAGCACCAGATCAGTAACTTCATCTCTAAAACCTTCCTGTGAAAGAAGCAGAGTGAAACACCAGGGAGCCCTGAAATGCTTTGGGTCAGAAGGGCTCTCCAGAGCTCACCCAGCCCAGCCCTCAGCAGGGACATCCTGCCCTGCAGCAGCTTGCTCACAGCCTTCTCCAGCCTCACCTTGCACAGCTCCAGCCATGAGGCCTCAGCTCCCTCCCTGGGCAACCTGCTGCAGGGTTCCAGCAGCCTCCTGGGGCACAACTTGCTCCTCACCTCCAATCTCAATCTGCTCTGCTCTCATTTCAGACCACTGCCCCTGGTGCTGTCCCTGCAGGCCTTTGGGAGCAGTCCCTCTGCAGCCTGCTGGGAGCCCTTCAGCTGCTGGGAGCTGCTCTGAGCTCTGCCCAGAGCCTTCCCTTCTCTACTCCTGGCTGAGAGCAGCAGGACTGAGAGGTGTGGAGATGCTGCTGCTTCTCCTCTCTCATCCCTTCTCACACAGAGCCACTCTGCTGCTCTGGCCTGCAGGAGAGCTTTGCTATGCAGACCACACAGCACTCCCTGAGTGTTCTCAGCACTCCCTGAGTGTTCTCAGCACTCCCTGAGTGTTCTCAGCACTCCCTGAGTGTTCTCAGCACACCTGTGGTCTGGGATGCAGCTTGGGAGGCTCAGGGCTACACAGCCACCCACTGTGACCTAGACCAGCCCTGGGGAGGAGCAGCTGAGGGAGCTGGGGGTGTTCAGCCTGGAGAAGAGGAGCACAAGAGGAAATCACCTTAAGCTGCCCAGGGCAGGTTCAGGTTGGCCATGAGGAACAATTTCTTCTCCTGGAGGTTTGCCCAAGCTTGTCCAGGCTGCCCAGGCAGTGGTGCAGTCCCCATCCCTGGAGGGGCTTCAGAGCTGTGGTGCTGAGGGCTGTGCTTTGGTGGTGCCCTGGCAGTGCTGGGGTCAGGCTTGGGCTCCAGGAGCTTCAAGCTCCCCTCCAACCAAACCAACTCCATGATTCTATTCTCACTCTCACAAACAGCCTCTGCTTTTGTCCAGGCTGAGCAAAGGATGAGAAAAAGCTTCTTAGACCATGGGAAAAATCCTTCTGCCTTGCTGAGAGGCAGAGATGCCAATCAGCAGAGGAATGACCACAACAATGGCTAAGCACTGTCTGGAGAGGAGGCTTAGCTGATGACCTCCTGCAGTGCATTTCCCAACCACTTCTATTTTTGATCTCTGTGGAATTTCCTCCAGAATTTCAGCTGGAGGTTGCTCAGGAAGCTGAGATGGTGGAAGTGGTGGCTGGGCAGCTGTGGAGACCTCAGTGAGAGGGTGGCTTGGCAGCCCCAGCACTGGTGGCTGCACACAGCTGGAGCCAGGAGTGGAAGACTTGATCCAGCCTGAGGCTTGCAGCTAAGCTGACCTCAGAGCAGCTGACAAGTGGCTTGAGGCTTGTTCCTCCCAGGCTTTCCACAGAGCTGCTGGCTAGATGTGATGGAGCTGTGCACAGCCAGCAGGAAAACAGAGGATGGAGTTTCCAAGGGGAGGAGGAGAGCAGCTCCTCATGGTCTGTGTGTGTGAGGCACCAGCAGGGATGGCAGTGAAAGGCTGCAGGGCAGAGCCTCCTGAGGGGCTGCAGGAGCCTGGCTGCTGAGGTGCTCCTGGCTGGTGCTGGGGCTGCTCCTGCCTGGCTGCTGGATAGAATAGAGCAGAATTAACCAGGTTGGAAAAGACCTTTGAGATCATCCAGTCCAGCCTCTCCCCCAGCACCATCTGATCAGCTCAGCCATGGCTCCAAGGGCCTCAGCCAGGCTCTTAAACACCTCCAGGGCTGGGGACTCCACCACCTCCCTGGGCAGCACATCCCCAGGGCCAGTCTCTCTTGCTGGGAAGAATTTCTTCCTCACCTCCAGCCTGAACCTCCCCTGGCACAGCTTCAGACTGTGTCCTCTTGTTCTGCTGCTGGCTGCCTGGGAGAAGAGCCCAACCCCCACCTGGCTCCAACCTCCCTGCAGGGAGTTGTAGAGAGCAATGAGGTCTCCCCTGAGCCTCCTCCTCTCCAGGCTAAGCAACCCCAGCTCCCTCAGCCTCTCCTCCCAGGGCTGTGCCCCAGACCCCTCCCCAGCTTTGTTGCCCTTCTCTGGACACCTCCCAGCAGCTCAACCTCCTTCCTAACCTGAGGAGCCCAGAGCTGGACACAGGACTCAGGATGTGTCCCTGCCCAGTGCTGAGTGCTCCTGGCGGGGCGGGTGCGGGCGGCTGGGGGCTGGGTGCTGGCTGGGTGGGTGCTGGGTGCTGGCAGCTGTCTGTCTGGGTGCTGTCAGCTGTCTGGGTGGGTGCTGGGTGCTGTCAGCTCTCTGGGTGGGTGCTGGCTGCTGGCAGCTGTCTGGGTGGGTGCTGGCAGCTGTCTGGCTGGGTGCTGTCAGCTCTCTGGGTGGGTGCTGGCTGCTGGCAGCTGTCTGGGTGGGTGCTGGCAGCTGTCTGGGTGGATGCTGGCAGCTGCCTGGGTGGGTGCTGGCTGCTGTCTGGGTGGGTGCTGGGTGCTGGCAGCTGTCTGGGTGGGTGCTGTCAGCTCTCTGGGTGGGTGCTGGGTGCTGTCAGCTCTCTGGGTGGGTGCTGGCTGCTGGCAGCTGCCTGGGTGGGTGCTGGCTGCTGTCTGGGTGGGTGCTGGCTGCTGGCAGCTGTCTGGGTGGGTGCTGGCAGCTGTCTGGGTGGATGCTGGCAGCTGCCTGGGTGGGTGCTGGCTGCTGTCTGGGTGGGTGCTGGGTGCTGGCAGCTGTCTGGCTGGGTGCTGACCCCCGGGTGCCTGTCTCCCCAGCAAGGGCGTGCAGGAGGGCATCGAGTGGATGGTGAAGTGCGTGGTGCGCAACATCCGCCGCCCCCCGCGCCAGAAGGACATCACCTAAGGACTGCCCCAGCCCTGCACAGTCTCCTCCCACACACCTTTGTGCTCCCTTTGAAGAAGGGGCCTGCTGGACTCCTCTTACACCTGACTCTTCCCTGAGCTTGGAGACAAACCTTCCTTTCTCTCCCCCTGAAGGAAGCCCCCAGGAGCCCGGGGCAGCAGGGCCGGGGGTGGGAAGCTCCTTGGCCTGAGGGCACGCAGCCAGTGCCAAGCCCCAGGCTGGCAGGGGCTCAGGACTTCCTCTTCTGCTGGGTTGCTTTGTGGTCCTTGGGTTGTTAATCTAAGAGGCTGGAGGTCAGTGCCAGGAAGGGCCTCCTGCAGGAGCAGTGTGGGGGAGAGAGCAGGGGAGAGCCTGGGCAGTGGCTGTCCCTCCTCCCCCAGAGGAGACCTGGGGCTGCTCCAGCCCTGTGCCTGCTGCAGGTGCTGTGCCTGGCCCTGTTGTGCTGCTGGTTGTGCCAGGGGGGAGAGAAGGTTGGTTGTCACTCCATTTCCAGCCAACCTGGTGACTTGCAGCTCTTACCTGTGGTAAATGCAGATGTGGAAGCCAACATCTGCACTGTGCTTCACTCTAGGTGGGCAGCAGCAGGGTGTGGGTTCCATGTCCATGCCTCAGCTGCCAGCCTCTCCCTTGTAAATGCTCTCCAGTCAGAACAGTACTTGGTGTCTTCTGTAAGTGGAGTGAAGTGAGGCCCTCTGTGATCTTCCTAGGCCCAAAGCTGAACCTCTAGGCAGGGAGAAATCACTTTGCAATAAAGCTTCTTACTTCTTTGGACCTCTGCTGCTGAAAGAAGTGATGTTTGGAGACAGTGCTGAGCCCTCTGGTGCCTGGCAGTGCAGGGCAGAGCAGAAGGCAGCTCTGCAAGTCCCAGGCAGTGCCACTCCTGCAGCCTGCTGCTTCTGCTGGGCTCCCCCCACCCTTTCCAGCAAGAGCTCTTGCTTCCCCATGGAGTGTGCAGAGCTCTGGCAGTGGCTGTTGGCCTTTGCATGTTTCAGTTTGTCCTGGCAGCCTTGAGCAATGTCTGCTGTTTGCTTACAGAGCTGAGAGGACATTATTCATGGAACCACAGAGTGCTTTGAGTTGGAAGGGACCCTTAAAGGTCACCCAGCCCAACCCCTGCAGCCAGCAGGGACATCCCCAGCCACAGCAGGTTGTTGCTCCCAGCCCCAGCCAGCCTGAGCTGCAGTGGTGCCAGGCATGGGGCAGCTCCCAGCTCCCTGGGCAGCCTGGGCCAGGCTCTCCCCACCCTCAGCACCAAACATTTCTCTCTTCTCTCCAGCCTCAATCTCCCTCTTGGAGTTCAAACCATCTCCCCTTGGCCTGTCCCAACAGGCCCTGCTCAGAAGTCTGTCCCCAGCTTCCTGCTCAGCCTCTGAGCACTGCAAGGCCACCAGGAGCTCTCCCTGGAGCCTTCTCCTCTCCAGGCTGCACAACCCCAGCTCCTCAGCCTGGCTCACAGCAGAGGGCTCCCAGCCCTGCCATGGCCTCCTCTGGCCCTGCTCCAACAGCTCCCTGTCCTTGTGCTGCAAGTTCTGTTCCAGCTCTGAGCAGTCAGCAGAAGGCTTTGTTTAGCAAGGAGTCCTTTGGCATCAGCTGAAACACTTCCTGCTGCCTTGTCTGCATGCAGCTCCTGGCAGATTTGGTTTCTTTCTGATGAGAGATGATAACTCACTCCCTCACATGTGGGTCAGAGTGTGAGGGCAGCTGGGCTGTCTCACTGAGCAGATGGAGCCAGTGGAAACAATTGCCCAGGGGAAAGCAGAATCTTCCTTGTCAGCAGCACTGGGACAGGAGAAAGGGAGGCAAAGTGTCAGGGGAGAGGCCAGGCCCCTCTGCTGCTGCCAGAAGTGGGGTACCAGCAGTCCCTGAGCTTGGAGCTTGCGAGGTGCCACGGTCAGTGAAGAGTCCCTGGCTGGCCTCAGTCTTGTCACAAGTTCCTAGACACAAAGGCTCTGTGGCACAGAGCAGCAGGAGGCCTCAGCTGCAGCAGAAGTTCTGACTTCCCAGTTGCAGGTTCTCAGGGCTGGGAGAGTCCAGGGGAATCAGCTGCCAGGCAGGAGGCAGAGCACACTGATGCCCACAGAGACTGGCAGGGAGAGGCTGAGCTCAGGGTGAGCAGCAGCTGCGTGGTGGGGCACAGGGGTGCAGCTGCTTGGCTCCCAAAGGTTAGGACAGAGTTTCACACTCAGATTTTCCCACCTGAAGCTGCTGCAAGGTTCCCTGGGTGCTGGGGGAGCCTGGCAGGGAGCTATGTCAGCTGCTGGCTTGCTCTGCTGCATCCCCCATGCTGCAGCATGAGGGCACTCAGCTTCAGCAGCTGGCAGGTCCAGGGGAAGATCTTGCTGTGCCAGCACGACCTGGACCTCCCCTGGCTCCTGGAGCAGGAGCAGCGCCTTCAGGTGAGGCACAGAGCCAGTGGAGTGCTGCTGAGGCAGCTGGGGGCTTGGGTCTGGTCTGCTCTGGGTGGTCGTCAGTGGCTGCCCAGGGGCACTGCTGGCTTCCTCCTCCTGCTGCTGCTGGGGCAGCTTCAGGCCCTGCTCTGAGCAGTGGAACAGGAGCAAAGTGACCTGGCCAGGCACTCTGGGAAGGGAGGGCAGGCAGTGCAGAAGCTCCACTGGGGGATCAGAGACTCACAGAGGGAGTTGGGTTGGGAGGGACCTCAGAGGTCATCCAGTTCCAGCCCCTGCCCTGGGCAGGGACACCTCCTACTGGAGCTGTCCCCACTGGGAGGGTCTAAGTCAACCTGCTGGTGGCTGATAATTGTGTTGTGACCATCAAGTCAATCAATAAGTGATCAGACTCCTGCTTTGCTTCAGCCCTTACAGGAAGCACAGACTTCTGCCCCAAACCCTTTTGCATTGCAGATGAGCTTCCCCTGCCACATCCCCAGCCAGAGTGAGGGCAGTTCAGAGGAGTTCAGCCTCCCTGGGTTGTGGCTGGGCCTGGTTTGCCCAGGCCTCTTTACAGCCTCTCAAGAGGTCCTCAGTTTGCCCAAGGTGAAACCAATTCACCTTTCCCTCCAGCACTGAGGTAGGGCTGAGTGCCTAACAGCCATGGCACTCACTCTCATGGGCTGATGAGCATGCTGGCAGCAGGTCAGCCTTCTCTCACCCCTCTGGAATGTTCTTGCTCCCACAAACACTTCCTGGCAGCAGGAGGCAAGAGCATTCCCGAAGAACAGCCCAGCCTGTGGTGCTCCTGCGTGCTGTGTGACCTGCAGTGGTAGCCATCCGGTGGCAACTTCTTGTGGACCTATGGGAAGAGAATAACTGAGTTACAGCACAGCCTGCTGGGGCTGCCTGATCCTGCCTGAGGGGCTGAGCAGCTCCAGAGAGGAGCAATGAAGCTGGGGAAGGGTCTGGAGAGCAGGGCTGGGGAGGAGCAGCTGAGGGAGCTGGGGGTGCTCAGCCTGGAGCAAAGGAGGCTGAGGGAGAGCTTGTGGCTCTCTGCAGCTCCCTGAGAGGAGGCTGGAGCCAGGTGGGGCTTGGGCTCTTCTTTCAAGGAACAGGAGAGATGACAAGAGGAAACAGCCTCAAACTGCCCCAGGAGAGGTTTAGGTTGGCCATGAGGAACAACTTCTTCCCCTTGAGGGCTGTCCAGGCCTGGCCCAGGCTGCCCAGGGCAGTGCTGCAGTCCCCAGCCCTGGAGGGGTTTCAAAGCCCTGGGGCTGTGGTGCTGAGGGCTGTGCCTTGGTGGTGCCCTGGTGGTGCCCTGGCAGTGCTGGGGCAAATCATAGAATCAATAAGGTTGGAAAAGACCTCAGAGATCATCAAGTCCAAGCTCTCACCCAACACCTTGTTAGGAGCTGGGCTCCATGACCTCCAAGCCCAGCAGCTGCATGGCTGCAGCTCAGGGATGCTGGTGCCAGATCTTGACCAATGTCCCTTTCAGAAGGATCTGAGGAGTGGAGCTGGCAGCTGGCAGGCAGCCCCAGGCAGCAGCAGCCCCAGGGAAAGAGAAGCTCCTGCAGCTCTGCCTGTGCTCCTCCAGCCTTTCCCAGCAGGAGCACCACGGCTCCAGCTTGCCACCGGCCCTGGGACCACCTTCAGGAGCTGAGAAGTTTGCTCCAGGTGCTTGTAGGCTTCTCAAAAGCCACTTGAGCAAAAGGCAGGCTGGAGTGGCCCTGCCAGGAGGCAGGCTGCAGGCTGGCTGCCCCCTCCAGAGCCCCTTCTGGCACAGGCTCTCAGCGCTGGGCTCAGCTCTAGGGAGGTGAGAGGCAGTGGAGAGGCGCGGGAGGAGCCTCTGAGCGCTGCCAGGCGCTCGGCAGGACAAAGGCTGCTGGAGGGCCTGGAGCAGGTGCTTGGCAATCCCACCTGCCACATTCCTGCTGCCTGGCACAAGGCTCTTTGGTTTGCTGCCCTTCCTCCAGCACTGCTCTTGGCCTTTTGCTTCTCGTCCTCCTGAAAGCCTTTCAAGAGTTGTTTTGCTGCCCTTCTGGTAAACCCAGCCCCTGCTGGGGACTTTCCAGCGCTTTCCCAACGCACGTTCTAAAGCTTTTTGCATCCCAAGCCGCTCCAAGGAGGCTCTGGCCCCAGCTGCCAGGAGCTGCTGCTCTCCTGCAGCGTCAGCTGCCCAGCTGGATGGCACTCAGCAGTCAGGGGGGAGCGCTGCTTGAGCTTCCCGACGCAAGGGAGCAGCGAGTTGGTCTCTTTCCCACCTGGTTTCTTTGCCGAGGGAGATAAGATCAGGGACGAGCAGGGAGAAC
Organism: Melanerpes formicivorus; assembly: GCF_026170545.1. NCBI lineage: Eukaryota > Metazoa > Chordata > Aves > Piciformes > Picidae > Melanerpes > Melanerpes formicivorus. The sequence continues at coordinate 15,145,441 of NW_027142371.1, read as the reverse complement.
GCGGTGGAGAGCACAGCACTCAGCGTCACCGGGGAACAAATGACCTCAGCTCCTTCCAGCGGCTAAGTGCTTGTCAAGTGGGGACAGGCAGGGCAGGAAGGGTTGCAGTGTCTTAGGCAGCTGTGGAATTCTGCCTGGCAGTCCGGGACACAGCATGACTTTCCGCAGGCAGGAGTCTCCTCCTGCCTTCACCTTCCCATTGGCCTGCCTCGAAGCCTCCCCTCCCAGGTGGTGATGTCAGCATCCTCCTCCCACGCTCCCCAGGCTGCTTTCTGAGGATGGCTTTGCCACAGTCTCACCCTTCCCACAGCCTCACCTTTGCCATGGGCAGGGTGCCATGTGCTGTCAAAAGCCCTCGTGAGGATGAGGCAGGAGATGCTCTGGTGTGACCTCAGCTGGAGCATTGTGCCCAGCTCTGGAGCCACCAGCACAGCGAGGACCTGGAGCTGAGGGAGAGGCTCCAGAGGAGCCCAGGAAAATGAGAAGGCTCTGGGCAGAGCTCAGAGCAGCTCCCAGCAGCTGAAGGGCTCCCAGCAGGCTGCAGAGGGACTGCTCCCAAAGGCCTGCAGGGACAGCACCAGGGGCAGAGGTTTGAAATGAGAGCAGAGCAGATTGAGATTGGAGGTGAGGAGCAAGTTGTGCCCCAGGAGGCTGCTGGAACCCTGCAGCAGGTTGCCCAGGGAGGGAGCTGAGGCCTCATGGCTGGAGCTGTGCAAGGTGAGGCTGGAGAAGGCTGTGAGCAAGCTGCTGCAGGGGAGGATGTGACCTTTGGAGGTCCCTTCCAGCCCAACCCCTTCTGGGGCTCTCTGTACTTGCTGAGGCAGGCATGGGGTGAAGCCTCCTCTCCTTGAGCCCCAATCCCTGCTGGAGGAACATCTGATCTTCACTACCAGCTCTACCTCAGGAGCAATCCCTTCTCCCTGTGCCTGCCCAGAGGTGGTACTGGCTTCCTACCAGCCACAAAGGCACTGCTGATCCTTCCTCCATCCAGCAGCCTCTCAACAGCCTGCCCAGAGACCTGGTGGAGCCTCCAGCTCCCAAATCATTCAACCCCCAGCTGGACCCCATCCTGTGCACCCTGCTCAGGGTGCCCCTGCCTGGGCAGGGTGGGGGTGGACTCAAGGAACTCCAGAGGTCCCTTCCAGCCCCAACCTTCTCTCCTGTGTCATTTTGGAGCCCAAGAAAGGGAGGGCTCTTCTGTGAGAAGGGCACAAAGAGGAGCAAGGAGTTTGCTGTCGCCAGAAGCTGCTGCTGCAGCTGCAGGGAGCCTGGGGAGGGTCCCTGGGATGCACCCAGAGCTCTCCCCTGGACTGCACCCTGAGCTTTTGCTGGGCCTTGTGACACTGCCCACTGCTTTCCCAGCAGGGCAGCAGCTGAGCAGAGAGATCCTCCCTCCTCTGCCACAACCAAAGCTTCTCTCAGCCTGTGGGAGCACACAGGGTGCCCACATCCCCTGGGCACCACGCCCGGGCCGGGACCTTTCCGCTGCAGAAGGCAGCAGGGGGCGAGGGCAGCTCCCAGCCTCTGCCCACAGCCTCGGCGTGGTGGAGACTGCCAGCTCATCCCCACAGCGTGGGGAGAGGCAGGCTGGGAGGCCAGGCTGGGGGAGCCCCAGCAGGGGCTGTGCAGTGGGGCTGGAAGCAGCAGGGCTGAGTCACAGCCGAGCTGCCCCGCGGGACGCCCTGGGTGCAGCTCACGAAACCAGGAGAAAGAAGAACTTGGGGCTGTCCTGGCAGAGTCTTGGCTGTCTCAGGTTCACAGTCATGAGGTGGGGAATGTCAGCTCCTTACCTTCAAAGTCTCCTACAGAAGGAGTCTTTGTCCTAGCTTCTGGGAAGCCCAAGAGAAGTGCAATAAATCACCAGTGGCCCAGCAGGAAGCAGCAGGGGAAAGAGAAACCAGCACCAGGGGCTCAGCCCCAGCTGGCTGAGGCTCAGCATGCACAGTGGAGCCTGCCCCTGAAGGCAGCCTGAGCTTTCCACACCAGAGAGAGGGGCCAGGTGCCACCAGGATGGGGCCAGACTCTGCTCAGCGGTGCCCAGTGACAGGACAGCACCTGCCCCCTGCACTGGAGGAGCCTGCTCCTACCCTTTGGGTGAGGCCTGGAGCAGCCTGGGCTGGGGGGAGGTGACCCTGCCCATGGCAGGGGGTTGGAGCTGGCTGAGCTTTGAGGTCCCTTCCAGCCCAGCCCATGCCATGGTTTGCTCACTGCAGGCATGGCAGCTGCCAGCAGGGACAACTCCCAGCAGGGACAACTCCCAGCAGGGCAAATCAGCTCAGGGGACTGCAACTGGAAGCAGGAAAACCAAGCCCTGCCATCAGAGGGGATGCTTCAAAAGGAGATCAAAGCAGTGCCAGTGATGGGCAGACCCAGGCAAGTTCAGTGCTTGGCACTGCCTGGGTCCTCTCCCACGGTGTCTGGAGGGCTCAGCCCAGCAGCAAGCAGCTCTGGCACAGGAGGGCAGGGGGCAAAGCAGCACCTCCAGCAGAACCACACCAGGGGGAAATCCAGAGGCAGAGGAGTGACCTGGCTTGGCTGGGAGCTGGGTTGGAACCCCGGGGCCGAGGGGGGACAGAGTCTGTTTGGACAGGCAGGATCATGCCTCTGCACTGGGCACCTCCCCTGGGCAGCCCTCTGCACACCTCCAGAATTCCCCCTCTGGTTTCCTAGAACCAGAGAATTGTTCTGGTTGGAAAAGACCTTCAAGAGCAGAGAGCCCTGGAGTGGGGTGGAGGGGACCCCAGAGATCATCCAGCTCCAACCCCCTGCCCTGGGCAGGGACCCCTCCCCCCAGCCCAGGCTGCTCAGGGCCTCATCCAGCCTGGCCCTGAGCACCTCCAGGCAGAGGGCAGCCACAGCCTCCCTGGGCAGCCTGTGCCAGGCCCTCCCCAGCCTCCCTGGGCAGCCTCTGCCAGGCTCTCCCCAGCCTCACTCTCAACAATCTCTTTCTCCTCTCCACTCTCAGTCTCCTCTCTCCCAGCTCACAGCCATTGTCCCTCAGCCTGTCCCTCCCAGCCCTTGTCCCAAGTCCCTCCCCAGCTCTCCTGGAGCCCTGCAGCTACTGGAAGCTGCTCTGAGCTCTGCCTGGAGCCTTCTCTCCTCCAGGCTGCACAGCCCCAGCTCTCCCAGCCTGGCCCCACAGGGGAGGTTCTGCAGCCTCTGCTCATCTTGGTGGCCTCCTCTGGAGCCTCTCCAGCAGCTCCATGTCCCTCATGTGGGGGGCACCAGAACTGGACACTGCAGGTGGGGTCTGAGGGGCAGAGTCCCCTCCCTGTGCTGCTGCTCTCCCTGCTCTGGCTGCAGCTCAGCACTCAGCTGGCTCTGAGCTGCCAGGGACCAGTGCTGGCTCCTGGGGAGTTTGTCAACCATTCTCTAACTCTACCAAGCCTGGTGCTGAACCATGGCCCTCAGCACCACATCTCCACTGAAATGCCTGGGAAGCCCCTCCAGGGAGGGGGGGTTCTGCCACCTGCTTGTGCAGCCTGCTCTGGGGCTTGGCAACTCCTTCAGAGAAGAAGTTTCTTCTAACACCCAACCTGAGCCTCCCCTGGGGCCACTGGAGGCTCTTTCCTCTCACCCTGTCTCTTGGTCCTTGGGAGAAGAGCCCAGCCCCCAGCTGGCTCCAGCCTCCTTCCAGGGAGCAGCAGAGAGCCAGAAGGTCTCCAGAAGCTATCACAGTATCACCCAGGTTGGAAAGGACCTCGAGGATCATCGAGTCCAACCTATCACCACAGACCCCATGACCAGACCATGGCACCAAGTGCCACATCCAATCTCCCCTTGAACGCCTCCAGGGTCGATGACTCAACCACCTCCCTGGGCAGCACATCCCAATGACGAATGACTCGCTCATGAAGAACTTCCTCCTCACCTCGAGTCTGAACCTCCCCTGGCACAGCCTGAGACTGTGTCCTCTTGTTCTGGTGCTGGTTGCCTGGGAGAAGAGGCCAACCCCTTCCTGGCTACAACCTCCCTTCAGGTAGTTGTAGAGGGCAATGAGGTCACCCCTGAGCCTCCTCTTCTCCAGGCTAAGCAACCCCAGCTCCCTCAGCCTCTCCTCCCAGGGCTGTGCTCAAGGCCTCTCCCCAGCCTTGTTGCCCTTCTCTGGACACCTTCAAGTCTCTCAATGTCCTTCTGAAACTGAGGAGCCCAGAGCTGGACACAGGACTCAAGGTGCAGCCTAACCAAAGCAGAGTACAGGGGCACAATGACCTCCCTGCTCCTGCTGGCCACACTATTCCTAATGCAGGCCAGGATGCCATTGGCCCTCTTGGCCACCTGGGCACACTGCTGGCTCATGTTCAGGTGGCTGTCGATCAGCACCCCCAGGTCCCTCTCTGTCTGGGAGCTCTCAGCCACTCTGACCCCAGCCTGTAGCTCTGCCTGGGATTGCCGTAGCCAAAGTGCAGCACTCGGCACTTGGACTTGTTGAATGCCATCCCATTGGACTCTGCCCATCTGTCCAGTCGGTCGAGGTCCCTCTGCAGAGCCTTTCTGCCCTCTAACTGACTAACATCTGCCCCTAACTTGGTGTCATCTGCAAACTTGCTGATGACTGACTCTACCCCTTCATCCAGATCATCAATGAAGATGTTGAAGAGGACAGGGCCCAGCACTGATCCCTGGGGGACACCACTGGTGACTGGCCTCCAGCTGGATGTGGCACCGTTCACGACCACTCTCTGGGCTCAGCCTCCAGCCAGTTCCTAACCCAGCACAGAGTGTAATGGTCCAAGCCAGGGGCTGACAACTTGGCCAGCAGTTTGCTGTGGGGGACGGTGTCAAAGGCCTTGCTGCAGTCCAGGCAGACCACATCCACAGCCTGTCCACAGCCACCAGGCAGTCACCTGATCATAGAAAGAGATCAGGTTGGAGAGGCAGGATCTGCCCTTCCTGAATCCATGCTGGCTGGACCTGAGCCCTTGGCCATCCTTCAGGTGCAGTTATTGCTGCCAGGATAATCTGCTCCATCACTTTCCCTGGCACTGAGGTCAGGCTGCCAGGCCTGGAGCTCCCAGGTTCCTCCATCCGACCCTTCTTGTGCATGGGGACCACATTGGCCGTTTCCAGTCACCTGGGACCTCACCTGTGAGCCAGGACTGGAGGAAAATGATGGAGAGTGGCCTGGCAGCTCATCTGCCAGCTCTCTCAGCACCCTAGGATGGATCCCATCCAGTCCCATGGACTTGTGAGTGTCCAAGTGGCTCAGCAGGTCCCCAACTAATTCCTCATGGATTTAGGTCTCCAGAAGGTCTCCAGAAGGTCTCCCCTCAGCCTCCTCCTGTCCTGGCTGGACACATGTCAGCAGCTCCCTGCTCCCCTCCGAGGCTGCCAGCTCCTGCTCTGCCGTGCTGAGCGTGGTGCCAGCTCAGTGTGAGCTCAGCAGGAGAGCTCCCAGTGACTCCTCAAGCTCAGCATTCATCATCTGCTCCCCCCTGGCACAGGAGGTGCCCTCACTGTGCTGAGGCACAGCCTGTCCCAACCACTGCTGAGGGCAGCAAGTCAGCTCCTGCTGAGGGGCTTTGGTGGCCCTGAGGAGCCATCCCCTGCAGCCTGAGTCATCCCACAGCTGGCTGTGGGGGAAGCCTTGGAGGCTCTGCTGTGCCTCAGGGCTGCACTGAGGTTCTGCTGCTCTCTCTTCTTTTGGGGTTCATTTTCTGCTCTGCTTGAAGTAGCAGGGGGTGCTGAGGATGCCAGCCTCAGAGGACAGCCTGGCTTGGGCACATCATGGCATGCTCAGCATCTGGGAAAACGATCTGCTGGGGACTGAAGGTCTGAGCTGTGCCCAGGAGGCAGAACCATGGCATGGGGTGGCTTGGAAGGGACCTTGAAGATCATCCAGTTCCAACCCCATGCCATGGGACCTGCCACCAGCCCAGCTTGCTCAAGGCTCACCCAACCTGGTCCTGAACACCTCCAGGGAGGGCATCCACAGCCTCCCTGGGCAGCCTGTGCCAGTGTCTCACCACCCTCCCTGTGCAGAATGTCTCAATCTGCCCTCTCCCAGCTCAAATCCACTGCTCCTCATCCTAGCACTACAGGCTCCTGCAGTCTCCCTCCCCAGCTCTCCTGTAGCCACCTCCAGGTGCTGGAAGCCCACTGTGAGCTCTTCCACATCTCAGTGTTACCATGCCCTCAGTGCTTCAGGAGAGGCCTTGTTTAAAGCATTTCAGCCAGCAGCTGAGGTGCCAACTGCTCTGCCTCTCTCTCCAGGCTTTGGGAGCTTCAGTGAGAAGCAGAAAGGGCTTTTGTGCTCTTCAGTTCCCTTCTCAGCTGCCCCAGTGTGGCCTGAGGCTGCTCTGTGGCTGCCTGCTGCGGTCTGGGTGCTGGGGACGGAGCAGGGGCAGCAGCACAGGATGCTCACTGCAGCCTCTTCCAGCACAGCCTGGTTCCTGGAAGCCCAGCAGGCTCAGGTGCTTGGATGCTCTCCTAAAGGTCAGTGCTTGCCAGGAAGGTCCCCTGCTGGCACTCTGCCTGGGAGGGCATGCCAGGAGCAGCTGTGCAGGGCAGGCCTGGCGTGGGGCAGGCTGGGTCACAGTCACAGCAAAGGTTTGGTTGGAAGGGAGCTTGAAGGTCCTGGAGTCCAACTCATGCCCAGCACTGCCAGGGCACCACCAAGCCATGGCCCTCAGCACCACAGCTCTGCAACCCCTCCAGGGCTGGGGACTGCCCCACTGCCCTGGGCTGTGCCAGTCCCTGCTCTCCTTGCTTGCTCTCCTCACGGGGGGGAGTGGGGACCCCTCCACCCTGCTCATGGCCCAGGGCACCTCCAGCAGCTCCTGGCTGGGGGAAGATTTTCCTCTTTCAAGCACAAACTGTTGCTGGCAAGCACTGAGGCTTTCTGTCTCAGCCCCCCAGAGCAGAAGATGTCAGCTGTGTGTCATGGTGACTGGGGGAACGTGCCTGAGGGAGTCACTTCCCCGAGGGACAGCTGCAAGGCTTACAAAACCCCTTCCTGCACTCAGCACAAGTGGCCAAGGCACAGCTCTGGGGTGAGTCAGGATCTCTCTGCTTGCCACAGCATCTGGGGGGAGCTGGGGGCTGACCTGGAGGTCAGGCTGACACAGCTGGGTTGACCCAGGAGATGTGAGCCTCACCCTGGCCATGCCCCTGGCAGATGCTGAGGCAGCCAGGCTGCAGCCCTCTCCTGGGCAGCCTTTGTGGCTCACAGCAGCTGGGGCTGGTGGGTGGTGGGGGCTGGTGGGGCGAAGCACAGGTGAGAGGTGGTCAAGGGTAAGCAGAGCTGGGAGGTGATGGTCTGGGGCTCACCACACTGCTGCTGCTCCTCCACATGAGGCTAGGAAAGGGCTCTGGTGACAGAGTTGTATCATAAAATAGTTCTTAGCTTTCTTTAGAAAACATGTTCCACTCAGGGTATGAAACCAGGTAGCTCAGGAAGAAATGTGAAACCATCTGCACCAGTGACTGGAGTCATCCTGCACCAGCCTGTGCCTCAGCAGGGAACTCCTCTCTCAGCACAGAGCAGGACAAACCACACACAGATCAACCCTCTGTGGGAAATACTGCACACAAGCCTTGGGCCCTCCAGCAACCAAAGGCCCTTCAGGAGCCCAAAGCCCCCCAGGAGCCCCAAACCCTCCCCAGAAACCAAAAACTCTCCAGCAACCCAAACATCCTCCAGCAACCCACACATCCTCCAGCAACCCACCAACCCCCCTCCAGCAACCCAAACATCCTCCAGCAACCCACCAACCCCCCTCCAGCAACCCAAACATCCTCCAGCAACCCACACATCCTCCAGCAACCCACACATCCTCCAGCAACCCACCACCCCCCTCCAGCAACCCACACATCCTCCAGCAACCCACACATCCTCCAGCAACCCACACATCCTCCAGCAACCCACCAACCCCCTCCAGCAACCCAAACATCCTCCAGCAACCCACCAACCCCCCTCCAGCAACCCAAACATCCTCCAGCAACCCACCAACCCCCCTCCAGCAACCCACCAACCCCCCTCCAGCAACCCAAACATCCTCCAGCAACCCACCAACCCCCCTCCAGGAACCAAACCCCAAACCCCCTCCAGCAACCCACACATCCTCCAGCAACCCACCAACCCCCCTCCAGCAACCCAAACATCCTCCAGCAACCCACCAACCCCCCTCCAGCAACCCACACATCCTCCAGCAACCCACCAACCCCCCTCCAGCAACCCACACATCCTCCAGCAACCCACCAACCCCCTCCAGCAACCCACCAACCCCCTCCAGCAACCCACCAACCCCCCTCCAGCAACCCACCAACCCCCCTCCAGGAACCAAACCCCAAACCCCCTCCAGGAACCAGACCCAAAACCCTCCAGGAAGTCACCAAATCCCCTCCAGGAACCCACCAAGTCCCCTCGAGGAAGTCACCAAACCCCTTCCAGGAGCCCACCCCAACCCCCTCCAGGAAGCTACCCAACCCCAAACCCTCCAGAAACCCAAACCCCTCCAGGAACCAACCCAGGCTCCAGGCAGCTTCAAACAAAGCTCTTGGCTGTAAAGGAGGAGCTTGGATCTTCCCCAAGGCAAACATGCTCCTGGCCTCATCTTTCTCCTCTGCTGAAACCTTGACCTTTGCTGAGTGCTGGTAAGCAGCTGCTGGCACAGGAAGAGCTGCCAGGAGCTGCAGTGGCCGCTGGCAGCGGGATGTGGGGGCTCCCAGGACCCCATCCTGCAGCAGCAACCTCCCCAGGCAGAGCTGGACCTGCGCCGGCCTGGCTCAGCTCATCCCACGGCTCCCCTCTGAGGCTGCACCTCGGGTGGGGTTGGGAAAGATGAATAAGTTAATGGAGCCGCAGGAGATCACACCAAAGCCCCAGCCCAAGCCAAGCAGAGCAGCATCCAGCAGAGCCGCCCCGGGGGCAGCGGCTGTGCTCAGTACAGCAGGAAGCGCTGGCGCAGCTTCTCCTCCACCGAGTGCAGCCTGGCCGCCCGCAGCGCCTCCAGCAGCTGCCGGATCACCTCGTAGTGGTCTTCCCTGAGGCGGGTGAGGAAAGTCCTGAACTTCTCCTGCATGGCTGCCTTGCTGCCCGGTGCCTGCTTCCTCGGGGAGCCCTCCAGGATCTGCTGCAGCCGCCTCAGCTTCCTGACGGAGATGTTCTGGTAGGCCACGAAGTCTATCACGGCTTGCTTGCAGTCCTCGTCTCCCAGCACTGCTGGGGCAAGAGCAGCCAGGGGTCAGAGGCAGGGGGGCTGTGGGACATCGGCCCAGAGAGCTGGGAGCTGCCCCTTCTCTGGCAGCACTGCAGGCCAGGCTATGCTGCTCTGGCTGCAGGAGTCGCTGCTGGCTGCAGGGGCTTGGACTGCGTGACCCTGAAAGGTCCTTTCCAGCCCGACCCAGGCTGTGAGCCTGTGGCATTGTCCTCACCTGGATACTGTTCTCCAGCCACAGCTCAGCCCAGGGAGGCCAGCTGAGAAACCTGCCCTGGAGCTGCACTTCCCTATCTGCAGGGCTGGGGAGGGACTGCTCAGAAGGGGCTGTGGGGACAGGACCAGGGGCAGTGGTTTGAAACTGGAGCAGGGCAGAGCCAGGTTGGCCATCAGGAGGAAGTTCTGCACAGGGAGGGTGGTGCAAGACCGGAACAGGTTGCCCTGGGAGGTGGTAGAGCCACCCTGGAGCCATTCAAGATCAGACTTGCTGCGTCCCTGGGCAGCCTGCTCCAGCTGGAGGTGTCCCTGCCGAGCACAGGGGCGTTGGACAGGATGCCCTTGGGGGGTCCCTTCCAGCCTGACCACTCTGTGATTCTGTGCCAGCAGGTGTGGAGTGGGACAGGTGGGGCAGGAGGAGCCTTTTGCCAGTGGAAAAAGCCAGGTGGGAGGAAGAAGAAGAAGAAGAAAAGCACCATAAGGACATCACTAAGTGGCCAAAGGCCAGGTCTGCCCTGGGGTGCTGGATCCAGCCCTTGCTGGGCCTGGACTGCCCAGAATCGCTCATCCTGCAGTGGGGAGGTAGAAAACACCACCTGAAAATTCCTGTGCTGTGGAAGGAGGAGGAGATCCCTCCTGCATGGGGCACAGGGACACTCCAGCAGCTGCAGGAAGTGTTTGCACAGAGCATTGCTTTCTCCTGAGAGTTTCTATTTCCCTGGGCAGATTTGGATACCCCAGGGCAGGACAAGCCCCAGGCACAGCCCAGCTGGGGACAGATCCAGTCCCAGTTGGCTGAAGTGCTGCTGGACCCAGCCCACCTGCACCCAGCTCACCTGCACCCAGCCCACCTGCACCCAGCTCACCTGCACCCAGCTCACCTGCACCCAGCTCACCTGCATCCAGCTCACCTGCACCCAGCCCACCTGCACCCAGCTCACCTGCACCCAGCTCACCTGCACCCAGCTCACCTGCATCCAGCTCACCAGCACCCAGCCCACCTGCACCCAGCTCACCTGCACCCAGCCCACCTGCACCCAGCTCACCTGCACCCAGCTCACCTGCACCCAGCTCACCTGCATCCAGCTCACCAGCACCCAGCCCACCTGCACCCAGCTCACCTGCACCCAGCCCACCTGCACCCAGCTCACCAGCACCCAGCTCACCTGCACCAGTTCACCTGCACCCAGCTCACCTGCACCCAGCCCACCTGCACCCAGCTCACCTGCACCCAGCTCACCTGCACCAGCTCACCTGTATCCAGCTCACCTGTACCCAGCTCACCTGCACCCAGCTCACCTGCATCCAGCTCACCTGCACCCAGCCCACCTGCACCCAGCTCACCTGCACCCAGCTCACCTGCACCCAGCTCACCTGCATCCAGCTCACCAGCACCCAGCCCACCTGCACCCAGCTCACCTGCACCCAGCCCACCTGCACCCAGCTCACCTGCACCCAGCTCACCTGCACCCAGCTCACCTGCATCCAGCTCACCAGCACCCAGCCCACCTGCACCCAGCTCACCTGCACCCAGCCCACCTGCACCCAGCTCACCAGCACCCAGCTCACCTGCACCAGTTCACCTGCACCCAGCTCACCTGCACCCAGCCCACCTGCACCCAGCTCACCTGCACCCAGCTCACCTGCACCAGCTCACCTGTATCCAGCTCACCTGTACCCAGCTCACCTGCACCCAGCCCACCTGCACCCAGCTCACCTGCACCCAGCTCACCTGCACCAGCTCACCTGTATCCAGCTCACCTGTACCCAGCTCACCTGTACCCAGCTCACCTGTACCCAGCTCACCTGCACCAGCTCACCAGCACCCAGCTCACCTGCACCAGCTCACCTGCACCCAGCTCACCTGTACCCAGCTCACCTGTACCCAGCCCACCTGCACCCAGCTCACCTGCACCCAGCCCACCTGCACCCAGCTCACCTGCACCCAGCTCACCTGTACCCAGCTCACCTGCACCCAGCTCACCTGCACCCAGCCCACCTGCACCCAGCCCACCTGCACCCAGCTCACCTGTACCCAGCTCACCTGCACCCAGCTCACCTGCACCCAGCTCACCTGTACCCAGCTCACCTGCACCCAGCTCACCAGCACCCAGCTCACCTGCACCCAGCTCACCAGCACCCAGCTCACCTGCACCAGCTCACCAGCACCCAGCTCACCTGTACCCAGCTCACCTGCACCCAGCTCACCTGCACCCAGCTCACCTGCACCCAGCTCACCAGCACCCAGCTCACCTGCACCAGCTCACCTGCACCCAGCTCACCTGCACCCAGTTCACCTGCACCCAGCTCACCAGCACCCAGCTCACCTGCACCCAGCTCACCAGCACCCAGCTCACCAGCACCCAGCTCACCTGCACCCAGCTCACCTCTACCCAGCTCACCAGCACCCAGCTCACCTGGACCCAGCTCACCTGCTGCCTGTGTGCTGTTCCTTCCCTCCAGCCTGCAGGAGGTGCAGAGGGTGTCGTGGTACTGGTTGCCCTGCACGTTGGTCACCATCCCCTGCTGCTCACAGTCCTGGTGGGGCTGGCAGGGCTGGGTGCGGGAGGAGGAGGAGGAGAAGAAGCCAGGGGGGCAGGCCTGGCACTGGGTGTTCTCGAAGGGGGTACCTGTGCATGGGGAGAGGAGGAGGCTGTCAGAGCAGGGGCACAGACTGGCAGGGGAGCAGAAGCTGCTGGCAGAACAAGGAGTGACAGACACCAGTCACAGAATTCCCCCAGTCCCACCAAGGAGAGGCTGGAAGGGAGCTCTGGAGCTCACCCAGGCCAAGCCCTGCTCCAGCCCAGCACCCCCAGAGCCTGCCCAGGAGCACAGTGCCCAGGGGGGGTTGGAAGCTCTGCACACCAGGAGACTCCACAACCTCTCTGGGCAGCCTGCTCCAGGGCTCTGCTCCCTCACACCAAACAACTTTCTCCTCATGGAACCTCCTGGCTGCCACTCTGTGCCCATTGCTCCTTGTGCTGTCCCTGGGCACCACTGAGCAGAGTCTGGCCTCAGCCTCTTGCCCCCCACAGCTCCTTTAGCTCCTGCTGAGCACTGAGAAGATCCCAGAAAAGGATGGAGAGGCCAAGCCCGAGGGTAACACTTTGGAGGTGCCTGTGGGCTGTGACTGCCCTGGAAAGCAGCCAGCCTCTTGCAGGGCAAACAGCAGCTCCTGCCCCAGCAGCTCCCCACCAGAGCAACTGACACAAAGGCATCGACTGTCACCAGCTGCCAGGCTCAAAGGGACATCCCAGCTGCTCCTGAGCAGGAGATGCCAGCTGGGGGTAGGTGAGCTGGGTGCCAGAGCAGCCCTTTGATTCTCAGCAGAACCTGGAGGCTCCCTGCCAAGTGAAAGTGAAAGCTGCTGAGAAGGTGAAAGCTTCTCTGCAGTTTCCCACCCAGGCTCCAGACAGCAGCTGAAGAGAGCAGATTTTCATCTGGCCTGGGAACTGGGAACTTGGAACTGCTGTGCATGGAAGGACTTCAAAAGCCTCCACACTTCAGAGCATGAAGCAAGACACTGCTGGGTTTGCTGCTGCCCACACTGCTGTGTCCTACCCAGCTGTGGTGCCCACAGCAGCCCAGCATGCTGGGGGCTGGAAGGGAGCTCTGGAGGTCACCCAGTCCAGCCCCTTGCTGAAGCAGGGCACCCCCAGCAGCCTGCCCAGGAGCACAGTGGCCAGGGGAGGAGAAGGAGGTTCCACAGTTTTCCAGTTGGAATTGCCAGAGAGAGCCTCAGCCTTGGTGGCTGAGAGCAGGGCAGGAGGCAAGCCCCCTCCTGGGCAGCCTGCCCTGCTGGACACTGCACACACACAGGGGGGGTGGGTGCTGAGCAAGCTGGAAAACAGCAGGAACAGAAACCCTTCACATGCCTGTGACTGCCCTGGCACCCTGGGACTCGCTTTGATGGCCTCAGCGGGGTTTGGCCCCTGGTTGGACTCAGTGACCTCAGAGATCTTTCCCAGCAGAAGCAATTCCATGGTTCTGTGACATCCCAGCAGGGGAGGGAGTCCTGGAGCCAGGAGTCTCCCCCAGACATGGATGGAAGAAGGCTGACTGCTGCTTTGGGACCTGTCCATCCCTAAGTGCTGTGGTTTGGATGCAGCCTCCCCAAAGCACTCAGGAGAGCCCAGAAACCCCAGGCCACAGCTGCACACAGCCCCCAGCTCTGCCCCTGCATCCTCAGCAGCCCTTTTCAGCCCAGGTGAGCAAAGCTCCCAGCTCCCTGCCTCGAGGAAAAGGAAGCTGGCAGAGGAGCAGGAGCTGCTTGAACCTCTCCACCTGCCTGCAGCCAGGGCAGGGAGAGCTGCTGCTCCAGGGGGTGGGGATGGCTCTGCCTGTCACAGCAAGTGAAGCAGGGAAGCAGATCACTGTGTCCCACCCAGGCCTGCTGCTGGGGGATTCCAAAGCAGAAAAGGGAGGAAAACCCCAAAGAAATCACTCTGAGGAAAGAAGCCAAGAGCAGTTCCACAGCCCAGCAAGGGTGCTGGGGGGCAAAGAGGCAGCAGGTCAGGCTGTGGGCAGTCATCACCTGCCCTGTTTCTCTCCTTGCCTTTTAGCTCCACTGGAGATTATGGGATGTGGCAGGAGGCTTATGAGCATTGCCACAGCCACCCAGTGAGGTGCTTGTCATAGAACTGTTTGGGTTGGAAAAGCTCTCCAAGGTCACCCAGTCCAACCATCAGCCCCACGCCACCATGGCCACCAAACCCTGGCCCCAGGTGCCATGGCCACAGGTTCCTTGCACACCCCCAGGGATGGGGACTGCAGCACTGCCCTGGGCAGCCTGGGCCAGGCCCTGACCACTCTTGCAGCAAGGAAACTTTTCTGACCTCCAGCCCAAGCCTCCCCTGGCACAATTCCAGGCCATTTCCTCTCCTTCTGTCACTTAGTACTGGAGAGAAGAGCCCAAGCCCCACCTGGCTCCAGCCTCCTCTCAGGGAGCTGCACAGAGCCAGAAGGTCTCCTCCCAGCCTCCTTTTCTCCAGGCTGAACACCCCCAGAGCTCCCTCAGCTGCTCCTCCCCAGCCCTGCTCTGCAGAGCCTTCCCCAGCTTCCTTGCCCTGCTTCAGCCCTCAGTCCTTACCCAGCTTCTGTACCCCCGAGCCCGGTGGGCACTCGGAGTGCCTGATGCAGAACTCCATCTCTGAGTAGTAGCCCTCCTGGCACTGGCAGACTCTGTTGTGGGTGGAGTTGCACTGCAGCACCTCCAGCTGCTTCTCCTCGCAGATGACGTTGCAGTACCTGCACTTCTCCAGGTAGTTCCAGTACTGAGTGTAGTGCAGATCCGGGCAGGGCTGGCACAGGGTCTGCCTCTCCCTGCTGCAGTGCTGTGCCACGAAGGTGCCCGGCGGGCACTGCTGGCAGGTCAGCTTCTCCCGGGTCACAGCATCCTTCCACTGGTAGGTGGGCTGAGCGCTGCAGCTGAGCTCACCCAGGACAAGGAGCAGAGGGACAAACATCCACTGCAGCAGAGACATCGCAGAGAGAGCTCAGCTTGGCCTCTGGGGGAGGCAGGAGCTGCAGACGTGGCCGCAGAGGCAGGGTGGCAGCCCGCGGTGCCCTCCTGCCGCAGCTGGAGCCGCTTCAGCTCTGCCTGCCTCACAGCATCCCCGGCGGCGGAGGCAAGGATCTGTTCTGCCGCCCCAGGCTGTCCTCAGCCCCAGGGGTAACGCAGCGGTGGCACCGGGTACCAGGCACTTCCCCATCGCCCTCCTCTTGCCAGCCCGGGACACAAAGCATCCTTCCCAAAACAGCTTCTCGCCACCACCTCGTGGTGCCCTGCCCAGCCCCGCTCCCGCTTTCAGCACTAGGAGCAGCTCCTCCTCCTCCTCCTCCTTTCATCCCAGTCCGTTCCCCACCCGCTGGGGTGAGACCCTTGCAGCAGCAGAGGAGTTCTCCAAGCTGGCAAACACCTCGCACGCTCCAGGGAAGCTTCCAACTCCCTCGGCAGCCCAGATCAGAGCTCTGCGCATCGCCAGAGGAGCCCGGAGCCCTCTTGACGCTGTCCCAAGCACGTGTGCCCAGGCGGCAGCTTACCTCAGACGGGTGCCTCAGCATGGGGCAGGGAAGCATAGCACCGAGGGCTTCCCAGCACCACGATCAGACACCTGGGGAGACAGAGAGGGTCCCTCAGAGGCTGGTGCTGAGGAGAGCTGGGCTGGAGCTTCTCTCTGGAGCGGCAGCAGCGCGACCCAGCCGTCCAGCTTGAGAGCAGGAAGAGAAAGAGAAAGAGATGAGGAGCAAGCGAGGGGTGAGGAGCGCTGGGGAAGGCTGAGGTGCCTCCCGTGCTTTGCAGCCGCCCTGCCCCCGCCAGCTGCCGGCTGTGCCTAGCCCAGCCTCCCCTGCAGCCTTATAGAGCCGGGGACCATGCTCCAGACGCCCACACGCGGGGGGCTGGGGGCGGCGGGGGGGAAGCATCCCCTTACATTTCATTTCCTGGGGCAGGCTGCCTGCCCTTCCTCCCATCCTAAGCCCCCAGCACCGGCTGCCCCCCTCCTCATCCCGCTCCCTAGGTTAGGCTGCCTTGCCTATCCCATCCCACCCCTGGGGTCCCCTTTCCCTTTCCCTTTCCCCTTCCTCCTCATTCCTCCTTTGCCAATCGCATTTCCCGGGTCCAGCTGCCCTCCCTCCCCATCCCATTCCCCGGGACAGACTGCCTTGCCCATCCCATGCCATCCCTGGGACCAGCTGCTCTCCATCCCTCCCTCCCTCCCTCCCCTCCCATCCCCTCCCCGCCGCTCACCTCCCTGCTCCCCGCCGCTCCCCTCTCCGCCAGCACCTTTATAGCCCTCCGCAGCGGCACGGAAAGGTTTCTCCTTACGCAGCATCCCGGCCCCCGCCCCGCCCCCGCTGTGCTCCCCCCTGCCCAGCCCCCGGCTGCTCTCCCGCCGCCGCTTCCCTGCCGGGGGTCCCGACCCGCGGGGGGGCTCTC
The DNA here is from genome assembly GCF_026170545.1 of Melanerpes formicivorus. Lineage (NCBI taxonomy): Eukaryota > Metazoa > Chordata > Aves > Piciformes > Picidae > Melanerpes > Melanerpes formicivorus. The sequence continues at coordinate 15,129,130 of NW_027142371.1, read as the reverse complement.
TCGCTCGCAGTTACTTTCCGGGGCCTCTGTTGAGGGTTCTCACTATTTCTGTTATTTTTCTGTTTTGGCCGGGGCGAGGCAGGGAAATCCCCCCCCCGCCAAGCCTGGAACTGCCAAGCAACTTCCCAGTAACAGCCTCCAGCGGCTTGCTGGGGCGCAGTTTGCCCCCGAACGCTGCCCAGCTGTGCCAGTGCTGGCTGCGAGCGCTGTCCCGGCTGCGCTGCCCGGGGGCTCTGGGGGGAGCGCCCATGCTGCCTCCCCCCGCGGCAGGACGGCGCTGCCCCTGTGAAGCAGCTCCGGCCCCGGGGGTCTGGCAGGGGCCCGGCGCTCTCTCGGAGCTTCACTCGCTCTTCGGTGAGCACCAAGGACACCTCTCAAGCCCAGCTCTGGCGCTGAGCCCCTCGGAGTTGCCTTCTGTGGGGTCACGACAGCCAGCAGCTGAGGAGGGGGCACCCCAGTGCCTTACGGGTGAGACCCTGCCCCAAAACCTCAGACCCCAAGGGTTTGGGGCTCAGGCTCACAGGTCGAGGGCGCAGCAGAGCCCCGGGGGAGGGCGCTGGGCAGCGGCTGCCCGCTCCGCACTGCCCCTGCTGAAACCCAGCTCGCTCCTGGACTTTGTCCTCCAGCTTCCCTCTGAAGGCAACCCCCCGGGGCCGCTCTGCATAGAGCTCAGAAGCTCTCACTGGTGAGCTCACCTCCCCGCTGCTCCAGCTGGGGCTGCTCTGGTCCCCCCCAGGCACAGGAGGAAGGAGAACAGCGCAGCATCGCCTCTCTCCTAGGTGCAGAAGATCCTCACCCAGCCCATGGAGGGCACAGCCTGCCCTGGACCTGAAAACTCACCTTTGCAGGCAGCATGTCTCAGGAGTGGGGCCACAGGGCAGAGCAGAAGGAGGCAGCTGAAACTCAATGCCAAATGAGCAGCTGAGAAAAAACAGTTCAGCTTCTTTCCTGAGGCTCCCAGCCAAGGGAAGGGAAGAAATGAAGCCTCACCTGGACAGCACTCAGCTGGAGCACCAGCAGGCTTTGTTCTCTCCTTGGTGTCACAGCTCATTGCCACCTTCTGTGCAAGATAAAGCAACAGCCAGCAGCAGCAAAGGCTTTGCTTGCTCAGAGGAAAAGCATCTGAGGGACAGCAGCCAGGCCAGGGACTCACCTGGCCTCTGGAGCTGTTCAAAACAGGCTTGGATGTGGCACCTGCAGCCACAGCTCAGTTGTCAGGAGGTGTTAGGTTGGACTTGATGATCTCTGAGGTCTTTTCCAACCTGGTTGACTCTGTGATTCCTCCAGCAGTGCTACATGGAGACACCAAAGGCTCTAAAGCATCCTCCCACATGAGCCATGTTCCCTGGAACTGCTGTTGGCAGCCTTGCTGCTCCCAGGGCAGCTTCTGGTGTCTGCTCTGAAGACCTCCAACAATTAGGACACCAGCTTCAGACAGCAGCTGCCCTTGGTGCCCTCACTGGCCTGGGAACAAAGATCTCCTCCCTGCTTGAGCTCCAAGAGAGGAATTCCACCTGCCCCAAGGAAGACAGACTGCCTTTATGCCCCCATCTGTCTGCCCTCAAGCATCTCCCATTGCTATGGATCTGCTCTGCTCTGCTGGGTAGCTCAGGCCAGCAAGCAGCTGTGATTGCCAAACACCAAACAGAGCATCACAGGGACACTGAGTCCCTGTGGCTCCCTCTGTGCTGGGAGCCCCAACACCAAGAGGTGCTCCTGACAGTGTTTAGAGTTGCTGCACACATGGTCAAGCTGTGGGTCTGAGCCACAGCCCTACAGAGGAGGACTTCTCTCCTTGCCAAGAGCTGGGCTCCTTGTGTCCCCAGCGTGGCTTGGGTGGGAAAGGACCTTTCAAAGTCATCCAGACCAACCCCTGCAGTCCCCAGGGACAGCCCCAACCACAGCAGGCTGCTCACAGCCCCAGACAACCTGGTCTGGGATGGTGCCTGGATGGGGCAGCTCCCAGCTCCCTGGGCAGCCTGGGCCAGGCTCTCCCCACCCTCAGCACCAAACATTTCTCTCTTCTCTTCAGCCTGAATCTCCCTCTTGGAGTTCAAACCATCTCCCCTTGGCCTGTCCCAACAGGCCCTGCTCAGAAGTCTGTCCTCAGCTTCCTGTTGGACCCCTTGAAGGCTCAGAGTTCCCAGAAGGTCTTTTCACTCTTGTTCCCTCTGTTCATGGTCACATCTCCCACATGATCCTCATGCCACAGCCCACACACAGAGCCCTCACCTCCAGCCCTCACTCCCTGGGGCTGTGCAGGGGGAACCTCTGGGACTTTCTTCTCCAGGCTGCTAAAGATCAAACCTCAGAAGAGCTAAACACAGCTTACAGGGAAAGCAAAGCCAGCCCAGTCTGCTGCTGCCCAGAAGGAGAAGGAAACCCCAGTGGGCAGCAGCCTTCCTCCCCTCAGCCCAGTTTCTCCTCATCATGCTTGAAGAGAGCTCTTGGAGCTGCAGTCAGTGTGCCTGAAAAGTGGAGGCTGTCTCTGCCAGGGCCAGGGGGGTGGAACTGGATGATCTTCGAGGTCCCTCCCAAGCCAAAGCATTCTGTGAAGCTGGGGCTCTGGGAGTGCTTTGGGCCACAGCACAGCCTGGGCTGTGCCCCCCTGCATCCTGCAGCCAGCAGGGCTGGGCTGCCTCTCACAGCTCCCTCCAGGGTGGATTCCCGGCATGCTGCTGGTCTCTGCTGGTAAGGATGCACAGCAGCCCTGGCTGTGATCCCTGGGGCAGGCACTGCTGCTTCCTCAGCATGCATCAGCAGCCTGCACAGCTGCCCGGGGCCGAGGCACGCCCTGGGGAGATTGCTGCTGGGGGAGATTCCTCTGTAGCCTGACCCAGGCACACAGCCCTGCTCTGCCCCCTGCCAGGCCGGGGAGCTGCAGTGAGAGCTCTTCCCCGAGGCTCCTCACCCCTGGCATTTCAGAGCAGCCTTTGCCCCACAGCAGTGTGGTTCCCTTCCCGGTAAGCAGAAAGCTGATCTGAATTTTCCTATGGCTGCTGCTGCTGCTAGCAGTCTTCCTGCTGACACATCTGGAGTTTTCCAAGAAGCTGCAGGTCACTCAGCCTCCTGCAAACTCATGAGCTGGCTGCAGTGATGCAGAGTCACACCAGCAAAGGCTTGCTCAGAGGAGTTGAGCTGCAGGGCCTCAGGTCTCCCCCAGCTCCCTCAGTGGGGATGACAAGCACCAAAGGATCAGAGGATGGTGGAGGTTAGAAGGGGCCTCTGGAGATCACCAACCCTCCTGCTAAAGCAGGGTCACCCAGGGCAGGTCACACAGGCACAGCTCCAGGTGGAAGCTCTCCAGAGCAGGAGACTCCCCAAGCTCTCTGGGAAGCCTGCTGCAGGGCTCTGCACTCACAGCAAAGTGAGGATCTCTGGTTTATGAAAGCCCTGGCAGCAGAGGAGGATCTGAGCTCTCAGCTGTCACCCCCCAGAGATGCCTAATGAAGCAGGAAAGCTCAGCTCTGCCTGGTCAAAGCAGCAGAATGTGTGAGCAAGGTGAGCAGCTCAGGGCTCAGAGCTCAGCTTACAGCCAGCACACCACACACAGAGCAGATGCAGGTGGCACATCCTGGATGGCACCCAGGTCCTGCTCCTGGTAAGCCCTGGGATGGATGCAGTGCCAGGGAACTCCTGGTAAGGAGCTGCTCTCCACACCAAGGTGTGCTGCCACCAGATAGTGTGGCAGATTCAGATGGAGAGAGGCAAGGCCCAGGCCAGGGGCACAGGAGAGCTTCCCTGGGCAGCCTTGGACCTCTCGTGGGGACAAGCAGCTGTATGACAACCTCTGCACAGAATGACACAACAGTGGAGGTGGGAAGGGACCTCTGGAGCTCACCCAGTCCAAGCCCCCTGCCAGGGCAGGAGCACCCAGGGCAGGAGCACCCAGGGCAGGGCACCCAGAACACATCCAGGGGGGGCTGGAAGCTCTCCAGAGCAGGAGACTCCACAGCCCCCCTGGGCAGCCTGCTCCAGGGCTCTGCTCCCTCACAGGGACAAAGTTTTCCCTCCTGTTCCCCTGGCAGCTGCTCTGCTCCAGCTTGCCCCCAGTGCCCCTTGTGCTGTGCTTGGCCATCCCTGAGCAGAGCCTGGCTCCAGCCCTGAGCACAGCCTGGCTCCAGCCCTGAGCACAGCCTGGCTCCAGCCCTGCACATCTTATCCCCAGCCATGAGGGCAGCCCTCAGACTGCTCTGCTGCAGGCTCAGGAGCTCCCAGCTCCCTCAGCCTGTGCTCACAGGGAGCTGTTCCACTGCCATGAAGCTTTTTCTGCCTGTTCTTTTCCTTGCCCACTCAACCTCCCTGGGGTCACCACCCTGACCACTGCTGACCTCCTGACCTACAGAGGTAGCTTAGATGAGGAGTTCAGCCTCATCTCCTCCTGGCTCTGGCTTCCCCTCTCTGCACAGGGCATCCTTCCACGCTTGTGAGAGCATCAGGAGGGTGTCCTGCAGCTTGGCTTCTCCAAACTCCTCTGGCAAACCCCAGATTGGTGAGGGGGAAAGCCCACAAGCACAGAAATTCCTCCCTGTGTGTCAGGAGCCACTGCCCCAGCAGCCACAGCTCAGCCCCCTCCTGACTCAGGAGTCACTCTGTTGGCTTTGGTCTCCTTCCCAGCTCCTCTGAGCTTTGCCTGGGGAATGCAGCAGGAAAAGGGTTTGCTCCATGACACAGCACAGCACAGTCACAGCACAGCACAGTCACAGCACTGGGGGCCAGGGGGCAGCAAGAGGAAGCCAAAGCCCAGCACAGCACTGGGCCAGGGGACACCAGGAGGCAGCAGCCCCAACTTCCCTCATGGTTTGTAACTCCTGTGTCATTTGCTTCCCAAATCAGCAAGGAGTGTCCACGCTGCCTGTGCCTCTCCTGGAGCTTGGAGCACTTCCCCTAACCACTGCAAGAGCTTCCTGAAACAAATCCTCTTCCTTCTTTCTGCTCTCATTATAATGCCCTACCCCTGTCCCTGCAGCCAGCCCCCCAGGGACAGGAGCTCAGAGCCCAGCAGCTGGCTCCTGGAGATGCTCTGCAGGATTTCGTTGGAAGCAGCCTCAGTGCTGGGGCAGACGTGGAGGAAGCAGCACTCTAAACACAGCCAGGAGGACCAGCACTGAGGTCATGAAGGGGCTGGTGACACATGAGCCTCCAACTGCTTCTGTGGAAGAGAGGCTGTGGAGCTGTGCCAGCAGCGGTGCTGGAGCAACCTGTGGGCATCGCTGTGCTCAGCTGGAGGGCTGGGAATGGGAAGGGCCAGAGGTCTGCTCCCAGGTCAGATAAAACCTCTGCTGGGTGTCTGCAGGAAGCAGGGCTGGCTGCACTGGAAGCCCCTCCTGACAGGCAGTGGGGTGGCTGCTCAAGGGATGCCAACTCAGCTGCAAGGGGAGAGACCTCCCCTCGAGTTCAGAGCTGCCTTCCCCCACGGGAGGAGCTGCTCTGGCTGCAGTGAAGGCTGCTGCAGGACACGAGCACAGAGAGCTCCTCTGCCTGGTTGGCTTCTGCAGTGGATGGCCACAGCTCCTCAGAAACCCTCTCCAAGGCAGGCAGGGCTGAGGGGATGCTTCCATTCCCTTTGTCATCACAGCTAAGTGATGAGCAGGTAAGCTGCAGGCAAGGCCAAGCACCAGGAGAGGCTAACATCCATCTGCCCTGCATGGGAGGTGCTGCCAGCAAGGAAGCAGCCCTCCAGACCTGCCCCAGTGCCATCCCCAGCACACCAGCCAGCAGCCCCACACCCAGAGCCACTCCAAACTGCTCCCAGCTGCACAGGGCAGACTCACTGCTGGGGACACTGGAGGGGTCCAGAGCTTCTCAGGGTGGGCTCCCAACAGTGACATCTCTTCAGCAAGATGATCCAAGTGCTGAGGAGCAAGAGGAGGAAGGAGCAGGAGGAGGAAGGAGCAGGAGGAGGAAGGAGCAGGAGGAGGAAGGTGTGAACCTCTTGAAGGCACCAAGAGCTTTTCAGCTTGGCTCCTCTGCACTGTCTCACCACCACCAGAGCATTCCCAGGCAGGAGGAGACTCCAGAGCTGAAACAACTTCAGCAGCAAGGAAAAAGCACAGCAAGGGAAATATTTGAGGGGGGAAATGAATGAGTGTGCTGCTCTCGGTCCCAGCACAGCCCAGCTGCTCACAGACCCAACAGCATCGCTGCAGCCCGCAGGAGACACTCCAGACAGCTGAGCCTGAGCACAGCCGGCGCTGGGCTGCCTCTGGAGATGCTCGGAGCTCATCCCCTGTGCTGTGGTTTCCCTCCAGTGGCACAAGCAGCAAGCTGCAGCCCTGCCCAGGCAGAGGCCAACGAGGCACTGAAGTATCTTAGCACTAAATAACTCTCCACTGCTCCCAGCCTTCCCCTTGCACCCTCAGCCGGCCCAGGGAATGCACCAAGAAGTCAAACCCAGCATCCACGAGAAGGTGCAGGGAGCTGCTTGGAAGCTGCTGCAAGCCTTGTGCCCCATGAAGGATGCAGGGAAGGGGCTGAGGTTGGAAGGGATCTGCCCTCCAGTACCTGAAAGGATGCTCCAGGAAGGCTTCTGAGGAGCGGCTGGAGACAGGAGAGGGGGGAATGGCCTGAAGCTGAGGCAGAGCAGGGTTAGACTGGAGCTGGGGAAGAAGTGCTTCAGCAAGAGGGTGGTGAGACTCTGGAGGCTGTGGAGGCTGTTCAAGGCCAGGCTGGAGGAGGCCTTGAGCAGCCTGGGCTGGTGGGAGGGCTCCCTGCCCACGGGAGGAAGGTTGCAGTCAATGAGCTCTGAGCTCACTCCCAGCCTGAGCCCTTCTGGGTGTGCAATCCTGTGCTCAACTCTGCCAAACAAAGCAATTCCCATGTCCCAAAATCCCAGAGGATGAACCTCCCCAGGGATTTCATGCCCAACAGTTTCCTGCCTGACAACATCCAGCTAAGAGAAGAACACTTCCATTTGGAGCTGAGCTTGCTTCACAGCAGCTACTGGAGATGCAAACCAGAGGCAGCTCTCCAGGCTGGCCCCTGAAAGCCAAACTGCTCCCGGGGTGCAGGGACTCAGGAGCTTTGATACCAACTAAGTTCCTTTTGCTTTGCCTTCTTGGGAAGCAAACACAAGAGGAAGACCAACCCTGAGCAGCTCCTGAGGAGCACCTTTCAAAGGATGCCAGCAGGAGGGAAGGGATCAGGCTTGGGGGTGCCCAGCAGATGCCAAGCAGTGCTCACACTCCCTGCCCACCCATGGGAGTGTGGCTTCAGGAGATCCTCTTCTCAGGATCTTCCACTGCAGACAGCAGCTGCTGCCAGGCTCCACCAGCAGCTGTGGATCCCTTCCTGCAGGAGCACCACCAGGGAGGGAGGGGCAGGGTGGGCTCCCAGATCTGCCAGCTCAGCTCCCCTGCCCAGGCTTCTCCCAGGCTCTGGTGTGTCCTGCAGGGCTCAGAGAATCACAACCACCTCCAGGCTACCAACTTGCAGCCTAACAGTGGCCACAGGAGCACTTAAAGGCTAACAGAAGTAAGCCTCCTGAATCCCACCAGAGGACAGTGGTCTGCTGGCTCCTGCTGGGGACCTTTCAGACTGGGTCTCTGCTGCAGGCAGACAATGAGAGGTGCTGCTGTGCAGGATGGCAGCCAGAGCCCAGGGGCAGAGACACTGAAGTGAGGCTGCACCCTGCCCAGCTCCAGCACACCCTGCTCCTGCTGGCAGCAAGCACTGGGCCCTGGCTGAGGCTAGACCATGAGGCCATCCACCAAGAGTCTCCTCCTGCTCAGGTGACTGCGGCCCCAGGGCCACTTCTTGTCCACCTCAGGCCAAGGACAGCACAAAGCACACAGCTAATGCTTTGCACTTCTCTGCCAAGCTCAGAGAGCCACAGAGTGATCTTAGAGCTCATCCAGCTCCAACGCTCTGCCATGGGCAGGGACACCTCCCACCAGCCCAGGCTGCTCAAGGTCTCACCTAGCCTGGCCTGGCAGGGGACATCCACAGCCTCCCTGGGCAGCCTGTGCCAGAGTCTCCTCACTCTCCATGGAATGAATTTCTTCCTCCTCTCCAATCTCCTCTCTCCCAGCTCAAAAGCATTGCCAAAAGTCCCTCCCCAGCTCTGCTGGAGCCCCTTCAGGTCCTGGAGGGCTGCTCTGTCCTGCTCTGAACAGCCCCAGCTCCCTCAGCCTGTCTCCACAGGGGAGGTTCCCCACCCCTCTGAGCATCTTTGTGGCCTCCTCTGCCCCCCTCCATCAGCTCCTTGTCCTTCCTGCGGTGAGGGCTCCAGAGCTGAACAGAGTGCTCCAGGCTGGGGGGGTCTCACCAGAGCAGAGGGGCAGAATCACCTCCCTTCTGCTGCTGGTCACTTCTGCTGCAGCTCAGGGCAGAGTTTGCAGCTGCCCAATACAAACTCCAAGCCACACAGGTCAGGGACAGTGCCCAGATCTCCTATGGACCCTTCCCAGCTGCAGAGTCATTCACCTGCTCCTAACAGCCAGTTGCTAACTGCTGCTGATAGAGGGAGGGAGAAGAAAGCCTCCCTGGGGAGCAGCAGCAGAGCTCAGTTCTCAGCTCAGCTATGACACAGCTGGAAACCAGCCCTCCAGGAAGGAGGAAACGCAGAGGCTGCAGGAGCTGAGGTGGAGAGGTGCTCAGGGAGATCCCGTAAGGGACCTGCTGGGTTCCCTGCACTGCAGCTTCCTGCTGCACAGCTGAGGAGGAAATCACCTCCTGGGCACAGCAGGACAGGGGTGAATCACATGGTCACGAGCAAGAGCTCCACAGAGCAACCAAGGACATTGGTTTCTTCATCCCCCTCACACCTCTCAGTCAGCAGCAGCAGAGTGCACCCAGGAGGGGACTGGTCCTCAGAGCTTCCAGGTGGCTGCTTCACTAGCCTTAAAGTCTGGTCTTGATCCACGGTGCTGGGTCCAGCTCTGGGCTCCCCAGCTCAGGAGAGACAGAGAACTGCTGGAGAGAGCCCAGGGGAGGCTGCAGAGCTGCTGAGGGGCCTGGAGCAGCTCTGGGAGCAGAGGCTGAGAGCCCTGGGGCTGAGCAGCCCCAGAGGGGAGCTGAGCAATGCTCAGCAAGAGCTAAAGGAGCTGTGGGGGGCAAGAGGCTGGGGCCAGGCTCTGCTCAGTGGTGCCCAGGGACAGCACAAGGAGCAATGGGCACAGAGTGGCAGCCAGGAGGTTCCATGAGGAGAAAGTTGTTTGGTGTGAGGGAGCAGAGCCCTGGGGCAGGCTGCCCAGAGAGGTTGTGGAGTCTCCTGGTGTGCAGAGCTTCCAACCCCTCCTGGGCACTGTGCTCCTGGGCAGCTGCTGTGGGTGCCCTGCTGGAGCAAAACCAAAGCTTGGGCAAACAGAATGCAGTTCCCAGGCCCCAGCCACTGGCTCTTAGTCATCTCCTTGCAGGACAACAAGCAGCAAGCTGCTCCCAAGCTGGAGAAACTCAGTGAGTAACTTGTTAGCAAACCAATGGCCCCCAGAGGCAGCCCAGCCAGTGGCTGCAAAGCCCAAGGCCATCTGCTGGGAGTGAGGAGCTCACACAGCACCAAGGGGGTTGCTCACATCCTGCTCAGGAAGGGTACTGCCATCTCAGCCCCAGATGGAGCCAACTGCTTGTGCAAGCAACTGGCTCATGGCTGGAGGGAGCTGGCTCCTGAGGGGCTGGCTGGGGAGAAACATGGAAGAACCTTCTTGCTGTGCTCTGAGCCAGGCTCTTCTCCCTGCCCACCTGCAGGGCTGACAGAGAACAGCTCTGCCTCATCCCTGCCTGGAGAAGAGTCTCTCTCCATCAGCCCAACCAACAGCCTCAGCTACAAGAGATTTGACTTTCCATCAACCAAACCATCCCTGAGCCACAGCAGAGCCAAGTGAGGGAGTGTGCTGAGAACACTCAGCCCCAGGGAGGTCCAAGTATGGTAAGAGAAGGTGGCCAGAGCACCCAGCTTCATGCTCTGCAGAACACAGGCTACAGGATGGCCCAGAGATGGAGTCCAACCCCCCTGCCAGAGCAGAGTCACCTAGGGAAGGTCACACAGGAAGGTGTCCAGGGGGGGTGGAAGCTCTCCAGAGCAGGAGGCTCCACAGCCTCTCTGGGCAGCCTGCTCCAGGCCTCTGCTCCCTCACAGCAAAGGAGATTCTCCTCCTGCTGAGCTGAAGCCTCCTGGCTTCCAGGTTGTGTTCAGCCATGCTGAGCCTTGAGGGGTGCTTGAAGAGTGAAGTGGAAGATCTCAGCTGGTGGGAAGGTGCTTCACAGACTCCCCACAGCCATCAGTGTGTTGAGAGCAAGGAAAAAAGCCCCTTGGCCTCTAACCTGCCCTCATCTCCCCTTGGGGAAGGACTCAGGTGCTGCCTGTGGAGGAGGCAGGTGGAGGATGCTGGTGGTGCACACAGAAAGACCTCCAAGGGTGCACTGCAGAGGACAGAGCAAGCCCAAGGCACAGCCTGGAAAAGTATTTTGGTTGCCCTTTAAAGAAGCAAAGTGGTAAAGTGCACCAGCAGGAAGAGGAGCTGCTTCCAGGAGGGGCGGCTCAGCTGTGGAAGCAGCTGCCGGGGGCCGGGGCTGGGCTGCCGGGGGGCAGGGGCTGCCAGGGGGCTGGGCTGCCGGGGGGAAGGGGCTGGGGCTGCCGGGGGGCAGGGGCTGCCAGGGGGCTGGGCTGCCGGGGGGCCGGGGCTGCGCTGCCGGGGGGAAGGGGCTGCCGGGGGGCTGGGCTGCCGGGGGGAAGGGGCTGGGCTGCCGGGGGGAAGGGGCTGCCGGGGGGCTGGGCTGCCGGGGGGAAGGGGCTGGGCTGCCGGGGGGCAGGGGCTGCCTGGGCTGCCGGGGGGAAGGGGCTGGGCTGCCGGGGGGCTGGGCTGCCGGGGGCCGGGGCTGCGCTGCCGGGGGGGAAGGGGCTGGGCTGCCGGGGGCCGGGGCTGCCTGGGCTGCTGGGGGGAAGGGGCTGCCTGGGCTGCCGGAGGGAAGGGGCTGCCGGGGCTGCCAAGCGATGCTGATGGAAATGCCCTGGGGAGACCTGCAGTGCTGTGTCCAGCTCTGGGGCTCCCAACACAAGCGGGACCTGGAGCTGCTAGAGAGGCTCCAGAGACCACACAGATGATTGGAGAGCTGAGAACCTCTGCTGAGAAGAGGCTGAAGAGTTGGGGTTGGCCAGGCTGGAGAAGAGAAGGCTCCAGGGAGACCTCAGGGCTGCAGCTCAAGATCTGCAGGGGACCTGCAGGCAGCCTGGGCAGGGACTGTTCAGAAGGGCTGTGGGGATAGGGTGAGGGGCAAGGGTTTGAAACTGGAGCAGGGATTGAGGTTGGACACCAGGAGGAAGTTCTGCACAGGGAGGCTGGGGAGAGTCTGGCACAGGCTGCCCAGGGGGGTGGTGATGATCCCATCCCTGGTGCAGCCCTGGGCAGCCTGCTCCAGCTGCAGTGGTCCCTGATGCCTGCGGGGGGGTGGGCAAGCTGACTCCTGAGGGTGCTCTCCAACCACACAACCTGTGGAGAGGTTCCCCAGGCTACAGAAGCAGCCTTGGGCTCAGGGAGTCCTAGCAGAGAGCTTTGTGGCCAAGGGATGAAGAATCACCACTCGTGCTTGCCCTGCTCTTCCTCCCACCTCATCTCCTCTTGGCCACTGTCAGCCAGCAAGCTGAGTGGGACAGGGCTGAGCTCTGACTCAGGTTGATGCTGGGCTCTGAGGCTTTGCTTCAGCCCCAGCTGCTTTTCCTGCTCCTCATGAAGTCATGCCTCCAGCTCCCTCAAAGCAAGGCTCTGATTCACCTTGCTGAGAAAGACAGAGACTTGCTTTCCCCTGCCGTCACCTGGGGGGCTGTGGGATGAGGTTTCAGCGTAACTAAGATTATTCAGGTGAGTGGCAAATATGGAAGGAATGAGTTCCAAATGACCCCTGGGCAGTGACTCACTTCCCCACAGAGGTTTCTGTTGGGTACCTCCACAAAGTGGCCTGAAACTGTGCCAGGGGAGGGTCAGGCTGGAGATCAGCAACCACCTCCTGTCCTGCAAGGGTGGCCAGGGGCTGGCCCAGGCTGCCCAGGGAGGTGCTGCAGTCCCCATCCCTGGAGCTGCTCAAGAAACCTGTGGCCATGGCACCTGGGGACAGTTTGGTGGCTGTGGTGGTGCTGGGCTAGGGCTGGGTGAGCTTGGAGGTCTGTGCCACAGAAACAACTCTCAGGCAGAACAGAGGAATGCTTCCAGCTGGAGGGGACCCACCAGGATCCCCTCCCTCCTCCATCTGCCTGACCTCCTCCGGGCAGGACAGGAGCCAAAGCACATTCCTAAGCACTGGGGCATCAAGCACCTCCCCAGGGAGCCTGTGCCAGTGGGTGACCAACCCCCAGACAGCAGCTTCCTGATACCCACTCTGAGCCTCCCCCAGCACAGCTCTGAACCGCTCCCAAGCATTCTGCCACTGCCTCCCACAGAGGAGAGCTCAGCACCTCCCTTCTCCACATCCCTTCCCTGGCAAGCTGAGGTCACCCTCAGCCTCCTTCCTCCACAGGAGATAAAGGCCACATCCTCAGCCCCTGCTCACAGCACATTCTTCCCAGCCCCTCCCTAGCTCACCCAGCCCAGCCCTCAGCCCAGCACCACCACAGCCACCAAACCCTGGCCCCAGCTGCCATGGCCACAGGGTTCCTGCACCCCTCCAGGGCTGGGGACTCCACCACCTCCCTGGGCAGCCTGGGCCAGCCCCTGACCACTCTGGCAGCAAAGAGATTGTTCCTGATCTCCAACCTCAGCCTCCCCTGGCACAGCCCCAGGCCAGTTCCTCTCCTTCCATCACCTGAGAGTAGCAGAGGAGCCCAACCCCACCTCACTCCAGCCTCCTCAGGGAGCTGTGCAGAGCAAAATGCCTTCCTCTGGCTGTTCTGTGCTGCTCCTCCAACACTTCTGGGTCTGGCCTTCAACAGCAGTACAGCAGAGCAGCCTGAGGATGGCACCCAGCTGAAGGGCTCCCCTCAATTCCCGCCAGGAGCTCCATGCTCAAGCACCAGGGTCTGGCCATGGCTGTGTGCCCCATGGAGCAGGCCTGCCCTGCTGGTCAGACCTTCCCTGGCTGGCAGCAGTGTTTCCTGACTGGGCTGACACCATCCAGCTTCTCCTTCCTGAGAAAAAGGCATTTCCCTGGAACTTGGGGTGAGTGCTTGTACTTCCTTGGAGACTCCTGGGCTGAAGGCTTTGCTCTTCCACCTGGCCTGCTGTTGGGTCCCTGAGCTCCAAGCACTGGCAGCCTCCCTCCTCACTCAGCTCCTGTTGGACTTCCACAGGCAGGGGCCCCCACTGGGAGCACCTGGCTGCTAAACCAGAGGTTAGGCAGGACCACAGGACTGCCAGGGCTGGAAGGGACCTCAAGGCTCAGCCACTTCCAAGCCCCTGCTTGCAAAGTCAGAGCTTTGCTTTGCAAGGAAGTGGCTGAGGAGGGGAAGAAGAGGCAGCCAGAAGCTCTCAGGAAACCATCACAGCACTGTGATGAAAGACCCTGAAGGGCTTTGAGCCCCTCTGCAAGAGGCAGGAAGCACAAATTCTGCTCAGCAGAGCACCCTGAGCAAACAGGCAGCCTGCCACAGGCTGGCAGCACAGTCCTCCCCCTGGCAATTTACCTTTAGGCCTGAGGGTCAGGACTAACTACCCCAGAGCCCCACTTGGTACTCACCATTGGCTGACCCTGGAGAAGCCAGACACAGCCAGAGCCTGTGGGGCCCTCCTGCTCCTGGTCCTTCAGGCTCTGGGAATTCAAGTTTGACCTTCCAGGTAGAGCAGGAGGAAAGCTGAGCTTGCCCTGGCACCCCAGCCTCAACCTTGGCCTCACCTGAGCAGACACAGGCAGCACTGCAAGCCCCATGTCCAGAACTGACCTTTCCTCCTGGCTGATACAGAGCAGGACTTGCCCCCAGAGCCCCACCTGATGCTCTGCATGGTCTGGCTCCAGCTTTGGAGTGAGGATAGGCTCAAGTCCAGGGCCTGGGGGGGCTCTCCACTTGCTGCTCTCTGGTGCCTCAGGCTCTGGGAATTCAAGTTTGTTTTGTGGGCAGAGCAGGAGGAGAACTCCTCTGGCACCTCAGCCTCAACCTTGGCCTCACCTGAGCAAAGTCAGGCAGCATTTAACAGAGCACCAAAGAGAAGTCACCAAGATGAGGACTGTGCTAACCCTGGCTGTTAGAGCATTCATTGCCCCCAGGACCTCACCCAGTACTCACTGGCTCCAGCTTTGGAGGGGAGAGAGGCACAGGCCCAGAGGCTGTGAGGCCTCTCACTTCAGGGACTTCTTCTGGCTTGGGTAATGCAAGTTTGATTTCAGTAAAGCAGCAGGAGGAGGAGGAGGAAAGCTTCCCCTGAGCTTCCTCTGGTACCTCAGCCTTGGCAGTGGCTGCAGCTGGTGAGCTAAGCACCAAGCCCCAGGGTGACCCAAAGCACAGCTCAGGCTCCACAAGCTCACAGCAAGGTCAGGAAGTGTTTATTGTACAAGAAGTAAAACCCAGCTTAGGAGCTGCTGTCCCTGCCCCACTGCTTGGCAGCAGAGGTTTCTCTTTCAGACACTGACAGGGACTCCTTAAAAGCTCTGAGGGAGCTCTTCCCAGGCAAAGTGGATCTTGAGCCACCCTTGCTCCCCTCCCTCTCAGAGGCAAGAGCTCTGCCCTTCCCCACGGCACAGATACAGCTTTGACTTGGTTCCTGTTCTCTTCCACTTCTCATCTCCCATTCCCTTTCCCCTTGCCCCTGGCTGTGAGCAGGGTCTGGCCCTGGGCAGCTGCTCTGCTCCAGTGCAGGCAGGCCCTGGCTGCCAGCTGAGGCTGCTGCACCCCAGCCAGCAGGACAGTAAGGAAGGTTCTGCTCCCCAGGCCGAGCTTCACTCCCAGCCTTGCACGTGGCTCTGCTCTTCTTTCTTCAGGCCCCAGCTCCCTGAGCCCTGGGCACTGCCTCCACCTCGCAGGGGCTGCTGGCCCTGCTGCTCCTCAGCCCCAGCCAGGTCTCTGCAGAGCTGCCTGAAGCTGTCTCTGTGCTGAGGCCTCACGAACATGCAGAACCCTGCCCGAGAGAGAGAGGCAGTCAGAGGCAGTCAGAGCACAGCACTGCCCTGAGCAGGGAGGAGCCAGCCTGGGGCACCACTGGATGGCCTCACTGACCATGGGCTTCTCCTTGCCAGGGCACGGGTCAGAATCTTCTCTGCAATCCTCAGCCCCCAAGCCCTTCCCTCCTCCACAGCTAAGCCTAAAGCCTGCTCCAGCCCTGCCAAGGGAGCAAGTGGAAGCAGGCAGGCAGAGCACCTGACCAGGCACTCAGAGAGGAAACAGCTTTGTTTCTGTTTGGTTGGCAAGGGCTCACAACACAAGAGCAGAAACCCTGACAAAAGCCCAAGCAGCCCTGCCCCAGAGTCCTCTGAGGTCACCACATTCACTCAGGAAAGATCCTGACTCTGTCTGCAAGCAGTGCTGGGGGGAAGATGACTCACAGTGCCACACAGTTCACTTCCCTCCCACTCTGCACTCTCGAAGGCTGAGCTGCCAGGGGAAGAGGAAAGGATTCATTTCCACCCTTGTGGAGGCTGAGATCCACTGCAGGTCACTGCAGTCAGGTCTCTGTCATCTCCTAAAGACAACAGAGCACTGCAGCAGCACTTCCCAGGCCCCACTCTGCATCATTTCCTGCTGCAGCCACACAGCACAAGAGGTCTCCATCCAGGCAGCCCTCACCAGGGGGGATCCTCCCCTCAGCATCTTTGGGGACAGACTTGGAAGGTTTGCAGCTGCCTAACTTCTTCCCCCTGGGCACCTTCCTGCCCTGGGAGGAGAAAGCCCTTGAGGCACTTCTGAGACAGGGAGACCAGGCTGAGCTCCCTAGGAGGAGATGGGTGGCAAGGACACCAAGTCAGGCCTCAGCTCCACAGCCAGGCCCAGGTGAAGCTCTGCAGAACAACAGGGATCACAGAGCTGGTTGGCTCAGCCCCCAGGCTGGATGGGACCCAAGGGCTCCCTCTCCCCAACCCCAAATCTGGATGGGACCCAAGGGCTCCCTCTCCCCAACCCCAAATTTGGATGGGACCCAAGAGCCCTCTCCCCAACCCCAAATCTAGATGGGACCCAAGGGCTCTCTCTCCCCAACCCCAAAGCTGGATGGGACCCAAGGGCTCTCTCTCCCCAACCCCAAAGCTGGATGGGACCCAAGGGCTCTCTCTCCCCAACCCCAAAGCTGGATGGGACCCAAGGGCTCCCTCTCCCCAACCCCAAAGCTGGATGGGACCCAAGGGCTCAGCACCCAGGGAGCAGTCAGTGGAGCCAAGCTCAGCAGTGGCTTTCCTCCAAAGCAATCACTTGGAGAAACTGAGGAGGCAAAAAAGGTGCTGAAAGCATCTGGCTGAAGGGTAGGAGTGGAACTGCTGAGGGCTCCTCCCCAGAGCCATCAGGCAGCTCCCAGCTGGGCAGAGAGGACAGTTTCTAACCCTGGCACTCTGTGGTGCTGCTTCCAATGACAGACACTCACCAAACTCTCCCTGCTGCTCCATTCCTCTCTCAGAAGCTGGGAGAGGAACTCTGCCAGAGGTCAAAGTCTATCCTGGAAGTGGGGAACCTGCAAACTAGGGAGCAGTGACCTCACACCTCCCCCTGGGGAGACCTCACCTGGAGCACTGCATCCAGCCCTGGAGCCCTCAGCACAGGAAGGACCTGGAGCTGATGGAGAGGCTCCAGAGGAGGCCACAAAGATGCTCAGGGGGTTGGAGCAGCTCTGCTGTGAGGCCAGGCTGAGGGAGCTGGGGTTCAGCCTGGAGAGAAGGCTGCAGGCAGAGCTCAGAGCAGCTCCCAGCAGCTGAAGGGCTCCCAGCAGGCTGCAGAGGGACTGCTCCCAAAGGCCTGCAGGGACAGCACCAGGGGCAGAGGTTTGAAATGAGAGCAGAGCAGATTGAGATTGGAGGTGAGGAGCAAGTTGTGCCCCAGGAGGCTGCTGGAGCACTGCAGCAGGTTGCCCAGGGAGGGAGCTGAGGCCTCATGGCTGGAGCTGTGCAAGGTGAGGCTGGAGCAGGCTGTGAGCAAGCTGCTGCAGGGCAGGATGTCCCTGCTGAGGGCAGGGGGCTGGGCTGGGCCTCAGGGTTCTACAAGGTCCCAGCACCTTCATCTGCTTTCAGGCTGAAGCAAAGCCCTTTGAAAGCCCTCCCTTACTGTGCAGGAGCTGGAGGTCCTCTGGCCTCTCCGTGGTGAGGGCTGCAATCACTGGGATCATGGCAGCATAGTTGTCTGTCCTCTTGTAAGCCAGCAGGGCTGCAGTGAACTGGCTGTAGCTGCTTGGGCTCAAAGCCCTTTTCACATCCCTGAGGTATGCAGACCTGAGCCCCTCCTGGTGATCTCTCCTGGAGCTGGAAGCTTTCTCAGGGTCTTTTGGAGCTCCAGCAGCATCCTGCCCTGAGGGGCAAAGCACAGAGATCAGCAGAGCAGCTTCCTGGCAGCTTCTCTTTCCCTTCAGGAGGCTCCTGGGCCTCAGGCCCCTTTCAGTGGAGAGAAGAGGCAGGGGGCTTTGTCTGGTGGCCCTCAGGAGGGAAAGACAACAGCAAAGGAAACCAAAAGGAACAACAGCCTGGGGAGTTGTTCCAGCCTCCCTGGAGGCATCAGCCTTGCCTCTGCCACGGGGCTGCTGGTTGTGCTTTGAAAGAAAGGATTAGCTCCTGCTGCTGCTTCACCCTCAAAGGGGCTCCTGAGCTGCTCAAGTCTCCTACTCACTTCCTTGTGAGGAACAAAGAAAATTCCCCAGCTGTTCCCAGGAAGGCCTGCAACGAAATCACAGCTCAGCCTCTGACTTCATAAGGTAAATAGTGGCCAGAGACCAGAGGGACAGGCCCAGGGCTACGTGCAGCAGGGGGGAAGCTGCTTGCCAGGCTCCTGCTCCTGCAGCAGGCTGTGCACAGCAGCAGCACCACGACAGGAACTGCTCTCTTCTTCACACCTGCACCCATCTTGACCTAATGGAGAGCTGCACTCCTCCAGTGGCTCCTTCCTGAGCCTCAGATAAACAGGAAGGTTTGTGCTGAGCTCAGTCTCTGCCCCTGCTGACCTGGCCCCAGGGCAAGCTGCTGCCTTCAGCTTGCTTTCACATCCACCTGGCTTTAGCTTATGGCCTTTGGGTCCTATCCTGTACAACCCCTGCTGAAACTGAGGGACATGGAGCTGCTGGAGAGGGTCCAGAGGAGGCCACAAGGATGATCAGAGGGCTGGAGAACCTCTCCTCTGGAGACAGGCTGGGAGAGTTGGGGCTGATGAGCCTGAAGAGAAGGCTCCAGGGAGCCCTCAAAGCTGCACCCCAGCAGCTGCAGGGGAGCTGCAGGCAGGCAGGGACTGCTCAGGAGGGGCTGTGGCGACAGGGACAAGGGGCAGTGGTTTGAAGCTGGAGCAGGGCAGACTGAGGCTGGACATCAGGAGGAATCTGCACAGTGAGGCTGCTGGAGCACTGGAACAGGCTGCCCAGGGAGGTGGTGGAGACCCCATCCCTGGAGCCATGCAAGCTCAGCCTGGCTGTGGCCCTGGGCAGCCTGCTCCAGTTGGAGCTGTCCCTGCAGGGGGTTGGACAGGATGCCCTTGGAGGGAGCCTTCCAAGCCTGTGCAGTCAGCATCCCCCCCCCAGCCAGCCAGGCACTGTGCTAGGGGCACACAGCCAGAGCTGCTCCCAGCAGAGCCCAGGGCCAGTGAAGAACTGAACCCTGGGACTGCAGCTGGCTTTGCCACGGAGTGTACCTGCACCCTGCAGCCCTGCTGCCAGGTGGAACTGTCCTTGGTTCCTGGGGAGCCCAGGATTCAGCTCAGCACAAGAGTCCTCTGAGAATGCAGCTGCTCCTCTCCTCCTGTGGAACCAAGCCAGGCTGTCCCCAGGGAGCCCAGGGAAGAGTGGGCAGCAAGCTGTACCCCACAGGGTGTCACTGCAGGCTGAAGTCCCCTGAAGGTGTAGAGGATTCCCCTAAGGTGCTTTGGGGTTTTTGGGACTTCACTGCCCCAGGGCTCCACAGCATTGCCCTCCTCACAACCCTGGCAGCACTCTGGGGGCACCAGAGAGCTGAGGCCCCATGGCTGGAGCTGTGCAAGGTGAGGCTGTGAGCAAGCTGCTGCAGGGGAGGATGTCCCTGCTGAGGGCAGGGGCTGCCCTGGGTCACCTTTGGAGCTCCCTTCCAGCCCAGCCCATTCTGGGATGTCAAACTGTCCACACCCAGCACCACAAGCAGCTCCTCACCTCTCTCCTTGGCTATCACCTCCCTCTCTTCCTGCAGGAGGCTGTGCTCAGGTTTGTAGCCACAGCCCAGCCCAGTCAGGCTGCAGCAGGCTTCATCAAACTGCTGCTTGTGCAGGGGGCGAAGGAACTGGTAAAAGCCTTGCAGGGGAGAGAGGCAGAGGAGGGGAACAGGGGGAAAGGAAGTCAGTCAGTCCAGAGCAGACAAGTGGCAGAGCAACCTGCAAATGCAGGCCTGCAGTGCCAGGGGACAGGGAGAAGGGCAGCTGGGAGCTGCTGCAAGCAGCAGGCTGAGGAAGCCTCCAGCTGCCCTGGAGGCTCAGGAGGCTCTGCTCCTGCTCAGAGGCTGAGCCCTGCTGAAGGGATCTCTCCACAGCCACACTCTGGGTCTCAGCCCCTGGAGCACAGGGAGGGAGCTTGGCTTAGCCAGAGTTTGGTTATGTCAAAGGGCCAGGGCATGAGCTGGGCTCAGGCCTGGCAGGAAGCAGGCTGGGGAGGGGCTGTGCAGAGGGGCCTGAGGGCACAGGGTGAGGGGCAGTGGTCTGTAGCTGGAGCAGGGGAGGTTCAGGGTGGACAGCAGGAGGATTTCTTTGCTATCAGGGTGGTGAAAGACTGAAGAGGTTGCCCAGGGAGGTGGGGGAGGCCCCATGCCTGGAGACAAGCTTGGAGGGGCCCTGAGCAGCCTGATCCAGATGGGGATTGGACGTGTCCCTGGGGGCCTCTGAGGGCCCCTTCCAACCCAAGGCAGTCTGCAGCTGTGGCAGAGCCTGAGAGGAGCTTCTGTGGGCACAGGAAGTGAGGAACTCACACTGAGCATCCTGGCTGACCTCCACCCAAATCTTCAGATTCACAGGATGGGGGTGGGGTGGAAGGGACCTTGAAGCTCAGCCAGCCCCAGCCCCCTGCCCTGGGCAGGGACCCCTCCCCCAGCCCAGGCTGCTCAGGGCCTCATCCAGCCTGGCCTGGAACACCTCCAGGGAGAGGGCAGCCACAGCCTCCCTGGGCAGCCTGTGCCAGGCTCTCCCCAGCCCCACTGGAAAGAGCTTCTTCCTGACCTCCAGACTCTCTGCCCTGCCCAGGCCCCAGGCCCCCCTGCAGCTCCCTCTGCCCTGCCCAGGCCCCAGGACCCCCTGCAGCTCCCCCTGCCCTGCCCAGGCCCCAGGCCCCCCTGCAGCTCCCCCTGCCCTGCCCAGGCCCCAGGCCCCCCTGCAGCTCCCCCTGCCCTGCCCAGGCCCCAGGACCCCTGCAGCTCCCCCTGCCCTGCCCAGGCCCCAGGCCCCCCTGCAGCTCCCCCTGCCCTGCCCAGGCCCCAGGACCCCCTGCAGCTCCCTCTGCCCTGCCCAGGCCCCAGGCCCCCCTGCAGCTCCCCCTGCCCTGCCCAGGCCCCAGGCCCCCCTGCAGCTCCCCCTGCCCTGCCCAGGCCCCAGGACCCCTGCAGCTCCCCCTGCCCTGCACCTACCTCGCAGCAGGGAGTGCATGCCTGCATCCTCTGCAAAGAGGGAGATCAGCTGAGCCAGCAGGGAGTCGAAGTCATTTGTCTCCTTGTAGGCCTGCAGGGCCCTGGAGAAGGCCTGGAAGCTGTGCTGGCTGAGGCTCTCCTTCACTGCAGCCATGTAGAGGGCAGCTCGGGCCCGGGGCTCCCCGGGGGGCTCCCGGCCTGCCTGGGGGCAGAGGAGACCTCAGTGAGCAGCAGGCCCTGAGCCAGCCCCAGCTGAGCCCAGCTGGGAGCAATGCCCCCAGCACACAGCAGCCAACAAGCTGCTGTCTGTCTCCTGCAGCTCTGCTGGCTGCCCCAGGGCCACCTGGCCCAGGAGTGCAGCAGGATGAAGACAAAGCAGTGGCCTGGGCCCTGGCAGTGCCCAGAGCAGGCAGCAGCAGCCCTGAGGCAGGGGGAAGCAGCAGCACAGCCCTGAGGCAGGGAGCAGCAGCAGCACAGCCCTGAGGCAGGGAGCAGCAGCAGCAGCACAGCCCTGAGGCAGGGAGCAGCAGCAGCAGCACAGCCCTGAGGCAGGGAGCAGCACAGCCCTGAGGCAGGCAGCAGCAGCACAGCCCTGAGGCAGGGAGCAGCAGCAGCACAGCCCTGAGGCAGGCAGCAGCAGCAGCCCAGCCCTGAGGCAGGCAGCAGCAGCAGCACAGCCCTGAGGCAGGCAGCAGCAGCACAGCCCTGAGGCAGGCAGCAGCACAGCCCTGAGGCAGGCAGCAGCAGCACAGCCCTGAGGCAGGGAGCAGCAGCAGCACAGCCCTGAGGCAGGCAGCAGCAGCAGCCCAGCCCTGAGGCAGGCAGCAGCAGCAGCCCAGCCCTGAGGCAGGCAGCAGCACAGCCCTGAGGCAGGCAGCAGCAGCAGCACAGCCCTGAGGCAGGCAGCAGCAGCAGCACAGCCCTGAGGCAGGCAGCAGCAGCAGCACAGCCCTGAGGCAGGCAGCAGCAGCACAGCCCTGAGGCAGGCAGCAGCACAGCCCTGAGGCAGGCAGCAGCAGCACAGCCCTGAGGCAGGCAGCAGCACAGCCCTGAGGCAGGCAGCAGCAGCAGCACAGCCCTGAGGCAGGCAGCAGCAGCAGCACAGCCCTGAGGCAGGCAGCAGCAGCAGCACAGCCCTGAGGCAGGCAGCAGCAGCAGCACAGCCCTGAGGCAGGCAGCAGCAGCAGCCCAGCCCTGAGGCAGGCAGCAGCAGCAGCACAGCCCTGAGGCAGGCAGCAGCAGCACAGCCCTGAGGCAGGCAGCAGCAGCACAGCCCTGAGGCAGGCAGCAGCAGCAGCCCAGCCCTGAGGCAGGCAGCAGCAGCAGCCCAGCCCTGAGGCAGGCAGCAGCAGCAGCCCAGCCCTGAGGCAGGCAGCAGCAGCAGCAGCCCAGCCCTGAGGCAGGCAGCAGCAGCAGCAGCCCAGCCCTGAGGCAGGCAGCAGCAGCAGCAGCACAGCCCTGAGGCAGGCAGCAGCAGCAGCAGCACAGCCCTGAGGCAGGCAGCAGCAGCAGCAGCACAGCCCTGAGGCAGGCAGCAGCAGCAGCACAGCCCTGAGGCAGGCAGCAGCAGCACAGCCCTGAGGCAGGCAGCAGCAGCCCAGCCCTGAGGCAGGGAGCAGCAGCAGCCCAGCCCTGAGGCAGGCAGCAGCAGCAGCACAGCCCTGAGGCAGCAGCAGCAGCAGCAGCCCAGCCCTGAGGCAGGCAGCAGCAGCAGCCCAGCCCTGAGGCAGCAGCACAGTGCCCAGGGTGGGTTGGAAGCTCTCCCACACCAGGAGACTCCACAACCTCTCTGGGCAGCCTGCCCCAGGGCTCTGCTCCCTCACACCAAACAACTTTCTCCTCCTGGCACCTCCTGGCTGCCACTCTGTGCCCATTGCTCCTTGTGCTGTCCCTGGGCACCACTGAGCAGAGCCTGGCCCCAGCCTCTTGCCCCCCACAGCTCCTTCAGCTCCCCTCTGGGGCTGCTCTGCTGCAGGCTCTCAGCCCCAGGGCTCTCAGGGATGTTTCAGTCCCTCCTCAGCATCTCTGCAGCACTCTCAGAGCACTCAAGCTGCTGCCAGCTGTCTTCATGCCAACCCCCCAGGGACAGGGCAGGCCCTGAGGCACTCTGCTGCTCTTCACCCCCCAGCTGATGGCTGCATCTATTCCCACACAGAAGCAGAGCAACAGCCAGGTAGGAAGAGAGGCTCAGGACCACCAAGTCCAACCCAGGGCCCTGCTCCACAGGGCTCACTGCTAAACCACATCCAACTGCCTCTTCCCCACCTCCAGGGCCTGTGACTCACCCACCTCCCAGGGCAGCACATTCCAACCCCTGACCACTCTTGCTGGGAAGGCTTCTTCCCCATGTCCCGTCTAAACCTACCCAGCTGTGGCCTGAGGCCATTCCCTCTTCCTCTCTCACCAACTACCTGGGAGAGGAGGCCAGCAGCAGGCAGCTGGAGGGGGCCAAGAGGTCTTCCCTCAGCCTCCTCAGCCCCAGCTGCTTCTTGGGATGCCTCCACTCCCTCTGGGGACCTCCACCCCCTCACAGAGGGGTGAGGCCTTTCACCTTCCCTGCTGACAGCAGCCTCTGCTCAGAGGAGAGCCAAGGCCTGCTGCAGAGCTCTCTCCTCAGGAGAGGGCCAGGCTGACTCACCCTGAGAGCAGGGAGCCACAGCTGCCCACACAGCCTGCTGCAGTGGAGCCTGCCCTCCCCCTCCCACCTCAGCCACTGCCCCCTCTGGGCTGGCTTCCACCAGCTTCACTCCCTGGGTGCTCTGGGGAGCCTCAGACAGCACCTTGGACAACTGCTGCCACACAGCCTCACCTACAGGAGACTCAGCCTGGCTGCCCTCAGCAGCTACCTGCCCCCCAAGGCACAGCAGGGATGCAGCAATGCTAACAGAAGAGGCAGCAGTGACACAGCCCAGGGGGTCAGGGGGCTCACTGCTCACCCAGGGTGCTGCAGGCTCCAGCAGCAGCTGCTCTAGGTGGGGGCAGGAGGTCCCACCCAGCTGAACTGCTCTGTTCTAGTCCAGAAGGCAGCCAGTGCTCTCCTGAGGTGCATGAAGTGTGGGGAGCAGGGCAAGGCAGGGTCCCCTCCCCCTCTGCTCTTCCCTGCTGAGGCCACAGCCTTCTGTCCAGTCCTGGCCTCCCCAGGTCAGCAGGGACAGTGGAGAGTGCCCAAGAGAGGATGCTGAAGGGCCTGAAACATCTGTGAGGAGGAAAGGCTGAGCCCTGGGGAAGCCCTGGGGCTGCTGAGCCTGGGGAAGGGCAGCCCCAGAGGAGATCTTATTGATGGCTGAAGAGCTGGGGGCCAGGGCAAGGGGCCAGGGGCCAGGGGAAGGAGCCAGGGGCCAGGGGAAGGAGCCAGGCTCTCTCCAGTGGTGCCCTGGGACAGGCCAAGGGCAGTGGACACAGACTGGAACCCAGGAGGCTCCAGCTCAGCAGGAGCAGAAAATCCTTCACTGTGAGGCTGCTGGAGCCCTGGAGCAGGCTGCCCAGGGGGGCTGTGGAGCCTCCTTCCCTGCAGACTTTAAGACCCACCTGGATGTGTGCCTGTGTGAGCTGCCCTGGCTGCCCCTGCTCTGGCATGGGGGCTGGGCTGGGGAGCTCCAGAGGCCCCTTCCAGCCCCAGCACGCTGGGATCCTCTGAGAAGCCACCCCCCAGCTGGCCAAGGGGAGCATGAGCACAAGGTGGTCACTGCCAGGACACTTCACCTCCTGCTCCTAGCTGGACCTGTGCCTGCTGGGGTGTGCAGTGCCTGGCTTTGAGGAAGAGCAGGCCAGGAAACAGACTTCAGACATGCACTGCTGACTGCTCCCCACTTGGAGGGGAAAGCCACCCCCAGCAGCACCATGGCCCTGGCAGCACTCTGCTGGGCTGGGAGTGTGCAACTCCAATGGAAGCAGCCCAGAGGGCAAAGGCAGAGCCAGGGGACAGCACATACTGCATTGCTGAGCAGCTTGATTCTCTTCCTGCCTCCTTTCTGCTCCTCTCTTGGGGGAAGCTGTGCCTGGGAAGAGTAGAAGAAGAAGAAAGGTTCAGGAAACCTCTTCCTGCTCCCCAGGGGCAGGGCCCACCTCAGGCAGCCACTGCCCCTGGCCACATCTGCTCACCCACTTTGGGCCACCCCTGAAGAGACAAATGAGTGGCTGGTGCCCCACCTGCCCCTTGGCCTTCCTGCCTGAAGTGCTGCTCTCCTGCAGGAAGCTTCCCCAGGCTGTGGGGAAGAGTCCTGCAGCAAGGATGTGACCAGCAGTGCCTGCCCAGGACAGGAAGAGGGCAGCTCCTCTGGGAGCACCACCAGAGCAGCCCAACAGCTCCCTCCTGCCTTCCACAACATCTGCCCCTGGGGGTGAGGCTCCAGCAGCAAATGAACCACAACCACATCCACAGCAGCAGAAGCAAACAGAAGCCTGAGGTTTGCCAGGCTGTGGAGTCAGCTGCTGAGCCTCAGAAACACAACCTCCAGGGCACTGAGAGCCCTGCAGGGCAGCAAATCCCAGACAAGCCTGGCCATGACTGCAGGTCACATTTACACCTCACAGAACAGAATGAGCTGCAACAGGAGCAGCAAGTCCTAGAGTCACAGCATGGGGTGGGTTGGAAGGGACCTTGCAGCTCCTCCAGGGATGAGCTCCATGGGCAGGGACAGCTCCCCCCAGCCCAGGCTGCTCAAGGCCTCACCCAGCCCGGGTGGGGAAGGGGCAGCCACAAGCTCCCTGGGCTGAGCTCCCCAGGAGCAGTGCAGCACCTCCCCAGGCCTCCCAAAGGAGCTGTGGTGCCTGTGCCAAGGGTGAGGGAGTTAAACTCCAGCAGCAGCACAGAAGGGAACATTCCTCCTTGCTTTCTCCAGGCTTGTACATTCCCTGCTCCTCCAGCTACCTCCCTCAGGCCCCAGATATTCCCCCAGCTGCTCTCTGCCACCTCCACACTGCCCTCAGGCCCTCTGCCTGGCTCAGGCACACTGCAGTGGGCGTTCCTGGAGCCCACACAGCGCTCCTGAGCCAGACTGAGCCTGCAAGCAGGAGCCCTGCTGGGGGCAGCCAGGTGCAGGAGCCAGCCCAGCAGCAAGTGGGGGCTTGGGGAAAGCAGGAACCCAGCCTCAGCCCTGCTGGAGCTGAAGATGCCAGCCCAAGAGGGAAGAGCAAGCAGCACAGCAGCAGCTCTGGGCAGCTCCTGCAACAGGGGAGTTCCTGCTTCAGGTAAGGAGATTCCAAAGATCTGCAACACAGCCTCTGAGGCAAAAAGATTTTCATCTCCCAGTGTCACTCCTAGCAGATAAAACCCTCCCTCCACCCACAGCTGATGACAGATTTCACCCCAGGAGCAACTGCCTTGCCTATCAGCCTCCCCTTTGGCAGCCCTTGGCTCTGCAGAGCTGGCTCAGCTGCCAGGAGCCTGGGTGGTCAGCAGCTCTGGGCCTCTTGGGCAGCTGGGACTGGGGCAAGGAAACCCTCTGAGGAAGCTCCATCAGGGGCACAGCAGCTCCCAGGAGCTGCCCTTGGACTGCTGCTCTGAGCCCAACCAAGAGCTTCACAGGGACCTGCAGTGCTAGGGTGGGAGGCAATGGCTTGGAGCTGGCAGAGAGGAGATGGAGACTGGAGATGAGGAAGGAATTCTTTGTGGGGAGAGCCTGGCACAGGCTGCCCAGGAGGCTGTGGCTGCCTCCTCCCTGGAGCTGTTCAGGACCAGGCTGGATGAGGCCCTGAGCAGCCTGGGCTGGAGGAGGTGTCCCTGCCCAGGGCAGGGGGTGGGAACTGGATGAGCTTGGAGGTCCCTTCCAAGCCAACCCACTCTGTGAACCCCCAGCCTCAGCTCACTTCAGGGCCTGCAGTTCTCACTCAGAGGCAGCAGCAGCTTCCCTGCACCACTACCTCCTCCTCTCCTGGGAAGTCATCTCCTTCCTCTGCACCTTCAGAGCTCTTCTCATTGTGCTCCAAGGCATCCAAGAGCCCAGCACACTTCCTTCTGGGTGAGAGGAGCTCTTCCTCATACTCCAAGCACAGGCTGGATGCTTCCTCTCCCTTTCCTGCCAAGCACACAGACAGAGAACAACTCAGGCACTCCACAGCTCCTCTCCTGCACTGCCATGGCCTCAGAGCCTCCCAACCCACAGAGCTCTGCTGGGCTGCTCAAGCTGCCCCATGTGCCCAAACTGCACTGCCTGGACTGAGTAAGAAGCTGACTTTGGTTCATCACTGCCCACATTGCTCAAGAATTGGTGGTGGACTTCCCACACTTTCCCTTAAGTAACAGCCTCAGAATGGCTTTGGGTCCACAGACAAAGTCCTGCAGCAGTTGGCTGCTTGACTGCTTCAGCTTTATGGAATTCCCCCCAGACTGAGCTCCTCTGTTTAAGAGCTTCTGGTGGGAGGCTTGGACTGCCTCAAAGATCCTGCCTGCAGGAGAGCAAGGTTGGGCTGGGTGATCTCTGACCTCTTCAACAACCAGACACAACCTGTGGCCTCACCCAGGAGCTGCATCCAGCTCTGGAGCCCTCAGCACAGGAAGGACCTGGAGCTGATGGGGAGGAGGCCAGGAGAATGCCCAGGGGGCTGGAGGGGCTCTGCTGTAACAGGGCTGAGGGAGCTGGGGCTGTGCAGCCTGGGGAAGGCTGCAGGCAGAGCTCAGAGCAGCTCCCAGCAGCTGAAGGGCTCCCAGCAGGCTGCAGAGGGACTGCTCCCAAAGGCCTGCAGGGACAGCACCAGGGGCAGAGGTTTGAAATGAGAGCAGAGCAGATTGAGATTGGAGGTGAGGAGCAAGTTGTGCCCCAGGAGGCTGCTGGAGCACTGCCCCAGGCTGCCCAGGGAGGTGGCTGAGGCCCCAGGGCTGGCTCAGTGTGATGTGGCATCACTCACACTCAGCCCTAACTGCTGGGGGATCAGAGTCTTCAGCACAGCTTCACTGCTCTGCTCCAAAGCAGCAAGCCAGCCAGAGCAGAGCCTGCTGCCAGCCTCTCTGAGGTGAGAAACACAACTCCAGGCCAGCTAACCACAGGCCTGGAAGCACTGCTGTGGCCCAAGCTCACTGCCCTCCTGCTGCTTTCCTCCTCAGATTCCTCTGGAGAAGTTATTTGCACAGGGGGTGGAAGGAGGCCATGGGAAAGTCAGTGCCAGCCAGAAACAGACTCCCACCTCAAGATGTTCCCCCAGGCTCCTGCAGGACACTTTCAGGCCCCATCTGCTCTGTGGTTGCAGCTGTCCCCTCACAGCACCCCAGAATGCTAGGGGCTGGAAGGGACCTCCAGAGATCATCTATTCATCTGCTGCTGCCAAGCTGCAGCCCTTCTCATCTGCCCTTAACCTCAGCCTTGGAGCTCTCCCTGCTCTCTCCCCCTCCTGTCTCTAGTCTCTTGCTCCTCTCTGCTTAAAAGCAGCCCCAGTGCTCTCTGGGAGGCCTCACCTTTTCTCCTCTTCAGGCTGGGAACATGGTCATCCAGGCTCTTGGCTTTCTGCAGGGAGAGGATGTGCTCAGCTGAGGTGGATGGTGCTGAGCTGCTTTCACTCAGGCAGGCAGCAGAGCTGGCAGGACGCTGCAGCAGGGGTGGGGGCATCTGCAAGGGGGTGACAGCAGTAAGCACAAGCTGCTCTGTGCACAGACAGCCCAGCAGCAGCCCAAGGACATCTCCCTTCACCCCACAACCAGCCTTGCCAGCATGGCTGCTCTGCAGGCTGGCTGGGGGCAGCTGCAGCAGGGCAGCCATGGGAACAGAAGGGAGAACTTTGTCCCCCTGGGGGTGCTGGGGGCTGGAGTCTCCTCTGGAGCCATTCTAAAACAGTCTGGATGTGCTCCTCTGTGACCTGCCCTGGGTGACCCTGCTCTGGCAGGGGGCTGGGGGAGCTCCAGGGGCCCCTTCCAGCCCCTACCATCCTGTGGTTCTGGGACATTTGACAGCAAGGGACTGCTCCTGAATCCTAGCTGGAAGGGGCCTTGAATGAGAAGCCCAAAGCCTTGTGAGTAGAGAGGAGCCAGTGAGGAGCTGCAGGAAGAGCTGGGGGTTGCTCTCACTCTTTACAGCACTCCAGATTCAGGGGCTGGTGAATTCTTCCCCCAGAGCAAAGGCTGGGGATGCTGCCATCAGCTGCAGCCATTTGCACCCCAGGCTCTCAGGGCTGTGTTTGCTGAGCAGAAACTGGAAGTTATTTTTGTGATCTAATGTGATGAGCTGTCCCCCACGAGGCCACATCCTGTCCCAGCTCACCCCTGGAGAGCTGGGAGCCACAGCCCCTTTCCCAGAAAGCTCCCAGTGTCCAGAAGTGACAACTGACTTGCTCACATCTCTCACCTGCCCAAGGACTCTCCCTTCCCAGCCCTCACAGATGGGGAAACCCAAACAAAAACCCCAAGCACACAACAGAAGTTGGAAAGCTGAGCAGAGAGGAACCTCAGGAAGTTCAGCCAGGGCAAATGGAGGGTCCTGGCCCTGCCCTAGGGAGGAGGACAGGTGAGGGGGGACCTGCTGGGAAGCAGCTCTAGGGTGAAGGAGCTGGGAGTGCTGGTAGAGAAGCAGCCCTGGAGCCAGCAGGGTGCTCTCCTGGCCAAGCAGGCCAGTGGTCTCCTGGGATGCATGAGGAAGTGTGGCCAGAAGGAGAGGGAGGCTCTGCTTCCCCTCTGCTCTGTCCTAAGGCTGCAGCTGGAATACTGGGGCCAGCTCTGGGCTCTCCAGCTCAAGAGAGACAGGAAAATACTGGAGAGAGTCCAGCAGAGGTTACAAAGCTGCTGAGGGGCCTGGGGCAGCTCTGGGAGCAGCAGGGGCTGAGGGCCCTGGGGCTGAGCAGCCCCAGAGGAATTGCTCTCAGCAAGAGCTAAAGGAGCTGTGGGGGCAAGAGGCTGGGGCCAGGCTCTGCTCAGTGGTGCCCAGGGACAGCACAAGGAGCAATGGGCACAGAGTGGCAGCCAGGAGGTTCCCTGAGGAGAAAGTTGTTTGGTGTGAGGGAGCAGAGCCCTGGAGCAGGCTGCCCAGAGAGGTTGTGGAGTCTCCTGGTGTGGAGAGCTTCCAACCCCCCCTGGGCACTGTGCCCCTGGGCAGGCTCTGGGGGGCCCTGCTTTGGCAGGGGGGCCCTGGGGGGCTGCAGAGCTCCCTCCCTGCTGAGCTCCTGACTCACTGTGTCCTGGGCGAGGCGGAAGAAGGAGGAGACGCTCCTGACGGCGCGGCCGAAGCTGTCGTAGACGCTGACGTGGGGCCGGACCCAGGAGGGCAGACTGCCCCTCACAGAGCCAGCTGTGAACCTGGGCAGGGGTGGACAGGGAGGCCTGAGCTGGGCTGGGTCAGCTCCACAGACACAGAGCCCAGAAGAATGAGGGAAGAGCAGCAAGACAACAACAGGCTGAAACGGTGGAGGGAACAGGAGGTTTGACCTCCCCCCCGGGGAACAGGGCCCTGGGGCCAGCATGAAGCACACCAGCAGCCAGGCCTCCTTCAGCCCTAAAGCCTGGACCTCTGCAACAGTGAGAGGAGAACTGAACTGTGAGGTGCTCACTGGCCCCACTCAAACCTCAGCACTGAGGGACACCACTTCAGCCTGGTGCCTGTTGGGAGCTGTGCCCTCCCCCCAGCAGTGAGAGAGGTCTGCTGTAGTGGTGAGCTTGGCAGAGCAGGGCTCACAGCTGGGCCTGGTGTCTCCAGGGCCTTGCCCAACCTGAATCACAGATTTGTGGTGGACAGAGAAGGCTTTAAGCTCACCCAGTCCAACCATTCCCTACCTCTACCAAGTCTGGTGCTACACCACAGCCCTCAGCACATCTCCCTGGCTTTGGAGCTCCCCCAGGGATGGGGATTCAGCCACCTCCCTGGGCAGCCTGCTCCAATGGTTGAGAAGCCTTTCAGTGAAGAAGTTGCTTCTGATGTCCAACTTAAACCACCCCTGGTGCCACTTGAGGCCATTTCCTCTCATCACTGGGGGAGGAGACCAAGCCCCACCTCACCCCAGCCTCCTTTCAGCAGGCTGTAGCGAGCCAGCTGGTCTCCCTTCAGCCTCCTTTCCTGTGTGCATCCAAAGCACCAAAGCCCAGGTGAGGAGGGAGAGCTGCTGGTGTGTGCTGAGCCCAGGCCTCACCTCTGGTCACAGAGGAAGATGGCTCCATAGTCCTGGCGGTGCCTGATGACCCTGCCGATGGCCTGGTTGACAGCACGGGAGGCCTGCTGGTGGTACCACTCCCAGCCAGAGAGGTACTGCAGGAGAGAGGAATGAGCACTGCTGACACTGGCTGGGGTGCTGGACACTCACTGCTGCCTCTGAACAGATGGGAACACCCAACAGCATCTACCAAGACATCTGGAGGCATGACAGTCTGAGCAGCAGGGCAAGGGAAGCTCCTTCCCCTCCGCCCTCATGAGGTCAGATCTGGAGTACTGTGGCCAGCTCTGGGCTCCTCAGCTCAGGAGGCAGGGAAATACTGCAGAGAGTCCAGCAGAGGCTGGAGTCTCATCTGCAGAGCTTCCAACCCCCCCTGGGCACTGTGCTCCTGGGCAAGCTGCTGGGGGTGCCCTGCTGGAGCAGGGGCTGGGCTGGGCGAGCTCCAGAGGTCCCTTGCAACCCCTCTGGGATTCTGTGGTCTCCAAAGGCCAAGGAAAAGCAGCCACAGGTAGCCAAGAGGCAGAAACAATGGCACAGGCCTGGAACCAGCCAGGAGGGAGGAGCTGCCCAGCATTACCTGTGCCCCTGCAGCAGTGCTCTTCATCTCATCCAGGAACTGCATCTTCAGCACAACTCTGGGCTCCCTGCGCGGGGGAAAGGGCAGCCCGGTGACGACGACGGCTCGGCCTGTGATGTCTGCAAAGTCCAAGCCCTCACTGGCCTGCAGGGAGGGAGAGCTTTCCATTAACCACAGACCTGGGAGAGCCATTTCAGAGCACTTCAGCAGCTGTTGCTCTCTTTCCTCTCCATTAAGCACAGCTGTGAAGGATCTTAGCAGCAGCTTTACTTTGGGTTTCTGCTTTTATTACCAGGACTTCGAAACTCAGCTTTTCCCCCCCAGGAGGCCCTGGAGTAAAGCCCAGCCCAGCCCAGCCAGCACTGCTAATGCAGATGTCTGACTCCTGGACAAGCAGAACTGTATTCAGAAGACTTCTGAAGCATCAGTCAATACCTCTGACCAATGCCTCTGTACCCTCAAATGTTAGTAAGGCCTAAGGAGGACACAGCAAACCTCCTCTGCCACCAAAGAGCCTCAGAACCACTCCAAAGGAACAATGGAAAGCTAGGAGAAAGCTGCTGGGAGAGAGCTGGTTAGAGACCTCTGGACAACAAACCTCTTCTCCAAGGCCTCCAGCTGTGCAGTCATGTCAGCAGCCCTGTGAGCAGGGCAGAGCAAAGAGCTCATCCCTCAGCCTCAGGGGCCTGCAGAGCAGGAGCTCTCCCCTCTGTTCCTGGAAAGCCAGGGCTCCAGGAGCTGAGAGTCCCCCCCACAAACTGCCAAAGCTTTGCTCCACTCCTCCAGCTCCAGCTGCTTTGGAGACTGGGACTGAGAGGTCCAAAGAAGTTGAATTTGCTCCTGGTTTGCAGTCAGCAGCAACAAAAGAGCAGCTCTAGGAGTAACTGAGGCTTCTGCAAGGACTCCACTGCTCATCAATCTGTCAGCACTGGGGAAAGGCAATGAAAGGCCACAGATGTGTGCAGAGGGTCTGAAGTTAATGGAGATGTTTTCAAGCTGAGGAACATTTGTGGCTTTCAGCAGGCTTGTTCTACCAAGATTCATAGCCAGGGCTGCCTGTGGCTCTCCTCCCAGGCAGCTGCTCCCAGCCAGGGGGTGGAGTTTCCAGCCAGCAGCCAACAGGAGACAGAAACTCTTCTCCTTTCTGATGTGCTCCTGGGAAGCCTGATCCAGGGGGGGTTGGACTGACTGCAGGGGGGGTTGGGCAAGATGACCTTTGAGGGTCCCTTCCAACCAGAGGCCATCTGTGAGCTCCAAGATGTTTGCCTCTAATAAACCCAAGAAGGAGGCACAGAGAAACCTGGCAGAGCTTGGAAAAGCCTTCAGGGCCTGCCACTCCTCCTGGGGGCTGCTCTTCCTCCAGACAATTACAGTCAAACAACAGAAATGGATGGGAATGTAGAATTCCCCACCCCCACCCCCACCCCCTGCATAAGGAGAGCTCAGATGAAAGAAAACCTCTCAGCCAGTACCTTCCCTCGACACACTGCCAAGAAGGTAGCTCCAGTGGACTTAGGACAGGCAACTTTATCACAGTAGGCATCCATCACCTGCAAGGCAGAGGGGGTTAAGCAGGAAGGGAATCATCCTGAGCTACCTGCTGAAGGGAAAGCTACCCCTGACTTCACACTGGGAGCTCCACTCTCAGCCCAGCACAAGCTGGGAGTGGGGAGAGGAGAGCTCCACTCTCAGCCCAGCACAAGCTGGGAGTGGGAGAGGAGAGCTCCACTCTCAGCCCAGCACAAACTGGGAGTGGGGAGAGGAGAGCTCCACTCTCAGCCCAGCACAAGCTGGGAGTGGGAGAGGAGGAGAGCTCCACTCTCAGCCCAGCACAAGCTGGGAGTGGGAGAGGAGGAGAGCTCCACTCTCAGCCCAGCACAAGCTGGGAGTGGGAGAGGAGGAGAGCTCCACTCTCAGCCCAGCACAAGCTGGGAGTGGGGAGGAGGAGAGCTCCACTCTCAGCCCAGCACAAGCTGGGAGTGGGGAGAGGAGGAGAGCTCCACTCTCAGCCCAGCACAAGCTGGGAGTGGGGAGAGGAGGAGAGCTCCACTCCTAGGATAAGATCAAGTGTGGGGGCTTCACTTTCACCCTAGGAGAGTGAGTAACTTCCCTTCCATCTTGGGATGGCATTTAGGTGTTTCCCTTCCACCCCAGCATTGAGTGTGGAGCTTCACCCTCTAACACATCACAGGAAAGGAATTTGAAACAGCCAAGCAGCTCCTGACAAGGCTCCAGGGAGGTTCTGCAGGCAGCCAACCTCTGCAAAGCTTCCTTTGCTCCTGGGCTCCACAAACATGGGCTTCACTTCTTCTATTCTTCTGGCAAGATCATGCTCCTGTCCAACAGATAGGGAAGGTATCAGAAGTGGTCATCTGAGGGGAAGGCCCTGCAGCAGTGCCCACAGGAAGGGATATGCTCAGGAGTGGTCACCACACTTCCCCAAGCAGAGGAGGTGGAAGCAGAGAGCTGCAGCCCCAGCAGCACTGCCTCCTTGCAGCTGGTGCACTCAGACATGACACAGAGAAGAGATCCAATCCTTTCCACTTGCAAGCACCCAGCACCCCCTCCTAGAGTCCCCTTTGCAGGGCCACCTCTGCCCCAGTGCTCACTCCTAAGGAGGAGGATATGAAGCAGCACTGCTCAGGCAAGCCTCAGCAGGGCCTCAGGTGAGGAGCAGGGACAGGGTGAGCCAGCAGCAGTCACTCCCTAGGAGTAAAGTAAGCAGTGCTCAGGCTGGGACTTTTTTCCCCTCCCTAAGAGTTGAAACACTTTGACCAACTCTAATTTGGAGGTTCAATAAGGAGAAGCTTGGTGAACTCTGGGATCAGATGGGATGAGAGACTGAGATTCCTCTGGGGTTCAGCTCCACCACGTTGGATTTCAGGGCCCTGTGACCAAGAGGGCAGAAGCCTGACTTGGGTTTTCACTTACTGACAAAGAAATGTTACTGAGCATGGCTGGAGAGCAAAGCCACAGAGCAATTCACCTACCCTCCAATACTCCAGGCTCCTGTCCATGACAGGATAGGATGGGAAGAAGATCAGCATGCCATGGGGGACAACTCTCACCAGGTTCCCTGCAAGCAGAGAGGCAGAGGCCTGGCTGAGGAGACCCCAGCCTGGGACACACAGGCTGCAGAGGAGCAGCAGCAGGGGACCCTCCCAAAACACAGAACAGGCTGGAAGGGAGCTCCAGAGCTCACCCAGCCCAATCCCCTGCCCTCAGCAGGGACATCCTGCCCTGCAGCAGCTTGCTCACAGCCTTCTCCAGCCTCACCTTGCACAGCTCCAGCCATGAGGCCTCAGCTCCCTCCCTGGGCAACCTGCTGCAGGGTTCCAGCAGCCTCCTGGGGCACAACTTGCTCCTCACCTCCAATCTCAGTCTGCTCTGCTCTCATTTCAAACCACTGCCCCTGGTGCTGTCCCTGGAGGCCTTTGGGAGCAGTCCCTCTGCAGCCTGCTGGGAGCCCTTCAGCTGCTGGGAGGCTGCTCTGAGGTCTGAACTCCCCCAGCTCCCTCAGCTGTCCTTGTGGCAGAGCTGCTCCAGCCCCCTGAGCATTTTCCTGGCCTCCTCTGGAGCCTCTCCATCAGCTCCAGGTGCTCCCTGTGCTGGGGGCTCCAGAGCTGGGCACAGCACTCCTTTGTGTCTCTGGATTCCACCTCCCAGGCCCAGCTGACCAGCTCAGAGCTCTCCTCCAAAGGCTTCCAGAGCTAACAGATTCCTTTCAACCCTGCCTGAGCTACAGAGA
The DNA here is from genome assembly GCF_026170545.1 of Melanerpes formicivorus. Classification (NCBI taxonomy): domain Eukaryota; kingdom Metazoa; phylum Chordata; class Aves; order Piciformes; family Picidae; genus Melanerpes; species Melanerpes formicivorus. The sequence continues at coordinate 15,094,130 of NW_027142371.1, read as the reverse complement.
TCAGAGATCTCCTTCCTGCCTGCTGCCCTCACTTGCTGCAGGGTTGTGCATTCTGTGTAACACCACTGGAACTAAAGCTGCTGACTTCTGGCAGGCTTCACACAGAGCCCTGAGAACCTTCAGCACCAGATGGACTGAGGCCCTGAGATCCTCACTTGCCCTGCAAGTGTTTGGCTGCAGCACCCCTGTGCACTGAGCTCCCAGCTGCTGCCACTTCCTGATCCTCTGAGGGGAGCCACAGTTTGGGCCCAAACTAAACACCTGCAGCCCAAATGAAAGCCCAGGCCTGGAGCTGTGACAGCAAGGACTCCAAGTGCCTTTGGCATGCAGCAGCAGGAGGCAGCTGCTTGAGCAGGCAGAGAGCATTCAGATATGCAAAACAAGCCTGCAGCTTCCTCTGCTCTGACCTCCTGAGTGCTCCTCCAGTCCCCAGTCCTGACCTCCCCCCTTCACTTACCAACTGTTTTCCCCAGGGAAGATAAATAATCCTCTGAGAACCTGCAAGGAAATCAAATCCAGAACATCACTGAGTTCCCTCTGCTGGGTTTCACTCTCCCTGACCTCCTCTGGCATCCAGCTGAAAGCAGCAATCCACCCTGCTGGCTGCTCCCTGCCAGGGCAGCCACCCAGCCCAAGGCAGAGAGGTCACTGATAACTTGACAGTGCACAGCCCAGCCCCCCAGCACCCCAGCCCCCAGCACCCCAGCCCCCCAGCCCCCAGCATCCCAGCCCCCCAGCACCCCGGCCCCCCGGCATCCCAGCGTGGAGGGCTGGAAAGGACCTCAGGAGCTCACCCAGCCCAACCCCCTGCCAAAGCAGGGCCCCCACAGAGCCTGCCCAGCAGCACAGTGCCCAGGGGGGGTTGGAAGCTCTGCACACCAGGAGACTCCACAACCTCTCTGGGCAGCCTGCTCCAGGGCTCTGCTCCCTCACACCAAACAACTTTCTCCTCAGGGAGCCTCCTGGCTGCCACTCTGTGCCCATTGCTCCTTGTGCTGTCCCTGGGCACCACTGAGCAGAGCCTGGCCCCAGCCTCTTGCCCCCCACAGCTCCTTCAGCTCCTGCTGAGCATTGCTCAGCTCCCCTCTGGGGCTGCTCTGCTGCAGGCTCTCAGCCCCAGGGCTCTCAGCCTCTGCTGCTCCCAGAGCTGCTCCAGGCCCCTCAGCAGCTCTGCAGCCTCCCCTGGGCTCTCTCCAGCAGTTCCCTGTCTCTCCAAGTGGGGAGCCCAGAGCTGGCCCCAGCAGCCAGCTGTGCCTTCACCAGGACACCAGCAGGGCTGGTGTTTGTTTTCAGCCCTGAGGGTGACCTGAACTTCCCTATCACCAAAAAGGATCAAGTGCAAATGGGCAGCCCCAGGAGCCTGATGAGCAATGCAACAACTGGAGGCTGCAAGCTGTGCCAGGAGGCTGCAGAGCTGCTGCCAAGCCCTGACTAACCCAGCAACCATCTCCCTTCCTGACTGCAGGAGGGCTGAGGCTGCAGGGGCAAGGAGGATGAAGCTGGTTGCCATGGTTATTATTTCCTGGGGGCAGCAGCCCAGCCCACAGTAAGCTCTGCTGGTTGCTACCAAGCCTCACTGCCAAGCCAGCTCTCCTCAGGCCTTTGTCTCTCTTTGGCCTCTGTTTTCCAAGGAAATTTACATATGAAGCTTAAGGAGAAGGAACAGAATGGGGGGAAGCATTTCTGCTGGGAGGACTATAAACACCCCGGGGTGTTGCCACAGCAAAGCCCAGGCTGGGAATTCCCTTCCTGCCAGATGTTCCAGCCCTCAGGCAGGGGTGGATCCAAGCCCTCTGCCGTGATGGGACAGCTGCCTGCCCACCAGCCCTGCACACTGAGGGAGGGCTGCAAGGTGTAGAGAGGCTCAGGAGTTTCCAGGCTGCTTCTCTGTCAAACTCCACTGCTGCAGAGCAGGGCACAGCTCCCCCTCTGCCTGCTCTGCTGCCTGCCTGCTTTCAGGCAGTGCTCTCTGAGCTGGCCTGAAGGTTGGACTCAATCTCAGAGGCCTTTTCCAACCCTGTTTTATGAGCTGCTTGCTGCAGGCTGAGCAGCCAAAGCAACTGCACTGAGGAGATGTTAGCTCTGAGCACTGCACTGCCCCAAAGCCCAGTGGGGCTGGAGAGCAATCCCAGAATGGGCTGGAAGGGAGCTCCAGAGCTCACCCAGTGCACCCCTGCCCTCTGCAGGGACATCCTGCCCTGCAGCAGCCTGCTCACAGCCTTCTCCAGCCTCACCTTACACAGCTCCAGCCATGAGGCCTCAGCTCCCTCCCTGGGCAACCTGCTGCAGGGTTCCAGCAGCCTCCTGGGGCACAACTTGCTCCTCACCTCCAATCTCAATCTGCTCTGCTCTCATTTCAAACCTCTGCCCCTGGTGCTGTCCCTGCAGGCCTTTGGGAGCAGTCCCTCTGCAGCCTGCTTAGAGCCCTCCAGGTGCTGGGAGCTGCTCTGAGCTCTGCCTGCAGCCTTCCCCTCCCCAGGCTGAACCCCAGCTCCCCCAGCCTGGCCTCATGCAAAGGTGCTCCAGCCCCTGAGCATTCTGTGGCCCTCCTCTGGACTCACTCCAGAAGGTTCAGGTCCAGAAGGCCTCTACCAGACCCTGAGTGCAGCTCCTGGGTGACTGGGGGAGGAGATCCTATCTGGCCTGCTCAGGGCCCTCCTAGTGCCCTCAGTGCTGTGACATTTGGTAGCTCCAGCCCTGCAGCTCAGAGCTGCCAACAGCAGCACCAAGGGGTGCTGTGAGCCAGCAGGATGTCCACACTGGGACAGACTTTGTCCAAGAGAAGAAGTGCAGGGACCACTGAAGTCAGCACCAGCCTCCTGCAAGCAGAGCCCCACACACAGAGCCAGGAGTTCAAAGCAGAATCCCAGGTGGAAGTTTCCTACCTCCTCTCATAGCTGGAAGTGAGCTCAGTTCCATCAGGCCCCTTAGGAATGATCCCAACCCAGAGCTGGTGCTTGCTGATGACATGAGGATTCTCCAGGCAGACAGGAAAAGGGCTACAGGAAACAGAGAAGGGAGCTGCAGCCCCAGGGCATCCTCCACCGGCAGCCAGGCCACAGCCCTGCAGGCAAGTGCCAAGGCAGGCCCCAGAGATCAGAGGGCAGGGAGGGCACACAGCTGGCTACTCACATCTGCATCTCCAGGGTGAATGAGGAGAGGGGGGAGAGAGTCCCACTGGTGAGGATGATGGACCTGACCCCCTGGCCCACCAGCTCCTGCATGCAGTACCCAGGGCTGAAGCACCAATAGCTCAAGGTCTTTCCTGGAGCAAAGGAAGAGAAAGCCCCAGGAAGGCAGGCTGCAGATGGCAACACTGGGATGGGACTGAGACACAGCCCCTGAGCCCCCCCTGGCCAGCCCCTGAGCCCCCCCTGGCCAGCCCCTGAGCCCCCCCTGGCCAGCCCCTGAGCCCCCCCTGGCCAGCCCCTGAGCCCCTCCTGGCCAGCCCCCGGGCCAGCTGCTGAAGCTAAACCCCCAGGTGTGTGGCAGCTTCTGCTTTGGTTCTCGCCAGGCTTAGCTTCTGCACCCAGCTCCTGAGCCCCCAGCACAGGGAGGACCTGGAGCTGATGGAGAGGCTCCAGAGGAGGCCAGGAAAATGCTCAGGGCCTGGAGCAGCTCTGCCACAGGGCCAGGCTGAGGGAGCTGGGGTTCAGCCTGGGGAGGAGAAGGCTGCAGGCAGAGCTCAGAGCAGCTCCCAGCAGCTGAAGGGCTCCCAGCAGGCTGCAGAGGGACTGCTCCCAAAGGCCTGCAGGGACAGCACCAGGGGCAGAGGTTTGAAATGAGAGCAGAGCAGATTGAGATTGGAGGTGAGGAGCAAGTTGTGCCCCAGGAGGCTGCTGGAACCCTGCAGCAGGTTGCCCAGGGAGGGAGCTGAGGCCTCATGGCTGGAGCTGTGCAAGGTGAGGCTGGAGAAGGCTGTGAGCAAGCTGCTGCAGGGCAGGATGTCCCTGCTGAGGGCAGGGGGTTAGTATCAGTCAGGGTTGGAAGGCACCACAAGGCTCAGCCAGTTCCAACCCCCCTGCCATGGCAGGGACACCCCACACTAGATCAGCCTGGCCACAGCCTCATCCAGCCTGGCCTTAAACACCTCCAGGGCCAGGGCCCCAACCACCTCCCTGGACAACCCATTGCAGGGCTTCACCACTCTGATGGGGAAGAACTCCCTCCTCCAGCTGGACTGGGTGACCTCTGGAGGCCCCTCTCAGGGGCCAGGGAAGAGCAAGGTACCAGGCTGCAGCTCAGTGAGATGAAAGACAGAGGCCTGAAGTTACTGAGAAACCCAACCTCCCCCCCTGCCCCTGCTTGGAAGCAGCAGCAGCTCTGCTCCCTGGGGATTTCCAGGGGCTATAAACCTCTCATCTAAACTTTCCACTTTCCCTGCAGTCAGCTGCCAGAACTTTCAGCTTCTGTGGGCTGTGGCTCCCTGAGGTGTGTGGAAACCCTGGCAAAGCAGAGCTTAGCCCCAGAAAGGCTCTGGAGGAGCAGGGATAAGTCACAGCAACCCCTGCTCAACTCCTAGGTGTGCCACCACTGCTCCTGCTGAGAGCCCACCAGGGGCAAAGGAACAAGGGGGGAAGCAGTCAGCTGCTTCAGGAGAGCAGGCAGCTCCCCCAGGAGCTTTCCTTCTGGCTCCTTTGGCACTCAGTCAGACAACAGCTGCCAAAGAACACTCTGCCCCTTGACTCTGCTGAGAGCCCCCCCAGGCCTGCCTCCAGCCCTGCTGGCCCCAGCAGGAGAAGGGCACAGAGCTGCTGGGGAGAGTCCAACAGAGATGCTCCCAGGGCTGGAGCAGCTCTGCCCTGAGCACAGGCTGAGGGAGCTGGGGCTGTGCAGCCTGGAGAAGCAAAGGCTCCAGGCAGACCTTCGAGCTGCTGCCAGGACCCAAAGGCATCCTGCAGGGAGGCTGCAGAGGGACTCTGCATGAGGGTGGCAGAGCCAGGCCCAGGGGAAGGGCTGGAGCCTGAGGCAGGGCAGGGCTGGAGCCGAAGAAGCTCTTCAGCAGGAGGCACAGGGAGGCTGAGGCTGAGGCCTTGAGCAGCTGAGTGCAGCTGGGAGGGGTCCCTGCCCCCTGCAGGAGCTGCCCCCTGCGGCCCCTGCCCCCTGCAGGAGCTGCTCCCTGCGGCCCCTGCCCCCTGCAGGAGCTGCTCCCTGCGGCCCCTGCCCCCTGCAGGAGCTGCTCCCTGCGGCCCCTGCCCCCTGCAGGAGCTGCCCCCTGCGGCCCCTGCCCCCTGCAGCCGCTGCCCCCTGCAGCCCCTGCCCCCTGCGGCCCCTGCCCCCTGCAGGAGCTGCTCCCTGCAGGAGCTGCTCCCTGCAGCCCCTGCCCCCTGCAGCCCCTGCCCCCTGCAGCCCCTGCCCCCTGCAGCCCCTGCCCCCTGCAGCCCCTGCCCCCTGCAGCCCCTGCCCCCTGCAGCCGCTGCTCCCTGCAGCCCCTGCCCCCTGCGGCCCCTGCTCCCTGCAGCCCCTGCCCCCTGCGGCCCCTGCCCCCTGCGGCCCCTGCCCCCTGCAGGAGCTGCCCCCTGCGGCCCCTGCCCCCTGCGGGAGCTGCCCCCTGCAGGAGCTGCCCCCTGCAGCCGCTGCTCCCTGCGGCCCCTGCCCCCTGCAGGAGCTGCCCCCTGCGGCCCCTGCCCCCTGCAGGAGCTGCCCCCTGCGGCCCCTGCTCCCTGCAGGAGCTGCCCCCTGCGGCCCCTGCTCCCTGCAGGAGCTCCCCACAGCTCCCTGCCCAGTGACTCACCCCCTGCTCACAGCTGCATGGCAATGCTGCTCTGCAGTTGTCTCCTTCCACCTCACCTGGGCAAATGCACCCAGGTGATGCTCAGAGCCCGCAGGAACGCCGCTCCCAGGGTGAGGAAGCTGCAGCTGCCCCCTGCACACCGAGGGGCTGCAGAGCCCAGCCCTGGGCAGGGATGGAGCAGGGAGCTCTCCAGGCAAGGGCTAAGTCACTCGTGGCAGGAGCCTGCATGGGAGCCCCTGTGCTGCTGTGGATGGCCTGCAGCAGTCAGCTCGGCTGGGAAAGACCTCTGGGTCCAAGCCTTACCCCAGCACAGCCAGGCCACCACTAAGCCATGGCCCTCAGCACCACCTTTCCATGGCTTCAAATACCTCTGGGGATGATGATTTGACCCTGGGCAGCCTGGGCCAGGCCTTGACACCCCTCAAGAGGAAGAAATTGCTCCCCATGACCAACCTAAGCCTCCCCTGGGGCAACTGAGGCCCTTTCCTCTTGCCCTGTCACTTGCTGCTCAGAAGGAGACCAAGCTCCCCCTGCCTCCAACCTCCTCTCAGGGAGCTGCAGAGAACTCCAACCACTCAGGGGCTGCCTGCACTGCTCAGGATGAAATACTCCTCTCCAACCAGGGGAGGCTTAGGCTGGCCAGGAGGAACCATTTCTTCCCCTGGAGGGCTGTCCAGGCCTGGCCCAGGCTGCCCAGGGCAGTGGTGCAGTCCCCATGCCTGGAGGGGTCTCAGAGCCTTGGAGCTGTGGTGCTGAGGGCCATGGCTTGGTGATTGGACTTGATGGCATCAAAGGACTCTTCCAGGCAGAACAGTTCAGTGATCCTTTGCATTTGTTGGGACTTGCACCACGTGGAAGCCTGGCAGAGGGCAGACAGGACTGAGCAAGCCTCCAGCTTCCTCCCTGGGCAACCTGTTCCAATGTTCCACCAGCCTCATGGTGCAGAACTTCCTCCTGATGTCCAAACTTAACCTCTCCTGCTCCAGTTCCAAGCCCTTGCCTCTCCTCCTGCCCCCCCAGCCCCTTCTGGGCAGTCCCTGCCCAGCTGCCTGCAGCTCCCCTGCAGGTATTGAACTGCAGCTCTGAGCTCTCCCTGGAGCCTTCTCTCCTCCAGGCTGAGCAGCCCCAACTCTCTCAGCCTCCCTTCACAGCTGAGGTGCTCCAGCCCTCTGATCATCTTTGTGGCCCTACTCTGGACCCTCTCCAACAGGTCTGTGTCCCTCCTGTGCTGGGGGCTTAGGAAACAAGATCTGTATCTGTCTCTCAGTCAGCAAATGCTTTGGTTTCCACCTAAGGGTGGAAAGCAGCAGGGTGCTGCCTTGCAGCAGCTTTAGAGGCCTTTGATTCACAGGGCAAGTGTCCTCTCACCTCACCAAGCCCTTCTGAGCCATGGTTATATGGAGCTGGCTCCAGACACCAAGTTCTGCAAAGCACAAGGCAGGCAGAAGCAGGTGGGAGGAGGGAGAATGGCAGGAGGAACTCACAGCTGAGCAAGAAGCACTGAAGAGGTCAACTGAGGCTGAAACTATCAAGAAGAGCCAGCCCCAGGCAGCCCTGAGCGCCAGCCCTGAGCGCCAGCCCTGAGCGCCAGCCCTGAGCGCCAGCCCTGAGCGCCAGCCCCAGGCAGCCCTGAGCGCCAGCCCTGAGCGCCAGCCCTGAGCGCCAGCCCCAGGCAGCCCTGAGCGCCAGCCCCGAGCGCCAGCCCCAGGCAGCCCTGAGCGCCAGCCCTGAGCGCCAGCCCCAGGCAGCCCTGAGCGCCAGCCCTGAGCGCCAGCCCCAGGCAGCCCTGAGCGCCAGCCCCAGGCAGCCCTGAGCGCCAGCCCCAGGCAGCCCTGAGCGCCAGCCCCAGGCAGCCCTGAGCGCCAGCCCCAGGCAGCCCTGAGCGCCAGCCCCAGGCAGCCCTGAGCGCCAGCCCCGAGCGCCAGCCCCAGGCAGCCCTGAGCGCCAGCCCCAGGCAGCCCTGAGCGCCAGCCCCAGGCAGCCCTGAGCGCCAGCCCTGAGCGCCAGCCCCAGGCAGCCCTGAGCGCCAGCCCTGAGCGCCAGCCCCAGGCAGCCCTGAGCGCCAGCCCCAGGCAGCCCTGAGCGCCAGCCCCAGGCAGCCCTGAGCGCCAGCCCCAGGCAGCCCTGAGCGCCAGCCCTGAGCGCCAGCCCCAGGCAGCCCTGAGCGCCAGCCCCAGGCAGCCCTGAGCGCCAGCCCCAGGCAGCCCTGAGCGCCAGCCCTGAGCGCCAGCCCCAGGCAGCCCTGAGCGCCAGCCCTGAGCGCCAGCCCCAGGCAGCCCTGAGCGCCAGCCCCAGGCAGCCCTGAGCGCCAGCCCTGAGCGCCAGCCCTGAGCGCCAGCCCCAGGCAGCCCTGAGCGCCAGCCCCAGGCAGCCCTGAGCGCCAGCCCCAGGCAGCCCTGAGCGCCAGCCCCGAGCGCCAGCCCCAGGCAGCCCCGAGCGCCAGCCCTGAGCGCCAGCCCCAGGCAGCCCTGAGCGCCAGCCCTGAGTGCCAGCCCCAGGCAGCCCTGAGCGCCAGCCCCAGGCAGCCCTGAGCGCCAGCCCTGAGTGCCAGCCCCAGGCAGCCCTGAGCGCCAGCCCCAGGCAGCCCTGAGTGCCAGCCCCAGGCAGCCCTGAGTGCCAGCCCCAGGCAGCCCTGAGCGCCAGCCCCAGGCAGCCCTGAGCGCCAGCCCCAGGCAGCCCTGAGCGCCAGCCCCAGGCAGCCCTGAGCGCCAGCCCTGAGCGCCAGCCCCAGGCAGCCCTGAGCGCCAGCCCTGAGTGCCAGCCCCAGGCAGCCCTGAGCGCCAGCCCCAGGCAGCCCTGAGTGCCAGCCCCAGGCAGCCCTGAGTGCCAGCCCCAGGCAGCCCTGAGCGCCAGCCCCAGGCAGCCCTGAGCGCCAGCCCCAGGCAGCCCTGAGCGCCAGCCCCGAGCGCCAGCCCCAGGCAGCCCTGGCTGAGAGCCCCAGGGAGGGCCTTGAGGCAGGTCTGCACGAGCAGACCCAGGGTAGGGTCAGCCTGGTGAAGGGACTGCCCCAGGCAGAGCCAGGAGCAGCCTGCCAGAGCCTGCAGGGGGCTGACAGGCAGGGGGCTGACAGGCAGGAGCCTCCCTGAGTTATCGTCAGCCCTCTGCTCCTCAGAGCCATCTGTACCATCTAGGATAGCAGAGGCTGGTTCCCTCTCCCAGCCCTGCCTGGTCACAGGTGGAACAGCCTTGGGATGCCTGCAGCTGTCTGCTCTGATCTGAAAGGAGCAGGTGAGTGGCTTCCCAGGCAGCCTCTGTGGGAGCCTCCCCTAGACAGAGAGCTGTTACCTTCTTTTCTGGCAGAGGAAGTCCAGAGGTCTGTCCTCTCTCTCTTCTTCTCACTGCTGGGGCCCAGGTGAATGTGGACCTGGAGGGGAAGAAACCCTTCTGGAGGTGGCCACAGGAATGACCTTGCACCTCAGCCCTCAGGAGAGGCAGCCCATGGCAGGGCTACTCCATGGAGTCAGGGTCACTTCTGCAGCCTCCTCCCTCCCTGCTCCCCCTCCCTGCCTCCTCCCTCCCTGCCTCCTCCCTCACCCTTCTCCCCCTCCCTGCCTCCTCCCTCCCTGCTCCCTCCCCCTCAGGTCACAGAAGGTAACTTTCAGGTTCCATTTAGATCTGGTCCCTAAAGTTCACTGAGGCAACACAGCTCCTAAGTACCAAGGGACTCTGGGCGGGGGGGCAGGCAGGTTCATTGGCTCTGCTGTGTGGAACTGCCCTGCTCCTGAGCAGCCAGGAGGCACCACAGGGATGAGAAAAGGTTGACAAAGGAAAATAGGAAGGGAAATAAACACTTCTTTAGTTTGGGAGTGCCAGAGGCCTGGGGCAGGCTGCCCAGAGAGGCTGTGCAGAGCTCTGCAGAGCTTCCAACCCCCCCTGGGCACTGTGCTCCTGGGCAGGCTGCTGTGGGGGCCCTGCTGGAGCAGGGCTTGGCCTGGGGGAGCTCCAGAGGTCCCTTCCACCCCCTCCCTGCTGGGATTAAACACCAGAGCCAAGAAGCCCAAAGACTGCAGGAGGCAGCAGCTCTTACCTTGTAGTATTTGGCTGTCAAGGGCTGAGGCCTGAGAGCAGCTGTGCCTTCTGGGGGCTCACTGCTGAACACTGTCTGCAGAATGGATGCAAGCAAAGGGAAAGGTTTACCAACTGCTCCCAGCAAAGGCCCTCAGGGAGCTCTGCACTGGGAGGGAGCTGCACTAAGGGCACTGCTGAGATCAACTCACTAAGAGGAGCAAGGAGAGATACTGAAGCACAGAGAGACTTCAACAAAGAGGTTCATGGCAGGCAGCTGCTGCTCTCCAGGGGCCTGAGCGGAGCAGAAGCAAGGCAGGGCTGAAACTCAGAGTCCAGAATGGGCTGGAAGGGAGCTCCAGAGCTCACCCAGCCCAACCCCTGCCCTCAGCAGGGACATCCTGCCCTGCAGCAGCTTGCTCACAGCCTTCTCCAGCCTCACCTTGCACAGCTCCAGCCCTGGGGCCTCAGCTCCTTCCCTGGGCAACCTGCTGCAGGGTTCCAGCAGCCTCCTGGGGCACAACTTGCTCCTCACCTCCAATCTCAATCTGCTCTGCTCTCATTTCAAACCCCTGCCCCTGGTGCTGTCCCTGCAGGCCTTTGGGAGCAGTCCCTCTGCAGCCTGCTCGTAGCCCCCTGCAGGTCCTGGGAGCTGCTCTGAGCTCTGCCTGCAGCCTTCTCCTCCCCAGGCTGCACACCCCCAGCTCCTCAGCCTGGCCCTGTGGCAGAGCTGCTCCAGCAGCTGCACAGAGTCAGGAATAATGGATCCAGTCCCAGTCCATGATTCTGTGACCCAGGAATTTCTTGCCCCAGTGCCTGGATTCTCCTTCTTGTGCACACAAACTAACCAACCCTTCAGCCACACTCAGGTCACAAACCATCAGCATCAGACAGGGGGGGAGGGGAGAGAGCTTTTTGATCCAAAACAAACCCCCCAGGGCTTGTTCCACTGGCAGGAGGAGATCTGACTGCAGCTGAGCCCCAGGAAGCAGCCAGGCTGGTGAGGCCTTGGTGCTGACCACATTCTGGGCAGAGGTGAGCTGAGCAGAGGCCTCAGCCCTGGGCCAGCTGTGACACAGCAGCCAAGAGGCTGTTTGGTTTGTCTCAACCTTCAAGCTGCCCAAACATTCTCCTTGAGCATCACTCAAGGCCAGCAGAGCTTGGGCCTGCTTCAGAGGGAAGCTGGAAGTGGAACTGCAGGCCCCTGGCTCGCTGCAGCTGCTCCTTGCTTGCTGGTGCCCAGGTTTGGGCTTTGCACCATGGAAGGCTCTGGGCTGGAGGAGGCCTTCCAAGGTCATCCAGTCCTGCAGCCAGCAGGGCCAGCTGCAACCACAGCAGGCTGCCCAGAGCCCCAAACAGCCTGAGCTGCACCGCTGCCAGGCATGGGGCAGCTCCCAGGGCACAGGGGGCACAAGGAGAGGACTGAGAGCAGCAGCTGGGTCCCCCCCAGGGTCACATTCAGCTCCTGGGGCCCTGAAGAGATTCATTTGCCTTCAGAGCTAATTACAGCACCAAAGGAAAGCAACCAACAGCACACTGCAGGGAGCCAGGTGGGGGGCTCTGGGGTCCCATGGGGGGGGGGAGGGTTCTGTTGGCTTTGGGGTCCTGGTTTTGAGTTGGGATTGGCCTGGCTTGGGGTTGGGTTTCTGACTGGGGGGGGGGGGGTTTGGTTTTGGTTTCTGACTGGGTTGGCTTTGGGCTTGGTTTGGGTTTGGCTTTGCTGGGCCTTGGCTTTGCCTCTTGTTTGTTGGTTGCTTTGGCTCCAGGGTTTGTTTGTTTGTGTTCCTTAGGCTGTTTGTTTTCCCTCCACTTCCCCAGAAGATCTCAAATTCCCCAAACACAGCTGCTAGGCAGAGAGGGAACAGCTCAGGAGCTCAGCTCCACCTGGTGGAGGCTGAGCACAGAGCAGTGGAAATTAAGCCTCTGCAAAAAGAGGGCCTTGGAACTGTAACAGACCAACACCTGAGGATGAAGAGGGGAGCAGAGCAGCCCAGGGGGCAACAGCTTCCTCCTCAACCCCCCAGATGCCTCCATCTGCACAGAACCACAGAGTGGGTTGGGCTGGAAGGGAGCTCCAAAGGCCACCCAGTGCACCCCCTGCCCTCAGCAGGGACATCCTGCCCTGCAGCAGCTTGCTCACAGCCTTCTCCAGCCTCACCTTGCACAGCTCCAGCCCTGGGGCCTCAGCTCCCTCCCTGGGCAACCTGCTGCAGGGTTCCAGCAGCCTCCTGGGGCACAATTTGCTCCTCACCTCCAATCTCAATCTGCTCTGCTCTCATTTCAAACCTCTGCCCCTGGTGCAGTCCCTGCAGGCCTTTGGGAGCAGTCCCTCTGCAGCCTGCTGGGAGCCCTCCAGCTGCTGGGAGCTGCTCTGAGCTCTGCCTGCAGCCTTCTCCTCCCCAGGCTGCACACCCCCAGCTCCCCCAGCCTGGCCCTGTGGCAGAGCTGCTCCAACAGCTGCACACACAGTCAGGAATAATGGATCCAGTCTCCTCCCATGGTTTTAAACTCAACTTTCCTACCCCTAAGCCATCAGTAGGAGCAGTGGGAATGATTTACCTGGATGATATCTGAGAGCTTGTGCAACCCAGCTGTATTGACAAAAATCCCAGGACCTAGAGAGAGGAAGAGAGGATTAGAACAGCAGCCCAGCTGCACAGCACTCCCAGCACAACAGCTTCAAAGTGACTCCAGCAGATCCAGATCCAACAGATCTCTCAAGCTTCTCAGCATCACCCTGGAGGCCCCAGAGCCTGCACTCCAGAGGACAGGTCATGGCCCTGCTGCACTGGGGAGCTCTCACCTGAGGCAATGACAACCTCCCCAGGGCACCTCTGTGTTACAAACAGAGTCACAGAATGGCAGAGGCTGGAAGGGAGCCTGGAAGATCATCCAGCCCAACAGCCCTGGGGCCACCCAGGGCAGGGCACACAGCAGTGGAGGAGCTAAGAACATAGGAAATGAAGTGGAGGAGAGACTCTGGACTGAAATGAGAGAAGAGACTGAGCCTGGAGGTGAGGAGCAAGCTGTGCCCCAGGAGGCTGCTGGAACCCTGCAGCAGGTTGCCCAGGGAAGGAGCTGAGGCCTCATGGCTGGAGCTGTGCAGGGTGAGGCTGGAGAAGGCTGTGAGCAAGCTGCTGCAGGGCAGGATGTCCCTGCTGAGGGCAGGGGGTGCACTGGGTGAGCTTTGGGGCTCCCTTCCAGCCCAACCCATTCTGTGGGTCTCTGATCTTCCAAGAGCTTTCTGAGGTCTCCCTGCCCCAGGAAGCCTTTCTGCTCTTCCCCCTGAGCACCACAAAACTTCTAAGTGAAGTTTGGAGTCAACCAACTGAACCTGGACACTCACAGCTGGAGAGGTACTGCAGGATCTGCTCCAGAGACTCCAGGAGGGAGGATTTGGTCTGGAATGTGATTTGGGCTTGTGCAAACAGCTCAAAGATGTAACTGCAAGGCAAGGCAGAGGTGGGTGGACACCAGGAGGAAGCAGCTGGCAGCAGCCTCCCCTTGCAGGAACCATTTCACCAGCTAGCAGAAAGCAAGACCTTGGCTCCAGGGGAGAGAAAAGCCCCCAGGAATCAAAAGGGTTTTGTTCATTCAAGCATCAGGTTAAGACTGAGGTGGCAAAGGGTCCTGAGCCTGCCCTCCCTTGTCCACATTCCCCCACACCACCACACCTGCCCAGCTGAAACACAGCCAGCAGGCAGTCTGGGGCTTGCCTGCCCAAGCACACCAGGCCCTGGCTGAGGAACACAGCTCTGAGCCACCCCACACCTGAGCAGTGCTGAGGAGTCTCTGTAAGTGGTGGTGCACACTCAAGGGCAGCCCCAGGAGCAGCTCCTTCCACTGCAGAGCAGCTGCAGAGCACAGCCCCAGCCAGGAGTGGCCACTTGGCCATCAGGCTCCAAGGAAGCTCCAGGAGAAACCCAAATGAGTGAAGAGAAGGGAGCTGAGGAAACCCCACCCCTGGAATAGAGACCACTGCTGTGCAGCAGCTTTGTGCCACCACTCCCAGACTGGAGGGGCAGGAAGGGACCAAGAGATCACCCAGGCCAGCCCCTGCCCCAGCAGGGCACCCACAGAGCCTGCCCAGGGGCACAGTGCCCAGGGGGGGTTGGAAGCTCTCCACACCAGGAGACTCCACAACCTCTCTGGCAGCCTGCCCCAGGGCTCTGCTCCCTCACACCAAAAGATTCCCCAGGTGGAAGCTCCTGAGCTCCACTCTGTGCCCACTGCTCCTGGCCCTGGGCACCACTCAGAGGATCCAGCACCCTGGAGCTGGCTGTGCTGCTGCCAGCTCAGTCTGAGAGGAGATTTACCTTCCCTCCTTGGTGACCCCAGTGGCACTGGGTGGCAGCTCCACTGCATCAATGGCACCTTCCAGCTGCAGGAGGATTTCTTCAGGAGAATCAAGAGGGGGAAAAGAAAAAAGTTAGGAGCTGACAACAACTCACCCCTGGGACACCTCTGAGGCTCCTTTGCAGGTGCAGCTTCACACACAGGCTGTCAGCAAAGGCAGGAACCTTGCTGCTGGCTCCATCCTGGGAGCAGATCCAAATGATCAAAGCCCATTGCATAGGAACACCCAGGCTGGCAGGGAGCTGCACAGGCCACCCAGGCAGCTCCACAGGCCACCCAGGCTGGCAGGGAGCTCCACAGGCCACCCAGGGAGCTCCACAGGCCACCCAGGGAGCTCCACAGGCCACCCAGGGAGCTCCACAGGCCACCCAGGGAGCTCCACAGGCCACCCAGGGAGCTCCACAGGCCACCCAGGGAGCTCCACAGGCCACCCAGGCTGGCAGGGAGCTGCACAGGCCACCCAGGCAGCTCCACAGGCCACCCAGGCAGCTCCACAGGCCACCCAGGCTGGCAGGGAGCTGCACAGGCCACCCAGGCAGCTCCACAGGCCACCCAGGCAGCTCCACAGGCCACCCAGGCAGCTCCACAGGCCACCTAGGCAGCTCCACAGGCCACCAGCCCAACCCCCTGCCCTCAGCAGGGACATCCTGCCCTGCAGCAGCTTGCTCACAGCCTTCTCCAGCCTCACCTTGCACAGCTCCAGCCATGAGGCCTCAGCTCCCTCCCTGGGCAACCTGCTGCAGGGTTCCAGCAGCCTCCTGGGGCACAACTTGCTCCTCACCTCCAATCTCAATCTGCTCTGCTCTCATTTCAAACCCCTGCCCCTGGTGCTGTCCCCTGCAGGCCTTTGGGAGCAGTCCCTCTGCAGCCTGCTGGGAGCCCTTCAGCTGCTGGGAGCTGCTCTGAGCTCTGCCTGCAGCCTTCTCCTCTCCAGGCTGAACCCCAGCTCCTCAGCCTGGCCCTGTGGCAGAGCTGCTCTGCTCCAGCCCCCTGAGCACTGTCCTGGGCCCCTCTGGAGCCTCTCCATCAGCTCCAGGCCCTTGCTGTCATTTCCTGGACACCATCTCCAAACACCCACATGCAACAACTTGCAAGGCTGAAGCTGTTGAGCTCTTCCCTACAGGACAGTTGCTCCTGGACCTGCTTTGTAACCCTCAGACAGCTCAAGCTCTTGATATTAACTCTCTGTAGCACCATGCTCCAGCAGCAAGGTGATGCAAGGGGCAGCCCCAGCAGCCTGACAGCACTGGAGGCTGGGAGCAGCCCCAGGCAGGGAGGGGATGCACTCATCTGCCACTGCAGCATTGCAGGGGGAACCTCTCCTCTCCTCTCCACTCCTGGGGGAACCCTGCAGATGAAACACTCCACAGCTCCTCCTGGACTTCTCAGCTCCCAGCAGTGCTACAGAAGGTGACTGACAGCTGCTGAGCTTTGGAAGATGTTTCACCAACAGCTTTGGATAC
Organism: Melanerpes formicivorus; assembly: GCF_026170545.1. NCBI lineage: Eukaryota > Metazoa > Chordata > Aves > Piciformes > Picidae > Melanerpes > Melanerpes formicivorus. Next base: position 15,078,572 of record NW_027142371.1, on the reverse strand, counting down.
CAAGAAGCAGAACAAGAAACTCACTCTTGATCTTGGCTATGTCTTCCAGTTCCATGTTCAGCCCTGCTGAGGAAAGGAAAGCTTTCAACAGGGATGATTCAGGCACTCAGAGTGGGTTGGGTTGGAAGGGACCTCAGAGCTCAGCCAGCTCCAGCCCCCTGCCATGGGCAGGGACCCCTCCCCCCAGCCCAGGCTGCTCAGGGCCTCATCCAGCCTGGCCCTGAGCACCTCCAGGGAGGGGACAGCCTCAGCCCCCCTGGGCAGCCTGTGCCAGGCTCTCCCCAGCCTCACTCTGAAGGATTTCCTCCTAATCTCCAGCCCAACTCTCCCCTCCTTGACCTCAGACCCATTCCCCTCATCCTACCACAAGCAGCCTTGCAGGAAGCTCCTCTCCCAGCTTCTTGGAGGCCCCTTCCAGGTATTGCTTTCCTGCCTGTTTCACTCCTCCTCCCTTGATGGCTCTCCAGAAGTGGAGGCTGGAGCTGTGTACACAGCAGGAAGCCTTCTGCACTCCCCTCCCTGCTCCCTCTCTTCCCCCCTCAGGACACAGAGCTGAGGCCAAATCCTTTCCACATCTCTGGCAGGGATTGTCACTCAATTTATCTGTTCAGGAGAGGAAACTCTCCAGAGGCTGCAAGGAGAAGCTGGGTGGCAGCTGTTGGCCTCTCATGCCAGGGAAGCAGCAGGGTTTGTGGCTGCCAACACACCTGAAGTGGCCAAGTCCATGTTGAACTCTGCACTGATCTCATTCTGCTGCAGGATCTTGGCTTGCTCTTCCAGCACCACGTTCACAGCATCCATTGCTGAGGCCAGGTCATAGGGGGTCAGGTCAAAAGAGGCTGACTCCTCACACAGCCTCTCCTAAGCCAAGGAATGAAAGGTGGCAAAGGCCAGAGACCAAGCTTGAGGTCACTTCTGCTCTCCAGCTCAGACCTGGTCTATAACCTTCTGCTCTGCCTTTCAGAAACACCTGAAGGCTTGGACCTCACTGCTGAGCAGCCCTGGGCCTGCACTGGGGAAAGATTTCATCTCTCCCAGGCTACAGAAGCTCCAAAGCTGCTGAGGGGCCTGGAGCAGCTCTGGGAGCAGAGGCTGAGAGCCCTGGGGCTGAGAGCCTGCAGCAGAGCAGCCCCAGAGGGGAGCTGAGCAATGCTCAGCAAGAGCTAAAGGAGCTGTGGGGGGCAAGAGGCTGGGGCCAGGCTCTGCTCAGTGGTGCCCAGGGACAGCACAAGGAGCAATGGGCACAGAGGGGCAGCCAGGAGGTGCCATGAGGAGAAAGTTGTTTGGTGTGAGGGAGCAGAGCCCTGGAGCAGGCTGCCCAGAGAGGTTGTGGAGTCTCCTGGTGTGCAGAGCTTCCAACCCCCCCTGGGCACTGTGCCCCTGGGCAGGCTCTGGGGGGGCCCTGCTTTGGCAGGGGGGCCCTGGGGGAGCTGCAGGGCTCCCTGCACAGCAGGCTGATGTTTGTGGAGTTTAAGCTGTGGGGATGTGGTGCTGAGGACCACAGCTCAGTGGTGACCTGGCAGTGCTGGGCTAAGGGTTGGACTCAAAGGACTCTTCCAACCCAAACAATTCTTCAGGGAAAGTGCTTCTGTAACTGCAGAGATGCAATCATCAGGCAGAAACCATCCCAGCAGAGTCAGAGCACTGGCAAGGAAACTACAGAGCAGCAAGGACTGCTCATGATGAGGGACATGAGCTGAGGCAGCTGAGCACAGACCCCAAGGGCTGTCCACAGCAGGGCATGGCTCTGTGCCTGTCCTGGGCTGAGGGCTGGCCCCAGAGCAGGGACAACTCACCACATTGTGAGCCTCATCCAGGATCACCACAGTCCCCTTCAGGTCCAAGCTGTGGGATTTTCTGCTCTGGAGAGAGAGAAAGGAGACTGAGGGGATGGACAAACAAAAAGCCACAGGGAAGGAGATCTGAGTGCCTGAGAAGCTGCCTCAGGAGAGCTTTGGCCTGGAGGGGATGGCTGGGGCTGCCCAGTCTCCAGTCCAAGGCTGCCTCTGGCTGGGCATGGAGGTGCCAAAATGCAGCATGAAAGGCTGAAGGAGGTTACAGCTGGTGCTGGGAGGGGGAAGAGCAGCAGCTGTGCCACACTGGGATGCAACAGGCACATCAGAGCTGATTTCAGCCACTGCCTTTGACTTCTGGCATGTGGGGGGAGATGGAGGTGGAGCAGAGGGGTTTGCCTTGGGTCTGGAGAGTCACAGAATGGTTAGAGCTGGAAGAGACCTCCAAAGGTCATCCAGTCCCACCCCCTGCACTCAGGGACATCCTCCACCAGAGCAGCTTGCTCAGAGCCTTGTGAGCCCCAGGGACAAGGCCTCAACCCCCTCTCTGGGCAGCCTGCTGCAGTGCTCCAGCAGCCTCATCTCCATGCTCCAGAGCTCAGGCAGCTAGCTGCAGGAACCAAGGTGCCTCAGGGTGCATGCAAGGGGAGTGCAGTTTGGCAGGGGAGGTCGGTGCTCTGCAGCTGAGTGTCACCAGAGAGCAGCAGCACATCCTGCAGAGCTGGGGCCAGGCCCTGAGCAAGCTGCTCTGGTGGAGCATGTCCCTGCTGAGTGCAGGGGGGCTGCACTGGGCAACCTCTGGAGCTCCCTTCCACCCCAACCCATTCCAGGGCTCTGTTAAAACCACCAAAGAACAAAGAATTTGTTTAGTGCTGGCAAGAAGACAGAAAGCAAACACAAAATGGGATCCCCCCTGCCTCCAGGTCCCAGTCCTGCAGACCAGCCCCAAAGGCCTTCACTTGCACCCCAGCAGCTCCTCCCAGCTTACCCAGCAGAGGAGAGAGAGAAGAGCAGCTGTGTGTGCAGGCAGGAGAGAGCTTACCTTTGAGTCCAGCAGGTAGTTGTAGGGCATGAAAATGACTTCTGCCTGCTGCTTCAGGCTGCGAGAGAGGTAGTAGGGACAGGCCCTGGGTGGGAAGGGGAGGAACAAGCTACAAGCTGGCAGCTGCAGAGGCTCCTGGAGTGCTGCCAACATCCCCATCCTGGGGCTGTCCTCCAGAGGGCTCCCCAACAACTCAAGGAGCTGAGCTTAGCATCTTTGCTTTCAGTAGATGCTAACTAATCCTCAGAGGATCAGAGTGGGTTGGGAGGGAGCTCCAGAGGCCACCCAGCCCAACCCCTGCCCTCAGCAGGGACATCCTGCCCTGCAGCAGCTTGCTCACAGCCTCACCTTGAGTATCTCACCTCAGCTCCCTCCCTGGGCAGCCTGCTGCAGTGTTCTGCTCCTCATGGTGCAGAACTTGCTCCTCACATCCAAGCTAACCTGCTCTCCTCACCTGCCTCCCCCTGGCCAGCAAGCCAAGAACAGAAGTGAGAAGAGCAGAAGAGAGCAGCCAGCTGTGCAGCCCCCAGAGCAATCAGAGGAGAGAGAGTGGCTTTGCTTGCTGTGTTACCATCTCAGCCCCTCAGGCTGGAAGGGGAGGCTGCTCTAGGCTGTTTTGTCCCAGCAAATCACCCACTTCACCCTCTCAGAGCTGCAACAGAGCTGCAACAGCCCTTGGTCATCTCAGGTGGTACTGACAGGCTCTGCTCAAGCAAGAGCAGCACTGGGGAGCCTGACCCTGACCTGATCCAGCCTTTACACCAGGAAGGAGTGAAAGCTGTTGCTGTATGGTGAGCAGGAGGAGAGGCTTCAGGGCACACAGGGCTCTGCTGGAAGCTGTCTCTGCAACATCTTTAGCTCCTCTGCTTTGCTCCCATCATTGTTCTGCTGCTTTTGGGCACCTCAAGTCCACACCAAGACATGATCAGAAGTGAGCAGGGGAACAGGCTGCACTGTCCTCACAAGCAGGGGGCAGGAAGGTCACAGGGGTCACTGACCTGTGCTTGCTTCCACTTTTAACCAAGTCCTCAATGTCCATGATTGACTTCATCAGCTCTTTGTCTGTACTCTTCTCTGGGAGGAGAAAAGCACACTGCAACCACAGCCCTTGGCTGAGGCAGCACAAGGCTTTGGGGTTACTCTGCCCACTCCTGGACACCTCATTCTTCCCAGCTGCAAACACTGAGCACACTCAGAGAAAGCTTTGAGCTGGAAGGGTCCTTAAAGGTCATCTAGCTCCAACCCCCTGTCCCAGGCAAGAGCAGCTTGCCCAAGGCCTGACTCAACCTGGCTTTGAATGCTTCCAGGCTTGGAGCTTCCACAACTTCCCAGGCAACCTCTCCCAGTGCCTCACCACCCTCAGGGGGAAGAACTCCTTCAGTGTCACCTAAAGCCAGCTCTGAAGCCACCAGCCCTTGTGCTCTCATTCCATGCTTCTGCAACAAGCTCCTCCCCAGCCCTGCTGTAGCCTCCTTCAAGTACTGGAAGGCTGCTGCAAGGTCCCCTTGGAGCTGACCAAGCCCAACCCCCACAGCCTGCCCTCAGGCTCAGGCAGCTCTGTCTGCCAGGGCCAGGGCCTGCCCCTCCCAGCCCAGCTCACCTTCCACATTGTTGTAGAAGTGGCAGGCACGATTCAGCACCTTGCTCCTGCAGGTGTAGATCTGCAACAGAGAGGAGAGCTGAGCCCAGAGCAGCACAGCTGCCAGGCACTGCAAGGTGTGCCAGGGGCTGGAGTGTCACTGCTGTGCCACACCAGCTGATGAAGGAATGCTAATCACTCTCCCAGTGCTACAGTCCCTCTGCCCCCCTGGCCAGGGCAGCTCTCTCTCATGCAGCTCAGAAGTCAGACTGCATTTTGCCACAGCTGCTTCTCAAAGCAGTCAGCACAGGAGGGTTTGGGTTGGAAGGGACCTCCAAAGGCCATCCAGCCTCATTCCACCTCTGCCTGCCTCCAGCCTCTCTTCTCACCTGCATGTGGTTGCTCTGCAGCTTCTTCACCTCAGGGTTGATGCAAAGCTGCTCTCTGGAACCCAAAACACAGATTCTGGGCCTGTTCAAACAGAACACACAAAGCTGATGTCAAACACAAGGCAAGAGAGGACAGAAGCCAGCAGTGAGAGCCTGCAGCACAGGAGGCCAATGGCAGCCTGGGCTGGATCAAAAGCACTCAGAGATGAGAGAGGATTGTGCCCTCTGCTCTGCTGAGGCCTCTCATGGAGGATCCCCAGGGGGCTGCAGCACCTCTGCCACAAGGACAGGCTGAGGAGCTGGGGGTGTGCAGCCTGGGGAGGAGAAGGCTGCAGGCAGAGCTCAGAGCAGCTCCCAGCAGCTGAAGGGCTCCCAGCAGGCTGCAGAGGGACTGCTCCCAAAGGCCTGCAGGGACAGCACCAGGGGCAGAGGTTTGAAATGAGAGCAGAGCAGATTGAGATTGGAGGTGAGGAGCAAGTTGTGCCCCAGGAGGCTGCTGGAACCCTGCAGCAGGTTGCCCAGGGAGGGAGCTGAGGCCTCATGGCTGGAGCTGTGCAAGGGGAGGCTGGAGAAGGCTGTGAGCAAGCTGCTGCAGGGCAGGATGTCCCTGCTGAGGGCAGGGGTGCACTGGGTGGCCTTTGGAGCTCCCTTCCAGCCCAACCCATTCTAGAATCTGCATGACTGAAGGAGATAAACCTGTGTGGAGCATGAGCAAAACCCAGGCTCAGTATCAGCACAGCAAGAGAAGAGCTCTGCACTGGGCAGTAGCTGCTCACATCACTGCCTCCTCCAGGCTGATTTCTGCACCTTTTCTCTGAACAGATCCCTCCCCTCAGTCCCACTTACCTGTAGGCTGTGTTCTTCAGCTCCTGGATGACCTGGGTGAGCTGGGAGTGAGTTCTGGAGGCATAAATTATTTTGGGCACATCAGTGTAATAAGCTGCCAAGGAGGGAGGGGTGGGGGGAAAAAAAGAGGCAGGACAGCACAATTAGCATGGAAAGAAGTGGAGATGTCATTTCCCTCCTCATCCAAATGAGATTGCCCTGGGGAGACTGCAAGGCATTCTGTCACCTGGTTCTTGGCAGGCTCAGTGAGCTGCATGGGCTTAGTGCTCCCAGCAAAAACAACTAAAGTAACTTTAACAATCTACTGAGAGAAGGGAAACTGCTGCTTCAGCTGCCCCAAAATGGCCCTGGGGCATTCCCAAGGCATATTGCAACAGCTGGATAAAACAGGGGTAGTAACTGAGGGAGGGGATGCTGCTCCACCCTGCTGAGACCTCCCTGCAGGGCTGGGGCAGCTCTGGAGTGCAGCACAGACAGGGACCTGCTGCAGCAGGACCAATGCTGGGAGCCCTCTGCTGGGAGCCAGGCTGAGAGAGTTGGGGTTGCTCAGCCTGGAGGAGAGAAGGCTCCAGGGAGAGCTCCTGGTGGCCTTGCAGTGCTCAAGAGGTTGAGCAGGAAGCTGGGGACAGAGTTCTGAGCAGGGCTTGTTTGGTCTGGGCAAGGGGAGATGGTCTGAACTCTAAGAGGGAGATTGAGAGTGAAGAGAGAAATGTTTGGTGCTGAGGGTGGGGAGAGCCTGGCCCAGGCTGCCCAGGGAGCTGGGAGCTGCCCCATGCCTGGCACCACTGCAGCTCAGGCTGGCTGGGGCTGGGAGCAGCCTGCTGGGGTTGGGGCTGTCCCTGGGGGCTGCAGGGCTTGGACTGGGTGGGTCTGAAAGATCTCTCCCCCCAACCCAGCCTGTGACACACCCCAGTATAGCTCCCACAGAGTACAAACCCCTTGGTGCTTACTTGAGGCCTCCTCCTCAGAGGCAGCAGTGCCCCAGGAGCAGAGGGGCCTGCCGGGGAACAGCTCCCCCCCGGCCATGCGCTGAGCGAGCTTCCTGGCCGTGATGGAGTCCTTGAAGTGCTCTCTCCAAGCCAGAGTGGAGCACAGCAGGCAGAGGGTCTTGCCTGTCCCTGTGGGGCTCTCCAGGATGCCATTGACCTTCTTCAGAGGGAGGACAGGAGATGAAAGGGAACACTGAATGAGCACTGGGGAGATTCCACAGCAGGGCTCTGGGCAGTGCTGCACAGCTCTGGTTAGCCTCACCCCACAGCAGGCTCACAGACTCCTGCAGGTCATTGCAGCCAGCCCAGCCCTGCCAGGGCACCACCAAACCATGGCCTCAGCACCACAGCTCCAGGGCTGTGAAACCCCTGCAGGGATGGGGACTGCCCTGGGCAGCCCTCCAGGGGCAGAATTGTTCCTCATGGCCAACCTGAGCTCCCCTGGGGCAGCCTGGGGACAAGAGTCCTCAAGACTCCACTTGGCTCCAACCTCCTTTCAGAGAGCTGTAGAGCCAGAAGGTCTCCCACAAGCCTCCCCTTCTCCACACTAAACAACCCCACTCCCCCAGCTGCTCTTCAGACCCTTCCCCAGGCTTGCTCCAGCCCCTCCATGGCTTTCTGGGAGTGGATGGCCCAAAGCTGAACCAAACACTCAAGGTGCAGCCTCAGCAGTGCTGAGCTCAGGGGCACAATCACCTCCCTGATCTGGGTGGTCACACTATTCCTGACACAGACCAGGGTGATCCCAACATCCAGAGCCCTGCCAACATTGATCCCTGGGGAGCCCCACTGGTGACTGGCTGCCAGTCTGAGACAACTCTTGACTCCCACCCTCTGGGCCCAGGCTGGCAGCCCGTTAAGAGTCCTTAATTAGCATGAAATAACGTGCAGGAAGAGCCCCTCTGACCTTCTGCAGGCACTCCAGCACCTTCTCCATGTAGACCTCCTGGCAGGGGTAGGGCTCGAAGGGGAAGTCCACCGGGATGCCATTCAGCGTCAGCCTGGGCATGGCTGCTCCTGAAGAACCTGCAGCCAAGCACGGAGCCGTCATGTGCCCTGCCAGGAGGCAGCCAGGATCACACGGAGAGAGGCACAGGAGCAAAGCTCTTTCACCACCAAATGCCCCAAGGCTCGGGGCTCGCCCGAGGTTCCGGACAGGACGTCAGCAGCAGACGGCACCGCGGCCCCGGCAGAAGGCTCTCGGGGCCCCAGGAGCCCTCTCTGCTCCGGGGCAGACTGGGACGCGGTCCCAGCACTTCCAGCCTGCTGCGGGTTGCGTTCCCGAGCCCCCTGGCTCGCTGCGGCCCGCGTTCCCGGGCCCCTGCCCTCGCCCCGGCCTGCTGCACCTTCTCGGCACTCTCCGTCCGCTCCGCAAGCCCCAGCGCCCCCCGGCCTCACTCGCGGGACCGCTGCTCGGCGCCTCCCGCTCCCGGCTGAGCCCCCGGCCCCCTCCTCGCCCCGGGGCAGAGCCTCACCCCGGGGGCTCCCAGCCCCGGCCCCCGGCCGCCGCCGTTCGGAATCCCCGCGCCCGTGCCACGTGACCCGCAGCCGGGACTCGCGCGTCCCGCGTCACTTCCGGCGGCAAACCTCGCGAGAGCTGCGGCGTCGCCATGGCAGCAGCGGGGGGGGCGGGGCCTGAGCCTGGGCTGCCGCACGGGAGGGGAGCGGGGGGGAGCGGGGGGGAGCGGGGCGTGCCCTGGGCCTGGAGCCCGGGGTTCAGCTGGGGGCGTCCTGAGCCGCCCTGAGCCGCCCCGCCCGGGACGGGACGGGACGGGGGCTGAGGCTCGGCCCCGCAGGAGCGGAAGGTTTGCTCTTCGGTTGCTGAGAGCAGCAGGACGGCCGCGTTTGAGGGCGGTGGCTTTACACACTAAGGGTGGTGAGACCCCAGCCGCCCCCTTCCTGGGGCGCTGCAGCTCAGGCTGTTTGTGGCTCCGAGGACACTGCCCTGGCTGCGGACAGCCCTGCTGACTGCAGGGGAGAGAAGCTCGATGGCAGCAGGTCCCCCCAGCCCCAGCCAGTCCGTGACCCCAGGATCTCCTAAGCCTCTCAGCCCTGTTGGCTTCCCCTGGGGCGGGAGGGCGCAGGGCTCTCACCTCCTCCCCTGGCCAAGGACTCAGGAGCTCAGTGCTAAGCGATGCTCTCGACCAGGCTTCGAGCCCCGCGGGCTGTGCTGCCCGTCTGACGCCCCACCCCGGCGCTGCACGCAGGAGCAGGACGGAAGGCTGCAGGGGTCTGTGCCGAAACTCTCGGGAGGGTCTCAGTGCCATCGTGCTGAGCCTTGCAACCTCTGCGCCCAGCCCAGCACCCAGCTCCGGCTGGGGTCTGCTGTGGGGAGGGAGTGTGTGCTCCTTTGTTCCTTGCTCTGCCTCAGCCTGCGGTTCCCTGTAGCCCTGCAGGTGGCCGGGGGTGGCTGCAGTGCCCTTCAGGGGCTCAGGCTGTGTGGGGCTGTAGTGAGCACTGGGTTACTCGGTGCGTAGGACTGAAGTGGTTACCTGGATAGGTGTGCTTCACCTGCCTCCCCAAGTGAGTCACAGGAGGAAGGAAATAAAGAGCATCTAGTTCCAAGCAGAAAGATGTGGCAGGCAAGGGGTTCTGCGTCAAAAATTAAAGAGCTAACACAGCTTCTCTCTCTGAAGCCTTTCCCATGATGGAATGAGAGGGAATGTCCTGAAGTCGTGCTGGGGAGGCTGAGGTTGGAGATCAGGGAACCTTTCTTTGCTGCAGGAGTGGTCAGGGCTGGCCCAGGCTGCCCAGGGAGGGGCTGCAGTCCCCATCCCTGGAGGGGTGCAGGAGCCCTGTGGCCATGGCACCTGGGGCCAGGGTCTGGTGGCCATGGTGGGGCTGGGTGGAAGGTTGGACTCGATGATCTTGGAGGTTCCAACCCAAACAACTCTCTGAACTTAGCTGGCTGGTGACTGATCTTTAATTACAGCAGGTGGGCTGCAGGGCATCGAGTTAGCTCCTGCAGGGCCCCACAGCAAATCCAACAGCTGGGTTTGTTCCCATTCCTGAGACCCTCAGGTACCAGCAGTGCAGAGCAAGCTGAACAATAAATGATTTGTTAAAGCAATCAAGTGTGGGATGAGATGTGTGTGACAGGGAGGAAAGCCTTGGAACCCTTCCTGACTGACTGTGGCCTTGGCTCCTCCAGATCTCTGCCCCCTGCCTCGAAGAACATCAGCCCTGTAGAGAAGACTACAGAAAGTCAAATCAGATCATTTTACCTCCTGGTGGTTAAGGCAGGGCTACCTTCTGAGCCAGGCAGGAGGGCTGGGAGGTGACCAAGCCCCAGAGCAGTGTGAGTCAGCAGATTGTGGCCAGCAGCAAGCATGAGTCAGCACCAGCTGAGCACTGCTCGTCCCTCCAGAGCCTTGCTCCTCTGCACCACTCACCTGAGGTGACCAGGGCTGCAGTGCCACTGTCCTCAGCCTGCCTGCACCAGGGGCTTCTAAAAACAGAACACAGAGAGCAAAGGATTTGAGGTGTAAAGACTAAAGGCAGTGCTGCCCTACTGAGGCTGCCAAAGCGTGGTGAGGGTTTGCTGGAGCTGCAGTGCCTCTCTGGGGTGGCAGAGGAGCTGCTCTTACACCTGGGCTGTCATCCTGGTGTGTGGCTCACAGTCCCAGCAGGGAGGGGTTGGAAGGGACCTCTGGAGACACCCAGGCCAAGCCCCTGCTCCAGCAGGGCACCCACAGCAGCCTGCCCAGGGGCACAGTGCCCAGGGGGGGTTGGAAGCTCTCCAGAGGAGACTCCACAGCCTCTCTGGGCAGCTGCCAGCAATGTCCTCCCCTGGGAAGTAAAATCTCAGCCTCCTGCCCTTCCTCACTGAGTTTCTGTCATGGTGAGGTGAGGTCCCCACTCCACAGCACCTTCCCCTTGGGTGTCCCCATCAGTTTCAGACCACCTTGTTTTGAGCTGCAGCCTGCCCAGAGAGGCTGTGGAGGCTCCTGGTGTGGAGAGCTTCCAACCCCCCCTGGGCACTGTGCTCCTGGGCAGCTGCTGTGGGTGCCCTGCTGGAGCAGGGCTTGGGCTGGGTGAGCTCCAGAGCTCCCTCAGTCCAACCTCCACCATTCTGGGGTTTGGGCAGCATTCCTCCTCCCAGACAAGAAAGAATCTCGAGGAATGGGACAGAAGAACTTGAAGAGCAGCAGGGAGCAGCCAGGAACCTGCTGCAAGTTCAGATGAAGGAGATGGGAGAGGCTGGAGCTGTTCTCCCTGGGCTTGCTGAGATGTGCTGGTTCCCATAGCAACAGATGAAACCTTTGCCCAGGAGCTGCTCTGATCCCTCTGGGTGCAGCTAAGCCAGACCCTCTCTGTGGGAAACAAGAGAAGAGCTTCCCTCCTAGCCCCTTCCCTTTTCATCACAACCCCCCTGTTACTGGGCAGCTGAGGACTTCACAGAGAGGGAAAGCAAAGCAGAGAGGGTTGGGGATGTGGTGGAGGCCAGGAGGAAAGCACTAGAGCACAGATCAGAGCTTTACCTGTTCAGCCTGGGCTGCTCAGCCCCCAGCTTGGCTCTGCTGGACACACAGAGTCAGAGCTGAGCAGGCCCTGGGCTGAGCTCAGCTCCCAGCTCCCTTTACACCATGACAGAGTTAGCACAACTCTTCTTCCTCTCCCTCCTGATCCAGACCCTTTGCACAGCTCAGCCTCCCTTCTCACATGGCAGATGCTGGAGAGGAAACACCAGAACGAGCTCCTGATGCCTCCTGCCTTCAGGGAAGCCTTTCCCTGGGTGCTTTGTGCTGGTGCTCTCCTTTCTCTCCTTTCTCCTTTCTCTTCTTTCACATCTTCAGAGCACTGACTGCTGCCTCGTGGGGAGGTTTAATCACTCTGCTTAGTTGAGGCCAGCTAAAGGAGCTCCTCCCAGCCTGAGGTACTGGGGGGCATCTCATGCTGATGCTGGTGCCTGTGTCCCATCACTTACAGCCTCCTGCACCACAGCCCATGCTCCTCATGTCCCACCAGATGATTTTCACCTTTCATTATCAATTTCCTGGGGGAAAACTTCAGGGCAGAGCCCTGTCCCAGGCTGCCCAGAGAGGTTGTGGAGTCTCCTTCTGTGCAGAGCTTCCAACCCCCCCGGGCACTGTGCTCCTGGGCAGGCTGCTGTGGGAGCCCTGCTGGGGCAGGGCTTGGCCTGGGTGAGCTCCAGAGGTGCCTTGGATCCCATCCCCTCCATGCTGGGACTCTGGGGTCTCTCAAAGCCAAGGAAAGGCAACTGTCACACCTGGTCTGCAGCACACAGGGAACTCAGGCAGTGACATCCAGCTTCAGAGTGGATATTGCCTCCTGTGCCTGTGGACAAAGCTCCCACTGCTCTGATTTAGATTTGTGTTCTCATTCTGCACAGTGCTGGAGGAAGAGGCCACCTGGAGACTGGGGGGAGGGGTAAATAGGAAAGGAGGAATTGTTTGGTCTCTTTGAGCTGGATTTAGCAGGCCCTGCCTGTGGCTTCAGCCCCTGGCCAAGCCAAAGCAGCAGCAGCTGCTCCACCAACCTGTAGTTCCCTGCAGCTGCTGGCATGGTTTGGGAGTGTCTGCACTGCAGCGTGCTGGGAGCTCGGGGGGGCTCAGCCAGAGGGGGCGTGCAGGAAGCAGAGCAACACCGGGCTCAGCAGGGCCGGGGGGATGGAGGGGGTCACAGCCACGGGCCCAGGGTGGGTTTGGGGCAGCTGGGGTGGAAGGGGTGCAGGTGGCAGTAGGGGCTGGAGGGGGTTCCTCTGTGCCAGATGGTTGTGTGATGCTCCAAGGTGCAGCAACAGCCAGAGCCAGGCACAGGAAATGGATCAGGAGAGGAACAGAAGAGAGCTGCTGGTGCCTGGAGAAGTGCCCCTGCAAGCAGATGCTCTGTGCTGCTCTTGCTCTGCCTTTGCAGCACTTTCCCCACCCTGTCCCCAGCCTTGCAGCCCCTCCTGTGCTGGAAAATCAAACAAACAGCAACACAAAACAGGGGAAAAAAAACCCAGCCTCAAAATGCTGAACCTGTCTGGGATCCTCACTGCCACTCACAGCAGCCTGCAGCTGCCACCTGTGGGGGCTGGCTGCCACCGCTCAGCCCTGCTGAGGAGGGGCTGGGGTCGGGGTTTTACCCTTCAGCCTAGCTAAGGAGGGGCTGGGGTCGGGGTTTTACCCTTCAGCCTAGCTAAGGAGGGGCTGGGGTCGGGGTTTTACCCTTCAGCCTGACTAAGGAGGGGCTGGGGTCGGGGTTTTACCCTTCAGCCTAGCTAAGGAGGGGCTGGGGCTTGGATCTTACCCTTCAGCCTAGCTAAGGAGAGGTTGGGGCTTGGATCTTACCCTTCAGCCTAGCTAAGGAGGGGCTGGGGCTTGGATCTTACCCTTCAGCCTAGCTAAGGAGGGGCTGGGGCTTGGATCTTACCCTTCAGCCTAGCTAAGGAGGGGCTGGGGCTTGGATCTTACCCTTCAGCCTAGCTAAGGAGGGGCTGGGGTCGGGGTTTTACCCTTCAGCCTGACTAAGGAGGGGCTGGGGCTTGGATCTTACCCTTCAGCCTGACTAAGGAGGGGCTGGGGCTTGGATCTTACCCTTCAGCCTAGCTAAGGAGGGGCTGGGGCTTGGATCTTACCCTTCAGCCTAGCTAAGGAGGGGCTGGGGCTTGGATCTTACCCTTCAGCCTGACTAAGGAGAGGTTGGGGCTTGGATCTTACCCTTCAGCCTGACTAAGGAGGGGCTGGGGCTTGGATCTTACCCTTCAGCCTAGCTAAGGAGGGGCTGGGGCTTGGATCTTACCCTTCAGCCTGACTAAGGAGGGGCTGGGTTTTATCCCTCAGCTTCCAGCCCTGGCACGGTGGGGGGTGGGCACCACCTCAGAGTGGAGAGCTTCCAGAAGAAGAAAACAGACATCCAATAATTTGCTTATTTCTGCTTTCAGCAAGGAGGGAAAAAAAAGGCAGCTCAGCCCTCCTGGAACAGAGAAGAAAGGGAGGAAGAGGAGAGAGAAAACTCCTCTTTCTGGCAGAGCCGGGGCTGGGTGTGTCTCCTCATGGCCCCCCTCCCCTTCCCTCCCCTCGCCCCCCTCCCCCCGTGGGTCCTGCCTGGGAGGGATCTGCTGCCCGGAGCCAGCCAGGAGGGGAGGCTGGATAGGCTGATTAGATATTCGGAAGCGGTGACCCTTCTCTTTTCTTCGCAGCCCTTCCCTTTCCGTGGGCTCTCCAGCCTCTCCCCACCGCGGATGGCTGCAGCCCCCTGCAGCTGAGTCAGTCCCTGCCCTCCCGCAGCACTGCAGCACCCGCAGCTCCTTGCAGCACCCGCAGCAGCAGCAGCAGCAGCAGCGGCAGCAGCATGGCCAGCACCGTCTCAGGTAGGACGAGCATCTTTTGGGGGCAGTTTCTTTGCATTTGGGGTTGGGTTTGTTATCTTTTTTTCGTGAGGAGGAGAGCTTCTCCCCAAAGCCGTTGGTTGAAGCAGCAGGGTTTAATTGGGGGGGGGTTTGGGGGGGGATTCTTCTCTCTTTTTGGTGCATTTCAAGGGAGTTGTTGGTGAGGAGACAGCTTTGTTCCCCTTCCTCCCCACCTCCGATGCAAGGTTGCAGGGGGGCTTCTTATTTTACCAGGAGCAGACGTGTGGGGAGCTCACCCCCCTGAAACGCTGCTGCTGCTCCCCCCTGAAACGCTGCTGCTGCTCCCCTCTGCTGCTAGGAGCTGCCGCTGCCAAGCCATTATTGTGCTCAGAACATGAGACAGCTTTTCCTCCTTCCCCCCCTCCCTCCCCGTGCCAATTAATTGTTACTGCCATAACGTGACAGAGCTCCTTCCCAGCCCCTCGAGATGCAGAGAAATCAGCAGCTGCATTTTGGGGTCTGGAGCTCGTTTATTGCCCAAGAGGGGAAGGGAAAGGAGGAGGAGAAGATCAAGACAGCAATGCCCTCGAAAATCACCCAGGCAGAAGAACCTGGCTGGGTTTTTTTGTCTGGTTTTCAGGGCTTCCCATCCCCTGATTTCTCCCACAGCTCACGTTTCTTCCTCACAAGATGCCAGAGGGGAGCGGTCCTCTGATGGCGTTGGGTGAAGGAGCTGCTGCAAGGGAAGCTCTTCCCAGCCCCCCACCCCTGCAGCACCGCCGGGAACGGCAGCGGCTGCCAGGACCTGCCCCGGGCTCGGCGGTGGCTGCAGGGTGGCACCTCCCGGGGGAGCGCGGTGCTGCTCCAGCCCCGCCGGCAGCGGCAGGCGTGTCTGGGCGCTTGGAACCGGGGAGGAGGGATTCAGGTGGCTGAGCCTGGGGTGAAGGAGGCAAAAAAGAGCCTGCGGTGAAGGAGGCAAAAAAGAGCCTGTGCCGGTACAACGAGCGGGGGGTGGCTTTGGAGCCTCTTCCTCTTTAGGAGCCGCAGGTTTTCTCTTGCAGCGGCTCTGATTTCAGCAGTGCAAAGAGGTTTGGGTGGGGGAAGCTGAAGCCTGGAGGGCTGGGGAGCTGGATCCTGGACGGCTGGGGTGCAGGGCTGAGCAGGAACAGCAGACAAAAAGGAAAAGCAGAGAGTGCTTTGTGCCCCCACCCAGACAGGCAAGCAGCCCCAGGAGACCAGGCAGCACACCGTGCTGCTTTCCCTGGCCTTCACCCCTGCCTCCTGCTGTGCATCTTCCATTCCTTTCTCCCTGTGAAAGGCCGGGAGATGCAGGGGGGGGGAAGGATGAATCCATGAGTCTGACAATGAGCTGGAGGGGTGTGGGGAGGGGGTTGTAAAGGTGCAGCTGATCCCGAGTGGGCTTTGCATGTGATTAAAGATGCTGAAGCAGCACTGCAAAGCTCTGTGTGTGTGACAGAGAACCTCCAGCCATTGCATCTGCTCCTGTCTCAGTGAGGGAGGTCCCACCCATCTCCCTGCCTTCCCCAGAGAGCAGGATTGGACCTTGTTGGCAGGGTGGGGGTGGGAGGGATGGCTGAGGCTTGCCAGCCATCCAAGCCAAGGTTGCACTGAACTTGAGGTGGATGAAACACCCTGAGCCCCAACCTGCCCCTTCCAGCTGCTGCATTCTCCCCCTCCCAACCCACCCCATACCTGTGGCATCTTTCATCTCCTCAGAGATGCACTTTGGCTGGCAAAGGAGGCTTAGGATCATGAAGTGCTTCAGACAAACTACATCTCCCTGTTGCTCAGGTCGAGCAGAGAAGCAGTGTCAGGGAGTAGGAAGTGGTGGGGAAGCTGCTGAGGCAGGATGGAAGAGCAGGGAGATGTCCCTCCCTGGGGAGGCTGTGGATGTCCCTCCCTGGAGGTGTTCAAGGCCAGGCTGAACGAGGCCTTGAGCAACCTGGGCTGGTTGAGAGGTGTCCCTGCCCATGGCAGGGGGGTTGGAGCAGATGATCTCCAAGGTCCCTTCCAACCCAACCCATTCTAGGATTTGATGGTTCTGTGTCTGCCAGGGCAGCTAAGCCTTGCCCAGCTGCCTGTGCAGGGCTGGCAGGCAGCACTTGGAGCAGGGATGGAGTGGTCTGGGATGGCAGCAGGGAAAGGCAAGCAAATCCTGAAACTAAGGAGAGAGTCTTGGTTGCTTCCTTCATTATTTCCTCCTTCATCAGCATTGAAACCAAATCCTCAGTGGGGGAGAGCAGCTGCAGCTGGCTGCGGGTGCTGCCTGGGGGCTCAGCCCCCTCGGGAAGGTTTCCTTGGGTTTGTTTAAACAAACAAATCCCTGGGATGAAGAGAAAGGAGGCTTGCTTTGCCCAGCCCTCTCTGTCCTGCCTGCCATCCCCAGAGCGCTGCCCTGGCCCTCGGGTGGCCGCCGGCAGCGGGAGCTCAGCAGGATGCTGGCACATGCTCAGTGCGGGCTGAGCTGCGGTGCTGGCCCCGCTCCGGGCGGACCTGGCAGGCGCTGAGCCCTCACACCTCCTCCCCCAGCATCTGCTGAGGCTTTGTGCTCTGCTGCACCACGGCAGGGCCGGCCGGCTGGCTGATTTGGGGCTGTGCAGCTTCCCCCATCTGGGCTGAATGCAGACACAGGTTACGAAATGATGCAGCAGGGTGAGAGCCCCGCGGGCCCTGCTCCGCCGGGAAGGTGGAGCCAGGAGGAAGCGCTGCCTTGTCATCCCTGGCCTCACGGCTGGCTTGTAAAGGTGCCTGAGGTTTTCCTCTCCTGTGCTGAACCATGAGGCTCCTGTGACTGTGTGTAGGTCTGGCTTGCCCCTCAGTCCCTTTCCTGCAGGGCAGTGGTGGGCACCAGATGGTATTGCCCCATCCTGAACCCCCTGCTGGCAGTGCTGAGGGTCAGAAGCCCTTCTGTCAAGCTCCCCAGAAACCACTCTTGTCTCTTTCCTCAGCTGTTGGTGGAATCAATGCAACCTTAGAAACGCTGAGGAGAACTTCACTTCTGCAAGGCCAAATAACCTGCTGCAGCCACATCTAACGTGGCTGCTTAGAGCCTCTTGCTGGGGGCTGCTTTAGCCAGGAGAAGGCAGAGAAACCCCAGCAGCTGCTTCTGCTGGGTGGTTCCACCTGAGCCCAGGGTGATGCTGTGCCTGGTGCAAGGCAGCAGGCAGGGAACCACCACGGAGCTGAAAGGCAAACAGCAGCTGCTGCTGTGTGCTGGCTGGGGGAGCTCTCCTGCTGACCTGCTCTGGGGAGCAAGGGGGTCTGGCTGCAGTGGGGGTCTGGCTGCAGTGGAGGTCTGGCTGCAGTGGGGGTCAGGCTGCAGTGGGGGTCAGGCTGCCGTGGGGGTCAGGCTGCTGTTTCTGTGGCAGGATTGAGAGCAGGTGAGGGTACCTGGAGCCTGTGGAGCTCTCAAGGCTTAGTGAGGGCTGTGGCTGCTGCTGCTGTGGAGCTGGCACTGCAGCTCTGTGCTGAAGGACTCTTTGGTTGCCTTCTCTACCTTCTGCTTTCTCTCCCTCTATAATTGGACTGTTCTCATTTTCCCATCATATTCTTCATGGAAGCAATTTTTCCTTCTCCAAGGTTATCTTTGCAAACCTAATTATTTTCCTCTGATCACCTTCCTTTGACCTTGCTGTCAGACTTAGCACACCCAGGCTCATCCACCTCAACACAGAAATGAGTCCTGCTCTGCCTCAGGCTCAGTGGGAACAATTCTGCACTGCTGTTGTGCCGACACAGCCTCCCTGGATGTCATTAAACAGCCTTCTGGGGTTGTTCAGCCTGGAGCACAGGAGGCTGAGGCTGGCTCTCTACCAATCACTGACAGGAGGTTGGAGCCAGGTGGGGTTGGTCTCTCCTCCCAAGGAACAAGCAACAACACAAGAGAAAATGGCCTCAGGCTGTCCCAGGGGAGGTTCAGGTTGGCCATGAGGAACAATTTCTTCCCCCAGAGGGTTGTCAAGGCCTGGCCCAGGCTGCCCAGGGCAGTGGTGGAGTCCCCATCCCTGAAAGGGTCTCAAAGCTGTGGAGCTGTGGTGCTGAGGGCCATGGGCTGGTGGTGCCCTGGCAGTGCTGGGGTAAGGCTTGGACTCCATGACCTTTAAGCTCTCTTCCAATCAAACCCAAGCTGTGATTCTATCATAAACCCCAGGCAGAAGGCCAGGCTCTTGAGGCCATCTACAGCTTCATTGTCTCTGCTTGGGAAGCAGAGAAGAGAACTTTTTAATGACTAAGAGGTGGTGGAGCTCCTTTGCCAGGCACACCTCACCCCTCCAGCTCCTGCCACAGCTGCCCAGGGATCAGCTGGGTTGTGTCTCCAGGGCTTAACTTGGAGAGAAACACTCTGCAGGCACCAGTGCTGAGGAGAGTGCTGGTGTGAAGCAGCAGGGATGTGGGAAAGCAGGAGGTCTGCACAGCACTGGAGGGAGCAGGGCAAATGGATGGCTGGAGGGCAGGTAAGCTGAGAGCACCCTGCCCCTCCTGGGGCTTGGGGAAGGTCCAGGTTCTCTCCCTCCTCCTCCTCCTCCTTGCAACAAGGAGGAAGGCCTTTTGCCCATGCAGGAATTGCAGTGCAGAGGACAGCTGGATGAAAATCAGTAACAAAGGTCAATTGTCTGGGGGGGGTGTGAGGGAGTATGGACAGGTCAGGTCAGATCACAGGGGTGTGGAGGAACTGGCTGCACCTTTCTGGGCAGAGTTGTCACTCAATGCCTGCCCAGGGTCCTGGGAAGCCAGCACAAGACAAACTGAGTCCACTTTACAGGGTGGGACCTCAGCTACATGTTCTCTAACTTTCTTCACTGTTTAATGCACACAACTGCAATGTTTCCCCCCAAACCTGAGAGAGGTGGCACTGAGGTGGGGACTGGGCTCCTCTCCCCACTCTCTGGTGATAGAAGGAGAGGAAATGGCCTGAAATTGTGCCAGGGGAGGCTCAGGTTGGAGATGAGGAGGAATTTCTTTGCTGCAGGAGTGGCCAGGGACTGGCAGAGGCTGCCCTGGGAGGTGCTGCAGTCCCCATCCCTGGAGCTGTGCAAGAAACCTGTGGCCATGGCACCTGGGGCCAGGGTCTGGTGGCCACAGTGGTGCTGAGCTGCTGCTTGGACTGGATGCCCTCAGAGCCTTTTCCAAGCCAAGCAAGTCTCTGATAGTGAGAGCAGTGCAGTGTTATCAGCCAGTGATGAAGCTCATTCCACTCCAGAGGGAGTGAACTTCCTCCTGATCCTTCTGTTGCTGTTTGCCTAGGAAAACATCCACGACTTAGCAGTCATTCCACCCTGAGAGAGCAGCCTGGCCTTGATCCTCTGCTCCTCAGCCAGCCAAAGCTCCTGCTGCACCCCTGAGAGCAGAGTGAGGCACTGGCTGAGGCCCCATGGGAAGGGACTTGGGTGGTGATTTCCACCCCAGAGCTGCTGGCTGTGAGCTCTGCTGATTTTGACTGACTTAGCAGCAGCAGCAGATGCTGGAATCAAGACTTCCACTTGAAGCACTCTGTCCAGCTGTGCTCTGCAGCCTGGCCTGGGAGGGACTTGGGCATGTCATCTCTTCTTTCAAGGCCTTTGCCCAGTGGCATCAGCATGTCCTCAAAGCCTTAAATCCCCTGGGGACTGGGGGTGCAGCTTTGGCTGAGGAGCTTTTCATGCTGAGGTTGGCATGCCTTCAGTCCCAGGAGCCTCCAGCAGCCCTCCCTGCTGGGGCTGGGGCTCACACACAGGCTTGCTCCAGGAGATCCTGGGTTTGACCTTCATTGCTGCAGTCTCCTATGCAGTGACCCAGAGGTTATGTTTCTTACTTTCATTTGGTACATCAGAGGATCTACCACCCCCACCCCCCCAGGAAACCTGCTGTTACCTGAGCCTAGGAGCAGGGGGCTGGCTCTAGATGCCACCTACTGCTTGTCCCTGAGGGGGTCAGATCAGAAGTGGGTGTGGGTGAGGGCATCACTGGGTGCTCCTGCACCCCACAGCTGTAACTGCTGGCTTGGGAGCAGAGGTGGGGAGGGTTCAGGGCTCCATCCATTCCCTGGGGTGTGGATCAGGGATGGTTTCTACAGGGGCTGGTCCTTCCCTTCCTTGGGAAGTGGGCCTGTGGGAATATCATGAGGTGCAACAAGGCTAAGTGCAACATCCTGGAACTGGTCCATGGCA
Organism: Melanerpes formicivorus; assembly: GCF_026170545.1. Lineage (NCBI taxonomy): Eukaryota > Metazoa > Chordata > Aves > Piciformes > Picidae > Melanerpes > Melanerpes formicivorus. Next base: position 15,058,470 of record NW_027142371.1, on the reverse strand, counting down.
ACCTCTGCTCTCAGTCTGGGGGATAAAAGCCTGGAGAGCAGCCCTGAGGAGGAGGACTTGGGCTGCTGGAGGGTGAAAAGCTGAAGGTGAGCTGGCACTGAGTGCTGCCAGCCTAGGCCCTGCCTTGTCCTGGGCTGAGCCCCAGCAGCAGGGGCAGGGAAGGGATTCTGTCCTTCTGCTCCTGCTCTGCTGAGACCTCCCTGCAGTGCTGGGGGCAGCTCTGGAGTCCTCAACACAGCAGACAGGGACCTGCTGGAACAGGGCCAGAGGAGGCCACAGCAGAGCTGGCAGGGCTGGGAGCCCTCTGCTGTGAGCCAGGCTGAGAGAGTTGGGGTTGTGCAGCCTGGAGAAGGCTCCAGGGAGACCTCCTGGGGGCCTTGAAGTGCTCCAAGAGGCTGAGCAGGAAGCTGGGGACAGACTTCTGAGCAGGGCCTGTTGGGACAGGCCAAGGGGGGATGGTTTGAACCCAAAGAGGCAGATTGAGAGTGAAGAGAGAAATGTTTGGTGCTGAGGGTGGGGAGAGCCTGGCCCAGGCTGCCCAGGGAGCTGGGAGCTGCCCCCTCCCTGGCAGCCCTGCAGCTCAGGCTGGTTGGGGCCGGGGGCGGCTGCGGGCCGCGGGCTCGGGCGGTGGTGCTGAAGGGACAGCTCCCGGAGGGCTCCCGGAGGGCTCCCGGAGGGCTCCCGGGGGCTCCCGCTGCCTTCCCGCCGGTTCCCCGCACTAGAGCGGGGCTCGGAGCGAGTTTTCTGAGTGCTGAGGCCCGGCCGGGGCCCTCCTGGACTCTTTCCCCACCATTCTCCGAGCCCCCGGGAGCCTCCAGCCCCACCTTCCCCCCGGGATGCTGCTGACATCTGCCGGCTGCAGCCGGGGGGCAGCTGCGGGGCCCCGCGTAGGGAGGAGGACAGAGAACATCCCCGCAGCTCATTGGAGCATCAGCGCAGCGGAGCAGCTCCTTGTGTCCCCCCCACTCCTGTTCGGTGTAACTGATGCGGAGGGTCGATCTGTTCCCAGGAAGGACAGCGAGAGAGGGCCGGAGGCAGCTGTGCAGTCCCTGCACAGACCTCAAGGGCAGGCTCTGCAGCGTGCTGCACTCCGGGGTCTTGAAAGTCTTTTCTAGCCTCAAAGATTTGGTGACTCTGGTTCTGTGCACTCCTCTACCCAGAGAGCCGTGAGACCAGGACTGGGGACACCTACTGAAGGGCAAACAATGAACTGCAGAGCACCAAGCCCTGAAATCATTGCCAGAAGATGAGTAAGCAGTGACTCAGGGCTGAGGCACATCTGCCTCCTGGCCTGGTTTCACCCGAGGCTGGCAGAGCAATGACCTCAGTGTGTGGTGGGTTTGGGTTAAATGGCAATGAGAGGATCCTGGAATGGGTTGGGTTGGGAGGGACCTTCGATGTTTGTCCAGTCCAAGCCCCTGCATCCCCCAGGGACAGCCCCAGCCAGAGCAGGCTGCTCCCAGCCCCAGCCAGCCTGAGCTGCAGTGGTGCCAGGGAGGGGGCAGCTCCCAGCTCCCTGGGCAGCCTGGGCCAGGCTCTCCCCACCCTCAGCACCAAACATTTCTCTCTTCTCTCCAGCCTCAATCTCCCTCTTGGAGTTCAGACCATCTCCCCTTGCCCAGACCAAACAGGCCCTGCTCAGAACTCTGTCCCCACTGAAATGTTTGTGCACCAAGGTCTCTCATTTAGTCCAGGGGACCCTCCTCAGGGCTCCTGGCAGCACTGCCTTTGGGGCAGCACTTGGTGCATTTGTCATCATGGAGGATGCTGTGAGGTGTCCTCCAGCCCCAGGAATGAGGAGCAAGCTGCAGAGCTCACAGCAGCAGAGCTGCCAGGGATTGTGTATTTCCCTGTCCTTTGCAGCAGGTTGTGGGGACAGAGGGGTGGGAGCCAAGCTGGATGGGGCTCTGAGCAACCTGCTCTAGTGGAAGATGTCCCTGCCCATGGCAGAAGGTTGGATCTGGGTGGCCTTTAAGGCCCCTTCCAGACCAGATCACTCTGTGGTGATTCTGTGATTGGAGACCAGCATCAACCTCTGTGCAGGCTGGGGGCAGACCTTGGGCTCCCTACAGCTCCCTGAAAGGAGGCTGGAGCCAGGTGGGGCTTGGGCTCTGCTCCTAAGGAACAGGCAACAGGACAAGAGGAGATGGCCTCAGGTTGCCCCAGGGGAGGTTTAGGTTGGACATGAGGAACAATTGCTTCATGGAAAGGGCTGTCCAGGCCTGGCCCAGGCTGCTCAGGGCAGTGGTGCAGTCCCCATCCCTGGAGGGGTTTGTGGAGCTGTGGTGCTGAGGGCCATGGGCTGGGGGTGCCCTGGCAGGGCTGGGGTCAGGCTTGGACTCCATGAGCTTAAAAATGCTTTGAAGCCCAAATGATTCCCTGAGGAGATCTGCCATGGCCCTCAGACTCTCTTCTCAGTGCAGCTTCTTCTCTTTCAGCCTACAAGGAGAAAATGAAGGAGCTGTCTCTGCTCTCCCTCATCTGCTCCTGCTTCCACACCCAGCCCCACCCTAACACCATCTACCAGTATGGAGGTAGGTGCCCTGCTTCGCTCCTGCAGGCAGCCTCCAGCTCCTCAGCTCACTGGGGGGGTCCTGGGGAATGCAAATGAATTGCATTGGCCTGGGGGGGATGGAGCTGATCACTGGCTGGGGGGCTTTGGAGGTAGGACAAAACCAGCCAGGGGAGGACGTGGGAGCAGCCTCACTTCTCAGTGCCATCAGGTGAAGGCTCTCCAGTGTCACAGCTTCACAGACTCCCTCTTTCTACTTCCTCCCCTCAAAGATATGGAGGTGAAGCAGCTGGATAAGAGGGCATCAGGCCAGAGCTTTGAGGTGATCCTGAAGTCCCCTTCAGACTTATCTCCTGAGAGCCCAATCCTCTCCTCCCCCCCCAAGAAGAAGGACCTGTCCCTGGAGGAGCTGCAGCGGAGGCTGGAGGCTGCAGAAGAGAGGAGGAAGGTAATGAGATGTCCTGCAGCGACTGTGACCTTCTGTGGTGGGTACTGATTGCCCCAAACCCTGAGCCTGGCTCAGCAGGAGCAATCTAAAGTGGCTGCAAGCAGTGGATCTTCTCAGGGGACCACAGAGCCGGGGTTGGGCAGCCTGGAGAAGAGAAGGCTCCAGGGAGACCTTCTGCTGGCCTTGCAGTGATTAAAGGGTGAGCAGAAAGCTGGGGACAGACTTCTGAGCATCCCTGGCACCACTGCAGGTCAGGCTGTGGCTCTGAGCAACCTGCTCTAGTTGCAGATGTCCCTGCTGACCGCAGGGGGGGCGGCGGGGGGGGGGGGAGTTGGACAAGGTGACCTTCGGGGGTCCCTCCCAACCCATTCTGAGGCCTCCCAAGCAGGAGCGTTGAGAGGTGCAGGAGGGCGGCAGAAAGGTTTAGAGCAGAGGAGGTGGTGAGGAGGGGGCTGTGGGGGGCTGGGGGCCAGCAGAGGCTCTTGGTGGGCTCACAGCCCGGGTGCTGTGCAGACCCAGGAGGCCCAGGTGCTGAAGCAGCTGGCTGAGAAGCGGGAGCACGAGCGGGAGGTGCTGCACAAGGCGCTGGAGGAGAACAACAACTTCAGCCGCCTGGCCGAGGAGAAGCTCAACTACAAGATGGAGCTGAGCAGGGAGATCCGTGAAGCACACCTGGCTGCCTTGAGGGAGAGGCTCCGTGAGAAGGTGAGGCTGGGGCCCCCATAGGGGTGGCTGGGCTCAGGTCCCTGGGGGGTTACCCCGGGCAGAGGGGGGCAGGGCGGGCGGTGGGCGGCAGGGCGTGAGGCAGCTGCGTGCTGGAGCAGCAGGAGGAAGGGGATGTGCCCTTCAGGGTCAGTGGAGAGGAGCCCACCGGGCTGAGCCTGGTGAGTGGGAGCTCAAAGGCACAGGGTCAGGCCCACCTCGTGTCCAGGGACTGAGTGGCCACCAGGCTTTGCAGAGGCAGCCACGGAGGTGTCTGCTGGAGGCTTTGCATCACCTCCTGGCCCCTGCAGGGGAGGTGCTTCGCTCCTTGCAGGTGTCACCCACCCTCCTCAGGGGGGGCTGGGTGGCAGAGTGCTCTCTCTGTGCCGTGGTGCAGGCCCTGTGTGCAGGGGAGGAGGAAGCTGGGGGCAGGAGGGGTCAGCCTGCTGTCATCTCTCCCATCTTCGCAGGAGCTGCACGCAGCTGAAGTGCGCAGGAACAAGGAGCAGCGGGAGGAGATCTCTGGCTGAAGGGCTTTTCTACACATCCAGCACCTGGTTCCTGCTACCAACCCCACCCATCCACCACCCAACACCTTCTCTTTTCTTTGTCTTAGATGCAACATTGGGTTCTCCATCCCCCCCTCCCCCCCACCTCTCCCCTGGTGTTTGTCCCCCAGCTACACACTTCTCTCTCTCTCTGCATCCTTCATCCCTCAGTGCTTGTGGGGGTCACAGGGACCTCTGAGCAGACAGCCACCAGTTCATGGGGAATAGGGAGTCACTTGATGGGTCACTCAACCCAGCAGCTTCCTGGGAGGGTTTTGTCCTTTTATAGAAAAAGAACAAAAAAAAAACAACAAAAAATCTTCTTAAAATTCGGGGAAAAAAGAAGAGCACCAAGAGGCACTGCCAGGAGCTCCAGGCATGAGCAAATCCGGGCAGCAGGGCCATGGAGATGCAGATTGCTGCCCCAGGGCTGTGCCTCCTCCCCCTGCTGTTTGCTGTGATGGCTTTCAGAGTGCTGGGGAGGAAGTGGGGAGGTGGGGCAGGGAGCAGCCCCACGCTCAGCAGTGGTAGGAGAGAGAGAGGAGGGATGGGAGGGCTCAGCAGTTGTGGTGTGCAGGACCCCCACCACCTGGCTGCACCCGATCCAGCCCGGGCAGGCAGTGACCCAGAGTGCTCAGCTCTGGGTGGCTCTGATGGCCTGGGTGACAGGGGAGGAGATTCTCCACCCAGAGCTCGGTGCAGGCATGGCCTGAGGAGCTGGTTGGATGTGGATGGAAGGAGCCCACAGGCCAAGCCACCTTCTCCCTGGCAGAGCAGGCACCAAGAGGCCCTGGCTGAGCAGCCCAGGGGAACCACAGCTGCTGATTCCATCCTTGGCTCTGCAGGAGCCCTGGGGAGGGTGCCTGCTCTGTGGGCTCTCCAGCACTCCCAGACCATGAGATTTCCCTCCAGCAGGAAAGCAAATCCAACAGAGATGGTGTGCAAGAGCCTTTCAGTGACCAGAATCTCCCTTCCCTCCTCCAGGAGATGGATGTGAGCCTTGGTACCATCACAGGGCAGACACCAGGGGCAGACAGGGTGCCTCCAGACCTGTGGCTTTGGGTGAGAGGGAGCTCACAGGGAGCAGTCCCACAGCAAGGGTGAGGATGTGTCCCCATGCTCATTCCTTGACTCTTTCCAGCTTTCCAAGGCCTATTTCTGGGAACAAGATGTCTCTTGAAGGAGGTAGGGACGAGCAGAGATCCTGCAAGCATGGCAGCACTGTCTGAAGAGCTGACTGCCAAAGCCCAGGGACTGCCTCACCTCCTAGTGTCAAGGTCCAGGCAGCCACCACGCACTGTGAGAGGCTTCCATTGTCCTGCTGAGCTGCACAAACCTGCCCCAGCTCTGCTTCTGCCTTGGACACCTGCATCTCAGAGCAGGAAAGGCCACTCTTGAGCAAGCAGGGCTTGTTGGGACACGGTGCTGAGGAGCAGCCCTGCAGGAGCATGGCCCCGTGGCAGGGTTGGCACAGGAGGTGGTGGGAGCTGCTGCCAGGGGAGGCAGAAGGTAAGGAGAGCTCCTCTCTGCCCAGGGCTTAGAGAGCACTGAGTTTCTGAGCAGAGCCACCTGGTGCTCTGGGGACAGGGCACAGGGTCCCTGGGTGGTGTTCACACCCGGGCACTGCTCTCCTCCTCATCCTGGCTACCCTCACAGAGCCCAGAATGAACCCAAGGAGCTTCCACTGCACCAAGAGGCTTCACTGTTAGCGCTGGATGCCCTCTGCACGCTGTGCCTGCAGAGAGCCAGCCTGTGCCGGGGTCAGGGAGCCTGTGCCGGGGTCAGGGAGCCTGTGCTGGGATTTGGGTGATGCCTGGGGGTTGGTTGAAGTGCAGAGGTGGGCAGGGGCCTCCTGGCAGTGGCACAAGGGCACAGCCCAGTCCAGGACTCCTTGGGACCTCGCAGAGACAGCAAAGAGGAGATAACAACCCTCTAGGGCTCCAGAAATGAAACCATCCCTGGGGCTTGTCCAAAGCTGAACTTTTCTGTCTCCCCTGTGCTGATTTTAGGTGAAGGCTGGATGATGGCCTGGGGTGGTGACAGAACCCACACCAGGTGCTCCCAGAACCCCCTTGGAAAGCCACAGAGCAGCAGCTGCTGCAGGTCAGACCCCAGGGCTCTTGGCTCATCTCCTCAGAAGTCCCAGCTGGGTTTGGGAGGGATTCCCTGGTGGGCTTAGTGTGACAGGAGGGGACTCTGCTCCCAGGAGGAAGAGCTGCCCCAGACCCCTCCAGCCCAGGCTGGGGGGGAGGACAGGACTGGTAGAAAGCTCCACTGCTGTCAGTGACCAAAACCAGAATGAAGTAAAACAAAATCAGAAGATTGAGGGCAAAGAGGGAGGGGAAGGAAGGAAGCTGAGGGTTGAATTTCTTATCAATAGCTAATGATCAGTTTCTAGTAGCAGCCATCCTAGAGAAGCATCTGTGTAGAGCATCCCCACCAGCATCACCTCATCTGTGTAGCCACCAGGAAGTTTTCCAACCCCACCCCACCTGACCAGTCATTGACACGAAATGTTTGTGTGTAAGAAGTGGTTGAAGCTGTCACATGTCTGTGTCCCACCTCGGGGTGGGACCTGAGAAGGTATCTGAGAGATATTAACCCCTCCCTCCCCCCCACTTCTCCTACTCTGTGGTGCTGAGTGTTTGCTTGGTGTGTAATTCTGACCTGGAGCTTGGTGTAAATACTGTTTTTAGTACTGATGATGATGATGATGATTAATCTTATCAGAAACGTTGTGCTCATGAGCAGGAGTTCAGAACAAAGAGCAGCAGGACTGGTGTCACTTTCTGCAGGGGGCTGGGGAGGAGCTGGAGGCTGGGCTGGGGAGGGGGAGAGAGAAAACGAACCCAAACGCCGGGGTGGGATGGACGCCGGAGCAGGGAGCAGCTGGGTTGGGGGAGCTGGAGGCAGCTGAGTCCTGCGGGCAGGGCAGTGAGAGCAGGGATGGGGCTGCTCCTCAGGAAGGGCTGGGGGGAGGAGGAGAGGTGGAGCGCCGGCTCTGGTAGGTACTGACCTGAACCTTCTGCTGTGAGGGGAGCAGGGGAGAGCTGTGAGGGGCAGAGCTGTGAGGGGAGCAGGGGCAGAGCTGTGAGGGGAGCAGGGGCAGAGCTGAGCAGGGGAGAGCTGTGAGGGGAGCAGGGGAGAGCTGAGCAGGGGAGAGCTGTGAGGGGAGCAGGGGCAGAGCTGTGAGGGGAGCAGGGGCAGAGCTGTGAGGGGCAGAGCTGTGAGGGGAGCAGGGGCAGAGCTGTGAGGGGCAGAGCTGTGAGGGGAGCAGGGGCAGAGCTGAGCAGGGGCAGAGCTGTGAGGGGAGCAGGGGAGAGCTGAGCAGGGGAGAGCTGTGAGGGGAGCAGGGGAGAGCTGTGAGGGGAGCAGGGGCAGAGCTGTGAGGGGAGCAGGGGCAGAGCAGAGCAGGGGCAGAGCTGTGAGGGGAGCAGGAGGAGAGCTGAGCAGGGGCAGAGCTGTGAGGGGAGCAGGGAAGAGCAGCTGAGCAGGAGGAGAGCTGAGCAGGGGAGAGCTGTGAGGGGAGCAGGGGCAGAGCTGAGCAGGGGCAGAGCTGAGCAGGGGCAGAGCTGTGAGGGGAGCAGGGGCAGAGCTGAGCAGGGGAGAGGTGTGAGGAGCAGCTGTGAGATTCGGTGTGTGCTGGTGGAGGGCACTCAGTGGCAGGTGGTGCTGGGTGCAGCCATCCTCCCCAACAGCTACTGACCCTCTGGACTCAGCTCCTACCTGGATCTCCCACCTCAGTCCTCTGTGCCACCCCGTGCCAGCTCCCCTGGCCAGCCCAGCCCGCGCCTGGGGATTTATTCCCGCAGCAGCTTTGCCTGGCAAAACAAATCCCAGGGGAAGGGCAGGGAGAGGCCCAGCACGAGGTGCTTGTGCAGGGGTGAGCACTGGGGAGCTGGTTTTGATGCCCTCCCTCGGGTGGGTGCTGAGGGCCAGGGGGCCTGGCTGGGAATCCTCTTGTGTGCAGGGTCAGGGGAGCAGGGAGGTGCAGGGAGGGCTCTGCAGTGGCAAGGACACCACCTCCTCCGTGGGGCCAAGGTGCTTCAGGTGTGGCAGGGCTGGTGCTTGCCTGGTGCAGATGAGTGCAGGGCTGGTGAGGAGCTCGGTGCCAGGGGCTGCCAGCAGGGCCATGTGTGAGTGCTGGGGCTGCCTGGGGCAGGGCTGTCCACCCATCCACTGCCCCCACGGCGCTGAGCCCAGCCTGCCTTCCTTCCCTGGGGTTTGCTGATGGTTGTGTGCAGCAGCATCCTTCATGCCTTGAGACTAATTAAGTATCCTCATTAGCATCCTTACTGCCCCAGCCTCCCTCGTTCCTGGACCATTCCCACACATCCGTGGTCAGGGGCACAGCTTTGCAACCCCTCCCTCCCCCCCAGGATTCCCAAAGCCACCTTCCCTCTGGCAGGGCTTGAAGTGCTTCATTGATTCCCATAGGTGCTCATGGCTCAGGCTTGGGAAGGACAGTGACCAGCCCCAGCTCTGCAGCAGCTGGTGGCCACGAGGCTTTGTACCTGGCAGGGAAGAGCATCCTTGGCCTGGCCAGCAGCAGCCCTGCCTGCACCGTGGCTGTTAGCAGGTGTGGGAGGGAGGCAAGGTGAGATGGTGACTTCTAGGTGCTTGCAAACACCTTCCCAAGAGCTGTGCCCTTTGAGAAGGGCAGAGCTGAAGCTGAATAGGATCCCAGCTGGCACTGGTCTCAGGGGGTGAGGGCTGGGACCACCAGCCTCGAATCCCAGATTAAAGCTCTGCACTGATGGGATCCCTCAGAACCACACAGTGGTAGGGGTTGGAAAGGACCTCTGGAGAGCATCGAGTCCAACCCCCTGCCAGAGCAGGAGACCCCCTACAGCCATGGCTCTGTCCATGCTGCAGGCTCCTCAGACTGCTTCTGGACCAAGCCTGGTCCTTGCCTCATTCCAAACCCTTCACTCCTCCCCCAGCCCTTCGAGTTGACCCTCTAGGGCTGGTGGCAGTTCACACTTGCATGCATCCTACCTTGGGGGGTAGGTCTGTATGGCTGCTCCCTTCCAAATGTAACCTGCAGCTTGCTTGCTTTGGCTCAGCCCTGGCTCTGCAAAGCCAGGCTCAGGGGCTTGGCTTCATCCCCTTCCTGCTGCTTCCCTTCCCTCCTTCCTTCCCTCTTCCCTTCCCTCCCCGGCAGTGGCTGTGCACTTGGCTGTGCACAGGGGAACCATCGATGCACATCCACTCTTCAACCACTCCAAACGAGTCAGGGAATGGCTGATTACGGTGCTAGAGACTCCTTCCCCTCCGTGCTGGGGAGGAGGTGGCTTAGCCAGACCAGTCCCCTCCTCCTCTGCAGTCAGTTCTCTTCAAAGCAGAAGAGAGACACTGCCCAACGCCTCTGCTTGGCTGCTCCCTGCTCTCCAAGGGGCAGGGAGGCAGCTGCCCCCCAGCCTGCTGCGGGGATGGTGGGAGCCGAGAGCGGGGGGCACCTCAGCCCTGGCATCCCCCATCCCTCCTCTCCCCCCATCCCATGCCCAGGGGGCACCAACGCTCCCCTGCCCCCTGGGGACCACTGGCCTCCACCCTCTCTGAAGATGGAAAGTACCAAGGCACCAACTCCTGGTACTCAGCCTTCCCCCCCAGGAGGAACAGACCGGCCCTAGGGCTGCAGGCAGAGGTTTGGAAGGTGACTGAAGCGTGGCTGAGCTGTACCCCCCCCAGGGCTCAGCACCCCTGGGCAGGATTCACTCCTCTGAGCCCCAGCCCAGGCTGGATGGGAGCTGGCAGAGTGGTGGTGGCAGGGCTTCCCATCACTGAGCTAGAGCCTTGGGAGGGGGTCCCTGGGGGCTGCTAGCGTGCATTTCATTGTCCACTCGAGGTTGTTGTTGTGCAAAAGAAACAAATAAGGAAGAGGATTAAAAAGACACAAAACCAAAACCCACGATCAAAAAAGAAGTGAGAATGGTAAAAAAAGGTTCCAAATGTTGCAAGGCCTAAAGCTGGCGTGAGGCCAGGTGCCAGTCCCTCTCCAGCAACGGGTGGGGTTTAGTTCTGAGGCTTCTCTTTGTATTGTGAGACTCCCAATAAAAATGCATTTAACGACTGATGAACTGCATCCAGTGCTAGCAAACAGCATTCAGCTGACCCGAAAGGTGGAAACGGCAGCGGCCTGCAGCAGCTCTCTGCCGCCGCAGGGCTCTGCAGCCAGCGGGAAGGCGCCACGGACCTGCAGCTTATCGCCGCTCCCAGAGGGGGACACCCCCACCCCCACCCCCCAGAAGGCAGTGAGATGCTGGGCTGAGGGCACTGCTGCCCTGCCCTGGGCTGGGAAGGGAAGGGAAGGCAAGCAAAGTGCTGCCAGGGGAAGAGCCAAAAGAGTCATCAGAGAATGGCAGCCACAGTAACTCCAGCCATGGAAGTCACCTCAGCTGCTGTGAGAGCACCCCAGGGTCTGCTGCTGTGAGAGCACCCCAGGGTCTGCTGCTGCGAGAGCACCCCAGGGTCTGCTGCTGCGAGAGCACCCCAGGGTCTGCTGCTGTGAGAGCACCCCAGGGTCTGCTGCTGTGAGAGCACCCCAGGGTCTGCTGCTGTGAGAGCACCCCAGGGTCTGCTGCTGCGAGAGCACCCCAGGGTCTGCTGCTGCAAGAGCACCCCAGGGTCTGCTGCTGTGAGAGCACCCCAGGGTCTGCTGCTGCGAGAGCACCCCAGGGTCTGCTGCTGCAAGTGCACCCCAGGGTCTGCTGCTGCAAGTGCACCCCAGGGTCTGCTGCTGCAAGAGCACCCCAGGGTCTGCTGCTGCAAGAGCACCCCAGGGTCTGCTGCTGTGAGAGCACCCCAGGGTCTGCTGCTGCGAGAGCACCCCAGGGTCTGCTGCTGCGAGAGCACCCCAGGGTCTGCTGCTGTGAGAGCACCCCAGGGTCTGCTGCTGCAAGAGCACCCCAGGGTCTGCTGCTGTGAGAGCACCCCAGGGTCTGCTGAAGGGTCTGCTGAAGGAGCTTTGCTTCCTCCTCCACCCCCCACCCCTGCACGGTGGTGAGGAGGAGCAGGGTCGTGGTGAGGAGGAGCAGGGTCGTGGTGAGGAGCAGGGTCGTGGCTCCCCAGGAAAGGCTCTGGCAGATGTTGCATGGTCAGAGCCCCTGAATCGCACCCTTGGGGTCAGGCACACAGAATCAGCCCCCAGACAGCTGCAGTTTGTTGGAGCAGGCTGCCCGGGGAGGTGGTGGAGTCCCCGGCCCTGGAGGTGCTCAGGACCTGTGGCTGTGGCACCTGGGGACGTGGCTTAGTGGCTCAGCTGGATGGCTGGGCTCGAGGGTCTCAGGGCTCTTCCAACCCAGAGAGCCCCAGGGTTCTCTGAGCTCAGGGCAGGGTGGTCTGTAGCCCGCGGGGACTCCCAAGGGGAGGGTGCTCAGCTAGCTCCTGACTGCTGTGGAGAGGGGACCTCAGCTTGGGTGAGAGAAGCTGAGCCAGGGGAGGGCAGGAGGGGGGAGGCTTTCCTTCCATGGGGAGGCAGTGCTGGGGGCCTCACTCCTACTGACAAGGGCCTCTAGGAACGTGGGAGGGAATGGACTGAAGCTGGGAGAGGGGAGATTGAGTCTGGAGATTAGGAAGAAATCCTTTGCAGTGAAGGGTGGCGAGGCCCTGGCACAGGCTGCCCAGGGAGGCTGTGGCTGCCTCCTCCCTGGAGGTGTTCAGGGCCAGGCTGGATGAGGCCCTGAGCATCCTGGGCTGGGGGGAGGTGTCCCTGCCCATGGGTTGGAACTGGATGATCTTCAAGGTCTCTTCCAACCCAAACCATTCTGTGAATCACTGCTGGGGTTGTCACCACAGCACCGGCTGAGCAGCTGCCCAGAGAGGCTGTGGAGTCTCCTTCTGTGCAGAGCTTCCAACCCCCCCCAGGGCACTGTGCCCCTGGGCAGGCTCTGTGGGAGCCCTGCTGGAGCAGGGGCTGGGCTGGGTGATCCCCAGGGGTCCTTTCCAGCCCTACCATGCTGGGATGCTCTTCCCAGGTGTGTGCAGGGTGCTGCTGCCCTCACAAGCAGGAACTCTGCTCTGGAGCATGACCTTCCTGGCTGCAGAGACAGCCAACAGCAAGCTGCCAGCGCTGCAGCCTGCACTCTTCCCCCACCACAGACCATCAAGCCTGGCCTTGAACACTGGGGGTAGTAAAGCAACCTCTGCCTTTGCCCTAGGGACAGGCAGAGAGCCTCTGCGCCACGGAATTCAGGGGATGAGACCAAGAGGGCTTCATAGAAAGGGTTGGCTTGGAAGGGACCTTCAAGCTCCTCCAGCTCCAGCCCCCCTGCCGTGGGCAGGGACCCCTCCCCCCAGCACAGGCTGCTCAACCTCATCCAGCCTGGCCCTGAGCACCTCCAGGCAGGGGACAGCCAGAGCCTCCCTGGGCAGCCTGTGCCAGAGTCTCAGCACCTGCACTGGAACCGCACAGAGGCAGGGTCCCGAGGAGGCCACTCAGGATCCGGGGGGGCATGGGGGTGTGCATACAGGGGACCCGGGGGTCATGCAGGGTCCCGAGGAGGCCACTCAGGATCCGGGGGGGCATGGGGGTGTGCATACAGGGGACCCGGGGGTCATGCAGGGTCCCGAGGAGGCCACTCAGGATCCAGGGCTGGGGATGTGCATAGAGGGGACCCGGGGGGACCATGCAGGAGACCCAGGGGGGGTCACACAAGGTCCCGAGAAGGCCACTCAGGATCGGGGGGTCTGGGGGTGTGCATGCAGCAGACTCAGGATCCGGGGGGGGGGGGGCTTGGGAGGGGGTGGTGGGGGGCAGGGGGTGTGCATAGAGGGGACCCAGGGGGGGTCATGCAGGGTCCCGAGGAGGCCACTCAGGATCCAGGGCTGGGGATGTGCACAGAGGGGACCCAGGGGGACCATGCAGGAGACCCAGGGGGGTCACACAAGGTCCCGAGAAGGCCACTCAGGATCGGGGGGTCTGGGGGTGTGCATGCAGCAGACTCAGGATCCGGGGGGGGGGGCTTGGGAGGGGGTGGTGGGGGCAGGGGGTGTGCATAGAGGGGACCCGGGGGGGGGGCCACGCAGGAGACCCCAGGGGGGGGTCATGCAGGGTCCCGAGGAGGCCGCTCAGGCTCCGGGGGGGGGGGGGGCCGTGGGGGGGTGCATACAGCAGACCCGGGGGGGAGAGGGAGGGGGGACACGCGAGCCTCGGCGGCTCCTCCTCGCCCCCTCCCCAGCAGCCGCGGCAGCAGCCCCCGGGCGCGCTCCCCCCGCGCCGCCGCTCGCCGCGCATGCGCGCCGCGCGCTCCCGGTCCCTATTTCCCGGGCAGTTGGGGCCGCGCCGGCCCCGCCAAATAAGTCCCGGGAGCCGCCGCCGGGGCCCTGCTGCGCCTGCGCGGGGGGCGCCCGCGGCTCCCCCCCCGGCTCCCCCCTCCCCGCGCACACCCCTCGCCCTGCCGGCTTCCCTTCCCTCCCCTCCCCGCAGCCCGCCGCCGCCAGCCGAGCCGGGCGCGGGGCAGCGGCCGCCGGGGCCGAGGTAAGTGGCGCGGCCGCGCGCGCCGCGGGGCCTGCCGCCGCTCCCTGCCCGCGCGCCGCACGCGCCGTCCGGCCGGCGGGTCCCCGCGGAGCGTCAGGACGTTACGGCAGCGGCAGGAGACGGCGGCGGCGCCCGGCCGGCCCCCGCCGGCCCCCCCCCCCCCCCCCCCCCCCCCTTCCTCCTCCTCCTCCTCCCCCCCTCCCGCCTCCCCTCCCCTCCCGCGCGCCCGCCGCCGCCAGCGGGAGCGCGCCCACGCCTGCCCCCCGCTCCCCTTTCTCTGCCGCCCCCCCTCCCCGTTCCCGCCGGCGGGAGCGCGCACGGTGTGGGGGGCGGCTGAGGGGGTACCCTGGGCCTGCCTGCGTGGGGCCACGCGGAGTGTAGGCAGCTGCCCCCACACCCCCCCCGCAATGAGGAGGCGGCCCCCCGTGCGACCCCCCCCCCAACCTCCCCCCCGTGCGCCCCCCCCCAACCTCCCCCCCCGTTGCGACCCCCCCCAACCTCCCCCCCGTGCGACCCCCCCCCAACCTCCCCCCCCGTGCGACCCCCCCCTAACCTCCCCCCCGTGCGACCCCCCCTAACCTCCCCCCCTAGCCTCCCCCCCGTGCGACCCCCCCCAACCTCCCCCCCCGTGCGACCCCCCCCAACCTCCCCCCCGTGCGACCCCCCCTAACCTCCCCCCCGTGCGACCCCCCCCGTGCGACCCCCCCCTAACCTCCCCCCCGTGCGACCCCCCCCAACCTTCCCCCCGTGCGACCCCCCCCAACCTTCCCCCCGTGCGACCCCCCCAACCTTCCCCCCGTGCGACCCCCCCCAACCTCCCCCCCGTGCGACCCCCCCCAACCTCCCCCCCCGTGCGACCCCCCCCCCAACCTCCCCCCGTGCGACCCCCCCCCTACCCCCCACAGCAACACCCCCCTACCCTCTCCCCCACCCCCACCGCAACACCCCCCCCCCCCGTGTACCCTCCCCCACTCCCAGCATGGCAGAACCCCTCGCGAATCATCCCCGTGTGACCCTCTCCTCAGTCCCTCCTTGTGACACACCCCCACCCCCCCCTGCTCCCCTGGAGCCCACCCCCAGCATGAGAGACTCCCCCTACCCCCCCCATGACCCCCACCCCCCCTGCTCCCCTGGAGCCCACCCCCAGCATGAGAGACACCCCCCACCCCCCCCCATGACCCCCCTCCTCAGCTCCCCCTGGAGCCCACCCCACCCGCAGGTGGAGCCCCCCCCGTGGGACCCCTCCTTCCTTAACCCCTCCATGTGATCTCCCCCTTGGCTTCCATCTGACCCCTCCCCACCTCCCCTCCCTGCACCCCATTCCCATGTACCCCCCCGTCCAACCTGCCCCCATCTGTGCAGCCAGACCCCCCCATGTGTGCCCCTTCGTGCCCCCCTGTGCTGGATTTTGTGTGCCCCCTCCATGCCCCTCTGTTGCTTGCTGCACCCAGTGCCCCCCCCCCGTGCCGCAGTGCCCCCCCCTTGCTGTCAGTGCACCCCAAACCCCCTCCCCAGTGAAGCACCAGTCAGTGTTTACCTTTTTTGACCCACCTCCCCCCAAATCTGCCCTGGGGCTGCTCAGGGACCTCTGAGGTGACCTGAGAGGACCTTTCTAGGATGCACCAAGCCTTGGTAGAACTGGGGGGGGGGTTGGGGGGCTCCCCAGCAGCCCCTGGCCCACTCCAGCCACCCCACAGCTGCTGGGGGCTCCTGTGAGGCAGCTGGGGCAGGGCAGGGGCTGTGCCCCCATGCTGGGCTCTGGGCAGGCTGCACCTCCAGCCCCTGGGGTCAGCTGGGGGCTCCTCGCTCCCAGGAGGGCTCTGAGGGCTGAGCAGGTCCGGAGGAGGCCAACAGAGCTGGGGAGGAGCAGCTGGGGGGGCTGGGGGTGCCCAGCCTGGGGAAGAGGAGGCTGGAGCCAGGTGGGGCTTGGGCTCTGCTGCCAAGGAGCAATCAGCAGGACAGGAGGAAGCAGCCTCAGGCTGCCCCAGGGGAGTGTAGGTTGGCCCTGAGGAACCATTTCTGCCCCGTGGTGAAGCCCTGGGCAGGCTGCCCTGGCACTGCGGGCACTCAGGGAGGGGTCTGTGGGCACCTGGCCCCCAGTGCAGTGTCCTCCTACAGCCCAGCCCTGGGCTGATCCCCAGGGGCAGGAGGGGATTCTGCCCCTCTGCTCCTCTCTGCTGAGACCTCCCTGCAGGGCTGGGGCAGCTCTGGAGCCCTCAGCACGGGCAGGGACCTGGGGGAGCAGGGCCAGGGGAGGCCTCAGCAGTGCGGGGAGGGAAACTCCTGGCAAGCAGAGATGGGACAGGAGGAGGTCTTGAGAGTGAGGCTGGGGAGAGCCTGGCACAGGCTGCCCAGGGAGGCTGTGGCTGCCTCCTGCCTGGAGGTGCTCAGGGCCAGGCTGGATGAGGCCTGGAGCAGCCTGGGCTGGGGCTGGCTGATCCTCAAGGTCCCTTCCAACACAACCCAGTCCATGAGCTCTGTGACAGGAGCTGGCAGGAGGGGAGGGGGATGCTGTCCCACCCTGTGCTGTGTGTGTGGAGAGGCAGCTGGGGATGAAGTGCAGCCATGGGAGGATGCTGCTGGCTCTTGGGGGTCCCTGCAGCTTTTGGCCTTCTCCCCTGGC
The DNA here is from genome assembly GCF_026170545.1 of Melanerpes formicivorus. Classification (NCBI taxonomy): domain Eukaryota; kingdom Metazoa; phylum Chordata; class Aves; order Piciformes; family Picidae; genus Melanerpes; species Melanerpes formicivorus. The sequence goes on along the minus strand of NW_027142371.1, from coordinate 15,042,159 downwards.
TCCCTTGGCTGTGGGACATGGCCTGGCAGGGGGGGCGCTGGGGCTGGTGCTGAGGGAGGTCTCCAATCTGCTGCTGCTGCCTTGGGTGCATTCCTGGGAGCAGCCTGCAGCATCCCCTGGCTTCTGCAGCCCTGCAGCACCTTTGGTGCCTGGGATGGAGGTGAGCTGGGTCCCTGCTGCTGCAGTGCAGGGGGCAGGGGCAGGGCTGAGCTCCCCCTGGGGCAGGGCCAGGGCTGAGCCCCCCTGGGGCAGGGCTGAGCTCCCCCTGGGGCAGGGGCAGGGCTGAGCTGCTCAGGCACCCTGAGAGCCCTCTGGCAAAGAGCCTTTGGAAGGCCACTTTCAAACTGAGTGTCTCCAAAGAGCTCCTGGTGACCCCAGGGCCATCATCTTACTTCCCCTCTCACCTCCCACTCTGCCCCTTGCCCCCCACCCCCCAGTCCCTTCCCCCCTCTGCCTCGAGCTGCCCCTCGTCCCTCCCCTGGGGGTGGGGTGGTGATCTGCTCATCTCCTCAGGGGCCTGGCTTGCCCTCTGCCCCCTCTCTCCTCATCCTCCCCCTGCCCAGCCTGAGCCTCCTGCTGCTGTCTCCCCAGGCAGCTGCGAGCAGGGCCTGCTGCCCCCGGCCATGGCCACGCCGGACGTCAGCGTGCACATGGAGGAGGTGGTGGTGGTGACCACTCCTGATGGAGCAGTGGATGGAGGTGGTGTGGAGGAGGTGAAGACAGTGCTGGTCACCACCAACCTGTCCCAGCATGGGTAAGAGCTGGGGCTGGTGTACACCAGGACAGCCCTGGGACGAGCTCCCCCCCGGCTGCGGGCAGCTGGGCTGGGTTCATCCTCTGCATCACTCCTGCTGTGGGCACCTCAGTGGTGCCTGGGTGCCCTCAGTGGTGCCTGGGTGCCCTCAGTGGTGCCTGGGTGCCCTCAGTGGTGCCTGGGTGCCCTCAGTGGTGCCTGGGTGCCCTCAGTGGTGCCTGGGCGCCCTCAGTGGTGCCTGGGCGCCCTCTGGGCCCTCATCAGGTCCTCAGTGGCCTTCACAGCAGGGCCAGGGCAGTGGTTGTGGCTGGCTCTGGTGAGGCCACACCTCAGATGCTGGGTTCAGCTTTGGGGCCCTCAGTGTCCTGCTGGAACCTTGGCCTCTGTGCAGAGGGTAGCTGGGGGCTGACCTTCAGGAGTCCTGCTGTGTTCCCAGCACCTTCCTCTGCCTGGCCCTGGGGTGGCTGGGAGCTGCAGAGGCAGTGTGGCTTCCCCTGGTGCCTTCCTGCCACAGCTGGAGCTGCCTCAGCTCTTGCTGCTCTGGTTCCTCCCCCGGGGAGGCTGAGCAGCCACCCCCAGCAGTGCCCTGCCTCGGGCTGCTCCCCAGCAGGCTCCTGCCCTGCAGCTGCTGAGGGGAGGGCTGCTTTGAGCCTGCAGTTCCACCCCTGGAGCTCCAGGGTTAGGAGGCCAGGAGTTGCAAAGCAGTTCCTCCTGAACTTGGCTGTGCCAGTGGCACCATGGGTGGGACATGTGGCTGCCCCTGAGGCCCCAAGGCCTTCAGCACACAGCAGTCAGGGGCAGCAAAGCCCTCTGGGCTCATCCAGTCCAACCTTCAACCCAACACCCCCCTGGCCCCCACTGCCATGGCCACAGGCTTCATGCACAGCTCCAGGGATGGAGGCTCCAGCACCTCCAGGGCAGCCTGGGCCAGGCCCTGGCCACCCCTGCAGCAAAGGAGTTGTTCCTCACCCCCAACCTAAGCCTCCCCTGGTGCAGCCCCAGTCTGCTTCCTCTTGCTCACATCTTTCAAGCCACTCAGACTGGGCCAGGTCTCAGCTTTGTTGTCTCCTTGGGGCCTTTCTCAGGAGGTTTATCTGCTGAAGAGGGCCAGAAGTTGTCTTCCCTGCCCCTCCAGGAGCAGCTTGCTGTGATCCTTGGGCACCTTCCACAGCCCATGAGGATTAGAGCTGTGGTGCACAGGTTGGCTCCACAAGGAGGCTTCCCCCCTCGTGGGGGAGCATGGCCCAGATCCCCTCCCTGGACACCTCTCCACCTCTTGGGGCTCTCTGCACCCCAGGGAGAGCTGGCATGAGGAGCAGCAAGGCTGCAGGTGCTGGGCAGGAGCAGCTCTTGGGGGGAGGATGGAGGCAGCCAGCTGTGAGGCAACCTCTTGGGTGTGAGCAGTTGTGTGGGGTTCAGGTTGGATCCTGAGGGGCTGTGGCTCCTGCTGGGCTACCCCTGCTCCTGGGCCTGCCCCTGGGCTCTGTCAGACTCCTCTGTGGTGTGTTTGAAGCTCCCTGAGGTCCTGCTCCTGGGAGCTGTGTGCAGCAGAGGCTGTGCCCAGCCAGGCTCAGCATGCTCCACGTGTGCCTCATGGAGCAGCCTGCTCAGGCCAGGGGCTGGCAGTGACCCCTGAGTGAGCCATGCTGCCAGCCCCCCCAGCCAGCCCCCCCAGGCCCAGGCAGCTCCATGGGGCTGGCTGGAAGGGGCTGAGGCAGTGCTGGTGCTGCTGCTGTGGGGTCTCCCTCTCCCTGCAGGGGAAGGGAGCTGAGGCTCCCAAAGCAGAGCTGGCTGCTGGCTCTGGGGGGGCAGTGTGGCCTGGGTGGCTTGGAGGCAACAGCTGGGTGGGGGGCTGGGGGTGGGGCTGGCTCCTGCACAGGCCTTACCTCTGCCTCTGCCATGCTCTTCCCAGAGGTGACATAAATGAGGACACTCTGGAGACAGAGAATGCAGCTGCTGCAGCTGCTGCAGCCTTCACAGCCTCCACCCACCTGAAGGAAGCAGTCCTAGGTAGGTTCAGCCCCTGCTGCAGCCCTGCCAGCCCACCCCCCAGGCTGGCTCCAGCCTCTGCTGCTGCTGCCCAGGAGGCTCTGGGCCCTGCTGTGCAGAGCTGGGGGCTGCCCCAGGTGGCTTTTCTGCTGGGGGGGTCCCAGGGATGTTCTCCTGGGGATGTTCTCCTGGGGGTGCTCTCTTGGGGGGGATCAAGGTTGCTCTCCTTGTGCAGACTCTTTGGCTTGAGAAACCCGGGGGGGTGGGGAAGGGTTGGGGGAGGCTTGAGGAGCCCCCCACAGCTCCCCCCCACCCCCTGCAGTGTGCCTCAGCTGGCTGTGGGGCTGGGGCTGTGACTCATGTTTCTCTTTGGTCTGCCCCTGCCTCTCCTCCCTGTGAGAAGTGAAGATGGCTGAAGATGAGGACAGCTTGGAGGCAGAGATTGTCTACCCCATCACCTGCGGGGACAGCAAAGCCAACCTCATCTGGAGGAAGTTTGTCTGCCCTGGGATCAACGTGAAGTGTGTGCAGGTGAGGAGGGAGGCTCCCAGGGCTGGCCCTTCAGTGCCTCTGCTGGAGGCCTGCCTGCCCCCTCCTGCTCTGGGGGGGCTCTGCTAAGCTGCTTCCACAGCCTGGGGGGGAGGAGCACGTCCCTGGGGGGTGGTGCTGTGCCTGCTGGGCTGCCCAGCCAAGCTGAGTGCTCCCAGGTGATGTTAGCTCAGTTTGACCCCAGCCCTGGAGAGCTTGGGGCCTGGGGGCCCTTCCAGTCTGTGCCCAGTTTGAAGGCTGAGTGTGTGCTGAAGGCCAGGGGGGAGGACCCTCCTGAAGAGCCTCTGCCGGCCCCGGGCTGCTCTCTGCCTCCCTTCAGGGCCACAGCCCTGCTCTCAGCAGCCCTCTCTGGGCCTCAGCCTGCTGGGGGCATCTGAGGTGTGGCAGGCTGCCAGAGCTGAGCTGCTGAGGGTTTGCTGGTGCCCTGGCAGTGCTGGCTTAAGGCTTGGGCTGGATGAGGCCCTCCAAGGTCTCTGCTAGCCCAGCCCAGCGGCGCCTCAGGGCTGTGCTCTGCTGCCAGCCCCTGGCTCTGCTGCTGGCAGCCCCAGGGAGCTGGGCTCTGCTGCTGGCAGCCCCAGGGAGCTGGGCTCTGCTGCTGGCAGCCCCAGGGAGCTGGGCTCTGCTGCTGGCAGCCCCAGGGAGCTGGGCTCTGCTGCTGATGCTGCCCTTTGCTTCTGCAGTTTGATGATCACCTCATCAGCCCCAAGGAGTTCGTGCACTTGGCAGGGAAGTCGACCCTGAAGGACTGGAAGCGAGCGATCCGGATGAACGGCATCATGCTGAGGTCAGCTGGGGCTGGGGGCAGGGGGCAGGGGGCCCCAGCACAGCCCCTGCCCTGCTCTCAGAGCACAGCCCCTGCCCTGCTCCCTCCCTGGGGCTGGATGAGGCCCTGAGCAGCCTGTGCTGGGGGGAGGCAGGGGCTGGAGCTGGCTGATCCTGGAGGTCCCTTCCAAGCCAACCCCACTCTGGGTGATGCTTTCCTGGTGGGTCTGGGCCCTCAGCCTGCTGCCACCAGGCCAGGGCAGCTCTGGTGGCCACTGGAGCCCAGGCCTTGCTGTCTCCAGGTTCTCAGCACTGTGGAAGTCAGCCTGGTGGCCACCCCCCACCCCTCCCTCTGCAGCCCCTCTGCTCTGCAGCCCCTTCCCCCCATGCCATGGGTTTATTTAAGGCTCCTCTCTCTTCTCCAGTCTTAACCACACTAATTGAATTCTTCTCTGCTCTTCCTGAGCCACCAGCCTGAGCCTGGGATTTAATTAAGGCCTCTCTCTGCCTGTAGGCAGCAGAAAACCCAGCAGCTCCTTTCCCCCCCCCCCAGCAGCTCCTTCCTTCTTTCCCCCCCCCCAGCAGCTCCTTCCTTCTTTCCCCCCCCCCAGCAGCTCCTTCCTTCTTTCCCCCCCCCCAGCAGCTCCTTCCTTCTTTCCCCCCCCCAGCAGCTCCTTCCTTCCTTCCCCCCCCAGCAGCTGCCAGTGCTTTGTGCTCCCCTCCCTAGGTGACTTTGTCCTGCTGCTTCACTGCAGCCATCTCCCCCTCCTCCTTCCAAGCAGCTTTTGCCCCAGGGGGAGTTTGCATCCCAGGGCTTCTGCTTGGCTGAGGCTTGCAGGGGAGCAAAGCCTGCAGGGGAGTGAGTGAGGGCAGGGCCAGCCCCCCCAGCAGCCAGGCTGGGGAAGCTCAGCTGCCTGTGGGCCAGGAGAGGCTGGGGAGAGGCCACCCCCAGTGCTGCAGCCTCCTGGCCCTGAGCTGGGGGGGCCCTGAGCTGTGAGCCCCTGAGCTGGGGGGGCCCTGAGCTGGGCTCTCAGCCCCCTGCTGGGGCTCCCTGCTCTCCCTGACCTGCCTGGCCCTGGGCCTGCTGCCTGTCTTGCAGGAAGATCATGGACTCAGGGGAGTTGGATTTCTACCAGCACACCAAGGTCTGCTCCAACACCTGCAGGAGCACCAAAATCGACCTGACAGGAGCCAGGGTGTCCCTGACCAGCCAGACCTCCACTGAGTACATCCCACTGACTCCTGCTCCCACAGATGGTATGGACAGCCCTTCCTCCTCCTCTTCCTCACACCCTCAGCCAGCCCTTCCTCCTCCTCACAGCCCCAGAGTCCCCAGGTGCCATGGCTACCTCCAGGGACAGAGCCTGTGCCAGAGCCTCCCCAGCCTCCCTGGCAGAGCTCCCTCCTGATGTCCAGCCCAAACCTCCCCTGCTCCAGCTTCAAACCACTGCCTCTCCTCCTCTCCCCTCAGTCCCTCCCAGCCTGCAGCTCCCCTTCAGATACTGAACTGCAGCTCTGAGGTCTCCCTGGAGCCTCCTCCAGGCTGCACACCCCCAGCTCCCTCAGCCTGGCCTTGCAGTAGAGATTCTGCAGCCCCCTGAGCATCTTTGTGGCCTCCTCTGGGCCCTCTCCATCGGCTCCAGGTCCTGTCTGTGCTGAGGGCTCCAGAGCTGGGCACAGCCCTGCAGGGGAGGTCTGAGCAGAGCAGAGGGGCAGGGTCCCTCTCTCAGCAGCAGGGAGCAGGCAGGGCAGCAGCAGGGAGCAGGCAGGGCAGGGCAGCAGCAGGGAGCAGGCAGGGCAGGGCAGCAGCAGGGAGCAGGCAGGGCAGGGCAGCAGCAGGCAGTGCAGCAGCAGGGAGCAGGCAGTGCAGCAGCAGTCAGGGCAGTGCAGCAGCAGGCAGTGCAGCAGCAGGGCCTTGCCTCCCCCAGCAGCCAGCCCCAGGCAGGGCAGGGCTGGGGCTGGGTTTTTCCTTCTCTCTCCTTGCTGTTGGCTGCAGTGAATGGATCCCCTGCCACCATCACCATAGAGACCTGTGAGGATGCCAGCGACTGGAGCACCACCCTGGGAGGTAGGGCTGAGCACCCCCAGGGCAGGGCAGGGGGAGGAGGGGCAGGGAGGGAGGGGGAGGGCAGGGATTTGAGGCAGGATCTCTGCTGCTGCCCCTGGGGGGTCCAACTGTGGCATCCTCCTGGGATGGAGCTGGTCCTGAGCACTGAGAGCTTAAAGGGCTTGGGGTGGCTCTAGGGGAGCACCACCCTGGGCCTCAGAGGGGTCTGGAAAGGATTCTGACTCCCCTGGAGTGCTCTGAGCTGCAGCCAGGAGGTCTCTGCTTCCAGGGGACTCTTGGGCACCTCCCCTCCTGAGCTGAGCCCTGAAGTGGAGGGGGGGAAGGGCTCTCCTGGGCATCATTGCCCTGCCTCTGTGAGCCAGGCTGGGGAAAGCTTGTCCCCCACCCTCCCCTCCTCGGGGTGCACACCCAGCCCCCCACAGCCTGCAGCCCAGCAGGACACTGCTCTGGGCAGCCCCCAGGGCAGGGCAGCCCCCAGGGCAGGGCAGCCCCCAGGGCAGGGCAGCCCCCTCTGGGCACTGAGAGCTTCTCCCCTGCTGTCTCTCTGCAGAGGACACCTTTGCCTTCTGGAGAGGCCTGAAGGACATGGGGCTCCTGGAGGAGGTGATCCAGGAGTTCCACCAGGAGCTGCTGGAGACCATGAAGGGCCTGCAGCAGCGAGCCCAGGACCCCCCCCCTGCAGCTGGGCGGTGAGGAGCCTGGAGCAGGCTGCCAGCACCGGGGGGAGGGCTGGGGGGGAAGGGGTTGGAGCTGGAAAAGGGAGATTGGGCCTGGAAGCCACCCTCGGGGATCCTCCAGGGCTCTTGTGGCTGGGGGAAGGGCCCCAGGCTGCCATCCCAGAATTACCTCTTCCCTTTGCTCATTTGCCTGCCGGGAGCAGGGGAGGCCTGGAGCTGGGGGAGGGGAAGGGCAGGGCTGTTGGAGGGTCGTTGAGGCCCCTTGCCTGGCCTGGTCAGCCCTTCAGCACTGCACAGTGGGACCTAGGCACCCTCCCACTGCCCTGCCCCACGGTCCCTTGGGGAAGGACCAAGCTGAGCCTCCCCTGGCACTGCTTGAGGCCATTCCCTTTTGCTCCCTGGGAGCAGAGCCCAACCCCCCCTGGCTCCAGGCTCCTCTCAGGGGGGTGCAGAGAGCAAGGAGCTCTCCCTCAGCCTCCTCTTCCCCAGGCTGAGCAGCCCCAGCTTCCTCAGCTGCTCCTCCCCAGCCCTGCTCTCCAGACCCTTCCCAGCTTGGTTGTCCTCCCCTGGGCCTGCTCCAGCCCCCAGAGTCCTCCTTGGAGTGAGGAGCCCCAAGCTGACCCCAGGGCTGGAGCTGTGGCTTCACCAGTGCCCAGCACAGGACAATCCCTGCCCTGGCCACTGCTGGTCCAGGCCAGGCTGCTGCTGGCCTTGGCCATCCCTCAGTGCCACTGCTGGCTGCTCCCTGAGCAGCTCTTTGGCTGTGCCTGGGGACTCCTCGGGTGGCCTTCGCTCCCCAGCTGCTCTCTGCTGCCTCTGGGTCTGGCCCAGCGTGGGCTCAGCATCTGAGGTGGGATCTGGGTGGCTGGGATGACAGCACAGCCCCAGAGCCTGTGCCAGCAGGCTTCTTAGCAGGCCAGCTGAGGGTCCTGTGGCCACTGCTGCCCTCCTGCCCTCTCCCCTGGCTGCTGCTGCCTCCTGCTGCTGCCTTGCTGCAGCTCTGGGCTGCCTCAGCTGCTGCCCAGCTCCTCACCAGGCCGTGGGCACCGTCTGCAGGGCACTGTCCTCTCCTCACAGCTCTCTCTTGTCTCAAAGATGCTGTTCTACTCAACAATGTGGTGCAGAACTTCGGGATGCTGGACCTGGTGAAGAAGGTGCTGGCCAGCCACAAGTGCCAGATGGATCGCTCCCGGGAGCAGTACACCAGGGACCTGGCAGGTATGGCCCCGGGGCTCCCCCCAGGGCCAGGGGCTCCCCCCAGGGCCAGGGGCTCCCCCAGGGCCAGGGGCTCCCCCAGGGCCAGGGGCTCCCCCAGGGCCAGGGGCTGGCTGGCTGGGGAAGGCCGAAGGGGACCCCCAGAGCTCATCCAGTCCAACCCAGCCCCAGCCTGGCCACCAAACCCTGCCCCAGGTGCCATGGCCACAGCTTTCCTGAACCCCTCCAGCCATGGGGACTCCACCACCCCCCTGGGCAGCCTGGGCCAGGCCCTGAGCACTCTGGCAGCAAAGGAATTCTTCCTCCTCTCCAGCCTGAACCCTCCCCTGGCACAATGCAGGGTCTTGCCTGCCTCTGTCAGGGGCAGGGGAGGTTTGTGTTGAGGCTGAGAGGCTAAACCAGCTGTGGTGGGCCTGGGGGCTGGACAGGATGACCCTTGCTGGTCCTTCCCAGCCCAGTGCCATCTCTGGCTCTGGTTGCTGCTCCTCCAAGCACTGGCACCGTGCCTGGGAAGCTTCCCCCCGGTCCCAGCTGAGCCAGCCTGTTGCCCAGGGGGTGGCTGGGGCCCTGTGCATGCTGATCCTCAGGGGGAGGCTGGCCAGGGCAGGCTGCTGCGGGGGGGGAAGGATGTCCCTGCTCTGAGGGGGATGTCCCTGCCGGGGTGCCCGCGGGGGGTCCCTGCCGGGGGGATGTCCCTGCTCCGGGGGGGAGGTCCCTGCCGGGCCAACCCCCGGCCGTGTGTCGCCCCCGCAGCCCTGGAGCAGCAGTGCGACGAGCACCGCAAGAGAGCCAAGGAGCTGAAGCACAAATCGCAGCACCTCAACAACGTGCTCATGACGCTGACGCCGGTGCCGGTGCCCGCCCCGCTGAAGCGGCCGCGGCTCACCAGGGCCACCTCCGGGCCGGCCGCCCTCGCCTCGCAGGCGCTGCCGCCGGCGCCGCTGGCCGTGCCCCCCGGCCTGCCGCTCTCCCAGCTCGCCAGCCTGCCCCTCGGCAAGGTGGTCTCCGCGCTGCCGCCCTCGGTGCTGGGGAAGGGCCCGGCGCAGGCTGCCGCCGGCGGCGGCTCCCCGGCCTCGCCGCTGCTGGGGGGCTACACAGTGCTGGCCTCGGCCGGCTCCCCCTTCCCCGGCGCGGTGGAGATCCACCCGGACGCTCCCAACCTGACGGTGCTGAGCGCGGCGGCGGTGCCGGACGGCGGCACGGTGGTGAAGGTGGTGAGCCCCTTCCAGCTGCTGACGCTGCCGGGGCTGGGCACCGCCATCCAGAACGTGGCGCAGGTGGCTCCCTGCGGCGGCGCCGTGGTCGCCGTCCCCTCCGGCGCCCCCGAGGCGGGCGCGGGGGAGGAGCAGAGCGCGGCCGGCGCCGTGGAGGTGGCCGCGGCGGCCGAGGAGGTGGAGCAGAAGTGATGGAGCTGGGGGGGACTCGCCCGGAGGGACGCTGGCCCTGCTGCGGCCCCGCCGCGGGGGGAAGGAGGCTCGGAGCCGCTCCCGGGGGCCGGGAGGCGCAGGTCAGAGGGGAGGAGGAGGAGGCAAGGTGCCTGGAGAGAGGCCAAACTGCTCTGCCCTGCCTGGAGAAGAGAAGAAAACGAACTTCAGATGAAAACAAAGCTTATTTTTTTATAAAGCTGCCCTCCCCTGTGCTCCTGCAAGAGTTCTGCTCTGGCTTGTTGGCTCTGCCCCCCCGGCCAGCCCGGCGGCAGCTCCTGGCAGCAGTGGGCAGGAGCAGGGGCAGGGCAGGGAGAAGGCTGTCAGCAGGTGGAGAGCTCAGCAGGCACCGACCCAGCTGCTGAGGAGGGGTCTGGATGAGGTGCTGGAGCTGTGGCTGCTCCCTGCTCCTCCAGGAGATCCAGGGAGGGAGAGGAGTTCCTGACCTGCTGGTCCCTGGGCTGTGTGAGACCATCCCAAGCAGGAGGAGGAGGAGGCTGTGGCAGCCTGGGGCCAAGCCCCAGGGAGGTTGGCTTCTGCAGGAGCTCTCTGGCTGGGTGGCTTGCCCAGGTCTGCTGGGGAGGGAGGGAAGGAGGGGGCCAGGAAGAGCTGTCTAACCTGTGAGGACCTGGGGGCTTTCTCTAGTGGTCTCAGACTCCAACCTCTCCATTCCTTGGGGTTGTTTTTTAAGCAGACCATTGTCAGGCAAAGCCCTGGGGCTGAGGAGGTGGTGCCCTGGGGCTGAGGAGGTGGTGCCCTGGGGCTGTGGAGGTGATGCCCTGGGGCTGAGGAGGTGGTGCCCTGGGGCTGAGGAGGTTGGTGCCCTGGGGCTGAGGAGGTTGGTGCCCTGGGGCTGTGGAGGTGATGCCCTGGGGCTGAGGAGGTGGTGCCCTGGGGCTGAGGAGGTGGTGCCCTGGGGCTGTGGAGGTGATGCCCTGGGGCTGTGGAGGTGATGCCCTGGGGCTGAGGAGGTTGGTGCCCTGGGGCTGTGGAGGTGATGCCCTGGGGCTGAGGAGGTTGGTGCCCTGGGGCTGAGGAGGTTGGTGCCCTGGGGCTGTGGAGGTGATGCCCTGGGGCTGAGGAGGTGGTGCCCTGGGGCTGAGGAGGTGGTGCCCTGGGGCTGTGGAGGTTGGTGCCCTGGGGCTGTGGAGGTTGGTGCCCTGGGGCTGAGGAGGTTGGTGCCCTGGGGCTGAGGAGGTGCCCTGGGGTTAGCTGGAGGAGCTGCTTGTGCTTGCTGAGGACCTGGTGCAGGAGCAGGCCAGGGCCCAGCACCTGCCCAGCTGCTGCCCTGCCCTCCCTGCTGGCTTGGAGCAGCCATGCTGCAGGGGGTGGTCAGAGCCCCCTTGCCAGTGCCCCAGGGAGTGTGCAGGTGGTGCCAGCCTCTCCTGGGGCACAGGGGGGCTGTGTGGCTGCAGCCATGCTCTGGAGGGGGCAGGGGCTGGGGGCTGCTCTGGCACAGCCACAGGCCAGAGCCATCAGCCAATAAATATTTTTTTGGAGAGCTGCTGGGTTGTGCTTTCTGTGTCTGCTTGGCAGGGGAGGCTGAGCCACAGCCCCAGGCTGGGGGGAGTGGGAGGCATCTTTGGGCATCATCCAGCCCAGCCCAGCTCCTCAAGCCGTGGAGAGAGAGGTGGTGCTGAGGGCCATGGCTTGGTGGTGCCCTGGCAGGGCTGGGGTGAGGGTTGGGCTCTGTGGTCTTGAGAGAGTCTCTTCCAGTGCAGATGATTCTGTGGCTCTCTCAAGTAACCAAACTCTGGACTTGGGTGGGAAGGGAACCAGAAGCAGAGCAGGATCCTGCCCCAGGGAGTCAGGAGTAGATGTGGGACAGCCCCAGGAGGAGAGCTCAGCATTGGTCTCTCCTCCCAAGAAGCAAGCAAGAGGTTGAGGGCCTCGAGTTGCCCCAGGGGAGGTTCAGCTTGGACAGGAGGAGCAACTTCTTCCCCTCCAGGGTTGTCCAGGCCTGGCCCAGGCTGCCCAGGGCAGTGGTGGAGTCCCTGGAGGGGTTTCAGAGCTGTGGTGCTGAGGGCCATGGTCTGGGGGTGCCCTGGCAGTGCTGGCCAGCTGCAAAGGTCTCTTCCAGCCAGTGTGGCTCTGTGGTGGTTGGCCCTGCCCCATGGCAGCAGAGGGCTGGAGGCTGTGTCCATTTCCCAGTCCCTTGTTGCCTGCAGGGTCATGGATCAGAGCCCTCCAGTGCTGTGGGGCACAGCCCCAGTGACACCATTCAGCCCACCCAGGGTGACCTAATTCTGCCTCTTCCCCCAGAGCAGCTCCTGCCAGCCTTGGCCTGGGGGCGGAATGGGGGGAGGGTGATGCAGCCTGCACCACAATCTGCATCCTGAGGCGGTGCAGGGAGGGTGGTGAGGCTGTCCCTGAGCTCCGGGGGTGGTGCAGGGGTGGAGGTGGTGCAGGGGTGGAGGTGGTGCAGGGGTGGAGGTGAGGCTGTCCCTGAGCTCCGGGGGTGGTGCAGGGGTGGGGGTGATGGTGCAGGGGTGGGGGTGAGGCTGTCTCTGAGCTCCTGAGGTGGTGCAGGGGTGGTGAGGCTGTCCCTGAGCTCCTGAGCTGGTGCAGGGATGCTGGGGGAGCTGTCCCTGGGCTCCTGGCCTTTGCTCTCAATGCCATCTCCACCTCCAGCCTGGAAAAGCTGCTGGCAGTGATGGTGCTGAGCAGAGCTGGGGAGTCCCCAGCACAGGCAGAGTGTCCCCAGGGCTGCTCTCAGAGGTGGCTCCACAGCCTGGAGCTGCCTGGGGGGGCCCAGGCTGCAGCCAGTGCTGCTAAGAGCAGCTCCAGGAGCTGTCTGGAGGAGCCTTGAATGCAGCCAGGAAGGGCAATGATTTCTTCCCCCCAGGGCTTTATGCTGAGCTGAGTCTTGGCCAAGCCTGAGCTGGGGCCACAGCTGGTGAGGAGTCACAGAACCAAAACGGTTTGGCTTGGACAGGACCTTTAAGCTCCTCCAGTCCAACCCTCCTCTGTCTCTGCCAAGCTTGGTGCTAAGCCGTGGCCCTCAGCACCACATCTCCCTGGCTTTGCAAGGCCTCCAGGGATGGGGATTCAGCCTGGGCCAGCCTTTGAAAACCTTTGAGTGAGGAAATTCCTTCTAAGGTCCAACCCAAACCTGCCCTGGGGCAGCTTGGGGCCATTTCCTCTTGCCTGCCTCTTACCTGGAAGGGCCCAGCCCCCACCTGGCCCCAGCCTCGTCTCAGGGGGCTGTAGGGAGCCAGAAGCTTTCCCCTCAGCCTCCTTTGCTCCAGTCCTGCCCAGTCCAAGGCTTTCCCCCCCCGGGCTGCCCATTAAGGTACCGCAGGGCCACCGTCAGCCTGGCAGGCAGAGGGCTGTGAGCAGCCTGAGCCCCTGCTTGCCTCTCCAGCAGGAGCAGCAGTGTGGAGCTGGACCCAGGGGTAAGTTTTTAGCCCAAAGCCTTCACTCCCACGCCGTGCAGGTGAGTGAGGGGCTGGCCACAGGGACCCCTCCCCCCCCAGCGATGGGGCTGGAAAGTGTTGGTGAGTTTGCCCAGCCCTGGAGAGCTCTGTGCTGAGCACCCTGCCCGGGGCACAGCCTCCCGGGCTGGCCAGCTGGCTTCAGGGGGGTTGAGAGAAGAGGGCCAGGTTGGAACTGGGGGAGGGGGCTGCAGGGACCTGCTGGCTCCTCTTTCAAGCCGAGTGTGAGGTGTTTGTGGCATCTCCACGCTGCTCTGAGGGGTGCTGGGAGCGTGGTGGTGGGCAGCAAGTGGCCCAAGTCCCCTGCCCCTCCTGCCAGCTCGCTGCCCCAGCCCCACACACCTGGCCCTGGCACAATGGGTCCTGTCACCTGGGAAGCATTCCTGCTGTGGGTGTACTTTGTCCTGCAAAACAACACTCCCTGGGGGTGTAAACACCTCCCTGAGCAATAAAGCTCTGCAGGCACCTCGGGGGCAGCTGGGCAGGGAGGTGCTGGTGGGGCAGCCCTGTCCCCCCCAGAGACAACAGCTGGGATGCTCTGCCTGGCTGCTTTGCTCCCAGGGTGGTTGTGCAGCTCCTCTTTGTGCCATGCTGCTTCCCTGCTCTTCCCTGGGCGCTGGCAGGGCTGGGGGTGACTTGTGGCAGGGTTGGAGTTGAGGCTTGGGAGGAACAAGCAAGGAGCAGTCACCTACAGCAAGCTGTGAGGGGAGGCTGGCAGCTGGTGTGTGGGTAACTGGTCTTGGCCCAGCAAGGATGAGGCCACAGAGGCTTGGGGAGGATTCCTTGGCCAAGGGCAAAGTGCTGTGGTGCTTGTGGTTGGTTTATCTCCTGGTTCTTCAGCCCTGGCTCCAGCAGAGGTGGTGAAGCCTCTCATGGGGAGCACATCCCCCATGTGGGCCAGGCTGTCCCCACAGTGCTGCCAGCAGCACCCACAGCTGGGGCTCTGTGCTGGGCACCCCATGGGCTGGGGTAGGCTGCCAGGGCTGAGGGGGGTTCAGGCACCCCACATCTGGAGTATGAGGATGAATCCCAAGGGGTCAGCTCACTGTGTGAGCCTGGGGGCCCTGCAGCAGGGCTGGGGACTTGGTGCCCACCGGTGCCCATGCTGCCAGCCCAGTGCTGCCAGCAGCTGCCTTGCTGGGGTTCCCTTTGGTGCTCAGCTGTGTTCCCTCCCTGGCAGGGGGCTGGGCAGCACCCCGTGGGGAGCCCAGGGCTGTGCTGGGTGTGGAGGACTCCAATCCAGCCAGGGATTACATAAGGGCTGCAGATGACTCATGCCAAGGCCTTGTTTCTCCCCGGGTTGGGTGGTGATGGAGGCACAGCCTCCTGTGCCTTCTCCTGCAGGCTCCACAGCAGCAGCAGCGTCTGGGAAAGACCCAGGGAGGCTCCTGGCTGCCTGAGCATCCCTCTGGCAGCGTGGCCATGCCGTGGCCCTGCCAGGCTGCTGCCCACAGGCTGCCAGGGAGCAGGAGGCTGCTAGAACTTGCCAGTTTCTCAGTCCCTGGGCTGGGCTGGGGGTGTTAGCAGGGCAGGAGATGACCTTTGAGAGGGTCCCTTCCAACCTGATGCATTCTGTGATTCCTCTTTCCCTTCTCTCTTCAAAGCTGCAGTGCCAGCTCCAGGAGACATTGCTTTGCTCTGAGGGTGGTGGAACTCCAGAGCAGGTTGCCCAGGGAGGTGGTCAAGGTCCCTGCAGACATTCAAGGTCCCTGCAGACATTCAAGGTCAGGCTTGCTGGGACTCTGAGCCACCTGGGGGTGTCCCTGCTGACTGCAGGGGGCGGGCGGGGTTGGACAAGGTGAGCTCGGAAGGTCACTTCCCACCCAAACCAGGCTGGCAGCCCGTGCGATGCTCCAGCACCTCCCGGGGAAGGAGGCAGCGGCTCTCGGCTTCTCCCTGGAGGCTTCTGCGGCACACAAAAGGCAGCGAGGGCTGGGCCGGGCCGGGCTGGGGGAGTGGGGGCAGCAGCGGTGGCTTTGGGAGGACCACCCCCCACAGCCTCACCCATCGCACCAGGAAGGGAAACCGAAACCCGGAGCTCTCCGCGGAGCGTTTGTTTGTCTCAAAGCAGCAGATGCTGGGCTCGGCTCTTCCCCCACCCTGCTGCTGCTCTGCTGACGCAGCCTTGCTTCCTCCTCCTCCTCCTCCCTGCTCCGGGCTCGGGCAGAGGCTTCCTCGGCTCCGCCGACCACAGATTAAGTAACAGCAGAGCGCAGCTTCCCCTCTGCTTCTCCTCTCTCTTCCTCTGCCTTGTTTGCTGTTCTTTTGTGTCAGGAAGGCCAGAGGGAAGCTTTGTGTGAGCAATGGAAGCTCTGTGCTGGTGGAGCTGGAGGGGAAATTTCCCACCTGGAAAACTGGAGTGAAGCCTCCAGATGTCCTCCCCGAGGAAACTCCCAGCTGTGCCTCCTGGAAGATGTGAGGAAACCTCCAGCTCTGCCCCCGGGAAGGTCCAAGCAAAGCCTCACTTCCAGGGCTGCTCTGAGCCTGGCATCGCCCAGCCTGGCTCTGGCATCGCCCAGCCTGGCTCTGGCATCTTGGAGAGGGCTTTGTTTGTATTTCCCTGCTGTCTGCTGACAGCCTGGGCTGCTTGATGGGGTTCAGAGTCACTGCTGGGGGGGGAATGACAATTTCTGCCCTCAGGCAACATGAACCGGGGAGGATCTCCATCCCTGATGCACATCCCAGGGCTAGGGGCCAGGGCTGATGCCCTCCTGAGCTCTTTGGCCTGGCTGAGCCCCCCGTGATGCCCCAGCTGGTGATGCTTCTCATGGCAGCTGCAAGGGAAGGCCCGGGAAGGTCCTTGGGCAGGAAGGCTGAGTGAGGGCTCTGTGGGGTCAGCTCCTGCTGCTTGCTCAGCTCCTTGCTGGCACAACGTGGAGCAGAGGACCAGGCAGGTCTGGTGCTGGGGCTTTGGGGAGCACCCAGGTGAGTCTGCTGCCCATGGCTGGCTGATTCCCACAGCCACCCAGCACCCTGCTGGCATCCACCCAGCACCCACAAGCCTGGGCTGCCTGCACCCCCTCCCCAGTATGAGCCCTCCTTGGCTTTGGGGCTCTCTGGGGTGCTGCTGAGGGGGAGCTCTCTCACCTTGAGGGCCTCTGGGGTTGGGCTCCCTCTTAAGATGCCCAATGGGTGCAACCCCACAGCTGGAAGGTCAAGAACCTCCTTCCTCTTCCTCTTCCTCCTTCCTTCAGTGTTGACAAACATCAGAAGCCAGACACTGCCCCTCCCTCCCCCCTGCCCCCGCTGGGCTGGCTCTCACTTCCTCTTTTCTCCTCCTACTTCTTTCCAGGACAAACTTTTCCTTCCCTGGCTGCTGCTGGTGTTGTGTTGGGGACCTTCAGGGTGTCCCCCCCAGCACGAAGTGCTCGGCCCTCCGTGGGGGGATCTCACAGCCCTGCTGCCGGCAGGGAGGCTTTGCCTCTGTGCCGGCAGTGCCCCCCGGCCGCTGGCTGCCGAGGGGTGGTGGTTTGGGCTGGCTGTGCTCCAGGGCTTGCAGCTGGCTGCTGGCATGAAGATCATTTTATTAGGTGGGAAGAGTGAGGCCTGGCTGCCTCCAGCGCTGCATCCACCCTGGGGCTTGGTGCTTCCTGAAACTTCACCTCCAGGCTGGTGAGAGACAAGGAGCTGCTGCAGCTCCTCCGGTGTGCTCCTGGGGCTGGCTATGGGTTGCAGAATCCCAGCGTGGTAGGGTTGGAAAGGACCTCTGGGGATCATTCAGTCCAAGCCCTGCTCCAGCAGGGCACCCCCAGCAGCTTGCCCAGGAGCACAGTGCCCCGGGGGGGTTGGAAGCTCTCCATACCAGGAGACTCCACAACCTCTCTGGGCAGCCTGCCCCAGGGCTCTGAACTCTCCTGGATTAGAGGAACCTCCTGGGCTGGGGATGCTGAGGGCTCCCCACACCCTGAGTCTTGACAACTCCCTCACACTGCCTTGCTCAGAACCCTCCCAGCCTGGGCTGTGCTGAGGACCCCTCCCCAGACCGAGCCCCCCTCCCATGCCTGGGGCTGCTCATAATCCCTCCCATGCCTGGGGGGCTGAGGACTTCTCCACACCCTGGGTCTTGAATATTCATTCACACACTGGAGTGCTCAGAACCCTCCTCCCCTAGGTGCTGAGGATGAGGGTGAGCTGGGGGTTGGTTTCTCTTGGGTATTGGACTGTGGAACTCAGCAGGGCTTGGAATGGGAAACGAAAGTGATGCTGCCGGGGCGAAAGGAAAGCGGCGCCTGGCCACCACCCCCCCCCCCGGAAACCCTTTTTAAGCGGAGCCCGGCTGGCAGCGGAGCGAGGAACCCTGCCCGGGCCGGGCACCGCTGGCACTTGGTACCGCCGTTAGCACAGCCCGGAGCCGGTACCGCCGCTGCACCGGGACTGAGTGCGGGGACAGCCCCCGACCCTCGGCGGGTGAGCAGCGGGAACATCCCCGCCGCGACGAGGGGGACCGCGGGATGTCTCGTCTGGGGATGCAGGGGACAGGGGACTGGAGTGGGAAACTGGTACCCCCGGGGCTGGGGAGGGAGCACCCGGTGCTGGTCGGTGCGGGCAGCTCCGGCTTCCCCAGTCCCGGTTCTCCTTCCCCGCTGCCTCCCGGTGCCGGTACCGGCTCCCCCCCACCCCTGGTGCTTGCGGGAGGGGCGAGGCGGGGCTGCCGTGATGCAATTTCCGCGAAGTCCAGCCCCGGTTTGAATGCGGGGAGGCCCCAGAAACGAAACCACCGGCGGCGGCGGGTCCCTGGGTCCCCCCCCGATCTCCCGGGGCCCCGCCGGTCCCCTACGGTTGCAGCGGTGAGAGCGGCGCGGAGGGCTCCGGGGAGGGGGCAGGGGGTGCTCCCCGTTGCCCTGCAGCATATTTTTGGGGACCGCCCGCTGTGGGGGGGCTCCAGGGCGCTCCCTCCTCCTCTGCCCCCAGCCCAGCCTGCAGCATCCCTGCCCGTGCTGGGACAGCTCTTGGATGCGGCGGCAGGGGCAGGGGGCAGGGTGTGGGGTGCAAAGCGCCGGGCTGGAGGGCAGGGAGCAGCCCGGCTAGCAGGGGCACACGGTGCCATCTCCGGTGCCATGTCGCTGCCCTTCCCGCTGAGCTCCGGGGATGTGATCTGGGAGCTGCCAGCGAACTTTCCCTCGTTGGATGAAGCAAACGCAGGAGCTGGGGGTGCGGGTGCCTTGGGGGGCTGTGCACAACCCGGGAGGGGGGCTCCGTGCGTTGCCCACCGCTTCGGGCAGCAGTGTCACGGGTGGCACCTGGCAGGAATGTGCCAGCTCTCGGGGTGGAACTTGGAGTCAGCTGTTGGGAAAGGAGGAGCCCCAGAACTTCTGAGGGTGGTTTTGCCCAGGAGCAAAATACCGGAGGGGCTGCGGTGTGGGCGCAGGCAGCAGGGGCATGGCATCCATGGGGTGGCTCCTCTTTCACCCGTGCCAAGCCCTGCCGGCCAGCCTGGCTGCACCTCTCCCTGGCGGGGTGCTGGGGCACGTTGTGCTGGTCCTGCTCCGCTGCTCCCAGCAATTGCAACTCACAGCAAAACCTCCCAGGGTGGTCCAGTGCTGGGCCGGGACCGGTAAGTGGGGCATGGGGCTGTGATCCCCGGGGTGTGCCGCTGGCCTATCCCTGTCCCTGCAGAGGGCTGTCCCACATCTCCTGCTCCGATCGAGGGGCACTTGGCTTACTCCAGCGTAGCGCCGTTGCCTAATCTCCTGTTAATAATTAACGGAGGCAAGACCTGCCCCGAGGCTGCCTTCCTCCTGCTGGGCTGCCCTGGCAGAGGGGTGTGGAGCAGCAGGACTGGGCTGCGGGGGCATGATGAGCATTGTTCTGCTATGGTCATGCTTCCACTTGCTAGTTCCAGGGAAATGTGATTATCCCTGGCATCTGCACAGCCCTGCCAGCCGTCTGCCAGGGAGTGATGCTCAGAGGTACTGTGGCCTGGGCCTGACCTGAAGCATCTTCCTGAGCCTGGAGGAAATGCCACCAGTGAGGTGGTGGCTTGGGTTGGGTCAGTTTGGCTTGGGTTGGTGTTGTTTCACGTGCTTCAGTTTGGTTCTCTTTGGTTTGGTTTGGTTTGGTTTGGTTCAGTTCACTTTGGGTTGGGTTGGTTCACTCTGGGTCGATTTTGATTTGGCTGAGTTTGGTTTGATTCAGTTCACTTTGGTTTGATTTGGGTCAGTTTGGTTTGACTCAGTTCAGTTTGGTTTGAGCTGATTTGGTTCAGGTTGGTTTGGGTCAGTTTGGGTTGTTTAAATTGCTTCGGGTCAGTTTGGGTCAGTTCAGTTTGGTTTGCTTTGGCTCAGGGTGGTTTGGTTTGGCTGGCAGCAAGGCTGGTGCTGGGCAGCAAGGCTGGTGCTGGGCAGCAAGGCTGGTGCTGGGCAGCAGGTGTCCATGTTGGTGCCTGGGCTGGGGATGTGCAGTTGGGAGAGGCAGAAAGCCACCCTGCTGGACCATCAGCTCCTCACTGCTGCAGACCACATCTCCTGTGGGCTCTGTGGCCATGCCAGGGACACACACTTGGCTCTCCAGCTCCACTGAACAGATTTCATCTTCTCTCCTGTGTAGGACTGAGGTGTCTTGAGAGTCACAGCCTGTGCCTTGCTGGTAACTCTTGCTCTCCATCAGCTTCCAGCTCCTTGCAGCACTTGGATTTCACTCTTGACACAGAATCAGAGATTTGTTTTGGTTGGGAAAGGCTTTTAAGGTCACCCAGTCCAACCAGCAGCCCAACCCCACCATGGCCACTAAACCCTGGCCCCAGGTGCCATGGCCACAGGGTTCTTGAACCCCTCTGGGGATGGGGACTCCACCACCTCCCTGGGCAGCCTGGGCCAATTTGCAGCAAAGAATTTTTTCCTCATCTCCAACCTAAGCCTCCCCTGGTGGAACTCGAAGCCATCTCCTCTTGTTCTGTCTCTTGTTCCCTGGGAGCAGAGCCCAAGCCCCCCCTGGCTCCAGCCTCCTCTCAGGGAGCTGCAGAGAACCAGCAGCTCTCCCCTCAGCCTCCTCCTCCCCAGGCTGAGCACCCCCAGCTCCCTCAGCTGCTCCTCCCCAGCCCTGCTCTCCAGACCCTTCCCCAGCTTGGTTGCCCTTCTCTGGACCTGCTCCCATCCGAGGTTTATCAGCAGTAGGGCACAGTGCAGCTTCCCCCTGCCTCGTGTCCCTCCTCTTCCCGGGCTCGGGTTGCAAGGCTCTCTCCTGTGTCTCTCCCCTGCTTTGGCTTTGGTTTGTTGTTTTGCTTTGTTTTGTTTTCCCCTTTTCTCTTCTGCTCGAAGGTGGTTGTGGAGAGCAAAGCAAAACAAAAGCAGCTTGAATTTGGCTCTAGTGCTGCACGGAGACTTTAAGAGGAGTTTGCATTTCCCTTTCCTCTTCCCTCCCACTTCCAGCCGCGGAGCTGCTCTGGCAGCTTGCTCAAAATCAAAGGCTTTGTGGAAAAACAAAACCAAGCAAAACAACCCCAAAGGCCAGCAGGGGACCTGACCCGCTAAAGGTGGAATATTCCCTCTTAGCTGCTTCCCTCCGGGGTGCGCTGCCTGGGCACCAGCACCAGAGGCAGCCCGGCTGGCCGCTGGGGGCTGCTCTGCAAACCTTTCGGTCGTGGCGGTGCTGCTGCAGGACTTCTCCTCTGGGCTCCGTGGCCGTGCTGGGATGGGGAAGCTCAGCTCTCCAGCTCCGAGATCTGAGCTTGTCCTCACCCACGGGTGAGACTCTGAGGGCTTTGGGAGTGACAGGGTGGTGCAGATGTGCCTTCCCCAGGAGGGTTCATCTTAAGGAGAAGGCTTCCAGAGGAAGGAAGGTGGAAGTGCTGTCAGAGGGGAAGCTGAGCTGTGCCCAAAGCTGCAGAGTTTAGCCCCAAAATAGCCTCACTGGACCCTGTGTGGAGTTACTGGGACAAGCTGAGCTGGCAGCAGCAGGGTGGCTGTGCCTCTGACCTGGGGTTTGGGGTTGCTCCAGCTGATTCCTGATCTCCTGGGGAAAGCTGGAAGGGAAGGGTCCCTCCTAGCATCACACTCTGGGGTAGGGCTCAGGCTCCAGCTGCTTCCTGATCTCCTGGGGAAAGCTGGGGTGGATGCTCCCTCTTAGCATCATGCTTTGGACCAAGGGCAGTGTCCCTAGGCTGGCACAGGAGGGGTATTTGTCCCTGCTGCATCCTGCAGCCTGGGATGGAATCCTGCAGAGCTGTGTGTGGGGCAGAAGTTGCCCCCCCAAACCTCTGCTCCAGTTCCAAGCAGTTGGTTTTTTTCAGTCTCCATGACCCTGGGGGGTGTTGTCAGCAGCAGCCCCCAGCTGAGGGCCTGCAGCACCACACCAGCATTGTGTTGTCTCATTTGGGATCAGTGGAGCATCCCTTGGGCAGGGGCACAGCATCCTGCTCTCCCTCCTGCCTCTCCATGGCTTGCAGATGCTCTCCTGGGCTTTCCCTGTTCCCCAGGTTATTTCACTTCCATGAGAGGCTTTTCACCTGCACCAGTCAGGGATCAGGCAGCACCAAAGTTTGTGCTGTGGCCCAAACATTTCCTTTTGTGCTAGAACCAAAGCAAAGAAAGAGTTTTTCTCTGCTT
This sequence comes from Melanerpes formicivorus, assembly GCF_026170545.1. Taxonomy (NCBI): domain Eukaryota; kingdom Metazoa; phylum Chordata; class Aves; order Piciformes; family Picidae; genus Melanerpes; species Melanerpes formicivorus. Next base: position 15,020,744 of record NW_027142371.1, on the reverse strand, counting down.
CTGTCCAAGGAGGAAAGGCCCTGGGGCTGAGAGCCTGCAGCAGAGCAGCACCAGAGGGGAGCTGAGCAATGCTCAGCAGGAGCTAAAGGAGCTGTGGGGGGCAAGAGGCTGGGGCCAGGCTCTGCTCAGTGGTGCCCAGGGACAGCACAAGGAGCAGAGGGCACAAAGTGGAACCCAGGAGGTTCCACCTGAACAGGAGGAGAACATTCTTTGGTGTGAGGGAGCAGAGCCCTGGAGCAGGCTGCCCAGAGAGGTTGTGGAATCTCCTGGTGTGCAGAGCTTCCAACTCCCCCTGGGCACTGTGCTGCTGGGCAGGCTGCTGTGGGTGCCCTGCTGGAGCAGGGCTTGGGCTGGGTGATCCCCAGAGGTCCTTTCCAACCCCAACCATCCATCGAGGGCTCCCAACCTGTGTGGGAGGGCTGTGAGTAGAGGTTTGGAAATGAAGGCTCAGAGATGACTTGGGGTGATTCAGCTCTTGGTGTGGAGAGCCAGTGGTGGCACAGTGACCTGAATTGTATTAGAGGAAGAGCCAAGCAGGGCTGTGAGGCTGCACCACAGAGTCTCATAGCTCACTGGAACTGAAAGCAGCAGATCTGCCCAGCAGCAGGCTGGCTGCCAGCCCTTGGGAGATAAGCAGGGCTGGTGTTGATCCATCGAGCGTGTGTCCAACCTGCTGCGTGGCAGAGAAGTAGGATTAGAATCCTGGAATCACAGAGTTGTTTAGGCTGGAAGAGACCTTTAAGGTCATGGAGCCCAAGCCTTACCCCAGCACTGCCAGGGCACCACCAAGCCATGGCCCTCAGCACCACAGCTCTGGAACCCCCCCAGGGACTCCACCACTGCCCTGGGCAGCCTGGGCCAGGCCTGGACAGCCCTCCAGGGGCAGAAATTGTTCCTCATGGCCAACCTGAACCTCCCCTGGGGCAGTTTGAGGCTGTTTCCTCTTGTCATCTCTCTTGTTCCTTGGTAGCAGAGCCCAAGCCCCACCTGGCTCCAGCCTCCTCTCAGGGAGCTGCAGGGAGCCAGAAGGTCTCTCCTCAGCCTCCTGTTCTCCAACTTGGAGTTGTTTCCTGCAGGAGTGGTCAGGAGCTGGCACAGGCTGGCACAGGCTGCCCAGGGAGGTGGTGGAGTCCCCAGGCCTGGAGGTGTTCAGAACCCATGTGGCCATGGCACTTGGGGCCAGGGTTTGATGGCCATGGTGGTGTGGGGTTGAGGGTTGGGTTGGACCTGAGAGAGCTTTTCCAACCCAAACAATTCTGTTGGTGTATAACTCCATCCTCTGCAGCTGTAAGAACCACTCAGCCCTGTGCCACTGGAGAGCTGTGGCCCTGGGTGCCTGTGGGTCAGAGCCCACGGTGGGTGCTCAGCAGGAGGCTGGTGGCTTTGCTTGGCAGCACACCCTGCCCACAGACCCACCCTGGCACGCTCCCTGCGCCCCTGGCTGCGTGGCCCAGCCACCAAACCCGGCAGCAGCCCTCCCAGGGACGCTCCTGGTCTCTGGTTACCCAGGAAACTGCTGGCAAAGGCTGGAGCTGGTGACCAGGGAGAGCAGGGAGCCCTGAGTCACCTTCAGAGCCAGAGCTCTCCCAGCTGGATGCTTCCCAAGCTGGTGGCAGGAGATGCCAGCAGGTCCCTGTTGCAGCATCTCCCAGTCTTGGGTGCTGCATCCAAGGGGCAAAGAGGGCAGGGTTCACTGATTCCCCTTCATCTTTAGTGCCATGGGCAGCTTGGAGCTGGGTTTCCCCTGCTCTCTGGGGGGCAGTGGTGGGGTGGCCCAGCCAGACCCAGAGGAGAGAGCAGGAAAAAGAAAGAGAAAGCTGTCAGAGCAGGGGAGGGGAGGGGAGGTGCTGCGTCGGGAAGAGGAAGTCAGCTCCTGTGGCTGGGCTTCGGCAGGAGGGTGGTGGCCAGCGAGGGGACAGTGGTGGCCAGCGAGGGGACAGTGGTGGCCAGCGAGGGGACTGTGCTGGGCCCTCCGGAGCAGCCTTGGGCACCTGGGTGGTGAATGCTGATGGTCTGCAGGCTGTGGCATCCCAGAGCCCTCCCAGGAGCCCTCCTCTGCTCCTCACCACGGTCACTGCAGGACACAGTCCCACGAGGGACTTGGGCTGGTGAGAGAACAGAGCTGGGTGAGTGGGTGGGAGCAGACCCCAAGCACTTGGGTGCTGCTGCTGAGGGTGCTTGGTGGGGCTGGAGGAGGCTCCTGGTTGCTTCCTGGAGAGCAGGGCCAGGTGGTGCCCGGGCAGGGCGCAGCTGATGCCTCCTGCTAAGTCACTTGCTCCTCGTTTCTTTGCCAGGCTCTGTCAGCTCGCTCCAAAGGTCATCATGGACATAGGGAGCTAGGGCACAGCAGCTCCATGGCGCCTCCTTCCCCTGGCATCCCCTCGTAGGAGCTCCCTGCTGCTCCTTTTGCTCTGCCGAAGCCGCCACCGAAGATGCCAACGGCGAACGGCCCGGTGGTGCCCCTGGGCAAGCTCCAGGAGTACCTGGAGCTGCTCTTGGTGTGCTCCAAGTGCAGCGTGAGAGAGAACGAGACCACCTACCAGCTGCAGGAGGTGGAACACAACTGCATGTACGAGATGCTGCTGGCCCGCCGCCGCGGCCGGCGCGGTGCAGCCTGGAGGAAGGTCTCCAGGAGGCCGGGCTTCCCCAACCCCGCACGCTACGCCGTCTGCAGGTACTACGTGGTGGGGCTGGGCTGCAGCAAGCACAGGAATCAGTGCACCTTTGCCTGGAGCCCCGAGGAGGCCATGGTCTGGAACTTCGAGAGGGAGCAGCAGGTGGAGCGGCGCTGGCTGAACGCAGCCGTGCTGGAGGCGCAGCTGGGAGGGGACCCCGCGGCCGAGCGGCGGCGCCTGGCCAGCGCGGCCGAGGAGATCGCCAGCGAGTTCGGGGGGCAGTTCCAGGAGGTCTGCAAGCCCTGCTTCTTCGGCTGCCCCCAGCGCATCTCCGGGGACGGCTTGGGGCGGCTGTGTGAGCGCCACCGGCACTGGGACCCGCTGCTGGTGCACGCCACCTCCGACGGCCGCGGCAAGAGGCAGTACACTGCCGTCCGGCCCTGCCCCGAGTTCAAGTCCACCTTCAGCTACTGCAGGCACGCCTCCAGGGGCCAGCCCTGCAAGCACGGCCCCCAGCGGTGCCAGTATGCCCACAGCGACCTGGAGATGGCCGTCTGGGAGGCCGAGAGGGAGCGAGGTCTGCTGCGCTCCCACCTGCTGCCGGCCGCGGAGAGCTGCAGCGGCGACGGCCAGGCGGCGGCACCCCCGCAGGCGCTCTTCTACTGCCGGCTCTGCGTGGTCACCTTCAGCTCGCAGGAGAGCTTCGAGAACCACTGCTCCTCTGTGGAGCACAAGCAGCTGCTGGCTGCTGACACCTCTGTCCAGTGGGTCCATCGTGCACCACCGCTGGGGCTGACCACCTTCTCCCTGTGCAGCAGGTGAGGGGGCAGGGCAGGGGGCAGGGGCAGCTGGCAGCTGCCTGTGGCGTGGGTGGCACCTGGGACGTCTCTCTCTCCCGGCAGGATGGAGGTGTGTGAAATGGGGAAGAGATGCACCAAGGCTCATTCCGCTGAGGAGCTGCAGGAGTGGATCCAGAGGGTGAAGGTGAAGGCCAAGAACAAGCAGCAGGCGCTGAAGGAAGGGCTCCTGTCCTACCAGGACAGGCTCCTCAACGAGTATCGGACCTGCTCCAACGAGGTCTTGATTGTGAGTAGTGGGTGGCAGGGTGCAGAGCATCATGAGAAGCCTCTTGGCTAAGAGCTTCTGCGCAGAGCCCTCCGCTTGGCTTGCTAACGGGGGGGGGTTGCAGCCCCCCCTTCCTTCACCTCTTTGGAGATGGCAACCAAAGAGCCTGCTGGGGCTACCTGGCCACGCTGCTCTGCCATGGGGTTGTGTGGGGATGCTGAGTGGGTGAGGAGTGGGTGTGAGGAGCTGCTGATGGCCCCCTCAGAGTGGGATGCAGAGTGAAAGACAAAGGATGAAGGTAGCCCTGTGGAGGGCTCTGCTGTGCGCCCCTGGGGCGGTGCCTTCAGTCCCACTCCTCTCCTGCCTCCCCCACAGATGGCTGAGCACATCGAGGGGGTGAGGGTCGTGTGTGAGCAGGCCCTGAGCGTGCAGCTGGAGGACAGGAAGAAAAGTCACCAGTGGAAGTTCAGGGTTTACTCCAAGGTAAGCCCAGCTCTGCTCAGGGGGAGGCTGTGAGCCACTGCCAGCACCCAGTGCTGGGCACAGTCCTCATCCTCAGGGGGGTTGGGTGGGGGTTTTTAGTGGTTATTCCTGTAAGGGGCAGAGGGACAGGGATTTGGGCATGTCCAGGAGCATAGTGGCTGAGGGAGCTGGGGGTGTTCAGCCAGGAGAAGAGGAGGCTGAGGGGAGAGCTGCTGGCTCTCTGCAGCTCCCTGAAAAGGGCTTGGAGCCAGGTGGGGCTTGGGCTCTTCTACCAATGAGCAAGGGACAGAACAAGAGGAAATGGCCTCAAGTTGCCCCAGGGGAGGGTTAGGTTGGACATGAGGAACAGTTTCTTCCCCTTGGGGGTTATCAAGACCTGGAGGGGTTTCAAAGCTGTGCAGATGTGGTGCTGGGAGCCATGGCTTGGTGGTGCCCTGGCAGTGCTGGGGTAGGGGTTGGACTCCATGGTCTCAAAGGTCTCTTCCAACCCAAACCATCCTGTGATTCTGCCAGGGAGGACATGGGTTGGGTGTACAGCAGCAGCTCAGGCTCAGGTGGTGCCTTAGCTGGGGTGTGCATGAGGGGTGCAGCCACCCTCTCTCCTGTCTCCTCTAGTGTGGTGGGGCTGGGGTGGCCCCTGGCTGCTCTCAGCACCTCCCACTCACTGTCACAGAGAACAAGGTTCAGCAGCTCTCCTGCCCAGGCTTTTGTGGGCTGTTGGGGGCCAGAGCCAGAGTCTGATTGTCCTCCCCAGCAGCAGACTGCCAAAACTGCTGTAAAACTAAACCCTGAGGTTCTCTGAGACCTTCAGGCACCTGCTGTGGGCTTGCATGGGGAGTGAGCTCCTTTGAGGAGAGCTTCAGGAGCGCTGCAGGGCCCACAGGCAGGTCCAAGGTGGTGTTTGGTGCCTGCAGCAGTAGGAGACACTGCCAAGGGAGGACCTCATCAGCTGCCAACCTTTTGCCAGCCTGGAGAAGAGGACACTCAGGGGAGACCTTATCACTGTCTACAGCTACTTAAAAGGAAGTTGTAGTCAGGTGGGGGTCAGGCTCCTCCTCCAGGAGAAGAGGGCATGGTACGAAGCTGTGCCAGGGGAGGGTTAGGGGTTAGGAAGCAGCAACTCACAGCAAGGCTGCTCAGGCACTGGGGTGCACTGCCCAGGGGGGTGGTGGAGTCACCATCACTGGAGGTCTTGGAGAAGAGCTTGGATGTGGCACTTGGTGGCAGGGTTCAGCTGGTGTGGTGGGGTTAGGTCAGGGGCTGGACCCCATGACCTCGGAGGCCTTCTCCAGCCTCAGCGGCTCTGTGACTCTGTTGCCCTCACCGCCTGTCCCTCTCTGCTCCTCCCCTGGCAGATGCCCCTGCAGCACGTGGCCCTCCTCAGGCGGGAGCCTGGAGCCAATTTCTGCCTGGTGGGGCAGGGCCTGTCCCAGGGGCTCTCCTACCTGCGCGGGGAGCGCGTGGCCACCCTGCCCTGCTGCCCGCCGGCCGCGCTGCTGGAGGTGCGCGTGGAGTGCTGCGCCCTGGGCGTCTTCGAGCAGTGGCTGGCCCTGGACTTCGGCAGCCGCCCTGTGCTCGTCCAGAAGCTGAGGGTGAAGGTGGGCAGGCGAGACGCCCCCCAGCACCTGCCGGGCAGCAGGGAGGACGCCCGGCCCGTCGACCTCCTGCGGTGGCACCGCGGGAACCGCATCATCGTGCCCAGCGTGCCCAGGACCAGCGAGGACGTGGAGCTGCTGGCCAAGTACAAGCCTCCTGCTCTTGCCCTGGACTACAGGCGTGAGGCTGGGCTGGTCCTGCCCATCACTCGCCTCAACTACCGCCAGAGGATGCACAGCTTCCTCTTCCGCGAGGAGGAGGCCGAGCAGGCTCTGGTTGCCAAGTGAGTGCCCGGCAGGGCTCCGGGGGGTCCCTTCTGGCCGTGGACCGCGGGTCTGTTGCTAACCCTCGGGGCTGTGCTGCTGCTGAGGTTTCTGTCCATCCTGGGTTGGGCTCTCTGGTGCCTTCCCAGATGAATGGAGACGTGCCAAGAGAGGTGGCCTGGAGGGTGGTGATAGGAGGGGCAGGGCTGGGGCTTGTCCTGTGGCCAGAGATCAGCCAGAAGCACTGCTGCTGTCTCTGGGTGCTGCTGTCTGTCTCTGGGTGCTCAGGGGGCCAGCCAGCCCTCTCTGGGTGACAATCTCCACTCTGCAGCAGGGTGGGTGGTTGCTGAGGAAACAGATGGACCAGTTCTCTGGCTCATCCAGGTTCTCTGTGGACATTCAGACTTTCTGTGGACATTCAGGTTCTCTCTCTGTGGTTGGTTCAGGCTCTCTGTGGTTGGTTCAGGGTCTCTGTGGTTGGTTTAGGCTCTGTGGTTCGTTCAGGTTCTCTGTGGACATTCAAGAGCAGACTCGACGTGAGCAGCCTGCTCTGGCTGAGTGCAGGGGGGTTGGACAGGATGCCCTTGGAGGGTCCCTTCCAACGAGCTGCAGTCTGTGACTCTGTTTCCTCCTCCTTGCAGACTCAACCTGCGGGTCCGCATCTCGCTGACCCCCATGCTGCAGAACCTCTCCACGGGGATGAAGATTGCCCTGCCTGGGGAGCTCTTTGCTGAAGTGCCTACCCCCTACAACCTCTCGCCGGACACGGACGAGGGCTACCTGCTCACCAGGTCTGTGCCCACTGCCTTCCTGGCACTTGACCCCCCCGTGGACGAGCGGGTTTACGAGGTTCACGTGGAGCACAAAGCCGCCACGGAGAAGACCATCTGGCTGCAGATCCCAGAGAGGTGCTGCTCGGACCTGAACTTGGAGGCAAACACTTCCCGCAAGGTGGAGATCCAGTTCCAGATCGACCAGCTGCTCTTCCGCCACTGGCACCAAGCCGTGGACCACCTGCTGGACGAGAAGCTGGTCCTGCCCGACGTTGCCAGCTGCACCATCCCCTGCCCCCTTGGCACCCCTCAGGCTGGGAACACCAAGCAGAAGCAAGCCATCTCCTTCATCACGGGCCGGCCGGCCAGCAGCAGGCAGGTCCCCCCTCTCCTCATCTACGGGCCCTTCGGCACGGGGAAGACCTTCACCTTGGCCATGGCCACCTTGGAGATCCTCAGGCAGCCCAACGCTCGGGTGCTGATCTGCACTCACACCAACAGGTGAGGGGCAGGGGGGGAAGAGGCAACCAGAGCTCTGGGGCTTGAGTCCAAGCAAGCTGGGCCCCCCAGGGGCGGTGCTGGGCCAGCTCACTTCAGCTCCGCTACCACCTGGGGAGGTTGGACTGGGTGCTGGTTGTGGTCCCTTCCCCCCGGCATTCTGGTGTGTTGCTTGCCTGGTGGGACAAGCAGGAGCCAAGGTGTGTGAGGTGGAGCTGAGCTGCCCTGGTCTTGAGCATCTCACTGCACTTCAGTCACCTCTCTAAAGAAACTCTGTTTTGTTTCAAATGTCTCCAACTGCTGCAGCACTTCCTGCAAGGAAGGAGCCTGGCATGGGTGGGGGTCTTGGTGGAAGAGGCAGCATCCTCCTGCCCTGTTATAAGGTGGAGATGGGGGTGGAGGACACAAGTAGCTCTTGCTAGCCTCCAGAAGCAGCAGAAAGCCATTGCCTGACCTTGCTGGGGCACTGCTGTGCTCTGCTGGCCCTTGGAGGCTTTGGGGCTCCATGCACGTGCCAACTCTTTGACTCTTCCAAGGAGAGCTTGAGGAAGAGGAAATGCAGATCTGCTCTGACTGCTGCTGGAGCTGCCTCCAGAGAAACCAGGTCAAGATGGTTAAAATTAGAGCAGTTACACTGCAAGGTGTCCACACAGCACCCTGCTGGCTGCCACTGCCCTGGGTCTGATGCATAATAGATGCATGGCTGCTAATCTTAGCCTGTGTCAGGCTGGCTGCTTCTCTGAGCCTTCTGCATGTCTTGGATCACCCACCTGGGCTGGGGGTTCTCAGAGGAGAGGTCTGTGTCAGCTGGCCCTAGAAGGCAGTGGGGACACAGAGTGGGATGGGAACATTTCTTGGAGTGGATCCAGAGGAGGCCACAGCAGTGCTGGCAGGGCTGGGAGCCCTCTGCTGTGAGCCAGGCTGAGAGAGTTGGGGTTGTGCAGCCTGGAGAAGAGAAGGCTCCAGGGAGACCTTCTGGTGGCCTTGCAGTGCTCAAAGATTCTGAGCAGGAAGCTGGGGACAGACTTCTGAGCAGGGCCTGTTGGGACAGGCCAAGGGGAGATGGTTTGAACTCCAAGAGGGAGATTGAGGTTGGAGAGAAGGGAGAAATGTTTCACACTGAGGATGGTGAGAGCCTGTCCCAGGCTGCCCAGGGAGCTGGGAGCTGCCCCATGCCTGGCACCACTGCAGCTCAGGTTGTTTGGGGCTGGGAGCAGCCTGCTGGGGTTGGGGCTGTCCCTGGGGGCTGCAGGGGGTTGGTCTGGATGAGCTTGAACTGTCCCTTCCCACCCAAACCACTCTGCGAACCTGCGATGGTCACAACGTTTGGGAACACCTCTTACAATTCCTTCCCTTTGCTCTGTTCCCCCTGCAGCGCTGCAGACATCTACATCCGGGAGTACTTCCACAGCTATGTGACCAAAGGGCATCCCTGGGCAGTGCCCCTGAGGATCATCTCCACCGACCGCCCTGTCAGCCTGACCGACCCCACCACGCAGCTCTACTGCTGCCTCTCCGCGGACCAGCGCTCCTTCCGCCACCCCACCCGGGCCGAGATCGACAGGCACCACATCATCATCACCACCTCCACCTTGTCCAAGAACCTGAAGGTCCCCCCCGGCTACTTCAGCCACATCATGATCGACGAGGCGGCGCAGATGCTGGAGTGCGAGGCGCTGATTCCCCTCTCCTACGCCACCCTCGAGACCCGCGTGGTGCTGGCTGGGGACCACATGCAGATCACCCCCAGGCTGTTCTGCGTGGAGGACGGGCAGTCTGCTGACCACACCCTGCTGAACAGACTCTTCCAGTTCTACCAGAAGGAGAAGCACGAGGTGGCCACCAAGAGCAGGATCATCTTCAACGAGAATTACCGCTCCACCGCGGGCATCATCGAGTTCGTCTCCAAGCACTTCTACGTCGGCAAAGGCGACGCCATCCACGCCAGCGGGAGCATCCCGCCCCACCCCGACATCTACCCGCTCGTGTTCTGCCACGTGGCTGGGGTGGCAGAGAAGGACATCTCCATGATCTCCTGGCACAACTCCTCTGAGATCATGCAAGTGACTGAGAAAGTGAAGGAGATCTCCGAGCGGTGGCCGCCCGAGTGGGGTGCCCGAGATCTGAGGAAGATTTGTGTGGTCTCCCATGGGAAGCAGGTATGCAGGAGAGCCACGTGTGGCACGCCTGGAGGAGCTCCTGCCCACGCTCAGCACTCCCAGATAAATGCTGGGCTCTGCTGGGGACTTGTCCCCCCCACAGGCAGCAGCAGGGAGGGGATTGTCCCCTGGGACGGCCACACCTGGAGTGCTGTGTCCAGTTTGGGGCAGCTCAGTGCCAGAGAGATGTGGAGGTGCTGGAGCCAGGGCAGAGCAGGGCAAGGGAGCTGGGAAGGGCCTGGGGAATGAATCTGATGAGGAGCAACTGAAGGAGCTGGGGATGGTTAGAGTGAAACAGAGGAGGCTGAGGGGAGACCTCCTGGCTGTCTACAGCTACCTGAAAGGAGGTTGTGGAGAGGCTGCTGCTGGTCTCTGCTCACAGGTCATCAGTGACAGAACAAGAGGGAATGGCCTCAAGCTGTGACTGGGGAGGTTTAGACTGGACATTAGGAAGCAGTTTTTCAGGGCAGGAGTGGTCAGGCACTGGAACTGCTGCCCAGGGAGGTGGTGGAGTCCCCAGCCCTGGAGGTGTTTAAAGGTGGCTTGGATGTGGTGCTTGGGGCTGTGGTTTAGGGCTGAACCCTGTAGAGCAGGGCTCTGGGTTGGACTTGGTGCTCCTGAGGGCTTTTCCAACCGGAATGCTGCTGTGATTCTGTAGGGCAGCTGGGTCCTTGCATGCCAGCAGTGCTTCTTAGAGATGCTCTCTCTCCAGTTGGACAGCAAGTCATGTGCTGGTGGGAGCAGAGATGCCTCAGGGTGGGATGGATTAGCATCTTCTAGGCAGGTTAACTCTGGGGCAGACAGGGAGCACTGGCTGAGGTCAGCCCAGGACATGTGGCTGCTGTTGAGTACCTTGGGGAAGCTGCAGCTGGGAAGGGTGGAGGGATCTTGGTGTTGGGTTGGGAGGTCGTTTCTGAGCTGAAACTCTCCTCTGTGGGGGCTGTTTCTTTCTTCCCAGGTTTCTGCAATGAGACAAGAGCTGAGGAAGAAGCACTTCCAAGATGTGGTGGTAGAAAACTATGAGAACCTGCCAGGTTTGTGTCTTGTGCAGCAGTTAAGTCCTGGCTGGCTGCTTTCCGAGGTCCCCTGCGTGCGAGGGAGGACTTCCCCACTCCGCACTGGGGGACAGGAGGCTCCACTGCAGCTACAAGCCCTGGGCAGTGAGCAGGGAGAGGAGCTGCTGGGTTGGTAGCAGAGGTCTGTCTGGTGTCTTCAGGTTGTCCTTCTTGCTTAGGTGCAAAACAGCCTCTTGCCTCGTGACAAAACACCTCAGTGGCTTCCCTGCCCTTCCCCGTGGCAGTGCCACCACTGCAGCCACCCCAGCCCACGTGCAGGAGAAGGGAGTGCCTGGAAATCCTTTGGCTGGTTTCCATCTCCTCCTCCTTGGTGATTCTTTGGTTCCTTCTTTTCCTGGGTGACTCAGATTCCTCAGGAAATTGGGTCTGCACCCCACTGTCAGCTCCTCCCAGAGACACCAGCGCTGCTTTGTGGGAGGGGGAAGGCTCTGTGAGTGCCCCCTCAGGGACCTGAGCATGTGGGGATCATGTGAAGCCCCAGGGAGCAGCAGAGGAGGCCAATAAGAGAAGGGAATTGAGACCAGGATGGCTTGTGGGTACCAGCCACAGCCAGGAAAGCATCCAAGAGCTCACCTGAGGCCAGCTTGCCTCAGGGCGCTGTTGAGGCTCCATCTCTGGGCACATTCAAGATCAGACTTGATCATGAAGGGCAGCCTGATCTAGTTGGGCATGTCCCTGCTGACTGCGGGGGGGTTGGACAAGGTGACCTCTGAGGGTCCCTTCCAAGCCAGTGTAATCTGTGAGGCTGCTGCTCTGGGTGGCAAGAGAGGGACAGGGCTGGTCTTGTCCGCAGGGATTTGGGTTGTGACTCATCCGTGGGCTTAGGAGTGTTATTATTTCTCCATGGTGCAGATGAGCCTCCTCGTGGTGAGAGCAGCTGACCCTCGGGGTCTGGGTCTCCTCTCCACACCCTTTCTTTGCAGCTCCTTAGAATCACAGAACCATTAAAGCTGGGAAAGCCCTCGAAGATCATTGAGTCCAACCATTAACCCTGCACCACCATGGCCATTAAACCATGTCCCAGAGTGCCATGGCCACAGGGATGGTGACTCCACCACCTCCCTGGACAGCCTGTTCCAATCCCTGACCACTCTTGCAGGAAAGAAATTGTTCCTCACATCCAAACTAAACCTTCTCAGTGGTGCCCAGGGACAGGCCAAGGAGCAATGGGCACAGAGTGGCAGCCAGGAGGTGCCATGAGGAGAAAGTTGTTTGGTGTGAGGGAGCAGAGCCCTGGAGCAGGCTGCCCAGAGAGGTTGTGGAGTCTCCTTCTGTGGAGAGCTTCCAACTCCCCCTGGGCACTGTGCTCCTGGGCAGGCTGCTGTGGGTGCTCTGCTTGAGCAGGGGGGTCAGAGGTCCCCCAACCCCCTCCAGAGGTCCCTTCCAACCCCCAGCAGGCCAGGATTCAGGGATTCCCTGATCTTCAAGAGCTGCTTTATTCCCATCACATGACTCCCATGAGTCAGAAACGTGAGGCCACCCCAGCCCTTGGCCACCTAACACACAGGAGCTGGGCTGGCTGCTGGGCTGGCTGCTGGGCAGCTGCCAGACAGGCTCTTGCCCGCTGGGTTCCCACGAGTGACCTCTGCCTTGTCCCATCCTGCGCAGGGCGAGAGTTCCGAGTCATCATCCTCAGCACGGTGCACACCCGCCGGAGCCTGCGCCTCTCAGCCTCCCACCACCTGGAGTTCTTCAACGAAGCCAGGGTGCTCAACACCATCATGACCCGGGCCCAGTCGCTGGTGGTGGCGGTGGGGGACGCCGTGGCCCTGTGCTCCCACGGGCAGTGCAGCAAGGTGTGGAAGCGTTTCATCCAGCAGTGCATCGAGCGGGGCAGCGTCTCCCCGCAGAGCCTCACCATGGCCCAGATCAAACAGGCTGCCTGCGACACGGAGAGCTGGAGCAGGAGCAGCCCGGAGCGGGATGAGCAGGACAGCGACACCGACTCCTCCGGCTCTGAGGCCGAGAGCACCACCCCCGAGGATCCCATCCTGCAGGAGCTCCTAGATGAGAGCAAGAACATGCTGGTGATGGTGTCCGAAGAAGGGCTGCTGAACGTCAAGCCCGAGGCTTCCAACCTGTGGCAGGGCAGGAAGGAGTACGTCAGCTTCCCCCTGCAGACGATGCAGCAGTACCTGCACATGCACCCCAAAATGTACAAGAGGTGTGAGCTGATCAAGGAAGCGTTCGACAGAGCTTCTGCCTTCACCCTCGACTCCCCCGCCATGACCATCCAGATCAAAGGCAGAGTGAACTGCGGCACAGCCTTCACGGGGGACGAGGTGCTGGTGGAGCTCCTGCAGGGCGGCTCGGCCGACGGCGGCGGCGGCCACCACCCTCAGGGCAAGGTGGTCGGCGTCTTCAGGCGTGCCGAGATCGAGCAGACCTTCATCTGCAGGATGGACGAGTTTGACCCCCGGGTGATGATCCCCATCGACCCCACCGTCACCAAGATCTTCGTCCCGGGGCTGAAGGAGAAGCCCGACGTCATCCCCATCCGCAGGCTGGTCAACGGCAAGTACAGGGTGGTCAGCTGCGAGAAGGTCAGGCAGAACAGGAGGAGGAGCCAGCTCTTCTGCGTCCAGGTCATCTCCTGGCGGGAAGGCTTCTACTACCCTTTGGGGGTGGTAACGGAGGTCCTGGAGGCGGCCTTGACTTTGGAGAAAGGCTTGAGGACCCTCAACCTGGCCTACAATTTGGAGAGGAAATACCCAGCCGCTGTCCTCGAGGAGGCGAGCAGCTACAACTCCAGCGGTAAAATCAACCTGGCCGAGGAGCACCTGAAGGACTGCCGCAGCTACTGGACCTTCACCGTTGACCCTGAAGGCGCCAGAGACTTGGACGACGCCGTCAGCGTCCGGGACCTTGGGCGCCACTACGAGATCGGGATCCACATCGCCGACGTCGCCGGCGTCGTCCCCAAAGGCAGCGCCTTGGACCAGGAAGCCAGGAGGCGTGGGGCTACCTACTATGCTCCCAGCCAGGAGCCCGTCTGCATGTTCCCCTCACACATCAGCCACGACGCCTGCAGCCTCCTGCCCGCCAAGGACCGCCGCGTGGTCTCCCTGTTCGTCACCGTGGAGAAGGACACCGACGAGATGTTAAAGGAAGTCTTCAACACCTCCGTGATCCGCTCGGACCGGCAGCTGTCCTACGAGGAGGCAGAGCAATGCATTAGGGACCGCTACAGGGGGGCGGCAGGGCCCCTCTGCTTCGACACCCTGGAGGACTGCGTGGCTGTGGCCTACCACTTCTCCAGGGTGCACCGGAAGTGCCGGCTGCAGGACGACTGCTTCTACGAGCGGCTGGATGAGGAGAGCTGCCCGGGCGACAGGGGAGCCCACCAGATGATCGAGGAGTTGATGATCATGTTCAACAGCTTCGTGGCCGAGTTCCTCACCAACCAGGAGGACACCAGAAACGTCACTCCTCTGCGGTGCCAGTGCGAGCCCAGCCCTCCGCAGATCTCTCACATGAGGAACAAGTGCAGCCACCTCCTCCCTTGGTCCATCCACCTCTCGCACCACCTGGGGCAGGCGCCTCCCGGCCCAGCCCCCTCTCAGAACATGGAGTTCTCTCTGCTGGCCTCCGTCTGGGAGCACTTGCAGTCGGCCGCTAGAGACCGCGACTTCAACAAGATGCTAGACCTGGTGGTCACCGATGACATCCACCCCAAGCTGGCCCCCGTGGCCCTGGAGTTCAGGAGGCTGCTGAGCCACTCCTATTTCAGCCGCTCCAACTCCAGCGTCCAGTCCAAAGCCGGCCACTACTCCCTGCACGTCGACTCCTACACGTGGGCTTCCTCCCCCATCCGCCGCTACCTGGACGTGGTGGTGCAGCGGCACCTGCACGCCATGCTCCGCCGGCAGCCCGTCGGCTACTCGCCTGACGACATCGAGCTCCTCTGCTACGACTTCAACAGGAAGAACTCCCTGGCCACCCAGTTCGAGAAGAAGGCTCGCTACCTGCAGATGGCCACCCAGCTGAAGAGGCAAGTGCTGCAGAAGGTGGCCTTCGTGGTGGACCTCAAAGGCGTCAAGAACTACTTCAAGGCTTTGTTTCCGCTGAACAAAGAGACCCTTCCCGACCCCCAGAAGATTAACTACCGGTCCCTTCAGCTGATAGAGCAGCCCCTGTTCATCGAGGAGCAGAACAGCATCAGGCTGATGTGGAGGAGGAGGGTGTACTCTGCCGAGACCCTGAAGGATCACATGCTGCAGGATGGACCCCTCCTCGACCGCAGCCTCACCCTCGTCGCTGCCCAGACCTGGCAGGAGGTGCTGGCGGCCATCAGGAAGGAGGACTTTGAGGCCGCTGCCACCCTCCTGGAGGAGGAGCAGGAGGTGTACCCGCGGCACACGGGCAGGGTGAGGAAGAGCCAATGCCAGCACTACGTGGAGCTGAGCCTGGAGCTGAGCGCTGGGGACACGCTGCAGTTCCAGCTCACCACCGACATTCACCGCGGCTTCCTGGTGCCCTCGGTGCAGCTCTGGTGCCTGGCGCCCGGCTTCGACGTCTGCCTGCAGCACACGGACAAGCCCATCGAGTGCTTCTCGGCCTACGCCACCCTGCCCTCCAAGGACAGGTACAGGGACACCCTGGATTACTCCAAGGTGTGGATGCCCATGAGCTCCATGGAGTCTGCGCTGTGCGCCGTGGCCGAAAACGAGTCCATTATCCTCCACGACGTCCAGATCTTCTGGGCGCAGCAGAGGACAAGCAAAGGGCAGCTGCAAGGGAAATTCAGCCTCAGCAAGCAATGCTTGGAGGAGTGCTCCATTGAGGTGGACTTCAACAACTGCTACCTGTGCATTCGCTTAGGTGGGCTGAAGCTTGGGAGCCTTCAAAGCGAGGAGGAGAGCCTCAGCCAGGGTCTGCAGAACCTGACTTTGCTTAACAAGGGCAGGTCGGAGAGAAAGCTGGTGGTTGATCCAGATACCTACACCTGGGTGGCTCATGGGGTCACTGAAGAGTTTGGTGACAATGACAAGTCAGCCCAGGACAGAGACAGGATCACTCAGAAGACCGTGAACTTTTACATCCACCACATGTCCATGGAGAGCATCCCCACGGAAGTCTTGAAGAGCTCTGCCAGCTTCACAGTGGAGCTCATCCCAAAGATGCTGCCAGATGTGTAAGTGTGCTCTGGCCCCTGCAGAACACCAGCGTTCTGCTGCTCCCCAAAGGGCTTTGCTTGCTGGCTCCTCTCAGCTGGCTCTGGCTGGTGGGCTGCTGATGTTTGGTGGGGGGTGGAAGCCTTTCTCAGACCTGTTCTCCTGACAGCCTCTTGCTCCTCTGCTTGATCCTGAGAGCGGGGAGAGAGGGGCAGGTGCTGTGCTGGGCTTTCCCGAGCATCTGTTTCTGATGCTGCTGGATTGCTGCCATATGTCTGCTAAAAGGCAGCCTGGAGATCTGGCCCAGGGCTGGCTCAGCAGGCCTTCTCCCTCATTTCCCAATCATTCCCCTTTGGTGCTGCTCTGAAGCAAGATCTGCTCCTGCCAAAGTGGAGCTGCTGCCTGGTTTGCCCCTCGTTGTGCACAGCATGGGCTGCCCACCACTGCTGGAGCTTTTTCAGGGTGGAATTGTGCTTCCTTTTGTGCTGTGGATTTCAGGAAGGAATTGGAAGGTAACCCTAGAAAATGGGGTGGGCTGCAATCACACAGCGTGGGGCCAGAGCTTGGGCTCCTTGCTTTCACCATCCATGCAGGCTCAGCTCTTCAGACAGTTGAGAAATAGCCCCAGATGCCAGGGAGCAGAATGAGTCCTTTTGGTTGAGGTTCTTACAGAGCCATAGAATTGTTTGGGTTGGGAAAGCTCTCTAAGATCATCAGCCTAAGATCTCCATGGCCGTAAACCTTGTCCCCAGGTGCCATGGCCACAGGTTTCTTTCTTCATGGGAAGGTTTAATACAACATCAAAGCCGGGGGAAGGAATGCAGGAGGCAGCTGGGCAGAGCTCTGCCAGCATTCTCGCTGTTCTCTGCCACATTCCTTTCGTTCTTCTTTCCCCTTCTCTGTCAGGCGCAAGGAAAAGGCAATCAGGAGGCTGGAGTTTGCTTCTGAGCTTGCTAAGAGCATTGCCCTTGGCCATGAACCTCCCATGAAAGGTAGGTGCAGATGTTCACCTTTCTTACTTTGTGCCTCCTTGCTTCTGGCCAGAACGGTGCCCTGAGAGCTTCCTTGCCGTAGCAGTTATGCTGCCAAGCAAGGAGGTTCCCCTGCCAAGGGGAGGAGAGGAGCTGCTGGCCTGGCACAGGGAAGGTGGGAACCATAAAATGGTTTGGTTTGGAAGGGACCTTAATGATCTTCCCGTTCCAACCCCTCTGCCATGGGCAGGGACACCTCCCACCAGCCCAAGTTGCTCATCCAGCCTGGCCTTGAACACCTCCAGGGAGAAGGCAGCCACAACCTCCCTGGGCAACCTGTGCTGCTGTCCCCCCACCCTCACTGTCAAGAATCTCTTCCTAATGCCCAGTCTGAATCTGCCCTCACAATATGGGATGCCCCCCTGGAAAGTGGCCTGGCTCCTGTCTCGATCCCCAGGGCTCACAGGCGAGGCTGCAGGGTAGAACATCACAGGACAAAGGTCACTTTGAGGTGGTCTTTTAAAGGGGCCATGACTGCTTGGTACCTGCTGCATGCTCCCATTGAACCTCCTGTCTGCTGCCTGCAGGAGCCTCCTGTGAACTTTGCTTTCTTGCCTCCTTGCCATAACAGTGACCAGGTCCAGCATCCTGCTGCAGAGCTCCTTTGACATCTCTGGCAGAACCACTCTCAACAGGAGTCAGACCGAGGCTATTCTGCTTGCTCTGAGAAGACCTTTCACACTCATCCAAGGCCCACCAGGTGAGGCTGGGGAGGTGCCATGGGTCCATGCCCTCCAGCAGCTTGCAGCTCATCTGCTGCTTTCCATGGAAGCCTTGGTGAGACAGGAGAGGGCAGCAGGGGTTGGCATCAGCTGCACTGCTCAAGGCAGAGCACTCAGCTCTTGGTTTTCCTTCCATGCTGATCCTCTGGGCGCTGATCTGGAGCACAGGGCTGGGGGTGGTTAAAGTGTTCTCAGCAATGTCCTTGGTTGGTTTTTTTCTAGGCACAGGGAAGACTGTGGTTGGAACTCACATTGTCTACTGGTTCCATGAGCTGAATGAGAATAGTCTTGTGGAGCAAAAGCCACCAACCCCTGAAGACAGAAAGGTCATGGGGGGAAAGTACATCCTGTACTGCGGCCCCTCCAACAAGTCCGTTGATGTCGTCGCTGGTAACTATCGGGGTTAAGCCCCCAGCAGTGGCTGTGCTGGTGGGAAGGAGGAGATGTGGCTATCAGCAGAAGGGACAGAGAGTGGGGCTGGGCCTTACAGAAGACCTCTCAGTGGTGGGTGAGGAGCAGAGAAGGTGGGGATGGTGTTGAGGGGTGGGCAGCAGAGGCGAGTGCATGGCAGGCACCGAGCGGTGCCCAGCCCAGAGGCTTTCTCACCTCCTGTGGGGCCTGCTGCTGCCTGAGCAGATCTGTCCTCCTCCCCCAGAGATGCTGCTGAAGATAAAGGGACTGAAACCACTGAGGGTCTACGGGGAGGCCATTGAGGCCATGGAGTACCCATACCCAGGCAGCAACCGGCACCTCTACCGCAGAACCCTGCGCGATGCTAAACCAAAGCGGGAGCTCAGGTAGGACCTGGTGGCCCCTCAGGCTCTGGGGGGGCTGGGCAGTGATGCCTTCTGCACCCATGAAGCTAACCAAGGCAGAGCAAATGTGGTCTCTACTTCAACATGAGGAGGAGCTTCTTCACTGTGAGGGTCACAGAGCCCTGGAGCAGGCTGCCCAGAGAGGTTGTGGAGCCTCCTTCTCTGGGGACTTTCAAGCCCCATCTGGATGTGCTCCTGTGTGCCCTGTGCTGGATTCTCTGCTCCTGCTCTGGCAGGGGGGTTGGACTCAATGGTCTCCAGAGGTCCCTCCCAACCCCTAACATCCTGTGAGCTGTGATCTGGATACATGATCACAGGAGGTTAGGGGTTGGACCTCTGGAGCTCATGGACTCCAATCTATCAATTCTGGCTGTGACTTCTTCAGCTGGAGGGTGAGAGGGTTTCTCCACACAGGCAGGTGTGCTCTGCCTCCGTGGGAGAAGGGAAGCCTTGGGCTTATGCTGGGGGCAGATGGTTAGGCACTGACTCTTCCTTCAGTCAAATCATCCTGCACCATCGCATCCGGCGGCCGCCCAACCCCTTCTGCCACCGGATCTGCGCCTTCGACGCCCGGGTGAGGAGAGGGGAGGAGATAGGAGAGGAAGAGACAAAGCAGTGAGTAGAAAGAGACCCTGGTGAGAGACTTTGGGCCACCTCTGAAGTGCTGCCTGTGTGAGGACAGTGCAGCAGCAATCCTCCCCCCGGGAGAAGAGCTTTGGGCTCCGCGTGGTAGGACTCGGCTGCCACAAGCCTACAGCTGAGGGAAGGGCAGAGAGGTTGTCCTGGCTCATGCCAGCCAAGGGAGCAGGTGAGAGCATGGAGATGGAGTGAGCTGTGTGCTTGGAAGGCTGGTGAAGGGCGGTTAGCGAGCCCCTGCCTCACTTCTGCTCTGCTGCTGTTGTCCTTCTGCACCCAAAGTGCCCTGGGACACCTGCACCCCCCACCCCGAGCCCCTCTCCTGAGCTCAGGACACAGTGCAGCTCCCACTGTGTCCCTTTGCTGGGGACAAGCACCCTGGGGAGGGAGGTGGAGCCGGGGCAGCGTCACCTCGGCCTGGCTCTGGCGTGAGGAACCTGGAGGTGCTTCCCTGCTCCATCAGCTGCTGTCTCCTGCACCCACCACCAGGTACAAAATCATGCTGGCAGATGCTCGTGCCTACGAGCTGGCTCGCCACAATGTCATCCTCTGCACCTGCTCTGCTGCTTCTGCCCCCTCCCTGGAGAGGCTCAACGTCAAGCAGGTCATCATTGACGAGTGTGCCATGGCCACAGAGCCTGAGACCCTCATCCCCTTGGTCAGCCACAGCTATGCTGAGAAGGTGAGGCCCTTCTGAAGGTGGCTCTCTGCAATGGCTTCTCTCTCTGCACGTCTCCCACCCCTCAAGCATGCTCATTGCCAGGGTCTGCCAGCTTTTAAGGGTTGTTCTTTGGAGTGTCTGTGGTGGTCTGCCAATGGTTCTGCCTTCAGGCAGTCCTTTCCTCTAAGGTTTGACTCGAATTGGAAGCTGGAGGTGCAGAGAGGTGCCTGCAGGACATGAGGGTTCTCACCAGATGCAGGACCTGGGCATGATCTGCCCATATCACCTCAGCAGAGTTGTAGGACCTGCTGTGGGCCTGAGAGCCATGGGGCAGAGCTGCTGTATCTGCTCACTTCTGCTCAGCTCTCTGGCTTCAGGCAGCTGCACCCAGGTGGTCTTCTCTAAAGCTGCTCTTGGCTTTCTGCAAGAGAAGGGTGGTGGTGGGGCTGGGGCTTTGGTGCTTCTTGCCAGGGTGGGAGTCCCTGCCTCCAACACATGAAGTGCTGATGTGAGAGGAAGCGTAGAGCAGACCTCAGCAGACTTACTCCCTGATGTCTTTCTCCTCTCAGCTGGGAACAAGGCTCCACGTTGTCTGGGTCAGGATGCACAGAATGGGTTGGGTTGGAAGGGACTGTGGAGATCCTCCAGTTCCAACCCCCCTGCTATGGGCAGGGACACCTTCCTCTAGAGCAGGTGGCTCAAGGCTTCATCCAGCCTGGCCTTGAACACCTCCATAGGCCTTTACATAAAGCCCAAGGCTGGCCTTGGCTGAGGTCATTGTAGCCATGATGCAAATAAGGAGCAAGAAATGCCTGTGGGTAGATAGCCTTGGAAAGAGCTGATGGCCAGCAGTGCCATCAGAGCCAAGGTGCAACTCTTTGTTGCAGGTTGTCTTGCTTGGGGATCACAAGCAGCTGCGGCCTGTGGTCAACAATGACTTCTGCAAGAGCCTGGGCATGGAGACCTCTCTCTTTGAGCGCTTCCACAGCCAGGCCTGGATGCTGGACACGCAGTACCGCATGGTGAGACCTTCCTCAGCTGGGCTGGCCTCTGTCCTCTCCTTCTCGGGCACAGGGCTGCTCCCAGGGCTTGCCCCAAGCCACCAGGAAACACATTACCCCCCCGTGGTGCTTTCCCTTCCCAGAGCAATCAGCAAGGGACTGGCCCAGTGCCACCTCCAGCCCAGTGGCAGAGAGGTGCTGCAGGATGGGAAGTTCAGAGGTGCATGGGCTGGGTTGGAAAGGACCTTAAAAGCTCATCCAGCTCCACCCCCCTGCCATGGGCAGGGACACCTCCCACCAGCACAGGTTGCTCAGGGCCTCATCCAGCCTGGCTTTGAGCGCCTCCAGGGAGGGGACAGCCACAGCCTCCCTGGGCAGCCTCTGCCAGAGCCTCCCCACCCTCACTGGAAAGAATTTCTTCCTCCTCTCCAGTCTCAACCTTCCCCCTTCCAGCTCAGAGCCATTGTCCCTTGTCCTGTCACTCCCAGCCCTTGTCCAGAGTCCCTCCCCAGCTCTCCTGGAGCCCTGCAGGTACTGGAAGCTGCTCTCCCTGGAGCCTTCTCTCCTCCAGGCTGAACAGCCCCAGCTCTCCCAGCTTGTCCTCGTGGGGGAGGTTCTCCAGCCCTCTGAGCATCTAATCTTCCAGTCCCTGGCTGGTTGTTGACCTCAGCTTCTCTCCTTTCCTCTACCAGCACAAGAGCATTTGTGAGTTCCCATCCCAGGAGTTTTATGAAGGGAGGCTGAAAACCTGGTCCCAGCTGTACCGCAGGCGCAGCGTCTTCTACCACAGAACCAACCACTGCTGCCCTGTCATCTTCGGGCACGTGGAGGGCAGGGAGCAGAGCCTCATCATTTCTACTGAAGAAGGAAATGAGAACTCCAAAGCTAACCTAGAAGAAGTGCAGGAGGCGGTGAGGAGGCTCCCGGGGAGCTGCTGGAGCTGCAGGAGGGGAGGGGATGGTGTGCAGGGTGCTTGGGATCATGGAGGGGTGATGAGCAGTGAGGTGGCACAAACCCAGCAGGCCCCACCTGGGCATGGGGAGAAACTTTGCTGTGGGGGTGCAGAGCCCTGGAGCAGGCTGCCCAGAGGGGTTGTGGAGTCTCCTGGTGTGGAGAGCTTCCAACCCCCCCCTGGGCACTGTGCTGCTGGGCAGGCTGCTGTGGGTGCCATGGGCTGGGTGACCCCAGAGGTCCCTTCCACCCCCAGCCTGCTGGGATTCAGGGATACAGGCTAAAGATCCGTGGGGTGCAGGATCTGCCTGGAGTCTTCTCGGGTCTGGAGCACACCGGGCAGCCTCTGGCCGGGGGCAGCTGTAGGGACAGCACGGCCCAGAGCAGGGGGAAGCAGCACAGCCAGGCTCGGTCTCTGCCCTGAGGAGTGGGTGCTGGAGGGACGGGACCCTCGCTGCCGTGTGAGCAGCGCCGCGGTCTCCGCAGGTGAGGCTGGCGAAGCAGCTGGCACTAGATGGCGGCATCGAGCCGGAGCAGGTCGCCATCCTCAGCCCCTACAACGCCCAGGTGGCAGAGATCAACAAGAGCCTCCAGCGAGAGGGCATCTCTGGAGTCACCGTCTGCACCATCATGAAGAGCCAAGGTGAGGCTGGCAGGGGAGGCTGGGTTCTGCTCCCCCCTACCTTCCCCAGCACTGCAGCAGCTTATGATGGAGGCAGCCCTGGAGGAAGTCCTTCAGCAGGGGCATTTTGGCCACGGAGGAGGCAGCCCTGGGGGGTTGGGCATTGTGATAAATCCTTTGGTCAACCCCTGGAGTGCCCAGGCAGGTGGGGGGTGTCTGGGGGGTGTCTGGGGGGTGTCTGGAGGGGGTGTCTGGAGGAGGGTTTAGGGCTTGCCACGACCCATGCTCGCTGGAGAGCAAGCAGGAGCCTGTTGGCCTCCAAAGCTGGAGAAGCCCAAGGCTGGCTGCGTGGCTGAGGGTCTTGCTGCAGAGCACTGGATGCCCTGTGAGGGTGGGGGCGGGCAGGAGCTGCCCTCTGCAGCAGGAGCTGCCCCCTGCAGAGCAGTGCTGGCTCTGCCCTGCAGGCAGCGAGTGGCGGTACGTGATCCTGTCCACCGTGCGCTCCTGCCCCCGCGACGAGGTCGACAGCACGCCCACCAAGAGCTGGCAGAAGACCTACCTGGGCTTTGTCACCAACCCAAACCAGGTCAATGTGGCCATCACACGAGCTCAGGAAGGACTCTGCATCATAGGTGAGCCACCTGGGGGTGTGCCCAGGCCCGGAGGGGAGCAGGCTCGAGGGGTGGAGATCCCAAGCGGCACAGCCCATGGGCTGGCTGCATCCTCCTGTCCTCTGCTGCTGCTGCTGCAGCCTGTGCAAAGCAGAGGTCCTGCATGGCTCATCTGGCACAGCTGGGGAAGGCTCTAGAGCCACAGCTCTTCTGAGCAACAGCTGAGGGAAGTGTGGGGTTGTTCAGCCTGGAGGAGGCTGAGGGGAGAGCTCATTGCTCTCTGCAGCTCCCTGGAAGGAGGCTGCAGGGAGGTCCCTTCCTAGGATTAGGTGATGGAGTGAGAGGAAAGGGCCTGAAGTTGTGCCATTTAGGTTGGAGATCAGGAAACATTTCTTTGCTGCAAGAGTGGTCAGGGGCTGGCCCAGGCTGCCCAGGGGGGTGGGGGAGCCCCCCTCCCTGGAGGGGTTCAAGAACCCTGTGGCCATGGCACTTTAGGATGTGCTTCAATGGCCACGGTGCTCTTAGCCTGATGGTTGGTCTGGGTGCTCTTAGAGGTCCTTCCAACCCAAGCAATTCTGTGAGTTCGTCTCAGCCTCTGGTTCAGGCCACCTTGTTTCTGTCACTTTGCTGGAGCTGTCTCCTCACAGCCCCTGGCTGCTCCCTGGCCTGCTGATGCCACCAGCGTGGGCTGTGAGGGGTAGGGAAGCTGCTGCCGCTGTGACAGCACTGAGCTCTGGCAGACAAGTCCCTAGGAGCTACCCAGCACCTTTGGGCTTAGAAATGTGAGGCAAAGATGCCTGTGAAGGCATCTCCCAAACCTCTTCTGACCACTGCCCCCCTCCCCTGTGCCCCCAGGGAACAGCCACCTGCTGCAGTGCAACCGCCTGTGGAAGAGACTCCTGCACCACTACCGGCAGCACCACTGCTGCACAGCAGCCCAGGAGATTCTTGTCAGGAGGCCTCCAGCCATGGCTGCACCTCCATGAGCTCAGCCCTCCCTGCCTGAACGTGTGCCTTGGGAAGGAGGCAATCCTCCCACAAGTGACTGACCTGTGGAGCCAAGTGCAAGGGGGGAGCTGGGATCTCCCCTGCGTGGGGGCGGCTGCCAGCCTGCTCTGGCATCCTGGGGGGCAGGGTGGTTGAGCAGAGCAGCCTTGGCCAGGAGCTGTCAGCTCCAGCAAACCAAAAAAGCATTGGGCATGGATGGGGGGGGAGGGGGATGGGGGATGCTGGGTGTTTGATGGTGAGATGCTCAGCAGAGCCCCAGCCTGCCTGCAGAGCAGCTGCTCCTTGGGGACCAAAGCTCAGCCAGCAAGGCTGGGGAGCCACCCAGAAGGGAGCCAGGCAGCAAGATGCCATTCACCATGGAGGACCAAAGCTGCTGGGTGCCAGCCCTCCTCTGAATGCCAAGGCCAGGGGCTGCTGGGTGCCACCCCAAGGCCAGGGGCTGCTGGGTGCCAGCCCAAGGCCAGGGGCTGCTGGGTGCCAGCCCAAGGCCAGGGCTGCTGGGTGCCACCCCAAGGCCAGGGGCTGCTGGGTGCCACCCCAAGGCCAGGGCTGCTGGGTGCCACCCCAAGGCCAGGGCTGCTGGGTGCCAGCCCAAGGCCAGGGGCTGCTGGGTGCCACCCCAAGGCCAGGGGCTGCTGGGTGCCACCCCAAGGCCAGGGGATTTTTACTGTGGGGTTTTTTAAAGGCTTCTCCTCTCTGCCAGCAGGAGGACAAGGCTTGGGGTTGCTTTTTCTTTATGTGAAGGAGAGAAAGCAAAGGAGACCCCCAGGTACCTCTCTTTTGCCTGGCCACAGCTCTGCTCTCTGAGCCAAGGCCACGCTGGGGCTGTGGACAGATTGATCTCCTCTCTCTCCAAAGGAGGTTGTCCTTCCCAGGGTGAAGCTCTCGGGAGGGCAGGCCAGCTGCTGCCAGGAGGAGCTGGCATTCGTAGGCAGGTTTGAAGCCCTGTGGGTTCTGGTTGGATTCTCCTCTCCCAGAGCCCCACCCCCACCCCTCCCTGATTAATTTTTCTTCCACACCCCATTTTTTTAAAAGTCTTTTAAAGCTGCTTTTAATTTATTGACTTAACTCTGGTGCATTTCTGTCCCAGCCTGCTGGGCTGAGGTTGGCAGAGAGGTGATGAAGAGAAGCTGCAGATTGTCCTGCAGGCTTCTCTGCAGGCTTGTAAAACTCCCCTGGGCAAGCTGCTGTGGGGGCTCCTGCTTTGGCAGGGGGCTTGGCGTGGGCTGGGTGGTCTCCAGAGGTCCCTTCCAAGCCCCCTCCCCGTGCTGGGGGGCTGGGATGTCTGTGTCATGGAGTTGGAGCCTGCAGCAGCCGTGCTGCTGGGAGCTGGAAGCTGTGCTGCTGCAGAGGGCTGCTGTGGCCCAGGCACATCTGGCTCACACAGCTGTGGAGTGCTGCTCTGCTGAGCCATGGAGCTGCCTTTTGATGGTCTCCACGAGGGACTGGAGACTTCTCCCTCTGTTCTGAATGTATGAAGTGCCTGCTGCAGCTCTCCCCCCGACCACAGGCCTGGCTGTCCCTAGGTGTTCCTGTGGGATGGAGCCAAGCTGCTCTCAAGGTGGATTTGCACCGCTGCAGGGACTCAGCCCTGCCTGGGCAGAAGTGAGAGGTCCCCAGGAGTTGACAGGGCCATGGCAGGGATGGCTTTGGTCCTGTGGTTGCCACTGGAAATGCAGCAGGGCTCTTGCCAGTGGGGAGGATGTGCAATAAGAGAGCCTTGGGTCTGGGGAAGTCCCAGTGCCATGGCTGGGTTGGTCAGAGGGTGCTGGGTGAGAGGTTGGACTCCATGATCTCAGAGGTCTTTTCCAGCCTGGTTAGTTCTGTGTCCTGTGCCAGCATTGCTCTGCCAGAGCCACCTCAGTCCCTCCAGAGCCTGTGGGCCTCAGCTCTGTGATCTCCTGGAAGTGAAGAGCCTTCTCCCTCCTGGCTGGGCTGGGCAGCTTTGCCTCTCTGGCTGTTTCATGACCTGGGGCACAAATGAGCAGCCTCAGCCCAAGTGCAGTGGCTCAGCCCAGAGCTCCTGGGCAGGCTTTGGCCATGTGCTTGCACAGACCCAGAGAAAGACCTCACCAAACATCTCAGTGAGGGGGGGAAAAGCCAACTTGGCAGCCACTGCTTGGGGGGGCTAAAGCCCAGTCTGAAAGGCTGTGCTTGGGCACCTCTGTGCTGCAGGACAGGAGATGCTGGGGTGGGCTTGGGCTTTTCTTTTTACCCCTCTGTAACTGATGGCTGGAAAATGCTGCCCCACAGCCCCACTGGGTGCTGAGCAGGTACCTGCAGAGCTGGCTGTGGAGCTGAGCAGGTACCTGCAGAGCTGGCTGTGGAGCTGAGCAGGTACCTGCAGAGCTGGCTGTGGAGCTGAGCAGGTACCTGCAGAGCTGGCTGTGGAGCTGCAGCAGGTACCTGCAGAGCTGGCTGTGGAGCTGCAGCAGGGAGCTGCAGAGCTGGCTGTGGAGCTGAGCAGGTACCTGCAGAGCTGGCTGTGGAGCTGAGCAGGTACCTGCAGAGCTGGCTGTGGAGCTGAGCAGGTACCTGCAGAGCTGGCTGTGGAGCTGAGCAGGTACCTGCAGAGCTGGCTGTGGAGCTGCAGCAGGGAGCTGCAGAGCTGGCTGTGGAGCTGAGCAGGTACCTGCAGAGCTGGCTGTGGAGCTGCAGCAGGGACCTGCAGAGCTGGCTGTGGAGCTGAGCAGGTACCTGCAGAGCTGGCTGTGGAGCTGAGCAGGTACCTGCAGAGCTGGCTGTGGAGCTGAGCAGGTACCTGCAGAGCTGGCTGTGGAGCTGCAGCAGGGACCTGCAGAGCTGGCTGTGGAGCTGAGCAGGTACCTGCAGAGCTGGCTGTGGAGCTGAGCAGGTACCTGCAGAGCTGGCTGTGGAGCTGAGCAGGGACCTGCAGAGCTGGCTGTGGAGCTGCAGCAGGGAGCTGCAGAGCTGGCTGTGGAGCTGCAGCAGGGAGCTGCAGAGCTGGCTGTGGAGCTGAGCAGGTACCTGCAGAGCTGGCTGTGGAGCTGAGCAGGGACCTGCAGAGCTGGCTGTGGAGCTGAGCAGGTACCTGCAGAGCTGGCTGTGGAGCTGCAGCAGGTACCTGCAGAGCTGGCTGTGGAGCTGCAGCAGGGACCTGCAGAGCTGGCTGTGGAGCTGAGCAGGTACCTGCAGAGCTGGCTGTGGAGCTGAGCAGGTACCTGCAGAGCTGGCTGTGGAGCTGAGCAGGGAGCTGCAGAGCTGGCTGTGGAGCTGAGCAGGTACCTGCAGAGCTGGCTGTGGAGCTGAGCAGGGACCTGCAGAGCTGGCTGTGGAGCTGAGCAGGTACCTGCAGAGCTGGCTGTGGAGCTGAGCAGGTACCTGCAGAGCTGGCTGTGGAGCTGAGCAGGGAGCTGCAGAGCTGGCTGTGGAGCTGCAGCAGGTACCTGCAGAGCTGGCTGTGGAGCTGCAGCAGTCAGGGACAGCAGTCAGGGCAATTAATTCAAGGTGTTCTGGGCTGCTGGTGAGAGCTGAGTGTTTCCTCCTTGTCTGTGTGCTCAGGGGTAGAGAGGACCCCGGGATGAGAGCAGCCCAAGGCAGCCTGGTTTCATCTGCACACAGAGCTTTGAAATGCCTTTGGGGAGGAGTCTGACCTTCAAGCACATGTCCTTAAGATACTGCAGGGGGGAGCCCCTGGCAGCGTGCTGCAAGGACCTCTGTCCCACCACGGGCTCACAGACAGCAGGATCAGTGCTGCAGGGCACAAATGGGCTCCATCCAAGAGAACAGCCTCAGCTTCCCCAGAGCTGAGCACCAGGAGCCTGGGCTGAGCCCTGTGGCTGCAGAGCTCTGTGGCTGCAGAGCCCTGGGGGTGCAGAGCCCTGTGGCTGCAGAGCTCTGTGGCTGCAGAGCTCTGTGACTGCAGAGCCCTGTGGCTGCAGAACCCTGTGACTGCAGAGCTCTGTGGCTGCAGAGCTCTGTGGCTGCAGAGCCCTGTGGCTGCAGAGCCCTGTGACTGCAGAGCTCTGTGGCTGCAGAGCTCTGTGGCTGCAGAGCCCTGTGGCTGCAGAACCCTGTGACTGCAGAGCTCTGTGGCTGCAGAGCCCTGTGGCTGCAGAACCCTGTGGCTGCAGAACCCTGTGGCTGCAGAGCTCTGTGGCTGCAGAGCTCTGTGGCTGCAGAACCCTGTGGCTGCAGAACCCTGTGGCTGCAGAGCTCTGTGGCTGCAGAGCCCTGTGACTGCAGAGCTCTGTGGCTGCAGAGCTCTGTGGCTGCAGAACCCTGTGGCTGCAGAGCCCTGTGGCTGCAGAGCCCTGTGACTGCAGAGCCCTGTGGCTGCAGAGCCCTGTGGCTGCAGAGCTCTGTGGCTGCAGAACCCTGTGGCTGCAGAGCCCTGTGGCTGCAGAGCCCTGTGGCTGCAGAACCCTGTGGCTGCAGAGCCCTGTGGCTGCAGAGCCCTGTGGCTGCAGAGCCCTGTGGCTGCAGAGCCCTGTGACTGCAGAGCCCTGTGGCTGCAGAGCTCTGTGGCTGCAGAGCTTTGTGGCTGCAGAGCCCTGTGGCTGCAGAACCCTGTGGCTGCAGAACCCTGTGGCTGCAGAGCCCTGTGGCTGCAGAGCCCTGTGGCTGCAGAGCTCTGTGGCTGCAGAGCTTTGTGGCTGCAGAGCCCTGTGGCTGCAGAACCCTGTGGCTGCAGAGCCCTGTGGCTGCAGAGCCCTGTGGCTGCAGAACCCTGTGGCTGCAGAGCCCTGTGGCTGCAGAGCCCTGTGGCTGCAGAACCCTGTGGCTGCAGAGCCCTGTGGCTGCAGAGCCCTGTGACTGCAGAGCCCTGTGGCTGCAGAGCTTTGTGGCTGCAGAGCTTTGTGGCTGCAGAGCCCTGTGGCTGCAGAACCCTGTGGCTGCAGAGCTCTGTGGCTGCAGAGCCCTGTGGCTGCAGAGCCCTGTGGCTGCAGAACCCTGTGGCTGCAGAGCCCTGTGGCTGCAGAGCCCTGTGACTGCAGAGCCCTGTGGCTGCAGAGCTTTGTGGCTGCAGAGCCCTGTGACTGCAGAGCTTTGTGGCTGCAGAGCCCTGTGGCTGCAGAGCCCTGTGACTGCAGAGCCCTGTGGCTGCAGAGCCCTGTGACTGCAGAGCCCTGTGACTGCAGAGCCCTGTGACTGCAGAACCCTGTGGCTGCAGAGCTCTGTGGCTGCAGAGCCCTGGGGTGTGCTGGCAGCAGGGGTGGAATTCCAGCTGAGCCAGGAGGGGTCCAGCCCTGTGCTTGGCTTCCAAGGAGCAGCTCCCTGGGATGCTTTGGAGGCTTTGGGCAGGCCAGTGGAGGACAATCAGCTCCCTGCAATGAAGTGCTTGGTCTTTGTTAGCTGCTGGGGTCAGGGGTGAGGGAGGGGCCTGGAGCCCCAGCAGCTTTTTACCTTTTCTATCTCTGTGACTTGCAGCAAAACCAACCCCAACCCCAACCCCCAAGCCTCAGATGAAGTTTTGGATACAACTCTTTTTACCTGCCTCTACCATTTCTTAAGAGTGAACCTCAGCAGTCCTTTCATCCTTCTCTTTCCAAGCTCTGTCTAAGCCATAATGGTTAAATGAATAAATACAGAGAGAGATGAAAGGAACAAAACTGCAAAGCAAAGCTGAGTTTATTTAAGTAATAAATGGTGTTGCCAAAAGCTCTGCTCCTGTGCTGCCTGAAGGAGGCTCTGGGCTGGGGGGCAGCTGTGTCCCCACCCACGACACGCCCTGACACACCCAGCCCCGCCCCCCTCCCCGCCCCCCTCCTTCCTTCCCCACCTTTTCCCTGGCAAATGGTTAAATGAGCACTGAGTGCAGAATGGGGCACAGGCAGGTTGGGTTCTGCATTCATCTCTCCTCCCTGGAGGTGCTCAGGGCCAGGCTGGATGAGGCCCTGAGCAGCCTGGGCTGGGGGGAGGGGTCCCTGCCCATGGCAGGGGGCTGGGGCTGGATGAGCTTGAAGGTCTCCTCCAACCCAGCCCACTCTGTGAGGTTGGGTGGATGACCTTTCCCTCTCTGCTGCTGGGGTGAGGAAGGTGGGTGAGAGATCTGAGGAGTTCAGGATTGAGTTCAGGGGGGTTGGAGATAGAGGGGGAAAGGAGTTGGGGTAAAGAGAGCTAAAAATGTCAGTGCAAGAAGCTGGCACTGAGCACCTCAGGTCAGCCCTGTCCTGGGCTGATCCCCAGCAGCAGGGGCAGGAGGGGATTCTGCTCCTGCCCTGCTCTGCTGAGACCTCCCTGCAGTGCTGGGGCAGCTCTGGAGTCCTCAGCACAGACAGGGACCTGCTGGAGCAGGACCAGGGCTGGGAGCCCTCTGCTGTGAGCCAGGCTGAGGAGCTGGGGTTGTGCAGCCTGCAGAGGAGAAGGCTCCAGGGAGAGCTCCTGGTGGCCTTGCAGTGCTCAGAGGCTGAGCAGGAAGCTGGGGACAGAGTTCTGAGCAGGGCCTGTTGGGGCAGGCCAAGGGGAGATGGTTTGAACCCAAAGAGGGAGATTGAGGCTGGAGAGAAGAGAGAAATGTTTGGTGCTGAGGGTGGGGAGAGCCTGGCCCAGGCTGCCCAGGGAGCTGGGAGCTGCCCCATGCCTGGCACCACTGCAGCTCAGGCTGGCTGGGGCTGGGAGCAGCCTGCTCTGGCTGGGGCTGTCCCTGGGGGCTGCAGGGGCTTGGTCTGGGTGGGTTTGAAAGGCTCTTCCCCTCCCCAGACCAGCCTGGGGTTGTTTGCCTGGTGGGAGATGCTTCTCTCTGCCAGGCTTGGGATCTGAGGCATCCTTCCAGACCACCTCCCTCCAGCAGCTCCCCCCTGTGAGTTCTGGCAGTGAGTGCTGGGTCCTGCATCCTGCTGGGGATGTCCAGGAGACCTTTGGAGGTCTCATGAGTGCTGCCCTGGGGAGAGCTGGGGGGGTTTGCCCTTGGCCCTGCGGAGGTTTTCCCTCGGGTGCTTAGGGAGGAACTTTCTCTTTCATGCTTTTATTGTGGTTTGCTTGGGTTTGCATCCAGCTCTCCACAAGTGACCAAGAGCAGCTCCCTGCTGGCTGCCTGCTCCTGCTGCCAGGGCACCACAGCTGCTCCCCACCTCTGCCAGGGCCCTAGGTGCCGGTCCTGAGCGTGATGGTGTCGTGCCAGGCCTGGAAGACGAGGCTCTGGGTGGCCGGCCGCAGGACGCTGAACTCGTAGAGCCTGCCGGGCTGCAGCCCCTGCACCACGCAGCTCCTGCTGCTGACCAGCTGCATCCTGCTGAAGCCTCTCTCCAGGCCGCTGCTCAGCAGCTTCACGTAGACTTCGTACTGCTGGGGGTAGCCCTCGGGGTCCTCGCTGGACCACTGCAGCCTGACCCAGCTGAGGTCTGCCACCGAGGCCTCCCTGTCGAAGAGCAGGGGCAGCTTGGCGGCGAGGGAGAGGCGGATGTCGGGCAGGGCGGCGCCCCTGCGCTGCGCCTCCAGGGGGGACACCAGGCAGTGCCTGAGGTGGACCCTCTGGGGGGCCTGCAGGGCCAGCAGCTGCTCCACGGCCTGGGCCAGGGCAGACATCCTCTGCAGCAGCAGGTCCCAGCGCGAGAGGAAGGGGCTGGCGTCGCGGCTCTCGGTGTAAGCCCTCAGCTCCCTCTGGCCTCGCTCCAGCTGCTCCAGCAGCTTGCCCAGCAGTGCCAGCTGGATCTTGATCTGGTTCTTCCCCACCTCCTTCATCCTCTGGAACTGCCAGGGGTCGATCAGCTCGAAGATGTCGACGAAGTGCGTGTCCTCCTGCTGCTCCCTCACCGCCATGTACTTGGGCTCCACCTCCAAGTAGAAGTAGCTCTTCTGCAGGAGCTCAACCTTCCTCTGGAGGTGGTGGAGGTTGAGGGTGGAGTGCAGGAACTGCAGGACCAGGCTTCTCCTTTCCAAGTGCTGCTCACAGCTGGCATCGTCTGGCTCCTCCTGGCCGTGCTCGGCGCTCCTCGAGCTGCCTCCCGGCTCCTGCACCGCAGGCATGACCCCGGAGCTCAGCTGCTGTGCAGGAGAGCAGCAAGAACATCATCAGGGGCCAAAGGAGAAGCAGCTGTGAGGGAGCAGACCCATGGCTGTGAGGGAGCAGACCCATGGCTGTGAGTCTTCCCCTATGGAGGTGTAGCTGAGGAACTGTTGGGCTGGATTAGGCTTCCAGAGGAGGCTGCCCAGGGCCAGGCTGGGGCTGTCCCCTCCCAGGAGGTGCTCAGGGCCAGGCTGGATGAGGCCCTGAGCAGCCTGGGCTGCTGGGAGGGGTCCCTGGCCGTGGCAGGGGGTTGGAGCTGGCTGATCTCTGAGGTCCCTCCCAGCCCAAACCCATTCTGGGCTTCTCTGATTTCTGCTGTTTTGGGTAGTCTGCCTCTGAGCTCCCCAAGCAGCTGGTCCCCTGCAGCCCCTCCTCCAGCAGCTCTCCCCCTGCTTAATGGATTCAGTGCCAGGAGTCACTCCTGCTGCACCCTCCCTGCCTTGTTCTCCTCTGTCTCATCCTCATTAGCTGCCTTTGTACTCCTGGAAGCAATTTCTTCCCATTCTTCTGCATCTCTGGAGATCTCTTTCTTCCCTCTCTGCAATCTGCCAGGCTGCTGAGGTTTGAGACCCAGCTCCCACCCCACCCCCTGCAGCCACAGCATCACCTTGCTGCTTGCAGCTCACCCTCTGCCCCTGGCTTTGCAGCAGGCTTCCAGGAGGAGTGACTGAAGGGAGGGCAGGGGACGGTGGCCAGCTGCCCACCTTGGCTTCAGCAAGGCTTTTGACACTCCCTCCCTCACAGGTGAGCCCAGGAGTGTGGCTTAGAGGAGTGGACAGGGAGGAGAGCTGAGGAGTGGCTGAAGAGCTCAGAGGGCTGTGAGCAGTGGTGCAGAGTCCACTTGGAGCCCTGTAACTCGTGGGTGCTCACCAGGGGCCAGGACTGGCTCCAGTCTTGTTCAGCATCTGGATGAGGGGATGGAGGGGACCCTCAGCCTGATGGTACCCAGCTGGGAGCTGTGCTGCCACCCCTCAGGCTGTGCTGCCACCCCTCAGGCTGTGCTGCCACCCAGGGAGAGCTGGGCAGGCTGAGAGCTGGGCAGGCTGAGAGCTGGGCAGAGGGCAACCTCCTGAGGCTCAACAACAAACAGTTCAGAGTCCTGCCCCTGGGGAGGGACAACCCCAGGCACCAGAACAGGTCAGGGGTCGACCTGCTGGGAAGCAGCTCCCTGGAGCAGGACCTGGGAGTCCTGGGGGACAGGAAGTTATCCATGAGCCAGCAAAGTGCCCTCATGGCCAAGAAGGACAAAGGTCTCCTGGGGTGCAGGGAGAAGAGTGTGGCCAGCAGGGCAGGGAAGGTTCTCCTGCCCTTCTCCTGCCCTGGTGAGGCAGGCTGCCCACAGGCTGTGGATTCTGCCTCTCTGGGGGTGCTCAAGGCCAGGGTGGATGAGCAGCCTGGGCTGGTGGGCTCAAGGTCCCTTCCAACCCAACCCATTCTGTGAAGCTGTGAACTCCAAGCCTGAGGAACCCCTCCAGAGGTCTGCCCCCAGCCGCTCTGCAGCTTCTCACTTGCTCATGGCCAGGGGCTTGTTTCCAGGAGAGCTGCCAGCTGCCTCCAAACCAGCTGCACTTCCTTTCCCAGCCCTAAAGCACAGCAGTGCCAGCTCCTGGCATCCCTGGCTGGAGCACACCAGGCCTGGCTCTCTGGAGGAGGCTGTTTGGCCACAGGCTTGGCTGCTGCTGGGCTTTGCTTTCCTTTGCTCTCTTCTTGTCCCAATTTCCCCCTTGCCCAAAGCAGCTCTTTGCCTACCAGCTCCACTGTGGCTGCAGGCAGGGAGGCTGCAGGCAGGGAGGCTGCAGGCAGGGAGGCTGCAGCCACCCAAGCTGAGGGTTTGCATGGCTGGGGGTTCCCTCCAGCCAGGGCTTGGATGGGGTGGAAGGTGGGGAGGTGGCACCCACGGGGAGCTGGTGGCACCCATGGGATCTGGAGGCACCCATAGGAGTTGGTGGCACCCACACATCTCAAGCCCAGCCTCTCAGCCCTGGACTGCAGCTCTGGACCTTCCAGCCAGTGCCAAGCCCATGAATGGCCAAACCTGCCTCACCTACCCCTGCCTCACCTACCCCTGTCTCACCTACCCCTGCCTCACCTGCCCCTGTCTCACCTACCCCTGCCTCACCTGCCCCTGCCTCACCTGCCCCTGCCTCACCTACCCCTGTCTCACCTACCCCTGCCTCACCTGCCCCTGTCTCACCTACCCCTGCCTCACCTGCCCCTGCCTCACCTGCCCCTGTCTCACCTGCCCCTGTCTCACCTACCCCTGTCTCACCTACCCCTGCCTCACCTGCCCCTGCCTCACCTGCCCCTGCCTCACCTACCCCTGCCTCACCTGCCCCTGCCTCACCTACCCCTGCCTCACCTGCCCCTGTCTCACCTGCCCCTGTCTCACCTACCCCTGTCTCACCTACCCCTGCCTCACCTGCCCCTGTCTCACCTGCCCCTGCCTCACCTGCCCCTGCCTCACCTGCCCCTGCCTCACCTACCCCTGTCTCACCTGCCCCTGCCTCACCTGCCCCTGCCTCACCTACCCCTGCCTCACCTGCCCCTGCCTCACCTGCCCCTGCCTCACCTGCCCCTGCCTCACCTGCCCCTGTCTCACCTACCCCTGCCTCACCTGCCCCTGCCTCACCTGCCCCTGTCTCACCTGCCCCTGCCTCACCTACCCCTGCCTCACCTGCCCCTGCCTCACCTACCCCTGCCTCACCTGCCCCTGTCTCACCTGCCCCTGCCTCACCTGCCCCTGTCTCACCTGCCCCTGCCTCACCTGCCCCTGTCTCACCTGCCCCTGCCTCACCTGCCCCTGCCTCACCTACCCCTGCCTCACCTGCCCCTGCCTCGCCTGCCCCTGTCTCACCTGCCCCTGCCTCACCTACCCCTGCCTCACCTGCCCCTGCCTCACCTACCCCTGCCTCACCTGCCCCTGTCTCACCTGCCCCTGCCTCACCTGCCCCTGTCTCACCTGCCCCTGCCTCACCTGCCCCTGTCTCACCTGCCCCTGCCTCACCTGCCCCTGCCTCACCTACCCCTGCCTCACCTGCCCCTGCCTCACCTGCCCCTGCCTCACCTTCTCAGTCCAGGAGCTCAGCCCAGCGGCCCCAGTCCTGCCCAGCTCTGCCTGGGTGCGGCCGCAGCCCTGCTGGTTCCCATGGCAATGTATTGTGGTGTGGAGGTCTGGAACTGGGAACTGGGACCTGTGCAGGGAGCCTGGGGAACAGGAGGCTGGGGGCAGAGCTTCTGGCTCCCTGCAGCTCCCTGAGAGGAGGCTGGAGCCAGGGGGGGCCTGGGCTCTGCTCCCAAGGAACAGGAGACAGGACAAGAGGAGATGGCCTCAAGCTGCCCCAGGGGAGGTTTAGGCTGGGACATGAGGAACAATTTCTGCCTCTTGAGGGCTGCCGAGGGCTGGAACAGGCTGCTCAGGGCAGTGGTGCAGTCCCCATCCCTGGAGGG
Source organism: Melanerpes formicivorus (assembly GCF_026170545.1). Classification (NCBI taxonomy): domain Eukaryota; kingdom Metazoa; phylum Chordata; class Aves; order Piciformes; family Picidae; genus Melanerpes; species Melanerpes formicivorus. The sequence continues at coordinate 14,985,628 of NW_027142371.1, read as the reverse complement.
GTTTGTGGGGCTGAGGGCCATGGGCTGGGGGTGCCCTGGCAGTGCTGGGGTCAGGCTTGGGCTCCAGGATCTCCCCTGGTTGGGTCTCTCCCAACCAAAAGGATTTCCCTGCTTCCATGCTCCCCTGGAAGGGATGGGGACTCCACCCCCTGGAGCAGGACCTGAGCTGCTCCACTGCCTGCAGCAAGCTTCCTTTAGGCTAGGAAGGAGTTTCCTGCTCTGCTTCACTGCAGGACCCAGCTGTCCACTCAGCTCTTTCAGCAGGGAGGAGACACTGCCTGCTCTGGGCCCCAGTGCCAGGCCCAGCACCACCACTGTGCCCACCAGCAGAGCGGGCACCAGCCCAGCTGCTGCCTCCCCCCTCCCTGAGATTAAAGCCTTGGGTCAGGGCTCAGCCTCTGTGCCGTCTGCTGTGCTGAGCTCTTGGAGCTGACTGATGGGCAGCAGCCCCAGCAGCAGCCCTGAGCCTCTGCTGTGCCCAGGGAGGGAGGAGGCAATCTGTCATCTGCAGAAATCAATGCCCCCTCTGAGGGCAGCCACAGCTCCCAGCTTCATTTGGCAGCTGCCAGGAGACTGACTGTGCAGTTGTCAGGTGTGAGACAAGGGAGATGACAAATGGGAGGGAGGGAAGGTCGATGGCCTTGCCCGGGGGAGGGCTGGTGGGGAGCAGAGCTGGGGAGCAGAGCCAGCTTAATGCAGGAGATCACAGAAGCCCAGACTGGTTTGGCTGGGAAGAGCCTTTCAAACCCACCCAGACCAAGCCCCTGCAGCCCCCAGGGACAGCCCCAACCCCAGCAGGCTGCTCCCAGCCCCAAACAACCTGAGCTGCAGTGGTGCCAGGCATGGGGCAGCTCCCAGCTCCCTGGGCAGCCTGGGCCAGGCTCTCCCCACCCTCAGCACCAAACATTTCTCTCTTCTCTCCAGCCTCAATCTCCCTCTTGGGGTTCAAACCATCCCCTCTTGGCCTGTCCCAACAGGCCCTGCTCAGAACTCTGTCCCCAGCTTTCCTCTGGAGTGTCCCCAGCAGTCCCTTGTCCCCATCACCCCTGGGCTCCTCCCAGGGGCTCCTTGCAGCCAGGGAGGCTCCACACAGTCACAGACTTGTCTGGGCTGGACAAGCTCTCTAAGGCCAACATCAACCCAACCCCTCCATGGCCACCAAGCCATGGCCCCAGGTGCCACAGCCACAGGTTTCTGGAGCACCTCCAGGACTCCATGGGCAGGGACACCTCCCACTAGATCACCTCCTTGGTAGTCTCCATGTCCTGGGCCATGGGGAGGTCTCCCCTGAGCCTTCTCTGCTCAGGGCTGAACAGCCCCAGCTCTCTCAGCCTTCCCCCACAGGGCAGAGAGCTTCCAGACCTCTGATCATTCTCCTGGCCCTTCTCTGGACACTTCCAGCCTCTCCACAACCCAAACTGCAGGCAGTGCTCCAGCTGTGGCCTGAGCAGCTCTGAGTCTGGAGCATCCAAGCCCCATGCAGCCCTCTCCCCTCCTCCCTCATCAGCTGAGCTGCCCCTGAAGCAGAGCTGCCAGCAGCTGTCTGCCAGGTTTGTCATCCTGCCCTCTCCCCTCCTGCCCACAGCATCACAGTGAAGGACTTGTTAGAGCTGTCCTGGAGCTGCAGTGAGCAGCAGACAATTGATTTTTCCTCCTTCCTCTCATTAGTGAGCTCTGACACTTAATAAAACACACATTTCCACTCTGGGGGTGAGCAAACCACCCAGAGAGCTCCTGTCAGAGGCAGCTGGGAGCAGGGCTTCATCTTTATGGCAAATCAATAGCTGCTGGAGCAGGGACATTGGCAGGAGCCAAATGAAAAGCCACTGCCAATTCCTGCCTTCATCCTTCCCAGCTGCTGCCTGCCTCAGGCAGCTGGGCAGGAAACCACCCCAGGGGCAGGAGGGACCTGGTGCCTCCTGGCCCTGCCTGCTGCATGCATGCAGGGGTGCAGGTGGGTGCCAGGCAGGTGAAGGTTTCACAGCATGGGTTGGCTTGGAAGGGACCTTGAAGCTCAGCCAGTGCCAGCCCCCTGCCATGGGCAGGGACACCTCCCACCAGCACAGGCTGCTCAGGGCCTCATCCAGCCTGGCCCTGAGCACCCCCAGGCAGGAGGCAGCCACAGCCTCCCTGGGCAGCCTGTGCCAGAGTCTCCCCAGCCTCCTGCTGAAGGACTTCTTCCTCAGCTCCAGTCCATCCCTGCTCTGTCTCCAGATACCCTCAGGGAAATCTCTCTGCAGCCTCCCTGCAGGATCCCTTCAGGCCCTGGAAGGCAGCTCTGAGGTCCCCCTGGGCTCTGCTCTTCTTGGAGGATGGAGTTTGTGCCTCCTGGATGCACCTTCTGCTGCTTCCAGAAGGGACCCTGAGGGTGCAGGTGGGGGTCAGGCAGGCAGAGGTTTGGAGCAGCTCTTTGGGCATTGCCTTGTCCGAGGTGATTCCTGTCCTGGGGGTGACTCAGACCTCTGCCAGAGGCAGTGGCACCACTGCCATCAAAGTCTCCCAACGTCATCACCTCCCCCAGGCTCCCTGCCTGTGTCTCTGCACCCCCAGATGCTGCCCAAACTCCTCATGCTTGCCTGCCCCCCTGGGAGCAGGGCTAGCAGGGCTTGCAGGGCTTGCAGGGCTTGCAGGGCTAGCAGAGCAGGGCTAGCAGGGCTTGCAGGGCTAGCAGGGCTTGCAGGGCTTGCAGGGCTAGCAGAGCAGGGCTTGCAGGGCTTGCAGGGCTTGCAGGGCTAGCAGGGCTTGCAGGGCTTGCAGGGCTTGCAGGGCTTGCAGGGCTAGCAGGGCTTGCAGGGCTAGCAGGGCTAGCAGGGCTTGCAGGGCTTGCAGGGCTAGCAGGGCTTGCAGGGCTAGCAGGGCTTGCAGAGCAGGGCTTGCAGGGCTAGCAGGGCTTGCAGGGCTAGCAGGGCTAGCAGGGCTTGCAGGGCTTGCAGGGCTAGCAGGGCTTGCAGGGCTAGCAGGGCTTGCAGGGCTTGCAGAGCAGGGCTTGCAGGGCTAGCAGGGCTTGCAGGGCTAGCAGGGCTTGCAGGGCTAGCAGGGCTTGCAGAGCAGGGCTTGCAGGGCTAGCAGGGCTTGCAGGGCTAGCAGGGCTTGCAGGGCTAGCAGGGCTTGCAGAGCAGGGCTTGCAGGGCTAGCAGGGCTTGCAGGGCTTGCAGAGCTTGCAGGGCTTGCAGGGCTTGCAGGGCTAGCAGGGCTAGCAGGGCTAGCAGGGCTTGCAGGGCTAGCAGGGCTAGCAGGGCTTGCAGGGCTTGCAGAGCTTGCAGGGCTAGCAGGGCTTGCAGGGCTAGCAGGGCTAGCAGGGCTTGCAGGGCTTGCAGGGCTAGCAGGGCTTGCAGGGCTAGCAGGGCTAGCAGGGCTAGCAGGGCTAGCAGAGCAGGGCTAGCAGGGCTTGCAGGGCTAGCAGGGCTAGCAGGGCTTGCAGAGCAGGGCTTGCAGGGCTAGCAGGGCTTGCAGGGCTTGCAGGGCTAGCAGGGCTTGCAGGGCTTGCAGGGCTAGCAGGGCTTGCAGGGCTAGCAGGGCTTGCAGAGCAGGGCTTGCAGGGCTTGCAGGGCTAGCAGGGCTTGCAGGGCTTGCAGGGCTGGCAGGGCTAGCAGGGCTAGCAGGGCTTGCAGGGCTTGCAGGGCTTGCAGAGCAGGGCTTGCAGGGCTAGCAGGGCTAGCAGGGCTTGCAGGGCTTGCAGGGCTTGCAGAGCTAGCAGGGCTAGCAGGGCTTGCAGGGCTTGCAGGGCTAGCAGGGCTTGCAGGGCTTGCAGGGCTAGCAGGGCTTGCAGGGCTAGCAGGGCTAGCAGGGCTAGCAGGGCTAGCAGAGCAGGGCTAGCAGGGCTTGCAGGGCTAGCAGGGCTTGCAGGGCTTGCAGGGCTTGCAGGGCTAGCAGGGCTTGCAGAGCTTGCAGGGCTTGCAGGGCTAGCAGGGCTAGCAGGGCTTGCAGGGCTTGCAGGGCTAGCAGGGCTTGCAGGGCTAGCAGGGCTTGCAGAGCTTGCAGGGCTTGCAGGGCTTGCAGGGCTAGCAGGGCTAGCAGGGCTAGCAGGGCTAGCAGAGCAGGGCTAGCAGGGCTTGCAGGGCTAGCAGGGCTTGCAGGGCTAGCAGGGCTTGCAGGGCTAGCAGGGCTAGCAGGGCTAGCAGGGCTTGCAGGGCTTGCAGGGCTTGCAGGGCTAGCAGGGCTAGCAGGGCTTGCAGGGCTTGCAGGGCTTGCAGGGCTTGCAGGGCTAGCAGGGCTTGCAGAGCTTGCAGGGCTTGCAGGGCTAGCAGGGCTAGCAGGGCTTGCAGGGCTTGCAGGGCTGGCAGGGCTAGCAGGGCTTGCAGGGCTAGCAGGGCTTGCAGGGCTTGCAGGGCTTGCAGGGCTTGCAGGGCTAGCAGGGCTAGCAGGGCTTGCAGGGCTTGCAGGGCTTGCAGGGCTAGCAGGGCTTGCAGGGCTTGCAGGGCTAGCAGGGCTTGCAGAGCTTGCAGGGCTAGCAGGGCTTGCAGAGCTTGCAGGGCTTGCAGGGCTAGCAGGGCTAGCAGGGCTTGCAGGGCTTGCAGGGCTAGCAGGGCTTGCAGAGCAGGGCTTGCAGGGCTAGCAGGGCTTGCAGGGCTTGCAGAGCTTGCAGGGCTAGCAGGGCTTGCAGGGCTTGCAGAGCTTGCAGGGCTAGCAGGGCTAGCAGGGCTAGCAGGGCTTGCAGGGCTTGCAGGGCTTGCAGGGCTAGCAGAGCAGGGCTAGCAGGGCTTGCAGGGCTTGCAGGGCTTGCAGGGCTTGCAGGGCTAGCAGGGCTTGCAGGGCTTGCAGGGCTTGCAGGGCTAGCAGGGCTTGCAGAGCAGGGCTTGCAGGGCTAGCAGGGCTTGCAGGGCTTGCAGAGCTTGCAGGGCTAGCAGGGCTTGCAGGGCTTGCAGAGCTTGCAGGGCTAGCAGGGCTAGCAGGGCTAGCAGGGCTTGCAGGGCTTGCAGGGCTTGCAGGGCTAGCAGAGCAGGGCTAGCAGGGCTTGCAGGGCTTGCAGGGCTTGCAGGGCTTGCAGGGCTAGCAGGGCTAGCAGGGCTTGCAGGGCTTGCAGAGCTTGCAGGGCTAGCAGGGCTAGCAGGGCTTGCAGGGCTAGCAGGGCTAGCAGGGCTAGCAGGGCTAGCAGGGCTTGCAGGGCTAGCAGGGCTTGCAGGGCTTGCAGGGCTAGCAGGGCTTGCAGGGCTAGCAGGGCTGGGCTTGCAGAGCAGAGCTGCTCAGCAGCACGGGGCTGGGCCTAATTCCCTGAAGCAAATCACCCTCGGGGTACATCCCACAGCCCAAGCAGCCCCACTCAGCACTGGCTGTGCTCCTCAGCCTGCCCTGCAGGAGGCTCAGCTTGGAGAAGGAGAGGGGAGAAGCTTCCCAAGGGACCTGGAAGGCTGAGGGGCTGCAAAGCCCCAGCTGGGCCGGGCCAGGAGAAGCTAATTGTGTCCCAGGGGCAGCAATTATCTGCAGCTCATTACAGCCACTGCTGGCCCCCCAGGGGCAGCCCCCCAGCCTGGGCCTGCAGGGTCTGGGGTAGCTGTTTGCCTTCAGCAGGACAACTCTGTGGCTTTGGGGCAAAAGCCTTCCCCGGTGTGTGCCCAGCCCCAGGGGCCCCTAGGAGCAGGGCTGAGGGCTTGGGGAGGGAGCCTGGGGTGAGAGGTCTGCTCCCTGCCCTGCAGAGTGTGTGCTGCTTGTGCAGGCCCTGGGCTGAGCAGCTCCTCCTGCCCCGGGGGTGGCAGTGACTGACCTCCCTCCTGGGCAGCTGCTGAGAGCTGAGCCCAGCTGCAGCCCACAGCTGAGCTTGGTTCAGCCAGGATCCAGCTCAGGAAGCTGGAGTGGGGTCATGGAAGCTTCCTTTGTCCTGCTGGAAGCTCACCAAGAGCCTGCTGAGATGTCCTTGAGCTGCACTCTGCCAGGCAGAGGTCCTTGAGCAGCTCAGGTCAGGCTGTGGTGACCCAAATCCCACCCCACAGCCCCTGCTGGCTCATCCAGCTCCCTCCCCCAGGAAAGCATCCCAAGGGGCTCAGCCTGCCTGGGGTGTGGGACAGAAAGGGAAGGGGAAGTGGGGAACTTGCTGAGCCTGCAGCCTTGTGCCCTGCCCAGGAGCTGCTCAGGGCTGCAGCCCAGGGAGGTGGAATCAGAATCAACCAGGTTGGAAAAGACCTCAGAGATCATCAGGTCCAACCTACAAACCAGAGGATCAGAGGATCCCTTCCCTCCCTCCCTCCCTCCCTGCTGTCCATGCTGCTGGGGATCAGCCCAGCACATGGTGCCAGCTCTTGCCCAGCTCTTCACCCCCCAGCACCCCCAAGCCTTTCTCCACAGAGCTGCTCTCCAGCCCCTCCTCCCCTGTGCTGACACCAGGGCTTGCCCTGGCCCATGTGCAGGAGCTTGCCCTTGCCCTTGGCCAGCAGCCCCCTCTCAAACACCTTCCAGCCCACCCCCAGCACACCCCCAGGATCCCTGGGCAGGAGTGCAGCCCCCAGCAGCCACGGGATGGCCATGGGCAGCCTCCTTGCCCCTGCAGAATGCCCACACAGCTCCAGGGGTGCCAGCCCAGCTTGGGGCACCCAGGGGATGGAGCAGGGGGACCAGCATCCCCCAGACCACCCCCAGCCAGGGCTGCACTGCAGAAAACCAAAGAGCTTTGAGCTCTTCCTTTCTTTGTGTTGCTGCTGCAGCTGCAGGGCTCAGGCTGCTCCCCTCCAGCTGCCTCTGCCCACAGCAGGGCCCACAGGTGGCAGAGGCAGCAGCTTCACCCAGGAGCACTTCAGGCTGCTCCCAGTGGCATGAAGAAAGCCACTCCTGGTGTGCAGCTGCTGGCCTGGCAGAGCTGCTGCCTGGCAGAGCTGCTGGCCTGGCAGAGCTGCTGCCTGGCAGAGCTGCTGGCCTGGCAGAGCTGCTGCCTGGCAGAGCTGTTGGCCTGGCAGATCTGCTGGCCTGGCAAAGCTGCTGGCCTGGCAAAGCTGCTGGCCTGGCTCCTCTGGTGCCACAGCACTCAGGCAGGGAGGGAGGGAAGCCAGACCTTATCCTTATCTCCTCTGCCAGGGAGGAGGCCTTGGGGCAATCTCCTCTGACAAGAACTTGAGTTTATTATTTCTTCCCCCCCAGGTTTGTGCACAGGGCTCCTGTTCTGCAGAGCTGCAGCCAGCCCCCAGCCCCCAGCCCCCAGCCCCCAGCCCCACTGAGAGCTGCCCTGGGAGCAGCCTGGGAGTGCAGCTGTGGGGATGGCAGAGCTGCCCCGGGCAGGACTCTGCTCTTCTGCTCCTGCTGCTGGGGCTGGAGGCTGCCAGTGGCCCCAGCTCGACCTCCCCCTTGCTCTGGACCCCATCAGCAACCCCCCTGCAGGACTCAGCCCTGCGGTGCCAGGGCTGGCCGAGGCCCCTGGGATGAGCAGCCCCCGAGGCTGAGCCAGCCACAGCTCCAAGCTGCAGCTCTGCAGGGTTTGCCCCCATGGCTGCTCCTGGTGTAAGGCAGGAGCTGTAGTCCAGTGCCAGATGATTGTCCCAGCCCTGCAAGGAGTGAGGCCATGAAACTGGTTGTGCAGGGCTCAGCTCTGCTGGGACCCCCCCTGCAGTGCTGGGGCAGGGCTGGAGCCCTCTGCTGTGAGCCAGGCTGAGAGAGTTGGGGTTGTGCAGCCTGGAGAGGAGAAGGCTCCAGGGAGAGCTCCTGATGGCCTTGCAGTGCTCAAGAGGCTGAGCAGGAAGCTGGGGACAGAGTTTTGATCAGGGCCTGTTGGGACAGGCCAAGGGGAGATGGTTTGAACTCCAAGAGGGAGATTGAGGCTGGAGAGAAGAGAGAAATGTTTGGTGCTGAGGGTGGGGAGAGCCTGGCCCAGGCTGCCCAGGGAGCTGGGAGCTGCCCCATGCCTGGCACCACTGCAGCTCAGGCTGGCTGGGGCTGTGAGCAGCCTGCTGGGGTTGGGGCTGTCCCTGGGGGCTGCAGGGGCTTGGACTGGGTGACCTTGAACTGTCCCTTCCCACCCAAACCACTCTGGTGCCTTCCAGAGTCTCATTTACCTCCCACCATGAGTGTCCTGCATCTGAAGAGGACTGAGGGTGAGGAGGATGCTCCTCCTGCCTCTCAGCAGGGTGGGGGTGAGCAGAGCCCCCCTGGGCCTCGTGTTTCACTGCCACCTCCCCCTGCAGCCAGCCCCTGGGCTGAGTCATCTCCTGCCTCTGGAGTGTGTGGGCTCAGCACAGCCTTAGCTCCTCATCCCCTGCTCTGCTGCAGCCTGGCACAGGGTGAGCCACAGCTATTCATCAGGGTGGAGAGGAGGAGGATGAGTGGCCTGGACCAGCACCCCAAGCCCTGCTCCTGCTGTCTGCTGCTGGTCTGGTGAGGGCTGCTTGAGTGGCTGCTGCCTGAGGAGCTCAAGAGCTGCTCAGAACTCAGGGCTGCTGGTTTGTGCTGGCTGACTTTGGTGCCCTTGCTGCAGAGCAGTGCCAGAGCTGCTGTGGAGAGCAGCCCCTGGAGAGTGTTCTGCCACGTGTGGGAGAAGGCAGAGGGAGGAGGGAGGGAGGAGGGGAGCTGGTGGCAGCAGTGCCACAGAATGGGTTTGGCTTGGAAGGGACCTTCCAGAGCAGCCAGCTCCAAGCCCCTGCCATGGGCAGGGACCCCTCCCACCAGCACAGGCTGCTCAGGGCCTCATCCAGCCTGGCCTGGAACAGGGGGCAGCCACAGCCCCCCTGGGCAGCCTGTGCCAGAGTTCCCCACCCCTGAGGTGAAGAACTTCTTCCTCCTGTCCAATCCAACTCTCCCCTGCTGCAGCCAGCATCTCCCCTGTGCTGCTCAGCCCCTCAGGGCTGAGCTTGGTGCTTGCCCAGCTGCCCACAGCTGGCCTGCTGCTTGTGGGGGTGTCCTCACCTGTGCCACCTCACCCTGCTGCCTGGCTCTGCCCCCTGCCAGGGCTCTGCCCCCTGCCAGGGCTCTGCCCCAGCACGTGTCCCTGGGGGTCCCCAGGGGCTGCCTGCTGCTGGGGAACCTTTGTCAGCTCTCAGGGAGCTGAAGCATCTTGGGGGAGCTTCAGAGCCCCCTGCACAGAGGCAGCAGGTCCCCAGGGAGCAGCCTTCCTCCTGGTGACTGACACCTACCCCTCTGCTGCTGGCATTGGAAGCTTTCTGTCAGCTCTGCCCCCAGCAGCTCCTCAGGAGCAGGGGGAGCCTGGGGCCCTGCTGCCCTGCAGGGGCTGGGCTGGAGCTGGGGCAGCTCATGGAGCACGCCAGGGGCTGGCTGCTGGCAGAGCAGTGCCTGCTGCTGTGCCTCAGAGCAGGGGGCAGGCAGAGCTTGCTTGGAGTGCAGCAGCAGCTGCAGCATCCCAGCAGCAGCTGTTTGGGTGGGAAGAGCCCTCCTGAGCTCACCCAGTCCAGCAGCCCAGCACCACCATGGCCCCCAGGCCGTGGGCCCAGGTGCCATGGCCACAGCCTTCCTGCCCCCCCCCCCAGGGCTGGGGACTGCAGCCCCTCCCTGGGCAGCCTGGGCCAGGCCCTGACCACAGGGCTGCTTCCTCATCTCCAACCTAACCCTCCCCTGGCACAATGTCAGGCCAGGTCCCCTCCTTCTTGCCTGGGAGAAGCCCAGCACAGCCCAGCCCCCACCTGGCTCCTTTCGGGGAGCTGCAGACAGCAATGAGGTAACTGTGGCCTGGACGCCCCCTGCCCACCCCCCACCCCCCAGGCCTTTGCCTGCTGCTGGGGCAGCTCTGCCCAGCCCCCCCCAGGCCTTTGCCTGCTGCTGGGGCAGCTCTGCCCAGCCCCCCCCAGGCCTTTGCCTGCTGCTGGGGCAGCTCTGCCCAGCCCCCCCCAGGCCTTTGCCTGCTGCTGGGGCAGCTCTGCCCAGCCCCCCCCAGGCCTTTGCCTGCTGCTGGGGCAGCTCTGCCCAGCCCCCCCCAGGCCTTTGCCTGCTGCTGGGGCAGCTCTGCCCAGCCCCCCCCAGGCCTTTGCCTGCTGCTGGGGCAGCTCTGCCCAGCCCCACTGCGGCCCCCCCCGGGCTGCAGCCTCCCTGGGAGGCTGTCGGCAGCGATCAGGGAGCACAAAGCTGATGGGCAGGCTGGGGGGGGAGGGGTGGCTGCCCAGCACGTCCCCAGCACAGGCCCTGCCCTGCCGGGGTCACGGGAGGCTCCGGGGCTGTTATGCAAGGGCTGGCACTGCCAGGGCACTGCCCTGTGCCTCAGGACAGTTCTGTGTCCCACCCTGCTCTGGGGGGGCCTCAGGGTGCTCAAACCCAGGGAGACTGCTGCCTGCAGCTGCCTGCCCAAAACAGCTCCAGGGAAGCACAGAGCCCAGCCTGGAGGGGCTGGGAGGGACCCCCCGGAGCTCCCCCAGGCCACCCCTGCTCCAGCAGGGCTCCCCCAGAGCCTGCCCAGGGGCACAGTGCCCGGGGGGGGTTGGGAGCTCTGCACAGGAGACTCCACAACCTCTCTGGCAGCCTGCTGCAGGGCTCTGCCCCAGGGCTCTGCTCCCACAGCAGAGGATTTCTCCTCCTGTCCAGGCAGAACCTCCTGGGTTCCACTTTGTGCCCTCTGCCCCTTGACCCTGGGCACCAAGCAGTGGCCCTGGGATGGGGCAGGACAGGGAGATGCTTCCCCAGAGCTGAGCTTGGCCTGGCCTGAGCAGCTCCTGGGTGTCTGCAGCGAGGAGAGAGCTAATCCTGACCCGGGGTGAGGGGCAGAGCCCTGGGTGGGGAGGGGAAGAGAGAGCCCCTGGGTGGGGAGGGGAAGAGAGAGCCCCTGGGTGGGGAGGGGCAGAGCCCTGGGTGGGGAGGGGCAGAGAGAGCCCCTGGGTGGGGAGGGGAAGAGCCCTGGGTGGGGAGGGGCAGAGTCCTGGGTGGGGAGGGGCAGAGCCCCTGGGTGGGGAGGGGAAGAGCCCTGGGTGGGGAGGGGCAGAGTCCTGGGTGGGGAGGGGCAGAGCCCCTGGGTGCTGCTGCTCCGGCCGGCACCACCTCCTGTGCCTCGGGCCCAGGCGGCAGGGGCTGAGCAGCGCTGTGGGGGGCAGCAGGGGGCTGCAGGGCAGGGGCAGGGCAGGGCAGGGGCAGGGGGCTGCAGGGCAGGGGGCATGGGCAGGGGGCATGGGCAGGGCAGGGGCAGGGGCAAGGGCAGGGCAGGGGCAGGGCAGAGGCAGGGCAGGGGAGGGGCAGGGCAGGGGCAGGGGCAGGGCAGGGGCAGGGCAGGGGCAGGGCAGGGGAGGGGCAGGGCAGGGGCAGGGGCAGGGCAGGGGCAGGGCAGGGGCAGGGCAGAGGCAGGGCAGGGGAGGGGCAGGGCAGGGGCAGGGGCAGGGCAGGGGCAGGGCAGGGGCAGGGGCAGGGGCAGGGGGCAGGGCAGGGGGCTGCAGGGCAGGGGCAGGGGCAGGGCAGGGGCAGGGCAGGGGCAGGGCAGGGGCAGGGCAGGGGCAGGGGCAGGGGGCATGGGCAGGGGCAGGGCAGGGGCAGGGCAGGGGCAGGGGCAGGGCAGGGGCAGGGCAGGGGCAGGGCAGGGGCAGAGCAGGGCAGGGGCAGGGCAGGGGCAGGAGCAGGGCAGGGCAGGGGCAGGGCAGGGCCCAAGGCAGCAGGCTCCGGTCCCAGCGGCGCTGTTGTGGCTTCCAGCCCCATCGAGAGCTTTATTCACACCACCTCTCCCACACGCCTCGGGGGCTCAGGGAACTTAAATAGAAGGTCTCAGACCAACCCCTCCCGAACCAGAGCTCCCAGGCTGCTCCCACAGCAGCTCCTGCTGTCAGCTTCTGTGCAAAAATAACCCCCCCAGACCCCCCCCCCCCCCCAGCCCAGCCAAGGACCAAGCCCAGCCCAGCACCGGGGGCAGACACAGCACAGCCCCCAGCCCAAGGGCCTCCCCTGCAGGGGCAGGCTGGCTGTAAGCCTTCTGCCCTTGCTGGAGCTCAGCACAGGGGCTGCAGGGTGCCCCTGGCCCCGGGCTGCAGCCCTGGCACCTCCCTGGAGCGGCAGGGAAGTGGCACTGCCCTCCCTGCCCTGCTGCTGCAGGCTGCCAGGGGAGCGAGCAGAGGGTCCAGGGGTGGGGACAGGCAGCGGGGTGGGGACACCCAAGCACCCCCTGCACCCCCTGCAGCAGCCTGGAAGCTCTCAAACGGCCCTGGGGCAGACCACAGCCCCAAAGAGTTTGCCAGGGGCCTGCTGGCAGAGAGCAGCTCCCTCTGGCTGCGGCCAGCACCCCACAGAGGAATGCCTCTGGGGCTGGAGGGCCCCATGCTGGCAAGGGCAGCAGAGGAGCTGACAGCACAGCTGCCCCAGCACCAGCTCCTGGGCAGTACCTGGTGAGGGAGCCAGCAGCAGCCTTGGCCTCATCCTGCTGCCAGGGGAGCCAGCAGCAGCCTTGGCCTCATCCTGCTGCCAGGAGGAGCTGGGAGCTCCACTTCCCAGGTGCTTCCCCTCTGCTGCCCCTTGGTCCTGGCCCAGGCCAGCTGGTGGGGCAGGAGGCTGCCAGGGTGCAGCACCCAGCCTGCTGCAGCAGCACAGCCAAGCTGGCAGGGGCTGGGCACCACCCCCAGCCTGCAGCACCCTCCCCAGCAGGGGAGCTGAAGCCCTGCTCAGCCCAGGCCAGCGGCAGTGTGAGGCTGGGGCAGAAGCCTGGGGGCAGAAGCCTGGGGGCAGGCAGGGAAGCAGCAAAGTCTCCCTGCTCAGAGCTGGGGGGGAGGTGCCCCAGGAGGTGGCCTGCAGCAGCCACCCTCAGCAAGGCTCAAACCCAGCCCCAGCAGCCTGCAGGGGGGCACAGGACACACGGGAGGGTGCTGAGGGGGGAGGGCTGAAGTCTTTATTGCTCCAGGCAGGCTCGGGGAGCCTCTGATATGTGAGGGAGCTGGGTCCTGAGGAGCCAGAGGAAGACCAGAGGGGAAACTCTTTCCCTGCCACTAGCACTGCTGAGCCCCAGGCACAGCAGCCAGGGTGGGGAGCTGACCTAACCCCCCAGGCTAGAGCCACCCCTGCTCTCTCCTCTCCCCCAGGCTGGCCAGGGCAGGGCTGTGCAGGCTGCAGACACCACAGCTCCCAACCCTCCTGAGGCTTGGCTTGTGCCCCCCACCCCCCACCCCCCTCTTGTAAACAGCAGTCAGAAGTAAACAGTTTCACACAATCCCTCTCCCCCCAGGGGCCTGGAGGGCAGCAGGGCCTTGGGAGAGGGCTCTGGGCTCCCCCACCCCACACTGAGCAGGCAACTCCCCCCCCCCAGCACTGGATTCTGGGCTTCAGTGGGGCCAGGGAGGGTGAAGCCAGCCTGGCCCTGGGCTGGAGGCTCACTGCTGCTGCCTGGAGCTTGCCCAGCCTGAGCCCAGGAGCACCCAGAGAGGAGGAGGAGCTGAGCCAGCAGGAGCTGGGCAGGAGCTGCTGCCCCACACCTGAGCAAGAGAAACCTCAGCATCCCCAGCACAGGCTGGGCCCCAGCCCCACCCTCCAGAGGCAGCTCTGCCCTGGGCCAGAGCAGCTGGGGCAGAGGTGCTGGGGGCTGTAAACACAAGGCAGGTTCCTGGGGAGCTGAACACAAACAGCAGCAAAACCATCGAGGAGGAATGCTCCTAGAGGGACAAACTGAGGAGGGAAGCAGCCAGGCAGCCCCAGGGCTGGCAGCCCCAGGCCTGGGCCCTGGGGGAGGTTGCTAAATCCTAAGTAAGGCACTAAGGTCCTAAGCTCACTACCAGCAAACTGCCTGGAGGAAACAAAAGCACATCTGCAATGCAAGAGCTGAGGTGGAGCTGTGTGCTTTGGCCTGGACACAGTGGGGCATGGAGGGGCTTGGACCTCCCAGGCCTTGGTGCCCACACCTGGGAGCTGCCTGCAGGGAGCTGCCTGCAGCTGGGCTGTGAGGAGCCCTGAGCAGGGCTGGGAGGGCAAAGCCTTCAAGCCAGCACTAGGTGAGAGCAGGCAGGAGCCAAAGGTGGGGGCAGGGTGGTGCAAGGGTCCTGGTGAACCCCAGGGGTCAGCTCTGGTCTCACCACAGCCCCTCCTGGGGCAGAGAGCCAGGCCCAGCCCCTTGGCACAGCCACTGTGGGGGTCTGCTGCTAGCTGGAGGGCAGCCAGAGAGCTCTGCACAGCCCCAGGGCCAAGCAGAGCCCAAGCTGCCCCAGGCCGAGCTGCTCAGCCCCCCTCAGAGCAGCCTGGGAGCAGCTGCCCAGCTCTGCTCTGCCTGTGGCCAGCCACAAGCCCCCAGAGGCAGGCCCAGGGGTCAGAGCAGTGTGGGAGGCAGGGCCTGGCCTCCAGCCTCAGCTCCAAGCCTCCAGCAAGCCACAGGCAGAAGGTCTGCAGCCTGCTGCCACTCTGCTCCTGTGTCCTGCAGAGGTGGAAGGGCAGAGGGAAGCTCTCCCTGCCCCACTCCCTCACCCCATCAGGTGGCACTGGGCAGGCCCAAGGGGCTGCCAGCTGGCATCCTGCCACTGATGGCAGAGGGGAGCTGCAGCCAGGCAGGCAAGGAGCAGCTCCCACAGGCAGGGCTGGGGGGGCAGGGAGGGCCTGAGCCCCTGGGAGAGAGCAGCCCACTCCCCACAAGGCTGAGGAGTGTCCTGGGAGGGTGAGGAGCTGCAGGGGCAGCAGGGTAGTGCTTTACCTTGCAGTCACAGTGAGCAGGGCCTGGAGACCACCCAGGCAGGGGCAGCCCCCAGGGTTAGTGTTGCCAGGCAAGGAGGGGGAGAGCTCACTGCTCAGCCTGAGGTCCCAACCTCCCCAGCTGAGCTGCACCCAGAGCCCAGCAGCAGGCCTGGGGGAGGGCAGAGCCCAGCCCCTGACTGCTTGAGGCCAAGCCTGCTCCTCTCCCAGGGACTGCTTCTGGCAGCTGAGCTCTGCCACTAAATGCTTTGGGCCAGGGGCTGCCTCCTGCCTCCCCTGCACAGCAAACATCCACCTGAAGATGTAGCTGGGGGCTGCTGGGGGCCGCTGGGGGCTGCTGGGGGCCGCTGGGGGCCGCTGGGGGCCGCTGGGGGCCGCTGGGGCCCTCTGAGGAGAAAGGCTGCCACAGAGCAGCTGGGGAGCAGCAGGAGCTGCCCTGCTGAGTGCCCTTCCAGCCTGCTCACACCACCCTGCCCTCACTCCAACTGCCCCCAGCCTGGGGCAGCAGCTGCCTGCCTCTGCACTCCTGGAGCTGCTGCCACACACACCCAGGAGGCTTCCCTTCCCCACAGCAAGCCTGGCCCCCACCTGGCCCCAGCCCCTGAGAGCCAGCAAACAGCTCTGGAACCCAAAGCTGTGCCCAGGCAGACTCAGAGCTGGTTCCTACCTCCTTAGGACACCAGAAGCAGCTGCTGAGCCATGGCAGCAGAGGGGACACAGAGGGGCTGGGCAGGGGCACCTCTGCCCTCTGGCTCTGCTTCCCAAGCCCTGTCAGCAGGCCTGCAGTCAGCTTCTGCTCTGCTCCAGGGCCCCTCCTGCACCTCCCCCAAATCCAGAGCAGCTCCCCAGGATTTCACAGTGCCAGGGATGCTGCAGCCCAGGGCTCTGCCCTCAGCTTCCCTCCTCTGGGGCTTCCCTCCTGGCATGGGAATGATGAAGGTTATGGGTCCCTGGGAAAAACCTGCAAGAGAAAGGAGAGAGAGAGAGAGAGAGAGAGAGAGAGGTCAGCTGTGGCAGGAGCTCTGAGCCCAGGGGTGCCACCCTGCCAGCCCTGCTGCTGCCACCCTGCCAGCCCTGCTGCTGCCACCCTGCCAGCCCTGCTGCTGCCACCCTGCCCAGGCTGCAGGCAGGGGCAGCTCTTGGTGAGCAGCTGGGGCCCCAAAGGCCTCTGCCCAGCTCATTCTACAGCTCTGTGACCCTGGGTAAAGCAAGCAGGGCCCTGAGAGCAGCTCCAAGCCCCAAGCAAAGCATCAGTGTGGGGCTGGGGGAGCCTGGGGTGAGCACAAACCCTGCTGCACAGCTCCAGCCCTGCTGCACAGCTCCAGTCCCTGCTGCACAGCTCCAAGCCTGAGGGGATGGCCTCAGGGCAGGTTTGGGTTGGCCATGAGGAACAGTTTCTGCCCCCAAAGGGCTGCCCAGGCCTGGCCCAGGCTGCCCAGGGCAGGGGGGGGGTCCCCATCCCTGGAGGGCTTTCAGAGCCCTGGGGCTGTGGTGCTGGGGGCCACGGCCTGGGGGTGCCCTGGCAAGTCCTGGCCACTTCCAACCAGAACCATTCTGTGCCTCCAGCAGGCAGCAGCCAGCCACAGGCCCCTGCTGTGCCTCCCTCAGCCCACACTGCTCAAAGCCTCAGAGGCTCCCACTGAGGGCCCTGCCCCTGGCAGTCTGTGTGGGGAGAAAGGCAAAGATGCTGAGTGCAGGGGGAGAGGGGAGAGAGGGGAGAGGGGAGAGGGGAGAGAGGGGAGAGGGGAGAGGGGAGAGGGGAGAGGGGAGAGGGGAGAGGGGAGAGGGGAGAGGGGAGAGGGGAGAGGGGAGAGGCCCCAGGCCTGCAGCACAGAGAAGGTGGCAGAGGGTGCTCCGAGCTGGGCTGCCCCACAGCAGTGCAGGGACAGCAGTGCAGGGACAGCAGGGCAGGGACAGCAGGGCAGGGACAGCAGGGCAGGGACAGCAGGGCAGGGACAGCAGGGCAGGGACAGCAGCGCAGGGACAGCAGTGCAGGGACAGCAGGGCAGGGACAGCAGGGCAGGGACAGCAGGGCAGGGACACCAGCAGGGGCCCAGCCCCTCCCCAGCTGTCCTGGGAAGGCTTTTTGCCCTCCCTGCCCCGAAGGCATGGCTGGGGGCAGGCAGCCCAGGCTGCAGAGCAACAGCCCAGGCAGAGCAGAGTGTGAGGCCAGGGAGGTGCTGCTCAGCCCTGCTGCCTCTGCCAGCCTGGGGCCACCAGCAGCACTGGGGAGGGAAAGGGGAAGCTAAGGAGGTGGTGAGGGAGCCACCAGCCCTGGGGCTGCTCCAGGGACCTGTGGGCAGGGCTTGGTGGCCATGGTGGTGCTGGGCTGCTGGCTGGACTGGCTGAGCTGGGAGAGCTGTTCCAGGCCAAGTAGCTCCAGCCACACAGCCACACAGCCCTGCTTGGCTGAAAGGAGCCAGCTAGCCCCTGGCCTTTGGGAGGGTAGGGGGGGCCTGAGGCCTGCCCCTGACCTGTGGGTGCCAAGGGGACCAGGGACATGCAGGGCAGCCAGAAGAGCTCAGTGGCACAGCAAGGAACAAGCCAAAGAAGCCCCAAAGCAAGCCAAGCCAGGGCTGAGGGAGGTGACAGCAGGGCTGAGCAGGGCCTGCAGCTGCCCTGGGGAAGAGCCACCCCCTGCACAGCCCAGCAGCAGCCCAGGGCACCTCAGCTCCCTGCCCAACCTCAGCCACCTGGGAGCAGAATCCAGGCCCTGCTCTAAATCCCACTCTAAGCCTCTCAGGGAGCTTTCTAATTTAAGGTTTGCACTAAGAAGAGGCAGAGGCAGAGAACAGGGCAGGGGCAGAGGCAGGGAGCAGAAGCAGGGGGCAGGAGCAGGGGGCAGGGAGCAGAAGCAGGGGGCAGGGGGCAGGGGCAGTGGCAGGGGGCAGGGAGCAGAAGCGGGGGCAGGAGCAGGGGGCAGGGAGCAGGGGCAGGGGCAGGAGCAAGGGGCAGAGGGCAGGAGCAGGAGCAGGGGCAGGGGGCAGGAGCAGGGGGCAGGAGCAGGGGGCAGGGGGCAGGGGGCAGAAGCAGGGAGCAGGGGGCAGGGAGCAGAAGCAGGGGGCAGGGAGCAGAAGCAGGGGGCAGGGAGCAGGGGGCAGGGGCAGAGGGCAGGGGCAGGGGGCAGAGGGCAGGGGGCAGAGGGCAGGGGGCAGAGGGCAGGAGCAGGGGCAGAGGGCAGGAGCAGGGGGCAGGGGCAGGAGCAGCCTGCTGCAGACACAGCGATGCCCCTCGGGTGCGATGGGCACCCACGACACCCCCAGGGGCCCTGCCCCCAGCCTCCTGCTGCCCCAGCCAGAAGGATCCTCACCACAGCCTGCACATATGGGCAGTGCTGGGGCTGTCCTGCGTGCCAGGCTGCCCGTGCCAGGCTGCCCGTGCCAGGCTGCCCGTGCCAGGCTGTGTTACATAAGGGCTGGCAGCCCTGCCGCAGCTGTGCCGGGCCCGGGCTGCGGATCCCCGGCCGGGGGCGCGGGGGGGAGGGGAGGGGGGCAGGAGGCAGCTGGGGTTCTGCAAACAGCCCCGGGGTAGGACTGTCCCCTCGGTGCCCGGCAGCCCTGCCTGTACTCTTCCGCAGCGCTGCACAGGACGCAGGCAGCCCGCGGGGCAGGGCCGGTTGCATAACGGAGCCTCGGCAGCTGGCAGCGGCAGATCCCCGGCTGACCCCCGCGCCCTGCCCTGCCCTGCGCTGCCCTGCCCGGCCCTGCCCGGCGGCGCCAGGGGCTGAGCCCAGCCCCGAGAGCACAGCGCACCCAGCCTCAGGCTTCACGCTTCTCCGGCTCCGCTCCCTCCCCACCCTGCGGTCCCACACTCGCCCCGGCAGCGGCCCCGGCAGCGGCGCCGGGCGGCAGCGGCCAGCGCCGGAGACCCTCAGGGGGTTCGGTGCTCTGTGGGGGGGGGGCTGAGGGATGAGGCTGCGCTGTGGTCTGGACAGAGCAGCCCTGCCAGACCCAGCCCCAGCCCAGGGGACTTCCCGTTCCTGCACTCCTGCTCCCTGCCAAGAGCACAAAGCTCAGCTGGGGCGCAGGATCAGGTCCCCTCCCCGAGGCCACCTCGGCAGCACCTGAGGAAGCCTCCCGGGGGACAGCACCAATGGTCTCCAGCCAAAGCTGCCCCATGGCCCCAGCCTGGGCACTGCCCAGCTCCCAGGAGCAGGCCAGGCAGGCAGCCCCTGTGAGGCTGAGGGCTGGGGGGTGCTGGCCAGGGCAGCTGTGTCAGCATCCTCCCTTTGCTGCCCGCTCCGACCCAGCCGGGCCTGGGGGGCTCAGGGCAGGGCTGGGAGCTGCAGCTGCAGGGCCAGCACCTGACACAGGCAGGCTGCCAGAGGTGCCCTGGGAGCAGCAGTGGCCAGAGGAAGCTCTGCAGGAGCTTGGGAAGATGTCAGCCTCGCTCCTCACCACCTGCAGTGTCTCAGCCTCACTGCAGGCTCTGGCCAGGACCAGCCCTGGGAGCAGCTCCTGCTCACACACAGCTCTGCCCCGCAGGCTGCACCTCCCAGCCCTTCAGTCTCAGCGGGCAGTGGCACCAGCAGCTGCCCCTCTGCCCCTGGGGGGTCCTTCCAGCCCACCTGTGACCACCCAGGCCTCAGGAGCAGGGCCACTGAGGAACAGAGGGAGCAGAGAGGGACTCTGAAGGGAGCTCAGTGTGAGCTGTTTTGGAAGCTTCCTTCCTGGGCAGACACAGACCCTGATGCTGGAGACCCAAGCATGCCAGCTGTGGGCAAGCAGTGCTCACAGCAGAGGGAAGTCCTGCCTCTGAGCAAGGAAATGAAACCAGACAGCCCCAGAGAGCCCCAGGTAAAGGCAGAGGGAACAGCCTTGTGCTGAGGCAGCCCTGGGGTGCCCTGCCTGAGCCTGAGGGGACAGGGACAGGGCTGGACACCAGCTGCTCCCAGCACTGTCACAGCTTCATGGAAGGGGTTGGAAGGGAGCTCCAGAGCTCACCCAGCCCAACCCCCCTGCCCTCAGCAGGGACAGCCTCCCCTGCAGCAGCTTGCTCACAGCCTTCCCCAGCCTCACCTTGCACAGCTCCAGCCCTGGGGCCTCAGCTCCCTCCCTGGGCATCATCTAGCTCCAACCCCCCTGCCATAGGCAAGGACACCTCCTGCTAGAGCAGGATGCTCACAGGGACTGTGCCACGCAGCAGAGGAGGCAGAACTGGCAGCAAATTCCCTGCTCCTGGGGCAGAGATGTCCCCAGGGCTGCATGATCTCATCTCAACCACTGCCCAGGACCTCTGAGGAGCAAGGTTCCTGCCCAGCCCTGGAGGAGCAGGGCTCCTGCCCAGCCCTGGAGGAGCAAGGCTCCTGCCCAGCCCTGGAGGAGCAGGGCTCCTGCCCAGCCCTGCCTGCTCCCCTGGGCTTTGGGCAGCAGCAGGGCTGGCAGCTGCTCATTGACTTTCCCACCTCTGCTTTTTCTCCTGCAGAAGCACGGGTGGGAGAAGGGCTCTCAGCAGCACTGCTCTGGGATGAGTCACTCCAGAGAGCTGCAGGGGCACTCCCCGAGGCCTGCGGGCGGCGCAGGGGGCTGCGGTCACTCACCGGGCGGCAGGGCCCGGCCCTGCCCTGCCCTCAGGCGGCACAGGTCACCCGGTCCATCCTGCTCTCCAGCTCGAAGGCGTCGGGCCTGTCCTGGGGGTTGGCGGCCAGCATGTCCTTCAGGAGCCGCTGGATGCCCTCAGACATGGAGGTCCTGCGCTTCTGGGGGATGTGCAGCTCCATCTTGGGGTTCTCCAGCAGCGCCTCCCCCACCGGCACGATCTCGGCGCCCTGCCGCACGTAGGTCCCCAGCAGCTCCTTCTTGGTCTCGGCGTCGATGAAGGTGATCCTCTCGATCATGGCCCAGATGATGATGCCCAGGGCGAAGATGTCTGCCTTGGCGGTGTAGTGCCCCTCCCAGACCTCGGGGGCCATGTAGAAGTCGGAGCCGCAGGCGGAGGAGAGCCAGCACTTGTTGAGGTTGGGGGCGCGGGCGCCGGGGGCGCCCTGCTGGCCGCGGGCGGCGGCGCAGACCTTGCTGAGGCCGAAGTCGGCCACCTTCAGCACGGGGCGGCCCGAGCGCTCGGTGATCAGGATGTTGTCGGGCTTCAGGTCGCGGTGCACGATGTGGTTCTTGTGCAGGAAGGCGACGGCGCTGGTCAGCTGCTGCATGAAGCTGCGGGTGGTGGCGGGGTCGGGCCGGCGGGACAGCACGTAGCGGTTCAGGTCCCCCCCCTCGCAGAACTCCATCACGAACCACAGGTAGCAGGGCTCCTCGGCGCAGCCCAGCACCCGCTCCCCTGCAAGAGCCGCGGAGCCGGGTCAGCCCCCGGCAGCCCGAGGGGGGGCGCTCTGCCCCGGCCACAGCTGCACCCTGCCGCCGGCTCGGGGGCCCCCAGCTCAGGAAGGACGAGCAGACACTGGGAGGCGGCCAGAGAAGGGCCAGGAGGCTGGGGAGGGGTCTGGGGGGAGAGGCTGAGGGAGCTGGGGTTGCTTAGCCTGGAGAGGAGGAGGCTCAGGGGAGACCTTCTTGCTGCTGAAGAGAGCTTGCAGCCAGGTGGGGGTTGGGCTCTTCTCTCTAGCACCCAGCACCAGAACAAGAGGACACAGTCTCAAGCTGTGCCAGGGGAGGTTTAGGCTGGAGGTGAGGAGAAAGTTCTTACCAGAGAGAGTTGTTGGCCATGGGAATGTGCTGCCCAGGGAGGTGGTGGAGTCCCCATCCCTGGAGGGGTTCAAGAGGGGATTGGATGTGGCACCGGGAGCCAGGGTTTAGTCATGGGGTCTGTGGTGACAGGTTGGGCTTGGTGATCTTTGAGGTCTCTTCCAACCTTGGTGATACTGTGAGACTGTGAGCTGGGGCTGCTCAGTCTGGAGAGGAGAAGGCTCTGAGGAGACCTAATTGTGGCATTCCAGGATCTGAAGGAGGCTCCAAGAAAGCTGGGGAGGGACTTGTGAGGGTGTCAGGGAGGGACAGGACTGGTGGGGATGGAGCAGAACTAGAGGTGGGGAGATTGAGATTGGCTGTGAGGAAGAAGTTGTTGCCCAGGAGGGTGGTGAGAGCCTGGCACAGGCTGCCCAGGGAGGTGGTGGCAGCCTCCTGCCTGGAGGTGTTTGAGGCCAGGCTGGAGGTGGCTGTGCTCTGGTGTGAGGTGTCCCTGCCTGCCAGCAGCAGACCCAGCCCCCACTGAGGGCCCAAGGGACAGACAGAGGCTGCAAACACAACCAGCTCATCCTCTTCACTCTGGAACTGAGTTGGTGTGCCTCCACCCAGCAGCAGCAGGACAAGCTGGAGGCCACCACTGCCCCCTGCCCCAGAGAACAAGTCCCAGAGCCAGCTCTGAGCCTCTGGGGAGCAGGCTCAGCACTGACAACGTGTGGGGGGCTGTTTATGGCAGCAAAGGCCCCAGAGAAGAGCTGGGAAAGGAAACTTCCAGCAGCAGGTAAAACCCCAGGGAGTAGCAGGGGCAGGGGAGGCCTGGCCAAGCCCAGCAGCAGTGGCCAGGGCTCGGTGTGGGAGGGAAGATTGGTTCTGTGCACAAACAGTCTGTAGCCATGGCTACTGCTATGGCAATGGGAGCCTGCACAGCACAAGGCTCTGGCTGCACCTCCCTGCCCTCAGCAGAAGATAAAAGGTTTGGTCTGGGGGATGGGAAGGGCAGGGAACAAGTTGGGAGAAGTTTGAGGAGTCAAAGGAGACCCTCAGAGGGCTCAGACACGAGGCCAAGGGACCCCCAGGCCAGCTTGGCTCTGCAGGCCAGGAGCTGAGCAGCAGAAGCAGCTCCTGTGGTTTGGGGCAGGCCCTGGTGAGGAAGCACAGCATGGCAGGGCTTGGGAGGGAGCTCTGGAGATCAAGGCCACCCCTCCTGCTGAGGCAGGGGCAGCCAGGGCTGGTCACACAGCCAGGGGAGCGTTCAGCCTGCAGACTCCAGCACCTCTCTGGGCAGCCTGCTCCAGGGCCCCAGCAGCCTCCAGCTGCAGAAGCTCCTCCTCAGCCCTGGATGGAGCTCCTGAGGTCCAAGTGGGTGACCAGAACTCATTGTGGGGAGCTCAGGCAGAGGCTGTTTGCCCTGGGGGCAGAGCCCTCTGCACACCCAGCTCACCCCACTGCCACCTCCCCAGGGAGATGCCACCAGGGCTGCCCTCAGCACCCCAGCCTGGGCAGCAGCAGGGTTTGGCTCCTCTCAGGCAGGAAGCAGAGCAGAGCCCTGTGCCCAGCACACACAGGCAGGGCAGGGAGGTGGGAGCATGCCCCCAGGGAAGCAGCTCCCCAGCAGCCTGGGGGGGCTGAGATGCCAAGGCTTGCCCTGAGCAGGAGGAGGGCTGTGAGGAGCTGGCCCCAGGCAGAGGGCAGGACACAGCTGACCCTGCTGCAGGCTCCTTGCACTTCACTCTGGGTGGAGCTCTGCTAGGAGCAGCTTCAGCCAAGGGCAATGTTTCCTCCTTGTCTACAATCTGAGAAGTGTTTGAGTTGTTAAATCATCTTCCTGCCTCCCAAACAAACAGCTCCCACCAGCAGGAGCTGGCAGGCTGCTGCCTACAGAGGAGATGTTAGCAAACTCCAGTCAGGCACAGCCAAGAGATGGAGGGATGCAGGAGACAGCCCAGATCTGTTCCCCAGCAGCAAGGCAGCAGCCTCAGCCTGCTCCCTGCCCAGGCAGGCTGCACACTCCCAGAACCACACAATTGTTTGGGCTGCAAGAGCTCTCCCTGTGATCTTACAGTCCAACCAGCAGCCCAGCAGCACCATGGCCACCAAACCCTGGCCCCAGCTTTCCTGACCCCCTCCAGGGATGGGGACTCCACCTGGGCAGCCTGTGCCAGCCCCTGACCACTCTGGCAGCAAAGAGATTGTTCCTGATCTCCAACCTCAGCCTCCCCTGGCACAGCCCCAGGCCAGTTCCTCTCCTTCCATCACCTGAGAGTAGCTGCAGAAAGCACTTCCAACCTCTCCAGCTCTGCTGCAGCCTTCCCACCACCTGTCCTGGGAGCTCATTAGCAGCTGGTTCATTTGCTAAGGACCACGGGGTGGGGGGGGGATCAAATAATGAAGGCAATGGCAGCAGAGGCTGCAGCCCAGGGCCACTGCTGCTGGAAACCTCTGACTCCCCCTGAGCAAGGGGCTGGGAGCCTGGCACCAAGCCTGGGTGCTTGCACTGATGGGTACCTGTGAGACTGATGCCAGGGCAGCCCACAAGGGAGGCTGAGCACTGGCAGCAGGTTGGTGTCCCCCTGGGTGGCAGGGCAGGAAGCAGCACTCTGCATCTGGCCGACTGGGGCAGCTCTGGCCCTGTGCTGGGTCAGGCAGAGAGGGGCAGGAGGTGCCCAAGTGCCAGGGCACGGTGCTGAGGTGCCTGCCTCTGCTCCAGGTCAGTGCTGGGCTTCTCCTGTGCACTCTGCCCTCCAGCTCAGGATTCTGCACACAGAAATCATTTGGGTTGGAAGTGACCTTGGAGCTCATGGAGCCCAAGCACCACCCCAGCACTGCCAGGGCACCACCAAGCCCTGGCCCTCAGCACCACAGCCCCACAGCTTTGAAACCCCCCCAGGGCCCTGGGCAGCCTGAGCCAGCCCCTGACAACCCTCAAGGGGAAGAAATTGCTCCTCCAGTCCAACCTAAACCTCCCTGGTGTCACTTGAGGCCATTTCCTCTTGTCCTGTTCCTTGGGGGAAGGGAGAGCCCCCCCCTGGCTCCAGCCTCCTCTCAGGGAGCTGCAGAGAGCCAGAAGCTCTCCCCTCAGCCTCCTTTGCTCCAGGCTGCACATCCTCAGCTGCTCCTCCCCAGCCCTGCTCTGCAGACCCTTCCCCAGCTTGGTTGCCCTGCTCTGGCCCTGCTGCAGCCCCTCAGAGTCCTTCTCACAACCTGGACACCTCGCAGGACGATGCAGGTGCAGGCTCCCCACTGCAGCTCAGACCCAGCAGCAGCCAGCAGTTGTGCTCCCGACTCAGGAAGCCTGCAGCTAATCCCCTGGCCGTGCCCTGAGCCCAGGCTGCTTGGCACAGCAGCTGTGTGCCCCTGGGCAGCTCAGCTGCGGTCGTGCAGGAGGCCACGGCGGCAGCTACGTGCCGGCAGCCCCGGCCCCGGCGGGAGGCGCAGCCCCGGCAGCAGGCACGGCCCCGGCGGGAGGCACGGCCCCGGCGGGAGGCACGGCCCCGGCGGGAGGCACGGCCCCGGCGGGAGGCACGGCCCCGGCGGGAGGCACGGCCCCGCGGCTGCCCGGGCTGCAGGCAGGCAGGGAGCGAGCCTGAGCCCAGCTCCAGCCGCTTGGGCTTTCAATGCCCTCACCCATGCCATGTGGGAGCCACCAGGCCAGGGCAGCACGGCACAGCCCGGGGGGGCAGGGCGAGGGGGGCAGGGCGAGGGGGGCAGGGCGAGGGGGGCAGGGCTCCAGGCTGGGCAGCAAAAGGTTGCTCTCCAGCCCCGGGATGAGCTCCCAGCCCTGCTCCCCCTCTCCAGGGCTGCAGCAGGACCAGGACAGGCAGGCAGTTCAGGGGGGTCTCTCCTCACCTGGGGAGGGCACCAAGAGCTTTCTCCCAGCTGTGTCACCCCCCTGTGACAAAGAGGGGGCAGGAAGCCCCTGACCTGCCAGGCAGAGCCTGCCTGGCTGCAGCTGGACACACACCCACGGGCAAGAGCTGGCTCCAAGCCCGGGCAGCTGTGCCCACAGAAGTGAGGGCACTGCCCTTCTTGGGGAGCCTCCCTGGGGGTGCTGTGAAGGGGGAGCAGAGGAGGGGGAGGCAGGCCTGGACATGCACCCCCAGCAGCATGGAGAGGTCAGGCAGGGTCTGACAGCCAGAGGCTCACCCAGAAGGTCTCAGCAGCCTGGCATCAATCTGTGCCCAGCACAGGGTCTGGGGGGGACTGGGATGGGAGGGCAGGGGGAGACTGAGCCCCCCAGGGAGTGTGGGGGAGTGCTGGGACCCAGGGGTGGGGAGGGGTGAGCTGGCTGTGGCTGCAGCAGGCCGGGGGGGCACGGGGGCTGTGGTGTTTTTCCACATCTTCCCTCCCTGCACGTCGGCAGAGCTGGGTCTGGGCAGAGCCAGGGGAGCAGGGGGAGGGAGCACCACGGAGCTGTCACCATCACAGCCACCCACTCTGACAGCAGCTGAGCCCTGGCAGCACCACGCTGCTCTGAGGGGCCCCAGGGCGAGGGGGGACAGGGGCAGGAGGGCACAGAGCAGAGCCAAAGCTGCCCAGGGGAGCAGGCAGGGCACCCAGAGGGGCTGCAGCACTGGGGGGCTTCAACAGCACTCTGCATGGAGGGGGGGGAGATGTCCCCTTGGTGTGACAGGGACAGAGCCCAGTGGGGGGGGGAGGGAGTGGTGCAGGTCAGGGTAGTGCAGGGCACCCCAGGGCTGGGAGTGATGGAGCAGGAGAGCACTGGCAGGAGGCACAGGGAAAGGCCGAGAGCAGCACACAGGGACAGTCCCCAGGGCCCAGCCTGAGCCCTGAGGTGACAGTGGGGGCCCTCAGGAGATGGCTGGGGGGCTGCAGAGGTGCAGGCACAGGGTGGGGGCCCTCAGGAGATGGCTGGGGGGCTGCAGAGGTGCAGGCACAGGGTGGGGGCCCTCAGGAGATGGCTGGGGGGCTGCAGAGGTGCAGGCACAGGGTGGGGGCTCTCAGGAGATGGCTGGGGGGCTGCAGAGGTGCAGGCACAGGGTGGGGGCCCTCAGGAGATGGCTGGGGGGCTGCAGAGGTGCAGGCACAGGGTGGGGGCTCTCAGGAGATGGCTGGGGGGCTGCAGAGGTGCAGGGCACAGGGTGGGGGCTTAGGGATGGGGGTCCCTGGGAGCAGCACACAGAAGGGGAGCTGGGAGGAACACAGAGGCAGAGCATGGTGGGACAAGGGGCCCAGGGGGTGCCCGGGGGGGTGGCAGCAAGGAGGGATGCAGAGGGAGCCTGTGAGGAGCCCTGAAGGGACAGCATCAGCAGGGGTGATGGAAGGAGAGGGGTGGGTGCTCGGGGTGGGTGCCACTGCGAAACAGAGGGGGCCCAGGGCTGGCAAAGGTGACAGAAGAGCCTGGGGCAGCATGGGGTGCAGCCAGGGGTGCCTGGGGGCAAAGTGATGAGTTCAGGGGGAGGAAAGGGTGGTGCAAGAGGTGTGGGGGAGCTTTGGGTGTCCCTCTGAGGAGCAGATGGTGCCAGAGAGGGATTTGGGCACTGGGGAGCTGCCCAGGGTGGGGATGTCGGGAGAGGGCACCCAGCAGCTGGAGGTCAGGGCACTCCAAGGCAGCTGGGGGGGATGCCAGGCTGTCCTGCTGCGGGGGCACTGCTGACACTCCGGGGGGGATGACCTGGGAGCGGGCTGACACGGGGGTGGGCAGGAGCCCCTGGGGGTGGGGGAAATCCCAAGGAGGGGGAGGCTGGGACACCCAGGAGGTGGAAAGGAGCCCGGGAAGGGTGAGGCTGGGTGCCCAGGAGGGCGCTGGGGGCGGGCAGGCAGCTCGGGAGGACGGCGCCGGGGTCCCGGGGGGGGCAGCGGGGGGCCGGGGGGAGGGGTCCCGGGGGGGCGCAGGGCCGGACGGGTACCTTTGAGGGAGGTCTCGACGAGGCGCAGGTAGAGCTGGCTGCGCTTGTTGCCGTGGCTCATGCGCTGCCCCAGGCCGTGCCGCTGCAGCACGCACTCCTCCAGGCGCACCACGTTGGGGTGCTGCCGCCGCAGGCTGGTCAGGGCCCAGAACTCCGCCAGCGCCAGCTCCACGTTCTCGGGGGCGTCGCAGCGGATCCTCTTCACCGCCAGGCGGGCGCCGCTGCGGCCCGACACCGCCTCGTACACCACGCCGTAGGCGCCGCGGCCTATCTCGGCCAGCAGGCTGTACCGGGGAGTCCCTTTGCCGCCGGCGCCGGGGTCGGGGTCGGGGTCGGGCCCCGTCGCTGCCGCTACCGCCATGGGGCCTCTCCGCGCCGCCCGCCGCCGCCTCGTCGTCCTTTGTGTCCCTCGGCGGCCGCCGTCTGCCGCCGCCGTCGCCATGGCGCCGCCGCGGGGGGGCTCGGGGCCGGGTCCCGGTTCGGGGGGTCGGGTCCCGGAGCCGCCGCCGCCGCCCCCCCCCCGCCGGGTTGCGCCGGGCGGGCGAGGGGGCACGCGCCGCCGCGTCGGAGGGCGGAAAAGCGCGCCCTGCCCGCCCCTCGCGCCGCTCAGCCAATCACAGCGCGCCGGGATGAACCACTGCGCCGCCACGGGGGGGAACGGAGCGGAGCGAGCCGGGACCCCTCCTCCCCTCCGCGACGGGAAAGGGCCCGGGAACGGCCGCCCGATCCTAGCGCTTCGCCTTCGGCAAAGGGAGAGTTGTGCTGCCAGCGCGGTTCAGGATGGAGGGGGACGAGCGCGACGGTAGTCCCGCCGGCGCCCCCGCCGCCGTGGTACGCGCCGAGCCGGTGTAAACAGGCCGGGCAGCTTGACCTGGCCTGGCTCCCTGCTCCGCTCCGCTCCCCGCTGGGCTCCGCGCAAGGCTCGGTCCACGGGGCTCACCTGGGGCGCGGTGGCCCTGCCCGGCCCGGCCGCTGCACGGTGGCGACGGCAGCAGCAGCTGTGAAGGGCAGGGCGGCGGCGGCGGGATAAGAGCAGGGCTGCGCGTCCTGACGTAACCCCTTATGTAACGGCGGGGGTGACCCGCCCCTACCCCCTCCCCATCCCACCCCACCGCACCGGGACGGTCGATGCGCTGGGGAGGGCGGTCGGTGCTCAGGAAGGGGAGGGATGCCCCGGGGGGGTGATACATGGGGGGGTGGGGGGGTGTCGGTGCACCGGGGAAGGGGGGATGCACCGGCAGCCGGGCGGGGGGAGACCTGGTGCACCGGCAGCAGCCGTGCAATGCCCAGGGGAAGAGATGCCCGGGACCCGGCGCACTGCCAGTAGCTGTGCGGCGCAGCAGAGTCGCTGCACCGGCGAGAGGATGATGCTCCGGGACCCGGCGCACTGCCGGCTGCTGCGCAGTGCAGGGAAGTCGGCACACCGGGAAAGGGTGGCACCGGCGCGCCAGGGAGCGGGGGATGCCCGGGGACCCGGTGCACTGCCGGTTGCTGCGCAGTGCGGGGAAGTCGGCACACCGGCACCGGCGCGCCAGGGAGCGGGGGATGCCCGGGGACCCGGTGCACTGCCGGTAGCCGTTCAGCCGCCCCGGAAAGCGCAGACACGGGGCTCGGGGATGATTTGAGAGCCCCGGTTCGCATTCGGGACCGTTCCCAGGCACAGTCCGACTCCGTGCCCGGGGCTCACCGGCAAGGTTCCAGATGGAAGTTCCCCGGGAAAGTTCCTGAGATCCTGGGGGTCATTCCCCTGGGAGCCGGGACCGGGGTGTCGTGGGGATTTGGGGGTCCAGCAGGCTGGCATGGGGCAGCCCAGCACCCACTGGGTGCCCGTGGGATGGGACCCAGGGGGCAGTGGGGGCCAAGCGGGATCCCGCGGGACTGCAGTGCTTGTGCGTGTACCCGACGACGGCCGCATCCCCAGGACTTGGGTCCTGGGTTCCCACGGGGACAGTTTGCTGCTCCTACACGTCGTGGGATGGCCACGTCCCCAGGCAGGGGTCCCTGCCCCACACGCTATTGCCAAGCTGCTCTTCCCTCCCCGCCGAGCTGGGGACATCCCCAGGCTCTGTCCACCCTGGGGCTCCAATCCTGACGCTGTGCTGCTGAGTTGGGCTGGGGGCTTCAGACGCCACCGTGTCACTCCTGCTGGGCTGGTGGAGGGGAATAAACTATCAATAAATCGCCTTAAAGTGTTTTTTTTTCCCCCCTCCCCGCGTTTTCTTGCCCCTCACAGCGGTGACACTGGCCACGGGGCAGGTCAGGGCAAGTATCTCCAGAACACTTCACGGAGGAGCTCCACCAATTCCTGAGGTTTTGACTCATTTCTGAGGCACGTGCCGCTGCCATCACGCAGCTCCGGGCGCTGCTGGGCTCTGTCACCCTGGGCCCCCTCCCCTGGGTGCGGGGAAGACAGGGACAAAGCCCTCCCCCCCCCTCCCCCGAGCCACCAGCGCCCAGGGCTCGGTGCGTGGGATGGATCCGCCAGCGCGGCTCCGCAAGTGGTTTGAACTCCATTCGCTTTGAAGCGGAGCCGCTTGCCCCCGGGGCCGGGCAGCGAGGGGCGGCCGTGCCACGCGCAGCCCGCCGCTCCCGGTGCCGCTCGGCAGCCCGCGGCGGCCCCGCGGCGGGGACGGTGGCAGCGGCGTGACTCGCCGCGTTTACGTGGGCTCCGCTTTCTCTGCCAGCCATCGAGTGGCCACTTGTGCCTCCTGCCTACGCAGGGGAGGTCAGCGTGTGCCCGCACGTGTGCCAGCCGGGGCTGCACGGTGACCTCCAGCGTGACGCAGGCAAGGGCTGAATTGGCTCCCGGTGCCGCGGGCAGAGCTGCAGCCCCCACAGCTCTCACCTCCCCCTGCTCCCCGCTGCCCGCCTGGCACCTGCCTCCGGATGGCCCCGGTGCCGCTGCCAGAGCTCTGCTCTGCTCCTGTCGTAGCTGGATCAGAGACTGCGCAGCTCCCACGGGCAGCTGGGAGCAGATCCTCAGCTCTCGGGGCCCCTCATGCCCCCCACAATCCAGCCAGCGCCTCCCTCGCCCCACAGCCTGGCGGCAGCCACGCACACCCTTAGTTACCCCATGCCCACATCCGCCTGGCATCACTGTAGGGCCGGGGGTGGTGGTGGTGCCAATGAGCGATGGAGCTGATCCCACTGGGCAGGAGAAAGCCAGCCCTGCTGGAGGAGGTTCAGGTTGGATGTCAGGGAAAATTTCTTCCCAGGAAGGTTTCCCAGGCACTGGAACAGGCTGCCCAGGGAGCTGGAGGAGTCAGCATCCCTGGGGGAGAGGGGGGCTCAGCGATGCGTGGGTGTGGTGCTGAGGGATGTGGATTAGCAGCAGGGGTGGGAGGGGGAGCTCCAGATGAGTGATTGATGAGCTCAAAGGTCCCTTCCAACCTCAGCAGCTCTGTGTTCCTATGACTCCAGGAACCTTGCCGGAGCAACCACCTTCCCATGGGATGCTCCCATCAGGTCGTGGTCCCATTGCTCGGGATCATTTACCCCCTCCTGGGAGGGGGAGGAGGAGCGGGGCCGGGCAGGGGGAGCCAGGGCAGGGCGGTGCAGGTGACGTTGGCTGCCATTAACTCCCACGTGCTCCGGGGGTGCTCAATCTCGGCCCCCTCCTCACCAAACCCACTTTTCACTCAGGTAGTTACGAAAACTTCTCCGTTCCTGCTCATTTCTCTTACCCAGGCACTTAATTACCTTTGTCCCAGGGAAATGTCAGCGTGACTCACAGACACTTCCCCATTAGCAAGCGACAGATGAATGTTAATTCGGCTCGGAGGTGGGTGGGCTTGCTCCCAGCTCCGCTCCCCGGGGGCTGACCTGCTGGGAAGCAGCTCCATGGAGAAGGACCTGGAAGTCCTGGTGGACAGGAAGTTATCCATGAGCCAGCAAAGTGCCCTCATGGCCCAGAAGGCAAATTGTCTCCTGGGGTGCAGGAAGAAGAGTGTGGCCAGCAGGGCAAGGCAGATTCTCCTGCCCTCCACCCTGCCTTAGTGAGACCACATCTGGAGCCCTGGGTCCAGTTCTGGGCTCCCCACTTCAAGAGAGGCAGCTTGCTACTGGAGAGAGTCCAGTGAAGGCTACAAAGCTGCTGAGGAGCCAAGGCTGAGAGCCCTGGGGCTGAGAGCCTGCAGCAGAGCAGCCCCAGAGGGGAGCTGAGCAATGCTCAGCAGGAGCTAAAGGAGCTGTGGGGGGCAAGAGGCTGGGGCCAGGCTCTGCTCAGTGGTGCCCAGGGACAGGACAAGGAGCAATGGGCACAATCTGGAACACAGGAGGTTCCATCTGAACCTTCCTTGGTGTGAGGGAGCAGAGCCCTGGAGCAGGCTGCCCAGAGAGGTTGTGGAGTCTCCTTTTGTGGAGAGCTTCCAACCCCCCCTGGGCACTGTGCTCCTGGGCAGGCTGCTGTGGGTGCCCTGCTGGAGCAGGGTCTTGGGCTGGGTGAGCTCCAGAGGTCCCTTCCAGTCCCTCCCTGCTGGGATTCTACGACTTTGTCACCTCCCCACACCTAGGCAGACCACAGCTGGCCCCAGGAAGGATCTTCTCACCCAGCTCAGCACATCTGGGTGCAGAGAGACAATAAGATTGTGTCTGCTCTGGGGACTGGAGTAGCTCAGCCTCCCCCAGTGGAGCAGTGGGAATCAGCCTGGAGGAAGTGACCTCGTTACAGAGGACTTTTCCCTCCGAGCCTGCATCTCTGGAAGTTCCTCTCCCCCGGGTGCAATTACCCTGTGTGGGGAGCTGGCTGCACCCCGGGCTCTTGGGCTCTGGGGGGAGATAGTTGCAAGGCTGCTTTCAGGGTGGGGAGCTGGTGGCAGCTGTGGCCACACTGCTCCCCTCTGCATCCCCTGGTCCTTGGGCAGCTGGGCTGCTGCTGTTCCTCTTGTGCAGCTCCTGCGTGGAGCTGCTTGCCTGCCTTGAGAGGTTGAGCAGGGCTTGAGGGACAGACCTCATGGCTTTGGTGGGGCTGGTCGAGTGAAATCACGATTTGGGGGGAAGAAGTGCTTCTCCCCGATGTGTCTGCGATGCCCTCAGGACCACTAGCCCTGCCAGCAAGGGTTAAACGCGCCCAGGGTATGCCCCCAGCCCCTGGCTGGGGGTCTCCGTGGTGGTTCGCAGCTGCGTTTTGCTCTCCTGGCTTTGTTGTGAGCTCGCACAGCCCAGCATGCTGCAGTGAGGGGAGGGCCCTGGCTGCCCTGCCTCCCGCCCGCCCCCTCCCCTGAGCCTGAGCTTTGTCGTCCTTCATCACAGCACTGCTGCCCTGCTGCCTCCCGGGACGGGCCCTGCGGGCGACAGCTCCTTTAGCCCTAGGGAGATGCAGGATGCTCTGCCCTTGCCTTGCCCCCATCCCTGTGCCCCGCTCCCTAAGTCCCTCTGTGCTGGTCCAGGTGATCTCAAATCCACCTCCAAGCAAAAGCTGTGGGGTCCTACTTGCTTTCTGGGGACCAGAGCCTGACACCCCAAACATGGATCTAGTGGAGGTGACCACCAGCCTTGGGCATGAGGTCTCACGGGCACTAAACTGCTTGCCCGACCATTACCACTGGGTGCCCAGCAGAGGGTCCTGGCCATGCTGGTGGCCCCCACACCCCTCACTGGTGCCAGGAGGGCTGAGCAGGGGGCACCAGGTCCAGCAGCTGGTGTTGGAGCCGGGGAGAAAGGCAGGTTGCTGGGAAACATCCCTCTTGAGCTCCGATAAAAATAGCTCCATCTTCAAGGCGAGAGGACCGGCTGCGCTGCCGGCACCGGGGCCGTGCCTGCACCCGCCCGGGGCTCCCACCGCGGACAGGCTGTGCCGGCCCGGCAGGGGCTGCGGCCCCCACCCCCTGGCCCTGCACCTCCCTGGTGACACAGTGCAGGAGGACCGTGGAGGGTGGGCTCTGGGAATGCTCTGGGGTTGCCCATCTCTGCCCTCCTTCACCCCCAAGCTGGGATCAGAAGTGTGTGAGACATGAATTGGGGTTGAGCAGGGAAGGTGTGGGGGCTCCTCTGTGCCCCCCCTGCCCCACTCCCTCCTTTTCCCCTGCCCCTCTGTCTCATTTCTTTGGGTTTATCCTCAGGGAAAGGGGGTGGAAGGAAAATCAGTGGGTCTGAGCCCAGTGGGTGCAGATGTGGGGGGCTTCCCTGTCAGGGTTTTACTGCCCCTCCACAGCCAGGCTGGGTGGGTCAGGGGGGAGCAGCCTGCCCTGGGGTGTGCAGCCCCCCTGGCCCTCCCCAGCAGCCATGGAGGGGTCACTCCTCTCCACGGCACCACCACGAGCACTGTGCCTGTCCCCAGCATGGGGAGCAGGGGGCAGGGGGGGCAGGACTTCACCCCCTCCCTCCTTCTTGGCCAGGCTTTGAATTTGGTGCTCAGGGGGATTCACACCCCCGGCAGCCTGGTGGGGAAGGGGGAGGGGGACACACATGGACCCCAATCCCAGTCCCCTGCCACCCCTCCAGTTTGGGGCAGGATTTTTGTCCCTGAGGACCAAGGCTGCACCTGATGTGGTTCCCCAAGGGATGCAGTCAGCGGTGGTGCCACGGTGGGACGTGCCCCCCGGGGTCTGGGGTGGTGGGGGGCTGCGGGCAGGCCCCAGCAGAGCGGCCAGGCTGGCTCAGGAGGTGGTGAGGATGCTGCTGGGGCTGATCATTCACAGCTTCCCTCGCCACGATTGGCTCCGCGCAGCCGAACGCAGCTGAGGGCCTCGCAGCAGGAGGAGACTCCGTGGCCATAAAAGCTGGGTGGGAGCTGGCGGGTGCGGAGTCCGACCCTGGGCATCGCCGTGGGGCCATCAACCGGCCTGGCCTCGCCCCCACCATCAATGACCGGCTCAGCCTGACGCCCCCAGGGAGACACCCACCGCCCACCACCCACCGCGCACGTCCTGACCCGGCGCAGCGGGGGCTTGGTGGCACAGGCAGCAGTGGCAGGTAGGGCTGCTGGGGTCACCATCCCCTGGGCACAGCTGGGGTTTGGCTCCTGCTCGCCAAAGAGTGGCCTCTGTGCCGAGGGGGGCTCATGGGTGGGCTTCTGGTGTCGTTCTGGGGGGCTCCTGCCTGGCCACAGGTGATCCTCTCACCCCTCGAGTGGTTCCGTAGCCCCCGAACCACTGTCTAGGGTCTTCCCTGGGGCTCATTTTGACGCTGGTGCCACGTCTGCCACCCCGGCAGCAGAGACTCTTAGGGCTTGGAGGGGCAAAGGGAGTTGGGGGAGAGGATGGTGGGGAGGTTTCTTCCTCCCCCCACCTTGGCTCAAGTGGCCACAGGGCTGAAGTTTGCTGTGGTTCTATCCCAAGAGTCGTTGGCTTTGTCAAGAAGCTTTGTCCCAAAGCACTTCCAGGTCTTTTTCCAAAGTGAGGATAGGAACTGCTGGAAGGTGGCTCCTTCTCCATCAGAATTCCCTGCAGGGTCCCAATCTGCTTGAGCTGGACCTGTGTGGGAGGAGAGCTCTGCCTGGGAGAGCTCTTCACATCCCTGGCTAGGAAGAACCTCAGCTTCCTGCTGCCAGGGGCTCGGTCTC
The DNA here is from genome assembly GCF_026170545.1 of Melanerpes formicivorus. Lineage (NCBI taxonomy): Eukaryota > Metazoa > Chordata > Aves > Piciformes > Picidae > Melanerpes > Melanerpes formicivorus. Next base: position 14,951,129 of record NW_027142371.1, on the reverse strand, counting down.
TGCTGTCCGGCACACACGGTCCCCATCCCTGTCCCTCCTTGCCTCACCCAGTCTCTAACTGGTCCAGGGTGCAGCTGGAGCCTTCTCTCAGCAAAGTCAGGGCGCCCAAAACTCAGGTGGAAAGGAGGCAGGGGAGGAGGGGACCCTGCAAATGCCTGGCACAGGTAGGATGTGCGGAGGGTGCCGCAGCAGCCGGGACCCACCGCGGGCATTGCCAGATGCTGCCGCGATCCTGTCGAGGAATTTCTGCGGGAGGGACGGATCCAGAGCCTCGGGGCTCCTCCAGGTAACGCAGGACCCAGCTCTGATGCCGCTTTTCTCCTCCTCCTCCCCTCTGTGTGCTTCTCCTTCTCGTTTTTGTCTAAGCCTTTTGTTTTCCTCCCCTTTTCCCGCCCCAGTTTTACCAGCGGCAGGACTGGCACTGCCTGGACAAGGTGCACTTGCAGCGGGGTGTCCCAGGGTGCAGAGGCACGGAGGGCTCTGAGCCTTGCTTGTGCCCCGAGCGCTGCAGCTCTCCTGAAGCCCTCCAGCGGGGCTGGGTGCCGGGTGCCAGGGGCGGGACGCGTTCAAAATGCCAGGGGACAGGGCTGCGGAGTGCCAGTCTGTGGTGAACAGTGCCAGCACGGTCCCTGCGTGCTGCTCTGGCGACATCCATGGGGCTGCTGGCAGCAAGAGAAGCGCGGCAGGGACAGCGGATGGGAAGTAGAGGGAGAAAGAGGCGGAGGGAAAGGTTCCCAGTGGGGCTACTGGGAGGCAGCTGGTGCTCGTTCCTGGGAGTTTCCTTCCCCCTGGCGCTGCGGCTGGCACTCACCTGCGCAGCTGGCGAGTCCTCGGAGCTCCCTTGGCGGCACTAAGGCGGCAGCAAGGACCGGCCGAGGTCTTGCCGTGCCCAGCCTGGGCACTGCCCGGCTGCCGGGGCGGGTCGAGGGGGTGCTGCCTGGTGCGCGGTGCCAGGCGAGGAATGCAGACGCAGCCTGGCAGACGGTGGTGCAGATAATTCAAATTAAACTTTAATCTAGCGTGAATTAATACTGGGGCATTAACATTTCCTCATCAGCAGCAATTACAGTGCATTAGCAGATCCTGCAGGAGAAGACAATAGTCTCTAGAATGCGTCATTAACGTGTAACAGATCCCTCTGGGTCATGCCTCCCCACCTCAGATACGAGCAGCCGAGGAGGCAGGCGGGTGCCCCCTGCCAGCTCACCCCTTCGGGGCTCAGCTCTGGCTCCCAGGGCCAGCGTGGTTCAGGTGGCACCGCGACCCCGCGGGCATCGCAGCTGAGGACAGTTGCGGCCCCTCCTAACCTCACCTGGGGGGTTCTGGAGTGGCTCAGCCCCTCCCTGGCATCGTCCTCGGAGGTGAGAGGCTCTGGCACAGCTCCTGGCAGGCTGAAGGACGGTGACCATGGCTTGCAGGTAGGTTTGGACCTGAAATCCAACTTCTTCTGTGGGCACTGCAGCAGGGGACAGCGGCAACCCCTCCAACCTCACCTGGGGGGGTTGTGGAACGGCTCAGCCTGTCTTCCAGCCATTGCATGGCACGTTCAGCCCTCCCTGGCATCGTCCTTGGAGGTGAGAGGCTCTGGCACGGCCCCTGGCAGCCTGAAGGGTGGTGACCGTGGCTTGCAGGGGACCTTGGACCTGAAATCCTCCATTCTCCTGCTGCACCAGCCCAGCAGTCATGGCAGGTGGGCTGGAGAGGAGCTGGAGTGCAGCAGAGTGGGCTGAGTCCACACCAGGTGATGGCAGCTCCCCCATCCCCTTCCTCCCAGGGCTTCTCTTCCCCAAGGCCAAGGGGGAGAGCTGGTGAATCATCCCTGTGGCACCACACAGCCAGCACAGCGCTGCAGGGAGCTCCAGGCTGGAGAGAAAAAGGGGGTGGAGAGATGGGGTGGGATGGGATGGTGGTCCCCACCTTGGAGGCCCTAGGAGCCTGACCTCAGGACTTGTGCCAAGGAGCAGGCTGCAGCCAGGGTAAGGGATTGCAGTGTCCCCACCAGTCACTGCTGTGCCCTTCCCTCCCTGCATGGCACCCAGGAGCAGCAGGCACAGGCAGGAGGTGAGTTGCATGGGCACAGGTCCCCAGAAGCAGCCAGGCAGGTGGAAACAGTTGGTGCCCCTCACCGAGGGTGCCCGCGGGGCGAGGATGGACTCCCTGGGGCTGGCACAGGCTGGGTGACAGGTTGTGTGCTGTCTCACCGTCCCCAGGCAGTGGCTGCAGGGTGAGATGGCTCGGCAGGCGCTGGCACTGGCACTTTGCCTCTCTCTGGCCGTGATGGCATCCACTGACTGCGTGACCCAGTGCTCCCTCTGCGTGGCACAGACACCCACCCCCGAGACCAGCAGCTGGCCCCTGGTGAGTGCTGGGGGTGTTGGCAGTGGGTCCACCACGGGTGCCAGTGCACGTTTGGCCGAGCTGGGTGGTGGTCGTGGGCACCCCACGGTGCTGGAAATGCCCAAGCTTCGTCTCCTTGCTGAGCTTGGCAGCTTGGTGGGCACAGGTTCCTGGGGTCTGGGGCGGGAGGAAGGCAGAGGGCTCACCTCAAGCAGCGGGGCGATGCCAGCGGGCACCCTGGCTGCCGTCTTGCAGATGTGCCTGCGGGAATGCCAGGGCTCCTCACCGCCCGGGCCCGAGTGGGAGACCTGCAGGAAGGCACTGGCGCTGCTGGCCCCGCTGGTGGCCCTGGCCGAAGGGACAGACCCGGCCCCTCGGGAGGCGGAGGAGGAGAAGGCAGAGCCGGAGCTGGGCGCCGGAGGGCTGGCTCCGCTGCCGGCCAAGCGCTACGGAGGCTTCATGAAGAAGATGTCCAAGGGGAAGCTGCTCGCCCTGCTCCGGGAGAACGCCCACACCAAGGGGGGCCTCAGCAAGAAGTTTGGGGGCTTCGGGCGCAAGCCGGGGGAGCGGGCAGCCCCCGAGGACTACCCGGAGCCAGAGCCGGCAGGAGATGGAGCCGAGGAGCCCACGGGCGCCGGGGGGCAGGAGCTGGCCGAGCTGCACAAGCGCTACGGGGGCTTCATGCGCCGCATCCGGCCCAAGCTCAAGTGGGACAATCAGAAGCGCTACGGAGGCTTCCTGCGGCGCCAGTTCAAGGTGACCACACGCTCGGACGAGGACCCCAGCGCCTACTCAGGGGAGGTCTTGGACCTATAGAGCCCGGCGTGGGATGGGCAACACCACGCTCCCCACGCCGCTGTCCCCCCCCAGCCCCATTCCCTGCCCAGCGCGGTGCCACCCCTGCCTCACCTCCCCCAGGGGACCACAGGTCCCCATCCCCAGTTGCCCCTCTCGGGTTCACCTGTCCTCCCTTAGGGACCTCGTGCATCAAAGGGACAGTGCCACCCCTCCAGCTTCTGGTGGGGGGGCTGCAAGTCCAGCCCCACGGCTCCTGGGGGCAAAGGGAGGGGAACAGGGAGCCTCCCCCCAGCTGATGCACTGGTCTCTGAGCACTGGGAAGGAGGAGCTGGGGCGGGATCGGGCCCTCTGGGCTGGTGGATGGCTCAGGCAGCCATGGGGAGGGGTGACAGGGCAGGGCTGGCACTGCAGCACTGTCACCAGAGCAGGCAGCCAGCTCAGCACCACCCCGCTGCCATTCCTCATGTCCCACCCCTCCCAGCACCCCCCTGGTGCCCGTGGGCTTTCCCCTCCGAAAAGGACCCCAGAGCAGGATCAGACCCATGCCCTGGACCCTGCTTCCCCTGCAGCCAATAAAAGGCAGATGCCAATGAATCTGTGCCAGGTGCTGTACATTCTCCATGGGGCAAACCCTGTGCCCTGGGTGCCAGGGGAGATGTGGCACCCCATGGACCCCTCCACGGCCAAGCAAAGGGCAGGGCAGGGCTGTTCAGCCTGACCTGGCTGGGGATCCCCAGCAGCACCCAGGGGAAGTTGCCTCAGGCAGTGTGGCAGAGGGGAAGGGGCATCCCTGCCAAGGGCAGTGCCCCCACTGTCCCCTTCCCACTTTGAGGATGCTGCCAAGCTAGCAGCAGCAGCTTGGTGCTGAGTGAAGCCCAGGCTGGCAGCAAGGTCCCTCCTGAACTTCTTAACAGCATCATCCTCCCTGGGGTTGGGCACCAGGGGAAGCCTCCTGGCCCTGGTGGCACACAGTGTCAGACACAGCTGAGGCACCAGCTCCAGGGTGAGCAGGAGGGGACGTCACTGAAGAGCACTGGCACACTCAGCTCACCCCTGGCACCCCAGTGCCAATTTGGCCACCCCTGGGGTGCTCCTAAAGCTGGAGCAGGGCTGTACAGGGACAGCTGGCCAGACCCTGTCCCCTCCCTCCTCTACCCTGAGAGAAGCAGCAGCACAGCCCCCATCCGGGCTCAGCCTCCTGCTGCCTTCCCTCCTTCTCTTCCCTCTCTGCAGGGCTGTGCAGGATGAGGCCCTGCAGGGAGGAGGAGGCAGGCAGGCCCCCAGCCTGCAGCCCCAGGGCAGGTGCCAAGGGGCCAGCCCTGAGCAGGGGGAGAGGCTGAGGGGCAGGAGCAGCACAGGACTCTTCATTTTTATTAGAAAAATATCTTGCAAGCAAAAAGAAAAAAAACCAAAACCCAACCAAAAAAAGAGAGAGGAATTCTGTACAAGCAGCCCCCTCCTGCCCCAAGCACCACAGCCCCCCTCAGCCCTCCCAAGCAGCCAGGGGGGGCCAGCCTCCTGGAGACCCTGCTCTTAAGGCCACCCAGGGGCTGTGGGTGCCATCCCAGGGTGCTGGCCCATGGAGGGGGCACATGGAAGTCACTCGGCCCCCTGGGGGGTAGGCTGGGGTGGGGATGGGGTAGGGAGGAGCCTGCCTGGCCCCAGGGCAGAGCTTGGGAGGAGGGGGGAGGTTGTGTGAGTCTGTTAAACGCTGCAGGGGTTTGGGGGGGGGGGTCTAACTCCACAGATCTGAGCCTAGTGTTAAGTACACAGCAGCACACCCACGCACGGCACGAAACGCTGGGGGTTGGGCTCTACAAATTAACAGTTAGATGGCAAAGAGTCAAAACATCTCACAGGGTACCTGTGGGGAGCTGCCAGCAGGGGGGCCAGGCTGGCAGGGGCGCCCCCATGCTTTGTACAAGCCTGGCAAAGGGTCCTGGTGCTGGGCAAGGCTGTGCAGAGGAAGATGAGGAGAAGGATGCTCGGTGCTGGAGAGCTCTACCTGGAGCTGCCCAGGGGGGACCACCTGCAGCAGGGTGGCTTGGCTTGGCTTGCCAGCCTCACCAGCCTCCTGCCTTCACCTGCCTCACCAAGCCTCTCACCTTCACCAGCCTCCCAGCCTCACCAAGCTCCTCTCACCTTCACCAGCCTCCCAGCCTCACCAAGCTCCTCTCACCTTCACCAAGCTCCTCTCACCTTCACCAGCTTCCCCAGACTCAACCAACTTCCCAGCCTCAGAAAGCTTTCCAGCCTCACCAAGCTCCCCCCCAGCCTCCTTGGCCTTGGTGTGAGGCTGAGGTGCTGCAGAAGGGACACTTGGGAAGGAGAGGCAGAGACCTCTGTCCTGCCTTTAAAGCCAGAGTTCATTTTCCAGGTGGCAAAGAGCCCCAGAAGGCAGCGTGGGGACCCTGGCTGGTCCCTGTGGGGTGGGGGCAGCTGCAGGGAGCCGTGTGGGCACGTCCAGGCAGCAGTATCCCGGTGGGGGCCGGCACGGAGGCACTGTCCTTGTCCCCTCAGCCCAGCTGGAGCTCCCCGAGGAGCTGCTGCGGTGCTGGCTGACCCAGCGGCCCCGGCACACAGAGGCTGAATGACCTCCATGCCACGAGGGGGGGGATCCCAGAGGGACGGAGCTGGCAGCCCCCAGGACCAAACTGACCCCCAGAGCAGGTCTCTGAGGATGGAATCGACCCTCGCAGCTCTGAGGGCTCCATCTCCATCCAAAACCCGCGGTCACCACAGCTCATCCTCACATCCCTCTCTGCGCTTCCGAGAGGATCCTCCCGGGGAGGAGCAGGGGCGAGGCGAGGGGCGGGGGGGGCGTGGTCCCTGCAGCCCCCTCACTTCCTGGGGATCTGGACGCTGGCGTACTCGGAGCTGGCCTCCTCGGGGCGCGGGGCCGGGCGCTTGGGCGCCTTGTTGAGGTGCACCATGTCCAGGTCGGCGTAGGTGAGGTTGTCGTCGGCGCCGGGGGCCGGGCTGCTCTGGATGGAGGCGTACTCGGACTGCTGGCTCAGCTCCACCATCCGCCGGATGCTCTTCCTCTCCTTCTCGAAGTTCAGGTCTGCGTAGGTCAGGTTGTTGGGGTCGGATTCCTGCGCGACACAGCGAGAGCTGTTCCTCCGGCAGGGCGGCTGAGGAGCGCCCCCAGCCCGGCCCAGCCTCACAGAGTGCTTGGGGTTGGAAGGGATCTCCAAAGCTCCCCGGGCTGCTCCTCCCCAGCCCTGCTCCCCAGACCCCTCCCCAGCCCTGCTGCACTTCTCTGGACCTGCTCCAGCCCCTCAGTGTCCTTCTTGGAATGAGGGGCCCAAGGCTGAACCCAAACTTCAAGGTGTGGCCTCACCAGTGCCTACTACAGGGGGACAACCCCTGCCCTGCTCCTGCTGGCCACACTGTTGCTGATCCAAGCCAGGATCCTGGTGGTCTTCTTGGCCACCTGGGCACACAACTGGCTCATCTTCAGCCAGCTGTGAAACAACAGCCCACATCTTCAATTCACCAGCCACCACTGCCACTTCCAGGCTTCAGAGCCTCCACCCTCATTCAAGAGCCACCTCTGCAGCCACCCCATCACCCTGTCCTGGCTGGGATGGGCAGGGCCCAGGCTGGCCAGCGCTGCCCCCGCAGGAGCTGGCAGAGGCTGGGTGGGATGGGCAGACTGCTGCTGATCACGACTCCGCTCCTCGCTGCCGCATGAGATGCAAAACAACTCCCCAAATAGCCTGGCTGCTGAGAGCACAGCTGGCTCTCCAGACCTTCCTGGAAGGAGGAGGAGGGGGAGAGAGGACCAAGGCAGCAAAGCTGCGGGGAAGCAGCTCCCCAAGCCCCGGGGCAGCGTCTCTTCCCTCTCCTGCCACACGGGGGAGACACTGAGGCGTTTCCCAGGGCAGCCGCCGCCCTCCGCCGCAGCCAGCCCGCGGCGTCCTGCGCAGCCCCGCACCTGGGTAGTGGCCTCGCTGCTCTTCTCCGGCTCGTGTAACCTGAAAGAGGGAGCAGAGCAGGTCAGAGGGACCTCTTGCCTCTTCCCTCGTGATGGAGCAGCCACAAAGCAAGGTCCCTGCAGCAGCACCCAGCAGAAGTCCTCCTTCTCACAGCTGGTCCAGCTGCATCTCTGCAGGTTTGGAGACCAGGCTGCTCCCACCCCACTCATTCAGCCTCACCAAGACACAAGGGTTTGGGTGGGAGATCACCACGGGGGCAGGATGACAGCTGGGGAGGCTGGCAGAGGCTATGCTCCTGCTCATCCCATTCACAACCCTTTGCCTGCAGCTGTCCAGCTCAGTGTGCCCACTGTGACCCAGTGACTGGAGGAGAGCAGCACTCACCTGGCAGATGGGGAGCTTTTACCTGCTGAAAGAGAAGCAGTTTAGAAAAGAAATAGCTCAGGAAACCTCCCACAACCCACCCTGGCCATCCCCAGGGCCAGGAGTCCCCAGCCAGAGACTGCTCCAGAGCAGAGGCAGAGCTCTTCCCAGGGAGAAGTGTCTGCAGGTTCATCATGGACTCCCAGATGGTTGGAGTTGGAAGGAACCTTCCAAGCTCATCCAGTCCAAGCCCCTGCAGCCCCCAGGGACAGCCCCAGCCAGAGCAGGCTGCTCCCAGCCCCAACCAGCCTGAGCTGCAGTGGTGCCAGGGAGGGGGCAGCTCCCAGCTCCCTGGGCAGCCTGGGCCAGGCTCTCCCCACCCTCGGTGTCAAACATTTCTCCCTTCTCTCCTGCCTTTGAGTTCAACCCATCCCCCCTGGCCCTGTCACTACAGGCCCTGCTCAAAATCTGTCTCCAGCTTTTTTCCATGCCCCTTTGAGCTCTGCAAGGCCACCAGGAGGTCTCCCTGGAGCCTTCTCTTCCCCAGGCTGAACAACCCCAACTCTCTCAGCCTGGCCTCACAGCAGAGGGCTTCCAGCCCTGCCAGCACTGCTGCAGCCTCCTCTGGCCCTGCTCTGACCAGTCCCTATCCCTGCTGAGGACTCCAGAGCTGCCCCAGCACTGCAGGGGGGATCTCAGCAGAGCAGGGCAGAGAGGCAGAATCCCATGAACCTAGCATCCAAACACTGGTGCTCAAGAGGAAGGGAGAAAGAGCTACCACAGAGTCATTAAGGTTGGAAAAGACCTCTAGGATCACCCAGAGCAGCCTTGGTTGCTCTCCTCACCCTTGCTCTGCTTTGTGCGGATGAGGTAGAGGACGGCAGCCACCAGCAGGGCCAGCACCGTGCAGACCACCCCCACCACGATGTAGATGATGAGCAAATTGCCTGAAACGTGAAGGAAAAGGGTCACCAGGGACCCAACTGTTAGCAGCAGCTGAGTCCCTGCAGCCCTACAGCCCTGCAGGTCGGCCTGGTGACAGCTGAAGCAGGACCACAGCTCAGGACCTGCCAGCATCGCCCCCCCACACCCCCCCAGAACAGAGATGCATTGAACCAGAGAATTGTTTGGCTTGGAAAGGTCCTCCAAGAGCATTGACTCCAACCAGCAACCCAGCCCCACCATGGCCACCAAACCATGGCCCCAAGTGCCATGGCCACAGGTTTCTTGAACCCCTCCAGGGATGGGGACTGCACCACCGCCCTGTGCCAGTCCCTGGCCACTCCTGCAGCATAATCCCCAACCTCAGCCTCCCCTGGGGCAATTCCAGGCCATTGCCTCTCATCCTATCACCTGAGACTAGGGAGCAGAGCCCAAGCCCCACCTGACTCCAGCCTCCTCTCAGGGGGCTGTAGAGAGCCAGGAGCTCTCCCCCCAGCCTCCTTTTCTCCAGGCTGGACACCCCCAGCTCCCTCAGCTGCTCCTCACACCACTTGTGCTCCAGACCAGTCCAGACACAAGATTTGGGGTCCTTGAACAAGATCCTGGTGGAACTTGGAGCTCTCTCAGGGTGAGGGTGGGGGACAAGCTCCAGCCTTGCCCACAGGGCCACCTGCCAGCAGGTCTCACTCACCATTCTCTGCTGGGCTGCGGTCCCCCAGCCCCTCCTTGGCTGGCACAGCGACCCAGAGGGTGACTGTGCTGCTGATGGGGTCCTGGCCGTCGTGCACCACCCGGCAGGTGAAGGCTGACCCATTCCTGTCCTCCGTGGCCTGCACCTCCACCAGGCTGCTCAGCTGGAACAAGCCCTGCGGGGTCTCCACCGGCCGGGAGGTGTTCTGCACCGGCAGCTCCCTGCCGCCCTCCAGCCAGCTCAGGGCCAGGTCCCGCGGGTAGAAGCCTTCCACGCGGCAGGAGAGGGTCCAGGTCTTGTTGAGCTCCACGGAGCTGGCCTCGGGGAGCAGGCGAACGCTGGGGGCCACTGGGGAGAGAAGAGGCTCCAGGGGTGCCCCAGCTCTGCTGCCCACAGCCTGCCCTGGCCCTGGCCCAGCACCCCCAGCCCTGGGCTGTGCCCCCAGCCCTCTGCCCTCTCCCAGTCCCAGCCCTGGGCTGTGCCCCCAGCCCTCTGCCCTGTCCCCATCCCAGCACCCCCAGCCCTGGGCTGTGCCACCAGCCCTCTGCGTTGTCCCCATCCCAGCACCCCCAGCCTTCTGCCCTGTCCCCCCAGCCCCCTGCCCTGGCCCCATCCCAGCCCTCACCTCTCAGGGCTTCCCTCAGCTGGTAGGTGCCCCTCAGGGGGGCTGGCAGCGTTGGGTGCTGCACCTCACAGGCCAGCTGGGAGCGGACGTCCTGCGGCAGCAGTGCCAAGGTCACTGTGCTGGACATGCTGTAGGAGGAGTTGCTGTGCCCAGGCCTGACCCGGGGCTGCTGAGCCGAGATGGTAGTGTTGTTCTTGAGCCACCTCACGCTGATGTCCTTGGGGAAGAAGCCTCCAGTCTCACAGGTGAAGGACACTGATGCCTCTGGGCCTGCCCTGCGCCTGGGCCCGGACACCACTGGCTGGCTGGGTCTGGCTGGGAGGGCAAGCACAGAGACATCAGACCAGGCTCTGCCACTCCTGCCCAGCCCTGGGGCTGCAGGGAGTGGGTAACCCCCCCCGGGCAACGGATGTGCCCACAGGACCCTCTCCCAAGCCCCTTCCCCATCCTCACTCACCCAAAGCAGAGCCCCCTGGGCTGGGCTGTTCCTGGTGGGGCTGGTTCCCACCAGGAGCTGTTCCTGTAGCCCCACTCACCATGTACAGACACCACTGTGCCCTTCCCGTGCTGGAACACCTGCAGAGCAGCCCCTGGCTGCACACTTCTCATGAACTTCACACAGTAGTAGGTGCCAGCGTCCTCGGGCTGAACATCCCTGATCTGGATGCTGAAGTCCACGTTGGATCCATCCAGCACCCTGGTCACACGGGGGCTGGAGCTGGTCTGGTCATAAATGGTCTTGTTCTCGCTGCCCCAGTCCTTCAGCCACTTCACAGGGCCAATGGGACCCTCTCCAGAAACAGTGCAGCTCAGGGTGATTGTCTCCCCTGCTGTTGCCAAGAGCTGCTCCTGGGGCTGCTGCAGCCTGAAACTCCCACTCTGGGCATCCACACCTGGAACAAAAAACCAGAGTGAGCCTCACCTGGCCACACACCCAGCCAGCTCCACCCCACGTCCTTCCTGGCCATGGCACAGGCTGAGCACACAGCTCTGGTGAGCCAGGACCACGGGCGATGGGGCTGTGCCAGCACCAGGGTGCCCAGGGCACAGACTGTGGTCATGGCAGTGGGCACAGACCATGGGTGTGAGCAGTGCAGCTGGCTGGGCTTTGTCAGATGCCCACTCCTCGTGCTCTGTGCACAGCTAAGCCACATCCTGCTGCCTGCATGCTCGGCTGGGAGCAAAGCAGGGCACCCAGCCCTGGCACCCCGGACAGCAGCAGCCCTGGCACCGCATTCCCTGCCCTGAGCCTGCCTCATTTCTGCAGCAAATCCAAGCCCTGCCTCGTTCCAGCAGCTGCTTTGGGTGAGTGAGGATGGGGAAGGTGACCTGGTGCCAGTCAGGAAGATGCCATCCCTGCTCATCACCCATGGAGCAGAGCTGTCCCCTTCAAAGCACCTCAGGGATGAGGTTCCCTCACCCAGCTGACCACTGGGCACCTGGGAACCCCTGAATCCCAGCTTGGTGGTGGTTGGAAGGGACCTCTGGAGCTCATCCAGTGCAATCCCCTGCTCCAGCAGGGCACCCACAGCAGCTGCCCAGCAGCACAGTGCCCGGGGGGGGTGGAAGCTCTCCACACCAGGAGACTCCACAACCTCTCTGGGCAGCCTGCCCCAGGGCTCTGCTCCCTCACACCAAAGAAGTTGAAAGCATCATGGGAGAACCACTTCAATCCTGCTGCTGACACCAGGGGCCAGGCAGTGCTGCAAGCCTGGAGCTTGCACCCAGAGCTGTGTGGTGGTCATGCAGAGTCAGGTTTGAGCAGGTAGCTTCTGCTGCAGCTGAATGGCAGTAGGAGCACCTGGAGCAGCATCCTGCTGCAGTAGGAGCTGCATCAGCACAGCCTTGCTTCCTGGAGGGCTGCAGCTGCCTCCCTCCTCTCACACCAGAACTTCAGTAGCCCCACAGCCATCCCTAGAATGAGGTAAAGTCTTTGGCTGGATGGTCCCCAAGAGGATCTGCTGTAGGACAAACTGCTCTGACCCCTCCAGCCAGGGCTGGCTCCAACAGAGCCTGGAGAGGATTCTTGGCAGCTGTTAATCCCTTCTGCCTTCCAGCAGGATTCAGTGTCCCCACAGATGCCCTCACTGCCTGTGCCACTGCTCCATGGCCAGAGTCACCAGCAGCAGAGCTTCTCCAGACTCTCCAGTTACAGCCCTCTGCCCAGTGCAGGAGCCTGCTACACCCCCAGCAGGAGCTGGCTGCTTCCAGCTGGCATCTTCCCCCTTGGCCTTCCCCTCCAAAGCCACATGAAGGAGAACTTGCCACCAAACCAAGTCTGTCCCACGAGACAAGGCAAGAGCAGAAGGATGGAAACCTTCTGTGTCACCTCTGAATGCACCTTCCAGGCTGAGCCCTGGCCTGGTGCCTGGGCAGCAGCAGCAGCCTGGCTGCCTGCACGGGGAGCCTGTGTCTCCTGGGTGCCACCCAGAGCTTGAGGAGCAGCCCTGGCCCCCAGCTGCTGCTGGGGTGGCTCCAGAGCTTCTCCATCACCTGCTGCCCCCAGGCCTTTCACAAGAAGTGATTGAGAAACTCACAGAGGAAGTCTGAAGGCACAGAAGCAGCCTCTGCCTCTCAGCCAGTCCCTGCCTGGGGGTGTGATGCTGGAAAGGGACTGGGCTGCTCTGGGCACAGGGACTGGCACCCCCCAGCCACCAGCACCACTGCACCACCAGACCCTTTGCACACCTTCTGTACCCTCTTGGTAGTTGCTGCTCCACCAAGGTGGGCAAATGAAGCCTGTGTTGTCTCATTGCTCCTGGGCAAGGGCTATGAGCCCTGTCCCATGGGAAGAGGGGGGCCAGGAGTCTCATGTCACCCACTGCTCCTCTCTGCAGTCCTGGGTAAGAGCTGTGGGGTGGTGATCCCCTGTGTCCCCTCAGGGCCTCCCTGGGCTCAGAGGGAGCTGCTCTGCTCAGAGGAGCCCAGGCAAGCTTGCAGTGAGCTGAGAACTTCATCTTCTCCATCTGTCCACCTCCCCATGAGGCACACTTGCTGGAGGGGAGAGCACCTGGGGAATCATGGAATTGTGTAGGAAAAGACCTTGAAGATCATCCAGTCCAACCCAATTACCCCAGCACTGCCAGGGCACCCCCAAACCACAGCCCTCAGCACCACAGCCCCACAGCTTTCAAACCCTTCCAGGGATGGGGACTGCACCACTGCCCTGGGCAGCCTGGGCCAGGCCTGGGCAACTCTCAAGGGGAAGAAATTGTTCCTCCTGTGCAACCTGAACCTCCCCTGGGGCAGTTTGAGGCTGTTTCATCTCCTCCTCTCTCTTGTTCCTTGGGAGCAGAGCCCACCCCCCACCTGGCTCCAGCCTCTTTTCAGGGAGCTGCAGAGAGCCAGCAGCTCTCCCCTCAGCCTCCTCTTCCCCAGGCTGAACATCCCCCAGCTGCCCCTCCCCAGCCCTGCACTCCAGCCCTCAGTATCCTTCTTGCTTGGAGTCAGGGGCCCAAAACCGACTCCAGGGTTGGAGTCAGTGGCAGCTCTCAGCCTCTTGGCCACAGCAGAAGGCACTGCATGGCTCCAGGTAGCTTCAGCTGGGACAGGGCTGTGGCTGTGGGGTATTTTGTGGTGTGCTGTGAGCCACAGCTCTGCTCAGTTGCCCCCATTCAGGGTTTGGAGCTCTGTTATCCACGAGCTTCAGCCCCATCAACACCTGAGCCCTGCCCACACCTCCCAGCTGAGGAGCACAAAGTGCCCCCAGACCACCCAACCTCTCCTTTTAGAAGCATAGACTCAACCAGGCTGGAAAAGACCTCAGAGATCATCAAGTCCAACCTATGGCCTAATCCCTAACCCCTCCTGACAACCAAACCATGGCTCCAAGTGCCACATCCAAGCCTTTCTTGAGCTCCTCCAGGGATGGGACTCCACCACCTCCCTGGGCAGCTCATTCCAGTGGCCAAATACTTAGTGTGCACCCAGCAGCCCTGCTCCAGGACCTGCCCCAAAGCATGCTCAGGAACACCTCAAACCCCAGCAGCAGCACTCAGAGCAAGGCCAAGCCCCCATCCCCCTACCATGGGAAAACACAAAGGGGAAGTTGAGAGGAAGCCCCAGACTGTGCAAGGCAGAAAATGCAAAGTTTCCCCTGAAGCTCCTCTCCTCCCTCCCCCCTGAAGGCAGCTTCTCCTCACACCCAGCAGAAAATGTCTCTCTCCTCCTTCCCCTTTCTGGGTGTGGGCCCTGAGGAGCCTGGCAAGCCCCCTCCCAGCAGAGCCCAGCACAACATTTGTGCTCCAGCAGCAGGATGCCTCCACGCTGCAGACACAGGGGCGACACACACCCCACGATTTCTCACCACTCCAAACCCGTTTCCCACCTCCACACTGCCACCCTGTTTTCCTCTCCAGGCTGCCTGGAGAGGCAGCAGAATCCTTTGGCCAGCACGATCAAGGGGAGCTGAGGTGCTCTGAGCCTGTAATCTGCTCTGTCCTACACTCCAGATTTAGCAAAGGGCTTTAGAGCCCTGAAGAAACTCCTCACCTGACAGCTCCCACGTAGGTAGGGGCAGCCCTGCCACGCAGACCCAGAGCACTCCCAGCCTGGAGGAGAGGCTGGAGCAGGGCTGCTGTGCCGTGCCTGGCCCGGCTGAGCTCCTCTCCTGCTATTCCCTTGAAGCTGGGAGCAGAACAGTCCCCATCCCTCCCCTGTGCAGCAGGTTTCCCATCTCAGTCACACCTTTTTTTTCCCCTTCCCCACCCTGTACTCCATCGTTTGAAGCATTTGATGCCGAACAGATTGCAGGAGGCCTGGGTTTAATTCAGGAGAGGCTGCTTGGATGCTGCCTGATAAAAATAGACCTCCTCTTTTTTTCTCCCCTCCCCTCTCTCCTTCCCAAGGAGCCAAGTAGGGAGCTCAGGGAAGGCCCTGGTGCTCCAGAAGCAACGTGCAGCTGGTGAGCGGCATCCGGAGCCCCAGGGTCACTCGCTGGAGGAATGGGCTGATGGGTGAGGGAAACCCTAAAATAAGCCAGTTGGAATTTCACCTGCAGCAGGGCTGCCCATGGAGGGGGGAAATAACAGGTGCTGCCTCTAAAATGGGCCTGGAATCTGCATCTGGGGAGAGGCAGAAGAGGAGAGACCCAGGGATAGCTGGGGAGCACGACGCAGACCCCGGAGCAGCTTGGGGACAGTTCTAGCAAGGGCCACGTTTCACATGCATGGCAGCAGAGGAAGTCCCAGCCAGAGGCACCATTTATGAGCTGCCCCCTCTACAGCATTAGCAGAAACTCAGCTTGAAAGCCAGAGCCCCCAGACCACAGAGATTTCCCCCTGAGAGGCTCTGGGAAGTGCAGCTGAACACTCCCCCTGGGCACGGAAGGGCTCTGCCCAGCACAGGTTTTACAACAGGATTTTGCAAGTTGGCTTCCCAGCATCTCCCTCCTCTGTGCCCTACAGGAAGATCTCCTGCAGGACCTTCCCTCTTCCTCCTTTGCTTCTGCAGAAGCAGGAGCTTGGCTCAGCCCTTCTGGAGTTCAAGCTTAGTTTAAGCCTGGGGAGGCTTCACCAGAGGGTCTCCACCACAGGGGAAAGAAAAAGCTCTGCAACCTTGCACCTGAAATCAGGGACACAAACCACCTCCCAACCCAGGGAGGGTCCTTTTCCCATGGCTGGCTTGGGGAAAGCCTGGCTCTTACTCCCAGGCCATGCTCAATGAAGCTCAAGAGCTCTGCTGAAGCCATCCTCCCAGGGCAGGGAATCGCAGCGGCTCCCTGAGAAGCTGCGCTCGCCGCCAAAGCCTCCTTGGCTTGCAGCAGCCTGCAGTTTGCAAGCTTGAGGCCAACACTTCTCAGTTGTTATCAGGCAACTCAAAGCAAGGAGTGGTTGTGCTGAAAGCATTTGCTTTCTGCTCAAAGTTTGCACCCAGCTCTCTGCTCCAGCAGGGATCTGGTGGTAGATACCTGCGGTGGGCCCAGAAGAGAGCAGCTTCTGCCCACCGTGGGGTGGGAGCCTGGGCTGGGCTGCTAGCAGAGGGATCCAGCTGGCAGGCCTGGAAATTGGAGGTGCCAGGCAGCAAATAAACAACCAAACAACCAAACTCAACAGCAAGATGCTCCTGGAGGTTCACTGCTGTTGACCCAAGAAGTTCACACCAAAAACACCCCACCCCAGCCTGTCCCTGCCTGGGTAGGGGGCAGGGAGGAGAGAGATCCCTTGGCCAACTCCCCTGAGGTGAGCAGCACTGAAATGAAACATCCTAGAAAGGAGACATCCTTGAAAGCAGCAACCACCACCAAAGGGCTTCGTTCCTGGTGGGGTGAGAAACTCCCCACTGCTGGTGAGGGAAGGGAAACAGGCAGGGAGCGGCATGTGTGCTCTGATCAGCTCTCCTCAGGCTGCAGCTCTGCCAGGGGACCAGCAGAGCCCCACGCCCCTGGGGAGGCCTGGGGGTACCCCGGGAAGGGGCTGGTAGCGAGAGCTGGAGGTGACCCAGGGCTGGGTGGTGCAGTCCCAGCACTCTGCGGCTCAACAGTTGGGCAGAGCAGCAAGAGCTGCGCTCCAGCGGGGGGCAAAGCAGGGAGGGGGAGCAACAAAACCAAGCTGTGGGCAGAGCAAGCAGGCAGCCCTTGCTGCAACCTCCCTGCCAGGCTGCCTCCATCCACTTCCACCATCCCTCCTCCCCATCTCCAGGCCGCCTCTGAGTGGGAATTTGGGCTGCTTGCTGGGATCTGCCTCCTGCAGAGCTGGCAGGGGCTGGAGAACAACATGCCTCTTCATGTCACTGCCTATTTCCCTCCTTTTTTTTTTGGCTGGAAAGGGGGGGAAATGTCTGCCTGGAAGTTTGCTTCTCGAGCAGAAAGCCTGCAGGAACAACCCATTGGCTGCCATCACCACGGACTAGGTCATCTCCTCCAGAGGTCAAAGCAGCGGCGCGCAGCGAGGCGGCGCCGGGGACGGGAGGTGTGCGGTGGTGGGGAGCGGGCAGCGAGGGTGAGGATGGAGGGGGGAAGGAGGGGGGAGAAGAAGCCAAAATACAACAACAGGAGAGCAGGGTGGGAAAGGAGGGGAGCCGGGGAGGGGGACCAGAGCTTACCTGGCCAGCTGGGCAGGGAGAGCAGCAGCAGGCAGGTCAGCGGCCAGGAGAGAGGACGAGGGCCGCGGGCAGGAGGCTCCATCCTCGGCTGGAGCTGAGGAGCAGAGATGGAAGTGGCTTGAGGGCAGCTCCGGCTGCGGGTTTGGTGTCAGAGGAGAGAAGAAAAAAAAGAGGAAAAGAAAAAAAAAAAGGGGGGGGAGGCAAAGCCGAAAGAGCGAGAAAAGCAGAATCGCAGCTGGAGAGAAGGAAATCGCTGTGCTCAGCCCCAAAATGAGGAAGAAGGGCTGCGCTGGGCTCCCTCCTCCTCCTCCTCCCCGGCTGCGGGCAGGGAGCACGCACGCACACACGCGGACAGACACACGGACACCCGCGGACGCGGCCCCACCGGGACGGGTTTTCCGCCCCCCTCCCCGCACTCCGGCTGCGCTACCGGGGCCCCCCTCCCGGTACCGAGCGGAGCCGCTCCTGGCCCTCCCCACCCCCCCCCCCTCCCCGCCGCTGCCGCACCGCCTCCCGCCGCCGTTGCCGTGGTATCGGGGCGGGAGGAATACCACGACCCCCCCACCACCCCCCGGCCTCCTTCCCCGTTCCCCCGACCCCCCCCGCTCCGAGCAGCCCCGGTTTAAGGCGGGGGCAAAGCCAGCACCGCCCGGCCCGCAGCGAAGTTGCTGTGGTAAGGTCAGGCCGGTGCGCTGCTGCCTTAAGGTGGGCTGGGGGAGACACCCCCGGAGGCGAGACATGCCAGGAGGGGGGAGACGACCCCTCCTAAGGAAAAGAGAAACCCCATCCCCCCGCAGCCAGTCCCGTGGAGAGCCCCCCCCGAGAGGAGAATCCCACACACAGGAGAGCCCCCCCCACATACCCCTCCCCAGAGAAGAACACCCCCCCCACCCCGAGAGAAAACGCCCCTGGAGAGAAGACCTGCCCCTTCAGATAGGAGACCTCCCCAGAGATGAGACTCCCCCCCTCCAGGAGGAGACCCCCTCCCCCCAAACCAGTCTGAGACCCCCCCTCAGGGGCTACTGGTTCCCCTCCTAGGGTGAGGAGGAAGCACTCACAAGCAGACAGGACCCAGGGCTGGGGAGAAGGAGGAAGCAGCTGGAGGATCATCAGAGGAAGGATGGTTCAGTGGCCCCACTGCTCACTCAGGGCCGAGGGGAGGGTGGTTGGGGTCAGTCTCCCCCCCAGGCTCCTTGTGCCAGGGCAGCCACAGCAGGCAGCCCAGCAGCACTGCACTGGGGCTGGGGGCTCTGTCTAGGGCTGAGATACCTCGGTTGGGGCTGGGGTCTCTGCACTTGGTGCCCTGGGGGGCTGCAAATCCTTGGCACTCCTGATGATGGCTGTTCTGTGCTCCCTAAGGGGCCATGCAGGGGCAGCCCCTGGCAAAGGGGCAGGCAGTGTTCTGGGGGTACCACCAGGGCAAGGCAGCTCAGGTCATGAGGGTCAGAGCCAGGAGGGGAGTGTGGTGCAGCAGTGGATGGGAGAGGAGCTGCCTGCACCCTCTGGGCAAAGGGTGCTGAGGCACAGCCTGGGGACATCATTGCCATGGTGTCCCCTCAGCAGCAACCATGGCAGGGAGAGGCTGAGGACAAGGGAGCTGAGATAGGGCTGAGGGAGGGTGCAGAGGAGGAGGAGGGTGTCTGGACATGAGCAGCCATGGGATCCATGTCCCCATGCTGCCCCAACACGAAGCCCTCTCCCCAGGGTGGGCACAAGGCCACATCCACACCATCTGCACCCACTGCAGCTTCTCCCACTGCCTGTGAGCCTTCAGCAAGCCCAGGCCAGGAACCAGCTCATTCCCTGTACCCAGCAACGTGGGCACAGCCACCTGCAGCCAGGCACGATGCTGGCATCGCCAGCAGGTCCCACCCCAGATCCCCAGTGCCCACCCAGGGACAACTGGGGAGACTCTGCAGACCCTGAGCTGCCAGCACCCCCAGCAGCACCCCCTGAGCCACCCTCCAGCCAGCCCAGCTCACACTCAACCTCTCTCCCCCTCGGGCCAGACCCCGAGGGCATCTCTGGGTGCCACGCTGTGCCAGGGCACCGTCTGCCAGCTCCCCCCTCTGCCTTCCCTTCCTCCCTCCCCAGGCAGCGGCTGGGGCTGTCGGTTTTATTTAGGGCTTCGCCCAAACAAACAGCAGCGAGATCTGAAGGGACTTGGCACCCTCAGCCTGCTCACGGCGGCGGCAGCCCAGCCCCCCGGCCCCCTCCCCAGCCCCAGCTACGCCCATGGATCTCATCCAGCCTGAATTTAGCTCCTTCGGCTGCTGGGAGCCGGGAGCCACCTCCCCAAGCAGCTGCACCGCATCCCCCCCCGGGATCCTCCCCAGGGAGCTGAACTCGAATGCTGCAGCCAGCGCTGCTCCTGCTCCACCACCACCCCCTGGCTCCTGCTCTGCTCCTGCTCCACAGCATCCTGCAGCCAGCGCCGCTCCCAGGCAGTCCAGCTGTGCTCCTTTTCTCCTTGCACATCTGGCGAGGGTGTGAGCAGGCAGCAGGGACCCGGAGGAGCCTCAGGGTTTGGCTTTTGGCTGTGTGCACCAGCAGCATGAAAATCACTCGGCCCTAGGCGGAGGGGTGGGACGGGGTCGCAGTGGTTTGGGGGAACCATGGGCAGCCCATCCCCAGCCAAGCCAAGCCTGGGAGGGGGCACCCTGGGGGCACAGCAGGAGGGAAGGCGCTGGGCCCCCAGCGTGGCTGCTTGCCTGGTCGTATTTTTAAGTGGAGGCAGAGCTCCTGCAGGCTTTGGCTGACTGCAGCCTGTCTGGGCTGCTCCCCTGCTGGGCGCTGAAGGTTCAGACAACCTGTTTGGAGGTGATTACAAAAGCGGTGCCGGCCCCTGTGCCACGGCAGAGCGGCTGGGAAGGAAAGTTAGGGCTTAAAAAAGCTCAGCAAGGGAAGGCAGCCTGGCAGAGCAGATGGTGCAGTGAGAGCTCCCCGGGAGGAGCTGCCACGGCTCCCCATTAGCAAGCATATGGGCAGGCTCAGCTGCCTCCCCTCCTGCCCACAGCCCTGCCAGTGCAGGGGCCAGCATGGGCACGGGCAGGGGATGCACCCCGGGAGGGCAGCCCCTGCCCCATGGGCTGGCAACGGAGGAGGGCTCTGCTCATTTGCATGCCCAGGATGGAGTCAGAGCAGGGTTTGGGGAGGCATGGGCATGGCACCAGCATTAGGAGGTTCCCCCTGCACCAAACACCCACAGCAAGCAGGAGGCTGCTGTGCTGCTTGGCAGGGTGGCAGCTCTGCCAGGCTCCTGGCAGTGCCAGGCTCTGGGCTCCACTTGCTTTTGCAGCACAGAACCCCAGAATTAAGAGACCCTGAGGATCAGAGTCCAACCCTGACCCCAGCACTGCCAGGGCACCCCCAAACCATGGCCCCCAGCACCACAGCTCCAGGGCTTTGAAACCCCTCCAGGGATGGGGACCACCCTGGGCAGCCTGGGCCAGGCCTTGACAACCCTCAAGAGGAAGAAATTGTTCCTCATGGCCAACCTAAACCTGCCCTGGGACAGCTTGAGGCCATCTCCCAAGGAAGGAGCAACAGGGACAAAAGAAGAGCCCAAGCCCCCCCTGGCTCCAGCCTCCTCTCAGGGAGCTGCAGAGAGCCAGCAGCTCTCCCCTCAGCCTCCTTTGCTCCAGGCTGAGCACCCCCAGCTCATCCTCCCCAGCCCTGGTCTCCAGACCCTTCCCCATCTCCATGCTGGAGCTCAGGCTCCCAGCTCCCCCTGGCAGCTCTGGGAGGCTGTGGCCTCGCCAGCCCCAGGCGGCAGCCGGTGTGTGGGACCAGGAGAGCTCAGGAGAGCTTTTCAAGAATAGGTTGATTTTCACAGCTTTGAGGCACAGTCAGGAGCTTGCATCACGCTGCCAGAGCCCTTTGGAGGAAGGCACAAGCTCTGGGCTGGGCTCAGCCATCCCTGCAGGTGTGGGTGCTGGAGGCAGGACGCTGCTCCCCTCCCCGGGGGGAAGGCTCCAGCCGGAGCTCTCCCTGCTCCCAACCCAGGCCAAGGGCTCAAAGTGCTTTTGCATTTCCCCCTCTGCAGCTGGGCAGTGGGAACAGCTGTGCCAGCAGCTTCTGCCCCAGGAGGAGGAAGGATCCATCTCCACACAGGGACCCCCCAGCAGGACCTCAACATGCCTGGGAAGGACCCCAAAAAGGCCTTTGTCTGAGCCTGGCAGCATCCAACGGGACAATTGCAGCCTGGGCAGGCTGCTCCAGGCTGAAAGTCTTGCAGCACTGGTTTTGCCCAGACTCTCCCATCTTTCATCCTCTAATTAGCAGCCTGTCTGATCCCTCCCAGCACCCAGAGCCCCCAGGGGTGGCTCTGCTGAAGTCACAGGTGAAGGAGGCAGGAGAAGGTTTCAGAGCCTTCAGCTCCTGCCCTGCAGTGCCAAGCCCCAGGAGGAGCCAGGTTTCACTGAGGGAGGTCACAGTGCTTCTGTCTCTGCCCAGGACCTTTCCCCTCAGGATCCCAGCTCAGAACATCCAGCACAGTGTGGAGGTTATCCATGGCCTGAGCAATCCATCACACCACACCCAGGGGCATCCTGGAGCTCAGCCTCAAAACCCAAACCAGAGGGAAGTCTCAGAGATAAAGGCAAGAAAGCCACCAGCACCACCCTGGACATCAGCCTGCAAACCACCCTAAACCCAGCAGGGCTCTTCTGGAGCTGTGGGTGCAAACCCCTGCCCAGCACCAGCCAGCACCCATGGGAGCCCTCCATGGCAAAGCCAAACAACACAGCCCAGCCCCACTGAGGCACTCAGGGCTGCAGGGACTCACTGCCCCAGGGAAGCTCAGAGCCACCCAGTTGGCTGCCAGCCCCACACACAGCCCAGCCCAGCCCCAGCAGCCAGAGAGGTGCTGGTTTCACAGCTTCCCACAGCACAAGGAGGTGTGGCCACATCAGAGAGCTGAGCCCAGCACCCACGGGAGGGCTGCTCGGGAGCACACCAGCCAGAGAAGCCTCCATGCATGGGGCTGGGCACACTCAGCCCATCTGTCCCCCACCTCCAAAGCCAAATGCCAGAGTCATAGACATTTTTGAGCTGGAAAAGGCCTCTCAGATCGTTCAGCCCAAGCAGCAACCCAGCACCACCATGGCCACCAAACCCTGTCCCCAGGTGCCATGGCCACAGCTTTCCTGCACACCTCCAGGGATGGGGACTGCAGCACCGCCCTGGGCAGCCTGGGCCAGGCCCTGACCACTCCTGCAGCAAAGGATTTTTCCTACTCTCCATCCTAACCCTCCCCTGGCACAATTTCAGGCCCTTCCCTCTATCACTTGGAGACCCTTCCAGCCTGCAAGGCAGGTGGCCCCATCCTAGAGCCCTCCTTCCTCTCCCCACCACCTCAGGCTTTGGAGTCAGCCCCTTCCAAGGGGTTTTATCTGGGAGAGAAGCCACACACAAATGTCTCCTGAAGTCAGCAGCAGCAATTACACTGCTGATATTTAGGGCTTCCAGCACAACAAATGGAGCTTCAGCTTCATTAGGTTCCATGCCAATTTCATCCAAGACATCCAGTACAGAGGGAGCTGAAATTAGTTTCTCTGATGGGAGCTCACAATGAGCAATATGTGAACAGCAGGATGGGGAGAAGTGACCTGAAGCCACACAAGGGGTGGCCAAGCAGGACCATGACCCAGGGAAGGGGTGAGGGCAGCAGGAACACCACCAGAGAACAGAACCATGGAGGTTGGAAAGGCTCCCTGGGACCATCCAGCCCAGCCATCAACCCAACACCACCACAGCCATCAACCCATGGCCCCAGGTGCCACAGCCAAAGGGGTATTGAACCCCTCCAGGCATGAGGACTCCACCACCTCCCTGGGCAGCCTGATCCAATCCCTGACCAAAGCAAAGAAATTGTTCTTCATGTCCAACCTAAACCTTCCCTGGTGCACCTTGAGGCCATTTCCTCTTGTCCCCCCCACTCCAGGCTCCTCTCAGGGACTTGCAGAGTCCATACCTGTCTGCTCACCACAGGCTCCCACAGCAGCTCTCACCATCACAGGCACCTTCCAGGTGGGAGTGGGGGGCACTCAGCCACCCTTTCATATGGGGAAAGGCCTGGGTGGGGAGGGTAACGAGCTGCAGATGCTTTGTTGAGGCTGGAGAAAGGTCTGAGGTGGGCTGTGGAGGTGCTGTGTGAGCAACCTGTGCATGGCTTTGTCCCTCAGCTGGTTTGGGGGGGGAGGGAACCTGATGGGACTGCTCTGTAGCTGCTTTGCTCAAGCTTTGGTTGTGTGATCTGGGGAGATCATCAAGTCCAAGCCTTACCCCAGCACTGCCAGGGCACCACCAAACCACAGCCCTCAGCACCACACCTCCATGGCTCTGAAGCTCCTCCAGGGATGGGGACTCCACCACTGCCCTGGGCAGCCTGGGCCAGGCCTTGACAGTCCTCAAGGGGAAGAAATTCTTCCTCAAGTCCACCCTAAACCTCCCCTGGGGCACCCTGAGGCCATTTCCTCTTGTCCTGTTGATTCTTCCTTGGAAGAATTTCTCAAGCCCCACCTGGCTCCAGCCTCCTCTCAGGGAGCTGTAGAGAGCCAGAAGGTCTCCCCCAGCCTCCTTTTCTCCAGGCTGAACACCCCCAGCCCCCTCAGCTGCTCCTCCCCAGCCCTGTTCTCCAGACCCTCCACATCCTCCTTGCGGCCAGAGGTGCCTGCAGCTGGCAGCAGCAGCCTGGGAGGTGGCTCCCAGTGGGTAACTCAGCAGAGCTTCCTTAATGCAGCCGGGCAGGCTGGGCTGGGGGAATTCCTGCCGATGCCGAGCAGGAAAGGTGGCTGCTAGCCTGTGCCTGGCCTGGAAGCTGCCCTGCTGACCTGGAGGTGTTGGGCAGAGGGATCTGTGCTCCCGGGTGAAACTGCTGACAGGGTTGGAAAACCCAGCTGCAGGCAGCGGCTCGGAAGGATGGATCCGGTAGGGCCGGCGGCTGCTGCCTGCTCGGCTGCCCGTTAGCTGCCAGTTAGCTCCTGGTTAGCTGCCAGGTCGCTGCTGGCTAGCTCCTGGTCATCTGCCACCAGTGCTGGGAGGGTTGTGCTGACCTTTGTTCAGTGGGTTGTGCTGACTCTGCAGGCAGGATCTTGTCCCTTTGCTCTGCAGGAGGATCTGCTCGCTGCTGGGGGCACGGCAAAGCCTCCCGCGGATGGGCACCAGGGCAGCAGGCAGCTCCCAGCCAGCAGCTCCCAGCCAGCAGCTCCCTGCAGGGCACAGGGGGGCCCAGCCCTGCACCCTGTGTGCCAGCAGCTGCAAAGCTGGGGGTGGATGTGGTGCAGGCTGGGGGGATGCTGTTAGAGGTCGTGTGGGCAGCAGGAGCAGGAGCAGGGCAGGGATTGTCTGCCTGTGCTCAGCACTGCTGAGGCTGCAGCTCCAACCCTGGGGTCAGCGTTGGGCTCCCCACTCCAAGAAGGACACTGAGGGGTTGGAGCAGGTCCAGAGAAGGGCAATAAAGGTGGGGAAGGGTCTGGAGAGCAGGGCTGGGGAGGAGCAGCTGAGGGAGTTGGGGGTGTTCAGCCTGGAGAAGAGGAGGCTGAGGGAGACCTCACTGCTCTCTGCAGCTCCCTGAGAGGAGGCTGGAGCCAGCTGGGGCCTGGGCTCTCCTCCCAAGGAACAAGAGAGAACAAGGGGAAATGGCCTCAAGCTGCCGCAGGGGAGGTGCAGGTTGGCCATGAGGAAGAACTTCTTCCCCTTGAGGGCTGTCAAGGGCTGGCCCAGGCTGCCCAGGGCAGTGGTGCAGTCCCCATCCCTGGAGGGGTTTCAAAGTCATTGAGCTGTGGTGCTGAGGGCCATGGGCTGGTGGTGCCCTGGCAGTCCTGGGGTAAGGCTTGGACTCCATGACCCTAAAATTCTTTTCTAACCAAACCCACTCAGTGCTTCTGTGATGCCCCTGGGGGCTGTGGGTGCCTTTGAGCCCCCAGACCAGTGCTGGAGAAGGTCTCCCTTTGGTGGTACTGCCAGGACCACGGCAGGGGGAGGCTCCTGGCTGGGGGTGGATTGATATCATCTCAGTTTTACTTCTACTTCATTTTTTCCTCACCCCCCCCCTTCATCCTCTCCAAGCTGTTTGCTGCTTGCAAATGGTTACCAGGAGAGCCCAGCCAGCGGTGCCAGTTAATGGCTGGCGCTGGCGGGCACGGCGGCTGGGCGCAGGCTGAGCTGCCTGAGAGAGTCCTCCAGCAGCTGCAGGGGAAAAGAAAGCTGCTCAGGCTGGGGGGGTTGCTCCTCTGCAGCTATCTCAGCCCCATGGCGTCCTGCTGGTCACAGCTCTCCCTCCCAGGCGCCAGGACGCTGGCAGCACCTTGGAGCTGCAGAGGCCTGGGGAAGGGATCCGTCCTGCTGGGCTCCCCCTGCCCAGCTGCTGGCAGCTTTGGGGGTGGGGAGAGGCCTCGGGGCCGAGATGGGGAGCAGGGGGGGGCAGGGCATTCGGGAGAAGCCCAAACCACCCTTTGCTGAGGTTTATCAGTGAGGGAGCTGAGATAAGATGTGGCTGGCAGTCAGGGCTTCCTCGGAGCTCTCTGTAAGCACCGCAGGCACCACGGTGGAGATGGCAACACGCAGGGGGGGTGCACCCCCCCCAGAACAGCCGGATTCAGCCCTAGAGAGGAGCTGCTGCTGGCTCAAGCGGCCCCAAACACCATCCCCTGTGCTTGCACCGGGCTGTCCCCGTGGTGGCTGTCCCCACAGCAGCTCGGGGGGGACGTGCTGGAGCTGGGGGCTGTTTATTTGAGACCAGACACATCCCTGCTGCCTGACCAGCACTCCCAGTCCTCTGGGGGCTCATCCTGCTGCTGGGAGCTGACAGAAAATGCTTCTGCAAGGGCTTTGTGGTGCTTAGGGCTTTCTCTTGGGTTTGTTTGTTTTGTTTTGAATGCTGAAGCCGAAAGGCAACACAAAGCAGGAGGATTAAATCCAGCTCTGCAAGATCCCCCAGGCTGCCGCGGAACCTGCGGCGGTCCCCGGGGGCCGGCCCGGCCCCGCTAAGCAGCTGAGGGTCAGGGCTGGGGCTGCGCCATGGACCGGCTCAGGGAAAGGCTGGAGCTCGGCCACAGAGCAGGGTCAGTCCCCGAGGACCCAGGTGGTGTCTGATGGGTTTAGGGAATACGGCAGCAATAGCTCCGGTCCGTGGCCTGGGATTAGCCTGGAGCAGCAGCGAGCACAGTGCCCTGAGCCTGGGCACACGGTGGGCACCAGCTGGTGGCTGCTGAGGGGTGGGCACCCCGGTGTGGGGGAAGCGTGTTCTCTGTGTGTGTGCATGCGTTTGTGTTGGCATGCATGGCATGTGTGCCTGCATGCGTGGCACGTGTGCCTGGGCAGCAGCAGCAGCTCCGGGGCAGGGCCGTGGGTGCAAACGCAGCCACTGCCCCGCTGGCACCGCAGGCTCCGAGCCACACGCAGCCCCCAGCAGCGGCTGCCAGCCCCGGTGCCAGGGCGAGCACAGGGGATGCGGCAGCGCTGCCGTTAATGGCATCCCCCCGTTAGCCCTGGGAGCGCCGCCGGGCCCGCGGGATTAGCGAAGGCAATCAGCAGCCCGAGGCGCTAACGCCGCTAATTAACCATCCCCTGAAGCCCAGCCGGGCATGGGCAGCGCTGCGGGCACGGGGCTGCTGCTGCCCACCCGGCCGGGCCCTCCCTGGGCTCCTGCGGCCCAGAGCTCTTTGCCAGGCTCGGGATCGGTATTTTTACCTGTTGCCATGGTTACCGAGACCAGGATCGAATTCAGGCTGAACCTTGCAGAAGAAATGGATCTGTCAGAAGGGATCAGTCCAGCAGGCACGTTGGCACTGCAGCCATGCTGCCCACCCCGTGGCTGAGTCCCTCTGGGATCCACCCCATGGCCAAGACCAGCTGGGATCCACCCCATGGCTGGGACCAGCTGGGATCCACCCCACGGCCAAGACCAGCTGGGATCCACCCCATGGCTGAGTCCCTCTGGGATCCACCCCATGGCCAAGCCCAGCTGGGATCCACTCCATGGCTGGGACCAGCTGGGATCCACCCTATGGCCAAGACCACCTGGGATCCACCCCATGGCTGAGTCCCTCTGGGATCCACCCCATGGCCAAGACCAGCTGGGATCCACCCCATGGCTGGGACCAGCTGGGATCCACCCTATGGCCAAGACCACCTGGGATCCACCCCATGGCTGAGTCCCTCTGGGATCCACCCCATGGCCAAGACCAGCTGGGATCCACTCCATGGCTGGGACCAGCTGGGATCCACCCCATGGCTGAGTCCCCCTGGGACCCACCCCATACTTGAATCCAGCTGGAATCCACTACATGGCTCAGACCAGCTGGGATCCACCCCATGGCTGAGTCCCTCTGGGATCCACCCCACAGCCAAGACCATCCAGGGTCCACCCTCCGGCCAAGCCCCTCTGCAATGCAGCCCACAGCCGAGCTGGGGTGATGAAGCTCCCCCAGGAAAAGCTCTGCAAGGGGCCACATCCTGCTCGTGGGTGCATTGCTGTGCCTGGGCACTGGGCAGGCTGCTGGGGCACGCACACGGTGCCAGAGCTGCCGGCGCCGGCGCTGCCCCTCGGTGCTGGCAGCGGCGCTGGGCACGTCCCGGTGGACAAAAGCCTGCTGAGAACCTCCTTTCAGCAGCTCCGGGGCTGCCTCCCGCGGCGCCTGCTCTGCCCCTTCTCCTGCCTCTCTAAATATTTTTTCCCTTTCCCTGCACTTCTCCTCACAGGGACACTCGTGCCAGGCTCGGGGCACTGCCAGCACTGAGGCTGCTGCCAGCTGCAGCCAGGCTTTAAGGTCGCTCTGTGCTGGGAGGAGCGAGGAGCGCCTGGGACCCTCCCCCGGCGATGCCCTCAGGGACCCTCCGGCAATGGGAGCTCCCCGGAGGGTTTCCCCATCCTGGGCAGCATCAGAATCACAAAATGGTTTTGGCTTGAAGAGAGATTGGAGGTCCTGGAGTCCAACCCTGCAGCCAGCCCTGCCAGGGCACCACCAAACCATGGCCCTCAGCACCACAGCTCCACAGCTCTGAACCCCTCCAGGGATGGGGACTCCACCACCGCCCTGGGCCAGGCCTTTTGGGGAAGAAATTGTTCCTCATGCCCAGCCTAAACCTGCTCTGGGGCAACGTGAAGGCATCTCCTCTTGTCCTATCACTTGTTCCTGGGGAGGGGGGGAGGCAACCCCCAGCAGAGCATCCCCAGGAGCTCCCTCCAGGCACAACACACACACGGATCTCAGGGGGACCAGGACAGCCCCCAAGCAGCTGATCCTACATGAGGAGCCCTGGGCACCCCACCATGCAGGCAGGACACCCCCACAGAGACAGAACCTCTCTCCTGGCCACCCTGGGACCTGCCTGAGGGCCGGCAGGGCCAAGCTCTGCAGCTGGTTCTGCCCTTCTGGTGCCAGCTCTGGAGGGGGATTGTTGCTGAGCAGCGTCCCACTAAACACCCAGGGCACACAGGGACTCTTTCTTAAGCACTGCCTGTTCCAGCCTGTCCCACGGCCCTGCAGAGCCCTCCTCAGTCATTGCCAGAGCCTTGGCCTCCACCACCTCCTGCAGGGAAGGACCTCAGGGGCCAAAGGAGTGCTGGGCACAAAGGCTCTCCTTGGAAACGTGCTGGGCACTTTAATTCGGAAAGCGGCCTGGGGGGCAGCCCCTGCTCTGCCCCACACCCCCTCAGCTCCAGGGGCTTGAGGGAAGGATTCCAGGTTGGGGAAGGAAGATTGCTGGGGGGGGAACGCTGTTCAGAAGGGGCTGTGGGGACAGGACGAGGGGCAGTGGTTTGCGACTGGAGCAGGGGAGGTTTGGGCTGGGCATCAGCAGAAGCTCTGCACAGGGAGGCTGGGGAGAGACTGGCACAGGCTGCCCAGGGAGGTGATGGAGGCTCTGTCCCTGGAGACATTCAAGATCAGCCTGGAAGGGGCCCTGGGCAGCCTGCTCTGGCTGGAGCTGTCCCTGCTGCCCGCAAGGGGGTTGAACAGGATGCCCTTGGAGGATCCCTTCCAACCCGATGCCATCTGTGGGTCTGGATCAGTTGGGCAGAGAGCTGCCCAGCAGCAAGAGCTGCAAGAGCACCACCCGAGAATCCCCAGGGACAAACAGCATCCTCCAAGCACCTCCAGCCCTCCGCAGCCAAAGGCCTTGCACCACCAGCCCGGGGGCAGTGTCCAGGACCCACCTCAGCCCCAAACACCCCAGAGCGGGGGTCCTGTGGGGCACCCCAGTGCCGTGGGGCTGGAGCAATCCCTGCTGTGCTGGGGAGCTCCCTCCCTCCGTCAGGATGCCGACAGGGGGCAGGGGGTGAGGCTGGCAGGGGGCGGGGGCCGGGGCTGGCAGGGGGCGGGGGGCGAGGCTGGCAGGGGGCGGGGGGCGAGGCTGGCAGGGGGCGGGGGCCGGGGCTGGCAGGGGGCGGGGGGCGAGGCTGGCAGCGAGGCAGCGGCTCCGAAGCAGTTCCTATGACAACCTTCCACCCCGGCCCTGCTGATCTCCTTTCATCAGGATCCACAACAGCCTGAAGCAGGGGAACGAGACTCAATAAAGCAGGCGTGAGATCAATCAGGAGCAGCGTCAGGCTCCCTCCTCCCTTGCTGTCCAAGGACAAGGCTGGGGCACGGGGAGCTGCCAGGGGGTGAGCTGTCTGCTTTGGAACGAGTGGGAGCAGGATTCCAGCCGTGCACCACCCCGAGGCTGCTCCCTCCACTTCCCTCTCCTGGCAGCAGCACAGCCCAGGGCAGTCAGCAGGCACAGGTGGGACCTGCCTGGTGTGTCATGGGGACGATCAAAGTGGCCCTGAGACCCTCTTGCCCTTTTCACCCTCCTCAAAGCACCCCAGGTGCTCCTCCAGCTCCTCATGCTGTTTCCACTGATGTCCTGGCACAGCATCCCCATGGCATTGCCTGGTGCTCATGGCATCACCGAGTCCCTATAGCATCACAGGGTCCCCATGGCACCACCTGGACTCATGGCATCAGCTGGTGTCCCCCTTGGCATCACAGGGTCCCCATGGCACCACCTGGACTCATGGCATCAGCTGGTGTCCCCCTTGGCATCACAGGGTCCCCATGGCACCACCTGGACTCATGGCATCAGCTGGTGTCCCCCTTGGCATCACAGGCTCCCCATGGCATCACCTGCAGATGCTCAGGGGCCTGTGGCTGTGTGGCTGATGCTGCCATGCAGAGGCACCAGCCTGCCTCTCCCTGGGCACCACACAGGGGCAAGGACAGGGGTGGGGACAGGGTTGGGGACAGAGCAGGAGCAGGAGGGATCTCAGCCAGCCACAGAGCAGCCCTTGGCCGCAGCTGCTGCCCTCTCAGCAGGGTGGTGCCCCTCAAACAAGTCACCAAGCGAGGTGCTGCCCTCCCACCCAGCGAGACGTTGGCCTCCCAGCCAAGGTCCTACCCTCTGCAGCAAGATGTTGCCCACCCAGGCCAGGTGGTGGCCCCCAGGCCAGGTGCTGCCCACCCAGGCCAGGTGGTGGCCCCCAGGCCAGGTGCTGCCCACCCAGGCCAGGTGCTGCCCTCCCATGCCAGATGCTGCCCTCCCAAGCCAGGTGCTGCCCTCCCAAGCCAGGTGCTGCCCTCCCATGCCAGGTGCCACCCACCCAAGCCAGGTCCTGCCCTCCCATGCCAGATGCTGCCCTCCCATGCCAGGTGCTGCCCTCCCATGCCAGATGCTGCCCACCCAAGCCAGGTGCTGCCCTCCCATGCCAGGTGCTGCCCTCCCATGCCAGATGCTGCCCACCCAAGCCAGGTGCTCTCCTCCCATGCCAGGTGCTCTCCTCCCATGCCAGGTGCTCTCCTCCCAGGCCAGGTGCCACCCTCCCAAGCCAGGTGCTCTCCTCCCAGGCCAGGTGCCACCCTCCCAGGCCAGGTGCTCTCCTCCCAGGCCAGGTGCCACCCTCCCATGCCAGGTGCCACCCTCCCATGCCAGGTGCTGCCCTCCCAAGCCAGGTGCCACCCTCCCATGTCAGGTGCCACCCTCCCAAGCCAGGTGCTCTCCTCCCAGGCCAGGTGCCACCCTCCCATGCCAGGTGCTGCCCTCCCAGGCCAGGTGCTCTCCTCCCAAGCCAGGTGCCACCCTCCCAAGCCAGGTGCCACCCTCCCATGCCAGGTGCTGCCCACCCAGGCCAGGTGCTGCCCTCCCATGCCAGGTGCCACCCTCCCATGCCAGGTGCTGCCCCCCGAGCAGGCTCCCCGGTGTGCTCCTACCTCCTGCCTGCGCCTGGGCTCCTGTTTGTGCTTTCACTGCCGGCACACCCTGGGCTGCTGGCTTAAAGGATTTTCCTATAATAACTTCCAAATCCCTCCCCTGGGCTGTAAGCTGCAGACCTGGGCCCTTCCCTAGGTGCAGGGCTGTCCGCAGAGCTCTGCTTGCTCACTGCCTTGCACAGCTCGGAGCAGGCAGGGCTGGCTCCCCTCCTGCCCCGGGCCCCCTGCTGCAGCAGCCCCAGACCCTCCTGGAGTTCAGTTCCCCTTCTCTGTGAGGTCTGTCCCTGCTTTTGCTCTCACCCACTCCTGATGCCAGCCCTGACCTGAGCTGTCTGCCAGCTTCCATGCTGTCCCCAAGCTTCAGTGTTCTCCTCAGGCTTCAATGCCCTCCCCAGGCTCCAGTGCCCGCCCTGAGCTTTGATGTCCTCCCCACACACAGCCTGGACACTTTCATGTCCTGCCCAGCACAGCCACCACCTCAACTGGCAAACTGGGGTGGGGGTATCAGGAAGGCTTCGCCCCAGCACCCCCATGCCAGAACCCCTCAGTGGGGCTGGTACAGAGCGGCCCAGGATGGGGCTGGATGGATCCCTGCCCCCCCAGCGCCGTGCCCATAAGGTGCTGGGTGCCCTGAGAAAGAAGCAGCACAAAGTTGTCCCCAGAGCACATCCCCCAGGCCAGGGGACAGCTACTGAGTCACGGACTTGGTTTCAGCAGTGGCTTCTCTCCACCCTCCCCCTGGAGCAGCCCTGTCCCCGGGGGCCGTGGGGGCAGCCTGGGCACCCACAGGCTGCTGCTCTCACTTCTCCTTTCACTGCACAAAGCAGATCAAGGTTTAGGAACCAGCATCTGCAGCAGCTCTCAAGGTTACAGCTGGCACTGGTGGCAGAAGCAGAAGGTTCACCCCCATGGAGGATACCCCCCCACACCTCCCACCCTGTCTCTAGGAGTGGCTGCCTCTGTGTGCGTCATGCCAGGGCCACCCGGGCACTGCAGCGGTGCCTGGCATGGAGCAAGTGCTTGGTGGCTTCCTGCCAACACCAAACTGTCCTTGGCCACCAGCATGTTGGCCTCAGGGGTGGGCACCCTGCAGGTGTGCATGGGGCAGGCGATGGGCATGGGGCAGGGGTGCACTGCCCAGATGTGCATGGGGCAGGGGATGGGCATGGGGCAGGTGTGCACCAAACAGCTTGCAAAAGGCAGAGGTGCTCAGCCTCCTGGCCTGATCCTGTGCTCCAGATGGCTGCTGGGTCCTGGGAGAGCTGCTGGCAAGCCCTGGCGGGGTGGGTCCAGCCCTGAGCCTCACCTGGCACCACTGCTGTCGCAGCAATGGACGTGGGAAGCTTTGCCAGCCCCGAGCACAGTGCTCTGAGCTCGGACTGGGCTGTGCCACACAAACACAGCCACTTCTTTATTGCACCCTGCAGAGAAGTCCCTGCTGCCTCCCCTGGCTCCTTTGGCCGTGCAGGCTGCGGTGCCACACATCACTTGGCAGCTACCCTGACGCTGGCATACTCGGAGCGGGCGGTGCCTGGGCTCCTGCCGCGCCAGGGGGCCGAGGGCAGGGGCTGGAGGTCGGCGTAGTGGATGGTGGTGTCCTCCTTGCTGCTTTGCTGCAGGGGGCAGACAAAGGGTTAATGCTGACCCCAGAGAAATCTTGCAGAGGGCACCCCCAGGGCAGGTTCAGGCTGGGACAGGGGGCACAGGGGGGCTGTGGCTGCAGGGTGCTGAGTGTGCTGGGACTGTGTGAGGGCAGCTGCTGCTCACCCGGTGCCCATCTTGGCCCCAGAGCCTTCTAAAGTCTCTGTGAGCTGGGAAAGTCTTCCTCATACTGGGGCCTGGAGCAGCTCTGTGAGGAGCAAAGGCTGAGAGCCCTGGGGCTGAGAGCCTGCAGCAGAGCAGCCCCAGAGGGGAGCTGAGCAATGCTCAGCAGGAGCTAAAGGAGCTGTGGGGGCAAGAGGCTGGGGCCAGGCTCTGCTCAGTGGTGCCCAGGGACAGGCCAAGGAGCAATGGGCACAGAGTGGCAGCCAGGAGGTTCCCTGAGGAGAAAGTTGTTTGGTGTGAGGGAGCAGAGCCCTGCAGCAGGCTGCCCAGAGAGGTTGTGGAGTTTCCTTCTGTGGGAGAGCTTCCAACCTCCCCTGGGCACTGTGCTGCTGGGCAGGCTGCTGTGGGTGCCCTGCTGGAGCAGGGCTTGGCCTGGGTGAGCTCCAGAGGTCCCTTCCAACCTCACCACACTGGGGGGCTGGGATTATGTAATTTTCATGGCTCCCACTTACCTGGCTGGGCAGATGTGAGGTCTCTGCATCCAGGACTTCTCTGCTGGGGGAAGGATGATCATTAGAGCTCACAGAAGCCAGGTCCCTTCCCCACTGCACCCAGCACAGTGCTCCTCAGTTCCCTCACAAAGTTTAGCTGGGCTCAGTGGCACTTGGCCCCACGATGCCCACACTGAAGGCAGAGGAGAGGGACAAGGTGGTGCCTGCGTGCCTGGGCCGTGGTGAAAGGGCTGCAGGAGCTCTGCAGTGCTGGATGCTCCCCACAGAGAGAAGTGACACAGCACAGCAAGTAAAGGTCTTGTTCTGGGGAGAATCACTGCTGCAGAGGGGCAGGACACCAGGATAGGGCAGGTGGGTAAGGAGGAGGTGGTGGGTACCAACCTGGTGGGGCTGGGGGTCTCTGCACAGCAGGCTCTGGACAGGCTCTGGCTGCCTGCCTGCCCTCGGCGCTTCCTGCGGTACATGCAAAAGGCGACCAAGAGGCCGAGGAGGAGGAGGAGGAGGAAGAAGAGCACTACAGCTGCAGCCACCATGCCAGGAACCAGGGGTGTGTCTGTGCAGGTACAAGGCAGAGCAGGGAAAGGGTGGTGGGTGCTGGGCAGAGTGAGACCACAGCGTGGGCAAGGTGGGGGCCAGGAGCAGGGAGCCAGGCGCAGGGTCCTGCCAGGCTGCACTCACCCTGCACGGACACCACTGTGCCCTTCCCGTGCTGGAACACCTGCAGAGCAGCCCCTGGCTGCACACTTCTCGTGAACTTCACACAGTAGTAGGTGCCAGCGTCCTCGGGCTGAACATCCCTGATCTGGATGCTGAAGTCCTCGTTGGATCCATCCACCACCCTGGTCACACGGGGGCTGGAGCTGGTCTGGTCATAAATGGTCTTGTTCTCGCTGCCCCAGCCCTTCAGCCACTTCACAGGGCCAGGGTGGCCCTCTCCAGAGATGGTGCAGCTCAGGGTTAGCATCTGCCCCACCGTCACCCATAGCTGCTTCTGGGGCTGTTCCAGCCTGAGGGGCGAATTCTTCTGGGCATCCACACCTGGGCACAGCGACAAGAGGGTTTGGGGCTGAGCGAGGAGCAAGGGCAGGGCCTGCTCCGCTCACCCTCGACAGGCAGAGCAGCTCCTGCTCGCTCCGAGTTTGCAGCAGCTCCGCTGGGAAATATCCCTGGATATGGCAGGGACAGACCACAGGCACCGGGAGCGGCGGCACCGGGAGCGGCGGCACCGGGAGCGGCGGAAGCCAGTTTCAAATTGAACAAGGAGCAAATCTGTGTCTCCTGTCCGGGTGTTGGGAGTGTGGGAAGGTAGAGAGGGAGCCAAGGGGAATTCCTGGCAGGAAGAGCTGCGGGCGCTGTTAAACATTAACATCGCAGTCCGGCGCGGCCGGGCTCGCTGCGGCGCTGTGGGCAGCTGGAGTCCACAGCCAGGGGCTGCTGGCTGGTGCCCAGGAGCCAGCTCTGAGCAGCTCCTGGAAGCCAGTAAAGCCCCCAGACCCCTCCTGTCCCCGAAGTCCCCTGTCCCCAAATCCCTCATGTCCCCAGAGCCCTCTGCCTCCAAACTTCTCATGGACCCTCAAGCTCCTCCAGTCCCCCAAACCCTCCTGCCCCCTAAGCTCCTCTGCCCCCACACTCCTCTTGCCCCCAGACTCCTGCTCCCAAACCCCTCCTGCCTCCAGACTCCTTTCGCCCCAAAACTCCTCTGTCCCCCCAAACTGCTCCTGTCCCCAGACTCCTGCCCAGAGCCCCTCGCTACCTTCGGCACTGCCTCGAAGGGGTTTGACGTTGCACCGCCGGTGCTCGGTGCCGCCAGTTCCACCTTCCTAGCCCCCCGGCAGCCCCAAAAGGTGGTCGGTAGAGGATCCCCTCCCTTCCCCGCGCCTGCTTCTGCCATCCTGTCCTCTTTACCGATCCGCTGCTCCTGCCCCGCGCCGTCCCGTTCCCCCCGCGGCGGGGCAGAGAAGCAGCGGAGCTGGCGGGAGCGGGGGGGGCGGATCCCGGCGCCCCGGGACTCACCGGAGAGCCGCAGCGGGATGAGGCTGAGCTGCCCGAGCAGAAGCGGAGCGGCAGCCGTTCGCCAGGCCATTGGCACTGCCCGAATTTTGGGCTGGGGCTCCGGGAGAAGGAAAAGGAGAAGAAGCTGGGCAGGAAATGGGAGGCGAGCGGACGCAGGCTGTTAACGCTTTTGGTGCCTGCCCGCTGCTTGGGGAACCGACCGGGACTTGCCCCGGGCTTCATCCCCAGCCAAGGGCATCACCCAACGGGGAAGAGCTTCCGGGGCCAGCCCGACCCCGAGGGGCTCCTCTGGGGCGCTCCAGTTTGGCAAAGCGGCCAGAGTGCTGGTGCCAGGGCTTGGGTGACGCTTGGCACCACGGAGATGACCCAGCTGTCACCTCTCCATCACGCTGTTGAGCATGAGGAGGCTCTCTGCAGCTCCCTGAAAGGAGGCTGGAGCCAGCTGGGAGTTGGTCTCTTCTCCCAAGGAACAAGGGAGAGGACAAGAAGAAACAGCCTCAGGTTGCCCCAGGGAAGGTTCAGGTTCGACATGAGGAAGAATTTCTTCACAGCAAGGATTCTCAGGCTGTAGAACAGGCTGCCCAGGGAGGTGGTGGAGTCCCCAGCCCTGGAGCTGTTTAAAAGATGTGGATGTGGTGCTGAGGGATGTGGTTTGGTGACAGTGGCTTAGCAGCAGTGTGGGCTCCAGGCAAGCTGTTGGACTTGATGCTCTCAGAGGTCTCTTCCAACCTCAGCAATTCTCTTCCAGCCTCAGCAGGGGGACAGCATGGTGACAAGAGAGGGTGGAGATTGTCCTCGTGGGGACTTGTGCAAGGGGTTCTGTGGAGGAACTTGGCTGGTGGGTGAGCTCCTTCCTTCCCCTTTCCCAGCACAGAGGCCAGTGCTCCAGTGAGCCGAGCTGAGCCGAGCCAAGCTGAGCTGTCAGGGGCTGGGATGTGGCCATGCCCACGGCTCCAGTGACACAGATGCTGTCTCTTACCTGCCTGATGCTTCTTCTGCTCCAGAGAGAGACAGGTGAGTGGGCACAGCCCCAGTGCCCTTCCCATGCATGCTCCTTGTGCTGCTGGCAGGGCAATGCCTCCTGCTGCCCACTGGTTTTACTCCAGTGGCCCCAAGTCCTCCCCACCTTGTAGTCCCTCCCAGTGCTGGCTGCCCCAAGGGGTGGGGACATCTCTCCATCCCCTGCTCTGGCCACAGGGACAGGAGTCTGGTGATGTCCCACGCTGTGCCCAGGCTCCAGGGCCCTTCATCAGCCCCAAACCCTTCTGTTGCTATGCCCAGGTGTGGATGCCCAGAGTGGGAGTTTCAGGCTGCAGCAGCCCCAGGAGCAGCTCTTGGCAACAGCAGGGGAGACAATCACCCTGAGCTGCACCATCTCTGGAGAGGGTCCCATTGGCCCTGTGAAGTGGCTGAAGGACTGGGGCAGTGAGAACAAGACCATTTATGCTCAGACTATGTACAGCCCCCGTGTGACCAGGGTGCTGGATGAATCCAACGTGGACTTCAGCATCCAGATCAGGGATGTTCAGCCCGAGGACGCTGGCACCTACTACTGTGTGAAGTTCATGAGAAGTGGGCAGCCAGGGGCTGCTCCGCAGGTGTTCCAGCACGGGAAGGGCACAGTGGTGTCTGTACATGGTGAGTGGGGCTACAGGAACAGCTCCTGGTGGGAACCAGCCCC
The DNA here is from genome assembly GCF_026170545.1 of Melanerpes formicivorus. Lineage (NCBI taxonomy): Eukaryota > Metazoa > Chordata > Aves > Piciformes > Picidae > Melanerpes > Melanerpes formicivorus. The sequence goes on along the minus strand of NW_027142371.1, from coordinate 14,914,229 downwards.
ACCAGGAACAGCCCAGCCCAGGGGGCTCTGCTTTGGGTGAGTGAGGATGGGGAAGGGGCTTGGGAGAGGGTCCTGTGGGCACATCCGTTGCCCGGGGGGGGTTACCCACTCCCTGCAGCCCCAGGGCTGGGCAGGAGTGGCAGAGCCTGGTCTGATGTCTCTGTGCTTGCCCTCCCAGCCAGCCCCAGCCAGCCAGTGGTGTCCGGGCCCAGGCGCAGGGCAGGCCCAGAGGCATCAGTGTCCTTCACCTGTGAGACTGGAGGCTTCTTCCCCAAGGACATCAGAGTGAGGTGGCTCAAGAACAAGACTCCCATCTCGGCTCAGCAGCCCCGGGTCAGGCCTGGGCACAGCAACTCCTCCTACAGCATGTCCAGCACAGTGACCTTGGCACTGCTGCCGCAGGACGTCCGCTCCCAGCTGGCCTGTGAGGTGCAGCACCCAACGCTGCCAGCCCCCCTGAGGGGCACCTACCAGCTGAGGGAAGCCCTGCGAGGTGAGGGCTGGGATGGGGCCAGGGCAGGGGGATAGGGGCACAGCCCAGGGCTGGGGGTGCTGTGATGGGGCCAGGGCAGAGGGATAGGGGCACAGCCCAGGGATGGGACTGGGAGAGGGCAGAGGGCTGGGGGCACAGCCCAGGGCTGGGGGTGCTGGGATGGGGACAGGGCAGAGGGCTGGGGGCACAGCCCAGGGCTGGGGGTGCTGGGCCAGGGCCAGGGCAGGCTGTGGGCAGCAGAGCTGGGGCACCCCTGGAGCCTCTTCTCTCCCCAGTGGCCCCCAGCGTTCGCCTGCTCCCCGAGGCCAGCTCCGTGGAGCTCAACAAGACCTGGACCCTCTCCTGCCGCGTGGAAGGCTTCTACCCGCGGGACCTGGCCCTGAGCTGGCTGGAGGGCGGCAGGGAGCTGCCGGTGCAGAACACCTCCCGGCCGGTGGAGACCCCGCAGGGCTTGTTCCAGCTGAGCAGCCTGGTGGAGGTGCAGGCCACGGAGGACAGGAATGGGTCAGCCTTCACCTGCCGGGTGGTGCACGACGGCCAGGACCCCATCAGCAGCACAGTCACCCTCTGGGTCGCTGTGCCAGCCAAGGAGGGGCTGGGGGACCGCAGCCCAGCAGAGAATGGTGAGTGAGACCTGCTGGCAGGTGGCCCTGTGGGCAAGGCTGGAGCTTGTCCCCCACCCTCACCCTGAGAGAGCTCCAAGTTCCACCAGGATCTTGTTCAAGGACCCCAAATCTTGTGTCTGGACTGGTCTGGAGCACAAGTGGTGTGAGGAGCAGCTGAGGGAGCTGGGGGTGTCCAGCCTGGAGTAAAGGAGGCTGGGGGGAGAGCTGCTGGCTCTCTACAGCCCCCTGAGAGGAGGCTGGAGCCAGGTGGGGCTTGGGCTCTGCTCCCTAGTCTCAGGTGATAGGATGAGAGGCAATGGCCTGGAATTGCCCCAGGGGAGGCTGAGGTTGGAGATCAGGAAAGATTTCTTTGCTGCAGGGGTAGTCAGGGATTGTCCCAGCCCAGGAGGGGCTGAGTGTCTGGTCCCAGCTTGCTGCGTGAGCGCTGCGGGCTGCTGGTGGTGGCCGGGGGCTGCGGGATGCACTCGGGTCCCAGCTGCTCATGTGCCCTGTCCCCACAGCAGGTCTGACCCTCCTGGCCAGCCCCGGCCTGTGGTTTGCCATCCTGCTGGAGAAGGGGTTCCTGGGCGGCCTCCTGATCTTCCTCTTCAGACGCATCAGGACCTGAGGAGGGCAACGTCTGGGGCTGCCGCCGCATCCCGTTCCCTGACAGCCTCCGGTTCTTGTGCCGGGAGCGGGTCCCGGGCTTCGGTCGCCGCCAGCTTTGAGACACGTACCTGGCAATAAAGCCTTCGGGGCGCACAGTCTCTTCTGGGCTGCTCCGCGTAGCTGGTTCACGCAGCCCGGTCCTGCCCCGGCCTGGGCAACCTCCCGGGGCTCGATGCCGTCCATCCCCGGTGCTCGATTCTGTACACCCAGTGCTCGGCGCTGCCCATCCCCGGTGCTCGGTTCTGTACACCCAGTGCTCGGCGCTGCCCATCCCCGGTGCTCGGTTCTGTACACCCAGTGCTCGGCGCTGCCCGTCCCCGGTGCTCGGTTCTGTACACCCAGTGCTCGGCGCTGCCCGTCCCCGGTGCTCGGTTCTGTACACCCAGTGCTCGGCGCTGCCCGTCCCCGGTGCTCGGTTCTGTGCACCCAGTGCTCGGCGCTGCCCGTCCCCGGTGCTCGGTTCTGTGCACCCAGTGCTCGGCGCTGCCCGTCCCCGGTGCTCGGTTCTGTACACCCAGTGCTCGGCGCTGCCCGTCCCCGGTTCTCGGTTCTGTACACCCAGTGCTCGGCGCTGCCCATCCCCGGTGCTCGGTTCTGTGCACCCAGTGCTCGGCGCTGCCCGTCCCCGGTGCTCGGCGCTGCCCGTCCCCGGTGCTCGGTTCTGTACACCCAGTGCTCGGCGCTGCCCGTCCCCGGTGCTCGGCGCTGCCCACTCTCGGCGCACGCCGGGCGCTGGGCGCGGCACACGGCACCTCCGCGCCGCCAGGGGCCGCTGTTCGCGGGCAGGGGGCCGCGCGCCGCCCTGGCCTCGTTTCCACCCGGGCGGCTTTGGCGGCGCACCCCGGGCGGGCCGCGGCGGGCGCGGGGCCCCGGCGGGCTTTGGGCGCTGCACCGCGGCAAGATGGCGGAGAGGGAGGAGGCGCTGAGGGAGTTCGTGGCCGTGACCGGCGCCGAGGAGGAGCGAGCGCGCTTCTTCTTGGAGTCCGCCGGCTGGGACCTCCAGGTACCCGCGCCGCCGCCCCTCGCGGGCGGCAGCTCGGCGGTGGCAGCGCGGCGGTGGCAGCTCGGCGGTGGCAGCTCGGCGGTGGCAGCTCGGCGGTGGCAGCTCGGCGGTGGCAGCTCGGCGGTGGCAGCGCGGCCGCGGGCCGGCGCCGGGCCCCGGAGGCCGTGGCGGCTGCGGGGGAAGCGCTGGGCCGGGCGCTCGGCTTCCCGGGGGCTCGCACCTCGCCCGGAGAGCGCTCCTCAGGCCCAGCCCCTCGGCGGGCTGCGAGGGTCGGGCTCAGGCGGGGCGGGGGGCTGCTGGGCACCGGAGCCTGCCCCGGCTCTCTCGTTCGTCGGAGAGTTAATCGGCCGGTGCCTGTCCCGGGGCGCGGCGCTGCGGGGGTCTGGGCGCTCCTCGGGCGCCGGTGTGGTTGGTTGGTGCAACGCCGCTCGGCTCGTCCGCGGCAGCCCCAGGCCCGGAGGGTGTTCGGCCCCCGCTGTGCGCTGCCTCCGGCCGCCCTCCCCTGCCCTCCCCTCCCCTCCCCTCCCCTCCCTCCCCTCCCCTCCCTCCCCCTTCGCGGCTGTCCCAAAAGCAGCGCTTCCCGAGGGTGGTTTTGGCGTAGCCCCCCCAGAAGCGCTGCAGCTCCATGGCCGCCCGCGGGGGAGGCTGCCCTGGCAGGGCTGTAGGGGTGAGTGTCCTCCGGAGCAAAGCCAAACCTGGGAGGCTGGCAGAGCCTCTCCGTGCCTCTGGCCCCCAGCGGGAGCCCTGCAGGAGGTGGCTGTCGATGTGCCCGTTGAGGCCCAGGGTGACAAAAGCCTCGGCCCTGGTGTCTGTGTGTGGCTGTGGAGCCTTTGCTGCCGCCCTGAGGAGCTCCTGGGTGTTCCCTTCCAGATTGCACTTGCCAGCTTCTACGAGGACGGAGGGGATGAGGACATCCTGACCCTTCCCCAGCCAGCACCCAGCTCCATATCCAGAGGCACTGTAGCCAGGTGAGGAGGAAGCTTCAGCTTGGGCTGATCTGTTCAGCAGCAGCTTGTGAGCAGCTGAGAGTGAAGCTGCTGAGGTGATGCATGTTGGGTGGCAGCAGGAGGAGCCCTGCCTCCAGCCCTGCTGCACCTCAGGTGGGGCTGCAGCTGTGGTGGGAGCTCAGTGGTGAGCCAGGGCAGGCACAGCTGGCATTGCACAGCTGACCCAAGGAGCAGCCAGGAAAACTCAAGCTCAGTGCTCAGGAAGAGCTTAGTTTGCCTCTGGAGGGTAGAGGAGAGGTTGGTGATGCTGTCAGCAGAGTTGTACCTCCTGAGGAAAAAAGTGTTCCAATTGGGTGTGACAGCTGAGCTGGTGTCATGGAGCCACAGGATGCTTTGGGCTGGAAGGGACCTCCAAAGGCCACCCAGTGCACCCCTGCCCTCAGCAGGGACATCCTCCCTGCAGCAGCTTGCTCACAGCCTTCTCCAGCCTCACCTTGCACAGCTCCAGCCATGAGGCCTCAGCTCCCTCCCTGGGCAACCTGCTGCAGGGTTCCAGCAGCCTCCTGGGGCACAACTTGCTCCTCACCTCCAATCTCAATCTGCTCTGCTCTGCTCTCCTTTCAAACCATTGCCCTACTGCAGCTACCATCCCAGCCCTCCCCTTTTGCACCCCCTCCTGCTGGGTGAGTGCAGAGGTCCAAGAGCTTGGCTCAGCCCTCAGTTCCAGCAGTGCTGACCTGTCACTGTACACAGTGATGAGCCAGACCCTGGAAAGCAGCCCAGGGTCCCCCAGAGTGCTGTGCTGAGGAGCTGTAGCTTCTGTGGCTGCAGTGAGTGGTGAGGCTGAGGCTCTGCAGTTGACTCTTGCAGTGACCACAGAGTGACATCCTTCAGAGACCTTGTCCATGCACAGGAGGAGGATGATGAAGAGGAGGAGGGACAGAGGTAAGTGTTCAAAGACTTGCAGCCCTTCTGTGGTGGCTGGGCACTTGTGGGCAGGGCAGGGCAGGGCAGGGGCTGTGTTGGTTGGGCCATGGGCTCCAACCATTAACCCTGGCCCAGCCCTGCCAGGGCACCCCCAGCCCATGGCCCTCAGCACCACAGCTCCTTAGCTTTCAAGCCCCTGCAGGGATGGGGACTCCACCACTGCCCTGGGCAGCCTGGGCCAGGCCTGGCCAACCCTTTCCATGAAGCAATTGTTCCTCCTGTCCAACCTGAACCTCCCCTGGGACCACCTGAGGCCATTTCCTCTTGCCCAGTCATGCTGTCCTGTCCTGTCCTTTGCCAGCGTTTGAGCCCTGCCAGGCTGCTCTCTCTCTCTCTTGCTGAGCCTGAGTGGGTTGTTATCAGCTTATTGATCAGTGAGTGACATCACATGAGAGTCTCTGCAGCACAGGAACTTGGGAGTGGCTGCAGCAGGAGACCCTGGCCCCGTGGCCCCCTGGGGGTGGCTAATGTCTGCAGCTCCAAGCTGTAGGGAGCTCAGCAGAGCCCTGCCCGCCCCCCGCCGCAGGAGCCAGCCTCAGCCAGCTGCTCTGTGCTTTCTGCTCTCAGGTTTTATGCTGGTGGCTCAGAGAGGAGTGGGCAGCAGATCGTTGGCCCCCCGAGGAAGAAGAGCCCCAACGAGCTGGTGGAGGATCTGTTCAGGGGGGCCAAGGAGCACGGCGCCGTGGCGGTGGAGCGGGCGGCCCGGGGCGGCGGCGAGAGCAGCAAGCCCAAAGTGAGGAGGGAGGACAGCTTCTGCTCCCTGCTTCATTTGGGCCTCCCACCCTGACAGCTGGCTGGTTCTGTGGAGTCCTGCAGTGATCTGTGAGAGGGCAAGTTCAGCCTGGACTCGCAGAATCTCAGCCTGGTGGAAGTAGGAAGGGGCCCCCGGAGGCCACGGGATGAGGGAAGGCCAGGTTGGGAGAGACCCCCAAGGGTCACCCAGGCCAAGCCCCTCAGCAGGGCACCCACAGCAGCTTGCCCCAGGGGCACAATGGCCAGGGAGGCTTGGGAGCTTTCTACAGAAGGAGACTCCACAGCCTCTCTGGGCAGCCTGCCCCAGGGCTCTGCACCCTCACACCAAACAACTTTCTCCTCATGGCACCTCCTGGCTTAGAGGTTGTGCCCTTGTGAGGCCTCCCCAGAGCAGAGCAGAGGGGCAGGATCCTCTCTCTCCACCTCTGGCCACACTGCTTTGGATGCAGCCCAGGCTGCCCTTGGCCTCCTGTGCTGCAGGCTCAGACTGCTGGCTCCTGCCCAGCACCCCCAGGTCCTTCTCTGCAGGGCTGCTCTCAATCTCAGCACCCCCAGCCTGGACTGATACCTAGCACTGCCCTGACCTAGGTGCCTTATTGAACCTCCTGAGCTTCTCCTCAGCCACCTCTGCAGCCTGTCCAGGTGCCTGTGGGTGTCACCCATGCCACCCTTCAGACCTGACCTGCCCCTCTCCCCTCTCCCCTCTCTTGCAGCCCTTCGCAGGTGGAGGCTATCGCCTCGGGGCCACTCCAGAGGAGGAGTCTGCCTACGTGGCAGGGGAGAGGAGGCAGAACTCTGCCCAGGATGTGAGTATCCCTGCTCTGGGGTGCAGATAACCCCCCAAGGGATTCCTCTGCTCTAGCTGCACAGCTTGAGTGAGCAGAGTAGAAAGCTTGATGGGAATTCAGGAGGCCAGCAGGAGGGCAAATCCTGCTTCCCCTGGGACTCTGGATCAGCCAAGGGAAGCTGCTTGGCTCTCCCCAGAGCACTTCCCTGACTGACTTGTAATGAAGATTCTGAGCTTGGCTGAGCAGTGCAGGTTGTGGAAGCAACAACAGTGCAGAGAGCAGGGGGTGCTGAACTCTCCTTCAGCCACTGAGGAGCTGTGGAGCTCACAGCATCGAGGCGAGACTCTGCTGCTTGCTGTGTCAGCAAGCACTGCCCTGCTGGCAGCTTGGTTTGGGCTCCTTGCCTGGCACAGCTGGGGCTCTTCAGCTCCAAAAGGAGTCTGTGGTGCCAGTCTAGCAATGCCCATTGTGTAGCCAGGGCTTGGGGGTTTCCCCTCAGGCCAGAGCAGCCTGGCTGCAATATCTTCTGCACCTTGAAGTTCCTCTCCCAGGCAGGAACCCTTTTTCCCCCCCTTTGCATCTGAGGCTGATTGTGGTTTGGGGCTGCTGCAGGTGCATGTTGTCCTGAAGCTCTGGAAGAGTGGATTCAGTCTGGACAGTGGAGAGCTGAGGAGCTACCAAGACCCTTCCAACGCTCAGTTCCTGGATGACATCCGCAGGGGGTGCGTAGCGAGGGGGGAGAGGAGGGAAACCTGGGGGGGTGTGGAGCCAGGGATGTGCCTCACCTCAGCTTTCTTCTGGCTGCTGGATTCTGCCTGGGGAATCTGGGGGTAAGTAGGAGGTGGCCTTGTTTGTGTGGGCCTTGGAGAGCCTGAGGTGAATAAACCTCCACACACAGAGGATCACACAGGGTGTTAGGGTTGGAAGGGACCTCTGGAGATCATTGAGTCCAGCCCCCTGCCAGAGCAGGAGCACAGAACCCAGCACAGGGCACACACAACACATCCAGATGGGGCTGGAAAGTCTCCAGAGCAGGAGACTCCACAACCTCTCTGGGGGTTCCAGAGCCCTGAGACCCTCCCAGTGCAGAAGTTCCTCCTCATGGTGAGGTGGAGCCTCCGGTGCTGCAGTCTCCATCCATTGCCCCTTGGCCTATCCCAGGGTGCAGCTGAGCAGGGCCTGGCCCTGTCCCCTCCCTCCTGCCCCCCAGCCCTCAGGTACTTACAAACATTTATTACCCCCCTCTCAGTCTTCTCCAGGCTGAGCAGCCCCAGGGCTCAGCCTCTCCTCACAGGGCACAACTGTGGGCTGGGAGCTCCTGCCGGCGTCCCGGGGAGGGGCAGGGAGCTGTCCCCCTCGCTGTGCCTGGCGCCCAGGAGGTGGCACCCACCCTCTCCACTGCAACTCCAGGGGTCCCTGGCTGGTGCTTGCCCTCTCCATGCTTGCCTGGTGGCCTTCTCCAGGCAGCTGCCTGAGGCCAGTGTGTTTGCAGGGAGGTGCCTGCCGAGCTGCGGCGGCTGGCGCGGGGCGGCCAGGTGAACCTGGACATGGAGGATCACCGGGACGAGGACTACGTGAAACCAAAGAGTGTCTTCAGAGCTTTCACTGGGGAAGGCCAGAAGCTGGGCAGGTGAGAAGGTGGCTGAGCTGGTTTGCTCTCTGTGTGTGTGTGGGGTGAGTCACTTGGGAGCTTGGATTCGTCTTGCTGAGGAGGAGCCTCCTGGCTGTGCTCTGGGAGGTGCTGCTCCTAGGCAGGAGGAGAGGTTTGAGCTTTCCCATGGCAGGAGGAGGATCCCTGCTCTGGGGGCACCATGCTGTGGCAGGGAGCAGCTGCCCCTGGTGCTCTGAGGGAAGGGAGGACCCTCAGTGTGATGCTCCAGAAGGTGAAGCTCTGGACAAGCTCTTGCTGGCTCCTAAGTGCTCCTTTCCAGCTCCCATTGCTGCCTCTTGGCTGGCAGCCCTGGGCACCGCGGCCCAGCTGGCACCGCGGCCCGGCTGGCACCGAGCTCACTGCCCCTGGCACCCAGGAGAGTGGGTTGGTTTCTGAGAGCTGCCCTTGTGTCTCCTCCTCCTCAGCACTGCCCCCCAGGTGATGGGCAGCAGCTCTCCAGCCCAGCAGGCAGAGAATGAGGCCAAAGCCAGCTCTGCCATTGCCATCGACGAGGCAGAGCCGGTCACCAACATCCAGATCCGGCTGGCGGACGGCGGGCGCCTGGTCCAGAAGTTCAACCACCACCACAGGTACAGGCAGCAGGGACACAGGACCATGCCCTCAGCACCACAGCTCCAAGCCTTTCAAACCCCTCCAGGGATGGGGACTCCACCACTAGCCTGGGCCAGCCCTTGACAGCCCTTCCCATGAAGGAATTGTTCCTCATGGCCAACCCAACCCTCCCCTGGGGCAGCCTGAGGCCATCTCCTCCTGTCCTGTTGATTGCTTCTTGGGAGCAGAGCCCAACCCCCACCTGGCTCCAGCCTCCTCTCAGGGAGCTGTAGAGAGCCAGAAGGTCTTCCCCCAGCCTCCTTTACTCCAGGCTGAACACCCCCAGCTCCCTCAGCTGCTCCTCCCCAGCCCTGTGCTCCAGACCCCTCCCCAGCTTTGTTGCCCTTCTCTGGACACCTTCCAGCAGCTCAACCTCCTTCCTGAACTGAGGGGCCCAGAACTGGACACAGGACTCCAGGTGTGGCCTAACCAGTGCAGTGTACAGGGCAGAATGACCTCCCTGCTCCTGCTGGCCACACTCTTCCTGCTGCAGGCCAGGATGCCCTTGGCCCTCTTGGCTGCCTGGGCACACTGCAGGCTCATGTTCAGCCTACCATCCACCAGCACCCCCCCAGGTCCCTCTCTGCCTGGCTGCTCTCAGCCACTCTGCCCCCAGCCTGTAGCACTGCCTGGGGTCTTGGAGATACCAAAGGAAAGGGGAATTTGGGCTGCTCTCTGGGGGTCTGAGTAACGAGATGGCTTTGGCCAGGCAGTGGCACAGGCTGCCCAGGGCGGTGGTGGAGTCCCCACAGCTCTGAACCCCACGGTGGGAGCCCAAGGGCAGGACACAGTGCTGGGGACGGGAGAGCCGGCCCCAGGCAGGAGGTGCCCAAGGAACCTGTGGCCACGGGGCCAGGGCTTAATGGCCATGGTGGTGTGGGGTTGCTGTTTGGCTTGGGTGATCTTGGAGGCCTTTTGCACCCCAGCCCACGCCACGGCTCCCTGCTCCTAAGAGGCTCTCTCTGTGTCTGCTGCCCTGGGACAGGATCCGCGACCTTCGCCTCTTCATCGTCGACGCCCGGCCCGCCATGGCTGCCACCAGCTTCGTGCTCATGACCACCTTCCCCAACAAAGAGCTGACTGATGAGAGCCAGACCTTGAAGGAAGCCAACCTGCTCAACGCTGTCATCGTCCAGAGGCTGACATAGGGACCCCTCCCGGTGCCGCCCCGGCGCCGCCCGCCCCGGGCAGGCTCCCAGCCCCTCCTAGCTCTGGGTCCTTAGCTCTTGGTTGGACTTTGTTTTGTTTCTCTCTAGCTGCATTTCCCAGGAGGAGTTCTTTTGGGGTTGTTGTTTTTGGTGGTGATGATGATGATCAGTGGACTTCAAAATGAATAAAGGAAACGAATCCATTGTGGAAGGAGCTGCAGCTCCCTGTGCCCCCAGCCCCCCCAGCAGGGCTCAGACCCCCCTGGGGCTTGAGTTGGAAGGAGTTGCAGCTCCCTGTGCCCCCAGCCCCCCCAGCAGGGCTCAGACCCCCCTGGGGCTTGAGTTGGAAAGAGCTGCAGCTCCCTGTGCCCCCAGCCCCCCCAGCAGGGCTCAGACCCCCCTGGGGCTTGAGTTGGAAGGAGCTGCAGCTCCCTGTGCCCCCAGTCCCCCCAGCAGGGCTCAGAACCCCCTGGGGCTTGAGTTGGAAGGAGCTGCAGCTCCCTGTGCCCCCAGCCCCCCCAGCAGAGCTCAGACCCCCCTGGGGCTTGAGTTGGAAGGAGCTGCAGCTCCCTGTGCCCCCAGACCCCCCATGGGGGCTCAGACCCCCCTGGGGGCTGAGTTGCTGCACTCTTCAGAGGGGAGGAAGGTGAGGGAGCTCCCCAGGAGCAGCTGCTCCTCACACCTTTGTGCTCTGCCCTCTCTCCCAGGGGCTGCTGCACAGCTCTCCTTTGCTTTTCACTCCCCCAGTGTGAGGGGGGCTGGGCTGGTGGTCAGGGCAGTGGCCACCCCTCTCTGCAGCTATTGAGAGGGAGTCCCTGGGGAGCAGCTGGGGAGAGCTGGGCTGCAGGCTCAAGGTTCTTGGCTGGCCAGAGAGCAAATCCTGCCTTCCCTCAGCAGAGCTCTCAGGGGGTTCAGTGCAGCCCTTCCCCTGCTCTGCTGCTGCTCCTTCCAGACCTGCTGCCCCTGTGACTTGCTGTGCTGTGGCTTTCAGAGTCTGCCAGAAGGCACAAAGCTGGATCAGCCTGGGATGCCTCAGAGGCAAAGGGAGTTTCTCTTGCTGGGAGTGAAGGTGAAGAGGTGAATGATTGAGGTGATGAGAAGCAGCTCAGGAGAAACCTCCAGGCTGTGGCAGCCTCTGCTTTATTTCCTCTGCTCTGCTGAGGACTGCCCCAGCCTGCAGCTCCCCAGCTCTGCTCTCTGCTGCCTTGGCCTCAGGTCTCCAGACCATTCCTGGCTTTGGACAGAGGCCTGTGGGTGAATTTGTTGCACCTAGAGCTGGTGGCACTGGGGTAGCATCACACCTGCCAGCTGCCATCTGGCACTCAGCACCAACCCACAGGGAGTTTGTTTCCCTGGCCCTGGCCTTCAGAGCAGAGCCCTGAGCTGTGCTGATCCTCCAGGCTAGCTGGGAGCAGCACAGCTGCCAGCTGAGAGAGGCTGGGTGGCAAAGGGCTGGAGCAAGCTGTCTGCTTCCTTGCCTTAGTCATGCTGGAGCCCTGTGGCTGCTCTGAGGCCATCCCTCTCAGAGCTCTGGAGCTTCCAGGTCCTCATCTCCCTGGGAGGCAGACTGGGAGGCAGTGGTGCAGGCTGGGCAGGCTCAGCCTGAGGAGCTGGCTTGGCTGCTCCTAGTGATCCCCAGCTGCAGGGGGAGATTCCAGACCTTGGCAAGGGCATTTGCAGAGCAGCTCCTGCAGCAGGAGCTGAGGGCTGCCACCTTCTTCACCACCCAGTGGCTCTCTGCTGTGCACCACAGGAGGTTTGTTCAAGGCACTGTGAAGATTGCCCTTAAAAGCCCCCAAAGCAGTTTGAGCCTTTCTGATGCCTGCTGCCAGCTCTCCTGCTGGGGAGCACAGAATCCTCTTGGCTGGAAAAGCCTGTGGAGCTCATCCACTCCAACCCTTCCCTTGCTCTACCAAGCCTGGTGCTAAACCATGGCCCTCAGCACCACAGCTCTGCCCCTTTGGAGGGCCTCCAGGGGTGGGGATTGAGCCAGGCCCCTGGGCAGCCTGGGCCAGGGCTTGAGAGCCCTTCCTGGGAAGGAGTTTCCTCTCCTCTCCAACCTGAGAGCCATTTCCTCTTGTCCTGTTGCCTGCTCCTTGGGAGAAGAGACCAAGCCCAACCTGGCTCCAGCCTCCTCTCTGGGAGCTGTAGGAAGGATCTGAGTCCAGAACAGCACAGACCAAGGCTGGAGAGCTGCCCGCAGCCTCCTCCTCTGCAGGCTGCCGGTGCCGGGGCAGGCTCTGCTGCCCGGTGCGCAGTTTCACATCCAGGTTTGCTGCCAGCTCTCCGCGCGGGATGCGGAGCTGCTGAGCTCAGCTCTCCCCGGGCTCGGGGCTGTCTCTGCAGCCGGGAGCAGCAGGTTTGGCTGGAGCCAGAGGGTGGCAGTGCTGCAGTGGAGCTGCTCTCCTCCACGGCTCCTGCTCAGACACTCCCCCGGCTCCGGGAGCTGCTGGGGGTCTGTGAGCCCCTCCGGGGTGCAGCTGCTGCCTCCTTCCCCTGATTCTTCCCTCGGATTTTAGTTCGGGCCGGCGGCGAGCAGCCCTCCTCTCCTGGAGGGGCGCCGGCTCTGCCCTGCTGCCAGGCTCTTTGGAGGGGCACAGCAGGCTGGCAGCAGCAGCCAAGGCAGGGCTGGCTCCCCCCAGAGCTCCCGGGAGAGCTCTGTGGCTCGGCCTGGAGGCAGTGTAGAAGTCCTCTCCCGTTTCAGACTGGCTCTGTCTGGGAGCTTGCAGGCGACACCAAGCTGAGTGGTGTGGTTGGCAAGGCTGAGGGCTGGGATGGGAGACAGCCAGAGGGGCCTGGAGAGGTGGCTGAGAAGCTCATCAGGAGGTTCAGTGAGGCAAAGTGTAAGGTCCTGTGCCTAGCTCCAGCTGACCCAACTCTCCCAGCCTGTGCCTGTGGGGACAGCCCTCTGACCACCTCCACAGCCTCCTCTGCACCCACTCCAGGTCCTTCTGGTGCTGGAGTGTTGGTCAGCTTTTGGCTTCCTAGCCTGTGAGCTGCAAATGCAGCTCTTGAGCACCTGGAGAGTGAGTGAGAGGCAGGGAGCCAGAGGATGAAGTGCTGGGAAGCGCTTCCAAGGCTACCTTGTGTGTGTCCAAGCGGAATGGTGTGTGGTGAGCGGGCACAAAACAGCCTGGGGGGCAAGAGAAGAAGACTTGAGGGGGTTTCAGTTTCCTTCTGAGTTCCCTCCATCCTCCTGGGTGGGGAGAGAGGGAGGTTTCTTTCTTACTGAGATCTAGGGGCAGATAATGCTGGTGGGAGACAGGGATTTGGCTCCCACTGCACTGGCTGAGGCCCAGCCTGAGTGATGTTGGTTCTCTGGGATGTCAGGGAGATAAGAGGGAGGAGAGGCTGCCACTGAGTCAGATCTTCTGCAGCTTAGGAACCGAATTCTGACTCAGCCTGAGAGATGCAGGGCTCTTAGATTAACCCCCAGTGGACAAGGCAGAGCTGAGCTGAGGATGCACTGCTCTGGTGAGAGTGGGGGGCCCCAGTTCCAGAGAGACAGAGACCTGCTCTGGCTCCCCAGTTCCAGGGACACACAAAGCTCTTTGGGACAGTCCTGGGACCAGTTCTGGGCTCCCCAGCTCAAGAGAGACAACTTGCTGCTGGAGAGAGCCCAGGGGAGGCTGCAGAGCTGCTGAGGGGCCTGGAGCAGCTCTGGGAGCAGCAGAGGCTGAGAGCCCTGGGGCTGAGAGCCTGCAGCAGAGCAGCCCCAGAGGGGAGCTGAGCAATGCTCAGCAGGAGCTGAAGGAGCTGTGGGGGGCAAGAGGCTGGGGCCAGGCTCTGCTCAGTGGTGCCCAGGGACAGCACAAGGAGCAATGGGCACAGAGTGGCAGCCAGGAGGTTCCATGAGGAGAAAGTTGTTTGGTGTGAGGGAGCAGAGCCCTGGGGCAGGCTGCCCAGAGAGGTTGTGGAGTCTCCTGGTGTGCAGAGCTTCCAACCCCCCCTGGGCACTGTGCTCCTGGGCAGGCTCTGTGGGGGCCCTGCTGGGGCAGGGCTTGGATTGGGAGAGCTCCTGAGATCCCTTCCAGCCCCAACCACGCTGGGCCTGGGGACTGTGTCTGCCGGTGGGAGGGGAGGTGCTGGGCCTGCTGCTGCTGCCTGCAGGGCTGCTGAGGTGGGAGATGTTCCCTCACTGCCTCCCTCCCCTGCCCTGCTCTGCCCTCAGCCCCTGGCAGCATGGGTGCTTGTCTGCCCCTTGGGTGAGCAGACACTAAAGTGGCTTCAGGGCTGCCAGGGGCTGATGGCTACCTGGAGAGCAAGGAGAGGCTTCTGCCCCTCTGGTCTTCTGCTGCACACAAGTTCAGCCTTGGAGGCTGAGCCTGAGCTGGCTGCAGAAGCCTGTTCTGAAGAGCTGCCTGGTGGCACTGGAGGTGCCAGCTGGATGATCAGTGGGCAGAGCAGTGCACCCCCACCCTGCCAGCCTTCCCCTCTGTGCCTTCTGTCCTCTCAGGCTGATTTCTCCCCCAGCCTGGCGTTGCCAAGTGCTTGCAGTGCTGATGGGCTGCGTGCTGTGGGCACCACTGCCAGGGGAGCTTGGCTGCTCCCACACAGCCAGAGCTGAGTAACAGAGCTCCTACTGCTTGGGGAGGAGGAGGAATTTGGGGGTTGGGAGCCCGTGGCTGCTGGCTCCACGGGGGATGAAGGGGCTGTGAAGAGGGGGCTGAGAACAGCACAGTGTGAGGTCTGCAGAGCTGTTGGAGCTCTCTCAGGAGCTCAGGGGCTGGAGGGGGAGTGATAATTGCAGGTCTTGTGTAAGAGAGGAAGCAAAAAGCATCCCACACCTCCTGCTCCACTGTGACACTGTCCTGGCCTGGGGCACCACCAATGCCTCACAGCCACTAAGGGGAGGGCAAAGCAAAAAGGGGCAGGAGGCTTCCAGAGCCAGAGTTGGGGTCTTGGCCTTCCTGGACTGCCCTGGGAGGGGAGGGCTTGGCCTGGGAATGACCCATGGCAAGAGCCAGCCTAGTGGAGAGAGTCCAGGGGAGGCCCTGAAGCTGCTGAGGGGCCTGGAGCATCTCTGTGGGGGAGAAAGGTTGAGAGCCCTGGGGCTGAGAGCCTGAAGAAGAGCAGCCCCAGAGGGGATGTGCTCAGGGCAGCCTCTCCCCACCCTCCCTGCAGAGATGCAGAGCAGCAGAGGTTAAGCCACGAGAGAGCCCTGGCAGAGGGAAGCAAGTGGCCTGCAGAAGGCAAGAGGAGAGTCCCAGAGCGCTGCTGCCTCCCCCTGCAGCCTCCCACACCCAGCCTGCCCAGCTCCAGCAGCCCCAGCCTGTGGGGGTGTCTCCAGGAGGCTCTGACTCAAGCTCAGGAACAGGCTGTGACAGCAGCTCTCTGCCTTCTGCTGCTGCTGCCTTCCCAGTGCAGCAGGCAGAGAGGTGCAGAACCTGCTGACAGCACCAAGGGAGCACAAAGCAGCCTCAAACACCCTGCAGCCCACAGCCTTCACACAGCACCACAGCCACAGCATGGGGGGGTGGGAGGGGACCTCCAGAGCAGCCACTCCAAGCCCCCAGGCTGAGCCAGAGCAGGCTGCAGAAGAAAGAGGCCAGGCAGGAGTGCACTTGGAGGAGGGGAAGCTCAGAGGAGACCTCACTGCTCCCTGCAGCTCCCTGACATGGGGCTGGAGCCAGGGGTTGGTTGGGCTCTTCCCCCAGGGAATAAGCAACAGGACAAGAGGAAGTGGCTGAAGCTGCCCCAAGGGAGGGTCAGGCTGGACATGAGGAACAATTTCTGCCCCTTGAGGGCTGTCCAGGCCTGGCCCAGGCTGCCCAGGGCAGTCCCCATCCCTGCAGGGGTTTCACAGCCCTGGAGCTGTGGTGCTGAGGGCCATGGCTTGGTGGTGCCCTGGCAGTGCTGGGCTCAGGGTTGGACTCCATGATCTTGGAGCTCCTTTCCAGCCACAATGGTTCCATGATTGAGTGATTCTGTTCCCCAAAGGGCTGCAGGGCATGTGTGGGGAGCTGGCCTCACCCCCGAGCTCAGGAGAGCCTCTGGAGAGGAGCTGAGCAGAGCCCCGGGGCTGGGGCAGGTGACTGCAGCAGGAAGCAGAGGGAGCTGCAGCCCTGCAGGATGTGCTGCTGGCTGAGTCCCTTCCTGTTGTTTCCTGTTCCCTGTCCCAAGGTCCTGCTGTGCATCCTGGCCCCCTTGCTCTCCCAGCAGGGGCAGGGGGCTCCTGCTGCAGCCCCAGCATGGGCAGGGGGCTCCTGCTGCAGCCCCAGCAGGGGCAGGGGGCTCCTGCTGCAGCCCCAGCAGGGGCAGGGGGCTCCTGCTGCAGCCCCAGCAGGGGCAGTGGGTTCCTGCTGCAGCCCCAGCACGGGCAGGGGGCTCCTGCTGCAGCCCCAGCAGGGGCAGGGGGCTCCTGCTGCAGCCCCAGCCCTGCCCCTCACCAGAGCTGACTTCCTCAGGGACCCATCCTGCTCAGTGTACTCATCAAGGCCCTGGCTGAGGGCAGGGAGGGCACTGCCAGATTGCTGGTGGCACCAAAGTGGGAGCAGTGGCTGCCACCCCTCAGGCTGTGCTGCCATTCAGCACCACCTGGCCAGGCTGCAGAGCTGGGGGAATGAAGCCACCAAGGGCAAGGGTAGAGTCTGGCACCTGGCAAAGAACAGCCCCAGGGAGCAGGACAGGCTGGGGGCTGAGCTCTTGGGGAGCAGCTCTGGGGGTCCTGGTGGGCAGCCCAGAGCCCTGGAGCAGGCTGCCCAGGGGGGCTGTGGAGTCTCCTGCTCTGGAGAGCTTCCAACCCCCCTGGATGTGTCCTGTGTGCCCTGCCCTGGGTGCCCTGCCCTGGGTGCTCCTGCCCTGGCAGGGGGCTTGGACTGGGTGAGCTCCAGAGGTCCCTTCCCACCCCTCGCAGCCTGTGGCTCTGCAGGGCTTGGCCTGGCTGCTGCCTGGCAGGTGTGAGGCAGGCAGCTCTGGGGTGCTGCAGGCAGGAAGGGTCCCTGGCAGGCCAGGAGCAGGGCTCACACGGTGGGGGGGAGGGCAGGGCTCTCACCTAACCCTGTGGGAAGCATGCACAAAGCCCCCAGGGGTGGTCTGGGAGAGGAAAATGCTTCTGAGCAGTGGAGGGGGAAGTGGAGCAGGGACAGTGAGTGGCTTTGTGCTCAGCTGCCCTCTCAGAGGGCTGGGGGTGGAGGTCCTGCCAGCAGTGCTTGAAAGCAGGAGCAGAAACAATGACACCTGGCAGCAGGCTGGTGGAAGCCAGCTCTGTCTGTCTGTCTGTCTGTCTGTCTGGGCTTTGTTAGCTGAGTCCCTTCTGAGAATCCAGGCACTTCTTAGAATCAGAGAGCTGTTTGGGTTGGAAGAGGACTCCAGGATCATTGATTCCAGCCCTCAGCCCAGCCCCACCATGGCCACCAAACCCTGCCCCAGGTGCCATGGCCACAGCTTTCCTGACCCCCTCCAGCCATGGGGACTCCCCCACCCCCCTGGGCAGCCTGGGCCAGGCCCTGAGCACTCCTGCAGCAGAGGACTTCTGCCTGATCTCCAACCCAAAGCTCCCCGAGGCAGCCTGAGGCCATTTCCTCTTGTCCCACCATTTGTTCTCTGGGAGCAGAGCCCAACCTCCCCCTGGCTCCAGGCTCCTCTCAGGAGCTGCAGAGAGCAATGAGCTCTCCCTCAGCCTCCCCTGCTCCAGGCTGAGCACCCCCAGCCCCCCCAGCTGCTCCTCCCCAGCCCTGCTCTCCAGACCCTTCCCCAGGCTCATTGCCCTTCTCTGGACCCTCTCCAGCCCCTCAGTGTCCTTCTTGGAGTGGGGAGCCCAAAGCTGCCCCCAGGCTCGAAGGTGCAGGCAGGGCCTGTGGTGCCAGCTGTCAGTGCCAGAGGCTGTGGGGCTGGGCTCTGCTCTCCCCACACAGGCAGCTCTGGGGGGTGGGCTGCTGAACACCGACGCCAGGCAGAGCTGAGATGCTGTTAAATCACAGCCCGTGGCTAGAGCTGCCACAGCAGCATCTCCTGGGGGCTGGCTGGCGCCCCCACATCTCTCCTGGCAACAGCGAGGGGGCAGCAGGGCTGGGGGGCAGGGGCAGCAGGGCTGGGGGGAGGGGGCAGCAGGGCTGGGGGCAGGGGCAGCAGGGCTGGGGGGAGGGGGCAGCAGGGCTGGGGGGAGGGGGCAGCAGGGCTGGGGGGAGGGGGCAGCAGGGCTGCGGGGAGGGAGCAGCAGGGCTGGGGGGAGGGGGCAGCAGGGCTGGGGGGGAGGGGGCAGCAGGGCTGGGGGGAGGGGCAGCAGGGCTGGGGGCAGGGGCAGCAGGGCTGGGGGGAGGGGGCAGCAGGGCTGGGGGGAGGGGGCAGCAGGGCTGGGGGGAGGGGGGCAGCAGGGCTGGGGGGCAGGGGGCAGCAGGGCTGGGGGGCAGGGGCAGCAGGGCTGGAGGGAGGGGGCAGCAGGGCTGGGGGGAGGGGCAGCAGGGCTGGGGGGAGGGGGCAGCAGGGCTGGGGGGAGGGAGCAGCAGGGCTGGGGGGAGGGGGCAGCAGGGCTGGGGGGGAGGGGGCAGCAGGGCTGGAGGGAGGGGGCAGCAGGGCTGGGGGGAGGGAGCAGCAGGGCTGGGGGGAGGGAGCAGCAGGGCTGGGGGGAGGGGGCAGCAGGGCTGGGGGGCAGGGGCAGCAGGGCTGGGGGGAGGGAGCAGCAGGGCTGGGGGGAGGGGGCAGCAGGGCTGGGGGCAGGGGCAGCAGGGCTGGAGGGAGGGGGGCAGCAGGGCTGGGGGGAGGGGCAGCAGGGCTGGGGGGGAGGGGGCAGCAGGGCTGGGGGGGAGGGGGCAGAGAGCAGCCCTGCGGCGGCTGCCGGCGCTCTGCCCGGCCCCCAGCACAGCCACCGCCAGGTTATTTTTAGGGCTCCAGCTGCATCTGCCCGGAGGTTGACCTTGCAGCTCTCCAGCCTGCTGCAGGCTGGCAGCAGCCGAGCGAGCAGGCAGAGCCTCCCCAGCCCTGGGCTGCATCGATCCGAGGGCTGCAGAGCCCTGCCCGGGCAGCCGCAGCAGGGAGGGCACCGGCAGGCTGCACAAACGACCTCCTCCTTCCCCTGCCTGCCCTGGCTGGGGCCCTCTGGGGCTCGGCTTTGGGGGGGGGGGGAGAGGGCAGCAGAGGAGATTCTGCCCCTGGGCTCTGCTCAGACCTCACCTCCAAGCCTGCCTCCGGCTCTGCTGTCCCCAGCAGGGGAAGGACACAGAGCTGCTGCAGAGAGTCCTGAGCACAGAGATGCTGCCAGGGCTGGAGCAGCGCTGCTGGGAGCACAGGCTGAGGGAGCTGGGGCTGTGCAGCCTGCAGGGGAGAGGGCTCCAGGGAGACCTAACAGCAGCCTGCCAGCACCTGAAGGGATCCTGCAGGAGGGCTGCAGAGGAGCTGTTTCCAAAAGCCTGCAGTGATGGGACCTGCAAAATGTAATCCTAGAATGGGTTGGGCTGGAAGGGAGCTCCAGAGCTCACCCAGCCCAGCCCTCAGCAGGGACATCCTGCCCTGCAGCAGCTTGCTCACAGCCTTCTCCAGCCTCACCTTGCACAGCTCCAGCCCTGGGGCCTCAGCTCCCTCCCTGGGCAACCTGCTGCAGGGTTCCAGCAGCCTCCTGGGGCACAACTTGCTCCTCACCTCCAATCTCAATCTGCTCTGCTCTCATTTCAAACCCCTGCCCCTGGTGCTGTCCCTGCAGGCCTTTGGGAGCAGTCCCTCTGCAGCCTGCTGGGAGCTGCTCTGAGCTCTGCCTGCAGCCTTCTCCAGGCTGAACCCCAGCTCCCTCAGCCTGGCCTCACAGCAGAGCTGCTCCAACCCCCTGAGCATCTTTGTGGCCTCCTCTGGACCCTCTCCATCAGCTCCAGGTCCTTCCTGTGCTGAGGGCTCCAGAGCTGGGCACAGCCCTGCAGGTGAGCTCTGAGCAGAGCAGAGGGGCAGGATCCCTCTCTCCACCTCTGGCCACACTGCTCTGGGTGCAGCCCAGGCTGCCCTTGGCCTCCTGAGCTGCAGGCTCCCACTGCTGGCTCCTGCCCAGCCTCTCACCCAGCAGCACCCCCAAGCCCTCCTCTGCAGGGCTGCTCTCAATTTCAGTCCTGGAAAGCTGCAGGCAAGGAGCAGAAGCAATTAAAGCTTGCTCCATCCCATTATCTCTGACTTGAAGTCTCTCTTCCTCTTGTGTCCCATTTTCAGGCACTTGCTGAGCGTTCTGCCTTTTCAGTAGTCTCTTGGCTGTCCTTGGAACTCCTCTGCTCCCTTGGGGACATTCAAATCCATCTCCTTGAAGTAAGGAAATAGGACACTTTGAGGCACAAAACCCTCTGCCTGCAGGGATTTTTATTTCCCCAGAAAGAAAAAAAAGAGAGAAAAAAGAAGGGGAAAAAAAAAAGAGAGAGAGAAAGTTGCTGCTGCCAGAAGGAAGTCCTGTGGAGGGGGGGAGTGTTCAGCCCCCTGTGTCATCTGCAGGACCTCTGCCAGCATGGGGGGAGCAGCACCAGGAGTCTATGAAATAGCAGAGAATCCCTGAAAGGACCTCTCAAGGTCACCCAGACCAAGCCCTGCAGCCCCAACCCCAGCAGGCTGCTCCCAGCCCCAGCCAGCCTCAGCTGCAGTGGTGCCAGGCATGGGGCAGCTCCCAGCTCCCTGGGCAGCCTGGGCCAGGCTCTCCCCACCCTCAGCACCAAACATTTCTCTCTTCTCTCCAGTCTGAATCTCCCTCTTGGAGTCCAAACCATCTCCCCTTGGCCTGTCCCAACAGGCCCTGCTCAGAAGTCTGTCCCCAGCTTCCTGCTCAGCCTCTGAGCACTGCAAGGCCACCAGGAGCTCTCCCTGGAGCCTTCTCCTCTCCAGGCTGCACAACCCCAGCTCCTCAGCCTGGCTCACAGCAGAGGGCTCCCAGCCCTGCCGTGGCCTCCTCTGGCCCTGCCCCCCCAGGTCCCTGTCACAGAATCATGGAATTGTTTTGTCTGGAAAAGACCTCCCAGCTGCAGTCCAGCACCGCCCCACGGCCGCCAGACCCAGTGCCCAGGTGCCACGGCCGCAGGGCCCCGCAGCCCCCCCGGGCTGGGCACTGCACAGCTGCCTGGGCTCGGCCCAGGGGGACACAGTTCCACCCTCCTTGTGTCCTGAGGGTGCCAGAGCACCTTCCCAGCCTGCAGGCTGCTGCCCCTCTGTGCCCAGCACCCCTCTGAGCCACAGGCTGCTCCTGGGGACTGCGCCACAGCCCAGCCCCTGCTGGCACCTCACAGCTCTCTGCTCAGCCTGGCTCCAGGGCACCTCAGAGCTGCCTGGCAGGGTCTGCAGGGCAGCTGCAGGCAGCTGGGCAGGGACTGAGCAAAGGGGCTGTGGGGAGAGGAGGAGAGGCAGTGGCTGGAGGCTGCAGCAGGGGATGCTTGGGCTGGGCACCAGGAGGGAGCTCTGCCGGGGAGGATGGGGAGGCACAGGGGGGGGGGAGGCTCCGTCCCTGGAGCCATTGGAGCTCAGCCTGGCTGTGTGCCTGGGCAGGGTGCCCCGGGGGTGTCCCTGTGACTGCAGGGGTCCGGGCAGGGTGCCCCGGGGGTGTCCCTGCTGCGGGCAGGGGTCCTGGGCAGGGTGCCCCGGGGGTGTCCCTGCTGCGGGCAGGGGTCCGGGCAGGGTGCCCCGGGGTGTCCCTGTGACTGCAGGGGTCCTGGGCAGGGTGCCCCGGGGGTGTCCCTGCTGCGGGCAGGGGGCCGGGCAGGGTGCCCCCGGGGGTGTCCCTGTGACTGCAGGGGGCCGGGCAGGGTGCCCCGGGGGTGTCCCTGTGACTGCAGGGGTCCTGGGCAGGGTGCCCCGGGGGGTGTCCCTGTGACTGCAGGGGTCCTGGGCAGGGTGCCCCGGGGGTGTCCCTGTGACTGCAGGGGTCCTGGGCAGGGTGCCCCGGGGGTGTCCCTGCTGCGGGCAGGGGTCCTGGGCAGGGTGCCCCGGGGGTGTCCCTGCTGCGGGCAGGGGTCCTGGGCAGGGTGCCCCGGGGGTGTCCCTGTGACTGCAGGGGGCCGGGCAGGGTGCCCCGGGGTGTCCCTGTGACTGCAGGGGTCCTGGGCAGGGTGCCCCGGGGGTCGCCCCGCTCGGGCTGCTGGGGATGGCTCTGAGCCCCCCCCCGGGGCCTGAGGCTTCCCTCAGGGCGGCTCCGGCGTTCCCCTGGCAACGGCGCGCGGCCAAGATGGCGCCGGGGCCGGGATGGGGGGGGGGGGCGCGCGCGGGCGGGCCGGGGGGGGGAGGTAAGATGGCGGCGGCGGGGGCCGGGCCGGGGCGGGGCGGGGCGGCGCGCGCGGGCTGATGGCGGCCGAGGCTGCGCACACGTGGCCCCTCCCCCCTCGGGCTGCGGGCGCTGCGGGTGCGCGAGCGGCACCGGCACCGGCATGGGCGTGCATGTGGAGACCATCGCCCCCGGCGACGGTGAGATGCGGCACCGGCTCCTTTCTCCCTCCCTTTCCCCCCCGCCCCCCGCTCCCGGACGGACTGGTCCCGGTGCGGGGCTCGATTCCGGGTGTCGGTCCCGGTTCCGGTCCCGGTGGGCTGACGGCGATTGTCTCCCCGCAGGGCGGACGTTCCCCAAGCGCGGCCAGACCTGCGTGGTTCACTACACGGGTGAGTGCCGCCCGCCGCGGGGCCTGCAGGGCGGGGCTGCCCCGCCGGCACCGGGGGAGGGTCGCTTCGGCCCGGTCCGGCCACCGGGGAACGTGATGGGGGACCGGGGGCTGCTCCTTCGCCCCGGCTCAACCCCACCCGGCGGCCTCCGGAGATGCCGGCTCCGGCCCGGGCGGGCCGCGGCGCTCCCCGGGGGAACCGGAGGGGTCCGGCGTGCCCCGCAGGGCCCTTACCGGGGAGGGTGTGGGCGCGGGGCCCCGAGCGGGGCGGGGAGGCGCCGCGGTGCCCGGGGGGAGGTTCCCGTCTCTCCCGCTGCCCCGTCTCTTTCGGGGCGGGTTTCCCACCCTCTGTTCGGCTGCGCAGGGAAATGGCCCCGGCGGTGCTCAGGGGCACCCCGGGCGGGCAGGACCCCCCCAGCCAGCACCCAGAGGGTCGCTGGAGGGTCCCAGGGAAGCAGAGGCTTGTGGGGTGGCCCCGCCGAGAGCCCCCCGTGCTGGGTAAGCCTGCGGGACCCCCCGATCCCTCCAGCCAGCCCCCCGGGAGCTTTGTGCTCTCCCCTTCCAGGGGCTCCTGCAGCCCCCTCCCTGCTGCCCCAGCCTCTTGCCCCTGCTGCGGAGCCCCCAGCGCTGTCCGTGGGGCAGACCTGGACCCACAGCCCACCCTGGGGTGTTTCTGGGGCTGGGCAGCGAAGGTGGGGAGGGACCCCCAGCGTGGGTGGCAGGGGCTGCAGTTTGGGGTTGGGTGCGGGGCTGCCGTTAGGGAGGGTCGCGGGGTGCGGGGTGCCCTCCGTCAGCCTTCTGCGAGCTGGGGGTGGGGAGAGGAAATCAG
This sequence comes from Melanerpes formicivorus, assembly GCF_026170545.1. Classification (NCBI taxonomy): domain Eukaryota; kingdom Metazoa; phylum Chordata; class Aves; order Piciformes; family Picidae; genus Melanerpes; species Melanerpes formicivorus. The sequence goes on along the minus strand of NW_027142371.1, from coordinate 14,891,202 downwards.
CCTTGAGATCCACAGAATTGCTTTGAGAGTCACCCCGGGGGTCTCGCCCCCACCTCGGGCACCCTTTGGGCAGCTCTGGGTCATGGCCGCTGTGCCGCGGGGTGAAACCGAACCGGCCCCGTTCGGGGCTGCTCTCTGCCGGTCCCCCCGGGGGCGGCGGGCTGGGGCTGCCGCTGTCTGCGGAGCGGCTCCCGGGCAGCCCCCCGGCGGGCGCCCAGCCCGTCTGCTTCTCCTCCATCTCCCCCCCCATCCTTCCCCTTCCCTCCTCAGGAAGCGGCTCGGTCTCCCCCACCCCCCCGGCCGCCCGTTTCCTCCGCCGGTGGAAGAACAAAGAGCGGCTGGCAGGCAGTCAAGTGGCTCCCGGTGGGGCCAGCCCTGCCGCCTGCCAGCTCTTCCCTCCCGTGCTGCTGCTGCTGGGGCTCCAGCCCCCACCCTGACAAAGCTGCTCCAGGGGTCACCGTCTGCCCATCCCCACACCCTGCTGGGCTGCTCCTGAGGGACCCTCCCCAGCCGCAGGGATGTGCTGCCCCCGGGAGCCCCTCTCCAATTTCCTGTTGTCATTCCCCTTTTTGGTTTGGTTTTGTTGTCATTGTCTCCTTTTGGCCTTTACCCCCCCGGGTCCCTCTGCAGGCAGCTCCTGCCCCTCTTGCCTGCCTCAGCCGGCAGCAGAAATCAAACACCCCCAGGTCCCGGTGCCGGTCGGGTGGCTGAGGGCTGCCTGCAGCTGTCCCTGGCTGCAGGAGGCCCAGGCAGGGCTTAGCTTTCAGGGAGCTCTGCAGACCTGTGGTCCACAGCTCCCTTGTGGCTCTTGCCGAGCCCGGAGCAGCAGCAGGATCAGTGCCATGCCCCAGGGCTCCTGCCAGAGCCCCAGCTTGGCTCCATCCCCCTCTGCCCTTGGAGCTGATGCAGACCCCCCCAGCCCGTGGTGGGTCTGTGAGCAGCCAGCTCTGCCCCCCCCGGGCCATGGACGTGCAGGGGTTTGGTTAGAAAACGCTTTGGAAGAGAGATCCAGAGCCCCATGGAGCACCCAGGGGTGAGGGATGGACAGACAGACAGCTACAGGGTGCTGGGGAGGCAGCTGCAGGAGCATCCTCTGGGCCCCCTGCTTGGGGGGCAGCTGGGGGCATTGGACCCTTTGTGCTCCTTTGGGTTCCAGGAGGAATTGGACCTCGTTTCCCCCTCCTTCCTTGCCAGGTCCCCTCTCAGGGCAGGAGGCTGTGCCTGCAGCCCACGGGGAGCAGGGGGAAGGCTCTGGAGCCAGCAGGGTGCCCAGAGCAGCCTTTGATGTGAAACTCTGCTGCAAAGGGCTCGCAAAGAAACTAAGTGCAGGATGCAGCTCCCCAGGGCTGCTCCCAGCCCCCGGTGCCGGGCAGGAGGGCTGCCTGGGGGGGTGTGGGCAGGAGGGCTGCCTGGGGGGGTGTGGGCAGGAGGGGCTGCCTGGGGGGGTGTGGGCAGGAGGGCTGCCTGGGGGGGTGTGGGCAGGAGGGCTGCCTGGGGGGGGTGTGGGCAGGAGGGCTGCCTGGGGGGGTGTGGGCAGGAGGCAGGAGGGGCTGCCTGTGGGGGGGTGTGGGCAGGAGGGGCTGCCTGGGGGGGGTGTGGGCAGGAGGGGCTGTGCCGAGGGGGGGTGTGGGCAGGAGGGCTGCCTGGGGGGGGGTGTGGGCAGGAGGGGCTGCCTGGGGGGGGGTGGGCAGGAGGGGCTGCCTGGGGGGGGTGTGGGCAGGAGGGCTGCCTAAGGGGGGTGTGGGCAGGAGGGGCTGCCTGGGGGGGATGTGGGCAGGAGGGGCTGCCTGGGGGGGTGTGGGCAGGAGGGGCTGCCTAAGGGGGGTGTGGGCAGGAGGGCTGCCTGGGGGGGGTGTGGGCAGGAGGGGCTGCCTGGGGGGGTGTGGGCAGGAGGGGCTGCCTGGGGGGGTGTGGGCAGGAGGGCTGCCTAGGGGGGGTGTGGGCAGGAGGGCTGCCGAGGGGAGTGTGGGCAGGAGGGGCTGCCTGGGGGGGTGTGGGCAGGAGGGCTGCCTAGGGGGGTGTGGGCAGGAGGGCTGCCTGGGGGGGTGTGGGCAGGAGGGGCTGCCTGGGGGGGTGTGGGCAGGAGGGGCTGTGCCGAGGGGGGGTGTGGGCAGGAGGGCTGCCTGGGGGGGTGTGGGCAGGAGGGCTGCCTGGGGGGGTGTGGGCAGGAGGGCTGTGCCGAGGGGGCTGTGGGCTGGGGACCTCCCCCTGGGTGGGTCTGGCTGGGGGGCAGGGCTGGGTGGGATGCTGTGCTGGGGCTCTGGGGGTGGATGCTGTGCTCCCCAGAAGCGAGGTGTGGGGTGAAGGGAGCTGCTCCCTGAGTGTAGGGGAGGCTGTGGAGAGGCCATGGCTGCTCCTCTGTGCCCCAGGAGGGGGAGTGGGGGCCCGTGGGGGTGCTGGGCTGGGAGTGAGTCTGCTGTGCCTGAGCACTGCCAGCCTGTGAGCTGTCTGGAGGGGGTGGGCTTGGGGCAGGGGCTGGGCACCTGGCAGGAGCACCAGAGGGAACTGCCCAGCAGGGCACAGCACGCAGCAGAGTCTCCTTCCCCAGCTCCCCTGTGCTGGACACAGCCTCAGCTGCCAGCTCTGCCCCAGGGCAGGCTTGGGTTGGCCATGAGGAGCAATTTCTGCCCCTTGAGGGCTGCCCAGGCCTGGCCCAGGCTGCCCAGGGCAGTCCCCATCCCTGCAGCTGTGGTGCTGGGGGTTTGGGGGTGCCCTGGCAGGGCTGGGGTCAGGCTTGGGCTCCACTGATCCTGGAGGTGTTCTCCAAGCCAAACCTTGCTGTGATTCTCTTCCTGCAGCCAGCTCAGCAGCTGCCTGGTGCTGCCCTCCCTGCTGTGCACAGCCACACAGCACCCAAGCCTCTGCCAGCTGTTTCCTTGCAGCTGCTGGGAGCTCAGCACCTTCTCCTGAGGCTCCTCTGTCCCCTGCCTCTGCTGGGGGTCCTCTCTCCTGCCAGCTCACATCCAGCTGTGGGCAGAGCCCCCTCCCACATCCAGCTGTGGGTGGGGATGGAGGGCTGGGGTCCAAAGCACCTGGCAGAGGCTGCTGGTGGTGCAGGATTTAACCTCAGCTGGGCAGCCCTGTGCTGGGCAGGGGGCTGGAGCGTGCTGGGGGTCCCAGGACTTTGGGGAAGGGTTTTCCCTCCTCTCTCTCCATGGGGCTGGAGCAGAGCTGCCTGCCCCACTGCTTCAGTCTCTCCCTGCCTGCCTCTGGAAAAGCAGCTCCAAGCAGGAGCCCCTGGGCAGGGACCAGGCCAGGGGCTGGCACTCCAGGCCAGAGGGGGCACAGATGGGGCTCTGCCAGGCCAGAGGGGGCACAGATGGGGCTCTGCCAGGCCAGAGGGGGCACAGATGGGGCTCTGCCAGGCCAGAGGGGGCACAGATGGGGCTCTGCACCCTCCCCAGCACCCCCCAGGCCTGCAGGTTTCCCCCAGGGGCTGCCTCTGCCTGCTCCAGCTCCTGGCTCAGCTCTCCTCTGCCCGCCCAGGGGGGCCTGGAGCCAAGTCGGCTGCTGCCTGCCAAGTGTGGCAGAGACCTGGCAGGGCTGGAGCTGCCTTCCAGAGCCCCCATTCTGTCCTGTGACCTCTGCAGCCCTGGGCTTTGTGCTTTGCCTGGCTGTTGTTTGCCCTCCCCACAGCCCAGCTGAGATCTCCCCGGGGGCAAATCCCCGCGGGTGGGGCTGGGGCAGGTGGGTTTCCATTCCCCACCTCGGGGGGCTCTGCCCTCCCCACAGGGCTGGAGCCCTGCCAGGAAGGAGCTGGCTGCTGCCCCCGGGGCTCTGGCAGGGCTGCTGCTGTTGCCAGGGGATGCTTTGCCTTTGCAGTGGCTTTAAGATCTCTGTTAGGCCGGGCTGGGGCTGGCAGGGAGCAGGAAATGGTTGCTGATACTTGTCAAGGGCTGGGGAAGCCTCCTGGGAGCCTCCTGGGCAGAGGAAGTGCCTGGGATGAGGATGTTCTGCTCTCTGAGGCATCAGGGGCTCTGTGTTCCAGCCGGTGGGGTGAGGGCACAGCAGGGGAGCAGCTCCTGTCTGACCTGCAGCATCCTGGGGCAGCCTGAGTGATCCATCCCCTGGGCTGCTGCAGCCAGCCCAGCCCAGCTCATCAGTCCCTGCCCCCTGTGGGCTCCAGAGCACTCCCAGGGGCTGGATTCAGGCAGGTGCACTGCTGGCACCTCCTGTGGTGCCTCACCCTGCTGCTGCTGCCTGCTTGCTGTGCCAGGCAGGCTGCTGCCAGCTCATCCTCTCTGCTTTTGGGGCTTTTCTCTCCCCCCTTCTGTGGCTGCTCAAGGAGCAGGGTGGCAGGCAGGAGCTGTCCCCTCTGCTCCTACAGCCACCACCACCACCCCCTCCAGCTGGTTGTGATGCCCAGGCTGGGCTCAGGGGGTCAGCTCAGGCTGCAGCTGACTGGCACTGCTTGTGTGCCAACCAACACAACCAACCTCATGTCCTGGCTGCCAGCATCCCCCACTGGGTGGGAGGAAGCCCAGAGGACAGGAGCAGGGAGGTGGTGCCAGACAGGGCTTGGGAACAGGTTGAGCAACAAGAGGCTGCTCCTGGGAGGAGGAAATGAATAAAACACCTCCAGGTTTACTGTTCCAAAGGCCAGGGCTGCAACCTGATGCTCTGAACCCTGAGAAGGGGGTGGGGGGTGGGGGGGCTGGGGGCTTCCCTCTTGCTGCCCAAGGGTTTGGGATGTGTTGAGCTGGAGCTGCTGCTCGGTGGAGTTGCTGCTCCTAGGAGGCAGCTCCAGCTCCAAGATTCCCCAAGAAGGGCAGGCAGGGAGCAGGGCAGGGGAGGGAATTCCTCCCCTGCCCATCCTGGGGAGTTATATTTAGCCCTGGGGATGTCAGCAGCAGGAGTGGTGCTGTGGAGGGGAAGGAGGATTGCCCTGGGCAGTGGCTGCTCAGAGCTTGCTGCTCCTCTTCCCGGTGTCTCTCCTGGGGATGGAAGAGGTTTGGCTTGGGGTGGGGCTGGGAGCAGGCCTGGAAGCAGCCCAGGTGGGGAGTGGGAGCCTCTGAGTCTGGTTTGGTGCCCCCAGCATGGGAGAGGCAGGAGGTAGGCTGTGAAGTACTGAGGGAGGGGCTGAGGAGCCAAGGCTGAGAGCCCTGGGGCTGAGAGCCTGCAGCAGAGCAGCCCCAGAGGGGAGCTAAAGGAGCTGTGGGGGGCAAGAGGCTGGGGCCAGGCTCTGCTCAGTGGTGCCCAGGGACAGCACAAGGAGCAATGGGCACAGAGTGGCAGCCAGGAGGTTCCCTGAGGAGAAAGTTGTTTGGTGTGAGGGAGCAGAGCCCTGGAGCAGGCTGCCCAGAGAGGTTGTGGAGTCTCCTGGTGTGCAGAGCTTCCAACCCCCCCTGGGCACTGTGCTCCTGGGCAGGCTCTGTGGGGGCCCTGCTGGGGCAGGACTTGGCCTGGGAGAGCTCCTGAGATCCCTTCCAGACCCACCCTGCTGGGCCTGGGGACTGTGTCTGCTGGTGGGATGGGAGGTGCTGGGCCTGCTCCTGCTGCCTGCAGGGCTGCTGAGGTGGGAGATGTTCCCTCACTGCCTCCCTCCCCTGCCCTGCCCTGCCCTCAGCCCCAGCCCAGTGGGGCACTTCTGGGGAGCAGGAACCATCCTGCCCTGCCCCAGGCTGCTGCTCCCGGGCTGGGGGGTTCCCTCCCTGGGCTGCTGGGGGGTTCCCTCCCTGGGCTGCTGGGGGGTTCCCTCCCTGGCCCCCCCACGCAGTGACTTCCCTGGAGGAGAGGAGGCTGAGCTGGGCAGCAGCTTTGACTCAGGGCCGTGTGAGCTGTGCCTGGGTGACTGTGCCCTGCTCAGGCTGCCAGCTCACAGGCACCCAGGGGCTGGTGTGGCTCTGTCCCTGTGTCAGCAGCACCTCACAGTCTGCTCAGGTGGCCAAGGAGGCCAGCAGCAGCCTGCCCTGGGTCAGCAATGCTGTGGGCAGCAGGAGCAGGGCAGGGACTGTGCCTCTCTGCTGGGCTCTGGGCAGGCTGCACCTCCAGCCCTGGGGTCAGGTTTGGGCTCCCCACTCCAAGGACTCTGAGGGCTGAGCAGGTCCAGAGGAGGGCAATGAAGATGAGGAAGGGTCTGGAGAGCAGGGCTGGGGAGGAGCAGCTGAGGGAGCTGGGGGTGTGCAGCCTGGAGCAGAGGAGGCTGAGGGAGACCTCATTGCTCTCTGCAGCTCCCTGAGAGGAGGCTGGAGCCAGGGGGGGCTGGGATCTACTCCCTAGGAGGGGGCAGCCTGGGGCCACTGCCTGGGGACTGTGTGTGGGGAGGTGCTGAGCTCCGGGTGGGCTCTGTGGCCTCGGGGGGGCCTGCAGCCGGCCCCTGAGCCCCCCTGAGCCCTGCCTCTCCCCCCAGGGATGCTGGAGGATGGGAAGAAGTTCGACTCCTCCCGGGACAGGAACAAGCCTTTCAAGTTCGTGATGGGCAAGCAGGAGGTGATCCGCGGCTGGGAGGAAGGAGTCGCTCAGGTGCCTGCTGCTCCTCCTCCTCCTCCTCCTCCTCCTCCTCCTCGGCAGTGCTGTGTGCAGGGAGCTGCAGCGTGGGCACAGAGCCCTCCCTGCTGCTCCTGCTCTCCTCCCCTCCCCATCTCCTCCTCCCCCCCCTGGCTGCAGGGAGCTGTGGGGGTGAGTCGCAGCCCTGCAGTGCCAGATGGCAGCAGGGGGCAGGGCTGGCCCCGGGCTGCAGCTCCACCTCCGGCAGGTTGGTGACTCAGTGGTGACATTTCTGCTCTGAGTCAGCCCCCAGCCAGCCAGCAGGCTGCTGCCAGCTGAGCTGCCTGCCAGCCTGCCCACGCTGGGCATGGCACAGCCCCAGCCCCCGGGCCCAGCTCTCTGCCATGGGCAGTCACAGTGTGGCTTTGGGTTGGAGGGGGCCTGAAGGCTCAGCCAGCTCCAGCCCTCTGCCCTGGGCAGGGACCCCTCCCACCAGCACAGGATGCTCAGGGCCTCATCCAGCCTGGCCCTGAGCACCTCCAGGGAGAGGGCAGCCACAGCCTCCCTGGGCAACCTGTGCCAGGCTCTCCCCAGCCTCACTGGGAAGAATTCTTCCTCCTCCCCAGTCTCAGCCTCCCCTCTCCCAGCTCAGAGCCATTGCCACTCCCAGCCCCTGTCCAGAGTCCCTCCCCAGCTCTCCTGGAGCCCTGCAGCTACTGGAAGCTGCTCTGAGCTCTCCCTGGAGCCTTCTCTCCTCCAGGCTGCACAGCCCCAGCTCTCCCAGCCTGGCCCCACAGGAGAGGCTCTGCAGCCCCTGATCATCCTGGTGGCCTCCTCTGGCCCTGCAGGAGCAGGGTGCCAGGCAGTGGGCACGAGGATGCCAGCAGGGGTGGGAATGGCCTGGTGTTCCCTGCCCTCACTTTGGTGCCAGAATGAGGACAGTGGCTCTGAGCTGGGAGAGGGCAGATTGAGACTGGAAATTCCTTACAGTGGGGCTGGGGAGAGCCTGGCACAGGCTGCCCAGGGGGGCTGTGGCTGTCCCCTCCCTGGAGGTGCTCAGGGCCAGGCTGGATGAGGCCCTGAGCAGCCTGGGCTGGGGGGAGGGGTCCCTGCCCAGGGCAGGGGGCTGGGGCTGGCTGAGCTCTGAGGTCCCTTCCAAGCCAAACCCATTCTGTGGTGCTGCTGTCTCCATCCCTGCTCCTCCTCCAGCCTGGCAGAGGGGTGCTGGTGGCTGTGGGCAGTGCCATTGCCTCCGCTGGGCACCGTGAGGGCACCTCAGAGCCTGCTCCTTGCCCAACCTCTGCTGCCTCCTTGCCCTTCTGCCCCACCCAGCCCTGGGGGCAGCCCTGTGCCCCTGGTGCGCGGCTGCTGAGCGCCCTGTGCCTCTCCCTGCCCAGATGAGCGTTGGCCAGCGGGCCAAGATGACCATCTCCCCCGACTACGCCTACGGCTCCACCGGCCACCCCGGCATCATCCCGCCCAACGCCACCCTCATCTTCGACGTGGAGCTGATGAAGCTGGAGTGAGCTCCCCCAGCACCTCTGCCGGGTGAGCAGGGGCACCTGGGCACCCCGGCTCTGCCCCCGGCTCTGCCCTCGGCTCTGCCCCCGGCTCTGCCCCCGGCTCTGCCCTCGGCTCTGCCCCCGGCTCTGCCCTCGGCTCTGCCCTCAGCTCTGCCCCCGGCTCTGCCCCCGGCTCTGCCCTCGGCTCTGCCCCCGGCTCTGCCCTCGGCTCTGCCCTCGGCTCTGCCCTCAGCTCTGCCCTCGGCTCTGCCCTCGGCTCTGCCCTCAGCTCTGCCCTCGGCTCTGCCCCCGGCTCTGCCCTCAGCTCTGCCCTCAGCTCTGCCCTCGGCTCTGCCCTCAGCTCTGCCCTCGGCTCTGCCCCCGGCTCTGCCCTCAGCTCTGCCCTCGGCTCTGCCCCCGGCTCTGCCCTCAGCTCTGCCCTCGGCTCTGCCCTCGGCTCTGCCCTCGGCTCTGCCCCCGGCTCTGCCCCCACGCGCTGTGGGGCAGCTGGGAGGGAGGCGAGGGCAGGGTGGGGCTGAGCCCTGGGGGCTGTGGATGCCAGGGGGTGGGCAGGATGGGGCTGTGCTCTCTGGTCAGTGGGTGCCAGGGGGTGGGCAGGATGGGGCTGTGCTCTCTGGTCAGTGGGTGCCAGGGGGTGGGCAGGCTGGGGCTGTGCCCTCTGGTCAGTGGGTGCCAGGGGGTGGGCAGGCTGGGGCTGTGCCCTGTGGTCAGTGGGTGCCAGGGGGTGGGCAGGCTGGGGGTGGGCAGGCTGGGGCTGTGCCCTGTGGTCAGTGGGTGCCAGGGGGTGGGCAGGCTGGGGCTGTGCCCTCTGGTCAGTGGGTGCCAGGGGGTGGGCAGGCTGGGGGTGGGCAGGCTGGGGCTGTGCCCTGTGGTCAGTGGGTGCCAGGGGGTGGGCAGGCTGGGGCTGTGCCCTGTGGTCAGGGGGTGCCAGGGGGTGGGCAGGCTGGGGCTGTGCCCTCTGGTCAGTGGGTGCCAGGCTGGGAGCTGTGCTCCCTCCCCCCCTCAGGGCTCAAGTGCTGCAGTGCCTGAGGGCAGTGTGGGCAGGATCCTGCTGCTTGGTGCCGCTGCCTGCCCTGCCAGGGCTCCCCTGGGGGCAGTGGGCAGCGGGCAGCAGGCTGTGGGGCACTGCCCCTCACTGCCCCCTCCTCTCCCAGCAGGGTTGGCACACGGAGGAACCCAGAGCCTCAGCTTCAGGGCAGAGTGCAGCAGGGCTCTGCCCCCCACAGCTCATTGCCTAACCTCCACCTGACTGAATGCCTTTGGTCACTCAGCTTTGCCTCTGCCTCCCCCTCCTCCCCCCGTGGTGTTTTGATGTCTTTTTAAACTTACAAGCTGGAAACCTCAACTCTTTCAGTAGTTTTTGGTGTGTGTGTGGCAGGGGGGAGGTGGGGGGTGTCCCCCCCAGAGCTCTTCCCCCTTTTGGGTCTCTTTCCTTTGCCCCAGGTGCAAGGCTTGGGCTGGCAGCGCGCTGCTGGGCTGGCCAGAGGGGGAGGCAGTTGCCCCAGGCGAGGAAACCTTCACCTGGGGTCTGCCCTGGGGCTGGATGTTGAGCAGGAGTGGAACAAAAGGAGATCCCTTGCTCCTTTTAGTTTCTCTTTTGAGGTTTGGGGGTGGGGGGTGGGGTGGTTGGGCTTTCTTTTTGGGGTGGTTTCAAACCAGAAGCTGCTGCTGCAAAAGCCATAGCAGGGGGAGGCTGAGGGGAGGCTGAGTGAGGCTGAGGGGAGGCTGAGTGAGGCTGAGGGGAGGCAGGGGGAGGCTGAGGGGAGGCAGGGAGCACAAGGAGAAGCAGGAGCTGGGATCTCCTGGGTCCCCTGCCTGAGGGCAGGGCAGGGAGGGAGCAGTGAGGCCTTCCCTGCACTCCCAGGGGGGTTTGGCTTCCAGGCATTTATTCTTCTTTGGGGTTTTTTTGGGGAGGGGGAGGGGGAGGCTGCTCTGCCCCCTGCCTTGCTCTGCCTTCTCCCCACCTCCCTTCCCAGCCCTGCCTTGGGAGCTGAGGCTCCAGCAGCTGCCTGGGGAGGCAACCGGAAAGCAGCAGTGGGAAGGTGCTGCCCCGGGGGGGGGAGGTGGTGGGGCTGGGCTGGGGCAAAGCAGTGTGTGGGGGTCAGCTCCAGCAAGACCACCCCCAGCCCTGGAAAGGAACCCTCAGACCCCCCCAGCTGGCCCCAGCCTCAGCCCCCTGCCCCTCCTCTCCTGACACCTGATGCTGGTCATCGCTGCCTGCCTGGATCAGAGGATGCAGAAGCTGCCCCCCCCCCGGCCCTTGCTGCCCCCCCCCGGCCCCTGCTGCCCCCCCCCGGCCCCTGCTGCCCAGCCCCTGCTGCCCCCCCCCGGCCCCTGCTGCCCCCCCCCTGCTGCCCAGCCCCTGCTGCCCCCCTCCCTCTGCCCTGCCTAGTGCTGCCCCCCCTGCAGAGAGGTCTGACTTTGGTTATCAATAAACTGCTTTCTGCTGCCTTTTCTCACCCTGTGTCACCAGCTCTGTCCCCTGCCTCTGCTGGGGGTGCTGGGCCAGGCTCAGGGTGCTGTGCTGGGCTCAGGGGGTGCTGGGCCAGGCTCAGGGTGCTGTGCTGGGCTCATGGGGTGCTGGGCCAGGCTCGGGGTGCTGGGCCAGGCTCAGGGTGCTGTGCTGGGCTCATGGGGTGCTGGGCCAGGCTCAGGGTGCTGTGCTAGGCTCAGGGGGTGCTGGGCCAGGCTCATGGGGTGCTGGGCCAGGCTCAGGGTGCTGTGCTGGGCTCATGGGGTGCTGGGCCAGGCTCAGGGTGCTGTGCTAGGCTCATGAGGTGCTGGGGGTGCTGGGCCAGGCTCATGGGGTGCTGGGCCAGGCTCAGGGTGCTGTGCTGGGCTCAGGGGGTGCTGGGCCAGGCTCAGGGTGCTGTGCTGGGCTCAGGGGGTGCTGGGCCAGGCTCAGGGTGCTGTGCTGGGCTCATGGGGTGCTGGGCCAGGCTCAGGGTGCTGTGCTAGGCTCAGGGGGTGCTGGGGGTGCTGTGCTGTGCTCAGAGGATGCTCTGCTGGCCCTCAGCACCACAGCCCCAAGGCTTTGAAACCCCTGCAGGGATGGGGCCTGCAGCACTGCCCTGAGCAGCCTGGGCCAGGCCTGGGCAGCCCTCCAGGGGCAGAAATTGCTCCTCATGGCCAAGCTGAGCCTCCCCTGGGGCCACCTGAGGCTGTTTCTCCTCTCTTGTTCCTTGGGAGCAGAGCCCAGCCCCCCCTGGCTCCAGCCTCCTCTCAGGGAGCTGCAGGGAGCAGTGAGCTCTCCCTCAGCCTCCTCCCCAGGCTGAGCACCCCCAGCCCCCTCTGCTGCTGCCCCCAGCCCCTTCCCTGCCCCTCTCCAGCCCCCTGCTCAGCTCTGCAGGGCAGCAGCTGCTGGGGCTCCACTGCTGCCCTCTGCCCTTGGCTGGGTTCCTTTCCAGGAGGAAGCTGGAGGTGGTTTGGGTTCCTCTGCCTGCAGGAGCTCCTGGCTGTAATCATTAACCAGTGCCAGGCAGTGCCATGGCCTCTGCCTGGGCAGAAGCCAAGGCTGGCAGCAGCCCAAGGGCCTCGGGGCCAGCACCCTGCCCTCAGCACCCTGCCCTCAGCACCCACGAGTGCAGAGCTGAGCTGGGGGTGCCTCCAGCCCTGGGGGGGTTGGGGGAGCAGGCAGAGAAGCCCAGGGCCCATCCTGCTCAGGCCATGCCCAGGAGCTGCTCTGCACCAGCCCAGCCTGGCACCACTGGGCTGAAAATAACTCCAGCACATAAACCACTTCCTGCTGGCCTGGCATGAAGGAGCTGGGCAGTGCCCAGCTGCTGCTCCATGCTGAGGCTGACCCCTTGCCAGCAAGCCCTGGGCTGGTGCCACCAGCTCCAGGCTCAGCTAGGTGCCCTGCTGCCCAGCTCTTGGGGGCACAGTGGCATCCCCCCTGCTGGCAGCAGAATGTGGCAGGTGAGTTCTGGAAGGCTGGGTGCCAGGGTGCCAGGGTGATGTCCCACAGCAGGGGGGTGACACAGGGTGCCAGGGTGATGCCCCACACCAGGGTGATGCCCCACACCAGGGGATGTCACAGGGTGCCAGGGTGATGCCCCACACCAGGGGGGTGACACAGGGTGCGAGGGTGATGCCCCACACCAGGGGATGTCACAGGGTGCCAGGGTGATGCCCCACACCAGGGGATGTCACAGGGTGCCAGGGTGATGTGGCCATGCCCCATGGCAGAGGGATGCCCTGATTCAGACAAGCTCTGAACTCAGCTTTCCCACCCCCGGGGATGCCAGGGCTGGCACGTGCCCCGGGGCCCCTGGTGACAGCTGCAGGGTGTGTGGCACACCCTGTGCCAGTCAGGAGGCAGTGAGGTGGCAGCAGGAGCCAGCCACCCACACAGGGCTCACCGTGGGGCACCCAACCTCACCCCCCAGCAGCACCCTGGGACCCCAGCTGGGGCCAAACTCTGCTGGTGCCAGCAGGAGGGCTGAGGGCAGGGGTGAGGACCCCCCCGGGGCTTTGCTGGGGGCTCAGCCCCCCCACAGCATCACCAAGCTTGGAAGAGACCTCAGAGAGCCCAACCTGGCACCACAGACCCACGGCTGAACCATGGCACCAAGTGCCACATCCAATCCCCTCTGGAGCCCCTCCAGGGATGGGGGCTCCCTGCTCCCCTGGGGTGCCCAGATCCGGAGAAAGCCAACCCCAGCCCCAGCCCCAGCCCTGGCCCAGCCCCAGCCCTGGCCCCTTCCAGTCCTTGTCCCTGTCCCCAGCCCTGGCCCCATTCTTGTCCCTATCCCATCCCTGTCCCATCATTGTCCTCATGCCCATCCCTGTCCCCTTCCTATCCTTGTCCCCTGTCTCCATCCCTATCCCATCCCTGTCCCCTTCCAATCCCTGTCCTTATTCCATCCCCTGTCCCCATCCCAATCCTTGTCCCTGTCCCCAGCCCTGTTCCCTTCCAATCCTTGTCCCTCTCCCATCCCTGTCCCATCCCTGTCCCATCCCTGTCCCTGTCCCATCCCTGTCCCCATCCCAATCCTCGTTCCCATCCCCATCCCTGCAGTACCAGAGCCCTGTGCTTCCTCTTCCTCACCTGTGCCCTACCTGGCAGTGCTGTGGGTCAGCTGAGGCTGCCTGGCCCCTCCCTGGGCTGGGCACAGCTACAAAAGCCAGGGGCTGGGCAGAGGGTGGCACAGAGCGCCAGGAGCTGCTGGCAGGTGAGTGCAGGGCTGGGGGGTTGGGACCTGGGAGTCTTTGGGGTGCTGCTGGGTGCCACGGGACTCAGAGCTGGCTCTGGAGCTGTCCCCTGCCCCCTGACCTGAGGATGTGCCTGGGGGCAGGGCCGGGTGGCACAGCCTGGCTGTGGGCACAGCGCTGAGGGCCACAGAGGGGCAGAGGATTGATGTGGGGCACAGGGACTGTGAGGAGCAGCTGGAAGAACTGTGCCCCAGGGGCATCCTGCTCCCAGGCCTGGGTGACGCTGCCAGGGCCCCACTGGGCAGGGGAGCAGGGGAGAGGGACTCACCCCCAGCCAAGGGATGCCCAGGTGCCCAGCACACAGCCACCCCTGTGCCAGCTGCTGGGGACTGGGGAGGTGTGGTGGCCCTGGTGACATGCCCCTGAGTCACAGTGGGTGACAGAGCCAGGCACGAGATCTGGGAGGGATCCCCAGGCAGAGGCACCCTGGCCCTGTGCCACCCTGGCCCGGTGCCACCCTGTTCCTCTCTGCAGGCACAGCCCTGGCAGCCATGGCAATGCTGTACCCTTCCCTGGAGGACATGAAGGGTCACCAGATCCTGCAGGTCAGTGCCAGCTTGGCAGCGTCCTGGGGGGCTGGGGGTGAAAGCAGAGCCCCATGGGTGCCCAGAGCTGGGGGGCACAGCCCTGAGCAAACCTCTCCCCTGGCAGGCTCAGGCAGCAGCTGGCATCAGGACCCCTCCCACCACTGTGGCCAGCGAGAAGCCAAAGCTCAGCTCTGGCACCAGCAGCACAGGTTGGCATCAAGGGGGGGGCTGGCAGTGGGGGAGTGCTGGGGGCTTGGGTTGGGATGGAAGAGAGCCTGAAGGTCCTGGAGCCCAACCCTGGCCCCAGCCCTGCCAGGGCACCCCCAGCCCACAGCCCCAGCACCACAGCTGCACAGCTCTGAACCCCCCCAGGGATGGGCACTGCCCTGGGCAGCCTGGGCCAGGCCTTGGCACCCCCCAAGGGGCAGAAACTGTTCCTCGAGTCCAACCCAAACCTCCCCCGGGCAGCCTGAGGCCATTCCAACCCGAACCTCCCCCGGGGCAGCCTGAGGCCATTCCAACCCGAACCTCCCCCGGGGCAGCCTGAGGCCATTCCAACCCAAACCTCCCCCGGGGCAGCCTGAGGCCATTCCAACCCGAACCTCCCCCGGGGCAGCCTGAGGCCATTCCAACCCGAACCTCCCCCGGGGCAGCCTGAGGCCATTCCCTCTCCTTCCTAGGGGGCAGAGCCCAGCCCCAGCCGGCTCCAGCCTCTCCCCTCGGGCTCCCCCCAGCCGGCTGTGTGCCCAGGGGCTGGGGGCTGGGGGCGGGGGGCTGGGGGCTGGGGCTTTGTCTCCCCTGGCCCAAGGTCCCGGGGGGGTTCCAGGGCGGGGAGGCTGTGGCAGGGTGCTGGGCACCCCCCAAGCTGAAGCCACCCTTGCTGTGTCCCCAGCACCCCCTGTGCTGTACCCCAACCTGGCAGAGCTGGAGAGCTACATGGGGCTGGCTCTGTCCAGTGAGGAGATCCAGAAGAACCTGGAGGAGTCCAAGGTGGGTGCTGGGCTGAGGCTGTGCCCCCTGTGCCAGGACCCCCCCCATGCCACACCGATGGGGGGGGGAGCGCTGTCCCTCCGGGGCCTCATCCTGCCTGGCGAAGCAAGCCAGCGCCCCCCGAGGGCTGATGTGCGCCCCCCCTTGTGCCCCACCCCCACCCCTGCTGACCCCTGGCTCCATCCCAGGCGCTGAGCCCCCTTGGGCACCCCCCGGGGCGGGTGGTTGCCCCCCTGAGCGGGCACAACGCGGGGCTGCGGCGGGCAGAGATCAAAGCTGGGCTGAGGGAGATTCACCTCTGCAAGGACGAGAGGGGCAAGACCGGGCTGCAGCTCAAGAACGTCGACCAGGTGAGGGCTGGGCTGGCACAGCCTGGCACAGCCTGGCACGGCACGGCTTGGCACGGCTTGGCACGGCTTGGCACGGCTCGCTGGGTGCATCGTGGCATGGCACAGCCTGGGTTTGGGGTCCCACAGCTTGGCATGGTGCAGCAGGGCATGGCACAGCGTGGGGCAGCACAGCTTGGCATGGTGCAGCAGGGCAGGGCATGGCACAGTGTGGGGCAGCACAGCTTGGCATGGTGCAGCAGGGCAGGGCACAGTGTGGGGCAGCACAGCTTGGCATGGTGCAGCAGGGCAGGGCACAGTGTGGGGCAGCACAGCTTGGCATGGCACAGTGTGGGGCAGCACAGCTTGGCATGGTGCAGCAGGGCAGGGCAGAGTGTGGGGCAGCACAGCTTGGCATGGTGCAGCAGGGCAGGGCATGGCATGGCACAGGGCAGTGTGGTGCCCCATGACAAGGTATGGCACAGCACAGTCCACCACAGCATGGCAGTGGGGGCAGCAGGGTGGGTGCCATGGCACATTGGCAGGCACAGGTCGCTAGGGCGTGGCACGGCACGCCCCCCCCGCCCGTGCCAAGCCCGTGCCAAGCCCGTGCCACGTCCCCAGGGCATCTTCGTGCAGCTGGTGAAGGCCAACTCCCCCGCGGCGCTGGTCGGGCTGCGCTTTGGCGACCAGGTGCTGCAGATCGACGGCAGGGACTGCGCAGGCTGGAGCAGTGCCAAGGCACAGCGGGCACTGAAGAAGGCAAACCCCGAGAAGATCGTCATGGTGGTGCGGGACCGGTGAGTGGGCACGGCCGGGCGCGGCAGGGCACGGCAGGGCACGGCCGGGCACAGCAGGGCACAGCCAGGCACGGCAGGGCACAGCCAGGCACGGCAGGGCACGGCAGGGCACAGCAGGGCACAGCAGGGCACAGCAGGGCACGGCAGGGCACAGCCAGGCACGGCAGGGCACAGCAGGGCACAGCCAGGCACAGCAGGGCACAGCAGGGCACAGCCAGGCACGGCCGGGCACGGCAGGGCACAGCAGGGCACAGCCAGGCACGGCAGGGCACAGCAGGGCACGGCAGGGCACAGCAGGGCACGGCCGGGCGCGGGCGGGGGGGGTGCCGGTGGCAGTGCCAGCCCTGAGGCTGCGGTCCCTGCAGCCCATTCCAGCGCACGGTGACGGTGCACAAGGACAGCAGCGGGCACCTTGGCATGGTGGTGAAGAAGGGCAGGATCGTCTCGCTGGCCAGGGACAGCTCTGCCGCCCGCAACGGGCTGCTCACTCACCACTACCTCTGCGAGCTCAACGGGCAGAACGTCGTTGGCATGAAGGTAGGGGCCGGGCACACCGGGTGCTGCTCAGCGTGCCCAGGACCCGGCCCAGGGCGGCTGTGAGGACGGCGGGCACGGCCTGGCACCCCCACGCCACCCTCTCGCTCTCTCCCGCAGGATAAGCAGCTGGCAGAGGTGCTGGCAGGGGCTGGCAACGTGGTGACCCTGACGGTGATCCCGGCGGTGATCTTCGAGCACATGGTCAAACGGTGAGCCCCCGGGCACGGTGCCCACCCCCCCACACCCCGGCCCCCAGGGGGCCCCCAGGTGGGACCCCCTTGGGCTCCCTTCACTGAATGCCCACCTCTGTGCCCAGGCTCTCTCCAGGGCTGATGAAGTCGTCCATGGACCACTCCATCCCTGACCTCTGACGTGGTGGCTGCCAGCCTGGGGGGGCACATGCCAGCGTGGGCAGCCCCTGGAAGCTCGGAGGCACTGCTGGAGGTCCTCCTGCAGCATCCCCAGAGTCTGGCACAACCTCCTTGTGCCTACAGTGTCGGGGGGGGGCTGAGGGGGCCCCCAGCGTGTGGTGCCCCCTCCCTGGCTCTCTCCTCCCTCTTACCAGCAGGGCTCACAGAAAGGGTCGGAAGGGACCTCAGAGATCCTCCAGTGCCAACCTCCTGCCAGGGGCAGGGACACCTCCTCCTAGACCTCACCCAGCCTGGCCTTGAACACCTCCAGGCAGGGGGCAGCCACAGCCTCCCTGGGCAGCCTGTGCCAGGCTCTCCCCTCCCTCACTGCCAGGAATCTCTTCCCCATCCCCAGCCTGGCTCTGCCCTCCTCAGGCTCTGTCCCTCACCCACCACGGACTGGTTTGGGTGGGAAGGGACCTTAGAGACCACCGAGCTCCAACCCCCTGCCAGGGGCAGGGACACCTTCTAGACAGCAAAACCAACTGGCTGAGGGCCTTGGGCTGGGGATGACCCTTGGGCTGGGGTCTCAGGCCTCTTCTCCCCCCCCCTGTGCCCCCCAGCTGAGGGCAGAGCCCAGAGGCTGGCTCCAGCCACAGCAGACACAGACCCAGCGACGTTTATTAGACATCCACCACAGACAGCGAGTACAGGAGGGGAGCAGGGGGTGGGGGAGAAAGGAGCTGGGGGCAGCAGGGCGGGGGGGGGGAACAAAAACTGGGGAGGGGGCGGGGGGGGGAGGGAGGCTACAGCTGGTTCAGTTCTGTATGTAAAAAATATATTCTCTGGCTTTGTCTCTCCTGTCTGCTCACGGTCAGGCCTCGGCCAAGCTCGGGGGGGCTCACAGACGTCTACACAGCTCCACAAACACATTGCACAAGGGCCAGGGGGCGTGGGGGGCGTAGCCCAGCTCCCCCTGCCTCACCCCCTCACCCCTCCCCATCCCCCCCCAAGTAAAACATCACCCCAGCCCCCCAGGGTGGTGCTACCCACCCCCACCCAGCACCCATGGGTGGTGGGAGAGGGGTTGGGGAAGTTGGGGGAGGGGGGGGGAAAGGGGGGGTACAAAACACTGTTGAAGTTCAAGTCACAAAGAAGCCACAGACATTCGTGGGGGGTGGGAGTTGTGCCCCTCCCCAGCCCCCCCTGAGCAATCCTTTTGCTGTCTTTGATGTTCAAGAAGGGGAGGGGGGAGGGGGAAGGGGAGGGGGAGTGGCAAAAGGCATTTTTGCTGTTCTGGAGGCCACCAGTAAAAGTGGGGAGTGGGCTGGGGGGGGGCAGGTGAAGCTCTTCAGCTCTGCCTGCACCCCCTGGCACTGGCAGCCCTGAGCTCCAGCACGGTGTGGTGCCACCCATCACCACCAGCAGAGCCACCCCCCACCTACCCCCACCCCATGGTGGCCAGAACCGGGGCTGGGGGCTCCTCCTCCATCACCCTGGGCCCCCTCCCACCAAGCAGGCCCCAGTCTGTACCCCAAACTAAAAGTGAACATAGTGCAAAGCAGAGGGAGGGGGCAGCCAGGCTCCTCCGGGGGCAGCCAGCTCCCTGCCAGCTCCCGGCCCAAGGGTGGCTTGAAGGGAGGCCAGGCAGGGCCCAGCCATGGCACCACCTCCATGGAGGCAGGAGGATGGACACCAACGTGGGTCAACAGATGCCCCTTGGTCATCCACACCCTCCCAAACCAGTCCAGAGCTGGTGCCAGTGTCCAGGTGGGTTCCCCCCACCCTGCCACCCACGGCCAGGCTTGGCCATCCTGGTGCCACCCGCAGCTGGAGCAAGAAACACAGCCCGGGGCAGGGGCTCCCCTGTGGCTCTTCCTGCTGCCAGGCAGGGCCAGGACAACCAAAAAGGTGAGTGCAGGGGAGAGCCCACCCGGGGGGGGCAGCCCCACAGCCCCCCTGCAGCCAGAGTGTCCATCGGGCAGGGGGCTGGTGCCCGTCAGTGCCACCTCCCACACTGCCTCCTGGCACCTCTCCTCCAGCAGGAGGGAGCCGGGGAGGGGGCACACGGCACACCCCACAGCACCCCTGCAGTCCCCTTCCCACCCAGCAGAGCCGGGGCCGCCTCGGGGCTTTACAATCAGCCGGTCGGGTCCGCGGCGGGGGGCGCCCAGGGCGGGTGCTGGGGAAGGGGGTGGGGGTCAGGGCTGGGCGCTGCCCCCCGGGCTGGCCACGGGGCGGCAGCCCATCCTGCGGATGGAGTGCAGGGCGACGGTGCAGCAGCCCCGCAGCAGGGAGCTGATGTTGTAGATGGGCTGCCCCTGCCGGCGCTGCGAGCGGCACAGCCAGGCCACCGTGGGCACGGCGGGCACCACCACCGCCAGCAGATCCACGATGAAGTGGCGGCTCCAGTAGCTCTTGGAAGGGTTGGGGTCGCAGCCCGCGCCGGCCTCTGCCGCCTCCTCCTCCGCCACGCAGGCGATGGCCACCGAGGGGCCGGCGCTGGGCGGCTGCCGCACCGCGGGGTTGCGGCTGGCATCGCCCTCGGCGCTCGCCGGCGCCGCCTCGCCGGGCAGCAGGTCCGTGGTGCCCGCGGGGTTGGAGAGCTCGGGGCCGGGCATCACGTCTTCCATCTCAGACACCCAAGCCGAGGTGGGGCTGCCCAGGCTGCAAGCCTGGGACTTCATCACCTTCTCCAGGATGGTGTCCAGGTCGGGCTGGCAGGGCAGGAAGTCCGTCTGGCTGGCACGCTCCTGCATGCAGCTGGCCTGCACCCCTGCCTCCGCGCTGCCCCGCAGCCCCAGCAGCTTCTCGTAGGCGCTGGAGCTGGAGGGGAGGCGGGGGACGGGCTCGCCCCCCACCTCCAGCGGGTCCGTGTGGCCCGGAGCCTCCTCCGCCCCCACGAAGCCGCTGTCGGCCCCCTCGTCCAGCGAGATGGTCTGCGAGCCGCCCACGTTGCGGTCCCCGGCGCCTTGGTCGCTCAGCTTGGTGTAGGTGGAGCTGCGGGTGAGGGACCGCGCCGGGGACCCCCCTGCGGACTCGCCGGCGCCCTCCTCCTTCAGCGCCCCGTTCTGCGCCACCTCCATGCTGTGCAGCAGCGTCTCCAGCTTCTTGTTCTGGATGTTGATGTCCACGAAGTACTTCTGCAGCCCTTTGTCCTTCTCCAGCAGGTTGTTCTTCACCGTGTCGATGACCTGCTTCAGCTGCTTGATCTCCTTGCGGGCTTCCTTCAGCGCCAGCTGTGCCTCCACGCGGTGGCACTCCTCCTCGATCCAGTCCTCCTGCATCCGGGACAGCTGCGTCTTCAGGTCCTCGATCTCGGCATCCCTGCGAGGCACGGGGAGGGCAACCTCATTCCTGGCCCTGAGCCGGAGCTGGAGCACCACTGACACCCACAGGTGGGACCCAGGGAGGGACCCAGCAGTTTGGGGACCCTCAGGAGTGATGCCCAAGGACCTTTGGGGGTGGTGGTTTGGGGACCCTCAACTGTGATGCCCAAGGTCCTCCAGGAGAGGTGCTTGGGAGCCTTCAGGAGTGTTGCCCAGGGACCCCTGGCAGTGATGCCCAGCCCTTTTCCAGAGGGAATATAGGAAGCAATTCATGGCAGGGAGGCTGGGGAGAGCCTGGCACAGGCTGCCCAGGGAGGCTGTGGCTGCCTCCTTCCTGCAGCTGCTCAAGGCCAGGCTGGGTGAGGCCTTGAGCACCCTGAGCTGGTGGGAAGTGCCCATGGCAGAGGGCTGGTGCTAGATGATCTTTAAGGTGCCTTCCAGCCCAAGCCCCTCTGTGCTCCCTGGCAGCAGGGCCCAGGGCTCCCCAGGGCTGCGTGGGGCCGGGCAGAGCCGTGCCGGGCGCGTGGCAGCTGGCACGCTGGCCAGGACGTGCCTAAGCCCGGGAGGAGCAGATGGGGATTAGCCACCCTCTGACGCTGGAATTCAGAGGAAGAGTGGCAGAGACTTAACTGGGGACACAGGGGACAGCACAGCCACCACAGGTGGGACACAGGGACTCTGTGGCCCCCAGACTGGCATCTCCCTTGTGGCAGCGCCAGACGCCCACAGCGCTGCAAAGCTCTGAACGCTGTGCCTGGGCACGAGCCCCAGGGCAGGATGCAGCGCTGGGAACAGAAAGCACCCAGGAGGACCAGCCCCAGGCAGGAGGTGTCACTGTGGGTGGTGACAGCTGGTGCCAGGACCCCTCCTGACGTCTCCCATGCCAGGGGGTGCCTGTGCCCACTGCCCCTGTGCCCCTCACCTGTCCTGCAGCCTCTCCTGCGTGTCCTTCAGGCGAGCCTTCAGGTGCCGGATGCAGACCTCCTTCTGCTGCAGGGGGGTCAGGTACTGCTCTGGCGTCGGTGGCTTTATCCCATGGTTGTCACTGCAGAGGTTGTACTTGGAGGAGCGCCTGTGGGGACACAGATGTCACCCACCTGTGGCTGCCAGTGCTGGTGCCAGCCCAGGCTTGGCAGAGGGAGCACCAGGGAGATGCCTGCTCTTGGGGTGCAGCCCTGCAGCACCTCCCTGCAGGGGATAGGGTGTCACAGGGCACTGTGCCATCTGCAGGGGGTGGGCATAACTCCTGACCCTGTTGGCACTGCCCACAGCCACCAAGCCCTCTGCAGAGCTGCAGGTTTTGCCAGGGCACCAGGTGCATGAGCAGAGGCAGAAGCAGGTGGGCACCCAGGTCTCATCCAGATGTGGCTTGGAGACCCCAGGGTGGGATCAGCCCCATCAGGGCAGGGGGCAGAAGCTGGGTGATGGGAGGGCTTGGGATGAAACAAGTTGGAGCTGGTGGCTGAACTGCCCCAGGAGGCAGCTGTGGCATCCAACATCTGCCCTGGCTGAGCCAGTGCCACATCCTGACCCTCCTTGTGCCACCACTGGGGTGAACGAGGTGACATCTCTGGCCCAAAGCCCAGGGCAGCGTGGAGAGCAGGGGCTGGCCAGTGCCAGGGCTGCATGCCCCAGCTGGGAGGGCACAGACAGAGCTTTGTACTGCACAAGGTGCTCCTGCCCTGCAGCAGCATGGAGCAACCCCCTGGGCATGGCACCAGGGTAGACCCAAACTCCTGGGCATTGCAGCAGGATGGACCCAAAGCCCTGGGCATGGCACGAGGTTGGATCTAACTCCATCGGCATGGCACCAGGGTGGGCCAAACCCCCTGGGCATGGCAGCAGGATGGGTCCAAGCCCCTAGGCATGGTACCACAGTGGATGAAACTCCCTATGCATGGCAGCAGGGTGGACCCAACGCCCTGGATGTGGAAGCAGGGTGGAGGGAGCTCTCTGTGCATGGCAGCAGGGCAGCCCAAGCCCCCGGTGCGTGGTGTCAGGCAGCCCAGAGCCTTCAGCCAGGGACAGAGGACCAGGTCAGGAGCAGCCAGGCAGGGCTGTGGCCTCACAGCACCCCTTGGTGGGTGCTGTCCGTGCCCTGAGCACACCAGGAGCATCCTACCAAGAAGCCAGGCTGCTGCCAGCCCTCTCCAGGCCTTTGCCAAGCAGCAGGAGGGGATGGAGACTCAGCTTTGTCCGCTCTGGAAGGCCCCAGGGGCGGCAGGAGGGATGCGTGCAGCGCGCAAGCCACAGCCACAGCAGGACAGAGGGGAGGGCACGGCGGGGGGAAGACACAACAAGGTGTGGAAGAAGAGAAATGGGAGGTCTACAAGACAAACCAGCAGCTCCACCAGCTCTGGCTCCCCCGGCCACCAAGGCCACAGCCTCGCTCCACCGTGCTGCCTGCGCTCCTGTGCCCACCAGGGCACCCTGCGGGCGAAGGGTTACCTTGGGGTGGGGCTGCTGTCGCTGCCCTTGTAGGAGCCAGAATTGCTGCTGCTGCTCAGCGAGGAGGTGCCGTAGGTGTCCCTCCCGGGGGGCGAGGGGCGCCTGGAGGCAGGGAGAAGAGGCTGTGTCTCAGGCCGAGTGGCTGAGGGCGCTGAAGACTTAAAGAAGGAGGCAAAGCCACTCCGTCCATAAAGCCCGCGACTGCCAACCACCACACCGAGAACACACAAGACAAAAGGGACAAAACAAACAGCAGGGATCAAAGGCACGGACACGGTGACGGGCACAAAGGCAGGGCTCGGCTCGGGGCGGGGGGGGGCTGCCCCGGTCCGCTCCCCTCCTCCCCTGCTGGGGCATTCCCTGGCTGCTGGCACAGCAGCCCTGCAGCCTGAGGGCCGGGAGAGCCCCGGGAGCGTGGCCGCAGCCAAGCTGAAGCCACCCTGCTGCCTGCTCCGCACCTGGAGGGGGCAGCTGGACCTTTTCTCTCTGCCAGTGCCTAACCAACGGCAGCCCAGGCCGTGGAGCCCTTCGGAGGGCACTGAATGGCTTCTTCCCCTCTCTTTTCTCCCCTCTTTCATCACTGCAGCTCCAGCAGAGGCTTTGCCAGGGCTACCAAACCTCCCAGCGTCGCCACCACAAGCCCAGCGCCCTGGCGCCGCTGCGGGGACCCTCCCCCCACGCCTGCCTTTGCCCGGACGGACAGAAGGGTGGGTCCCAGCCGTGGCAGGGACAGACAGAGGGACAAGGAGGGGTGCAGCACTCAGGGGCTGCATGCACGGTGGGCAGCGCTGTGCGGTGAGCAGCCACATGCGAGCCCCCGAAAGCCGTGGGGGGTGCGTGGGGGCTTCGTGCTGCCAGGTGGCAGTTGGAGGTGTAGGTGGGGATCGGTCCCTCCCTGCTGCCAGCTGGGAGATGTGCCAGGCGGGCACTGGTGCCCGGGGAGGGGCAGAGGTTGAAGCATATTCACCTTCGCGATCCCGTGGACGAGCGTCTGCTCCCCGGCAGGGACATGGCCGCGGCGCCGCGGGTCCGGGGCGCTGCGGGTTAAACGCAACAGAGACAGGAGGTGAAGGCAGGGAAGGGCCCCGCGGGCACCGGGACCGCGCACAGGGGGCAGCTCCTGCGCCGCAGCATCCCTGCGGGCCCCCGGGGCCGCCCGCGCCGGGGCAGATGTGGCCTGGAGCCCTGCACATCTGGGCTGCCCGCTCCACGTGGCCCGGGGGTGCTGGTGCCCCAGGGCCTGCTCTGAGCTCGCTGCGTCCTCAGTCCCAAAGCACGGCAGAGAGCAGGAGGAAAGCAACCGGAGGTGTGCAGCTGCGGAGAGCCCTCAGCCCCGGCTGGCACAGTGCCCACCCCGCAGGTCGTTAGCGCCCCCCAGGGCACAGTGCCCAGGGGGTGGGGGTGCTGCTGCTCCCCTCTGGGGTGGATTTGCCCAGGGAGGACCCTGGCAGGGGGAAGCAGCTGAAGCAGCGCTCCTGAGTCAGCAGCACTGCAGACTGTGCCAATGCAGCAGAGTGAATCAGCAGCCCCAGCGCTGCCCAGCGCGGCCCCGGTGCCAGCGGCTGCTGCCAGTGCCATGTGAGGCTGCAGCACAGCCCAGGCTCGGCCTGCAGGGCCCCCCAGCGCTGCTGGCCACGGGGGGTCACCCCCCAGCCCTCACCTTGCCTGCTGTAGCTCCCCCCCAACCCTGAGCACCTCCCAGGCTGCAGGAGTTTGGAGGCCATGGCAGGGTTAGCTCTTTGTCCTCTCACAGCCCCACGCCCTGGCCTGAGGATGATGCCCTGGCCAGTGGTAGCCCCTGGCATCACCTCCTGCTCTTCCCCATCACAGCAGCTCCCCACATCTCAAACTGTGGTTCTGGGGTCCCTGAGAAGAGAATCACAGCATGGTTTGGGTTGGAAGAGGCCTTGAAGGTCATCAAGCCCAGCCCTTAGCCCAGCCCTGCCAGGGCACCACCAAACCATGGCCCTCAGCACCACAGCTCCAGGGCTTTGAAACCCCTCCAGGGATGGGGTCCCTCTGCCAGCACTGCAGATGGCACAAGTGCCCAGCACAAAGGTTGGTACCACAGGTGGGGGCTCCTGCCAGCACCACAGAGCCTGCCCCAGCACCCACAGGCAGGAAGACCTCACTGGGGAAGCCTGGATTTGGCCCCATGCCTGGCAAGCTCAGTTCCTCCTCCTCCCACTCTGCAGACACGTCTGGTGCCCATGCCAGGGCTTGATGCCTCTCCCAGCAGGATTAGGGGGTGAGAAACTCAGAGCAGCTGCAGGCAGCCTGCCCGAGGTCTGCCAGTGGGCACTGCAATGCCACAGAGGGGGCAGCACCACCCTGCCCCCTGCCTGGGTGCCCACCTCACAAGCACGATGGGCTGAGCATCTCCTCCAGCCAGCACCACCTTGCCAGGCTTGAGTTTCCACCCTGGCACCGAGTTGGCACTGTCCTTCCTCCCACATGGGCCACTTCAGCCTCCCCAGAAGCCTCCCCCTGCCCATGGGGCTGCAAAGGGCAGGCAGAGGCTGGGCAGAGCTGGCAGCAGAGCTCCAAGCATGGCACAATCCCACCCCTGCCTCCCAGGGCAGAGGGAACCACTCAGCACCTGGAGATTCACAGAGGGGCTGCCCCTGCCCTCCCATGGGATCCCTGCCAGCCTGGCACTGCCACTCTGTGGGGCTCTGCCTTTGGCTGCTGCAGCTGCTCATTGATTAGGCAGCAGGGAAAACACAGGGAGAGGGAATGGAAAATGCCAAAGGATGAATAACCACATCCCTGAGCCCGCTGCAGGCTCTCCAGCCAGGGGGTGACGGCAGCTGCGTGGTCCAGGGACAGAGGAGGCACCAGGAGAGGGTCACTGGAACCTGAGAACCATCTCTGGGCTGGGGCCTGGGGCAGGGAGCAGAGCAGGAAAGAGAAGAGCCCAGGGTAGGGTGAGCAGGGTCACTGCTCCCTGTCAGAACAGAACCTCAGCAGGGTTTGGGCTGGAAGAGACCTTGAAGGTCATGGAGTGCAGCCCTGAGCCCAGCACTGCCACCAAGCCAGGGCCCTCAGCACCACAGCTCCAGGGCTTGGACACCCCTGCAGGGATGAGGACTCCACCACTGCCCTGGGCAGCCTGGGCCAGGCCTGGGCAGCCCCCAAGGGCAAGAAATTGTTCCTCATGGCCAACCTGAGCCTCCCCTGGGGCAATGTGAGGCCATTTCCTGCTACTGGGGAGAAGAGCCCAAGCCTCACCTGGCTCCAGCTTCCTTCCAGGGGGCTGCACAGAGCCAGAAGGTCTCCTCCCAGCCTCCTCTCCTCCAGGCTGAACACCCTCAGCTCCCTCAGCTGGTTGGCACTCAAGCTGTGCTCCAGACCCTTCCCCAGCTCCAGCACCATCAGGGCCAGCAGAGCTGCCCATGGGCAGCCCCGTGCAGGGCAGGCAGCTCCTGCTCAGCACAGGGACAACAGAAGGCATCAGAAGAAACTCCTGGGGCTGGAGGCCAACCTGCCCCTGCCCCAGGGTCTGCAAGCCCCAAGCCCAAGGGTGGAGAAGATGAAGCCAGATCTCATCTGCCAGCTGAGATCTGGTGTGGAAAGGATTTCCTCCACCTTGTTTTGATCTCTGCAGAGCAAGGAGCACAGGGAGCATCCTGCAGCACTCAGGATAAGCTCAGGAGAATCCTTTGCCTGTGGATTGGTCCTTACAAGGCTGACAGAAGCAGCCTGTGCCCCAGGAGAGGACACATGGCCACGGCACAGGCTCTGGACAGACCCTGAGCAGCTCTCACCCAGCATCAGGAGCCAGTGCTGAGCACAGTGACACAAGCCAGGTGGTGCTCCTTGCAGCCCCATGCTGCTGGGACACATGGGCCTGGCTCTGAGACCCAGCCTGGGCTTGCAGTGACACCGAGGCTCTCACACAGAGGCTCCAGGACAGGGTCAGGGTGGTCTGAGGGCTGTTAGGTTGTCCCTGCACCGAGGAGCCCAGGAGGACCTGCTCAGTGCAGCAGCTCTGCAGCCACTCTGTCTCCCTGGGGTGCTGCTACAGCCAGGCTCTGGTGGTCCAGCTCTGCAGCTCACACCACAAAGCACCTCAAAAATGTTCCAGCTCTTGCAAAGCACCCCCAAAGGCAGCTGAGGGGCAGGCAGGATGAGCCCTGCCCCTGGGCAAGGGCTGATGCTCTCTGCTGGAGCCTCCAGCAGCCAAGCTCCCTGTGCACAGCTCCAGCCCTTGGTGGAGCACAAAGGAAGCTCTTCAGGAGGCAGCAGCACAGAGCAGGGCTTGTGCTGGGCTCCAGAGCCAGCCTGGGGGGCTCAGCCTAAATAAAAACCCTTGGCAAGGAAACAGCTGGAGGCAGAGCAGGAAAAGCTGGTACCCTGGGCAGGAAAAGCTGGCACCCCGGGCAGGAAAAGCTGGCACCCTGGGCAGGGGCACAGCCAGGCACAGGAGCCTCTCATCCCCAGGAGGAGCAGCCCCCCTCCCTCCCCCCCAGCCCCATTTCCCCCTGCCCTCACCAGCTCCAAGCACTTTCTGTGCTGTCATCAGCCCCAGGCACAGCACCAGCCCCAGGCACAGCACCAGCCCCAGGCACAGCACCAGCCCCAGGCAGGGCTCAGGTGTCCACTGCTCCAGTAACAGCATCCAGCACTGGCACCCCCAGCCATGGCACCCCCAGCCATGGCACCCCCCCAGCCATGGCACACCCCCAGCCATGGCACAGGCTGCTCAGCCTCAGTATGTTCCTGGGGGCCAGGAGTGCTGCCACCACCCAGAGTGGGTGGCACCAGGGTCCTGTGGGTGACACCAGGGGGCTGTGGGTGGCACCAGGGGGCTGTGGGTGCCCCCAACAGCTGCAGCCCCTGGTGTGTCTCCATCACTGTCTCTGGCAGTGCCAGAGGGCAGCTGGGGCAGCACCACCCCACTGATCAGAGCAAGCTGGTGGTGCACAGGCAGGCAGGGGGCAGAGCAGGGGCAGGCTGCCAGCAGAGCACCCTGAGGCTCAGCCTGCTGCCCCAGAGGAAGACTTGCCCAAGAACTGCAGCTCAGACACCCCTTGGGGCTTGCTGCCCTGCAGAGATGTCTCTGGCTGCTCCTCCAGGCCATGCCAGCAAAGGAGAGCTGGTGCTGGGCAGGCATCACCCCCCTTAGAGCCACAGGACCCCGGAGGGAGCCTCACCAGCAGCTGCCTTTCCCTGGGGGCTGCAGCAGCACAGCCTCTCACCCCGAGGTCTCTCTTTGCTCCACCTCTGCAGGGCTCAGCAGGACCCAGCTGCTGTGCTGGCCCCAGCAGCTCATCCTGCCCCCATGGGGAGCCTGCAGGGGAGGTGCAGGAGCAGGAGCAGCAGGGCCTGCTTGGCAGCCCCAGCCCTTGGCACGCAGCCCCCCAGGCCCAGCAGCCCCCATGGCTCCCAGCTCTGCTCACTGGTTACCCTGGAGGGGACCTTAGACATCAGCCAGCTCCAGCCCCCTGCCATGGGCAGGGACACCTCCCACCAGCCCAGGCTGCTCAGGGCCTCATTGAGCACCTCCAGGGAGGGCATCCACAGCCTGCCTGGGCAGCCTGTGCCAGTCTCTCCCCACCCTCACTGCTGCTTTCGTCGAGGTTCTCTCTGCCCTGCCTGGATTCCCTCTGGCCTGGACATTAGGAGCTGGCTCTGAGCCCAAGCATCTCAGGGCAGCTCCCCTGCTCCTGCAGGAACCTTGGGAGAGGAACCATGCCTGGCACATGCCAGCAGGCACCTTCCCTGCCCGTGTCTCCAGGCTCCCAGTGCTGATGAGATTAAAAGCAGAGAGCAGCAGGGGGAGGGAAATCACAGCTTGAGTTTTGTCAGGGAGTGAAAAGGGCTCCTTGGGAGCCTCCTCCCTGCCTTTCCACCACAGGCTCCTGCTTTGCCTCCCTTCCTTTAGCTGCACACTCCCAAGGTGCCAAGTGCTGGAGGTGGCAAACACCCAGCAGCCTGGCTGGGGAGAGGGCACCGTGCCCTCGGGGCAGCAGCAGTGCCAGCAGCAGTTTGTGCTTGAAAAGAGCCTGGGATGGGTTTTTTTTTGGGGGGAGGAGGAGGTGGGGAGCCAGGAGCTGCTTCATTCTTCTTCAGGAGTTTCCAAGGGAGCAGCAAGAAGCCTCCAGGGGCTGGGAAACTCTGTGCCCTGCTCCAGCAGAGCCAGGCTGAGCTTCACCTGGGTCCCAGGCAGCAGGAGCTGCTCCAGTCCACAGCAGAGCAGAGTGCTGGGGGCCAGAGCAGGGCCAGAGCAGGCAGGGTGTTTATGCAACACCCCCAGCAGCAAACACAAACAAAGAGAGCCCCAAACCACCCAGCCAGCCCCAAGCCAAGCCCCAAACCGCTGCTGCCAAGGGCTGTGTCGGGTCAGGGAGCTCAGGAGCATCTCTGCCTGTGGCTCTCTCGTTTGTTCTAAACTGCTGAGCTGACCCCCAGGAGATTAGAGGCAAACAGAGAGTGCTCCAAAAGCCTGGCTGGTGCAGCTCATCACTTTTCCAGCTGATCTGGCTGCAGCAGCAGCAGCAAACGGGGAGCTGGCAGCTCCTGGGCCCACAGCAGCTAGAAGCAAGGTGGCCTGAGAGGAGGGCAGGAGCTGGGCTCCTGCTGGGGCTCTGGAGGCACAAGGGGAAAAGGGGCAACAGCCCCGTGGCAAAAGCTGTGGCAGCAGCAGCAGGGCAGCTGGCACAGGGGGGCAGCTGGCACAGGGGGCAGCTGGCACAGGGGGAGGATGCAGGTGAGGTGGCAGCACCCTGAGTGCCCTGTGCTGCTGCTGTGCCAGGAGCTGAGCTGAAGGAAGGAAGGAAGGCAGCAGAAGGAAGAGCTCCTTCCTTTGGGATGCACAGGCAAAAACATGGAGGAGAAATGCAGCTCCCAGCTGCTCCTCCCCTCCACAGCTCCCTGTGCCAGGACCAGGTCTCCTCGCAGCACCTCGAGCTCTGGGCGCTGAGCAGAGCCAGCCCCAGCCCTCCCCAGCACCACCGTGGCCTACTTTAGCCACACACCAAACCTCCCACCTCAGCCCACCAGGGGCTGAGCAGAGGCATTACCCCCTCCAAGCCCCCACCCCCACCCCCCCAGAACCTCGGGAGGGCCAGGCCTGGAGAGCAGGAGCTGCACCTTCCTGCCCAAGGTCATGGCACCAGGCAGCCCCTCCCAGCCTTTCATAAGCACCACTGACCTTGTGGGGAGGAGGAAAAAGGAAGCCCCCCCTCACACCCCCCACCCCCTGGTGCCCCCTCAGCTCAGCAGGCAGCACCCAGGCTCTCTGGGGCCCTTTGGAGATGGAGCAGGAAAGCTGTTAAATAATCCTCCTGCAACCGCACCGCTGCGGCTCCTGCTCCCGGGGCTGGGGGCTGGGCTGGGGGCTGCAGAGACGGCCTGGGGGGCTGGGCTGGGGGGCTGGGGGCATGCAGGGAGGGGCTGGGGGTGTGATGTGGGGCTGGGGCATGCAGGGAGGGGCTGGGGGTGTGATGTGGGGCTGGGGCATGCAGAGAGGGGCTGGGACATGTGATGGAGGTCCAGGGCATGCAGGGAGATTGATGCATGCAGGGAGGGAGAGGGGCATGTGATAAGGGGGGGTCTGAGGGTCTGGGCATGTGGTGAAGGCCTCTTGTGTCTGAGAGGAGTCTGGGGTGTGCAGGGAGGCTCTGGTGCATGTGATGGAGGGCCAGGATATGCAGGGAGGCTCTGGTGCATGTGATGGAGGGCCAGAGCATGCAGGGAGGCTCTGGGGCATGCAGAGAGGCTCTGGTGCATGCAGGGAGGCTCTGGTGCATGTGGTGGAGGTCCAGGGCATGCAGGGAGGCTCTGGTGCATGCAGAGAGGCTCTGGTGCATGCAGGGAGGCTCTGGTGCATCTGCTGAAGGTGTCTAAGGCAAGAAGAAAGCGTCTGGGGCACGTGATGGAGATGTAGGGCACGCAGAGAGGGTCTGCTGCATGTGATAGAAGTGCAGAGCAGACAGCGAGGCTCTGGTGCATGCAGGCAGGGTCTGCTGCATGTGATGGGGGGGACTAAGGCAAGCAGAGAGGGTCTGTGGCATGTGGTGGGGGCCTGGTGCATGCAGGGAGGGTCTGGTGCATGCATTGCAGGTCTGGTGTGCATGATGGATACCCAATGCATGCTGTGGGGGTCCATATCCATGCAGTGCTTGTGGGGCAGGTCTGGTGTGCATGGTGTGGGTCCTGGTGCATGCAGTGGGGGTCTGGTGAGGGTGGCATGGGTCTGGTGCATGCAGTGGGGGTCTGGTGGGGGTGGCATGGGTCTGGTGCATGCAGTGGGGGTCTGGTGGGGGTGGCATGGGTCTGGTGCATGCAGTGGGGGTCTGGTGAGGGTGGCATGGGTCTGGTGCATGCAGTGGGGGTCTGGTGAGGGTGGCATGGGTCTGGTGCATGCAGTGGGGGTCTGGTGGGGGTGGCATGGGTCTGGTGCATGCAGTGCAGGTCTGATGGGTGTGATGTGTGTCTGGTGCAAGCCGTGGGGGTCTGGTGCATGCAATGCAGCTGTGCTGCAGGCCTGCTGCGTGACCCACCTCAATCAACCTCTTTCCTGTAGCTCCTCCCTGCAAGAGCCCCCCCCAGTGCAGAGCCCCATCCTGCAGGGCTCCCCCCACCCCACAACTGGCTGAGTCACGGCGGCCCCCCGGCCCCCCGCCCCCAGCCCCTCTCTTACCTGTGCAGGGTGGGGAGGGTCCCACCGATGTCCGGGGCTCCGGGGATAGGGTTGAGGGAGAGGGGAGGAGGGGGGGGAACGGCTCAGCGACCTGCAGGCGATGGGAGAGAGCAGGCGGTGAGCAGGGCTGCGCCGTGCCCGGCGCGGTGCCCCCCACCCCAGCCAGCCCCGCACCCTGCCCCGTCCCCATCACCTGCGCCGGCCTCCATGGGTGCGGCGGGGAGCGAGGGATGGAGGCAAGGATGGAGGCAGGGGGGAGGGATGGAGATGGGGAGGGAGGGAGGGAGGGATGAGCCTCGCAGCTGCGTAATTTGCCTCCCTCCTCTGCGCTCTTAAAGCGACGGCGACGCGGGTGCCTCCCCCCCCCGCCCTTGCAGGGTTTCCCCCCCCGTTTCTATGGCAACTCCTTTCTGCCGGGGTGCAGCACCCGAGGAAACTCACCCAAACAAGCCCTTAAGAGCCGCCCTGTGAGGTCACTGCCCGGCGGCGGAGCCCCGGGGGCTGGCTGATGCCCGGGGAGAGCTCTGCTCCTCTCCCGGCGTCACCTCTGAGGAGGAAGGGGTGGGGGGGAAGGAGGGGAGCCGGGGCACCACCCGGCCCTTGGAGTCCCCCCCTCAGCGTCCTAATTTCCATCTGATTAGTCCAGGTGCGAGGACAGGCTCAGGAACGACGCCGGTTCCTGCGGTTAAATAACTAACTGGAGGGGAATTGGCCTCGTCTGGAAGGGCTTCTCCCGGCGAGGTGATTCCAGCCGGCCCCGGGCTGGGCAAGCTGCAAGGATCAGCAGAGCCCAGCTGCTGCCCAGGGCTCCTGGCTGGAGAGGGTCCTGTCTGTGCCCTCCCCACTTGCTGGGTGGGAAATCGTGGTGGCAATCACCGGGACGGCACTGCTGGGGGCTCCGGCTCAGCCTGGGTGCTCATGGCGCTACTTACAGCTTGTCTTCATTAGCTGCTGAGCTTAACCTCTCTGTCTGATGAGCAATCCCAGCGTGGAGGGCTGGAAGGGACCTCTGGAGCTTATCCAGGCCAACCCCCTGCTCCAGCAGGGCACCCACAGCAGCCTGCCCAGGAGCACAGTGCCCAGGGAGGGTTGGAAGCTCTCCACACCAGGAGACTCCACAACCTCTCTGGGCAGCCTGCTCCAGGGCTCTGCTCCCTCACACCAAACAACTTTCTCCTCAGGGAACCTCTTGGCTGCCACTCTGTGCCCATTGCTCCTTGGCCTGTCCCTGGGCACCACTGAGCAGAGCCTGGCCCCAGCCTCTTGCCCCCCCACAGCTCCTTTAGCTCCTGCTGAGCATTGCTCAGCTCCCCTCTGGGGCTGCTCTGCTGCAGGCTCTCAGCCCCAGGGCTCTCAGCCTTTGCTCCTCACAGAGCTGCTCCAGGCCCTTCAGCATCTTCGTAGCCTCCACTGGACTCTCTCCAGCAGTTCTCTGTCTCTCTTGACCTGGGGAGCCCAGAGCTGAACCCAGTACTCCAACTCTGGCTTCAGCAGGACAGAGTAGAGGAGGAGGAGGAGGGGGAGAGCCTCCCTTGTCCTGCTGGCCACACTCTCCTTCATGCACCCCAGGACCCCATTTGCCTTCTTGGCCATGAGGGCTCACTGCTGGCTCATGGACAGCTTGTAGCCCACCAGCACTCCCAGATCCTTCTGCCCTGAGCCCAGCAGCAGGGCAGAGCTGCTGGAGGTCAGACCCAGGCCCCATCCCACAGCACACACAGGGACAAGCAGCTCCCTGCTCCTCGCAGGCTCCGGCGGCAGCTCCCCCGCGGTTATTTTGGGGCTCTGACAAACCTGCTCTGTAAATAGTCCCTTCCCAGGCTGATTTCCTGCAGGATTGGTACCTCATTTATTCCATTTTCAGCCTGGATTCATCCTGCCTCTCCTCTGTTCCCTCCCGCCTCCAGGCTGCCTTTGTTCCCTCGCTGCCGGCAGAGCCGAGGCAGGGCTGTGCTCCGCGGTGGGAACACGAAGCACTTGCTGCGTCTGAGCGCCTGGCAGCGGCGGCCGAGGGCAGGCAGCAGCTCTGCTGGGAGCTGCAGGCTCATGCTGGGTGGGTTTGGGGGCAAAAAAAGGTTTCCTTCCCTCTCCAGAGCTCCCTTTCCCCCAGCTCTGGGAGAAGAGGCTCACTGGAGGCATCCCAAGCTGAAGAGAACCTGGGAGAGGTTTTCCCTCCTCAGTGCAGAGATCTTGATGTGCAGAGCCAGAATCTTGCCTCATCCTGGGGTGGGACCCAGGTCCTGAACATAAAACCTCTCACTTCTGGCCCCAAAAGGAAGGAGCCACTGGTGGTTAGAGCATTCACTTGGAGAAAGGAGAACAGCATTTCCTCTGCAGCCACTGGAAACACTGTCCCCCACCAGGGTCACTTCCCCATCCCTCATCCCCTTGAAAAGCAACTCCCCAAGGACCTTGGCTGCTTCTCCCTGATTTTAGCAACCCCCTGGGAAATGAAAGCAACAGAAACCTCCCCCAGGAGCACCCAACCCAGCCCCAACCCCAAGCCTGCCCACCCCATGCAGAGTTTTCAGCCCTTTTAAAAGCTTTTTTTCCCCTCCTCTCAACCCTCCCTCCTCAGGGTTTCCTGAGCCCTCAGGATGTATAAAACAAACCCAAACCCCAAATCTGTGTTTTAGCAGGAATTTATTAACACAACAATGAACTTCTCACATCAACCTAAACTGAAACACAGAGGTGAGCAGCTCAGGGGGCAGCACCAAGGCCTGAGCTGGGGCAAGGCTCAAACTGAGCAGCTCAGGGGGCAGCACCAAGGCCTGAGCTGGGGCAAGGCTCAAACTGAGCAGCTCAGGGAGCAGCACCAAGGCCTGAGCTGGGGCAAGGCTCAAACTGAGCAGCTCAGGGAGCAGCACCAAGGCCTGAGCTGGGGCAAGGCTCAAACTGAGCAGCTCAGGGAGCAGCACCAAGGCCTGAGCCTGGGCCTTGGAGCTTGGGAGAGGTTCCAAGGAACTTTTTTGAGGGGGGAGGGAGCTGGAAAATGGAGTCAAAGGTTTCTTTTTCTCAGCTTCTCTGGCCCTGGCTTCAGTGAGCATCAAACATGGGGCCAGGGGTGACTGTGATGTCAGCAAAGGGAGAGCTCTGCCTCAGCTGGATGACTGAGCACTTCTTCAGCACCAGGAGCAGGGAGAACCTGGCTGCAGCTTCTTTGCGGCTGCTCCTCCAGCAGAGCTCCTGGAAGCTGAAGGAAGAGGCACCAGAGCTCCTCAGGTGCTGCAGGGGGGAAAGAGAGCATCAGGCAGGGCAGCTTCCTGCCAGCAAAGCTTGCACCAGGTGAGCCTTGAGGCCCCTTCCAAGCTCAGGCACTGTGCTCCTGGGCAGGCTGCTGGGGGGGCCCTGCTTTAGCAGATGACCTCCAGAGGTCACATCCAACCCCACCATGCTGCCCTCCTCCTCCAGCAGACACCAACCCCATGAAGAGAAGGCTCCCAGGAGACCTCATTGTGGCCTTCCAGGATCTGCAGGGGGCTCCAAGAAAGCTGGGGAGGGACTTTTGAGGGTGTCAGGGAAGGATAGGACTGGGAGGGATGGAGCAGAACTAGAGGTGGGGAGATTGAGATTGGCTGTGAGGAAGAAGTTGTTGCCCAGGAGGGTGGTGAGAGCCTGGCACAGGCTGCCCAGGGAGGTGGTGACAGCCTCATGCCTGGGGGTGTTTGCAGCCAGGCTGGAGGTGGCTGTGAGCTACAGCTGCTGTGGTGTGAGGTTTGGAACCCACCTCAGCTGGGTTTGGAGCCCACTGACAACATCCAGCACTGGTACCTGTAAAGTTCTCAGCAGCTGAAGAGTCCTTTTGCTCCACCTTGTTTCTTCACCATCCTTCCCATTCCTCATCAGCTCCTACAGAAGAAATAGAGCAGAAGGTGTCAAAAGTCACACAGGACAATGAGAGCCTGGCCCAGGCTGCCCAGAGAAGGGGGAGATGCCCCAAGCCCAGGGCAGGTGGCTTGGGGCTCTGAACATCCTGCTCCAGTTGCAGTTGTCAGCAGGGGGTTGGACTGGACCCTTCCCAGGACCCTTCCCACCCAAAGCAGCCTGGGACTCCATGGTGAAAGGGAGAAGGGGTCTGGCCTGACTGAAGGTTAGAGGTGGGAGAAGAGGAGGCTGAGGGAGACCTCATTGCTCTCTACAGCTCCCTGAGATGAGGCTGGAGCCAGGTGGGGCTTGGGCTCTGCTCCCTACTATCAAGTGATAGAATGAGAGGCAATGGCCTGGAACTGTGCCGGGGGAGGCTTAGGCTAGAGACCAGGAAAAGTTCCTTTGGTGCAGGAGTGGTCAGGGACTGGCCCAGGCTGCCCAGGGAGGTGGTGGAGTCTCCATCCCTGGAGGGGTTCAAGAACCCTGTGGCCATGGCACCTGGGGGCAGGGTTTGGTGGCCATGGTGGGGCTGGGGTGCTGGTGGGACTGGATGCTCTCAGAGGGCTTCTCCAAGCCAGAGAGTTCTGTGGTGCTGTGACCCTGAGTCTCTGCAGGGGGGGTGGACCAGGTGAGCTTCCCAGCCACAGCAGTCAGGAACTTGGTGATAAAGGGGAGGAGAGTCCTGGCCTAGCCAAGCTCCTGCTGGGGCTGGGAGGGCAGCACTGCTTTGGAAGCTTTCAGAGTTCTGTGCTGCAGCAAGGCAGAGCCTTGGGCACCTACACTGGGTGACTCATCTTGCTGTGCTTCAGCTGCTTGGCCCGGGGAGAGATTCATCAGCGAGGAGCTCTCAGAGCAGACCATTGCCTCCTGCTGTCAGAGCAGAACAGAGCAGAGCAGACCATCAGCAGGCAGGGCCCTCTGCACACCAGGACACCCTCAGCCCCAGAGCCCTGCTCAGAGGAGTGAGCAGCAGGAAGGTTTGCCATAGGGATTTAACAGCTGCTCAGCACTGCTGTGTCTTTGTCTCCTGAAGGGAAGGACACTGCTGGAGCACTTGGGGCACTCACTGCAAGGAGGCCATGGAGGGGTTGGAGCAGGTCCAGAGAAGGGCAACAGAACTGGGGAAGGGCCTGGAGAGCAGGGCTGGGGAGGAGCAGCTGAGGGAGCTGGGGGTGTGCAGCCTGGGGAAGAGGAGGCTGAGGGAGACCTCACTGCTCTCTGCAGCTCCCTGAGAGGAGGCTGGAGCCAGGTGGGGCTTGGGCTCTGCTCCCAAGGAACAAGGGACAGGACAAGAGGAAACAGCCTCAAACTGCCCCAGGGGAGGTTCAGGTTGGCCATGAGGAACAATTTCTGCCCCTTGAGGGCTGTCCAGGCCTGGCCCAGGCTGCCCAGGGCAGTGGTGGAGTCCCCATCCCTGGAGGGGTTTCAGAGCCATGGAGCTGTGGTGCTGAGGGCCATGGTTTGGTGGTGCCCTGGCAGTGCTGGGGTCAGGCTTAGACTCTGTGATCCTCAAGGTCCCTTCCAACCCAACCCAATCCAAGAATCTATGACTGAAAAGGAAAAGTGGCAGGAAGGGAAGGCAGTAAACCCCCTGAGGGGGCTGAAATGCTCACTCTGCTTCCTCCACAGCTGGTGTCATCTCCATTCCTGGGATGCTGTGCCATCATCACCAAACCATTCCTCATTGTCCTCTCAGGCTCTGGATGAGCTGAGCCCCCACGGGAACCTGGCTCTTCTGCACTCAGTATCTCTGTTATTAGTTACACAAGGTCAAAGAGGCAGTTACTGAGAGCCCCTGCCCCTGAGACCTCCATTGCAGCCCAAACCCCACAGCCCAGTCAGCATGGAGAGGTGATCTCCACTCTGTGAGGGTGCTGCAACACTGCAACACGTTCATAGAATGGTCTGCCTTGGAAGAGACCTCAAGGATCACCCAGTGCCAACCCCCTGCCATGAGCAGGGACACCTCTCAGCCAGGCTCAGCTGCTCCAGGCCTCATCCAGCATGGCCCTGAGCACCCCCAGGCAGGAGGCAGCCACAGCCTCCCTGGGCAGCCTGGGCCAGAGTCTCAGCTCCCTCCTGCTGAAGAACTTCTTCCTCAGCTCCAGTCCAACCCTGCTCTGCCTCAGCTCCAAACCATTCCCCCTTGGCCTGGCTCTGACCCCCTCAGGAAAAGTCTCTCTGCAGCCTTCCTGCAGGATCCCTTCAGCTCCTGGCAGCAGCTCTGAGGTCCCCCCCCAGCCTTCCCTCTGCAGGCTGCCCACCCCCAGCTCCCTCAGCCTGTGCTCCCAGCAGAGCTGCTCCAGCCCTGGGCTCATCTCTGTGGCCTCCTCTGGGCTCCCTCCAGCAGGAGGTGAATCTCATTTCTCAGCAGAGGAACCAAAGGTCAGTCAAAGACTCCTGAAACCAGAACAGCCTGAACAAGGATGAGCACTTAGCAGCCAGGAGCAGCTCACTCCTGGGGGCTTTGCCTTGCACACAACCTCCTGCCAGTGCCTCTCAGCCACTTGCTTTCCAAGAGCCAAGTTAAAGCAGTACCTGTGGTGTCCTGCTCCTTCCTGCTGTCTTCCACTCCAGGCTCCCCCTGCCTCTCCTTCCTTCTCATCTTTAAGCCAGGGCTCTTGAAGCACTTTTCAAACAGCTGAAAACAATTATTGGCCACTGGGCTCCTGGGCTCCATCCAGGTGGGGGTGGGCAGCTGCTCAAGGGAGGCTCTTCTCCCCCTCTACTCTGCCCTGGGGGAGCCTTGTGTGCAGTTCTGGGCTGCCCAGCTCAGGGAGGACCTCAGGGAACTGCTGGAGAGGGGACAGCAAAGGGCTGCAGAGGTGCTGAGGGGACTGAGCCTCTCTGTGAGGGGAAAGGCTGAGAGGATTTGGGCTGTTCAGTGTGGGGAAGAGCAGCCTGAGGGGCAGCTCATCAAGGCTGATCAACACTTCAAGGGTGGGTGGCAGGAGGGTGGCACCAGGCTTGGCTCAGTGGTGCCCAGGGACAGGCCAGGGGGCACAGACTGGGCCATGAGAAGCTCCAGCTGAGCATGAGGAGGAACTTCTGTCACTGAAGGCTGCTGGAGGCCTGGAGCAGGCTGCCCAGAGAGGTGCTGGAGTCTCCATCTCTGCAGAGATTCCAGACCCACCTGGCTGTGTTCTGGGTGCCCTCCTCTGGGTGACCCTGCCCTGGCAGGGAGAGGTTGGACTCAATGACCTCCAGAGGCCTCTTCCAGCCTTCACCATTCTGTGATAGCCATCTGGTGTCCCAAAGCAACCCTGCCAGTGCTGCTGCACACCTGAGCTTTGCTGGGGGCCCACCTAAAACCCAGCCTGAGGCCCTCCCAGGTAGCCCCAAGATGTGCCCCACGCCCACAGCCCACACCAGGAGCTGAGCTTTACCATCTGCAGCTTGCTGTGCACCATAGGCTGCCCAGGCTGGCTCAGGAGCTTGTCCACACCTCCCCATTCCTTCCACATCATGGTCCTTTTGGAGGGGGGGGCCAGGTCTAGGGTAGTGAGGATGTCTGAGCAGTCATTCAGCTGGTTGTAGATTGTGCTGCAGCTCAGCTCCTTGACTACATCCACAAGCAGCTTCCTCTTTCTTTTGGTTTTCTTCCTCTGGGGGGCAGCTAAATGGAGCAAGAATGGGGAAAAGGAAAAGCAAAGCCCCTCCTGAGGGCTACTCACACAGCACTGACCCACAGGTGAAGGCACTGGGGATGGAGTGCAGAGGCTGCTGACCTCCTGCAGCACCACATGGACCTGGGAACCAGAGAGCAAGGGCCACTGCTCCAGGAGTTTTCACACAGTGTCCTCCTGTCCAGGCCATTCCCATGGAGCTGGTGATGGCAGAGATGGCTGCTGGGACTTCATGGAATCACAGAGAGCTTTGGCTGGGAAGAGCCTTTCAAACCCAGCCAGTCCAAGCCCCTGCAGCCCCCAGGGACAGCCCCAACCAGAGCAGGTTGCTCACAACCTGAGCTGCAGTGGTGCCAGGCATGGGGCAGCTCCCAGCTCCCTGGGCAGCCTGGGCCAGGCTCCCCCACCCTCAGCACCAAACATTTCTCTCTTCTCTCCAGCCTCAAACCATCTCCCCTTGTCCTGTCCCAACAGGCCCTGATCAAAACTCTGTCCCCAGCTTCCTGCTCAGCCTCTTTGAGCACTGCAAGGCCACCAGGAGGTCTCCCTGGAGCCTTCTCCTCTGCAGGCTGCACAACCCCAACTCTCTCAGCCTGGCTCACAGCAGAGGGCTCCCAGCCCTGCCAGCACTGCTGTGGCCTCCTCTGGCCCTGCTCCAGCAGGTCCCTGTCCTTGTGCTGAGGGCTCCAGAGCTGCCCCAGCACTGCAGGGAGGTCTCAGCAGAGCAGAGCAGGAGCAGAATGCCCTCCCTGCCCCTGCTGCTGGGGATGAGCTCAGGAGATGGCTGACTCTGTGACACATGATAGCCCACAGGACACAGATACCCCACCAGGGCTGCACAAGCAATCTGTCATCCCTCAGGCATGTGTGAGGGCTCCAGGAGCTGCTGAGGTACGCAAAGAGGTTTCATTACCTCATAATTAGTATCTGATTGGTCAGTGGAACCCTTTAATAATTAATTGAGGTACAGCTACCAAGCACTGAGGAAAGACACAAACTGGTTTGGGCAGGCTGGGAAATTCCAGGGGCCTGAGCTGTAGTGGCCAGAGGAAGTTGTTTGTGTGCTGACAGCCACCAGGGTGGCACTGAGACCCACTCCCAGGAAAAGGAACCCTGGGGAAGCTAAACATTGACCAAACCAAAGGCCTGGAGCTGTGCAGGTGGATGTCTGGGGCTGCTGGGTCACTGGCAAGCCAAGCCCTGCAGCTGAAAGGTCAGGAACACAGGCTGGGGGCTGCTGGAGATGCAGAGCAGCAAAGCCTGACTGGAGGCAAGGAGGAAATCATGAGCAGAGGCCTGGGCAGAGCAGCTGAACAACCTGATGCTGCTCTTGGGTAACAGTCAGCCTAAGCCTGAGCTCTGGCAGCAGCAGCAGGGAGAAGCTGAGGTGGCAATGATCTGGTTTGCAAATGTTTTCACTAATGAGAGGGGGGAAAAACCTCAGTTAACACCAGCTGGAGTTTTACATCTGGAGTTTTGTGGCCAGCTGTGGGTCCCCAGGTCAAGAGAGACAGGGAGCTGCTGGAGGAGAGGTCAGCTGAGGTTATGGAAATGCTGAGAAGCAGCTCTGAGGAGCAAAGGCTGAGAGCCCTGGGGCTGAGAGCCTGCAGCAGAGCAGCCCCAGAGGGGAGCTGAGCAATGCTCAGCAGGAGCTAAAGGAGCTGTGGGGGGCAAGAGGCTGGGGCCAGGCTCTGCTCAGTGGTGCCCAGGGACAGCACAAGGAGCAATGGGCACAGAGTGGCAGCCAGGAGGTTCCCTGAGGAGAAAGTTGTTTGGTGTGAGGGAGCAGAGCCCTGGAGCAGGCTGCCCAGAGAGGTTGTGGAGTCTCCTGGTGTGGAGAGCTTCCAACCCCCCCGGGCACTGTGCCCCTGGGCAGGTTGCTGTGGGTGCCCTGCTGGAGCACAGGCTTGGCCTGGGTGAGCTCCAGAGCCCCCTTCCAGCCTCACCCTGCTGGAGCAGGGCTTGGCCTGGGTGAGCCCCAGAGCTCCCTTCCAGCCCCTCCCTGCTGGGCTGGGATGTGAAACATTCATCAAGGAACTGGTCCCATTCTGACCTGTGTCAGCAACTGGCTGGAGCACAAAGCCTTCCTCCTCTCTCAGCAGCAGCTCTTCCTCCTCTCTCAGCAGCAGCTCTGTCTCCTTCAGCAGGTGACCATCAGTGCCAGTGGGCTCCACTGTGAGAAAAGCCAGGGACAGATCCCCATTACAAACCCAACCCAACCAAGCTGGAACAAGCTCTCCACCTGAGGACACAGACTGGTATCAGACAGAAGAGGTCATAACTAGACAATGATTTCTGCCTGGGATCTCACAGTCAGCTCAACCAGCAGCAGCCAGCCCTGCTGCAGCCCCCATCCTGCCCTCCCTGGCAGCACAGGCTGAGGAGCTGGGCCTGGAGCAGAAATAAACACCCAACTGGCAGAGAAAGTGTTTAGGGGAAGAAGTCTTTCATTGCAATATTTCTCTTTCCCAATCCAGGGTGGAATTCTGACAGCACAAAAGGAGAGGCCACACTTTCCCTTCAGGCTCTTCCAGTTTCAAGGTAAGAGCAGGAATGGAGCTGAAGGGATCCAAGACACCAAAATAACTCCAGCATCCCTAGATTAACTTCTTCCCCCAGTCTAAAGCCAAGAGGGAACTGACAGCAGCTTCCTGGGCTGTCACACCTCAGGAGTGATTGGGCACCAAGATGTGAGGCAGGAATGGTCCTGGGTGCAGTTCAAAGTCACAGCAGGCTCTGAGCCCTGCTCCTTTGTCCCTTTTCCAGATGCAGGATGGATCAAAACCCAAAAGTGCCCAAGAGGCTGCCAGGTAAAAGTGGTCCTGAGGAAACAAATCTGGCACCTCCAGGCCAAATGACATTGTAGCTGATTTTATCTCATGTATGAGGGGGAGGGGGAAAAGAAAAAGGAGGAAGAGAGGAAGGAGTCACAACCTGTGACAGCCAGCTGCCTGTGAGCAGTGCTGGACACTGCCACAAGAACAGAGGGGCTGCTGGAAGGGGCTGCCCAGACTCACTGGTGGTGCTGTTCTCTGCTGGCTCTTGTGGCAGGGGAAAGTCTTCCTGCACATCCAGGAGGTCATTCTCCAGGCCACTTGGCTCATCCCTCAGCAGGAGTTCTTCAACACAAAACACACAGACTTAATCCCTCTGAGCCACAAAGCAGCCCAAGGCAGCCTGCAGTTACTTGGTGGAGGTTTGCTCTCTGCCAACAAGAGCTCAGCTTGAGCAGGCACAGAATGGTTGGGGTTGGAAGAGACCTTTAAGATCATGGTTTGGAAGGAGAGAAAAGGAGACTGAGACTGGATGTGAGGAACAAGTTGTGCACCAGGAGGCTGCTGGAGCACTGCCACAGGTTGCCCAGGGAGGGAGCTGAGGCCTCATGGCTGGAGCTGTGCAAGGGGAGGCTGGAGAAGGCTGTGAGCAAGCTGCTGCAGGGCAGGATGTCCCTGCTGAGGGCAGGGGGTGCACTGGGTGGCCTTTGGAGGTCCCTTCCAACCCAAACCATTCTGGGATTCTTGTGACAGGCCAAGGGGAGATGGTTTGAACTCAGAGAGGGAGATTCAGAGTGGAGAGAAGGGAGAAATGTTTGGTGCTGAGGGTGGGGAGAGCCTGGCCCAGGCTGCCCAGGGAGCTGGGAGCTGCCCCATGCCTGGCACCACTGCAGCTCAGGTGGTTTGAGCAGCCTGCTCTGGCTGCAGCTTGGGCTGGGTGACCTTGGAAGGTCCCACCCAAAGCCCTCTGGCCTTCTGTGGCTCCTCATCCTTGAACAGAGCTTGACTTGGCAGTATCAAGCAGAAGGACTTTGTGAATGAAACTAACAAGCCCCAGAGAGCTTCTGTTTGACAACAATCCCTCTCTGTTTGTTTGCTTTCCTGCAAGGAGGAAATAAAACATTTGGAGGGAAACTGACTCTGTTTACCCCTGGCAAACCTTACCAATCATATCAGCAGCATCCTCCTCGTCCCCAAAGCAGTCCTGCTGAAGGCCAAAGGTGTCCTCCTGCAGCACAGACCTGTCTCCATTGGCACTCAGAGAGCAGTGATCAGCCACCAGGCTGTTGCTGCTGGTGAAGGTGCTGCAGTCCAAGAAGCTCTTTTTCCTGAGTGCCTCTGGTTCTTCATCTGGAGAAACACAATTGCTGCTGCTGAGGAGGCTTGGAAAGGCATCCTTAGCTCTTGCCTCATGTTTTTCAGCTAGTTTGGGAAGTGCAAGGTAGCCCAGGCCTCCAATGGAACAAATAATGAACAATTTCAGCTGGTTCAGTAAAAAAGCAGAGGGTGTTGGGTCTGGTTTTCAGTCTCTGAACATCACACTGGGCTATTTAGGGACAAATTTAAACCCACATTTGAGCATGGGAGGCCAGGACAGGCCAAATGCACTTTCAGTGGTAGCTTTTACACAGGTGGAAGGGACAGAGGGAATCAAATTCACACTTTTCCATGTGGACTGCTTCTGATTTCTCAGCTCCTCTCACCAAAGCTCCTGCCACAGAGAATGAGGCTGCTCTCAAAGCCCTCTGTGAGTGTGATGTCTTCAGCTCTGCTCTGATTCAAGGTGAAATGGTCAACCACATTGATGGCACTGAAGGGGGAAAAACAGGGCAGGAAAGAGAGGGTGGAAAAGGAGAATTTGCTTCTGAGCAAATCCTTATCATAAAGCCCCAGAAGAGCTTCTGTTTCCTACAGCATGGGCAGCCCCCAGGCTGATCCTCACTGCTGTGGACAGGGAACAGCCCTTTCCCCAAGCTATTCCTGCTGGAGCCATTTAAGGTTAAATTCACTGCTTTGAATTCCCTCTAAAAGAGCTTTAACAACAGTAAAAAGGGCTGTGGAAGCCAGAAGCTGTGTGTTTATCAGAGCTGATAGCCCCAAACCCCAGTGGAAAGCCCTTATCCCGGACCTTTGGGGCCACCAGAGCCATCAGAAGCACGTCTCAGCCTCCTGGTGTTATCAGTTTCTCTCCATTAATGCTGATTGGTGACAGAAAAGGCAAAGAAATGGGCTGGCTTTTCATCAGGAGCCAAGCTGAGTGCTGCTGATAAAGCAGGCTGGCCCCAAGGAGCACTGGAGCAGAAATTAGATGGTCACACAATGGAACAGGGCAAGACTGAGAGAGTTACCCAGGGCTGTCTGGATCTATGGTTTTAAACATAAATGTAAATAATAACAGAAGAAGGAAAGAGAGGAAGGAGAGAAAGGGGAGAAGGAGAGAAAGGGAAGAAGGAGAGAGAGGGGAGAAGGAGAGAGAGGGGAGAAGGAGAGAGAGGGGAGAAGGAGAGAGAGGGGAGAAGGAGAGAGGAGAAGGAAAGAGAGAGGAGAAGGAAAGAGAGAGGAGAAGGAAAGAGAGAGG
The DNA here is from genome assembly GCF_026170545.1 of Melanerpes formicivorus. NCBI lineage: Eukaryota > Metazoa > Chordata > Aves > Piciformes > Picidae > Melanerpes > Melanerpes formicivorus. The sequence continues at coordinate 14,847,237 of NW_027142371.1, read as the reverse complement.
AGAAGGAAAGAGAGAGGAGAAGGAAAGAGAGAGGAGAAGGAAAGAGAGAGGAGAAGGAAAGAGAGAGGAGAAGGAAAGAGAGAGGAGAAGGAAAGAGAGAGGAGAAGGAAAGAGAGGAGTAGGAAAGAGAGAGGAGAAGGAAAGAGAGAGGAGAAGGAAAGAGAGAGGAGAAGGAAAGAGAAGAGAAGGAAAAAGATTAATAATACAAATAAGAAACAGAAAGAGGAAGACAGACAAAGAAATAGAAATAAGAAATAAAAGAAGAAAGCTCCTGGGGTCAGAGGTTTGGGGTCAGAGGTTTGGGGTCAGAGGTTTGGGGTCAGAGGTTTGGGGTCAGAGGTTTGCAGCCTTTCCTCAGCTCCTTTCCAACCCTGGATGTTCAGCTCAGCTCATGGCCTCACTGCAAAGCCCTGGGGATTGAATGGATCTCAAGGAGTTCTACAAACATGCAATCCCTGTAAAGCTGACCCAGAACTCCCAGAGCTGCCAAATCCCAGCATGGTTGGGGCTGGAAGGGAGCTGGAAGGGAGTCCAAACCCCCTGCCCCAGCAGGGCACCCACAGCAGCTGCCCAGGGGCACAGTGCCCAGGGGGGGTTGGAAGCTCTGCACACCAGGAGACTCCACAACCTCTCTGGGCAGCCTGCTCCAGGGCTCTGCTCCCTCACACCAAACAACTTTCTCCTCAGGGAACCTCCTGGCTGCCACTCTGTGCCCATTGCTCCTTGGCCTGTCCCTGGGCACCACTGAGCAGAGCCTGGCCCCAGCCTCTTGCCCCCCACAGCTCCTTTAGCTCTTGCTGAGCATTGCTCAGCTCCCCTCTGGGGCTGCTCTGCTGCAGGCTCTCAGCCCCAGGGCTCTCAGCCTCTGCTCCTCCCAGAGCTGCTCCAGGCCCCTCAGCAGCTCTGCAGCCTCCCCTGGACTCTCTCCAGCAGTTCTCTGTCTCTCTTGACCTGGGGAGCCCAGAGCTGAACTCCAACTCTGGCTTCAGCAGGACAGAGTAGAGGAGGAGGAGGAGGGGGAGAGCCTCCCTTGTCCTGCTGTCCCTACTCTCCTTCATGCACCCCAGGACCCCATTGGTCTTCTTGGCCATGAGGGCTCACTGCTGGCTCATGGACAGCTTGTAGCCCAGCAGCACTCTGAGGTCCTTCACAGGATTGTTAGCACAGCTGAATTCAGGGGAATTCAGGTACCAAATCCAAACAATTCCCTCTGCTCAGAGAACAGCTCTGCAAATGCTAAATAATGACTGAAAACCAGAGAAGAATTTACTTCAGGGCAGGGAGTGGTGCCTCAAAATCATGGAACTCCTCTGGCAATGTCACAGATTGATAAGCAGCCTCAAAATTCTCTTCTGGAAGGTCAACAAGGCCTAAAAGAAGCAGAAAGCATAAAGTAAGCACCAATAAGAGCAGGCCATGTTCTCCCAGGGAGGTCTAACAAGGCTACACAGCTGCCAGGAAGGTCTGCTGCTGTTTGCAAGAGCAGAGAGTGGAAAGCTTAGGCCACAGTGGGATCCAAACCTTTCTTTCCCAGGGATTTTGTTTTACAGACAAGCTCCAGAAGGACCTGAAATGCTGCAGCCACCTGGGGGCTTGGGCACAGGCACACTGAGCCCCTGCAAGACTCTCCCTGCTGGCATCCAGCCTGGATTCTGCCAGCCCTCTGCAGATGAATGATTGCCTGCCCCTCCTCTGCCCAGCCTCTGCCTGATGCTGTTCCCCAGCATCAAAGCATTATACAGTGAGGCTGCACATACCCACAGCACCCTGGAGCAGGCAGAGGCAGAAGGCAGTGCTGAAGGTCATCTGCTTCAGCCTTTCACACCAAGCTGGGCTCAGTTCTAAGGCAGAGCAGTCTGGATTGTCCCTGCTGCTGGGGGAGACTCCAGAGCAGCTCTGGACACCCTCCCCTGGAACTGGCTCTCTTTGCCAAGATTTCCACCCCCCCACATGGAGCTGGAGTCTCCTGCTGCAGCTGTGCCTTGCTCTTGTGCTGCACAGCCCTCTCTGGGCAGCTGCAGGGTGTGTGGCAAGCTGTGGCACTGCCCTGCACTGCTGGGGTCTGCCCCACTTGTTTACAAGGATTAACTAACTATTCATCACAACTGATAGATTGAGAATGATTTATAGAACCTCTGATTGGTTTGGGGAGGGGAAGAGACCTTTCAAGGTCATCAGGTCCAAACCCCCCTGTGGCCAGCAGGGACATCCCCAACCAGAGCAGGCTGCTCCCAGCCCCAACCAGCCTGAGCTGCAGTGGTGCCAGGCATGGGGCAGCTCCCAGCTCCCTGGGCAGCCTGGGCCAGGCTCTCCCCACCCTCAGCACCAAACATTTCTCTCTTCTCTCCAGCCTCAATCTCCCTCTTGGAGTTCAAACCATCCCCCCTTGTCCAGACCAAACAGTCTGTGATCAAAATCTGTCCCCAGCTTTCTGATTGCCCTTCTTAAGCACTGCAAGGCCTCCAGAAGGTGTCCCTGGAGCCTTCTCCTCTCCAGGCTGCCCAAGGCCAGCTCTCTCAGCCTGGCTCACAGCAGAGGGCTCCCAGCCCTGCCAGCACTGCTGTGGCCTCCTCTGGCCCTGCTCCACCAGGTCCCTGTCTGTGCTGTGCTGAGGGCTCCAGAGCTGCCCCAGCACTGCAGGGGGGGGTCCCAGCAGAGCAGAGCAGAGGGGCAGAATCCCCTCCCTCTCTGATTGCCCAACTGAGAAGATCCCAGAGCAGATATTGAGCATTCTGCAGACAGCTCAGGTCACAAAGCTCCTGAGGGCTGGCCACAGAAGCTGGTGTCCTGCTTCTCTCCTTTTGTGAGGCAACAGTGCCTCCCCTTAGCAGGACAGGCACACAGCCTGCTGGAACAGGACCCAGCCATCCCTGCTCCCCTCTCCCTGGGTGCATGGCTAGAGCTCAACCACACAGCCAGACCTGGCACTGCCACACTGTTGGACACGTTGTTGGTGTCATCAGCAATTACAGTTAATTAGCCAGCAATGGAGGCTGAGTTCAAGCTTCTTCTCAGAAGGCCACTTCAGACACTGCCTCTTTGAATGGAGTCAGAGGCCTGGCAGGGCATGGATTAAGCCCAGCTGAAGACCAGTGGCAGGCACTGGCATGGCCAATGCCCCTGAGAAGGTGAACAGCAATATCCCAAGTGGGTTACTCACAGGAGAGGTGCAGCAGCCCCTGGGCACATACCTGGGCAGAAGGCTGTCTTCATTTTAGTCAGAGCTTCACTACAGTCTGCCAAGAGGTACTTGGCTTTCCTGTGGTAAATCCTCACCACTCCCAGGAGCAAGTGCCCAGAGGTTCTCAGAGCTAGTGTGAACTTTGGTGAGGTAAAAAACAGGTGTGCAGGAGTTAGTGTCTGGGTGGGGGGAAGGCACCAAAACCACACTGAAATGAACACACAACACAGGGAGAGCAGAGCTGCAGCAGCACAGACCAGTCCCAGGGCTCCATGAAGCTCAGCAGGGACTTGTGTTGAGAGAGAGCCACCAACAGAAAGGGATTTTCAGAGCTGGGGACCTCAGGCTGCTTCTGCTCCCACACTGCACCACGAGTCCTGAGCCTCACCATGATCCACTTACTGCAGGCAATGAAATGGTGACTACCAAATGCCAGGCCAGGGGAATGTGCTCAGCCCAGCTGAAAGCCTTGGAGCTGCTGAGCCATGGGGTCAGTGACACTGCAAATGCTTCTCACCCTTCCCCTGGATGCATTTGCAACAGCAAAGCCAAGGACTGAGTCATGGGCAGTTGGCTGCTCCTGCCTGCACCTCCTCCAGCCACCCAGAGCCTCTCCTGAGCTCTGCTTGGGTTTCATTAGCTAAGGGCTAGGATGGGAGCCATGGAAGGAAGCCACTGAAAGTGGAAGCAGGGAAGAGATTGTCCCTCCCACACCGGGCACTGGGGAGGCCACACCTCCAGCATTAGTCTCAGGTTTGGGCCACTCACTGCAAGGTGGACTCTGAGGGGCTGGAGAGCAGGGCTGGGGAGGAGCAGCTGAGGGAGCTGGGGGTGTGCAGCCTGGGGCAGAAGAGGCTGGGGGGAGAGCTTCTGGCTCTCTGCAGCTCCCTGAGAGGAGGCTGGAGCCAGGGGGGGGTTGGGATCTTTTCTCCCTAGGAACAAGTGATAGGACAAGAGGAAATGGCCTCAAGTTGTCCCAGGGGAAGTTTAGGTTGGACAAGAGGAACAATTTCTTCCCCTTGAGGCTTGTCCAGGCCTGGCCCAGGCTGCCCAGGGCAGTGGTGGAGTCCCCATCCCTGGAGGGGTTTTTGGGGCTGTGGAGCTGTGGGGCTGAGGGCCATGGCTTGGTGGTGGCCTGGCAGTGCTGGGGGAAGGCTTGGACTCCATGGTCCTAAAGACCTTTTCCAACCCAAACAACTCTATGATCCTATGAACACCTCCTCACAGTGCACATAAAGCTGTGCCACAGACCTCCAGGAGGGAGGCAGAAGCATAGAGTCATTGGAGGGCTTAGGTTGGAAAGGGACCTTAAGGATCATCTACTCCAACCTCCCTGCCAGGGGCAGGGACACCTCTCAGAGGCTTTGGGGTGGAAGAGACCTCAACAAGTGAGGTGTTGGAACCAGAGCCATTTGAGGGGCTGGAGGTTTTCATCAGGGGGGAGCTGATCTGATACTGCCTTTGAAAGAGCCACAGGCTGGGGCAGCTCAGGGAGCCTCCATGCCAGCCACAGTCCTGCTGGGGATGGGGAGCTCCAGCCCAGAGCCTCAGCAGAGGCACCTCACCCCTCCCTACCCTTGGTGAGATGATCCTCTCCACTGTTGCCTCCAAATTGCACTCAAATATGTGAGCCTTGGTGAGCTTCTTCTCCCAGTGGGCAGCCAGCCAGATTTTGGCCAGGGGCCCTCTCTTGCTGATGAGCAGATGCAGGTAGAACATGGTGCCTGGGCTGGGGGTCCCAGCCTGGCCCCACCGCCACCTCCTCGGGCTGCTCCCCCAGCGGGAGGAAGGTCCTGGGGCACAAAGCAGGGAGAGGGATTCAGCAGAGTGCTGAGGGGGTGGAAGGCACCAGGGGGTGCTGAGGGGGGTAAGGGGATTGGGAGGGAATGGGGAGTGTCTGGCAGGACCTGAGGGGGATTTAGTGGGAGCCTGAGGGGGTGGGGGGCACCCAGCTGGGTGCTGGAGGGATGGGATGGGGGATTTAGAGGGATGTGAGGGGATGAGAGACCCAGCCAGGCACTGAGGGAGTCTGGTGGGACCCTAAGGGCAGATGAGACAGGGCAGATGTGGTGGGGCCTGGGGGGATGGAGGGGACACAGCCAAGCCCTAAGGGATGAGAGGATTTACCAGGACCTAAGGGGATGAGGGAGCCCAGGGGGATGCTGAGGGAGCCCAGGGGGATGCTGAGGGGGCTCAGGGAGATGCTGAGGGGGCCAGGGGGATGCTGAGGGGAGCCAGGGGGATGCTGAGGGAGCCCAGGGGGATGCTGAGGGGAGCCAGGGGGATGCTGAGGGGAGCCAGGGGGATGCTGAGGGAGCCCAGGGGGATGCTGAGGGAGCCCAGGGGGATGCTGAGGGGGCCCAGGGGGATGCTGAGGGGAGCCAGGGGGATGCTGAGGGGGCCCAGGGGGATGCTGAGGGAGCCCAGGGGGATGCTGAGGGGAGCCAGGGGGATGCTGAGGGGGCCCAGGGGGATGCTGAGGGGAGCCAGGGGGATGCTGAGGGGAGCCAGGGGGATGCTGAGGGAGCCCAGGGGGATGCTGAGGGGAGCCAGGGGGATGCTGAGGGAGCCAGGGGGATGCTGAGGGGAGCCAGAGGGATGCTGAGGGAGCCAGGGGGATGCTGAGGGAGCCCAGGGGGATGCTGAGGGAGCCAGGGGGATGCTGAGGGAGCCCAGGGGGATGCTGAGGGAGCCCAGCCAGGCCCTGAGGGGATTTGCTGGGCCCTGAGGGAATGGAGCAGGAGGATTTAGTGGGGGGAGAGCGGATGAGGGGATGCAGCCAGGCCCTGAGGGGGCTGGGAGGGGACTGGGAGGGATCTGAGGGGGTGGAGGGACCCAACCAGGCACTAAGGGGCAGAGGATTTAGTGGGGCCCGGGAAGGAGAGGGGACTGGGCAGGACCCCGCGGGGGCAGGGCAGGGGCTGGGGAGCCAGGGTGCTCCCCTCGGCCCGGAGGGGAGGGAGGGCTCCGCTGGAGCCGGGGGGAGCAGGGAGCCGGCTGGATGCTGCAAGGGGATCCGGGGGGGGGAGCCACGGGGGGGATTTACCGGGGCCTGGGGGCAGCAGGGGGCTCTGGTGGGCTCGGAGGGGATGGGGGGGGGGCGGTCGGTCGTGCGCCGAGGCGGGGGGCGGAGGGCACTGGGGGCGGAGGGCTCCGGGGGCGGAGGGCACTGGGGGCGGAGGGCACTGGGGGCGGAGGGCACTGAGGGCGGAGGGCTCCGGGGGCGGAGGGCACTGGGGGCGGAGGGCTCCGGGGGCGGAGGGCTCCGGGGGCGGAGGGCACTGGGGGCGGAGGGCTCCGGGGGCGGAGGGCACTGGGGGCGGAGGGCACTGGGGGCGGAGGGCTCCGGGGGCGGAGGGCACTGGGGGCGGAGGGCACTGGGGGCGGAGGGCTCCGGGGGCGGAGGGCTCCGGGGGCGGAGGGCACTGGGGGCGGAGGGCACTGGGGGCGGAGGGCTCCGGGGGCGGAGGGCACTGGGGGCGGAGGGCACTGGGGGCGGAGGGCACTGGGGGCGGAGGGCACTGGGGGCGGAGGGCTCCGGGGGCGGAGGGCACTGGGGGCGGAGGGCACTGGGGGCGGAGGGCACTGGGGGCGGAGGGCTCCGGGGGCGGCTCCGGGGGCGGCTGCGGGACCCTCCCTGAGCCTTCCCGCCAAGGGCGCGGGGGCGGCGCGCGCCGGCGGGAGCGCGGGCCGGGGGGGTGGGGGGAGCCGGGGGGGGGGGGTCCGGGGCTCGGAGACCAGCAGCACCCCCGAGATCGGCGGGAGAAGCACACCCCCCACACCCCCCGGTGTCTTTGCAGGCCCCGGGGGCGGCGGGGTCGCGGGGCTTGGAGGGTCCCTGTGTGCGCCCAGCGGCTCGGCACGGCTCGGCTCGGCACACCGGAGACCCCCCCCGGGCGGGTGTAAGCGACCCCCCGCTCCCCCCGTGCCTCGCTGGGGCTGCAGGGGGCTGCACACTGCCCGGGGGCACGACGCTGCTCACCTCAGGCAGGTGCACGGAGAGCATCTGCACAGCCTCTGCTCCTCCTCTTTCTTCTTTCTCCTTCTCCTCCTCTGCCATCTCCTTCCCAATCTCCTTCTCCGCCTCCATCTCTCCCTTCTTCTCCTTCACCTCCTTTGCCTCATTCTGCTTTTCCCTTCTTCTTCTTTCTTCTTCATCTCATTTTCCTCATTCTTTTCCCTTCTTCTTCTCCTTCATCTCCTTCTCCTCATTCTTTTCCCTTCTTCTTTTCTTCTTCTCCTTCATCTCCTTCTCCTCATTCTTTTCCCTTCTTCTTTTCTTCTTCTCCTTCATCTCCTTCTCCTCATTCTTTCTCCTTCTTCTTTTCTTCTTCTCCTTCATCTCCTTCTCCTCATTCTTTTCCCTTCTTCTTCTTCGTCTCCTTCTCCTCATTCTTTTCCCTTCTTCTTTTCTTCTTCTCCATCATGTCCTTCTCCTCATTCTTTTCCCTTCTTCTTCTTCTTCATCTCCTTTTCCTCATTCTTTTTCCTTCTTCTTTTCTTCTTCTCCTTCATCTCCTTCTCCTCATTCTTTTCCCTTCTTCTTCTTCTTCATCTCCTTTTCCTCATTCTTTTTCATTCTTCTTCTTTTCTTTCTTCTTCTTCTCCTTCATCTCCTTATCCTCATTCTGCTTTTTCCTTCTCTTTCTTCTTTTATTTCTTCTTATTCTGCTTTTTCCTTCTCCTTTTCTTTCTTCTTCTCTTTCATCTCCTTTTCCTCATTCTGTTTTCTCCTTCTCTTCTTTCTTTTTTTCTTCTTCTTCTTCTCTTTCACTTCCTTTTCCTCATTCTGCCTTTTCCTTCTTTCTTCTTCTTTTTCTCCTTCTTCTTCTCTTTCATCTCCTTTCCCTTATTCTGCATTTTCCTTCTCTTTCTTCTTCCTTTCTTCTCCTTCTCCCAGCCTCTGCTGAGAAACATCTGTACCAGCTGGAGGCAGCATGTGGCCAGGAAGGCCACCAGCATCCCGGCTTGGATCAGCAGGAGCAGGGCAGGGCTTTGTCCCCCTGTGCTCAGCACTGCTCGTGAGGCCACACCTCAAACCCTGGCTGCAGTTTTGGGGCCCTCGCTCCAAGAAGGACATTGAGAGGTGAGCAGGTGGCTGCAGGCAGGTCTGATGAAGCTGTCTTAACTGCAGGGAGTGTGCAGAAAGGGAAGGAAAAAAGGGAAATAAAGTTATAAAAACAAAGAGCTTGAGATCTGATGGCATGGCAAGGGCTGCAGGGGGCCAAGGGCTGCAGGGGGCCAAGGGCTGCACCACCCGCCTGTGCCAGCCACCCGCCTGTGCCAGCCACCCACCTGTGCCAGCCACCCTGCGGAGAAAAGGCAGCTGTTTGCACACTGGCATCTCTGAGGAGGGGAACAAATGAGTGTCTGAGCCTTGCCCGTGCTTTGTTTTGCATCCAGGCAGAGCACAGCCAGTCTCCTGGTGCTGCTCGGCTGTGGCTGTGGCTGTGGCTGTATCACAAGGCACCTGTGGTGTTCTCCATCTCCCTGCGACCTGGGGTTGGCTGTAGATAATTAGATCTCAATTAGCACCAGGGAAGTTTTGAACCTCTTCCTGGTATGGCTCTGCAGCTGGTCCTGGGGGGCAGGCAGGGCTCTGTGCCTCCAGCTGCCTCTGGGCTACCCTGGGCTGGGGCTGTCTGGGGAAGGAGAAGGGGTTCTGCTAGAAAACATCCTTGGAGTCAAGGTCAGACTGGATGTGGCCCTGAGCAGCCTGCTCTAGTGGGAGATGTCCCAGCTGGCTGGGGGGGGGTTGGACAAGTTGACCCTCAAGGGTCCCTTCCCACTCAATGCAGTCTGTGGACCTGGGACCCCAAACAAGGACCTTGAGGAGCACCCTGTGAGCCCTGCAGCAGGCAAACGCTGCCCTTGCGAGGGCACAGAGCCTGCTTGGGCACACAGCACCCTGCAAGAGGGAAATGCCCCACAGCAGTGCCAGCTCCAGCCCTGCCCAGTGCCAAGGCTGACCTCCCTGAACAGCCAGCCTTGCCCTCCTCACCGGTGGCAGCAGCTGCTGGGGGCACTTGGCAGGCTCAGAAGCCAGCAGCCATCCTTGTGTGCGTGGGGAGCACCAGGGTGCCACCTGCATAGCAGGCAGGGACTGGCAGTGCCAGGAGGGGAGGCCAGGATGCGCCAGGAACCTCTGGCCCTGGCAAACTGGATCTCCCCACCGGTGTGGAGCCAGCTGCTGGCTCCTGAATTGCCTGGCTGCTTTTTTCCCCTGCCCTCCAAGTCACCTTGAGGCGTGCCAGCTGCCGTGGAATGCTGTGAATACCAAAGAGACAGAACTGAAAGCACTGCTGTGGTGGGGCTGGATGGAGGGCAGCACTGCCAGTGGGCACTGGGCACCCCCAGCAGCCTGGCACACCCCAAATCTGGGCTGTGCTGCATGGGGCTGCACTGGCGGGACAAAGGCATGTTGAGATCTCTCCCAGCTCCCTCCCACTCCTGCTCCTGATGTTTCCTAAGCTGGCTCCAGCCTCCTGTCTGCTCTCTCTCATCCCCATTTAATCATTTTGGCTGAGCAGGGGCATGTCCCTGTCCCCAGCAGCTCTGTCCCCCAGTCCCTTGCCTTGCTCCATCTCCCTCTTCCTCCTCCCATGTCTTCCCCAGCCCTCAGCCTCTCCCCTCCAGCTCTCCTGCAGATTCATTGTGAATTTTGGCAGCACTGTCTCTGACCTTGGCTGGCTCCCTCCTCTCTTTGCTCCTGTGCTGGCAGCATAAATCTTCTCTGTCTCCATCTCTCCTCCCCTTCATCCAGTGCCAGCACCCAGGGACACAGCAGCCTCTGCCAGTCCTCAGACCCACACTCAGCCTGACCAGGGCTGGAGAAGGCTTCCTGGCTGCCCACCCCACATCCTCCCTGCTCCCACCCAGCACAAGCAGCGAGGGGTGCAGGATGTGTCCCTCCACCTCATCCCCTGCAGTGTCCTCCCGAGCACCTCTGTAGGGCTGGGGCACAGAAGCAGCCCCCCTGGGACTCAGGACACCTTGCCCCCATGGCACAGACCCAGTGGCTACCTCCACACTCAGAGGCTCATCCATGGCTGCATCCAAAGGGGAGGATCTGCCAGGGCTCTGAGGGGATGGGGTGGTACAGCTGGGCACTGAGGGCACAGAGAGGATTTAGTGGGGTCTGAGGGGATGGGGGACCCAGATGGGGGCTGAGGGGACAGAGGGATTTGGTGAGACCCTGAGGGGAGGGGGGGCCACTCAGTGAGACTTTGAGGGAATGAGAGGACCCAGCCAGGCACAGAAGGGGTGAGAGGATTTAGTGAGACCCTGAGGGGGTGAAGGAATTTGGTGGCACCCCTGCACGAGTGGCTCTGACCCCCCAAACCCCCAGCCTGGCATCAGCACCCTGGGCACCCCCGGGCACACCACCAGCCACAGGGTTTGGGTATTCCAAGGCAGAGGGCTCTGCTCAGGAGCAGGCAGCACCATTCCTGGTTTTCCCAGGGAAGTCAGGGGTGCTGGGGGCAGCAGGGGCTCAGCACTGGCACAGTCTCCTCCTCCCTGCCCGTCTGTTGGCAGGGCTGTGCCTGCCTGCTCCAGATCCATCCTTTCCTGCTGCTTTGGGACAATCTGTGTCCCGTGACCTACTTGTCTGCAGGCATCTCCTGCCTGCCCGTGGAGGGGGCTGCTGCTCAAAGCCTCTCTGGATGTGGTGAACGTGGCAGGAGGCACTCACAGTTATTTTTAATCCTGCTTCTCTCTCTCTCTCTCTCTCTCGGCCCAGTTCTGGATGCATCCCCAGGGATGCTGAGCTGGGAAGCCTCTGCTGATGGAGCAGTGAGGTGGGGGCTGGGGGGGGGGAGTCGTGGCACACACAGAACCTCCACCACAAACCTGAACAAAACCAAATCATAAAATCATTTCTACCTCTGCCCCTGAGAGGAGAGCCCAGCCCAGCCCACAGCCCCTGGGCACCTTTTTGGGTAGCCAGTTGGCATCAGCTGTGATGGGAACAACATCAGGGGTGGGGGGGTGGGGTGGGGGGAGCGAGGGGAGAGGGAGGGGAACCTGCAAACCCAGCTTGCTGAACAAGGAATTCAGACAGACAGAAAACCTTCCCGAGCTGGGAGGAAAAGTGATCAAAATGGGGAGGAAATAGGTAAAAAAATATCCAGAGGTGAGGTACTCAGAGGTGAGGTACCCAGAGGTGAAGTACCCAGAGGTGAGGTACCCAGAGGTGAGGTACTCAGAGGTGAGGTACCCAGAGGTGAGGTACTCAGAGGTGAGGTACCCAGAGGTGAGGTACCCAGAGGTGAGGTACTCAGAGGTGAGGTACCCAGAGGTGAGGTACTCAGAGGTGAGGTACCCAGAGGTGAGGTACCCAGAGGTTGTCTTCATCAGCATCTTTAGTTAATGAGGGAGGTGTCCCAGGAAGGAGAATGTTGTCACCTGTCACTGAGCAGAAGCCAAAAGCTGCCCCTGCTGGGACCATGCCAGCAGTAGTGCCCAGATGGGTGCTGAGCCTGCCCAGCCCTCAGCCTGGCACCCTTGGAAGACACAAACCAACCCCTGAGCCCTCCTGCTCACTTTTGCCTGCGTTTCATGAAACCAGAGAATGCTTTAGGTTGCCAAAGACCTTGGAGCCCTTCGAGTCCAGCCCCTTCCTGTGGCATGGAACAGGTGGCAGGAGACTCCCATCTGCTGTCCCCACGCAGCACTCCTGGCACCGTGGTTGGCATGGAGCGTAGCAGGAGTTGCTGTGCCAGGGGGATAGGGTGCAGGGGAGGGGGGAGTCCAGAGTACAGGACATGAAGGGTTCAGGATGCAGGGCAGGAGAGGATCCGGGGTGCAGGGCACAGAAGGTCCAGGGTACGCAGAGGGGTCCCTGATGGGGGTCCCTGTTGGAGACAGGGGGGGCGCACGGAGGGGCCCCTCCTGGGGGTGCACGGAGAGCTCCCTGTTTGGGGTCCGTGTTTCAGGAGGGGGTGCACGGAGGGGTCTCTGTGGCAGACGAGGGGCTGCTCAGCCGGTGCCGGTGTGCAACCGGACGTGTGTGCATGTGTGTGGCCCCCCCGGTGTGTACGTGTGTGTGCGTGCACCGGCGGGGCCGGCAGCTCGGGGCACCCACCGCCCGCCCCGCCCGCCGCCGCGGCTACACCGGCACCGGTACCGGCACCGGCCCGGGGAACGGGGGACGCGGCTCGGGTAGGAAGCTCGGGGGAGGGGGGAGACGGAAGTGTAAGGGGGCAGATTGTTGCGGGAAGCCCGAAGGGGGAGCGGAGAAACAGGAGCGGGACCCCATCCCGGTGCGGGAAGCAGGGAGGTTGGGTGCGCTCCGGGGCACCGGAGGGGACAGCCCGGCGGGGTCACAGGGACACGGGTCCCCGGGGGGGGTCAGCTCGGTTAAGGGAGGCGTGAGGTAGGAGTACGGTTTGGGGAGGGGGAGACTCGGGTGGCTACGGACCCGGTTGGAGGAGGCAGGTACCGGGTAGCGGGAACGGGAGCAGCCCGGTGCGGAGACCCGGGTCCTGGGGGGCAGCCTGGTTCGGGGATCCAGCTTCGGGGAGGGACGACATCCCAGATCGGGCACTCGGGTCCGGGAGCATCCCGGTGCGAGAGTCGGTGCCGGGGAGGGGGGAGCACCCCTGGGAGCGGGGCCGGTGCTGGGGAGGGGGGAGCATCCCGCTGCTGGGAATCGGTACCGGGGAGGGAGAGCATCCCGGTCCGGTTCCATCGCTCACCTCTGGCTGCGCAGGCCGGCGGCGGCTCCATGGCGTCCCCGCGGGCGGCGGAGCTGCGGAGCCCGGGCGAGGCGGCGGAGGAGGCGGGTCCGGTCGGTGCCATCCCCGGGGGTCCCGGTGCGGGCCCGGGGCTGGCGCTGGCGTTGGGCTGCGCGTTGAGCGGCGCGGCGCTGGTTGTGCTGGCCGGAGCCATTCCCCGGGCGGCCCGGCCCGACCCGACGGTACCGGCGCGGCAGATGGAGCGGCTGGAGGAACGGGCGGCTCGGCTCCGCGCCCGCCTCGACCGCTGCACGGTAGCGGGGCTGGCGTTGCTGGCCCTCGGTGGGCTGCTGCTCGCCGCCCTGCTCCTGGCCGCCGCCGCCGCCCGCCGCCGCGCCCGGGCCGCCCGCCGCACCGGAGGCACCTACGGCTCGGTGCGGCTGCGGCTGCGGCGGGTGTCGGCCGAGGGGACGCGGGCGCTGCTGGAGAGCCAGCTCAGCCCCCCGGCACAGCCCCCCGAGGGGCCGGGCTCCTAGCCCCCCTCCCCACGCCCTGGGGACCCCTTCAGCGGTGGCAGAAGCGGGGGTTCCCCTCGCCACACCCCGGCACCGGTGCCGCCCGGGGAGGCTCCATCTGTGCCCACCTGCCAGCCTTTGGACACCTTCATCACCTCCCTGGATCCTTCTGGGATGGACAGGACGTCCAGAAGCGCTGGAGAGGGGTGGCTTTGGGGTGCTCTGGGTGTTCCCCACCCACCGGGACAGCGTGGCCTTGGGACACTGCATTCACCCCTCAGAACCTTCCTGGACAGGGTCCTGCCCCCCAGTGCCTGGGCAGCATGGCCTTGAGACACCCACTTGCCTCTCTGGCACCTTCCTGTATGGAGCCCTTCCCACCAGCATCAGGACACTGTGGCCTTGGCACACCCCTGGCACCTTCCTGACAGGGTCCTGCCCACCAGCACCAGGGCAGCAGCACCTTCGAGACACCTGTGGGATTTTGGTGCCATGGCTGGTCACAGCCTGGGCTTGTCGCCACGCTCCCTGCCACAGCCAGCAGGGCCTGAAGCCAGCTGCTGCTCTTGGGGATGGAGCTTCCCACGCTCTGCCACCAGTGACCTTTCTTAGCAATAGTTCCTCATCAGCCTCTGGAGGGCAGGGCTGGCACTTGCACCGCTCTGGGCAGGAGCCTGGGCACTGCCCCTGCGGCGGCATCCAGCCTCCTGCCACCCCCACTGCCCCACCTGGGGAGGGGGATGAAGGCCAGGACATAGTCTGCACCATGCTGAGGATCCCACACTGTGCCAAGGATCCCTGCACCATACCAAGGATCCTGCACCATGCCAAGGATCCTGCACCATGCCAAGGATCCCTGCACCATACCAAGGATCCTGCACCATGCCAAGGATCCTGCACCATGATGAGGATCCCTGCACCATGCCAAGGATCCCTGCATCATACCAAGGATCCTGCACCATGCCAAGGATCCTGCACTGTGATGAGGATCCCTGCACCATGCCAAGGATCCTGCACTGTGCCGAGGATCCTGCACCATGCCAAGGATCCCCACACCATACCAAGGATCCCACACAGTGCCAAGGCTCTTGCACTGTGACAAGGATCCTACACCATGCCAAGGATCCTGCACCACGCCAAGGATCCCACACGGTGCCAAGGATCTTCCGCTGTGCCGAGGGTGCCACACCGTGCCGAGGATGCCAAACCATGCTGAGGATCCCACCCTGTGCCTAGCATCCCTCTCCCACCAGTGACCCCAGAATGGCCTCCTTGAGATGCCTGGTGCTCTGTCCAGAGGGGAAAGGACCATTCCCAGCGCTGGGGATGCCACAGCTCTCCTGCCCCTGTGCCACCAGGCAGCTCTGCCTGCTGGGCACCCACGCCCGGGCCTCCTGCTGCTCACAGGGGCCACTCTCTGTGGTGTGGAGGTAAAACCCTGCCTGGGGAATTAAACATGAAGCATCATTAAAGCACAACGTGGTGTGGGGAGAGAAATTGGTGTGAGCAGGATGTGGAGCCAGGGAACTCATTATCCCACAGGGAAATGCAGAGGCAGGCAGGTGGGGCTGGCAGGAGCTGCACCACTTTCCATCCCAGCCCATAAATTATTCACTTCAAACGGTTCCAGGTGGAGAGAAACCTCTCCAGACGACCCCACAGGAGAGGGAAGTGGTCTATAGAGGAGGTGCCACTGCCTGGCTCAGGTTTTCTCCCAGGGCTTCCCCACTGGGATGCTGGGGATGGCTTCCTCTGCCTGCTGCTTTCATTGCTGGAGGGCCTTGTGCCCTTCCCCCTGCCACTGTCACCCAGCCACACTCTGCATTTACTGCAGGGTCCTGGGAAACAGCCTTGAGTGGCCTCCTGCCTGCAGTCCTGGCACCCTGGCACCTCCTCCTGGGTTAACTTGGGGTGAAACAGGGAGTGGTACTCTGCTGGTGCCCAAATGGGCATCACCTCTGCCTGCACTCCTGGGGCAAACCAGGAGAGTCTGAGGGGTCAAACAGAGGGGCCAAGAAGGGCAGGGGGAGCAAACACCATCGTGGAGGGGCTGGTCTGGGGGGGGGGGAGGAAGGGGAGGAAGGGGAGGAAGGGGAGGAAGGGGAGGAAGGGGAGGAAGGGGAGGAAGGGGAGGAAGGGGAGGAAGGGGAGGAAGGGGAGGAAGGGGAGGAAGGGGAGGAAGGGGAGGAAGGGGAGGAAGGGGAGGAAGGGGAGGAAGGGGAGGAAGGGGAGGAAGGGGAGGAAGGGGAGGAAGGGGAGGAAGGGGAGGAAGGGGAGGAAGGGGAGGAAGGGGAGGAAGGGGAGGAAGGGGAGGAAGGGGAGGAAGGGGAGGAAGGGGAGGAAAGGGAGGAAGGGGAGGAAGGGGAGGAAGGGGAGGAAGGGGAGGAAGGGGAGGAAGGGGAGGAAGGGGAGGAAGGGGAGGAAGGGGAGGAAGGGGAGGAAGGGGGTGCCAGGGAAGCCCTGGGTGTTTCCAGGGGAAGGCAGAAGCCTCTCCTGCAGCTCTCAGTGTTGTCTCTGGGAGCCTGGATTACAAACTGAACACATCAGGGAGGAGACATCCTCCTCATCAGTCTTTGTCACTCCAAACAAGATGGCAAGGGACTTTCTGGGCTGCAAGTCTGAGCCTGGTTGGAGCTTGCATCTGCTGAGCACCTGAGAAACCCTGCTGTGGATTGGAGCATGAGGCTGCTCAAGAGGCTCGGGGGGAAGGGGCTGCCAGTGCTTTGTCAGCGCCTTGCTGGGTCTTGAGGACCTGCAGGGCTGGGGAGAAATCCTCCCTGTTGAGAGCTGTGCCTCTGAAGGGGAACAAAATGCACTGTGGAAAGAATCATGGAATGGTTTAGGTTGGAAATGACCTTTAGAGGTCACCCAGTCCAACCCCCCCTGCAGCCAGCAGGGACAGCTGCAAACCAGAGCAGGCTGCTCCCAGCCCCAACCAAGCTGAGCTGCAGTGGTGCCAGGGAGGGGGCAGCTCCCAGCTCTCTGGGCAACCCCTTCCAGGAAGGCCATTAGAGAAGCTCCCCCATCAGGTGCTCCAGGGCTGGGGGTCTTTAGGGGTGTCTCCACTTGTGCCAGGGTGGGAGCAGGGAGGGAAGGCCCCAGAGCACCTTTCCAGGTCCCACAGAACAGAGGCTGCTTTGTTTCCCTTCGCTGGATCCTCCCTCATGCCCTAGATAGAATCCCAGGGCTGGAGCATCATCTGTGGGGTAATTAAGAGCACCAGGGGCAGGTGCTGCTGGGCTGGGTGGGCTGGCAGATGGCCTGAAGGACTCTCCAGGGATTCCAAGCCATTCCCAATAACCCAGAGCCTTTCTTCAAGCGTGAGGTGCAGCAGCTCGCCAGAGGAGGGAGGGTTGTGCCTGTGCCAAGAGCGCACACGGCAGCCCTGCCTCCCCCCACAGCCACCCCACAGAGTGCTGCTGCTCTGCTGCCTTGCATGCTAATGACCTGTGCCAGAGAAGCACAGCAGGGTTTGGGCTGGAAGAGGCCTCTGAGACCAAGGAGTCCAAGCCTTACCCCAGCACTGCCAGGGCAAACCATGGCCCTCAGCACCACAGCTTTGGAACCCCTCCAGGGATGGGGACTCCACCACTGCCCTGGGCAGCCTGGGCCAGGCCTGGACAACCTTTGGGGGAAAGAAATTGTTCCTCCTGTCCAGCCTGAACCTCCCATGGGGCAGCTTGAGTCCATTTCCTCTCATCCTGTTGCTTGTTCCTTGGTAGACCAAGCCCCACCTGGCTCCAGGCTCCCCTCAGGGAGCTGCAGCAAGCCAGCAGCTCTCCCCTCAGCCTCCTTCTCTCCAGGCTGAGCACCCCCAGCTCCCTCAGCAGGTTAACTGTCACTTTGGGCACTAACAGCTGCCAGGGGCATAGGGACACACAGCTGGACACCCAACCCTTGCATGGTGCAAGCCCTCAGCCATGCTCAGGGGATGGGCTCTGTGCTCCCCACCAGCCATGGATGGAGCAAAAACTGTGCTTGGCATCACTGGTCCCCAGGAGCCACCTTTGCTGTGCTCCAGGCAGATCCATGGTGGCCTTTGGATGTGACTTGGAGTCGTCTCACCAATGCCTAATGGAGCTGTGGGGGGCAAGAGGCTGGGGCCAGGCTCTGCTCAGTGGTGCCAGGGACAGGCCAAGGAGCAATGGGCACAGAGTGGCAGCCAGGAGGTGCCCTGAGGAGAAAGTTGTTTGGTGTGAGGGAGCAGAGCCCTGGGGCAGGCTGCCCAGAGAGGTTGTGGAGTCTCCTGGTGTGGATCTCCTGGTGTGGAGAGCTTCCAACACCCCTGGCTATTGTGGGTGCCCTGTGGGTGCCCTGCTGGAGCAGGGGCTTGGCCTGGGTGATCTCCAGAGGTCCCTCCCAACCCCACCTGTTTCCAGTCCCCACCACCCTCTGCCCCCAAGAGAAGGATCCTCTCCTCCATCCTCTCCTGGGGGCAGAGGGCACAGCCCTGGGAGCCCCCAGGCTCAGGCACGAACCTGCAGCGGGCACGGCTCAGCGCTGGGCACTGTGCCCTGGTTGAAAGCCATCTCCTGCCGCAGCTGCTCCCCCAGCTGCACAGCACCGGGGACCCGCTGCAGACAAAAGGTTGTTTACCAGGGCCCGCCGCAGCCTCTCCCGGCGCGGCCTCGCTTTAATTAGCCTCATCAAAGCCGGCTGCTCCCTCCTGAAAGGCTCAGGAGATGATTAATTCAGGCGCAGGAAACAGCCACCTCCTGCAGAGCTCCCCCCGCCCCCGGCTCCAGAGGCTCTTTCCTCTCCCCGAGCACCCCACCGCTGCCTCTCCACTGCGCCCCGCTGAGACCTGGGACTCCCTTCTGCCGCGGATGGGCTCCGGGGCCGCAGGGGGCACGCAGGGGGCTGTCCGAGCCCTGCATCTCCAAAGCCCCGAAGCGTTTCCCCTCCCCAGGCACCCGCGGGGAGCTCAGGACCCTCTTTCTGCTGCGGATGGGCCCAGGCTGCCCAAGGGGACCGGGGAGAGGCCAAGCAGGAGCTGGGGGCTCACCCAGCCCCGGCTCTCCCTCCCCATCCCTCCTCTGCTGCATGCTCAGCCCCTGCCCGCTCCAGTCATGGGCATCACTCCACTGCCCACCCACGGATCTGCAGGTGGGATCACCCACCAAAACCCCCAGGGATGGGGGAGCCAAGAGTCCCAGGGGCCTCAAACCCAGCTCCTGCACACAGCCCCTGGGGAGCTGCAGGAGAAGCTCCCCCCCCAGAACGTCCACGCCTGGTCCCCCCTGCAGCCTCCTGCCCTGGGCTGCACCCAGCCCAGCTCAGCTTTGTTAGCTGAGTGTGCAGGGAACAGGGTTTCAAAAGGAAGAAAAAAGCCTTTGGGGAAAGGAGATTGCTGGGGAGGGGGCAGAGCCTTCCTCCCCCTGAGCTGTGCAGCCTGGCTGCGCTCCCAGACCCCCCGGAGGCAGAGACAGCCCAGGGCAGAGCCAGGGCCAGAGGGGCTGTGCTCCCCTCCAGTCCCTTCAGCCAGCCCCAGCCTCCTGGACAAGTGCTGCCCCTCCGAGGAAGGCACAAAGCAAGCCCCCCTCCCCCCTGAGTGCTCTGCTCTCCAGGGGGAGCATCCCCAGCAAGCACCAGCACAGGGCTGCTCTCAGGGCTTTTATTTCAGGCTCCTGAACATCCCTTCCAAAAACATAAATCAAACCATGAGAAGAGGAAGAAGAAACCACCCCAGACCCCAGCAAAACCCAGGAAGCTCTGGCAGGACAGAGGAGCTGCAGCCCCAGAATTAGCTGTCCTGGGAAGGGGGCTCCAGAAGGAGCCCTGCTGATCCCATCCACCCCCACCCCGAGGTGCCTGGCAGGGCTCAGCCAGGCAGAACCAGCCTCAGCCTCCTGCAAAGGACTGCTGCTAGGAAAATGTGTTCCAGGAACAAAGCAACCCCCCCAGCAGGGCCCCAGCTCAGTGCCAGGCTCAGCTCTGCTATGCCAGGAGAGCCAAAGCTGGGCCTGGCAGCTCGGGCAGGTACCCAGCACCCTCCCTCCTACCCCCTTCCCTCACCCACTGCCTGCTCCCAGGGCTTTGTGTGCCCCCCAGCAATGGAGAACACAGCTGCAGGGGCAGAGGGGGCAAGCTGGGGCAGGAATTCAAAGCCTCTCTCCTCTCAAAGCTTTGCTGGTGGTGCCAGTGGGCACAGCCAGGAGGAAAGCTGATCTCAGCTGCTGCCAAGGGCCTGTCCATCACAGCCCCTCACACTGACCAAGCCTGGCTGGGATACACAACAGGAGAAGCCATCCCTGCAGGGGCATCCTGCTCTGCCTGTGGCCTCTGGGGGCTGCTGCAGCTCCCCAGCACAGCAGCAGCAGGAGGCCAGCTCCATCCACAGCTTCACCCACCAACCCCCCCGGGGATGGGGGATCACAAGCCCCAGAGCCACAGCTTGGCTCCAGAGCAGCTCCTGTGAACGTGGGGGGGGATGCAGGAGCCCTGGGGAGAAGCAGGGGATGCTCAGCTGCCCCAGGGCAGCATTCCTCTGCCTTTACCACCACAACCAACCCACCCAGCAGCCACAGCAGGGCCAGCCCAGAGCACAGCAAGACAGCCCACAGCACCCAGGCCAGGCTGCACACCACACAAGGGCAGGAGCACTCCAGCTGGGCACCAACTGCTGGGCACCTGCAGAGAAGCATGGAAAGAAAGGGACCCCCCTGCCTCCCCCTCCTCCTCCTCCTCCGCACAGGGAAGCTTTTACACTGGGAGGTGGCCCCAAGCAGGGAGAAAAGAAATGCTGCTGAGAAGATCCAAGTCCTCTGAGCTGGGAGTGCAGAGGGAGAAGAGCTTCTGCTTGGCTGGAGCTGCTGTGGGCACAGCCATGAGCCCCGGGGGGGGCTCCTCACATGAACATGTCCTCATAGCCCGGGGGGGGGAGGTGGTCAGGATCCGGCCTGCAGAGAAACCAGGAGGGGAGAGCTCAGTCCTGCAGCAGCAGGGATGAGCCAGGAGAGGCAGGGGCAGCCTGCAGGGCAGATGGGCTGCACAGCCAAGCACCTACCTGGATCTGCCAGCTCCCAAGGGGCCGAAGGGGTCAAACCTGGCACCTGGGGGCACAGCTCCTGGGGGCAGCCGGCCTGGGATGCCTGAGGAGGGCTCAGTACCAGGCCGTGGGAAGCCAGAGCGGAGAGGATCCACAATCATTCCCCCACCTCTGCCCCTGGGCAGGGGGAGAGGGAGAGAAGAAGGTGAGAGAGAAGCACACACAGCCCTGTGTGCCAAACCCACCTCTGGGCACCACGGTGCCAGCACACCAGAGCCCAGCACGAGATGGGCACAGAGAAGGAACATCCCTGTCCTGCCTCTGCCCCTCAGAGCCAGCACCACACTGACCCCAGAGCAGCAGAGGCAGCCTCCCTCTTCCCCCTGGCTCCTGCCAGGAACTGTTCAGGGCAGCAGGAAGGGCTGGCAAATCCCAGCTGGCTCTGCCCATTCCCTGTGGGAAGTGCTGGAGCTGCTGGCCCTCACCGTGGGCTCCTGGTCCTGCCCCTGCTCCCTGCCCTCTGCTGTGTGCCAAGAGCTGCTGGACCCAAGCTGCTGCCACCCTCCCCACGCTGCTGCCACCCTCCCCAAGCCGCTGCCACCCTCCCCAAGCCGCTGCCACCCTCCCCAGGCCGCTGCCACCCTCCCCAGGCCGCTGCCACCCTCCCCAAGCTGCTGCCACCCTCCCCAAGCCGCTGCCACCCTGCCCACGCCCCTGCCTGGCACTCATCTGCTGCCCACAGCAGCTCCTCGGAGCTGCCCCATGCTGTGAGGGCCATTACTCATGGCTGGCTTTGTGCAAACTCAGCTGGAGCCTCTGGACACCGCTGCCATCCCAGAGAGTCATTAACAAGGGCGTTAATGAGTTCCATTAGGGCAGGCCGGCTGCCCGGAGCGCCGCGGGGCCAGCCCGGCCCCACAAGCATATGCCTGGGAGTCTGAGTGCGCAGCCCCGGCGCCGGCAGGTGCCAGCACACAGAGCTGCTCCCAGGCACAGCCTCCTTTTGCTCAGAGAGAAGCTGCTGGGGCAGGGCTGGAGGCAGCAGGGAAGCAGGTCCTGTGCTCTCCTCACGCTGCCTGGTCTCCTGCCAGGCTCCAGCCCTCTCCTTCCAGCTGGGCAGGACGTTTTTAGCTGGTCCTTTCCTAGCCAAACCCAGGGAGAACCGGGGCTTGCAAGAGGGGAAAAAATGCGATCCCTGCAGGAGGGTGGTTCCAAAGAGGGCTCCCCTGGGCCACAGGATGCTCTGCAGTGACTCCAAGAGCTGCTCTTTTGTCTGGCTGCGTGCTTTTAACCGGGCTGGAAGATGACAGGTTCCCCTAGCCCAACCCAAACAGAGCCACAGAGCTCTATCTGTGAAGACCAAGCCCTCAGACAGCCTCTGTCTGCCCAGCGCTCCCTGGAGTGCCTCAGCCAGCCAGGAGGCTGACAACCACCACTTGAGGATCTGTGGTCTGGGCTCTGAGCCTCCCCCTCTGCAGCCTGCCTGGGCTGGAGGCACAGCAGCTGGTAACAGTTTCAATGAAAGGCTTACAGTCGCTTAACAGCACATCCAGCTTTGATCTAGCAGAGGAACTGCTGCACCGTCAATGAATGCAAGCTGATTAGGAACCAGGCACAGACTGCAGCCCATCGTCCCTGCAAGAGAGGGGCTCCCAGCACCGCAGAGCAGCCCTGGGGAGGTGCAGCAACTGCCAGTGGGGCCCTGGCTTAACTTGCCCTGAGCAACCAGCCCACCCCTGTCTGCATTTACCACGGATTGGTTTGGGTGGGAAGAGACCTTTAAGGTCAGCCAGTCCAACCCCCCCTGCAGCCCCCAGGGACAGCCCCAAGCAGAGCAGGTTGCTCACAGCCCCACACAGCCTGAGCTGCAGTGGTGCCAGGGAGGGGGCAGCTCCCAGATCTCTGTCAAAGCTCAGTGTCAAACATTTCTCTCTTCTCTCCAGTCTCAATCTCCCTCAAACCATCTCCCCTTGTCCTGTCCCAACAGGCCCTGCACAGAAGTCTGTCCCCAGCTCTCTGCTCAGCCTCTTTGAGCACTGCAAGGCCACCAGGAGGTCTGCCTGGAGCCCTCTCCAGGCTCAACAACCCCAACCCTCAGCCTGGCCTCACCACAGAGGTGCTTCACTGCGTGCCTGAGCCATTCAGCTGTCCCAGAGAAGGTTCCCCAGCCACCCCCACACCCTGTGCACAAGAGCATGGGGTGCTCCCTGGGCACACAAAGCACAACCTCTCCCAGCCACACTCACCCAAGGGGGTCCAGGTCTTCCCCACCAACAGCAAAGGGGCTCAAGGGGGAAGGCCTGAAACAAGGAAGAGAGAGAGATGTTCAGTGAAGATGTGCAGTGAGCAGGAGCAGGCAGGGCAGGGCAGCTCCAGCATGTCCCAGACAGACACAACAGCAGTCCTGCTTCTAGGCCTGTGAGGACACTGTGGTGGTGAGCCCACAGCCACCTCTCACCTCCCCTCACCTCTACCATGTGCCAGTGAAATGGTTTCAGAGCTCTGCCCAGCTCCTGCCTGCCTGCCCAGGCCTTGCCCAGGAGCAGCTCACACCCTGAGCACCAGCACACAGCAGTGAGGAGCTCATCTGCCACCTCTGGGGGACAGCTGGGCACAAAGGGGCCAGGGAGGGGTGGTGAAGTGGGTGCCATCTGTCCCCTCTGCCCAGCTTTGCCAGCAGAAGGTATCACAGAATCTCAGCATGGTTTGGGTTGCAAAAGACCTTGAAGGTCATGGAGCCCAACCCTGACCCCAGCACTGCCAGGGCACCCCCAAACCATGGCCCTCAGCACCAAAGCTCTGAAACCCCTGCAGGGATGGGGCCTGCACCTCTGCCCTGGGCAGCCTGGGCCAGGCCTGGGCAGCCCTCAAGGGGCAGAACCATTCCTCATGGCCAACCCGAACCTGCCCTGGGGCAGCCTGAGGCTGGTTCCTCTTGTGCTGTGGCTGGTGCAAGATGGGGAGCAGAGGTGATGGAGAGCTGTCAGGTCCCTGTGGCAGGTGAGAGAGGACCAGCAGCAGCAGGCAGAGCTCCTCACTCACCAGGCTGGCGCCCTGGGGCCCGCCGGCTGCCGCGCAGGGAGCCGCAGGGGGGCTGCATCCCGGAGCAGGTCAGGATCCTTCCCCTCAGCCTCTGGCTCCCTTCTGGCTTTCTCTGAGGGGGCTCCCAGGGGGGCAACGATGCCTGAAGAGATCCTTGTCCTCAGCTCCTCCGTGTTCCTGTACAGCCTGCAGTGAGGAGGGGCAAGGCATGGGCTGGGAAGGCCACAGCACCAGGGGGGAGTGCTGGACAGGCTGAGGGCGTGAGCAGGGCAGAGAGGAGGCCAAAGCATCCCTGGCACAAACTGTGCCCCCAGCCAGCAGCACAGAGGGGACAGGAAAGGCTGACAGCACACAGGGGCAACAAAGCCCTCCCCACACAGGGTGCCACCCAGCCCAGCAGACTCCCTTGTGCTGTGGCCACATCCCAAGCAGTCTGCACTGGAGGAACCCCCAGGGGGTGGCCACCAGGAGCCTGGGAGGGGGCTGAAGCACCCCTGGGCACTGCCCACCCAGCACAGACAGGCAGGCACTGCTCTGGAAATAAACCTGCTGGGCCCTTCCTGGGTGAGGAGCCTCTTCCTTGGGCTCCAACCCACCATCCCACACCCCTTAAACCTCTCTGGCCTGCCAGCAGTGCAGAGGGAGGTGGGGAGGGAGCTGTGGCTGCGTCTCAGGGCTGGCTGGGCTGTTCCCTCTGTTTGCACTGCGAGGAAAGGTCCCCAGGCTCCTCCCAGCCTGGCCTCTGCCCCCTGCCCGTGCTGGTGGGGCATCTTCTCCTGCAGAAAATACCAGGGTACTGAGATTACTTGTGGAAATCATCCAGGTGCTCTGGGTTGATGTAGTCAGCCACTGTCAAGGTCACATCTGCCACCTTCTGAGAACTGAGGTCCTGGCAACAGACAGGTGAAGCACGGAGTGAGCAGCCCAGCAAAGCTGGGGTGAGGGAAGGAGCAGGTACAACCACAGCTGGGGCATTGGGACACAAGGAATGGGCTCAGCTGCCTCCTGCCACATCCCTCTGCTGGGCCTGAAGCCCCCAGGAGCAAACTCCAACGCAGAGCAAGGCTCTTCCTGCTCCCTTCCCCAGCCTGGGCTGCAAAGGTGAAAGGCTGAGCAAAACCACCTCAGCCAGGGGCTTGTTTTGGGCAGGAGACCTGCAGAAGAGTCCTGGGCTGGGAAAGGGCTGGGAATGGGGCAACTCTCGGGCCAGAGTGTGCAAAGTAAACTACATCACTGCCTCAGGCTGGGTCACTCTTCCTGCTGCACAGGCAGCTCCCAACGTCCCCCTGGGGTCTGCCCCATCCTGAGGGACTGCTGCAAACCACAACAAGGAACAGCAAACATTTGAGAAAGAGCCTTTGCTGCTCTGTGCAGACCCCAAACCCCCCAGGGACCAGCCTGGCTGCTCACCATGACGTTGAGGATCATGCTGTCTTCCACAGTGATGGCCTTCAGCAGCAGCTCATGGGCATCATCCTGGGACTTGTAGCGCAGGGTATAGACCTCCTTGTTGGCTGACCAGCCAGCAGGCAGCAGCTCTGACTTCCTTTCATCAGGACCCGGCTGCAACAGGACAGACCTGCACTCCCAACACTGTCCCCTCGGCACCACACCAGACTCTCAACCCCTGGGTTAGCACCAGCCTCAGACTGGCCTCCTCCCTGCTATTGCAGCCCCCCCGAGCCCTGGGACCCCCCCATGGCGCTGTATTTCCTCCCCAGCACTGTGCTGGACACTCCTCACTTCGGTATGGGTTTGCTCCTTGCTGGGATCACAGCAACTCCACCAGCACTAAGACACCACACTGGCACCCCCCTGGCATCCCCCAGGCACACAGCTCCCCTCCACGGCAAGCCCCAGGCAGCACTGAGGCTGCTCAGATCCCGCACCGACCCCGCACCGACCCAGCACCGACCCCGCACCGACCCAGCACCGACCCAGCACCGACCCAGCACCGACCCAGCTGTCCCCAGGCCAGGCTGGAGGTGGCTGTGAGCAACCTGCTGTGGTGTGAGGTGTCCCTGCCCATGGCAGGGGGTTGGAGCTGGCTGAGCCTTGAGCTCCCTTCCAGCCCTGACAGTTCTATGATCTAAGACTCGATGATCTCCAGAGGTCCCTTCCAGCCCTGACAGCTCCATGAGGCTCCGGCAGCGCCAGCGCCGCCCGGCCTGCCCCTGCCCCTCCCCCGCCCAGCCGCGGGCAGCGCACGCCGGGCTCGGGCGAGCGGCGGCGGCGAGCGGCGCTAGGCAAGGCCGGGGCTCGGCCGCGGCCTCCGCGGGGCAGCAGCCCGCAGCAGCCCGGGGGAGCCCAGCCCGGGCCGGGCCGTACCTGGTCGCCGGCGCCGAGGCAGCGGTAGCCGTGCTGGATGAGCTCCCAGTGCAGGGCGCAGACCAAGGCGTCCTGCGGGCGGGCCAGGGCCGGCCGTGCCCAGGCGTGCAGCAGCTCCAGCCCCGCCATGGCCTCTGCGCTGCGCTGAGCTCCGCTGCGCTGCGCTGCGAGCAGGCGCGGCCGGGGCGCCCGCGGGGCAGCAGGGCACGGGCAGGGCGCGGGCAGGGCACGGGCAGCGCCTGCGAGCCGGGCAGCCCCTCCGAGCCGGGCAGCGCCTCCGAGCCGGGCACCCCCTCCGAGCCGGGCAGCCCCTCCGAGCCGGGCAGGGCCACCGAGCCGGGCAGCGCCTCCGAGCCGGGCAGAGCCTCCGGCAGTGCCTGCGAGCCGGGCAGCGCCACCGAGCCGGGCAGCGCCTCCGAGCCGGGCAGCCCCTCCGAGCCGGGCAGAGCCTCCGGCAGTGCCTGCGAGCCGGGCAGCGCCACCGAGCCGGGCAGCGCCTCCGAGCCGGGCAGCCCCTCCGAGCCGGGCAGCCCCTCCGAGCCGGGCAGCGCCACCGAGCCGGGCAGCGCCTCCGAGCCGGGCAGCCCCTCCGAGCCGGGCAGCCCCTCCGAGCCGGGCAGCGCCACCGAGCCGGGCAGCGCCACCGAGCCGGGCAGCCCCTCCGAGCCGGGCAGCCCCTCCGAGCCGGGCAGCGCCACCGAGCCGGGCAGAGCCTCCGAGCCGGGCAGCGCCCCCGAGCCGGGCAGCGCCCCCGAGCCGGGCAGCGCCCCCGAGCCGGGCAGCGCCTCCGAGCCGGGCAGCGCCTGCGAGCCGGGCAGCGCCTCCGGCAGTGCCTCCGAGCCGGGCAGCGCCACCGAGCCGGGCAGCGCCTCCGAGCCGGGCAGCGCCCCCGAGCCGGGCAGCGCCTCCGAGCCGGGCAGCGCCTGCGAGCCGGGCAGCGCCTCCGAGCCGGGCAGCGCCTGCGAGCCGGGCAGCCCCTCCGAGCCGGGCAGCGCCACCGAGCCGGGCAGCGCCTCCGAGCCGGGCAGCGCCTGCGAGCCGGGCAGCGCCTGCGAGCCGGGCAGCGCCTGCGAGCCGGGCAGCGCCTCCGGCAGTGCCTCCGAGCCGGGCAGCGCCACCGAGCCGGGCAGCGCCTCCGAGCCGGGCAGCGCCTGCGAGCCGGGCAGCGCCTCCGAGCCGGGCAGCGCCTGCGAGCCGGGCAGCCCCTCCGAGCCGGGCAGCGCCACCGAGCCGGGCAGCGCCTCCGAGCCGGGCAGCGCCTGCGAGCCGGGCAGCGCCCCCGAGCCGGGCAGCGCCTGCGAGCCGGGCAGCGCCTCCGGCAGTGCCTCCGAGCCGGGCAGCGCCACCGAGCCGGGCAGCGCCTCCGGCAATGCCTGCGAGCCGGGCAGCCCCTCCGAGCCGGGCAGCCCCTCCGAGCCGGGCAGCCCGGGCCCGGGCCGGGGCTCAGTAGAGGGCTCTCGGCCCCTGCGCAGGACGCCGCCGGGAGTCGGCCCCGGGGGGCTGCGGCGGGATCCCTGCTCCTGCCCTCGGCTCTTCCTCGGCAGCTGGAAAGGCGTCAGAGCCGCAGGCAGGGGCATGGGAGACACAGAACGGTTGTGGCTGGAAGGGACCCTAGGGAGCAGAGTACAAGCCTTACCCCAGCACCACCGAACCCTGACCCTCAGCACCACCGAACCCTGACCCCCAGCACCACCAAACCCTGGCCCCCAGCACCACCGAACCCTGGCCCCCAGCACCACATATGCACAGCTCTGACACCCCTCCAGGCATGGGGCCTCCACCACTGCCCTGGGACAGCCCTTGACAACCCTCAGGGGGCAGAAATTATTCTTCAAGTCCAACCTAAACCTCTCCTGGGGCAACTTGAGGCCATTCCCTCTTGTCCTGTCTCTTGTTCCTTGGGGGAAGAAAACAACCTCTCCCTGGCTCCAGCCTCCTCTCAGGGAGCTGCAGGGAGCCAGAAGCTCTCCCCTCAGCCTCCTTCACCCCAGGCTGAGCACCCCCAGCTCCCTCAGCTGCTCCTCCCCAGCCCTGCTCTCCAGACCCTTCCCCAGCTTCCCTGCCCTTCTTTTGTGCCACTCCAGCCCCTCAGTGTCCTTCTTGGAGCGCGGGGGTCTGTGTGTGCTACCAGAAGAAGCCTTTTCCCTGGGACAGAAGGGATTAAAGCACTGAAGAGCCATCAATGGGTTTATTTTGTTCCTCCCACAGCTCCTTTCTCTGGGTCAGACTCTTCCCCAGCAAAGGCTGGCAGTCCTGGATCTGTTTGGATGAGAACAGTCAGCCACCAGAGTAATCTCTCCAGGGAATGAGTGGAGTTCCCAACATGGCACAGATGGGCAGGGTGCTGAGCCAGCTCGTCTAAACTGGGCTTTCCCCAAGGCAGGCTGGACCTGATTTGACCATCAGAAAGCTGGGGACAGACTTCTGAGCAGGGCCTATTGGGACAGGACAAGGGGAGGTGGTTTGAACTCAAGCAGGGAGATTGAGACTGGAGGGAAGAGAGAAATGTTTGCCACTGAGGGTGGGGAGAGCCTGGCCCAGGCTGCCCAGAGAGCTGGGAGCTGCCCCATGCCTGGCACCACTGCAGCTCAGGTTGTTTGGGGCTGGGAGCAACCTGCTCTGGTTGGGGCTGTCCCTGGGGGCTGCAGGGGGTTGGACTGGATGAGCTTGAAAGGTCCCTTCCAACCCAGACCAGCCTGGGGTTCTATGGCTCTGTGATCCTTGAGGTCCCTTCCAACCTGGTGCTTGATGATTCTGTGCTTCAATGACCATCAGCTGCTTTCCCAATCCCAGCTCCAGCTCCTTGGGGACACTCATCTTGACTTCATTATGCGTCAATTAATTAACTCACACTGTTCTCTCTTTCCATTTCCACCCCCCCTCGAGAAGTCACCGAGGCTGAACCATCAACCGCAGCCCGGCAGACCTGCCCTGCCCAGCAGCCCCCACGGCTCGGCGCTGCCCCTTGGCACCGCTGCTCGCCGGGGAGCCGCTGCCCCCCACCACCAGCCCGGCTCCACCGAAAACCTCCGAGGCTGCAGAGCTGCCTGGGACCCAGGCCGGGGAAAGCTCAGCGGGGAAAGCCACCGCCGATTTTCCACAGGGTTGGCATCGCAGCATGGGAGCTCCGGCGAGGGAGGCATCGGATGGGGATGGGAGGAGAACAGCAGGAAATGCCTCAGCCGGAGCTTTTCCAGCGCCGAGCTTGTGACTGAGAGCGGCAGGCAGCGTTTCCGCCCCGCGGCTCGGTGCCGGCGGGGAGCAGCGGCGGCCGCGGGCGCTGGCGGCTCCGCCTTTCACTTTCCCGGCGCAGCAGCCTGCCCGTGGGTGGGCGAGGCGGGCACCGGTAGCTTTGTTTGGATGCCTCCTCCCCAGGCAGAGCTGGAAATCCTGGGTCCTGGAAATCCATGCTCCAGGAACCTGGTCCTAAGTCGTGTGTCCCGGCGGATAGCGCGGGGGCCCGGGACCCGGCGCAGGTGCTGGAGCGCGGTGGGCGTTTGGGATCGGAGCCAGCAGTGCCTCTGTGGGGTGAAAGGCAGCAGGGATTGCACAGGAGCTCCTCTGAGTCCCGACTGAGCTTTGGTTTTGCCGTCCAGCTTGCTCCCTGTTCACCTACCCTCTGCCACCCAGCCTCTCCCCACGAGCTCCCATCCAGCTACCAGCTCGTCCTCCCCTGGCCCCCCCACCTCAACTCACATTCCCCATCTCATGCTCCAGACCACACATGAGGAGCGACTGTTGGTGCCAGATCCCTCCTGACCCGAGCAGCCCCTCCATGGGCACAGCGTGGGGGGTGAAGCAAGATGCCTCCATTCCCCCCCTTGCCACAGGACCCTTCGGGGTACCTGAGCCCATGGCTCCCAGGCTGGCTGCCACGACATCAAAGCTCCTTTCCCAGTGCCTCCCCACTCCAGCCCAGCTCCCCTTTGGCTCCTTCCTCTGCTCCAGTGTCTCCCTCGCTCTCTGTGGCTCGTTGATGATGAAAACCACTGGCCACATGAAAGCAGCTCCCCTGATGGGAGTGAGGGGCCCACAGGCCGTGTGGGAGGTAGGAGATGGCACAGCCCTGGCTGGGGTGCAGCGGCCAAGTCATGAAGGAGGTGACAAGGACTGCAGAGCCAGCTCAGTAGGGCTGCAAAGCAAGGGCGTCATGGTGGCTCCTGGGCATCTTGGTGCCATCTTCAGAGCAGCCTCTTCCTCTTTGTAGGCTACCAGGGCAAAGCTGGGAGTGTGAGCCATGGTGGGAGGGCCAAAGGAAGCCCCCAGACACCTTGCACATGTCAGTGAGGGTTGGTGCCCAGCTCTTGCAGCACCCCCTCCTGCCCGGGGAAGCACAGAGGAAGCTGCATGTGGCCTTTTCCCTGCCTCTTGTACCCAAGAATGGGATCCTTGGGGCCATGCATCCCCTGGAGAGCTGCTCCACACAGGAGAGGGGCTGGGGGTGGTGGATTTGCCCCTCGCTAGAAGGGCATCGAGATTCTGGAGCTGGTCCAGAGAAGGGCAATGAAGCTGGGGAAGGGTCTGGAGAGCAGGGCTGGGGAGGAGCAGCTGAGGGAGCTGGGGGTGCTCAGCCTGGGGAAGAGGAGGCTGAGGGGAGACCTTCTGGCTCTCTGCAGCTCCCTGAAAGGAGGTTGGGATCAGGTGGGAGTTGGTCTCTTCCCCCAAGGAACAAGAGACAGGACAAGAGGAAATGGTCTCAAGTTGCCCCAGGGGAGGTTCAGGTTGGAGATTAGGAACAATTTCTTTCCTACAAGAGTGGTCAGGGACTGGCCCAGGCTGCCCAGGGAGGTGGTGGAGTCCCCAGCCCTGGAGGGGTTCAAGAACCCTGTGGCCATGGCACTTGGGGCCAGGGTTTGGTGGCCATGGTGGTGCTGGGCTGAGGGCTGGACTGGACGACCTTGCAGAGCTCTCCCAGCCCAAAGCCCTCCATGTTTCCCCTCTCCCAGGGGAGGCAGTGCCTGGTGCTGGGAGCAGGTAGGGAGCTGCATCCGCTGGGGTCTGCTCCGTCACACAAACCACAGCCTCCCCTGACCTTCATAGTTTCCCTCTGCCTCACCGTTGCTGGTGGGTGCAGGCTCTGCAGTGTTGTAACGAGCAGGAAAGGAAACATTTCCCAACCGCCCGCCCCGCTGGCAGCCCTGAGCCCTCAGTCTGGGAGCAGCAGCTGGCACGGCTGGGGCAGCTGCCTCCCCCCCTGCCAGGCTGTGCCACACACACCAGCCGTGGCCCAGCGCCCCACGGGAGAAGGCAGCCGTGGATAATCCCTGCCTGATGTTCTGACTGCTGCTGTCTGAGAGCTTCATCCCTCCTGAGGGCTCAGGGTCTTGCTGCTCCTCTCCCCTGGGTGGGGAAGCCCATGGGCATCACCTTGCCTGGGCACCGGAGGGTGGCACCGTGGTGTTTCCTGGCACTGCTGGGCCCGTGTCTCCAAGCTACCTGTGCTGCCCTGGGCAGGCAGTGATTTCCCAGCTGGAGGGAAGGAAGAGATCCCTGCTGCAGAGCAGGAGAGCCAGCAGCGCCGGGCAGCCTCCTCCATGCTCTGCTGCCCAGGGCTTGTTGGCACAGGAGAAGCCACCTGAAAGGAAGCAGAACCACCGTGCCAAGGGACACTGGGTGGGACAGGGCATTGGTGGCTCCTGGAATGGGCTTCACCCCTCACTTTCACAACTGCCTTGAGAGGGGAGGTAGTCACTCCATGAAAATTTGGCCTCCTCTTCATTCCCCCCAAACTGAGTCCCAGGGAAAGATGACACCAAGGCAGGAGAAAGGGGATGAAATTCAAACCACATGCGGGTGGGCTGGCTGCAGGAGCAGGAACAGGCACTGGGACACTTCTCCAGGCCAACCCTAAAGTCAATTAGCACTTTGAGGGCTCCAAACATGCTGCAGAGGCTGCTCATCGAGCAGGAGCCATCCCTGCTCCGAGGGAGGCTGCCAAGAGGGCTTGAAAAAGGATGAGGAAACCCAGAGCCCCCCTGCTTCCCAGAAACACCTCTCACACAGCTCTGCTGTGGAAACCTTGCTTGCAGGGAGCAAACACAGCCATGACTCATCAGCTGCAGGCAGCTGAACTCAATTCTTCAGAGGTCAACACGGTCAAAGCCTGAGGAGTTTTAGGCTCCTGCACTCTCCCCTTTTGTCTGCCTTAGCTCAGGGGATGCCCAACATGTAGAATGGTAGGGGCTGGAAGGGACCTCTGGAGATCACCCAGCCCCCTGCCTGCCAAAGCAGAGTCACCTAGGACAGGCCACAGTGAAACACATCTGGATGGGTCCTGAAAGCCTCCAGGGGAAACTCCATGACCCCTCTGGGCAGCCTGCTCCAGGGCTCTGCACCCTCACAGCAAAGAAGCTTCTTCTCATGTCGAGGTGAAACTTTCTGGGTTCCAGTGTGCACCCACTGCCCCTTGTCCTGTCACTGGGGACCACTGAACAGGGCCTTGGGAATGGTTTAATGGGACCTGTGCCATCCAGAGCCCCCCACACCCTCCTGAGGAGCAGTGGTGATAGAGAAACTGCGGCACAGAGGGCTTGAACTGGAGGGCAACAGCCTCGGTCCCTTGACCTGCTGCTCCCAGCTGGGGCCTGCACCCCACCAGCTCCATCCCTGCAGCCTGGGTGGATGCTGCCATTCCCTCCCCCCCGTTCTTGAGAGACCTCGGATGTGAATCCAAACGGCCCAGGACGGCCTTGGAGGAACAAAACAAGGCCATCAATCACCCTTGCTTCACTCCCTCCCCAGCCTGCAGACTGAGCTGGGTTGCATTGTGCAGAGCCAGAGGGACTCCACATCAAAGCAGGGACCAGCTGGCTGCTCCCCCTCGCCCCCCCAGCACCCAGACGGGCAGCACCCTGCCCACGAGCTGCCTGTCGGAGTTGCCCACCCCAGCCCTGCCTCTGCTCCCTGCCCGGGGCCAGCCAGCAGAGCTGGGAGACAGAACTGCTCCTTGCTCCAGGCAGGAGGCCACGGCGGCTGCGGGGAGCATCAAAGCGGGGCTGAGAGGAGGATGCCCCAGGGCTGGGATCCCGCGGCAGCATCGGGAGGCTGGGACACGGTGGCAACATCCTGGGGCCGGCAACCCGTGGCGTCACCCTGGGGCCGAAACCCCCTGGCAGCATCCCAGGACTGGGACCCCGCAGCAGCATCCCAGGGCTGGGACCTCACAGCCACATCCCCGGGGCTGGGAACACCTTCCCTCCCCTGGAGCGAGGAGGAGAAGGAGACATCGCATGCAGAGGAAGAGCCGGTTCCGTCCCGAGCTCGTCCTGGAGCACTTTGGAGGCTGCAGGGAGCCGCAGGGATGGCACAGCCCGCTCCTGCCGTGCCTCTGTCCTCACAAGATCCTTTCCCTTTGCAGTTCCTTCCCTGACACATGGCGGTCGCTTCCCCCCGGGATGC
Organism: Melanerpes formicivorus; assembly: GCF_026170545.1. Taxonomy (NCBI): domain Eukaryota; kingdom Metazoa; phylum Chordata; class Aves; order Piciformes; family Picidae; genus Melanerpes; species Melanerpes formicivorus. The sequence continues at coordinate 14,814,108 of NW_027142371.1, read as the reverse complement.
TGCTGGAAGACAGGACATTGGTTTTGGATGTGGGCTGCAGCTCCCCGGCGTTTCTCCCCATCCCAGGCACGCACGGAGGCTCTGAGGCAATGTTCTGGGGGAGTATCAGCTTCCCGGCCCAGCGCCGTTGGGTAAGAGCTTGCCTGCCTTCCGAGGAGCTGCTGGCCAGCACCCCCCCGCGGAAACACACCCCAGCCTGCTGCTGGGGGGGCTGGGGAGGCTGAGGAGGGAGCTGGGGATCTGGTCACAGTGGGAGTGAGAAGGGTGAGGAGGGAGCTGAGGGTTTGGTCATGCTGGGACTGGGGAGGGTGAGGAGGGAGCTGAGGGTTTGGTCATGCTGGGACTGGAGAGGGTGAGGAGGGAGCTGGGGATCTGGTCACAGTGGGAGTGAGAAGGGTGAGGAGGGAGCTGAGGGTTTGGTCATGGTGGGACTGGAGAGGGTAAGGAGGGAGCCAGGGGTCTAGTCATGGTGGGGCTGGGGAAGATGAGGAGGGAGCTGAGGGTTTGGTCATGGTGGGGCTGGGGAAGATGAGGAGGGAGCTGAGGGTTTGGTCATGGTGGGGCTGGGGAAGATGAGGAGGGAGCTGAGGGTTTGGTCATGGTGGGGCTGGGGAGGGTGAGGAGGGAGCCAGGGGTCTGGTCATGGTGGGCTGGTCCATGGTGGGTGAGTGAGGTTGGTCATGGCTGGGGGTCTAGGCAAGAGAGACCACCCAGGTCCCCCCTCAAGCAGTGCTCAGGGCTGGGTGCAGCACTGCAACAGCACTTTGGGTGCAATCCTCCCAGTATCTCCTATTTCCCCACTGGCAAGGGGCTGGGGTGGCTCTGTCCTGTGACACAGCATGGGGCAGAGGAAGGAGGACCAGGGAGCCAGCCCCAGCCCCCAGCACACACACACACCCCCCCCAGCACCCCAAAATGTCTCTGTGCCCCACTTGGTGCTCAGTGTTGAGCTGGTGTTGCAGCATCGTGGATGCAGCCAGCAAAGACCCACCCTGGGGCTGGGCCCAGGGGCCTCAGAGGTCTTTCCCAAGCAAAACAATTCCATGGTTCCATCAGGGCACCTGGAGAGCAGTGGCACTGCCAGCCCAGAGCCCCCAAACGCTGTTGGGCAGGGGATGGAGGCAGCAGGAGGGGACCCTGCAGTGGGTTTGTCCTCTGGAGTGAGAGCAGGGTGGTCTTGCAGGCTGTGCCACTGGAATTTACCCTCCCTGAGGAGAGGAGGAGTGTGGGTGCAGCGCTGTGGGAGGCACGTGCCCCTGGGAGCTCATAATGGGCACTCTTTTTTTCCAGCTGGCTAATTAAGAGGCAGAATAAAAGCCTCCTGGATGTGAGGCTGGGTGGTTAAAAGGGAAAATTCTCTTCCAGGTGCCAGGTTCATTAAAAGAAGGGGGGGAAAAAAGCCAAGGGGGAGAGGCAGGGCCACCAGCTGGGCAAAGAACATCTGGGGAAGGAGGTGTGGGGCTGGATGGTGCTGGGTGCTGGGAGAGAGGCAGCGAGGGGCTGCAGGAAGCACAGGGGGCTGGTGGAGTCCCCATCCCTGGAGCTGTGCAAGGAAACCTGTGGCCATGGCACACCCATGGCCATGGTGGTGTTGGGTTGGTGGTTGGATGCCAGAGGTCTCTCCCAGCCCAAACAATTCCCTGACTCCAGGTCCCTGTGCCTCGTGGCCCCTTGGGAAGCCATCCATGCCCCGGGCATCCCTGTGGGCCATGAGGTCCCCAGCTCACCCTGGGTGCCAGGAGCATCCTGCTGACAGCCTGGCAGAGCTGATCTCCACCCTGCAGAGCTTTCTCAGACTCACAGAATGGGTTGGATTGGAAGGGACCTTAGAGATCAGCCAGTGCCAGCCCCCTGCCATGGGCAGGGACCCCTCCCCCCAGCCCAGGCTGCTCAGGGCCTCATCCAGCCTGGCCTTGAACACCTCCAGGCAGGGGGCACCCAGAACCTCCCTGGGCAACCTGTGCCAGTGTCTCCTCACCTCACTCTCAAGAATCTCTTCCTCATCTCCAGCCTCAGCCTCCCTTCCCCACATCCTTCCAACATTTCCCCATTAACTGGTAGGAAACTGCCCCAAACTAGGCAGGATCCAGGTGGATGAAGCAAGAGACCCTCTCAGCATCCCTGCTGGAGCTGCTGGGACATGAGGAGGTCACACTCAGCTGCAGGCCATGGTTGGAGGAGATGTTTGGGACAGCAAAACCCCTGCTCCCAGCCCCTGCAAGCCAGCCCTGGGGGGAGCAGGGGCAGCCAGGCTGGGGGTGACAGAGCTGTGGCCCCTCCAGCCCCCCCCCCCCACCCAGCTGTGCCAGCATTGGTGCTTACACATGCAAAGCATTAAGGATTTGTTTAGAGGCCCCTTTATTGTCAGATCTGGGTCTTTATTTCCTACAAATTCAATTTGCTGAGGGATGTGTGTGGATTGTGAAATGATTTTGAGAACTGTTCCTCTGGGTTTTTTCATTTCCTTTGTATTAACTTCTCTTCTTTTCTTCTTCTTCCTTTTTTTTTGTTACAGTGTTTGGGAGGCCAGGAAACATTGTCAATAATCATCATCCCAGAACCCAGCAGTAACAAAAGAGGAGGATGAAATCGCAGGGAGCTGAGGAGCAGAGCCCAAGAAGGTGAGCAGCTAGGAGCTGGCAGCACAAGCAGCTGCTGCCACCTCTCTTGTGGCAGACACTGCTCACAGCCTGTCCCAGATGACCTCATCCTGCTCCTGCAGGAGCCAGGGACTGCCTTTGGGAGGGATGGATCCAGCTGCCCCAAGGCTGGTGCCACAGCAGGACCTGCCCAGAACTGGGCTGTTCCCACCACCAGCCTCCCAGCTCAGCCTTTCCCTTCCCTGTGCTCCCAGTGCTGCATCTCAGTGCCTTGCTGGAGGCCCCAGCCCTGCAGACATTCAAGGTCAAACCTGCTGTGGCCCTCAGCAGCCTGAGCTGGTTGGAGATGTCCCTGCTGGCTGCAGAGGGCTTGGACTCAGAGTGACTCCAGGTCCAACTCTTGACCTTGGAGGGTCCCTTCCAACCCAAGCAGTGCTGTGGGCAGGGCAGGGATCCCTCCCACGACCCTGGGACTGTCAGGCTTGGAAGGGAGCTCAAGGCTCAGCCAGCTCCAAGCCCCTGCCATGGGCAGGGACACCTCCCACCACAGCAGGTTGCTCACAGCCACCTCCAGCCTGGCTGCAAACACCTCCAGGGATAAGGCTTCCACCACCTCCCTGGGCAGCCTGTGCCAGGCTCTCACCACCCTCCTGGGGCAGAATCCCCTACCTTCACTTCCAGCCCCTCAGAGCAGTTGTTGGGTGCCCATGGCTTGGTCCTCTGCCCTTCTCCCTCCCGTGTGAGCCCTTTCAGACGTGATAATCACCCCAATTAACACCCCCCAGCAAGGGCTCTGCCTCTTGGAGGCATTAGGGACCTCTTTTGCTGCCTTTCCTGCAGCGTGGCAGGGCTGGCCAGGCCAGGAGCTGCCCCCCACACCCTCCCCGTGCCCTGCAGTGGGTGTTGCCAGCTCGTTAAAATCACAGACACATTTCTCTTCCCTTTATTTCGGCCTCTGTCATCGCCATTGTCTCAGGCTGCTGCAGGCTGGGAGCTGGCCGTGCCCTGCCGCTGCTGCTCCGCTCCACCCGCAGCTGCCCTGCTCCCCGGCGCTCCCCACGCCACGGATGGGGCCTGGGCTGGCACCAGCCTCCTGCCAGAGCTCCCCTTGCGGGGCTTTGGCACCCAGCTGCGTGGCACTGCCCAGCACAGGACGCCCCCAGGGCGTCCCTCCCCCCCCTGCTTCACTCCAGTGTGGCACAGCCTGCCAGGGGGCTGCGTGGCCTGGCTGGGGGCAGGGGAAGGGTGCCCAGCCGTGGTGCTGGCAGGGAGGGTGCCAGGGCTGTGCCAGGGTCAGACCCACTGTGGGAACATCAGTGCCAGCCAGGAGGTCTCAGTGCTGCTGTAGGAGCCAGCAGAGTTCCCAAGGGGCTCTGAGGGCTTGGTGGGAACCAGGGATGGGGGAAACCCAAAAAGGGAGCAGCAGCCTGGAGCTCAAAGGGCTGGGGACAAGGACACCTCTTCACCAGTCCCTGGCAGTGCCAGGATGCCCATCCCTGAGCAAGGGATCTTGATCTCAGTGCAGTGGTTCTGTCCCCATGCTCGGGACAGGAGTGGCTGCTTGGTGCCTCTCCAGCACAGCGTGGCACAGGGGAGGGAGCGAGAGGGCTCCTCCCAGCAGCTCGGGAGGGAAGGGGTGGCTGGGGTGGAAAGAAGTCTGGGACAGGATTTCTCTGCTCCCAAGAAGGAGAAGGAGGAATTCAGGGAATGTGTCACTTCACAGCAAGGAGGTGCCAAGGCTGGGCACGGCAAAGCCACCCAGTGGGGCAGGAGGCTGCTGGAGAACCAGCAGCACCATCCAGCTGGGAACAATGTCAGAGGGTGCTTAAAGAAGCTGGGAACAGCAGAGCCTTCCAGGGATGCAGAGAGGCAGGAGAACAGGGATGTGGGGGGCACAGGGAAGCAGGGACACAGAGATGCAGTGAGGCAGGGATGGGGGGAGGCAGGGGGATGGGGGAACGGGGTTGCAGGGAGGTGGAGATGCAGGGTTGTAGGGATGAGGAGCTGCAGGGAAGCAGGGATGTAGGGATGAGGAGTTGCAGGGATGTAGGGATGAGGAGCTGCAGGGAAGCAGGGATGTAGGGATGAGGAGCTGCAGGGATGTAGGGATGAGGAGCTGCAGGGATGTAGGGATGAGCTGCAGGGAAGCAGGGATGTAGGGATGAGGAGTTGCAGGGAAGCAGGGATGTAGGGATGAGGAGCTGCAGGGATGTAGGGATGAGGAGCTGCAGGGAAGCAGGGATGTAGGGATGAGCTGCAGGGATGTAGGGATGAGGAGTTGCAGGGATGTAGGGATGAGGAGCTGCAGGGATGTAGGGATGAGGAGTTGCAGGGAAGCAGGGATGTAGGGATGAAGAGCTGCAGGGATGTAGGGATGAGGAGCTGCAGGGATGTAGGGATGAGGAGTTGCAGGGAAGCAGGGATGTAGGGATGAGCTGCAGGGATGTAGGGATGAGCTGCAGGGAAGCAGGGATGCAGGGACACAGAGATGCAGGGATGTGAAGGTGCAGGGCTGCAGGAATGCAGGCCCCAATGTGGTGATCCCTCTGCCCACCACATCCCTCTGCCTGTGCAGACCCTCTCCCCAGCCTCATGGTGCTTAGGCCCCAGCTCAGCCCAGCTCAGCTCAGCCTAGCTCAGCCCAGCCCAGCCCAGCTCCACTCCTCTGGCCCCACTGGGAACTTGGCAAAAGGAAGGGAGAGGATTACTGAGCAGAGCCCAGCTCTTGGTCTGTTCTAGGAAAGGAGAGGCCATGCCAAGAACTGTCTGACATTCCTTCCCAAGCCCTTGGCTGAGCTCCGTGGCCTCTTTTCTGCGGCATTTAGGCCTTGGCAGCGCCGGGGCTTGAGCCCTGGCCGGGCTACGCCGTCCTGCCCTTCCCAGCATCCCTGTTCCATCCCATTTTAGGGAGCTGGAGCCTTTGCCATGGCTTGGTGTCCCCATCCCGTTGCCCTGTGCAGGTGCCCAGGCACGGAGGTGCCCCTGCCAGGCGGCTGTGGGTGCCAGCAGGCAGGCAGGGCGCCGGCTCCTCCGGGCACCGCGCTCCCCGCTGCGTGCTGGCAAAGTCCTTTCCCATGGAGGGGAAATCTGAGTGCTCCTCTTCCCCTAAGTTTCTTCAGGGAAAAAAAATATGTAAACCCCAAATCAAATCACATCAAATCAAATCAAATCAGACCAAATCAAATCAAATCAAATCTAATCCAACCCTGTTTGTTTGCTGTCTGCAGTCGTTGGCCTGAGCCTGGAACTCAACAGGATGCTGTTGGGATGGTCCGAGGCTGGGCACCCCACAAACCTGGCTGCCCCCAGCCCTGCTGCCAGCTGGGGCAGCTGGGGCTCGTCCCCACGTGGGCACAAATGGATGTCTCCCCTGGAGGGGAAGCCAAAGCTCCTGGAGCCGTTGCTGGTCCCACTCCGGCAGGGAGAGGGTCTGGGAGAGGTTAGGGTCTGCCTGGAGCTCAGGCTTTGCTGTGTGGTCTGCCAGGGGGGCTCAGATGAGCCAAGCAGTGTTGCTAAAGAGCTGAAATCATCACAAGCTGCTAATTATCCCTTCCCCAGGGGATGAAGCATTTTGCACCCCGGGGAGGCCCTGCCACACCACACTCTTTCATCACAGCATCCTGGTATTTACCTCCAGCCCTGAGGACTGCAGGCAGCCAAGCTCCCCTGGCATGGGCCTGTCAGCACCCCAGGGACCCCCACCCCCGGGGAGCACCACTGGGACCCTCGTGACACTTCCATTCTTGAGCTAGCCACACCACAGCTGAGTCCTGAGCATCCCTCCAGGGGGTTAATCCCTCTCCTCAGGGGGCTGTGCCTGCTTTGAGCACTGTCAGCTCCCTTGGGACTGAGTTCCCCCTCTGCACTGTGGAGAATCCCCACGGCAGGCCTGGGGCCATGGGAGAAGGCAACCTCTGGCTGCAGGAAGGTGCTGGAGCTTCATCACCACCGTGCACAAAGCAAGGAGGAGTGGGGTTGGATGGATGATGGGAGGGAGGGGTGGATGGATGAAGGCATGGATGGATGGATAGATGGATGGATGGATGGGTGGATGGATGGGTGGATGGGTGGATGGATGGATGGGTGGAGGGAGGGAGGGAGAGAGGGAGGGATGGATGGGTCACGATGAGAGCACCAAGCCACAGTGTCCCTCCTCGCTGAGGTCCCTTCTGAGCCAGGACAGTGCCAGGACAGTGCCAAGGTGCCCAAAGTGTTGTGGAAAGGAGAGGTGGCACCCAGAGAGCTCCCAGAGTGCGTGCAGGGCAGGGGGGGGCTGGGGATGTTTGGAAACTACTTTTCCTGCTTTCCCAAACTATATTTTTCCCTCCTCTCATCTTTGTTTGCTCAGATTCCCAAGTGAAGGATCCTTTCCACAGCTTGCTGCAGCAGGGCACAGGGCACTAGCTGAGGACCACATCCCTGCACCCCTCCTCCAGGCCCAGCTTGGGAGGTGGGGGTGGTGGTGTGAGGGTTGGGGCAGCCTCATTCCCCTCCCTGGCAGAGCTTCAGCTCCTCTCACCCACCCTGATCCCCTTTCCCTCTCCACCCTCCTGCGGTCTGGGATGATGGCAGAGCTGAACCTTCAAGAGGGGGAGATGCCCACAACCCAAGAGCATCTTAAACAGCTCAGACCTTGTCTGCAGGCCAGCTCCTGAAAACTGAATTTGTTAGTGGCATAAACAGGATACAAAAAGGGTGAAAAAAAACCCCAAGCCCAACCCAAAAGAACCCAAACAAACCCAAGCAGAAATGAAAATACCCAAAGCAGCCAAAAGGAGAGAGGAACATTTGTCCTCCATGGCTTTGCCTGCAGTGGAGGTGGTGCCCTGGTGAGGACCACAGCCCTTGGCTCCCCTGTGTGTGCTGGGAAAATCCTCTTCCTGAATGGCAAACAGAGGTGGGGAGCAGCCCCACCAGCAGCCTGGGATGCTCCTGACCCTGGGAGCTGTGGTAGCACAAAAGCTCAGCCCCTTGCCAATCCCTGCTCCTTCCCTTCCCCCCCACCCCCCAGCCTTTCTTCTTCGTTTCTGGCTTTTTTCCTCCCCTCTTTTTCGTTTCCTCCCCTGGTGTTCTCCAAACTCCGGGGTGGTTTCTGGGACTCTGACGTCAGCCCCAAGCAGGGCTGCCCGGTGCTAATGATTTCCCTGAATGTCTGCTCCGTGCAATTATCACCCTATTTTCACCTCAGCAAGATTAAACCCTGCGTCCCTCCTCCTTTATTCATTCTGAGAAAAGCCTTCAGAAGTCGTCCTGGCACAGGGCTGCCAGCGCCCTGCAGTGCTGGCTGCCGTGGGGCTGCTGACCGCCGCCTGCGGTGGCTCTGGCTGCCTCATGGCCCCAAGGTGCTGCCAGAGGGAGGGGATGGGGATACAGGGATCAGAGTGCTAGAGGGAGGATGGGGATACAGGGATCAGAGTGCCAGAGGGAGGATGGGGATACAGGGATCAGAGTGCCAGAGAGAGGGGATGGGGATACAGGGATCAGAGTGCCAGAGAGAGGATGGGGATACAGGGATCAGAGTGCCAGAGAGAGGGGATGGGGATACAGGGATCAGAGTGCCAGAGGGAGGGGATGGGGATACAGGGATCAGAGTGCCAGAGAGAGGATGGGGATACAGGGATCAGAGTGCCAGAGGGAGGGGATGGGGATACAGGGATCAGAGTGCTAGAGGGAGGGGATGGGGATGCAGGGATCAGAGTGCCAAAGAGAGGATGAGGATACAGGGATCAGAGTGCCAGAGGGAGGATGGGGATACAGGGATCAGAGTGCCAGAGGGAGTTGATGGGGATACAGGGATCAGAGTGCCAGAGAGAGGAGGGGGATACAGGGATCAGAGTGCCAGAGGGAGGGGATGGGGATACAGGGATCAGAGTGCCAGAGAGAGGAGGGGGATACAGGGATCAGAGTGCCAGAGAGAGGAGGGGGATACAGGGATCAGAGTGCCAGAGGGAGGGGATGGGGATACAGGGATCAGAGTGCCAGAGGGAGTTGATGGGGATACAGGGATCAGAGTGCCAGAGAGAGGAGGGGGATACAGGGATCAGAGTGCCAGAGGGAGGGGATGGGGATACAGGGCAGTCTGTGCCAATCCCTGACCACCCTTGCAGCAAAGACATTTTTCCTGAGCTCCAACCTGAACCTCCCCTGATGGAACTTGAGGCTGTTTCCTCTTGTCCTGTCCTTAGTTCTCTGGGAGAAGAGGCCAACCCCAGCCTCACTACAGCCTCCTTTCAGGGAGTTGTAGAGATCAGATCCCAGGAACACGTGCACTGAGAGCCATGGTGAGGGTGAGTGATGGCCACAGGCATGCATCCATATCCACGTCCACATCCATATCCATATCCACATCCATATCCTGTTGGAGTGGTCCAGAGGAGGCCACCAGGATGATCAGGGGCTGGGGAACCTCTCCTATGGGGACAGGCTGGGAGAGTTGGGGCTGTTCAGCCTGGAGAAGAGAAGGCTCCAGGGAGACCTCAGAGCAGCTTCCAGTAGCTGCAGGGCTCCAGGAGAGCTGGGGAGGGACTCTGGATAAGGGCTGGGAGTGGCAATGGCTCTGAGCTGGGAGAGGGGAGGCTGAGAGTGGAGATGAGGAAGAAATTCTTTCCAGTGAAGGTGGCGAGGCACTGGCACAGCCTGCCCAGGGAGGCTGTGGCTGCCTCCTCCCTTGATGTGTCCAAGGCCAGGCTGGATGAGGCCTTGAGCAGCCTGGGCTGGTGGGAGGTGTCCCTGCCCATGGCAGGGGGTTGGAGCTGGATGAGCTTGAAGATCCCTTCCAATTGAGGTCATTCCATGCTTCTATGATCCACATCCCTGCCCAGCCTCTGTGACTAGCAGGGGGAATTTCTCCATCCAGGAGCAGAAGCCTGGCCCCAGAGCTTTTGTCTTCTACCGAATTCCAGCCGGTGAGAGTCATCAGCTGGAGTCAGAGGCCTGACCCCCCCCGGGGGGATGATGTGCAGGAGGGAACCACGTAGTCACATTAAAATGATGTGAAAAAGGAGGGGACTTCTGAGTGCTGCCTCACGTGGAGCCAGGAACATCCATCTGACTGCTGCTCCCATCTGCCTTTCTCCAGAGCTGCCTGAAATAGCACTGATGTGAAAAGAAATTCAGCTGGAGTTTGGCATCAGTGATCCTGAGGAGAACAGAAGAGGGCCAGCTACTAAAATACCACTGGCTTGCTCCCTTCCAGATGATTTTCCCTGTGAGGGAAGCTGGAGGCAGCCCACAGCCCTGCCTGGCAGAGAGGAGGATGCTGCCTTGGTGCTGATGCTCTGGGGAGTGGTGCCAGCTGTGCCCAGGGTGAGGGGCACGCTGGGCATGGCAGCAGCACCCAGCTCCCCCCAGGGATTCCCAGCTCTCTGGTGGCAAAATATTCCACACAAACACTGCAATCCCTCCTTCCCAGGCTGTCTGGAAGCCCCATCCCACTGCCCTGAGCTCCCAGCCCTGCACTGGGAGTCCATCTCCCTGCCCTTTCCCCCCCGAGCAGCTGCTGCCAGGGCAGGAAGGGATTGCTGAGTAGTTCTGACACATCTCAGCTCCCTGGGGACCTCCCCAGCCTTTTGCTTTTAGCTTCACCTCCCATCAGCTCTCCCCAGGAGCCCTGCAGGGCTGCAAAGCAGCAGTTGGTTTGTGGCCAGGTTCAACGTGGGGGACTTCTGGCTGTTGTGTTCGCTCTTGCTTTGCCTCCTCCAGCTCAGCTGCTGGACAAGGAGAGGTGGCAGAGGCTCAGTGGAATGTGGAGGCTGATGTTGGCTGTGAGAATGATGCTCAGTGTGAGCCCTCACCTGGGGGGATGCTGGGACTGGGGGAATCTGCCCCTGCCCCAATCTGCTGCTGAGGAGGAGTGGAATAAAACCTTCAACAGCCTTCACATCCTTTCCCTTCTCCAGCCAGAGAATCAGAGAATTGTTTGGGTTGAAAAAGGGCTTTAAGATCACTGAGCCCAACTGGCACCCCAACCCCAGCATGGCCACCAAACCCTGTCCCCAGCTGCCATGGCCACACATTTCTTGAGCACCTCCAGGGCTGGGGACTCCACCACCTCCCTGGGCAGCACATCCCAGTGGCCAATCTCTCTTGCTGGGAACAACTTCTTCCTAACCTCCAGCCCAAACCTCCCCTGGCACAGCTTGAGACTGTGTCCTCTTGTTCTGGTGCTGCTTGCCTGAGAGAAGAGCCCAACCCCCACCTGGCTCCAACCTCCCTTCAGGGAGTTGGAGAGAGCAATGAGGTCTCCCCTGAGCCTCCTCTTCTCCAGGCTAAGCAACCCCAGCTCCCTCAGCCTCTCCTCCCAGGGCTGTGCCCCAGACCCCTCCCCAGCTTTGTTGCCCTTCTCTGGACACCTTCCAGCAGCTCAGCATCTTTCTGAGGGGCCCAGACCTGGACACAGGAGTGCAGGTGTGGCCTGAGAGCAGCTGGCAGCTGCTGGCTGGAGCAGTGGCTGTGAAGCAGGAGTCTTGCTTCAATTCTTTCCGTTGTACCAAGTGAAGCCATTTCATCTATTCTGCCTCAAAGGGGCTCAGCTGAAGAGATAAAATAAACACTGGGAATCTGCTCGGCGCTGGCACGCACCAGGAATTCGGTTTCGACACCAAACCTTCCCACTTGCCTGCTCCCAGCTCCTCTTCTCCTCCTCCTGCTGTCCCTCAGCCTCCAGCGCCACCCCACACCGATTCCCACTCTGGGCTTTTGCTTCTGTTCTGGCAGGCGGAGCCCCGGGAGGCTGCGCAGCCACCGGGGATGCAGCCGGGGGAGAGCCTGCAGAGGAGAAGGCTCCAGGGGGACCTCGGAGCTGCGTTCCAAGAGCTGAAGGGAACCTGCAGGCAGGCTGGGGAGGGACTGTTCAGAAGGGGCTGTGGGGATAGGGACAAGGGGCAATGGTTTGAAGCTGGAGCAGGGAGGGTTCAGGTTGGACATCAGGAGGAAGCTCTGCACAGTGGGGCTGGGGAGACACTGCCACAGGTTGTCCTGGGATGTGGTGGAGGACCCATCCCTGGAGCCATTCAAGAGCAAGCTTGATGTGTCCCTGGGCAGCCTGATCTAGTTGGAGGTGTCCCTGCTGAGTGCAGGAGGGTTGGACAAGATGCCTTTGGAGGGTCCCTTCCAACCAGATGCAGTCTGAGCCGGCGGAGCCACACCGCCAGGAGGGAAGCAGGAGCTCCGGTGCCTGCTGCAGGATGGAGGATTGCAGTCAGGCAAACTCCAAGGCCAACTGGAGACACTGGCACAGGTTGCTCAGGGAGGTTGCTCCCTGGAGGTGTTCAAGGCCAGGCTGGATGAGGCCTGCAGCAACCTGGGCCGGTGGGAGGTGTCCCTGCCCGTGGCAGGGGGTTGGCACTGGCTGATCTCTAAGGTCCCTTCCAACCCAACCCATTCCACGGTTCTAAATCCACCCTTTGGCCTTTCCCAGCGGCTTTCCCTCCGCATCTGCTGAGTCCCAGCTTTGCCTTCCCCAGGGCAGGGTCATGGGCAGTGGCAGCAGCAGGGACACGGGTGGCAGAGGTGGTGGCCGTGCCACGGGGTGCCCGGGGAGGGCCGCGGCTGAGGCGGAGCCGCATTGCATAAGCGCAGGGGAAAGGGCCTCTGCGAGCTGGCCTGGGGAGCGGCTGTGACTTTCCATTCCTGTGGGAAGCAGGGCTGCCACCGTCCAAGCATCTGGCCTTGTTATGATGGGAGAGGAATGCCAAATATTTTTCTTCCTTTATCCACTACCATCCGCTCAAAGCCTCCCTGATCAAACCCACATTCGCCGCCTGCGACGCACCGGGGCCCCTGCTCCGCACAGCTCCCTCTCCTTGCACCCAGGGAGAAAACCCTGCCCAGGGCCAGGGCCTTCCTCAGCCTGCTGTCCCTCCTCTGCCAGCCAGCTCCAGATGTTTTGGTTTTGCTTTGCTGCCTCGGCCAGGAGCATCTCTGCTGTCTGAATCCCGGTGCCAGCATCCCTGTGCCGTGTCCGCATCTCTGTGCCAGCACCCCTGTGCCAGCACCCCTGTGCCAGCACCCCTGTGCCAGCATCCCTGTGCCAGCATCCCTGGCTGATCTGCAACATGGGGCATTGCCCCTTCTGGATGCCTTGACCAGGAGCATCCCTGGTGTCTGCATCCCAGTGCCATCACCCCTGGCACCAGCATCCCTGGCTGACCTGCAACATGGGGTATTGCCCCTACTAGGTGCCTCGGCCAGGAGCATCCCTGGTGTCTAAACCCCAGTGCCAGCGTCCTGGTGCCACCCTCCTTGGCACCGTGGGCTGTCGTCCCCGCCTGGGTCCCTGGGCATCCCAAAGGCAGCCCCTGGGGCGGTGCCACGGGCGTGTGCTGCCTTTGGAGGGTCACCAAGATTCTTCCCGAGATGAAAGCGTGCTCAAGTGTCAAACAAACTTTCCGAATTATCCTCCTGGACACTCTGTCCCTGGCTCCAGGGAGGAGGAGGAACATTTCATTCCCTCTGCGCTGGCAGGGAGCGGCACTGCCTGAGGAGCCGCCGGCTGCCAGCGGCACCGGCGGGCTCAGCCCTGCCTCCCCCCGGCATCCCCCGTGGGTCCCCCGGCTCCCCGCCCACCACGGCCCCCCAGAACACCTCCCAGGTGAGGGGCAATGGCTGCCCTGCAGCATCCCTTCCCTCCTGCCTTCCAGGGCAGGCGGTGAGGAGCAGCAGAACGAAGGCAAAGGAGAGGATTTGAGCTCTGCTGGGGACACCTGGCGCCCAGCGGCGAGGAACTGGGGCCGGTAGCTCTGCTGGCCCTTGGCAGAGCCTCCACACGGCGTGGAGCTGAGCACATCCGGCCCCGAGGTCGCAGTGCTAATGAGAGGCACCTCACTGGCACCACTCTCCGGGCAGGGCACTCACCCTGGCAGGGCTCACTTATGCCAGCAGCCAGAGAACGTGGCAGGGACACAGCACTTCCCTGGCCCTTCCACAGCGTTGTCTTGGGGAGCTGGGCTGGCCCTGCCATGGGACAAAGAGCTGCCATGAGCCCTGCCAGCGTGCCAGCCTGCCCACTCTCCGCAGCCATGGCCAGCCAAGACCAGTGGGCACCGCTGCAGTCACCAGCAGCTGTGACTCAGAGCTACTCAAGGATCTCCAACACCATTCCCCCAGGCACGTTTTTCTCATGCCCCGTGTCAGGATGGCACTGCCATGCCCATACCCACACAGACCAATGGAGGGGGGCTGAAGGGAGACTTCTGGGGGTCAAGAGGAGAGTAGCCCAAATCCGCTTTCCCTGGGCACGGCTGGGAGCCCCAGGACACAGATGGGCACAGCCACTGTGGCCCCGTGGGCAGCCCTCCCATGAGGAGCTTGCTGGTGGTCAGTGGTCCTCCAAGTCCTTTGTCCCTCCCAGGAGAAGCAGAGCCAGAGCAGCCCAGGTGCCTGCAGGGGCAAATCCCAGAGAAACTGAGGCAGCCTGCATGAGCCAAGCAGCCAGAAGCTCTCCCTTGGCTGGCTGGACCGAGGCCCTCTGAGGTCCCAACCTAAACCTCTCCGTGGAGCAGGCAGCCCCTGAGAGCCACCCAAGCTCGGCTCAAGCAGTGCTGGATTTGCCCTCCCCCAGGATGGGACAAATTTCTTGGCCCCTTTATTTCCCTGCAGCCTGCATCCAGGTCGGGTGTGGGACAGGCAGGACCTGGCCCGGGGGTGTCCTGTGTGCCCAAGAAGCCCTTCCTGTGCCCTCTCCATGGGCAGGAGGAGGGCTGTGGTGTGCTGGTTTGCACTGCCTGCTGCTGAGGGCTGCTTTGGGAGCTGTCCCCAGGGGCTGGTGGCTCTGTACCCCTAGCTGAGGAGGTGGCCAGGCTGCTGCGGGCACAATTCTTGGCACAGGGGTGAGACAACGAGGGGGGGCACCTGTAGCTCACCTGTGGGTACCTGTTGAGGAAGGGTTTGCAGCCAAACCCTTTCCTGCTGTCCAGCACCCAGCTCTGGGCACACTGAGAGCCCCTGGTTGGGTTTGGGGGAGCGCTGGAGGGGCGAGGGGTGTGGGGGGGGGCTCAGTTCAGCCAGGATAAAGTGCAGATCAGCTGGGCTTGGCTTGGCGCAACCTGTCTCGGCTTGGCACGGCTCAGCGCAACACGGCTCGGCTCGGCACAGCTCGGCTCGGCACAGCTCGGCTCGGCTGAGCTCGGCTCGGCACAGCTCGGCTCGGCTGAGCTCGGCTCGGCACAGCTCCACCAGCTCGGGGAGAGCAGATCCGCAGCCGGAGCTGCCGGAGCCGCCCCGCACACATCTGCCCGCCCTGTCCGGGGGACTCGGCTCCATCCCCCCTAAGCCCTCCCAGCGCTGCCAGGGCTGGGAGCAGGGGGCTGAGCCCTTGGAGGGGTTTTTGGGGGGGTGGCACAAGCGGCGTCACCGAACCGGCTCCACCTCCCCCCAAAATCCCGGGGGGCTTCAGCGTGCCCCCAGCGCTGGGATGGCAGTGGGACGGTCGGAGCAGGGTGGCACAGCGGGACAGCCGTCCAGCCGAGGTGGCAGCTGCAGGGGGCACTCCAGGCGGTCCCCGTGCCTGGCGCTCTGCCGCTGCTGCTCCCGGGGCACTCCGGGCAGATTTGGGTTTTTTTTCCAGCGTTATTATTATTTTGAGGAAAGGGAGGAGGGGGGAGCTGGGGGGGGTGAGGGTGAAGAGGGGGGAGAGGGGGCTGGCACCGGCTATAAAGGGCAGAGCTCCGGCAGCAGCCAGCAATTTCCTGCCACCATGAGTGGTCCCCTGGCCTGACAAGCCCCCTCCTCACCCCCCACCCCCCACCCCGGGGCTGATGCCACCTCAAAGCGCGGCCGGGTGCCTGCGGGCTGGGATGGTGTGAGCCCGGAGCTGCTCTCCTCCTTCCACGCACCCTGCCAGCCTGCCACCCCTCGGCTGGCGCTGCCAGGAGGCGAATCCTCCAGCTCAGCCCAGTTCGGCTGCTCCGCTTCCCCCCCTGCCCAGATGCAGTGGATAATTCTCATGTTGCTGCTATTCATCAGCTCCATGGACATGCTCCCGCAGCGCCGAGGCAAGAAGCAAGGTAGGCTGCATGCGGCCGGCTCGTCCCACCCCCCTCGACGGGCTGGCAGGGGCCATGGCACTGCCAACCCCTGCCAAGCCCTGCCAAGCCCTGGCTGGAGTGGGCTGGTGAGAATGGGGCTGACCTGTGCTCAGGACTGGAAGGAGCTGGGAGCCCCCTGCCAGGGCTGGGATGGGCAGGAGGTGTGAATGGAGCTCAGGACTGGAAGGAGCTGGCAGCCACCATGCCCTCGAGCCAGCCCTGCTGGGTACAGCCTGCCTTCCCCTCTGCGTGCCTGGCACAGTGGGTGCAGGGATAAGGTGATGCCCAACCCTGCTGTGTTGCCTGCTTGATGCCAGCCTTGCCCTCGGGGCTGGGCAGGGGACAGGGGGGTGCTGGCTGGCACTGGGAGCAGCTCTGCAAGCCCCAGCAGAGCCGGGCACAGCGGGCACGGTGCAGAAGGGGCTGGTGCCCACTGCTGCCCTTCTCTGGAGTGAGTGGGGAGCAAAACCTCCTGGAAGGATGCTCAGAGCCACTGCCTGGCCCCTCTGTCCCCAGGCAGAGGCACCAGCAGTGCCAGCACTTGGTGCCAGAGCAAGGGCAGGGTGTGTGCTGGGGCTGTGCCAAGGTACATGCTCCTCTCTGTTGGGCACCAGCTCGTGTCCCCTCCCTGGGCAGTGCCCACCAGCTTAGGGAGAAGGACCAGGGCTGGCACAGGAGCAGGCTGGTGGTGGTGAGAGGACCTGGCAGAGTTGGGGTTCTCAGGACAGGGCTGGAGCCAGGCTGTGGCTGGTACATGTGGCAGACATGGTGCCAGCGGGCACGTGGGATGCTGTGGGTGGCCAGGCTGGCAGCAGGAACACCTCTGCTGGGAAACTGCCTGGCACTGAGAGGGGCTCAGGGTGCCAGGGGGCCAGCACTCTGGGTGCTGGTGCATGATGCCAAGCGGCCTGATGCTGTGGGGTGCCTGGGCACCTCGGGTCCTGGCAGCACCCAGGGCTCTGCCCACAGTTCCATGCCTCTGCTGGTGCCATGTCTCCCGCTCTGACCAGTGCAGAAGGGGCACTGTGGTCTTTGGGGTGATGCCACAGCACCCCACAGCACCTCCACTGCTGCCACAGGGGGATGGTTTGGGCAGCCCAGTGCCCTGGCATCGCCCGGTGCCACGGTGGCAGAGCTGGGCTCAGGATGGGCAGTGATGGGTGATGTCACATCATGTCTGGCATGGCCCAGGCAGGGAGCACACACCTGGGCACCCCAGTACCCGTGTGCCCCCTGCCCAGGGCCCATTTCAGCTCAGCTCTGCAGCCCAGCTCTGCAGTGGGTGCCAGGCAGGGGGCAGGGAACCCAACCAGTGCCCCTCACTTCCCAGGGCTCTGGGGTGAGCCACATCCTGTGGCAGGCCCTGGGCATTGCTCTGGTGGCAGAGGTATGTGCCATGCTGGCAGTCCTGAGGCTTGGCAGGGTTAAGGAGCAGTGATCATGACCCTGTGCTGCCCAGGGGTGAGGCTGCACCTCCAGTCTGGGCTCCTCACTCCAAGAAGGACACTGAGGGGCTGGAGAGGGTCCAGAGAAGGGCAACCAAGCTGGGGAAGGGTCTGGAGAGCAGGGCTGGGGAGGAGCAGCTGAGGGAGCTGGGGGGGTTCAGCCTGGAGGAGGCTGGGGGGAGACCCTGAGAGGAGGCTGGAGCCAGGGGGGGCTTGGGCTCTGCTCCCCAGTCTCAGGTGAGAGAATGAGAGGAACTGGCCTGGAATTGCCCCAGGGGAGGCTCAGGTTGGAGATTAGGAGAATTTTCCTTGCTGCCAGAGTGGTCAGGGCCTGGCCCAGGCTGCCCAGGGAGGTGGTGGAGTCCCCAGCCCTGGAGGGGTTCAAGAACCCTGTGGCCATGGCGCCTGGGGGCAGGGTTTGGTGCCCGTGGTGGTGCTGAGCTGCTGGCTGGGCTGGATGCTCTCAGAGGGCTTTCCCAACCCAAACAATCCTCTGATCCCATGACCCAGCTCACCAAACCTCCCCTGGCTCCTCACCAGGGGTTCAGGGATGGGAAGGAGGCGCTGGGGCTGGCACAGGGCTCCCCAACTTCCCTGCCCCAGGCAGCGGTGGGAGGGAAAGCAGCAAACAAACCAAAAAAGCCCAAACCAAAACAAAAGGATCAAAAAAAAACCTCAACAAAAGGCAGGAGGGGCGGGGGGGAGGGGGGGAGAGGCTCGTAAATCCCAGCGTCTCCTGGGAAGCTGCTCCAGCTGCAGCCAGGAACACAAAGCTGTCAGCCTTCCCTAAATATGTAACGGAGACCATAACAACTTAATGGATCCAAGGTGCTTCCTTAGCGAGCTCCTGGCAGGCAGAGCCAGCCCTCACCAAGCCACACCGTGCCGTGCTGCCTCCGGGCCGCCAGGAGGGCTCCAGGAGGGGCCACCCCCGCGGACCCCGACGTGGCACCCGTGCACCAGGGACTGGGGTGGAAGCCTCACCCCTGGAGGTGTTTGCAGCCAGGCTGGAGGTGGCTGTGAGCAGCCTGCTGTGGTGGGAGGTGTCCCTGCCCACGGCAGGGGCTTGGAGCTGGCTGAGCCTTGAGCTCCCTTCCAAGCCTGACAGTCCCAGGGTCGTGGGAGGGATCCCTGCCCTGCCCACAGCACTGCTTGGGTTGGAAGGGACCCTCCAAGGTCAAGAGTTGGACCTGGAGTCACTCTGAGTCCAAGCCCTCTGCAGCCAGCAGGGACATCTCCAACCAGCTCAGGCTGCTGAGGGCCACAGCAGGTTTGACCTTGAATGTCTGCAGGGCTGGGGCCTCCAGCAAGGCACTGAGATGCAGCACTGGGAGCACAGGGAAGGGAAAGGCTGAGCTGGGAGGCTGGTGGTGGGAACAGCCCAGTTCTGGGCAGGTCCTGCTGTGGCACCAGCCTTGGGGCAGCTGGATCCATCCCTCCCAAAGGCAGTCCCTGGCTCCTGCAGGAGCAGGATGAGGTCATCTGGGACAGGCTGTGAGCAGTGTCTGCCACAAGAGAGGTGGCAGCAGCTGCTTGTGCTGCCAGCTCCTAGCTGCTCACCTTCTTGGGCTCTGCTCCTCAGCTCCCTGCGATTTCATCCTCCTCTTTCTGTGGTTCTGTTTGCACCAGGGGGCTGCACACAGGGCTGCCAGGCACCACCTGCCAGCATCTCCCTGGCTTCCCCAGCACCAAGCTCTGGTTCCACCAACCCCTCTGCCCTGGGCACCGCAGCCCTGGGGCTCCTTCTGCCGTCAGCTCCTGGGGTCACAGAATCACAGCATGTTAGGGGTTGGAAGGGACCTCATCGAGTCCAACACACCCTGCCAAGGCAAGGTGAGGGATGGTCAGTGCCAGGCATGGTGCCCATGCGGGGCAGCACTCAGGGCAGCAGCTGGTTTGGCTCATCCTCACCCACCCGGTGGTCCTGGGGCGTCCACATCAGTCACCCCCTGAGGGCTTCACCACCTGCAAGATTCATTCATTCAGGGCCTGGGCCCTAAGCACACAGCACTGGCACTGCTGGCAGCTGGGTGCTTCCCAGTGCCCAGGGTTCAGCTCCCCAGCTCCCAAAGTGGCATCTCTGGGATGCATTTCCCTGGGCACAGGGAGCTGGCACAGGGAGGAGCAGTTGGCAGGGTCCCTGTGGGCTTGCTGGTGAGGGCTGGCACCCTGTCCTTGTCCCTGGGATGGGGCTGTCCACCCTCCCAGAGGTCAGGAGCACAGCAGAGGCAGCCAGGGAGGCGACAGAAGCTCTTGAGCAAGCAGCCAGATCCTTATCTGGGCTCCACTTGGGTGTTTCCAAACCGCTCTCTGTCCACTGACACTTAGCAGGCAACAACTAATTAATGCAGGTCAGAGCATGGACTCACAGAAGCCCAGGCTGGTCTGGGTGGGAAAGGACCTTCCAAGCTCACCCAGACCAACCCCTGCAGTCCCCAGGGACAGCCCCAGCCAGAGCAGGTTGCTCCCAGCCCCAAACAACCTGAGCTGCAGTGGTGCCAGGCATGGGGCAGCTCCCAGCTCCCTGGGCAGCCTGGGCCAGGCTCTCCCCACCCTCAGCACCAAACATTTCTCTCTTCTCTTCAGCCTCAATCTCCCTCTTTGGGTTCAAACCATCCCCCCTTGGCCTGTCCCAACAGGCCCTGCTCAGAACTCTGTCCCCAGCTTTCTTCTGGCCCCTTTAGCACTGCAAGGCCACCAGAAGGTCACCACTCAGCACCTTTCTGTTTAGCTCATGGGATGTGCAGCTGGCACAGGGACAGGCTCAGGCTGGCACCCTTGGGCAGAACTGGGTGCAGGGCAAACCCTCAGGGGGCATGCCCAGAGCAGTGGGAGGCAATGGCTCTGCTCATCCTCACGCTGCCAGCCTGGGCACAGGGCTGGGATCTGGGGAGCAGAGGGAGATGGGGTGGCACTTGCAGGGAGATGGGACAGTGCTGTCACCCCCATGGCTCAGAGAGGAGCTGAGACCCTCCCTGGTGCCTTGGCCATGCCATGCATGTGTGGGACATCCATGCCACAGTCCATGTCCTCCAACTGGACAAGGGCTGTCAGCATGAGGGGACAGTGAGCTGCAGGGGCAGAGAAAGCCAGCAGGATGCTGTGCTGCATCACCAGCAGCCATGAAGAAGTCACTGCCCCACTCTGCTCAGTGCTGCTCAGGCCACACCTGGAGCACTGCCTGCAGTTTGGGTCTCTGCTGGACCAAAACAAGTTGTGGAGAGGCTGGAAGTGTCCAGAGAAGGGCCAGGAGAATGATCAGAGGTCTGGAAGTTCTCTGCCCTGTGGGGGAAGGCTGAGAGAGCTGGGGCTGTTCAGCCCTGAGAAGAGAAGGCTCAGGGGAGACCTTCTCCCCATGGCCCAGGACATGGAGACTACCAAGGAGGTGATCTAGTGGGAGGTGTCCCTGCCCATGGAGTCCCTGGAGGTGCTCCAGAAACCTGTGGCTGTGGCACCTGGGGCCATGGCTTGGTGGCCATGGAGGGGTTGGGTTGATGTTGGCCTGGGTGACCTTAGAGAGCTTGTCCAGCCCAGACAAGTCTGTGACTGTGTGGAGCCTCCCTGGCTGCAAGGAGCCCCTGGGAGGAGCCCAGGGGTGATGGGGACAAGGGACTGCTGGGGACACTCCAGAAAACAACTGCTCCCCATGAGAACAGCTGAGCCTTTGGACTCACCTCCCAGGGCAGGCAGTGGTGTCCCCTGCTGCAGCCACTGCTGGGGCTCAGCTGGGAGAGTGCTGGGGCAGCTCCTTGCAGCTGGGCAGGGTGCTGGGGCTCAGCTGGGCAGGGTGCTGGGGCTCAGCTGGGCAGGGTGCTGGGGCAGCTCCTTGCAGCTGGGCAGGGTGCTGGGGCTCAGCTGGGCAGGGTGCTGGGGCTCAGCTGGGAGGGTGCTGGGGCTCAGCTGGGCAGGGTGCTGGGGCAGCTCCCTTCAGCTGGGCAGGGTTCTGGGGCAGTTCCCTTCAGCTGGGCAGGGTTCTGGGGCAGCTCCCTTCAGCTGGGCAAGGTGCTGGGGCAGCCCCCTTCAGCTGGACAGGATGCTGGGGCAGCTCCTTTCAGCTGGGCAGGGTGCTGGGGCTCAGCTGGACAGGGTGCTGGGGCAGCTCCTTTCAGCTGGGCTGTGGGCTGGAAAGCTTGGCCCGGGTGACCCTGGCAGGCTGGCACTGTGTGACTCTGTTTGTGCCCCGCAGCGAGCTCTGGGCTGCTGGAGAACTGCACAGGCTGCGTGCTGTGCTCCGAGGACAACGGCTGCATCTCCTGCCACCACCGCCTCTTCCTGCTCATCCGCAGGGACGGCATCCGCCAGGCCGGGGTCTGCGTCCACACCTGCCCCCCAGGCTACTTCGGCCTCAGGGGCATGGAGGTCAACAGGTGCACAAGTAGGTCCTGTGCCGGCTGGGCACCCTGCCCCAAGGGTGGGCACGCACTGGCACAGGTTGCCCGGGGATGGGCTGCGGCCGTCCCCCCACCCGGAGTTGTTCAAGGCCAGGCTGGTGGGAGGTGTCCCTGCCCATGGCAGGGGGGTTGGCACTGGATGGTCTCTGAGGCCCCTTCCAACCCAGCCCACGCTGTGAATCCTCCTGGTGCCCCCCACGGCCCTGCACTGGGACATGGAGGGCAGGCTGATGGCTCCGTTTCCCATGGCATCCTCACTGGCACGAAGCTTGGGGGCAGCGGCAGGAGCCAGGGGCAGCCAGGCCATGAGGCTCCCTCCCCTCTTCCCTTGCCCCACAGCCGGGCCCTGCCCCTTCTCAACGGCTGCCCGCTGGGTACAGGGGTGCCAGCTGTGGGCTCAGCCCCTGCCAGCCCTCGGGGATGCCCCTGGTGACCAGCTCCCCTCCCTGGCAGAGTGCAGGTCGCCCAGCTGCGAGAGCTGCTTCAGCAGAGACTTCTGCATGAAGTGCAAGGAGAAGTTCTACCTGCACAAGGGACAATGCTTCCGGCAGTGCCCCCCCAGCACCGCGGCACAGCCTGGCACCCGCGAGTGCCAAGGTAAGCGGCGCCCACGCCCCCTGCCCTGTGCCCACACTGCCCAGGGCCGTGTGCCCCGCTGCCGGGAGCCCACCATCCCCTCTCTGCCCCTCTCCGTGCCCCCCACCAGAGACCTGCGAGCCGGGGCCGTGGAGCCCGTGGAGCCCCTGCACCCACGAGGGACGGACCTGTGGCTGCAAGTGGGGCGTGGAGACGAGGGTCCGGGAGGTAGCAGCGGCCCCCCGGGAGGAGGGCACCCCCTGCCCCGCGCTGCTGGAGACCAGGAAATGCCGCATGAGGAAGCACTGCCCAGGAGGTGAGCGCTGCAGCACCCTGCCTGCCGCCCCCCGGCCGCGGCAGAGCGAGCCCCGAGCTGTGCCACGGGAGGAGGGCCGTGCCCGCCTGGTGCCCAGTGAGCCTGGCTCTCCCCTCCCAGGCACTCCGGGGCAGGTGGCTGCGTAGCTCTGCAGCTCTGGAGGCACCCTCTGGTGCCGGCACGTGTGCTGAGCAGCCCTGGCACTGGCAGGACCCCTGTGGGCGGCGTGGCAGGCTGGCTGCTCCCACCTGGCACGCCCCGAGGCCACCTGGAACTGGGACTGGGGCTGGCCAGTGTGCCGCTGCCAGGCTGGCACGGGTGCCGGCCTGAGCCACCGCAGCAGGACAAAGCTGCCGAGCTCCAGCTCCCCTCCTGCCGTGCTGGCAAAGGGGCAGGCACGGCCCAGGCTTCCTGGCTCACAGCTGTGAACGAGGAGGCTTGAGACTTGCAGGGGAGGCTCCTGCAAAACCCTCTAAGCCCCTAAAATGCCCCAAGTGCCCATGGAGGGCACCATCCAGGGCACTTCTGCTGGCCCAGGCTGTGAGATGCATCCCACAGTGTGGTCCTCCTCCATGGCTTGCTCAGCCAGAGGTTTGCCCCTGCTCCCTCACTGTGTCCCCCAGCCTGGGGAGGTCCCCACCATGGCTTGCAGCACCCAGCCCCTGGCATGGGGTGCAGGCAGGTGGCACAGGCACGGGCAGGTGGCCAGCAATGGGCACAGAGAGGAGGCTGATGGCATTTCTGCACACAGCAGGCTGGACCAACACCGTTCTAATAAATCTCCTCTGAATAAGTGCTGGAAAGAGAGATTGCCTGAGAGGGGATCTCCAGGGTCTGGGGGCAGAGCTGAGCTCCGGAGGGCTGTGGCTGGGGGGCTGCAGACTCACTGTGTGCCATGGGAGGTGCCAGTGGCACTGCCAGCACAGCCAGGGGGCAGAGGGGCAGAGGGATGGAGTGTGAGGGGGGCAAGAGAAGGAGGGAGAGAAGGGGGGCAGAGGAGCTGAGTGTGCTGGGCTGGGGGTCAGAGGAGCTGAGTGTGCTGGGCTGGGGGACATCCCAGCACCATCCATCACAGCCTCTTCCTGCTGACAGCACAGGGGAGTTGGTTCCTAGCCCACCCCAGGCCCTGGCACACAGCATTGGGGTGCCAGGTGTCATCGATTTTGGGGGTGTTCCCCGCCCTGCTGGGCTGCTGGTGACAGTTTGATGTGGCAAGTTTGGCTGCTCTGGAGCATGGTGTCCCACGGCATGGTGCCAGGAGGGTGCCTGCGGTGTTGTGGCCGTGCCCAGCCCTGCCTGGCACAGGGGAGGGGCATCCTGGCAGTGGGGACTGTGGTGCTGGTGTTTTGGAGGCGTGGTCCCCACAGACATCCTGGCACAGTGCTTGTGGGGTGACTGGGAGGGCAGTGGCACCCCAGAAAAGTGCCTGGCAAGCCAGGAGCCCTGAGGCTGTGGGGACAGGCATGGGGAATGCTGAGGCTTTGTGCTCCTCAGCTCTGGAGGCTTCCCAGGAAGGCAGAAGGAAATCCCCCCAGCAGCTCCCCACTGCCTGCTGCCCCGGCCAGGCGGGCAGGGGAGGGCAGCCCCTCTATGCCCTGCAGCCTGGCATGGCTGGCAGCTCCTGGCAGGCTGCTCAGTGTCACAGCAGAGCAGGAGTCTGCCCTCGCTCCCAGGCTGCTGCCCAGCAGGCCAAGTGCTGAGTTATGGGATCCAGATGCTAGAGGAGGAGGAGGAGTCCACTTGATGCAGTTGAGACAGCAGGGAAGTCCCCGAGCGTGTGGGGACAGATTTGTGCCACCACTTCTGAGCCGTGCCCGGGCGGCTGGAAGGGAGAAGCGTCGGCGCTCGGCCGAGGCGCTCCCCCCCGCGACTCTGCTGGTGGCTGTTGCGCTCTCCAGACGCTGGGCGGTCGTGCTGAGCCCTCTCCGTTGTGGGTGGCACTGTCTGGGAGATCAGAGCCAGAAAAGAGGGCAGGAAAAGAGTCGCAGCCCTCGCACAAGGCTGGGCACCATCTCTGTGCTCCTCGCACAGGAGAGTGTGGGGAGAGCGACACCAGGACACCACCACCCCCTTCCCCTCCAGTGCCACCCAGCTTGAGCTTGTGGTGGGCACAGGAGCAGAGGCAGAGGTGCCAGAGGAGCAGAAGCAGAGGCAGAGGTGCCAGGTTTGGGGCAGCTGTGCCAGCGTGGGCTCCCGTTCCCGTTGGAGCACACAGGGCTGATCCAGGATCCCTGCTTGGTGTCCTGGCACTGACCCCTTGGCCAGCAGAGTGAGGAGCTGCAGAGTGCTCGGGGTGGCTCCTTGGGACACGAGGAGATCTGAGCCCCAAGCCTCTGCCCACGCAGCGCTGAGGCCTTGGCATGCTGCTAAGGGCTTGGCCTCGCTGGGACGAGGCTCTGCTGGGGCGTGGGGCATGCTCCAGGCCAGTGCTTGGACTTGGTAGTCTCAAAAGTCTCTCCCAACCTCAGCAGCTCTGTGTGCCTCTGATCAAGGAGACCTCAAGGAGGTCATTAGCACCATGCCCAGAGGTACCCCCAAGGCCACCCCAGCTTCCCACAGCACCCAAACCCTCCCGAGCGCTGCCTGGGTCCTCTGCAAGGCCCAAGGTGGTGGTGGGCAGCATCTCCCTACCTTTCTTTCAAGAGCCTGGCACGGCTGTGACGTGGCTTTGGGGTGCTGGTGGCACCACCATCCTGCTCCACCATCCCAAATCCCTACCCACAGACAAGCTGGGATCCCCTCCAGGCAGCCACCCCCTAGTTTGGTTGGCCTGGCCTGGCTGTTGTGGGGCTACCAGGTGTGATGTTCTGACCACAGGTAGCCCCTTAGTGACCCTCTTTCCTGCTGGATGGATGACCTGGGGGGGGGGAATGACCTGAAAGGGGCTTCCTGGGCTCTCACAAACCAGGGAAGAGGCTTCTTGGGACCACACTCAGAGGTCTTACAAGCCCAGGGATGGACTTTGGGGTGGATCCTACCGCCCCGGGGGCCAGAGCGTCAACCTTCTTTTTCTCCTTGTCTGTTCTTGTTTATTTTCTCTCTCTTCCAGACAAAAGTGAGCCCAAAAATAAAGGCAAAAAGAGGCAGAAGAAGCCAAAGACAGAACCACCACACGTGGGCACTTAGTGGCACTGGCACAGGAGCCAGGGCAGGGCTGGGGTGGGGGGAGAGGAGCAGGAGCTCTCCATGGCGCCGACCGGCGCCATGGAGAGCTCCTGCTCCTCTCCCCCCCCCCAGCCCTGCCCCGGCTGCATCATCCCCAAGTTGTCCACCCCTACCAAAACCAAACTTGCACAATTTCCCCCTCCCTTCTTCCCTGTTTGAAGGCAAATTTGCAGCCTGCAAAGCCTTTCCTCTGCAGAGATACAAAACCCAACACATAACCCAGCACAAGAGAAGAATTGCAACCGACCTTAATTTGCAGCATCCAAAGCTGTGGCCCTGGGGCTGGGGGAAGCAGAGGTGCCCCTGGTTGCTCCTTCTCCCCCCCTTTCCAAGCCTTCTCCAACCTTCCTCTTCCTCCAGATGGGTGGGATGAGGTTGGACACACACACCCCCCAAGGGGTGGTCTTGCCCCTTCCCCCAAGGGCTGGGGTTTGCTGTTGCCATCACGTCCCAGTGGGTGCTGCTGGACAGGGTCCTCCATCCTTCAGCCACCAGGCTGGGAGCCTGCTGGGATCCTGGCGTTCAGCACCACCCCCAACACGACCACTGGGGCCCAATCCTGCCATCCTTGGGCTTGAGGAGCTCCCCTTCCCAGCAGGAATTCGGGGTGCTCATCAAGGGTGTCTGCGCTCTGTGGTGCCAGAGCGAGCCCCAGGCAGGGGCTGCTGCTGCCTCCTGCATTCTCCAGATGGAAGGAGCAGGCCCCCCACACTCCCCCAGCTTAAATAAGGCACAATCTGGGGGTGCTGATCCTGACCCCATGTCGGTGCACCCCTCCAGGCCCGCAGGGATCAAGGCCACGTCTCCCATTTGTCACTTTTATCGCGTATTTGACTTAAAATTGTGCCCCAGCCGCCAGCGTCTCTGCTCCTGGGATCGGAGCCCACTCCCCATCCCTACCCTAAGAGCGGGCAGGGGGAGGCCAGAGCTGGCAGTGGGCTCTGGGGGCTGCACAACCCCTTCGTAGGGAGAGCGCTGGGTGTCAGCATCGAGCTGGTCCCAGGAGCCAGCTCGAAGCCACCGCGGAGCCATCAGGGCAGCTCCGGCGGCTCCTGCGTCTCCGTCCGGTCAAATAAACGAATGAACCCTCCCCCAGCCTCCGGCCTCCCTGCTTTCATTTCCACCAGGAGCTGCAGGAAAGGAGTGGGGGCGTCGGTTGTCGCCGTGCTGGCACCCCTGGGTCCCCTGGCCACATCGTGGGCACAGCAGCGTGGCTCTCTGCCAGCTCCTGGCACGGGCAGGGGTGTGGGAACAGCTCTGAAGCCCCAAGCCAAGACCCTCCAGCGGCCACGACCCAGCCCCTAGGGTGGCCCTGGGGTGGAAGGGGAAAACCATAATGGCACCAGACCCAGAACCTGCAAACAGTGCCCACAGCGTGGCTCCCAGCAGCATGGGCACCATGCCCTGGCCCCCAGCACTGAGGGGGGTGGGGAAAGGTCTCATGTTGAAGGTTTTATTTAGGGCACCACCAGCACCACCAGCACCAGCACCACCAGCACCACCAGCACCACCAGCACCAACATGAATTGAGGCCTGAGCCAGTTCCTGGAGGAAGTGCCAAGCAGGACCTGGCACCCCATAGGGCACAGGAGGAACTCTGTGGCTTCCAGCAGCCAGCTGGCTGCCATGGCCCAGGTGCAGCTGCATCACCTGGTTCTGATGAGGGCACAACCACAGCAGCACAGCCCTGTGGCAGCTCTGGGGGCTGGAGTCCCCCACTCAGCAGGCAGCACAGCTCTGGGGTGCCAAAGTGCCCCCAGCAGCTGCTCCAGCACCAGGGGTCAGAGCGTTCCCAGCCCTCCCATGGTGACCAGGGTGGCAGCAGGGTCCCTCCACCAGCCCCATGGCTGTGTGAGCAGCCTGGCACATAGGGGCACCTGTGTGCCCCCTGTGCTGGGGGAAAATCCTCCACTCCTGAGCTGTGTGGGCACCCCATGCCCAGGGGAACTCTGTCTCCCATGCCAGCCTGTGCTCACCTCTGTGGCTGTCCCCTCCTGGGTGACTCAATCTAGATCTGTCTGGGCAGTGCCCCTGTACCAGCTGCCCATGGCAGCTCCCTCCCAGCAACTGCCTGCACTGGGTGCCCACCCCCAGCACCACTGCCTCCAAGGCACCCTCTCCCCTGCACCCTGGGCCCGATCCTGACCCAGCACACAGCCTGGCAGCCATGGTGCCCCCAGCTCTGGTGGGTGCCCATCACAGGCAGCTCTCCCAGCCCCACAGTGTACCCCTTAGCTAGGGAGCTGGGCACCTCGGGTCAGGCCGGATCCTGCCAAGCTCCGCCTGGGACACAGCCCCCACCCCGGTCCCCAGGGGCTTGTCCCACGGCTGGAGCAGCCAAATCCAAGCCTGGCTCCCTATAAATAGCCGGGATGTGGGGAGGGGGGAGCCTGCTCCCCAGCGCGGGGTGGAGATGGAGGGGGACCCTCTGGCTTCTGGAGAGTGGGAGGGATCAGTGCCAGCCTCGCTGCCCACGCTGGGGGTTGCGAGGAGCTGGGCAGAGAGGAGCCAAGGGGGGGGTGTCGGCTGGGGGAGGGGGCTCGGCTGGGGGAGGGCTGCGTGTGGAGGGTGGGTTTGTGTGTGTGAGACATTTCTGGATCACGTGTGAAACTTGATCTCCCCACAGTGGGCTGAGGAGAGCAAAAAGATACAAACTATTGGGTTTGAACCACTTGGGCCTTTGTTTTTCTTTTCTTTTTTTCCCCTCTCTCTCTCTCCCCTTCCCCACCCCCCTCCCCCCCTCCCCTCCCCTCCAGCACTCCCCCACCGAGGGCTTCGGCGCCTGCCGATAAAAGGCTCCGAGGGAGGAAATGCCAAAATCGCAGCGTTCGGCTCCGCGCTGAGCACCCCCTGACCCACCCCGGCGAAGATCGGCGTCCTCGGCCCTGGCACCCCGCTCCTGCCACCACCCCCGTGCCATGCGGGCACTCAGCCTCGGCCTGGTGGCCCTGACCTGTGCCACCACCGCTCTGTGCGCCGCCGGAGCCCAGCGCCGGGCTGCCGAGGGGGGCAACCGCCGGCGATACCACCGGGTGCAGCACGGCCACTGCAGCTACACCTTTGTGCTGCCCGAAGCCGACCCACCGCCGTGCCAACCCGTGCCCGGCCCTGCCAACGCGCTGCTGCAGCGGGACTCGCCGCTTGGCACCGCTCACGCCGGCCACGGGGCCGCCCAGCGCCTGCGGCACCTGGAGAGGATCCTGGAGAACAGCACCCAGTGGCTGCTGAAGGTAGGGCGAGGGGTGAGTGAGGGGCAGCGGGGTGGCATGGGCAGGGGTCTGCCACCCGCTCCCGCGTGTGCAGCCTCCGCACTGCAGCTCTCTGCCTGCTGCAGGGCACTGGGTGCCCACCCGGAACCACCGCATCCAAGCCACCCCCTGCAAGCTGGGCCGGATCCTGACCCACCCGCACCAGACACTGTCCCCTCGGAGGGGATGGGTGCTGCGGCTCGCCAGGGCTTCCCACTCTGGCTGTATCCCCTCTGCCTTCCCTGCCACAGCTCCCCATCACCCCAGCTGTGCCAGCTGTGCTGGGCATCCCCCAGGGCTCAGCACTTCCCTCTCTGGGCCAGGATGCGGCCCTGGCTTGGGCAGGCATCAGAGCACAGGACCTCAGGGCAGGAGTCACCAAAACCTCTCCAGCTTCATCTTCTTCCCGACTTTGGGCTTATGCAGAAGCTCCTGGAGCTTGGCAGGACTCTGAGTGGCACCCACAGCTCGTGGGAGGCCCTGTGGGGTGCCTACACCAGAAGGGCTAAGTGCCCACGGGGGTGCCCCCCACTCCGGGCTCTCCCTACCCCTGCCGCCCGAGGCAGGAAGCTACGTTTCCTTCCCGAGGGCTCGGACGGAGCCTGCGTCAGACCCAGGAACAGCTCCCGGACAGCTCCTCCCAAGGGACGACCCCAAACCCCCTGCCCCCTGGGTGCCTGCGCTGATCAGAGGCCGAGCAGCTTGTCCCCACTTGTCACTGACCCTCCAGTCGAGCGACATCACCAGCACAGCCCCATCCACGTCCTGGTGTCTCGCTGGGCTGCCACAGGACCTGCCTACCCCTGCACCCCCTTGCTGGATGAGGCTCCCAGCAGGGCCAGTGGTGCTGGGAGGCAGTGGGTGCTGAGCTCCTGCAGCACTCAGGGCTGGCTGTGGGGACAGATGCACTGAGCAAGGCTCCTGGGGGTGGCTCATGCCAGCCACACCGTTTGGGGAGCCTCTCCTAGCTGGGGGGGGGGCTGTGTCCTAGCAGCAGGGACTGTGTCCTGTGTCCCCCCCCAGCTATTCGCGATGATAAATCCCTCAAAGGCTGGGAAAATGCTGAGCCAAGGCGCTGCTGGATGCCTCTGGGGTGTCACAGAGGGACCAGACAGCACTTGGCTGGTGGCAGCAAATCTCCATCACTGTGGGACCTGCAGGGTCTGCTGGGCATGCACAGGCCAGGAGTCCCTGCAGCCTGGGGGCCCTGTGCCCTGGGGTCCCTCCAAACTGGGGTCCCTGCAGGATCCTATCCCCATCCCATCCCTTCCTTCCTATTCCATCCCATATCATCTACCCCATGCTGTCCCATCCATCCCACCCCATCCAATCCCATCCCATCCCACACCATCCCATCCCATCCCATCCCATCCCATCCCATCCCATCCCATCCCATCCCATCCCATCCACCTATCCCACCCCACAGCATGGCTCTCTCCCTTTGGCAGGAGCTCCCAGCCCTGTTTTCCCCTGGTTTTCCTTGGCGCTCCTGGTTGGAGCAGAGCTGCCCAGGCTTGTTTTGGTCCTGCTCCAGGCCTGAACAAACAAGCTGGGGGCTCGCAGGAGGCATCAGATTCGGGGACAGATTGTCAGCAATGTCACATCCTGCCTGCTCTGCCCTGGCCCTGGGGCCTGGGGAGGGGGACGAGCCCAGGATGCAGGGACCTTAGGGAAGGGACCCCAAGGGCCAGGATCTGAGGCTCCATCTCCAGCCCTCCCCTTGCCAGCCTGACCTTTTCCAAGGGTGG
The DNA here is from genome assembly GCF_026170545.1 of Melanerpes formicivorus. Classification (NCBI taxonomy): domain Eukaryota; kingdom Metazoa; phylum Chordata; class Aves; order Piciformes; family Picidae; genus Melanerpes; species Melanerpes formicivorus. The sequence continues at coordinate 14,783,594 of NW_027142371.1, read as the reverse complement.
GAGCTGCCCTCGGGCCCTGAGCTGTGTTTGTCTGCAAAGGTTACAACAATAAAGCAAGAGAGGGAGAAAGGGAGAAAAGGGAGAAAGGGAGAAAAGGGAGAAAGGGAGAAAAGGGAGAAGAATGAGGAAAGGGAGGAAAGAGGGAAGGGAGGAACATGAGGAAAGGGAGGAAAGAGGAAGGAGGAAACAGGAGCAAAAGGAGGAAAGGGGGAAGGGAGGAAAGGGAGGAAAGGGGGAAGAGAGGAAAGGGAGGAAAGAGGGCAAGAAGGAAACAGGAGCAAAGGGAGGAAAGGGGGAAGGGAGGAAAGGGAGGGGAATGAGCCTGTGGAGCAGCAGGGACGTGGTTGAAGGGAAACTCTCCAGCAATCACTCTGCTCAGGGAAATGTTTTCCAGACGCTGCTCTCTGACCTTTCCCTGCTTCCTCCCCTCGGGCACAAGGGAAAATCCCCTGGGAAGCAGGGTGCAGGCAGTGTCAGCCCTGAGACCCTCCTGCCCCTGCCGGGGTGATGGTTTCGCTGCTGATGGGTCTGGGGAGGAGGGAGCAGGGTCCCAGCACTGCCAGAGAGATTCCATCGTGCAAACAAGTGCAGAGCAGAGCCCTGAGCCTGGGACTGCTGCTGGCCCTGCTCCTGCACTGCACATCCCAGCACCACTCATCCCAGCACCACTGTATACTGGCCACACCACCCTGCAGAGCAGCATCCCACCTCATCCTGTCCTTCCTGGTCTCCATTCCCCTGAGGTCTGCTCCTCAGCCCCATGAGACCTGATTCCCATCCCCAGGAGGTGCACAGGGCCACAGGACTCTGCCTGGTGCCCCAGGATGAGGCTGTGGGCAGCGTGGGGACAGTGGGCTCAGTGGTGTGGATGGGGCTGGGCAGCCCCCATCCCGCTGGACTCTCGGGGGCTGCTTTCCCAGCGTGGGCGGCAGGGGCCCCTTCCGCTCCCCATGGTCCCCTGCCAAGGGTCTGTGCCCCCGTGGAGGCTGTGGCCCTGGGGAGGGGACGAATGGGAACCTCGTGGTGGGGCTGCCAGAAATAGAAAAGCCTTTGGGAAAGGCTCCAGGGGCTGGGAAAGAGGAAGCCACATCCCAGCTGTGTCCGCAGCCACCTCCAGCCCCAGCCCCGAGCACTTCCCTGTGCTGGACACCCTCCTTCCCCAGCTGCTGGTGGGCTTCCACCCTCCACATCCACACCCCAGGGAAACCAATGCCCAGAGTCTGCCAGCCAATGCCAGCGCTGGTGCCAGTGACAGCTCTGATGTCAGTCACTCCCTGTCCTGCTGCTTGGCAGAGAGGAACCCAACCAGGCAGCAGTCCCAGCTTGCCAGCATGCCTGGGCAAACACAAGCCTGTGCCAGATCCCAGCTGCCATCACAGCTCTGGAATCTTGGCAGCCAGTGCCAAGGCTGCTCCCCTGCAGCAGCACAGCCCGTGGGCAGCTCGCCCTGACCTCCTGATAAGCTTCAAAGGGCCCTGAGATGGGTTGTGCCATGCTGTAAAGGCACCCAGGGCAGTGCCAAGTGGTGCCAGGTTTGGTCTGGGTTCTGAGGGAGGACCTCAGAGCAGTGACATGCAGCAGTGCACTGGGCACTGGAGAGCTGTGGAGATGCTGAAGGGGCCTGGAGCATCCCTGTGAGGAGCAGAGGCTGAGAGCCCTGGGGCTGAGAGCCTGGAGCAGAGCAGCCCCAGAGGGGAGCTGAAGGAGCTGTGGGGGGCAAGAGGCTGGGGCCAGGCTCTGCTCAGTGGTGCCCAGGGACAGGCCAAGGAGCAATGGGCACAGAGTGGCAGCCATGAGGTTCCATGAGGAGAAAGTTGTTTGGTGTGAGGGAGCAGAGCCCTGGAGCAGGCTGCCCAGAGAGGTTGTGGAGTCTCCTGGTGTGCAGAGCTTCCAACCCCCTCTGGGCACTGTGCTCCTGGGCAGGCACTGTGGGTGCCCTGCTGGAGCAGGGATTGGGCTGGGTGAGCTCCTGAGGTCCCTTCCAGCCCCTCCTCGCTGGGATGCTGTGAGATTCTGTGACCTGATGAGCTCCCCGGGTGCCCCCACACCCACACCCCCTGCTCCCCTCCACAGCTGGAGAGCTACATCCAGAGCAGCAGGAGGCCTGGGCTGGCGGAGCTGCGGCAGAGGGCGGTGCGGAACCAGACAGCCTCCATGCTGCAGCTCAGCAGCTCCCTGCTCAACCACAGCGCCGAGCAGAGCCGCAAGCTCACCCACGTGGAGGCACAGGTACCCTGCCCCCATGGCCCTCTGGCCCACTGTCCCCATGGCCCTCTGTCCATATGTCCCTGTGTCCCCACGCCCCTGCATCCCAGCGTCCCCACCAGGGCTGGCCCTGTGGCAGGTGGCACAGTTCCTCTGCTCCCAGAAGCAGTTTGATGCCCTGAAGCGATGCCAAGCTTGGATGCATCCCATGCAGCAGGGCTGTGTGCTGGGCAGCCAGCATGCCCGGTGGCACCGGTGGCACGGCATGCAGGGCGGCCTGGGCTGACAGCAGCTCTGCCCTGTGTGCTGGGCAGCGTCCATGCCCGGTGGCACCGGGGGCACGGCATGCAGGGCGGCCTGGGCTGACAGCAGCTCTGCCCTGTGTGCTGGGCAGCGTCCATGCCCGGTGGCACCGGGGGCACGGCATGCAGGGCAGCCTGGGCTGACAGCAGCTCTGCCCGGTGTGCTGGGCAGCCTCCATGCCCGGTGGCACCGGGGGCACGGCATGCAGGGCGGCCTGGGCTGACAGCAGCTCTCCCGTGCCGGGGCAGGTGCTGAACCAGACGCTGCGCATCGAGATGCAGCTGCAGGAGAACTCCCTGTCCACCACCAAGCTGGAGAAGCAGCTGCAGCTGCAGACCAACGAGATCCACAAGCTGCAGAGCAGGAACAAGTAGGGTGACTTGGGGACCCCCCGGACCCCGGGGTGAGACCCCAAGCCAGCCTGGGAGCATGGCTGCACCTTCAGAGGGCCTTGAAGCCCTCCAGGAGCTGGCTCGGGGTCCTTGAGGGCAGCCTTTGGTCTCTCCAATGAAGCACATCCCAGGAGTGCAAACTGGGGGGAATGGGAGGGGATGGGGACAGCTCTGGGTGTCAGGGCACGGCAGCTGGGTCTGGATCCCCTGTGCCACCCACTCCCTGGCTGGCACAGCCCCCCCTGGTCACGCCTGCCTCCCCCTTGCAGCATCCTGGAGGTGAGGGTGCTGGAGATGGAGACGAAGCACCAGGCGGAGCTGGCAGGGGCCCGCTCGGAGAAGGAGAGGCTGCAGCGCCTGGTGAGCAGGCACAGTGGCACCATTGAGGAGCTGGAGAAGGCGCTGCTGGCCACCAGTGCCAACAGCAGCCTGCTCCAGCGCCAGCAGCTCCAGCTCCTGGAGTCAGTGCAGAGCCTGGTGCAGAGCCTGGTGGCCCAGGGCAGAGGTGAGCCCAGGGGGGCAGGGTGCAGGCAGTAGCAGGGCCGCTCGCCCTCCTGGGAGGGTGCCAGGGTGCAGTGCCAGTCCCTCTGCTGGGCTCAGCTGTGGATGGCTTCACCCCAAAACTGAGCCAAGGAGCAGCAGAGCTCCCACAGGAGGGTCCATGGCCCAGTGCCATCACAGACCAACAGAACAGGTTGAATGTGGTTGGAATAGACCTTTAAGGTCATGAAGTCCAAGCATCAGCCCAGCAGTGCCAGGGCAGCACCAAACCACAGCCCTCAGCACCACAGCCCCAAGGCTTGGAAACCCCTCCAGGGATGAGGACTCCACCACTGCCCTGGGCAGCCTGGGCCAGGCCTGGACAACCCTCAAGGGGCAGAAATTGTTCCTCATGGCCAACCTGAACCTCCCCTGGGGCAACTTGAGGCCATTTCCTCTTGTCCTGTCCCTTGTTCCCTGGGAGAAGAGCCCAAGCCCCAGCTGGCTCCAGCCTCCTCTCAGGGAGCTGCAGAGAGCCAGAAGGTCTCTCCTCAGCCTCCTGTTCCCCAGGCTGAACAACCTCAGCTCCCTCAGCTGCTCCTCACCAGACTTTGTTGCCCTTCTCAGTGGGCACAGAAGCATCCAAGGGAGAGGGGAAGGGCAGCAGAAGCTGGCAGGGCTGTGGGACTGGTGGGGGTTTCTTCCATCTCACGATGCCCTCTGCCACAGCCCAGCTGCCCAGGCAGGAGCAGCTCTTCCAGGACTGTGCTGAGGTTCTCCGGGCAGGCATCCATTCCAGCGGGGTCTACACCCTCCACATTGCCAACCTCAGCGAGCCCAAGAGGGTGAGCACAACCCAGAGAGGGCTCCCACCCCAGCACCCCAGGCTGCTGTCAACCCCAGTGCCACCCAGTGCCACCCAGTGCCCACCAGCTCCATGCCATGGTGGCTGTCCCTATAGGATGGGCACATGCCAACCTCCCTCCTGGTGCAATTGTTGCCATCCCACCTGACCCTGGCAGCTGAAGGGGGGGAGGGGTGTGTGTAAAATTGATTTTAGAGGCACCCCCACCCCTGAGCACCACGCCCCAGCCCTTGCCCATGGCTGTGGAGGGAGAGTACCCCCTCCTTTCAGCCTGGCACTGGGCACACCACCTGCTCACCAGCTCCTCTAGCCCCCATGCAGCACCCATGCTGAGCTGCCCAGCCCTGGGGACACACACCCCCAGCTGCCCAGCCAGGACCACCTCTGAGGGGGGATGCACCCTGCTGCCCAGTGGGTGCCAGGCCTGGGGGGTGCTGCAGCCAGCTGCCCAGCAGGTGCCAGGCCTGGGGGGGGCTGCAGCCAGCTGCCCAGCGGGTGCCAGGCCTGGGGGGTGCTGCAGCCAGCTGCCCAGCGGGTGCCATCCCTGGGGGGTGCTGCAGCCAGCTGCCCAGCGGGTGCCAGGCCTGGTGACCGCAGTGTCCCTGCTGCAGGCGTACTGTGACATGGAGACGGAGCGCGGGGGCTGGACGGTGATCCAGCTGCGTGCCAACGGCAGCCTCAGCTTCCAGCGGGGCTGGAGGGAGTACAAGCAGGTCTGCACCCACCCCAAGCACCCTTGGGGCACCCTTAGGTGCCCCCCACCCCCCCCCCTTCACTGGTGTCGTTGCTTTGCCAGGGCTTTGGGGATGCAGCTGGGGAGCACTGGCTGGGCAATGAGGCTGTGCACCTCCTGACCAGCCGGGCACCCTATGCCCTGCGAGTCGAGCTGCAGGACTGGGAGGGCACCCAGGTCTATGCCCACTATGGCAAATTCCAGCTGGGAAGCGAGAAGCAGCTTTACAGGTAGGAGAGGAGAGCCATGGGGGTGGCCTCAGACCCTCTTATACCCAGCTGTCCCCTGGCTGCATGGGCAGTGGTGGCCGTGGGCAAGGGTTGGCGTCCCAGGGAGGTGTAGGATCAGAAGGAGCTTCTCTGGGATTCCTGGGGGATCATGGCTCAGCCAAGTGCCAGAGGATGTCACTGTGCCCCCTGCTCTTCCTTCCACCCCTGGGCTCCTGGGAAATTCCATCAGGGCAGTGGGATTCACCAGCCCAGCTGGGCACAGTGCCATGGCCTCCAGGCACTGCTAAGGGGTTGGGCATCCCCCAGGCTGCTATGCTGATGGCTGAGGAGGGACAGAATCATGGAGCCAGTGCTGGGAGGCACTCATGGTGGCCATGCTGAGCTGGGTGGCACTGATGATGGCCATGCCATGCTGGGCTGGGCAGAGCAACACCGATGGTGGCCGTTGCCACGCCATGCTGGGTCAAGCCACAGTGGACCGGGTGGCACTGATGGTGGCCATGGTCACACTATGCTGAGCTGGGTGGCACTGATGGTGGCCATGGCCACACCACGTGGGTGGCAGGCTGTCACTACAGGACTACAGTGGCACAGCTGGGCAGCAGAGTGGCATGGCACTGCAGGGCACCCACTTCAGCACCCGTGACGCCGACAATGACAACTGCCTCTGCAAGTGTGCCCAGATGCTGTCGGGAGGTGAGCAGAGCAGGGGAAGGACACCCACGCAGCACCCGTGGGTGCCCAGCCAGGAGGCCACCCTCTCAGCCTGCTCTCCCCTCGGCAGGCTGGTGGTTCGATGCCTGCGGGCTCTCCAACCTGAATGGGATCTACTACCCTGCCCGGCACAACGTCCGCAAGCTCAACGGCATCCGCTGGCACCACTTCCAGGGGCCCAGCTACTCCCTGAGGGGCACCCGCATGCTGATACGGCCTGCCAGCTTCTAGCCTGCCAGCCTGGCATGCAAGGAGGGGTCTAGGAGAGAGAAGGGACTGCTGGGGGAGGCTGAGCCCTCCCAGGAACGTTTCCCCCCACCCCAGTTTGGTTTTGTTCTTACTTCTCCCCTCTGCGGGCAGCCTGCAGCTCACCCGGCGGGGCTGTGGCACAGTGACCGTGCCAGAGGGGCCCACGGGCAGTGGCAGGGTGCCCTGCTGGCCTACGAACTCTGACACCCACCCAAACCCACCTCAGCTTCTCACCCCATGCTGCTGCTGGGCCTCGGGTTTTTTTGCCCCAGGGCTGGGGGTCTGAGGAGCAGGAGAGGTCTTTGGGGACTCCGAGGGGACCAGCCCCGGGCTGGCAGCCCCGGGCTGGCACCGGCAGGTAAGGGAAGGCACTGGGGGACTGTGAGCAGTACCCTGGAGAGGGACGAGGGACACCAGGACATTTGTCTTCCTCGTGAGGACAGTGGGACCCCGCTGGCAGGGTTCTGGCACCGGCACCTCCTGGGCACAGGGCAGAGAGAAGGCTTCTGACGCCCTGCCCTCAGCGCTGGCCCGAGACATTCGCTAATTAACGCTGATTAAAGCCCTGAGGTGGCTGGCACTGCCAGGAGATGCTCATCGGAGTTAACAAACGGAAAACAAAGGCGGGGGGGGGGGAGGGGGGAGGGGGAGGCTGCCCGGGAACCTCCCCCTGCCCCAGTGAGGGTACCACAGGCAGCAACCATCCCAGCACCTCCAGCACCCCCCAGTAGCTCCTGGCACCTCCCAACACTCCCCGGCACCTCCAGCACCCCCCAGCACCTTCTGGCACCTCCCAGCACTCCCCAGCACCTCCAGCGCCCCCCAGCACCTTCTGGCACCTCCCAGCACTCCCCAGCACCCCACACCCTGCCTGCACCTGGGCTGGGGGCTGTGTGCCAGGTGGGTGGGTGGCTCTCACCCTAGGGTGCTGGGCCTGGCTCCCCAGACTGGGGTGATACTGGTTGGCTCCCTCTCCCAGCTGCCTGCCTGCACACAGGGGTGAGGGCGAGGGGCACCTTCAGATACTCCAACCAACGTCAGAGCCACCACTGGCAGCTGCCAGAACAAGTGAGAGGGAGGGCTGGGGGTGCACAGGCACGTTTGTGACATGCATGCACACACACACGTGTGCACATGGCCATGCATGCTGGGCCACACGTGCAGGTGCCCATGCACGCATGAGCACAGGGGGCCCTGGATGGCCTCTCAGGCCATGGCACACCAGGACACAGCAGCTGCCCAGCCTGTACCAGGACGGGGGGGGTACTGGTGGTGCCCCCTCCCTTTGGCAATAGCAGCAGGTTCAGACCAAGCCCTGGCCATGCCAAGCTGAGGCATCTGGCAGCACAGCTGGGCACAGCTGCTGGGAGCCAGCTCCCCCAGAGCTTTCCCTGAGGGTGAAGCCCATCTCCTAGTGGGTGCCCTAGGTGCCAGCCACCCCCTGGGTTCTGACACTTGGGAGAAGCACCCAGCAGCACCCCACGTACTGGCATTAGGGATCCCTTGGGTTTGTGCTTCCTCTCCAGCCCAGTCTGTCAGCCTGACTCATGGGCCAGGCATCATGCCCACGTCCTGTGCCCTGGGATCTGCTCACTGCATCCTGCCCACCACAACCTGCTCACCACATCCTGCCCACCACAACCTGCTCACCACGAGCTGCTCACCACATCCTGCCCACCACAACCTGCTCACCACGTCCTGCCCACCACAGCCTGGGCAAGCTGCATGCTGGGCAGCAGCTCTGGGGGGGCACTCACAATGCAGGAGGAAATGCCTCAGCCAGCAGCTGCCCAACCAGTGCTGAACTGGGGGCAAGCACTGGGTGAGGTGGGACTGGGCAGCAGCAGCTTTGACTCCCTTGAAAACGAAAGCTGCAGCCCTGGGGTGGTTGGCTGGGCCTCACCACCAGCCCAGCACCACTGCCACGCGTGTGGCATTTGCTGAGTGATGCCCGTGCCAGCCAAGCTGGCTCCTGGCACACGTGGAATCATTTGTGCCACGGCCCCAGCAGTGCAGCTGAAGCTGGAGCAAGGCAGGTGCAGGAGAGGTGTTCAGGCAGGACCCCCTTGGTGCAGACGCTGGTGGCTTTGGTGCCACCTCCCCCAGCAGCCACCTGCTGGCATGGGACACAGCAGCAGGGCAAGGAGCTGCGGGACCGCGCGGGCAGCACCGGCAGTACCGGGGGAGCTGTGGTGCTGTGTGAGGCTGCCCGAGGACACCAGGCAAATGCTTTTCATCTTCAAAGCCTTCCCTGCTCCAGCTTTCATCCTCACCCTCCTGGGAGGTCCCTGCTGCCGCCGCCCCCAGCTCCCAATCCCAGAGGAGCCAGGATTTGGCCGAGCTCAGCAGCGCTCTGCCGAGCAGGATGAGGAGGCTGCAGGGTGGGCATGGTGCTGTCTGCAGCACGGAGGGGGGAATCCCACCGCCCAGGGCTCTGCCAGGACCTGCCAGACCCAACCACCACCCTTGCCATGCCCGCTGGGTCCCGCGCTGGCACAGCACCCATCGCTCCCCACCAGCACCCAGCTGCTTGGCACCACCAGATGCTGCTGAGCACCCCGAGGGTCCTTGACCCACCCCCACCCCCACCATCAAAGCCCAAAGCCCCCAGAGCACGGAGATTTAATAAACCCAGCTGAGTTATCATCATTAGCATTAATTATCCTAATTATTGTTATTATTTACAGTTCAAACAAGCAGCAAAGCAGTAGAAATGAGGAGAACCACCCAAACCCACCATCTTCATAAACAGCAGGGCCCAGCGTGCCCAGGGCTGCGCTGGCACCCGGGAGGGGACACAAGTGTCACAGACACACACACACAGAGTCCTGGGGTGCTCAAAGAAGGGGTTCAGTTTGTCCCTTCCACACATCCCACGATGCACCCAAGTCCCCTCAGACCTTCAGAGCTGAGATGGAGGCCACCAGCACATCGTCCCCACCCTGGGCACTGTGGCCACCTCCCTCAGTGGGGCAGCTCCTTCCCAGGGGCTCCGTGCAGAGGGGAACCAGCCCCTTGCCCCCCACCCCTGGGTGCTGTCAAGGAACAGGGGGTCGACCACATGTGGGAACAGGCAAGGGTGTTGGGGACCAGCCACAGAGCCGGGGACACGCGTGTCCTCTGTCCTCTTGCGCTGGCCTGGCTCTCCAGTGCCAGCACAGGGATCTGGTGGAGCTGGAGCCGTCAGGAAAGATGCCCGGCCACCCCACCAGGGCCCTGCCAGCACCACCGCGGCACGGGGAAGCAAACAGGTGGCTGAGTTAGCGAGTCCTGCCACCACCCAGAGGTCCCTGCCCCGTCCATCGTCACCCTGCTCACAAAACAACCCACCCCTGGTGCCACCCCGTCGCCGTTACACGTCGGAGACCTGCTGGCACTGCTTGGCCTGGCGCAGCCCGTACAGCCACTTGATGACGCGGGCGTTGCGCTCGATGACGGAGATGCCGTAGGGGACCCTCTCGGCCGGGCGCCCCTCCGGCGTGGCGGCGCTGGGCGGCGAGCGGCCGCCCTCCGAGCTGGCGGTGCTGACGCTGTGGAACTTGAGGGACACGATGTCGGAGCTGGCACGGGCGAAGCGCTCGGCGCCCACGTCCTGCAGCTCCTCGGGGTCGAGGCCGCAGTAGTTGAAGAAGCGTTCGAGGTCGGCGGTGGCCCGCGACAGGCGGTCGCTCAGGTCCGACTTGGAGCGGTGAAGGAGCGGCTGCCGGCGGGCACTGTCGGGGCAGGCGGGCGAGCTCCGTGCCGGGGTCGCCGCTAACCTGCCCGGCACGGGGGATGTGGGCACCGGTGTCACCGGTCCCTGCGGAGTCCCACAGGGATGAACGTCCACCCTGCGCACGGCTACGCTGCCGGGGGGCTTGGTGGCAGCAGGGCTCTCCGGCAGCTTGCCGGCACCCTCTGCCCTGTCGCCCGGTGTCGCGGGCACCTCCGCCCTCCACTTGTGCTCCCGGCCCAGCGGGCTCTCCGCCTTGGGGAAGGGGCTGTCACAGAGGTTGATGAGGTTGTTGAGAATCTCCAGGTCAAGGGAGGTCTTCGGGCCACCGGCCTCGGCGCGGCGCGGCCCCGAGGGTGCCCTGCGGCTGGGGGTGAGCGCTGCCCGGCGTACCCCCGGGGTGAAGAGGGGCTGCTTGAGCAGTGGTGGCTTCACCGGCTCCTGCTTGGTGCTGGCGACCCGCTGGCTCTTCACGTACTTGGCCTTGTCAGCCTCCAGCCTCTCCACCGCGCTGGGCTTGCCGGCACCCGGCTGGGCGCAGCGGCGGAAGTACGCGGGGCCCTTGCGGAGGATGCGGACGGGCATGGCCGAGGTGAAGGGCACCGTCACCGCCATCCCCTTCATGGCATCGCCAGCTTGCAGCGCCTCGACCGGCATCCTCCGCGCCAGCAGCGGGGCACGGCGTGGGCAGCAGGCAGGGGCGGCGAGGGGCTCAAGGGCCGCTGTTGGCTGCAAAGAGAAGGGGGGAGGGGTACAGAGTGAGGGGTACCACCGATGGCTGCCCGCTTGCCCGACCCCCTGCCCGCGCCGCGGCCTCGCCGAGCAGACAAAGGCTTGCCCGGGGGTGTGCGGAGCCGCACCGGCTGCGCCAGCTGCGCCGCGATTGCTATTTGAAGGCAGGGACCACGCCTCCGCCGGCCGCCGGGGCCTCCGCCAAGCCTTCCCCCCGCCAATCCGCGCAGCCAGCCTGCTTCAAACCGCGACCCGGCCAATCGGGCTGCCGGGAGCGACACCCCGGCTTCGGCGAGGGGCACCCCGGGGAGCCCGCGCCGAGTGGAGAGGGGGGGGGAAGGTGTCCTGGCAGCCCCTCGTCCCCACCACCCCCCCCCCGGGGTTATGCCAGCATCACCCCTGCCCACCGGAGCATTGCTTGCACCTAGGAGTGTGGTGACCTGGCCCTGAGAATGCATTGCTTGCGCTCAGAGGTGCAGCCCCTAGATATGGGGGTGCGTGGTCTGCATCCAGAGGTGCATCACCCCCTCCCAGGGCTGCAGGACCCACATCAAGGAGTGCAGCATTCACCCCCAGGGATGTATCACCCGTACCCACACTTGCATTACCCACACAAGGGGTGCGATCCCCGTGCCCCCCAGGTACACCCCTGCCCCACTCACCCACTGCCCCGCCAGGCTGGGGTATTTGGGGCTCCTTTCCCTGCCGCTCCCTCAGCTCCCAGCCCCCTTGCAGGATCCGGGGCTGCTCCCGGGCTCATCACTCCCACTCCGGAGCCTGCTGGGAAGCCCTGCTGGGGTTTTCCACCCGTTCCTCCCTGGCTGAGGTGTGCCAGGAGCTGTGCACCCCATGTCCTTGGTTCCCCGCCAACCCCAACAAGAGCAACCTCCCACCCCAACGGTCGCAGGCAGCACTGCCCCGCCCACAGCGGGGAGGGGGGGTACCCAAACCAGCCCTGCACCCCTCTGCAGCCCCCTGCCCGGTGACTCCAGATGCTCCTGCCAGGCATGGCCACGGCCAGAGGGTCTCCAACACACTGAGGGGTTCAAGAAGTTCTGGGGTTTGTGTTGGGACACAGGATTGAATTTGCCCTCCCCTCTCTCCCCCCAGTCCTCTTTCTCAAGCTGCTCTAAGAACCCCCCTGGGGTTCCCCAGGTCCAGGCACAGGGCAGCCCTGGGGAGCTAAGAACGAGCCCTGGGACTCACCAGGTACTGTGGTGGGCACGGCAGGGGTCAGCGTGCTGTGGTCCCACTCCCTTCCCACGGCACCGTCAGCCACTCACCTGCCTGCACAACTTCCTGGGTGCCACCCAGGGCCCGGCCCAGTGGGCGGCAGGAGCCAGACTTGGCACCCACAGCACCGTGCTGAGCCACGGCTGCGCTGCCTGAAAGCCCACATGTGCCTGCCTGCCGGTCCTAGGCTCCCAAAACCTGTACCAAACCGGGTCCCCAGCCCCTCAAAACCTATACCAAAGAGGGGGCCCAGCCCCCCCATTTGTACCCAACAGGGTCCCCAGCCCCCTGGAACCTGTGCCCTAACGGAGTCCCCGCAGAGCAGCCCCCCCATGGCACACGGTGCATTGGCCTGATGCGCTGTGACGGGCAAGTGGCCCGGTGGAGACTGCCTGGCCCTGTCCCCTGCCCTGGGGGCACAAGCTGCCTTCTGACCTGGAAAGTGTCTGCGGGGGGTCTGTCCAGGCACGGAGACAGCTGGGTATGATCCCAGCGCCATCGCAGGCCCCTCCTTCCTGGGGGCGGATTTTGCACCCCTCTGCGGGGAGCCCAGCGCTGAGCTGCCCTGGGGACAGAGCCGGCAGTGCAGGGCACCAATGCCCTTGCTGGGCAAGGACAGGGACTGGCAGGGCTGGCAGAGCCCCCCTCAAAGCCATGCTTGCAGCCCCCATGGGAAGCAGTGCAGAGACAGAGTAAGACCCGGACTGGTGGGCAAGGCTGGCTGCCAGCCAAGTGCCCCTGTGGCAGTGCCCATTTGGTCCACACTGCCCAGATCCCACACCCCACAGCAGCACCCTGCCAACAGCCAGTCCCACTGCCCTCATACCTTGTGGCAGGCTTAGGGAGGGCTTCCCAGGTTGGCACGGGGGTGTAAATGAAGCCCCTCTCCCCCTGGAACATTTCCAGTGTTGGGCACTGCTGTTGAGCTCGGTGCAGTGCTGGAGGCTCAAGCTCAACCCCCAGGGACACACCATGGAGGGGACGGCTGTTGGGGCACAGGGACAAGGAAACAGGGCCCCTCAGCACAGCCATTTGTGGCCAGTGTGGGCTCCCCTCCCCTGGCCAGCAAGGGCAGGCAGACAGACAGACAGACGGGCACAACCTGCTGCTCTGCATTCCTGTGGCACTGAGCAGCCTGCCCTAGCAAGGCCATGCTGAGCCAGGCTGAGCTGCCCTCCAAACAACCACAAACCCACAGCAGCATTTGCCCATGCCCCGAGCCCTGCCAGAGCATGGGGGCTCCAGGGCCAAGCTGGCAGCCCCACTCATGCCAGGCAGTGCCCAGCCCTGGCCCTGGCTCCTCTCCCTCTTGGTGTGGGCAGCCCAGCCGAGCACGCTTGGCACACCAGATCACCTCATGCCCGGAAAGCTGTGCTGGGAGGTGTCCGCTTGTGCCTCCCCCTCACTGGCTCACCCAGCCCCACATCGCTGGCACAGGACTGGCACAGGGTTGGCACCACCTCCACCACCTACCTGGGTGAGCTCTGAGATGTGGGAACCTCCTTGGCACCTCTCAGCTGGCACGCTGCTTCTGCCGGAGCTCGTCCCGGCAGCGTCCCTGTGTCCTCTGCCACCTCTTCCCCTTCTCCCCGTGGGACGGCAGCTGGAGGGGTGACGGAGCAGCTCCTGCTGAGTCAGAGCCAGGTGAGGACATCCTCCAAGCAGCTCAGCTCTCACATGGCACTGAAACCACCGGGCATTCCTCCATGCCAGGCTGCGTCACTCAGCCTGACTGTCGCGGGTGACATCCTGGCTGCCGGCTCAGGCCGCGGTGCCAGTCAGGAAGTGTGGATGCGTGGCCTGAGGTGCTCACACTGCCAGAGCCAAAGCAATTCTGGGCACCCCCGATTGCTGCAGGCAGAGGATCTTGATGTCTGATCAGGGCTTCATGGAGAAGGGACAACTGCCATCCCTGCCAGGGGCAGGAAGGTGCCACCCAGCTCCTCATGTGCCACCAGAATGGACTTGCCCCCTTTCTCCATGCACCAGCAAGCAACCCCCTGCAAGAACCCTCAAGATGCAGGCAAATAACACAAACGGAGGTGACAGACAGGGGCAGGATCACCAAGCCCACAGCCACATGGACCTGCTGGCCTAGAGCCAGCCCTGGGGTGGCTGCCTGCCCCGTGCTACAGGCACCTCCCGTGGCACAGCTCTGAGTGGTGGGGGCCAAATGTTGAGCCCAGGCAGCACGGAGCTCAAGTACACAGGGGTTTCAAACTGCTCTTGGAAGGAGGACAAGGACTGGACGAGCCCTGAGGGTTAGAATGGGTGGTCTTAGATAGTTGGACTGGATGGGCTAAGGTGGTTGGACTGGAGGGCTAAGGTGGTTGGACTGGAGGATCTCAGGTGGTTGGACTGGAGGGCTAAGGTGGTTGGACTGGATGGTCTAAGGTGGTTGGACTGGATGGTCTAAGGTGGTTGGGTGATCTCCAAGGTCTTTTCCAACCAAAACAACTCTGTGGTTCCCGGGAGCTGGTGGAGGAGCAGAGCCGAGTGGAGCCCACAGGAAGCAGCTGTCTGGGTGCCAGGGGGTTGCCCTGTGCTTGGGCAGGGTCAGTGGTGGATCCACACAAGCTCAGCTGGAAAAACACTGCCTGGTGTGGAGGGTGAGGGCAGGGCCTGAGGGCAGCTGCACCACCAGGCACCGCGGGGCTGAACCAGCGCCTGGCACGTCACCGGCTGCAGTCATGCCGGGGCACCTGCCTGGGCACGTCTGGCTGCTTTGGGAGCCAGGCAGCACCCCACAGCCCCACCCTCCCTGGAAGCATCCCAGGATGGGTCTGGGGAGGGCAGCCTGGTCCCCCAGCACCCACCTCAGCACCTTGGCTGCTGCCCCTGGGGCATGGGGACGGGGCAGGGATGGGGGAATGGTGCTTGGGTGTCAGAGACACAGGTGGGTGCTGGCACTGGCTCTGCACTCACCTCCCACAGACACTCAGGGCCCTCTTCATGCCACTGCAAGGAACTTCCAGGAGCTAAAAGTAGCTGCCAAGGAGCAGAAAAATGTTCTCAGAGGCCAAATCCTCCCTGGGTGCTGTGTGGAGGCAGATGCGGGTGCCCGGCAGCACCCATGGAGCAGCAGGGCTGGGGCTTGGCACAGCTTTGGCACCCCTGGGCAGAAGCACCTCCAGAGCCAGGCCCTTTCATCTTAGTGGGTGCTCATTTGGTGGGGGTTTAACCACAGCCCCTTGCCATGCCAAGGCTGTGCCATGCACTGCAGTGGGGGAACTGCCCCTGTGCCACAGGCCCTGAGCGAGCCTCAGCTCTGCTCCTGCCTCAGTTTCCCCATCGGTGCCCTCTGCAGAGCCACTCTGCAGGGCAGGGAGAGGTTTTTGAGGGACTTGGGCATTCAGTGGGGAAGCTCTTGCTGGGCACAGCATCCCCTTGCCCTCCCCGGGCAGAGGCGAGGATGCTGCCCGCACCCTGCTGTCCCCACAGGCAGCAGCTCGGGGGCAGGAGCGGGGAGGTGACAGATGGGGACACGCCGGGCGTGAGGCCTTTGTCTGCGCCGTGGCTGCGGTGACACCGACCCGCAGATGGCGGCTGCAGCCCGTGGGCAGGCGAGCACCGGGCCCTGGGGATCCGGCCCTTTTGTGGGGGTCTCACCTCCGGCAGCGGCCCCTTCCTGGCTGCCCCCCACCAGCCGTTCCTCCACTTTCAACTTGACCTGCTCCTTTCACATGGAAATGGGATGCAAATTGCCTGCGGGGGGCTGCCGTGGGCCGGCGGCTGTGACCTGCCAGTGGGTCCCTGCACCCAAGTCTGGGGGGAGGGAGGGGGGGGGTCATATCCCATCACCTGGGGCTGCCGGGGGTCTCTTAGCTGGTGGGGGGGGGGTGTCCCCTTTTCCCCATCCAGGAAGAGCATCCCCACCACACTCAGCTGAAAGCAAGTATTAGGGGATGGCTTTTGATGGGGTTGAGCTTCAGACCCCCACACTCCTGACCCCCCAAGTGCCCTCCCACCATCCAGTCATCCCCATGGCACAGGCAGTGTGCCCACCTCAGGAGCCCCACTGCTCACCCTGCCCTGTGCTGGCTGCTTTGGGAACAGGACCCCAGCCCTGGCAGGGTGAGGAGGGGGCTGCCCCAGGCACTGCAGCCCAGCAAAGTCCCGTGGCCAGGGATGTCTCAGCTACCAAATGTCACCATCTGCCCAGGGGCCTTTGCTCACATCTGCCAGAGGGCTGGGGGGCTGGAGGGTCAGCTGCAGCACGGGGAGGGGGTGGAGGAGGCAGGGCAGGCAGGGCAGGCAGGGCAGACAGCACGTGTCAGGGGCATTTGGGTGAGAGGCATGAAGTGAGGACGTGGGGGTCCAGCACCCAGCACCCCCCAGGCTCCCCTGCACTGTGGCCATGCCCCCCTGGGAAGGGTCTCACCGCCAGCCAAGCTGCTCCTTTGTGCTGCCAAATTAAACAGGACAATTGTTGTCCCCTCCCTGTCCCCAAACCCATTCCCATCCCTGTCCCCAAGCCCAGTTCCTATTCTTGTTCCCACCAGGGACCTCCCCAGGGCCCTGTTTTCTCCCAGCACCTTGGACTTTCTCCCCTCCCCTCAGGTGCCCCAGCACTGGTTCTGACTGGGACAGAGTTAATTTGCTCTGCTGAAGCTGGTGTGGGGCTGTGTGGGGGCTGTGCAGAAGACAGCACTGATCAGCAGGGGTGGCTTGGTCAGCACCCAGCAGAGCTTGCACAGCACCCAGGCCTCTTCTGCTCTTCACACCACCCCACCAGCCTGCAGACTGGGGGTGCACAAGGAGCTAGGAGGGGACATGGCTGGGACCCCACCGACCAAGGGATGCCCTGCTCAGCAATAAAAGCTGGGGGTGGAGGAAAGGAGGACACTCAGAGGGATGCCATTTGCCTTCCCCAGTCACTGTTGGGCAACCAGAGAGTGGCCAACCACCCACCTGCCCTGGCCAGCAATGACACCATGCCTGATAAAGGAGGTGGCTTTTGCTTCCCCTGCTGACTGGTCTTTATCTCAACCCACCAGTTCTCTCCCTTTCAGCCTTTCCACTCTCTCCCCCATCCCACTGAGGTGGGGGTGAGCAAGCAACTGGGGGGTGCTGAGCTGCCTGCTAGGGTTAAACCTGGCAGCACCTCAAAACCTGCCCCTGCCAAGGGTGCCCAGCAGCCTTCCTGCCGCCCTGGGGGCCTGGGGGCACAGGGCACCCTTGTCCTCACAACCCCCAGGGGCACAGGGACACCAGGGCACCCTTGTCCTCACAACCCCCAGGGGCACAGGGACATCTTTGTCCCTGTGGCAGCCCCCTGACTGAGGCAGGGATGGAGCAAGGAGCAGGGACAGAGTGCGACGGCTGGCTGCAAAGCCCCGGGAGGGACAGGGCACAAGCAGGGCAGGCAGGGCAGGCCCCTGGAGAAGGCATCCCCAGGTTTCCCAGGGCTGCAGATCGCTCTCCCAGCGACACCCGGTGGGTGCTGGGGGAAGAGCCACCACGAGGCATGCCCAGGGTGGTGCGGGGATGAGGTGATCGTGCTGCCTCTGTCCCCTCCCCTGTGTCACCTCCAGGCTGGTCCGTGGGGCTCACGGCTGGGCTGGTCACCTGGTCCCCTCTCGCTGGATGTGGGATCAGAGGAGCCCGGCTCTGCTGTGCGCCCGAGGTGAGACAGCCACCAGGTTTGGAGGTCCCCATCCCAGCCTGTGACCCTGCAAAGATGCCCAGCGGGGACGGGCACCACCCCTGGGTGACACTGCCACCTTCAAGAAGCAGCCTGGAATGGGTGGGCTGTAGTTCGTCTGGGGACAAGGGCAAAGTCCAGGACACCACCAGGAATAATCCCTGGCACCTGGCCAGCGATGACGCTGCAGCAAGCTCCCGGTGCCACGGCCAGGCAGGCAGCAGGCATGAGGCTGACCCTGGCACCAGCGGTACGTGGGGGGCACAGAGGAGCGGCGGCCCCCTGGGCAGGCAGTTTGAGGGCAGGAGGTGGAGGGAAGTGGCACAGCTGGACTTTGGCCACCAGGATGAGCGTTTGAGCTGAAAGGTACCCGGGATTGGTCTGTGAGGGATGAGAGGGGCTGGGTGGTGGGGAGAGGGGACCCTGTGCCCACCCCTGTGCCCACCCAATGAAAACCAGGGGCCCACTGAGAGGGGAAGCAGGAGAAGGGGGTCCTGAATCCCTGTCCCCTGCAGCCCTGTGCCCAGGCTGACCCCAGCCCCTGCCCCATGCGGGGGGTCAGCAGCCACCAGGTCTGGTCCCACTGTCCCCTGGGCACTTGCCCCTCCGACCACAAGGGTCCCCTCAGGAGTGGCACTTCCCACTCATCCCTCCAAGGACTTCAGAGTTCTTCCTTAACATCCTTCTTATCTCAGCTTTTATCTTATCACACCCTTCACGGCAGCCAACCAACCCCGCAGCTCCTCTGTCACCCCAGGACCTGCTGGCACCGCGCACACTCCTCCAGGAATCAGCCCTGAAAGCAGCAGCTGTGGGTGGCACCACCGAGCAGTTGGCAGGAGGAGGACACGGAGCTCCCCTGGCCACCCCTGGACTCCGCCAGCCGGGAGAAGGGCGAGAAGGGGGCCAGGCCGCCACCCGTCGGCATCCGGAGGTGGTGACGTGCCCGCCCCACGTCACGGTCCCGGCGGGCAGGGCTGCCGGTTCCCCGAAGGGCGGTGAGTTCCTTCTCGAGAAGTTGTGGTGGGACCAGTTAAACCAGCAGCCTGCTTCCTGCCCGCTTCCTGCTCCGTGCTGGAGCCCCTCAGCTCCCCGCCGGAGCCCCTCCTCAGGCTCCCTGCCCGCCCCTGCCAGGCTCAGCCCTGGGAGACGTGAGTTTCCTCCTGCCGGGCTGAAGGGACATGGGGACACGGGGACACTGGCCGCAGGGATCCTGGTGTCTGGGAGCAGGTGCCCAGGGTGGCCAGGGGAGAAGCCAGGTGCCAGCTGGCTCAGCTCACCGGTAGGAGCCGGAGCCGGTTTGCAGGAGGTGCTACCGGGGCCCTTCTGCCCGGAGCCCGCGGGGCTCACGCAGGACGCTGCTGGGAGATGGGACCTGCTCGGCGGCGGTGGGAGGTTCAGGACGGACGTGGTGAGAGGTTTGGGACCTAGGAGGCTCCGTTCCCAGCAGAGCAGCTGCCCAGAACTCTGCCACCCCACCTCCCCACCCCCACCCCCCACCCGTGACCCCCTCCCCCCCTCCTCCCAAATACAGAGCCATCTTCACCCTGTGCCAGGCTGTGCCATGCCGTCAGGTGGGGCAGGTTCAATGTCCTTCCCAGTGCCATCCCAGCTGTGTGTCTTGTCCTCAAGAACCCTGGGATGGGGCCCCAGGCAGAGCTGAGCCCGCCCCACACCCAGTGCAGGAGAGGACAAGGGTCATCCCCACAGGGAGCAGGGGGGGGTCCCTAGGGTTGGCAAGGGGCAGAGGGGGCTGTGCCATGCCATGGGGGGGCTGTGCCATGCCATGGGGGTCCGTGATGTTCTCGGGTGGGGAGGAGCTGCTGTGGGAATGCAAGCAGCGGTCACGGGGGGCCAGGGCAGGGGTCTGGGGGGAGGTCAGCTCTCACCCCACCGCTGATGGAAGCCTCTCCCCACAGCCCAGGCTGCCAGCCCCGAGCCATGGCACTGCTCATCCACCTCCTGGCCTGTGCCTTTGGCATGGGCTCCTGGGTGGCCATCAACGGGCTGTGGGTCGAGCTGCCGCTGCTGGTGACGATGCTGCCGGAGCAGTGGGACCTGCCCTCCTACATCACCATCATCATCCAGATGGCCAACGTGGGGCCGCTCTTCATCACCCTCATGCACCACTTCCGGCCCGGCTGGCTGAAGGAGGTGGTGGTCATCTACGTGGTGGTGTCCGTGGGGGTCCTCTCCTGCTTGCTGCTGGCCTTCCTCTGGGACTACACATCCCCCCTGGGCGGGGGGACACACAGCACTGCCTTCCTGCTCCTCACCTTCTTCCTGGCCCTGGTGGACTGCACCTCCTCTGTCACCTTCCTGCCCTTCATGATGCAGCTGCAGCCCCAGTACCTGACCACCTTCTTCGTAGGGGAAGGGCTCAGCGGGCTGATCCCGGCCTTCATCGCCCTGGGCCAGGGCTCCGGCGTCTCCAGCTGCCTCAACCGCACCTTCGAGGTCAACATCACCACTGACAATGTCACCGTGGAGAGCATCACCTCCCAGCTGGAGACCCACTACTTCCCACCCAACTTCTCCCCAATGGTCTTCTTCCTCCTCATGACTGTGATGATGCTGGCCTGCCTGCTGGCCTTCTTCTTCCTCACCAAGCAGCCCAAGGGGTGGGACCTCTCCCAGCAGCAGCTCTTTTCCAGCAACATCATGCTGAGCTCCTTCGACCAGATCCCAGAGGAGGGAGCTGGCTCCCGGCTGAGCAAAGCCTGCCCGTGCCCAAAGGATGCCAAGGGGCCTGGCGACATCCTGCCGGAGAAGGTCTCCTACTCTGTGGCCGAGTTCACCTTCATCTACTTCCTCATCACCTGGGTGTCCTCCCTGACCAACGGGGTCCTGCCCTCTGTGCAGTCCTACTCCTGCCTGCCCTATGGCAACACCGCCTACCACCTGACAGCCACGCTCAGCTCCATGGCCAACCCCCTTGCCTGCATGGTGGCCATGGTCCTGCCCAGAAGGTGGGTAACAGGGCACTGGGCTGTGCCCCTGGGGCTCCTGCCCCGTGATGGGATCGAGGGAGGAGGCACTGGGTGGGTGGCACGTAGGGTGTCTGTGCCCTGGCAGCAGAGGCACCCTCAGGAAGGAGGATTGAATAGAACAGAATCGAACTAACCAGGTTGGAAGAGACCTTTGAGATCATCGAGTCCAACCTATCATCCAACACTATCTAATCAACTCAACCATGGCACCAAGGGCCTCATCCAGGCTCTTCCTAAACACCTCCAGGGTTGGGGACTCCACCACCTCCCTGGGCAGCACATCCCCAGGGCCAATCTCTCTTTCTGTGAAGAACTTCTTCCTCACATCCAGCCTGAACCTCCCCTGGCACAGCTTGAGACTGTGTCCTCTTGTTCTGGTGCTGGGTGCCTGGGAGAAGAGACCAAGCCCCACCTGGCTGCAACCTCCCTTCAGGTAGTTGAGGATGGAGCTCTTCAGCCTGTGCCACAGCTCTGTGCCCCTCACCAGGGATGTGGCAGCGTTCCCTGGCATCACTCATATGATCTTTGCAGGTCCCTGGCCCTGCTGGGCATCCTTGTGCTGTCGGGGGGCAGGTTGGCATCGTTCTCTGGTGCCACTCACGTGTCCCTTGCAGGTCCCTGGCCCTGCTGGGCATCCTGACCGTGGTGGGGACAGGCTTTGGTGCCTACAACATGGCCATCGCCGTGATGAGTCCCTGCCCGATCCTCCAGCAGTCGCCGTGGGGAGATGTCACCATCGTAAGTCAGAGTCCCTCTCACCGGGGCCAGCCCTGGCTCCGGCTTCACCACAGCCTTCCTAATCCCCACGGTGGCTCTGCTGACCTCTCTGCCCTCCCTGCCCCACCAGGTCCTCTCCTGGGTGCTGTTCACCGGGACGCTCACCTACGTGAAGGTCATGGCCGGGGTGATCCTACGGAGCCACAGCCACAGCGCCCTGGTGTGGTACGGGGCCCTGGAGCAGCTGGGGTCCCTCCTGGGGGCCCTCATCATGTTCCCCCTCGTCAACATCTACCACTTCTTCCAGTCTGCTGACTACTGCAACCTGCAGTGCTGAGTGCCAGCGGGGTGGGCACCCCCTGGGCAGCTGCCTCTTGGCACCAGGAATGAACCCTCCCCCCGAAACCAGCGAGGGCTGGGAAGCAGCGCTGGGAGCAGGGTGGTTGCAGGCACACCTCCCTACCAGGCTGTGCCAGCTCCCCGGGCAGCAGCAGCTCCGTGGCTTTGTCCTCAGCATGGGCACAGGGTGTGCCCATCACATGCAAAGCAATAGAAGGTTTTTACACAGCCCTTGGCCTTGCTGCAGCCCGTGCCCCCTGTGCCAGCGAGCGTCGTGCCAGTGTCGTCATGCCCCTACCTGGGTACTGCTCAGCTGGGGCCACGTCCTATTCCTTCCCCTGGGGGGTCTGGTGTCATTTGGCATCGTGCCCCCAGAGCCCCCCCTGGGACCCCATGGGTGGGCACAGCCCCAGCTGCACTGAGAGCTATTCCAAGCCCCGTGCCACGGTGGAGGTGGCAGCTGCTCCTGGGTCGGTGGGTTTGCAGCCAGCTGCAGGGAGAGGGGACAAAGGCAGCCTGGGGACAAGGACTGGGGCGGGGGGTGGGCACATGGAGCTTTCACAAGGCTCCCAGGAGCAGCTGGGGAAACTGAGGCACAATGGGGCTGCAGGGACCTGCCTGGCATTTGCCATCCTCTGCTCTGCCCCCATCTGTGTTTTCTGCCCCCTCCCCACAGCTCTGTACCCCACTGTACCCCGGCCCAGCCCCACTGCACCCCGAGGCACCGGGGCTGCAGAACTGTGGAGAGAGACCACAGCAGAATCCGGTGCCCGGGCACGGCGCCGGGTAGGGGGGTGGCATGGGACGGTGCCAGCGCTCTGCCACCTGGTACCCCAACTGCGCCCCAGCCACGCCAGCCAAGGTGGGCACTGGAGCATGGCAGGCACAGGGGGGTCGGGGGACAGGCGCACCCCCTGAACTGGGCTGGCACCCGTGCCCCGCCTGCGCCTGCGCCCCTTCCCCGGGGCACGAGGCAGCCGGGCCTTTGTCCCTGTCCCTTTGTCTGGCAATCTGCTCCCGGAGCCTCGCAGCCATTGGAACCATTTCGGGGCTCCGGCTGCGGCCCGGATGCCTCTGGGAAGGACGCGGCTGGAATCGCTAATGGGCAGCAGCCCCCCAAGCCGCTGGCACCACCGCGGCAGGGTCTGCCCCCCCTTCCCCACCCCCCCCCGGCCACCACCGGGCATCCCCCTGGGCACCTCCAGGCCGACCCCACAGCCAGCAGCCCCTAGCCCTCCACAGGCAGGATCCAGCTCCGGGGGGCATGAGGGGGACCGAGGACCGGCGTGTGGGGGTTTGTCTCGTGCCGTGAGCAGGAGCTGTACTGGGGACCCTCTCCCCTTACCCCCTGCAAGGACGCTGCTGCCCTTAGGAGCCCTCCAAAGACCCTCACCCACCGGACGCCCCCCCTCTGCCCCTCTCGCTGAGGAAACAATCGCTTCCCATGGGAATTATTTCCATACAGCTGCTGGGGACGGCAGGGCCGGGGCTGAGCCTTTCTTCTGGCACTCGCCTCCCCCCCTCCCAGGTTTTTTGCGGGGGGGGCAGGGGCTGCAGTCAGCGATATGAGCAGAGCTCGGCGGGGCTGATTGCGGGTTATTAACATAATTATCTCAGTCCCCTGCCTCTGAAAGCAGCCGGGTTCCTCTTCCTCCCCCCTCACCCCGCCCTCCCGTCTTTTACACTTAATTACCTCCCTTATTACACCACAGCCTGCCGAGAGGCAGAGCCCAGGGCAGCGGGCAGCGAGTGGGCAGTGGGTGGGCAGTGGATGGGCACTGGGTGGGCAGGCAGCAGGCAAAGAGTGGGCAGTGAGCAGGCAATGGGGCAGACAGGGAAGAAGGCAGAGGGCGGAAAGTGGTGAGGCAGCAGGCAGCAAGGAGTGGGCAGTGGGCAGGCAACGGGCAAGCAGTGGGCAGAAGGTGGGCAACTGCAGGCAGGGAGGAAGGCAGCGGGCAGGCAGCAAGCGGCCAAGGGGCACGCAGAGATGAAGGCAGCAGACAGGCAGTGGGCATTGAGCAGGTGGTGGGCAGGCAGTAGGTGGGCAGATAGTGGGGCAGGAAGCAAGCAGTGGGGCAGGCAGCGGGCAACAGGCAGGCAGTGGGCAGGGAGCGGGCAGGCAAGTGGGTGGGCAGGCAGTGTGGGTGGGCAGGCAGTGGGTGGGTAGTGGACAGCGGGCAGGCAGCAGGCAGGCCCAACTAGGGCGTAAGTAATGCCCGCTCTGCAAACGTGCCTTCAAGGAGAGCAGCAGCACAGCCGCGGATAAATAAATCAGGGAGCGGGAGCCAGAGCCCGGTGCACGGAGAAGCGGGGAGGGGGGGGAGGCGGGGGAAAAGGGGGGCGTGCGGGAGCAGCCCGGCAGGCAACGGTGTCCCTGTGGCCCCCCTACCACGGTTGGGTACCGGCGGTCCTCCGGGAGAGGTGACCTTGAACTTGGCAGAGCCCTGACGTCAGGGCAGCGCTGCGGGGCCAGATGGGAGCCGTGGCGCTGCCTGCGAGCCCCGGCCGAGTGCTGCGGAAGGGGGGGCGAGACCCCCCCAGCACGTATTGGGGGGCAGCCCTGGGAGCCCCCAGACTCCGAAGCAAGCCTAAGGGGAAGATGCAAAGTGCCCCTGGGCTGTGGGATGCTCTGGGATGCTATGAGATGCTGTGGGATCCTGTCGTGGGGTCTAGGACCCTGTGGGATGCTGTAACCCGTGGGCTACTCAGGGCTGTGGGATCCTGGGGGCTGGGGGCTGGTCTGGGTTATAGGACGTCCTTGGCTGTGGGGTGCTGTAGGCTGCCCTGGGCTGGGGGATGCCACACAAAGCCGTGAGCAGGGGCACAATGGCTGCCCCCAGCCCTGGGTGAAGGAGCAGACACGGCTGTGAGCCGGCAGGCCCAGGGTGCCAGCTGCAGGGGAGCTGCTTTTGGCCCCCAGACCAGATGCCACATGCCCAGGGCCAAAGGTGATGATGCCTCCCGAGACCGGGGGTGCCCAGGGCTGCCCTGTGCCAGCCGTGCCAGCACTCTGCCCGCGGTGACAGATGATGAACTGTCCTTACTTAAGTGCTGCTTCGCTCTCAGCACAGCTCAGGGAGAGCGGGGCCCGCTGCCAGCCAGGTCTTGGTGTCACTCTCCAGCCCCTGGCTGTCACAGAGCCAGCTCCGGGGCCACCCAGTGCCCGCAGGACCGGGGCCTCATCCTGCTGCTGGGGGCGCGGCAGCGGAGTGCGGGCAAGGGGAGGGGGCGACCGGGGGCTCCAGGGATAGGAACAATGCACCGCTGCCAGCCCCGCTATTGTTGTGGGCTGCGAAGGTCACCGAGCTCCCCTGGGGACAGGGATGGGGACAAGGGACATGGGAAAGGGAGAGAAGGTGGGGAAAGGGACAGGGAAGAGGAACAGGGAGGGGGAAAGGGGCAGTGGGCAGGGATGAGGACAGGGCAGAGGTGGGATAGGGGATGAGGGCAGGGAGAAGGGAGCAGGAATGGGGACAGAGAACAAGGGACGGGGAAAGGGACAAGAGGAAGGGGTCAGCAGAAAGGGGCAGGGGACAGAGATGAGGTCAGGGAAAACAGACGGGAATGGGAATATGGAACAAGGATAGGAGCAGGAAGCAAGGACAGGAGAAAGAGGCAAGAAAAAGGGACAGGGAACGAGGATGGAGACAAGGGACAGGGATGAGGATGGAGACAAGGGACAGGGGACAGGGATGGAGACAAGAGACAGGGATGGGGATGAAGACAAGGCACAGGGATAAGGATGAAGACCAGGGACAGGAATGGGGACCCCCGCCCCCGCAGCCCCGTCCTTCGCAGGCCCCGGGGGCTGGCGGCGGGGAGACAAAGGAGGTGGGAGGCAGCGCTGTGTCCCACCGCCCCCCCGTCCCCGTCCCAGTCCCCCCCCGCCCCGTCCCCGCGTATCCCCATTGTCCATGCCCCGGGGGTGGAGGGGAACAGGGTGGGAGGGACCGGGGACCCCGCACTGTCGCCATGCCCGGGGCGCCCGGCTCTACCGGTGGCTCGGGGGGCTCCGGGGGGGCTCCGGGTGCGGCCGGGTGGAGCGACCCCCTCCCCCCCCAGCATCCTGCCTTCCTCCCCTCCTCCTCCTCCCCCTCCTCCTCCTTCTTCTCCTCCTCCTCGCCTCCCCGCCCCTCGCACTCGGCTCCCCGCTCCTCGCCGCCCGCACAGCCGGGGCCGGAGCGCCGGGGCGGGGCGGGGGCCGGGGCCGGGGCCGGTGGCGGTGCCGGTACCGGAGCTGTCCAGTGCTGAGGGCGCCGGCCCGGCCCCGCCATGCCCCGTTCCTTCCTGGTGAAGAAGCTGAAGGCGGAGGCGTTCCCGGCTACCGGGGCCCCCGCACCCCCTTACACCCCCCTGGAACCTCCCTACGCGCTGCCCGGCCCCGCCACCGGCGATGGTGAGTGCTGGGATGAGGGATTCGGGAACGGGGGGGACCCCCCCGCTATTGTATGTGAGCCTCACTTGGGGAGCCCAGGGAAGGGGCGGGAGGATGCGGGGCAGGACGAGGTAGGGGTCCCCGCGTTGTGTCCTGCAGCCGGGGGGGGGGCAGTGAGGCGGTGGGAAGCGGGAGGGGAGGGGGTCACCCGTCCTCTCCTTGTCCCCCGCTCCGGGGCCAGCGGCCGAAGTTGGTCCTTGGGGAAACATCCACTGCGTGACAACGGCAGCCCCTGTGGGCGCCCCCACGATCGCCCCCCCACCCCCCGCGCCTCCCGGGGGCAGCGAGGCCAGCTCCTTCCCACGACAAGTTGGGTTCTTTTGGGGGGGGCGCACGAAGCAGGCGGTCTGGGGGCAGGCGGGGGAAGACAGAGCCTCGCCGTGCCTGCGGGTTTCATTGTTCGCAGCGGTGCCCCGAGCCCCCCCGGGAGCAGGCGGGGGAGAGGCGGGGGCAGCCCCCTCCCCGCAACGCCAGGAGAGGTGCAAAGAGCTGGGCTGAGGGGTCCCCGCAGCCCCGTCCTGCCAGGGGATACTGGGGAGGACTTTTGGTGTCCCCCAGCTTCGGCAGAGACCCCTAATGGGCCCAGGGACAGCCTGGAAGAGGGGGTCGGGAGGTGAGGGGGGGCCCATTCTGGTCCTGGCTGCTCGGGGACCGTGAGGTTGAGCTGAATGCAGGAATGGGCCTGATCCAGCTATGCACAAACCAACATTGTCCCACCGCTGCGGTCTCGCCCCCCCTTTTCTACCTCCCCCCAGCCCTTGGTGGGCTTTCTGTGCTGAGCGCAGGGCTGTGAGGGCGGCGGGGGCGGGGAGGGGGTCCTCTGTTTCCTCCCCCCACGACATCAGGAGCCCACAGCCGGTGGGGGAGGGATGTGCTGCAGCTGGGCAGAAGCTGCCGACGCTGCTCTCCTGGAAATAACCTTGCTGCATGCTCGGAGGCAGCGTGAGAAATTGCTGAGCAGGGCGCTTTCTGCACAGCCCGCGCTGTCAGCACCGAGCGGGGGGACGGGGGGGGCCCAGCTCCACCCCTGCCACGCATCCCCCTCCCCACCGCAGGCACCCCCGGCCTTCACGGGACAAACGGCAGCAGCTCCTCGCCCTGGGCAAGAGGGTCCCATGAGTGGGGGGTGGGAGGATGGCTTTAGGGGATGCTCGGCTGCAGTGGGGTTGGGGTTTCCATGCTGCTCCAGTGGTGTGAAGGGGTGAGGCTGGCCCGGGCATCAGCTCAGACCTCTGTCAGCCCCCAGTGTCACCAGGAGCTGAGACATGGTCTCTAAAGGGACAGCATGCACAAGGCTGGAGACCACTGAGACAAGTTTGGGTGTCCCGGGGGTGGCAGAATGTCCCACAGGGTCACTGCCCTGGCAGGGAGAGAGCTGAGCTGCTCCTCCTGAGGTGACCTTCATGTGCCAGCATAGAGGGACGGGGATGCCCATGGGGATGCCCACACAGCGACCACTTTGTCACGGGTCAGGGGTCCCTTATTCGGAGCCGGGCCGTGAGCAGATCAATGTCACACAGGGGTGACACTGCTGGCACAACACCTGAGCCCTGTTCTACGCCTGAGGGGGCTGTGGGTCCCTCTTCTGGGCAGGAGCCCAGGATCCCTGTGCTGATGGCTTTCCCATCCCTGGGGAATAGCCGCTGTGGGGGGAGGTGGGGGGCCTTTCCCAGCCCCTTTTCTGCAGAAGGGAATCCTGGAGCAGCCTCCTTCCCCCTTGCCCCAGCTGGCCCGGGCTTGAGGAGGCAGGAGGTGCCGGAGCCGAGCTCGTTACCGATGCTGCCCCGGTGAACAATGAGGCACCGACAGCTGCCTGGCGGCAAATGGCCCCCGGGGGCTGCCCGCAGCCGGGGCAGCGGGGCCGGCACGGGGCGGGCGCAGCTGAATGTCCCACAGCCCCGTCCCCAGCTCCCACCCAGGGCAGCCCCGCGGGGTGGCATCCATCCTGCCAGCAGATGCGGACAGAAGCGGGAGCAGACAAGGCAGCTCCACTGATCGGGACCAGCCCGAGTGGGGACAGGGACTGTGCCAGGAGGACTGTGCCACGGGGACTGTGCCAGGGGGACAGCCCCAGTTCCTCGCCCACGATAGGTAGTTTTGGCTGGTGCCTTGCCCCTGTCTGCGACGGGCTTGGCCCGGAGGGACAGTAACCCCACCGTGCTATCCCTGTAGGGTACCTCCAGCACTGCCTGGCCCCCGCCGGCTACGATACGGACAAGAAGCAGGGTCTGCCACCGCCACCGCCCGACCCGGCCTACGCACCCGGCCACGAGGAGTACAGCGACCCCGAGAGCCCCCAGTCCAGCTTTTCCGCCCGCTACTTCAACGGGGAGGCGGCGGTGACGGACAGCTACTCCATGGATGCCTTCTTCATCACGGACGGGCGGTCGCGCCGGCGCAGCGAGAGCCAGCGCCGCGGCGGCAGCCACCGCCACTCCTGCCCCGAGTGCGGCAAGACCTACGCCAC
The DNA here is from genome assembly GCF_026170545.1 of Melanerpes formicivorus. Classification (NCBI taxonomy): domain Eukaryota; kingdom Metazoa; phylum Chordata; class Aves; order Piciformes; family Picidae; genus Melanerpes; species Melanerpes formicivorus. The sequence goes on along the minus strand of NW_027142371.1, from coordinate 14,755,154 downwards.
CTCTTCCAACCTCAGCCGGCACAAGCAGACCCACCGCAGCCTGGACAGCAAGATGGCACGGAAATGCCCCACGTGCGGCAAGGCTTACGTCTCCATGCCCGCCCTGGCCATGCACGTCCTCACCCACAACCTCAAGCACAAGTGCGACGTGTGCGGCAAAGCCTTCAGCCGGCCCTGGCTGCTGCAGGGCCACATGCGGTCGCACACCGGGGAGAAGCCCTTCGGCTGCTCCCACTGCGGGAAAGCCTTTGCCGACCGCTCCAACCTGCGCGCCCACATGCAGACCCACTCCGCCTTCAAGCACTACAAGTGCAAGCAGTGCGAGAAGACCTTCGCCCTCAAGTCGTACCTCAACAAGCACTACGAGTCCGCCTGCTTCAAGGGCTCCGAACACAGCTGTGCAATAGGGAACTAGCCCCCCCACCCCCAGCCCCCGGTGGCACATCCCCGGCCCCATCCCTCTTACCACCCCTATTGCCATCCCTCTCTCCATCCCCGTTCCTGTCCCCATCCCCCAAACCCATCTCCATTCCCATCCCCATTCCCATCCCTATTCCTATCCCCATCTCCATCCCCACTCCCATTCCTACTCCTATCCTCAATTAACATCCCTGCCCCCATTCCCACCCCATCTCCAACCCCATCCTCATCCCTATCCCGATCTTCATCCCCACCCCCGTCCCTACCCTTTCCTCATTCCCATTCCTATCCCATTTCCAGTCTCCAGCTCGGTCCCTGTCCCCGTGCCAGCGCTCCCGCAGCTGCAGCCGACCGTGCGTTGTGGCTGTGCCGTAGCTAGAGGTCACAGCCCCCCCAGACTCACCCCCTAGCTCTCCTCGGGAAGGGCTGGATCCGGCCGGGTCCGCAGCAGGACCCAGCTCCCCGCCCACAGGTCCCCGAGCCCCCTCGCAGCCAGGCAGGTCTCTCTGCGGGGGTCTCACCCGGGGACCTCTTCCAGACCCAGGAGAGACTTTCCCCCCCCAGCTCGTGACTTCCACCTCCTCTATTTATTTAATTTATTACTATTATTTATTTAGAGCTGCTGCTTCTCCCCGCGGGGGATCCCGAGGGAGAAAAGACACTTTTCTGCTCCCCCCCCAGGAGCAAAACCTCACCTTGACCTTGACACTGATGGGACCATGGGCTGGGTGCTCCTGCCAGCTCGGCAGGACTGACGGACGGGACGGCTGTCAGGAGGCTATCAGACACCCCCGGAGGCTGGGCTCCCCGCAGCCCACCACCCTGGGGCACCCTGAAGCCCCCTTACCCAGCACAGTCCCATGGGACATAGCCCCATGGCACCGTGCTCACCCTGGCACTGCGTCTCTGCAGCCCCGGAGTCAGGGAAAGAGCGAGGGGTGGCCGGCCGAGACCCGCAGGACACGTGTGTCACCCGTGGCACCCAGCTTGGCCAGGCACACCAGGCCCCCGCCACGGCGATGGGCTGGGGAACAGCTTCCCGCGGGCAGGTGCAGCCCCCTTCGCCGTGCATACGGCCAGGCTGGGCTGGAGACCCAGCCTCGTGGCAGCACCTGAACCCCCGAATGTGCCCCCAGCCTCTGCCCAGAGCCCTCCCCAGCCCCCTCCCCATCACCCCCCACCCCCTCCGCCTGCGCTCAGGATGGGGGGGGTCAGCGTAGCCGTAAAGTTTAGGTGAGTCTATTTAAATGTTCTTATTTATATTATTTATAACTTCTGCTTTTCACTATTTATTTGCCAAGACTGGCAGGGCCGTGCCAGCGCTGGCTTGCAGGAGGTGGCAGAGCCGCAGCAGAGCCGCCGTGCCCGGGACGCAGCCACGGTGACACGGACGGGGACGGGACCCCGAGAGCGGACCGTGCGGTGGGCACGGAGGCAGGAGGGCAAGAGCTGGCACCCTCGTAAGCCCTCCCCAAAAGGCAAAGCCCTTCTCATCCGTCTTCCTCGCTGCCGCAGGCTCCTGCCGTGCCCCCCGCCCCGTGCCAGCCCGGTGGGGACAAACCAGCCGTTCTATGCAACCTCCCTGCGGAGCATCCCCGCACCGGCCCCGGAGCGAGCGGCATTCCCGGAGCGGGGCCCGACCCGCGCCTCCGCTTCCTACCTCGGGCCACCAGCTGCCACGGCCCCATCACCCCGTGCCAGTCCCCGACACCCTCGGGGTTCAGCCTGGCATCCCAAGGGGCCGCACTCGCGTACCCCACACGTCTTCCTGCGCTGTCTTCCTCCCTGCACCGTCTTCCTCCTGCCGCCTCGGTGCCCACGTTGCCGTGGCTTGCAGTCTCGATGCCTCCCGGGGACGTCCCTGGCACCATCTTCCTCCTGCTGCCTCGATGCCCGCTTTGCCACAGGCATAGCTCATGGGCTTGTCATCTCCCGGGGACATCGCCAGCACTGTCTTCCTCTCGATGCCCATCTTGCCAGGGCTTGTGGGCTTGACGCCTCCTGGGGCATCCCCGGCACCGTCTTCCTCCCACCACCTTGGTGCCCACATTGCCATGCCCACAGCTCGTGGGCTCAACACTTCCCAGGGACATCCATGGCGCTGTCTTCCTCTCCATGTTTGTGTCACCAACACCTACGGGCTTGATGCCTCCCGGGGATGTCCTTGGCACTATCTTCCTCCCACCATCTTGCCGCCCATCTTGCCGCCACGTCTCGTGGGCTTGACGTTCTCGCGGGGACATCCCTGGCACTGTCTTCCTTTTGGTGCCGACGTTGCCACGGCTCACATCTTCGATCCCTCCCAGGGATGCCCCTGGCACCACCTTCCTCCCACCACCTCGGTGCCCGCATTCCCGCCGCGCACAGGCTTGCACGCCTCCCGGCGGCACCCCCGTCACAGTCCTCTCTGCCATGGCACCGTGCCCACGCACCCGCACCCTACGCAGGGTCAAACGCATCACCCCAGCCACCACGCAGGTGCCCGCCAGGCGAGGACGCAGCAGTTGAGGCTCTTCGCGCCGCGCCGGCAGCCCTGGCAGCGCCGCGTCCCTCGGGCTGGGCGGGCACAGAGCGGGCACCACGCCTCTGCCCCTGCCCCTACTGTAAATAGCAGATACTACAGCAATAATTTTCCGTGCATGATAGATTTTTTTCTGCCAGGTTTTGTACTCGCCAGCCCCCAGCGAGGCCGGACAGGCCCGCCGGGGAGCCGGCTGCCCGCAGTATTACTTGTAACGCGATTCAGGGATATAAAAGGGATTTCTGCCACTAACTCTGCGTCCTGGGGCATTTGTGCTGGCACCGGTGGGCGGTGGCATGAGAGCCGCGGGGCTGCGTGCCGATCCTGCGGTGGGATGGGGCAGGAACCTGGGACGAGGGACTTGGGATGGGAGCATTGTGGGAAAAAATCCTCTGCCCCACGCTAAGGGCCGGAGGTGCCCCAGGAGCCAGCCGGGAATGGGGCACTCGATGCACCCAGAGCTGCCCACTTTGCTATGTTAGCCCAAACAGTCGGCGGGCAGCAGCCAGGTGACCCCCTGCCATGCTGAGCAGTGGGTTGGCAGTGCCACCCTGCTTGTGCAAGCAGCAGGAAGGCTGCGAGTGGCAGCAGATTGCTGACCTGGAAGTAAAGCGCCGTGTGAAATCCCAGCAGTGGGGCGGGGAGCCTGGCAGGCAGCCTCGGGGGTGCCCAGCGATGCCCAGGCACCCCTAGCCTCATGCCTGTGTCCCATGGGAAGGGCTGGGTGAGAGGGTTTTGTTTGGGCTGAGGGGTGGTTCGTGCCCACTCGGGATGGTGGCACAGCTCGGGGCTGTGAGAACAGCCTGGCACCAAAGCCTCATCCTGAAGCCTCACAAACCCATCCCTGGCTGGCACTGGCACCAGCCCTCACACCAGGCACCTGCTATCAAGTCAGGGTTGGGGCTGGGGACCCTCCATGCCCCCCAGGAGCTAGGGTGATGGGCTGGGAGCAGCCATCTGCTGGCATCACAGCCCCACTGCAGAGCCAGGCTGCCCTGGTTGTAGGAGCTGGTGGGGTGGGAGACCAAATTCTTGCTGGGAGTCTCTCCAGCATCTGGGGTTGGTCACTGGGAGCCTCTCTGCCGTTCCAGACTGGGGTCTGTGAGCTTCTCCACCATCTGGAGCACTTCACTGGTCTGAAGACGTGACCTAGAAAGATCCAGGGCTGGAGCATGGTGATGTCTGCCCAGCCATGGAACATCGATGCTTCACTGCTTAGCTCCAGGGCTGGTTCCTGCCACCTTTTCCTGACCCCATCACGTCAGCCTGGCGGGGAGGAGGAGACTCTGGGATTGGGACAAGCTCCTGGGGGCACATCCCAGCACCCCACTGAGATGCCACAGACCCAGCACAGCAGCCCCAGGGTCGGGGGGCAGGATGGTCACCTCCCATTACACCTCAGCCTCTGCATGCCGAGTGGTGTCCCGCTGGGACGGGGAGCTGAGGGCAGCCCTGGTCACAGCCTCGCCGGGGAGGAGAGGAGCAGGCAGGAGGCCAGGCGGCGCTGGCACCCGTCCCGGCAGCCTGCCCTGCCCCTTCACTGTGACTCTGCAAAACAGAGGGGCGGTGGCAGTGACGATGACGATGGCCGGGCAAGGAGGAAGTAGAGGGGCTCGGCTGGGCCGAGCACTGCTAGGGATGGGCAGACGAGCTCAGCCAGCCGGGCGGGAGGAGGGACGAGGCCAGCTGCCAGCCATGGCTGAGGCTGAAGATGCCAGCATCCACACGAAGCACATCGGGGAGGTGCACAACGTGCCCATGGACGTCCTGATCCGGCCCATCCCCGCGGAGCTGGATGCGGCCAAAGTGCAGAGCCTGATGCAAACCCTCCAGGTGAGCATAGCCCTGCTGCCTCCTGGGGTGCTGGGGGGGGCAAAACTATCTTGACATCCATCAGTGCCACCCTGGCACCCACCCATGTTAACTTAGCACCCACCCCTGGCACGATGGCACCCACTCTCATTACCCCAGCACCCACCCGTGGCACCCCATAGCCACCCGTGGCACCCCAGCACCCACCCCTGCCATCCTGGCAGCCACCAGTGCCGCCCTAGCACCCACTCCCATCATCCTAGCACTCCCTGGTGCCACCCTGGCACCCACTGATTCCACCTTGGGGGGCACTGCGGGGGAAGCTCGCAGCACTGAGGCACCACCGCGCTCTGGTTCGGGGATACCGGGGGGTGCATTGCTCCTGGGGCTCTCTCCCTTGGCAGGAGGAGCCTGAGCGGGTGCCCCCCATCGATGTGCTGTGGGTGAAGGGCAGCCAGGGGGGAGATTATTTCTACTCCTTCGGGGGCTGCCACCGCTTCGCCGCCCACCGGGCGCTCAACCGTGAGACCATCCCGGCCAAGATCATCCCGTCCACCCTCAGCGACCTCCGCACCTACCTGGGATCTTCCACGCCCCCCCTGCGCTAACCCGGTGTCCCGGAGGAGGCCCAGCGCCCCCCGCGTCCTGCAGCCCCCCCACGTTCCCCTGGGTCCCCGTGAGCCCCCGGTGGGGATGGTATCAGGGTGCCGGGGCCCTGGGGAGGGTCTGTGCTGTCCCTCCGGTCGGGATGGGGTCGGGGGCTCTCTCTCCCTGGCCCCGGGAAGCTTCCGGGGAGGCGTGGCGCGGCAGGACCAGCAGGTGGCGCCATTGCGCCGCGCTGCGCCCCAGGAACGGCGGCACCGGGAGAGACCAGGATGGAACGAACTGGGAGGGACCGGGAGGGACGGGGATGGGAGGAACCGGGAGGGACTACTATGGGGATGGACGGGGAGAGACTGGGTTAGACCGGAAGGGCCCGGGATGCACCGGGATGGACCGGAAAGGGTTATACCGGGAGGAGATAGACCGGGAGGGACTGGGATGGAATAGGATGGGATGGACTGGAACAGAATGGTTCAAATGGGAACGGCTGAACCGGGACAGGCTAAAGCAGGGTATGGCTGAACCGGGGCTAGATGGGCTCAGCCGGGGCACAACTCAACCGGGACGAGCTGAACCGGAGCACAGCTCAACCTGGATGGGCTGAACCGGGACAGACCTGGCTGAACCGGGGCACGACTCAACGGAGAGTGGCTGAACCAGGACAGGCTGAACTGGGGTAGACTGGAACTGGGGCAGGTCACAGCCCATCCAGGGCACAGCTGAACCGGGAGGGGATCCAGGCAAACCGGGACACGGCCGAATCGGGACACAGCTGAACCAGGAGGGATCACAACCAATCAAAGACCTCCCCCAGCGACTCTGGGCTCACCCTGTGCCAGGATCGGGAGGACCCTGGGCTATGCCTGTCCCCTGGACGCATCCTGTGGTATTCCCCTCCACGAGGGACATCTCCAGAACGGTGTAGTGGGGACATGAGATCCCCCTGGAATAAAAGCAATGGAATCCTCATGGCTCTGGGACCTGGGGCTGGGGGCAGGCTATGCAGCACTAGGGCCTGTTGGGACAGGGTGGTGGTTTGAACTCAAAGAGGGAGAATCAAACTGGAGAGAAGAGAGAAATGTTTGACACTGGGGTTGGGGAGAGCCTGGCCCAGGCTGCCCAGAGAGCAGGGAGCTGCCCCATGGCTGGCACCACTGCAGCTCAGGTTGTTTGGGGCTGGGAGCAACCTGCTCTGGACTGCAGGGGGTTGGACTGGATGAGCTTGAAAGGTCTCTTCCCACCCGATCCAGTCTGGGATTCTATGATTCCATGCTGTGCTGGGTTCAGCTGTTCTGCCTGACCACACCAACGTACAGCTGGAGCCAGGACCAGCTCAGGAACAGCTGTGGCAGCTGATGCAGCCCCACCACACCGGGATCCCATCATTCCTGCCACATCTTCATCCCATGTGGGGGCTGGAAAAACCACCCTGAGCATCCCTCAGGCATCTCGCTGGGCTGGGAGTTTCGGTCCAGGGAGGAGAAGGGACATTGACTCACCCAACCACACTGTGAGTCAGGACCAGGACAGGAACCACAGCTGGACACTTCTGCCTCTGCTTCACCCCTTCAATCATGCTCCTCCCTGGATGGATCCCAACCTCCCAGGGCAGAAATGGGGATGGGGAAAGAGTTGCTGTGCTGGAGCCTCCCTCCGGCGGATGCGAGGGAAGGGGCCGGAGGGAGACTCCAGCCCAGCAGAGCTCCTTGTGCCATATCAAAGCCACTTTCCAGCAGGAGGAAGCCCTGCAAGTGTTCATGGAGAGAGCAGCACTCCCTGGTGCCTCATAAATTTCTGCACAGAACTGTGGCGTGCTAAAAAGTTTCCTCCCGTTGAAGAGCTGGGAGAGGGGGATGGGGGGGAAGGGAGGAAGTGGCAGCTCCTGAAGCAATGGGGGGAGCATCATCGAGGTGCCTCTCCCCTCCCCCCCAGATAGGTGAGGTAGGGCAGGGGGTTTTGTTCAGGTTTTGGGCTGTTCTCCCAGTGCTGGGCATCTTCTTGCCCCCTCTATCTTCCCTGGCTTTGTGTCTCTTCAAAAGGGAGTTGGATGTTGGCAGAGCTGGGACCCCATGAGCAGGGATGGACCAAAGCTGCCCAGATCCTGCAGCCCCCCCACCCCACCTCCCACCCCCCTTGGTGCTTATTCCACCTGGGAAAACCACTTGCAGCTTCCCATTTGCTGCAAACTGTGCCAGGATGCCCGTGCCAGCCCCACCAGTGCCCTCTGACACTGCTCCCAAGGGTTGGTGGCACCATCCAGGAGCCAGGGCAGGGCACTGTGTCCAAGGGGCTGGCCACTGGGTTTGATCCGGGGGGGGTTCTCTGGTGCTGGGGGCACATCCCCGGTGCTGGCAGCATGAAACGCTGCTCTCTAGCTGGCACTGCCGGGGCCACAAGCCCCTGGCTGGCACTGGAGTGGCTCTCACCAGAGGCAGCTCCATCCGTCCGTCTGTCCCTCCACCTGTCCCCCTTCCCTCTGCCTGACCCGCGGGGTCTCCGGTGTCACCGGCTGACAGCCGATCCCGGCTGCCTCCAATCCATTCGTTCCGGGGCAGGAACAAAGGCGCTTTGTGGGCTCCCTGCTCCCAGCCCAAGCTGACTGGGGGGGTCCCAGCTCCGGAACTGGGACAGACTTGCCCATGTGACAGGCGTGTAATGCCTTCCAGACCAGCAGCCCCAGCCTGCAGGTACAGCCCGGAGGGTGGAGGGGACCCGGGGCTCCCCACACTGCTTCTGGGGACCCACTGGGGCACCTCAGCACAGCCCCCACCCCGAGGGGGCAGGCAGGGACTTCTCCCAGGGCCACCTTTTGTGATGCTCCCTCAAAAGGTTCCACAACACCGTGTCCCTGTGAGCCCACCCTGCTGTTCCTCCCTACCCAGCCCCTCCTCCCGCCCCCCCCCCCCCCAGGTTTGCTGGTCTCTGTGTGGGAAAGCAGAAGCAGCCTTCCCCCCCTCCCTGGATGAGATCCCATCCCAGTGGGAAGCATTTGGGCTCAGATGCTGCAAGTGTCCATCCAGCCAGGGCAATGCTCCCTGAGCTCATCTGCAACAGGGCTGTGGCCCCAAAACTGGGGAGCTGGGGACAGATGGGGCAGTGCTGGGGACACCCCTATGCCAGGGCAGCTGTGGGGTGCGGGGCCAGGCAGCACCCTCGGGGGTCTCAATGGGGTGGGTTGGGACAGGCTACAACCAGATGGGATGGGATGAGATGGGATGGGTAGGACACAATGGGGTGGATGGAATGGGATGGGACAGGGCATGATGAGATGGGATATGATGGGATGGAGTGGATGGGATGGATTGAATAGAACAGGGTGAGATGGGATGGGATATGATGGGATGGATGGAACGAGATGGGGCAGAGCATGATGAGATGGGATGTGATGGGATGTGATGGGATGGCACAGGATAGGATGGGAGAGGATGGATGGGGTGGGATGGGGTGCAGTGGGGTGGGATGGGTCAATCCAGCACTGCTCCGTGGGGCTCAGCAGGGTCAGCCCTGCTCTCCTGGCCACCACATGTGCTGCCGTTGCCGCGGGTCTGGAATCCATTTGCCTCGCCGGCAGCAGTGTTTTCCCAGCAGGGCTGGAGCGGCCCCGGGGGCTGGGGGCAGCCCTGGCCCCCCGGCCCATCTGCTCCCTGTTTATTTTCTTACACTTAAGTATCACCTCGCAGATAAACACTCCCCGGAGCGGGGGGGCACGGGGCGGGGGGGCATTTCCCTGCCCGCAGACACGGGGCTCTGCCCTTGGGCTGTCCAGCACCCCCATCCCTGAGATGTCCCCACAATTGCCAGCCTGCTCCTTGGGGGGTGCCTGATGGCTTGAGCTGAGGTCGTGGCCGACCCATGCAGGGTCCCATCCACCCCACGTCCACCGTGAGTGCCCGACGCTCTGTGCCAGGGCACCATCTCCCATGCCCATGCCCAGTTTGGCTCAGCTGGGAAAGCCCTGATGCCAAGCACAACTCTGCCCTGGCACCCGCCCGGCTGAGTCAGAGCCGAGGTGTTGTGTCAGGGGGTGCAGGCTCGGCGACACTCATCCTGTCCCCCACGCTCGACGGGCAGCACAGGAAAACCCAGCTGGTGCCACACGGGCAGCAGCATCCGCGGGCAGCAGCATCCGCAGGCAGCTGGCCAGGCAGGAGCCGGCAGGAGCCGGCAGCGTTCCGGCAGCATTCCCTGCTCCCCATGGCTCCCTCGGCTCTCCTGACCGGGAGTGAAGGCTCCTTCTGCCCCTCTGTCCACTCCCTGTGCCAGGCACTGCAGGGGGATTCTCCCCCCCCCAATGTGTGCCAACCTGGGGAGCCCTCTGCAGCGAGAAGGCAGCGGCAGCTGGGGGCCTGCCTGGCACACGGAGATGCTCTGCCTGTGCCAGCACACACACACACACGTGCACATGGACACACACGTGTGCACACACAGGGATACCCACACCCCTGTGACCACACGTGAATGGATACCCACACGTGTGCACAGCCATGTACAGCCATGCACAGCCATGCACACAGGTGCACACACATGCACACACATGCACACACATGCACACACATGCACAGCCATGCACACACATGCACACACATGCACACACATGCACACACATGCACAGCCATGCACACAGGTGCACACACATGCACAGCCATGCACAGCCATGCACAGCCATGCACACACATGCACACAGGTGCACACACATGCACAACCATGCACACACATGCACACACATGCACAGCCATGTACAGCCATGCACAGCCATGCACACAGGTGCACACACATGCACAGCCATGCACAGCCATGCACAGCCATGCACACACATGCACACAGGTGCACACACATGCACACACATGCACACACATGCACAGCCATGTACAGCCATGCACAGCCATGCACACACATGCACACAGGTGCACACACATGCACACACATGCACACACATGCACAGCCATGTACAGCCATGCACAGCCATGTACAGCCATGCACAGCCATGCACACAGGTGCACACACAGGCACACACATGCACAGCCATGTACAGCCATGCACAGCCATGCACAGCCATGCACACAGGTGCACACACATGCACACACATGCACAGCCATGTACAGCCATGCACAGCCATGCACAGCCATGCACACAGGTGCACACACATGCACACACATGCACAGCCATGTACAGCCATGCACAGCCATGCACACAGGTGCACACACATGCACACACATGCACAGCCATGTACAGCCATGCACACACATGCACAGCCATGCACACAGGTGCACACACATGCACACACATGCACACACATGCACAGCCATGCACACACATGCACAGCCATGCACAGCCATGCACACAGGTGCACACACATCCACACATATGACTGCCCCACACCTCACCCCTCCAAAGCCTGCTGCTCCTCCCCTACCCATGTCCCATCCTCCCCCCCAGCAGCACAGCCCCCCAGCACCCCAAGCCTGGATGTGCCCTCCCGCAAAACACCCCAGGGCAGCTCGACTGGGCCTCAGGACCGGGGTCTCTTCCCTCTGCACCCCAGCCCTTCCCTGCCAGCTGGTGGCCATGTGTGGGGTGGCTGCAGCTGAGTACACAGCCCCTGCCATCCGTCTTGCCTCCTGTCAGGGGGCTGCCGTGGCCCCCCAGCCCCAGCCCAGCAGGATGCAGGGGCGAGAATGGGGTGAGAATGGGGGCTCCCCTCTCTGCACAGGCACCTGCCTGCTCCCTGCCTGCTCCCTGCCTGCTCCCTGCCTGCTCCCTGCCTGCTCCTCACCTGCCGTGCCAAGGGTTTGCATAACCCCAGCTCTGCCCTGGGCATCTCAGCAGGGGCAGAACTGGCCCCCAGTCTGTGCCCGGGTGGGAGCTAGGAGAGGGTTGGGATCCCTGGCAGGGACTAGTGCCTGGCCAGGTGAGGGAGGTGGCAAAGGACACGTCTGCCATGGCAGCATGGACACCCGGAGCAGCCCTTCAGGCCCCCAGCCCCAGCAGGACCTCCGGCCCCCGCCGCGGCCCTCTGCCCCCTGCCGTGTGATTTACAGGCTCTGCTCAGGCGGCCAAATGGGGAAGGAAAACAGGGCAGGGGGGTCCCGCCGGCCGCGGGGAGAGGGGCCGTTTGCTCACAGCTGGTGGGATGGGGGGCAGTGAAGTGGTGCCAGTGCTGGCAAGCACAGCCAGCCCTGCCGTGGTCCCACCAGAGACAAAACTTGGCACACAGCAACACCTCCACACCCTGGAGGGGACCCACTGGCCCAGGAGCCACATCGTGAGCTCCAGTCCTGCAGCCATGGGGCCGTGGGGTACAGTGGGGTGTGATGCCAGCCCATCCCGTGGCCCCCTGCCCACCTCGCCTCTGTTGACCACCACACTCTGGCATTTGCAGTGTGCCTGCTGTGTCCTTTGGCCACCACCCCAGCCTCCAGCAAGCCCCTGAGCTGCCTCTTTTTGCCTCTCTAGCTGAAGGTTTTCCCTGTCATCCCGCTCCAGCTGAAGGGCTGGTGGCCAGATGTGGAGCACAGCTGGCACAAGCTGGCACTGCGGCTACCGAAAGGCCCCAGGGCCATGTCCCAAGCAGCCCTGGGGCCATCTGCTGGGATCTGATTCTTGCCTTCCATCTGCCTTGGCTGCTTGACCTTCCGTGCCTGGAGCATCCCTGAGCCATCAAACTCTGCCCGAGGCAGCTGGGGAGGAAGGCAGACAGGAAACCTCTGCTGCTCACCCCCGCCCCCACCTGCTCTCGGGGGTGCCAGGCTTGGAGTGACTGCAGAGCAGGACGCCCAGAGACCTCCCTGGTGAGGAGGAGCAGGGGGTGGCCAGAGCCTGTGGCATTGGGTGCCCAGGAAGGACTGGGAGGCGACCATCGACCAGTAAACTGGGTGCCCCCCCCAGCCCTCGCCGGGACGCTCTCCCCTGGCAGGAAAGGACTCTGTGTTTCCACTGCCGGCACACACCTCCTCCCTCCCGGGAAAGGAAACGCTGCTGCTGCCTGGCAGCGCTGCCTGCCACACCGCACACGCCCCTGCCCACGGCCGCCTCCCCTCCCGCGGTGGGCAGACAGGGTGCCAGGCCCTGAGGGTAGAGGGGCAACGGGTGTGGAGCATCCCTGTGGGCATCGTGCCCTCGCTGCTCCCTTCCCACCCCAGGTCGCCCTCCTGGGCACAGATTCTGCCCCAGTGGGGCACAGAGGGGTGTTGAGAGCAGTGTGTCCTCCACTGGCATTCTGTCCAATAAACACCCCGAGGACCACACTGGTGCCACCCACTCCTGGGTACCTATCCCTCCCCAGTTCCTGTGCCCCGTGTTTGCCCTGTGCCAATCTGTATGGGACCTAGGGTTGGCAGGGCACAGGGGCTGGGGACACGCTGCCCAGGGGCTGGCACTGCATGTGGCATCACTCAGCAGGTGTCACAGGCAGAGGTTTGGAGTTCTTGCCATGTGGGGGCCCTGGCGCTGTGGCACTGCCAGGGTCTGGTACCACTGCCACGGGCATGAGCCGGAGCCCGGCCCCGGGCGCAAGGTGCCCGCAGCCAGGCCGGCGTGCCGGAGCAGGGCCAGGCCAGTGGCCGGAGCCAGCTCTGGCTCCCTCAGGCTGGGGCGAGGACGCTGGACTCTGGCCGGTAGCTAGGGGGGCTGGCTGGGGGTGGGCTCCAGCGCCAGCCCCTCCCCGGCTGTATAAATCCCGCTATCCCCCACAGACACTCATCCCAGCCGCGCTCCGCAGCGGAGCAGCCGCGGGAAGGCGTCCGGAGCCGGCCGTTTGTTGCGGGGGGGGCCGGCGGGGGGAAGTCTCCCCGCAGCCCTGGGGGTCCCCCCAGCAGGGCGGGGGGCACTGGCGGGGCACCAAACCATGGCCTTCACCATGCTGCGTCCCGTGGCCGCCCGCGTCCTCTACCCTGACCTCAGCATCCTCTCGGAGGACGAGGAGAACCGGAGCGAGAGCGAGACGTCGGACCAGTCGTTCGGCTGCTGCGAGGGGGCCGAGGCTCGCCGCAAGCTGCCGCGCAAACCGGGGCCCATGGTGATGGTGAAGCAGCGGCAGGCGGCCAACGCGCGGGAGCGGGACCGGACCCAGAGCGTCAACACCGCCTTCACCGCCCTGCGCACCCTCATCCCCACCGAGCCCGTGGACCGCAAGCTCTCCAAGATCGAGACCCTCCGCCTGGCCTCCAGCTACATCTCCCACTTGGCCAACGTGCTGCTGCTGGGCGAGGGCTGCGAGGACGGGCAGCCCTGCTTCAGTGCCATCTACGGCGCCAAGGGGGACCTGGACAGCAAGCAGCCCCGCAGCATCTGCACCTTCTGCCTCAGCAACCAGCGGAAAGGGGTGAGCAGGGAGCGGTGGGATGGGCTGTCCTGGGCTGAGTGGGGTGGGAGGCTCATAATGTCCCCCATAGGATGGGGGACAGCGGCCCATGACTGGAATTAGCAGGCCAGGAGGCTCAGAGTGTCGCCGTGGGATGGGGGATAGGAGCCCCTGTGTGGGCTGAGCGGGGCAGAAGGCTCGGCACATTCCCATGCGATGGGGGATAGGAGCCCCTGTCTGCGCTGGGCAGGGCAGGAGGCTCGGCACATTCCCATGGGATGGGGATAGGAGCCCCTGTCTGCGCTGGGCAGGGCAGGAGGCTCGGCACATCGCGGTGAGAACCACAGGCTCCGGCTCCAGCCCCCACTGGAAGTTTTGGCCGTTCCCGGCCAAATGCTGCTGGTAGCCGCACGCCCACAGCTCCCGCTGGCGTCAGAGGGCCGGGCTGCTCCCCCACGTCCGCCCGGGCCGGGGAGGTCTCGGGGGGTTAAACAGTCACCCCGGTGCTGGGGGCACTTGGCCGGCCCGGGGGCGGAATTCTGAGACTGAAGGCTGACCTCATCCCAGCGCTCAGCCCCATCCCACTCCCTGACCCCATCCCCAACCCTCCAGCCCGGGCACTGTCCCAGGCAGCACCTTGGCATGATGGAGACAGGCGAGGCACTGCAGGCACCCTGCAAAGGGGGAGGAGGCAGGGGTCCCTAGCCCCTGGCCCCACTCAGAGGGTCCCATCCAGGGATCTGACCTGCCCTGTCTGCATGGCTGACCCCCACCCCAGCACCCTGAAGGTTGGAGGGCACCTTGCTCATCCTGCTGCCCAGTGTGGGGTCCAGACTGCCCCTGCTCCAGGGAGAGCTGTGCAGGACTCAGTGTGAGTGACTGGCAGCTTCCCATGACCTGTGATGTCATACATGGGTTAACTGGGGGTCTCATGGGATTGTGGTCCAGCATCACCCAGGAGCCCCTGTGAGACCCCCAAGTTGTCCCATGGGTGACCCTGAGCAGCATTGCCCCTGGGCACACTCCAGCCCTCAGGGCTCTTTTGGTTTCTGCTGCTACAGCTTTTAATTGCTCCTGGGCCCTCCATGGCTGGCTGGGCTCTGCAGCCTCCCTGGGAGACCCCCAGCCAGGGCTGAGCTGTGCCCCTGGGCTGCTCCCCAGGCTTGAGCCGGGAGGTGGCACAGAGCTGGGAACTCCTGTGGCACCCAGGATGACTGGCATAAAGGCAGGAGCTGGGAGCTGCCCCTCCTGACCCTGGGGCTGAGCTGTACCGGGCTGTATTGGGCTGCAAATAGGCTGGGCCAGGCTGTCCCGGGCTCTGCTGAGCCCTGCTGGGTTATACTGGGCTGTCCTGGGCTAGCCCTGGGCCACGCTGGGCTGTGCTGGGTTATACCAGGCTAAAGTTGTGCTGGGAGGTTGGGTTTAGCCTCTTCATCTCCAGCAGGGCCATCGGTCTGTCTGGGAGCTGTGGGTCTGTCCAGAGACCATGGTGGCATCAGCCTTGCCCACAGGCCTGAGCACAGAGGCACTTGGGGGCCATGTCCCTGCAGCGTGGCAGAGCCACGGGTGGCTCTCTCGCAGCAGCCACCCCAGAGCTGCCCACGCAGCCGCTTGATGGGCACAGCTCTTTCTGCCTGTCCATGCCAGGCAGCCCACCCGTGGCACCAGCCGTTTAGGAGCAACTCCTCCAGGCAGAGCTGGCATAGGGTGGAACCCTAGCGGCGGTTGGGACTGGTGGTGGGACCCCAGTGCCACCCAGTGCCACCCAGTGCCACCCAGAGCTCTACATCTCTCCCCTCCTATTTCCACAGGGCGGCCGGAGGGACCTCGGGGGCAACTGCCTGAAGGTTCGGGGGGTGACCCCGCTGCGAGTGTCACGGAGATGAGCCGGGGGCCAGCAGCACCCACCTGAGACAGCGGCCAGCAGCGGGCGGCGCCCCCGCAGCGGGGAGGGAGGGAGCTGCCCGCACGAGGTGGCAGCGGCCGAGCCTGGCACCGCGGGCTGGCACTGAACCCGCACCGGCCCCGGAGCCGTCGGTGGGGCGGGAGGACGCTCCCCATGGGCCGAGGCCACCCGCATGGGGCAGGACCGGGGAGGGGGTCCCCGCGCCCCGGGGGCTGGACTGGCAGGGGTCCGTGTGCGGCCGGCGGCGAGGCCTCCCCGCGGGGGGGGCGTTCGGTGGCCCCGCGGGTGCTGGTTGTGCTCGTGCGGCCGCTTGGACAATAAACCTTATTTTTGTGATGGGCCGAGCCTGCCAGCCTGGCGTGGGGCACGGGGGAGGGGCACGGGGGCTCACCAAGACGGCCCCAGACCCCCAACCCTGAGCCCATCCTTGCTCCGTGCCCCTGGAGCCGGTGGGATCGTCCTGGCTCTCCCCATGGGTAAGACCCCTGGACACACGGTGTCACTGTGTCCCCAGGGCCCTGCCAACAGCCTTGGCACTAATGTGGTCTGTGCCATGGGATGGGGATGGCACTGCCAGCCTCGTGCCACAGCCACAAGTGCCTGGCTGGTGAGCTGGGGTTGGTGTCGCTGCTTTTGTGCCTTCCCCTCTGCCTGGTACATTGTGAGTGCCAGCACCACCACCACCATGACTGCCACCAGCACCATGACTGCTGCCATCACTGCAACTGCCACCAGCGCCATGACTGCCACCAGCACCATGACTGCCACCAGCGCCATGACTGCCACCAGCACCATGACTGCCACCAGCGCCATGACTGCCACCAGCACCATGACTGGCCCCCCTGCTCCCATGGCCACCACCACCGGGACTGTCACCATCACCACGCAGGCCAACAAGCCCCATGCATGGTGAGGCTGCAGCCAGCAGCACCTGCATGGGGTCAGGCGGGGACACAGGGGGTTCCCAGGCTGGGTCCCCCCCCGAGACCCTGCTCTGCGGGGCCAGACTGGGCCGAGCTGGGCGCTGGGGAGCACCGAGCCTGGGAAAGGTGCTCTGAGAGTCACCGCTGCTCCCAGGGGCTGGAGCAGAGGCAGCTGTGGCCGGGGGCTGCCGGGGTGACCCCCCCAGGGGCTGTGGGACCAGACCTGCCCCATCTCCCCGGGATGCTGGAACCAGCAGGGAGTAGTGGGAGCACTGGGGAGGTCCCACAGCAGTCTGCCCTGGGGATGGGGTGAAGGTGGGACCTCCCCAGCACCTTCCAGCCCCCCCGGTCAGCCGAGGCAAGCCTGCCCTGCTCTCCCTCCCTCCCCCCGGGGTTGATTTATGGAGCTGACAGCTCAGCACAGCTGTGAGAGCTGCTCCCAGGCAGGGACCCGGCGGGGGGGAGGTTTGTTCTCAGCGTGGCTAATGTGTCCCAGACCCCCCGAAACAGCCGTGAGATTCTGCAGCCAGCCCAGGACACAGCCCTGCCCTGGGTTTATTGGGGGGCAGGGGCAGGGGGGACACCCAGCACATGAAAGGGGACCGACACCTTGAAGTGGTGTCTCTGGAGCCCCCAGAGGGGCCGGTAAGGCTTGGTGGTCCCAGTGCTGGGGGCACAGAGCTGAGTACACTGGTGACAGTGTGTCCCAGCTGCTGGGATGTGGGCTCCAGTGCATCCCAGGGCTCCGTATGAGAGTCCCAGCACCTCCCAGTGCCAGCCACTGGAGTTCCAGCAAGATCACATAGCAAGAGTCCCAGCACAGAGCTGTGCACCCAGTATGTTCCAGTGCAAGGGACTAGGGCCCCAGCAAACTCCAGTGTGAAGGTCATGGATCCCAGCATGTCCCAGTGCTGGGGCCATGGGTTCCAGCATGTCCCAGTGCTGGGACTGTGGGTTCCAGCATGTCCCAGTGCTGAGACCATGGGTTCCAGCATGTCCCAGTGCTGAGACCATGGGTTCCAGCATGTCCCAGTGCTGGGACTGTGGGTTCCAGCATGTTCCAGTGCTAGAGCCATGGCCAGTGCTGGGAGCTATGGGGCAGTCATGGGACAGACTTGGGTCCCAGCATGTCGTAGAGCAGGAGCTGTGCACCCAGTCTGTCCCAGCGCTGGGGTTATGGATTCCAGCACGCTCCAGCACTGGGACTGCAGTCCCCAGCCTGTGTCAGCACTGGGACTATGGATCCCAGCTCGTCCCAGTGCCAAGCCTATGGGTCCCAGTGCCAAGCCTATGGGTCCCAGCCTGTGCCAGTGCCAAGCCTGCAAAGCCCCAGTACATTCCATCCCCTCCCGGCACCGAGAGAGGGAAACGGTGACTCAGAGGTGCCGGAGCCTGCCGGGATGGTGGGAGCCGAGTGCCCCTTTGCCCCCCCCCTCCTCCCATGGGACAGCCCCGGGGCCCACCACACCCCCCACCACCCATGGGTGCTGCCACGGCCCCGCAGCAAGCCCTGCCCCACCGCCTCTCGCGCTCCCCTCCCATCCTCTCCCCTTCCTGCGCTCGGACACCCTTGGAAAGGCTCTTGGCCGCTTGCTCTGAGACAGGAAGGTGTCCCCGAGTCTCAGGAAGGAAAAACACTCAGTGCTGAACCCACCAAGACCGTCTCTGAGGGGCCATGGCTGGAGAGGCTCCAGGTCTGACATCACCTGGGAACTGGAACCAGAACCGCAGCTGCACTCCGCGCCTGCTGCTTGGTTTTTTTCTCTAACTTGTGTTTTTAAACTTTCTTTTTATAGAGGTTTTTCTTTTCTCTTTTCTTTTTGGTTTTTTTTTTTAGCTTTCCCCTTTCCTTTCTCCTTTCCCCTCCCAAATATTTCAGTTGAACCTTGCTGGGCCAGCCAGGCTGGAATGCAGCAGAGCTGCGCCCGAGGCCGAGAGCGGCGGCGCTGGGCGGATGAAGCCAGGGCCGGCTGGGCAGAGGCTGCCAGGGCCACGGGCAGGGCTCACTCCCCGCTGATGGGAGGCCAGGACCCCACAGCCCCCAGCATCATAGTGCACTGTGGCTGGGGGAAAGGGAGCTGGGGACCTGGGGGGGCTTGGGGAGAGTCAGGGCAGGCACAGCGGCATGGGAGGGTGGAGGGCAGAGGGGGCCAGGCGGAGCCTTCGGTCACTGGGCAGCGCTGCCCTCCCCACCCGTGGGTCCGTGATGGGGTAGGGAGGTCAAGCTGTGCCTGAGCCCAAGCCTGAGCCTAAACTTGAGTCTGAGGCCAAGCCTGAGCCTGAGCCCGAGTCTGAACCTAATCTTGAGCCTGAGCCTCAGCCTTAATCTGAACCCAAACTTGATCTTGAGCCTGAGCCTGGGTCTGAATTTATTTTGAGCCTGAACCTGAGCCCAAATCTAAACTTAATGTGATCCTGAGCCCAAATATGAACTTAACTTGAGCCTGAGCCTGAGCCCAAATCTGAGCCTGCACTTGAGCCTGAGCCTGAGCCAGGCAGGCAAGCAGAGCCAGGCGGTGATGTGGACCATGAAGGCAGGTTTCATGCCCAGGATCCAGCCCTCCTCATGTCTTCTCCTTTGGGTGCTGCCCAGCCCTCCCCAGGCTCTTTCCAGAGCAGGAGCTCAGGACAGACCCCAACATGTTTTGCATTGGAGCAGAGGAGGACTAAGGGCTGTGAAGACACCTCCAAGGACTAGATGGCAGTGAGTGGGGACGGGGGACAAGGGGACAGAGGGTAAGGGGGCAGGACAGGATGGAGGGAAGGACCTGGGAGGGGTTGGTAGCCCTGGATGGGGATGGGATGGATAGGCCATGAACCAGCATGTGATGGGCATGCTGGGCTGGGCTGGGATGGGATGGGGTGGGATGGGGTAGGATGGGATGGGATGGGATGGGATGGGATGGGATGGGATGGGATGGGGTGGGATGGGATGGGATGGGGTGGGATGGGGTGGGATGGGATGGGATGGGGTGGGATGGGATGGGATGGGATGGGATGGGATGGGATGGGATGGGATGGGATGGGATGGGATGGGATGGGATGGGCAGACCAGGGCTCAATGTGGTGGCCCCTGGGCTGGGCTGCTGAGCAGTCCCTGCCTCCCCGTGCTGACAGAGACAGACTGCCACCAGCATCCTGCTGAAGTCCCTGGTGAATCAACAGAGCAAAGGATCTCCTGGAGATCCCTCCAGAGCACCCACCAGCCCCTCACCACCCTGCTGGGGCCAGCAGCAGCCCTGCCACCTTATCCCATCCCCCAGGGACCCACAACCCAAAGGCCACAAGGTCTCACCCATCCCACGGGCGCAGAGGGACAGCAGAGCGCCGCTGCCACCCGAGGGTTCCCCAGGCCCCTCAGAGCTGCCCACCCCGTGGTGGGGTCCCTGGGGACACGGGCCCCAGGCAGGGACAGGGTGTGAGGGCGCAGCACGGGGTGAAGCCCAGGTTAATCTCCCAGTGGAGCTTCCCTCTGCAAACAATAAGACAATGCCCGGCCAGGAGCCGCCTGCGTAACCAGCGGCACGGAGGGGAAGTTGTAATATTTGGACTTAGCACTCAGTAAATTAAGGAAGAAAAAGGAAAAAGGGCTGGGGGTAATCAGAGAAAGGCTGGCCCCGTGCCCTGCCCCACAGCCAGCAGCTTCAGGGGGCTCGGCTCAGCCCCAGGAGCCAGCGGAGGGGACCGGCAGGCGGCCCTGAGGGTCCGGCAGGGGACGGGCACGTCCTCACCACGGGGGGGGACACAGCCCAAAGGGGTGAGGCTGGGGTATGCAGTGGGCAGCAGTCACACAAACACAGCATCTCCTGTGACACCAGAGAAGGGATCTGGGCCAGGAGTTTATTTTAATCCAGACCTGCTCATGGGAAATAAAATCCTGCTTCTGCAGCTGGGGTGGCCGGGCAGGAGAGGACCTCGGGGGGACAGTCACCTCCAGCTGACAGGGGTGGCGGGGGGTGACGAGTGAGGGGGGTCTCTCAGGGTGTCTTTGGGGCTGTGTGGTGTGAGGGGGCCCTCTGAGTCCAAAGGAGGGTGGGGGTGGGGGGGCATGACCCTTCCCATTCACCCACAACCCTGCCCCCCCGCCCGGGCAGACCCTGCCTGCCCTGACCCCACTGAGGTGAGCAGGGCAGGGGGCACACGGGAAACCTCGGGGCGCTGGTTAGGAGGTGCAGAGCTGAACCCCACCCTGTGGGGCTTGAACTGAGGGGGCTCAGGGGGCTCTGTGAGCTCTGAGCAGGGTGCCCCCCAGTTCATGGACCCCAAGAGCGGGGGCGTGGGGCAGAGCTGGACTTCGACGGGCTGGGGCAGGTGGGGGAGAGGTGACCCGCGGGCAGCAGCAGCAGGCAGGGGAAGGCTTTCGGCACGCAGCCGCTCACCGGGAGCCCATTTCCCCCCAACGGGAGCCGTTATCAGCGGCGAATACTCGGGAGTGGTCCCAGGGGGGACCTCCAGCCCTTCCCCTCCACCTAGCCCAGCGCTGTCCCGCTCCGGCCCACGTCAATGCCGCCGAGAAGGTGTCGGAACAATCGCCTGACAAAGAGCTATTTTTAGGGGCCGGGGCTCGCAGCGAGGATACGGCCGGGCCGCTGACAATGGGGGGAAGGGGGCCGGGCTTCCCCCGCCAGCACTCGGCAGCAGAAGGACCTGGAAGATTTCCTCGATGACCCAGGCCCGTACAATACAAGGAAAGCACAAGAGGGAGATACCCCCGCCAAGACGAGCTGCTCCTTTGCCTAATGGCAGTGACCCACCCGGGCTGAGGGGCTGTGGGAGTGGGGCCAGCAGCCTCCCCTGGGGGTGACTCCCTTGCTGGGGAGGGGGGAAGCAAGGTGAAGTGTGGCTGCCTTGGCTTGTCCATGAGGGTAAGGGGAGCCGTGGGGAAGGGTTAAGGCTGGCTCCTGCCTGCTTGTGCCACGCACCCAGGAGCGACCTGGCCCCTGAGCTCAGCACTGGGGAGGCTGGCTTGAATCCTGGGGCTGTGCCCCTGCACTGCACACTGGGGAGGCCACACCTTGAGCACTGGGTTCAGGTTTGGGCTCCTCACTCCAAGAAGGACACTGAGGAGCTGGGGCAGGTCCAGAGAAAAGCAACCAAGCTGGGGAAGGATCCGGAGAGCAGGGCTGATGGAGCAGCTGAAGGACCTGGGGGTGTTCAGCCTGGAGAAAAGGAGGCTGAGGGGAGACCTTCTGGCTCTCTGCAGCTCCCTGAGAGGAGGCTGGAGCCAGGTGGGGCTTGGGCTCTGCTCCTAAGGAACAAGGGACAGGACAAGAGGAAACAGCCCCAAGCTGTGCCAAAGGAAGTTTGAGTTGGTTATTAGGAAGACTTGCTTCACTGAAGGGGCTCTCAGGCATTGGAATGGCTTTGACTCAGGGAGATGGTGGAGTCCCCATCCCTGGAGGTGTTCAAGAGCTATGCAGATGTGGTGCTGAGGGCCATGGCTCACTCCAGGACCTGTCAGTGTTAGGCTGATGATTGGACTCCAGATCTTTTCCAATCCAGGCAGTTCTGGGATCTGTGAAGGGCACAGGGCTTGGGGCATGGGGGGGACCTTACCACAAAGGTGAGAGACTGGCACAGGTTGCCCAGGGAGGTGGTGGAAGCCTCATCCCTGGATGTATTCAAGGCCAGGCTGGATGTGGCTGTGAGCAACCTGATCTAGCAGAGGGTGTCCCTGCCCATAGCAGGGGGTTGGAACTGGATGATCCTTGGGGTCCCTTCCAGCCCTGACAATTCTGTGAACCCTCTGTCTCCTCCAGGCTGGCTCACAACTCCAGGTTGGCCAAAGCCCAGCCAGAGTGACCAGCCCAGAACTGTGTGTCCCCAGCCAGACCTGCACTGAGGGTGCAATGAGCTGGGGCACTCACCACTACCCTGCCCAAGGGGGTAGGTCCAGTTCCAGTGTTTCCTCCTCCCTGGGGTCCCTCCCAGCCCAGCCTGCAAGAGAGGAGTCTGCAGATGATCTGCTTTGGGGGTAAAGCCAATCTCCTGGGCTGTGTGGCAGGACACTGGGGCTAAACACCTGAAAGGCAATGAGTGAAGGTCAGGGGGGCCCTGCAACAGGTCAAGGCTTAGACCAGCTTCAATCCCAATACTGCTGCAGGTCCTGCAGGCTCTCTTCCACCCTACTACAGCCTCTTCAGCTGCACAGCCTGGGAAAGAGAATCACAGAATTACTGTGGCTGGGAGGCCTTTAAGATCATGTCCAACCATTAACCCAGCACTGCCAGGTCACCACCAAACCATGGCCCTCAGCACCACATCTCCAGGGCTCTGAAATCCCTTCCGGGATGGGGACTGCACCACAGCCCTGAGCAGCCTGGGCCAGGCCTGGACAACCCTCTGGGGGGAAAAAACTCATTCCTCATGTCCCAGCTAACCCTTGCCTGGGACAGCCTGAGGTCGTTTCCTCTGGTCCTATCATTTGTTCCTTGGTAGCAGAGCCCAAGCCCCACCTGGCTGCAGCCTCCTCTCAGGGAGCTGCAGAGAGCCAGAAGCTCTCCCCTCAGCCTCCTCTTCCCCAGGCTGAACACCCCCAGCTCCCTCAGCTGCTCCTCCCCAGCCCTGCTCTCCAGACCCTTCCCCAGCTTGGTTGCCCTTCTCCGGACCTGCTGCGGCCCCTCAGTGTCCTTCTTGGAGTGAGAGACCCAAACCTGACCCCAGGGGTGGAGGTGTGTCCTCGCCAGCGCAGAGCACAGCCGGCGCTCCCGGCCCCGCTCCCGCTGCCCATGCTGCCGCGGGCATGGGACCCGGCTGGGGTCAGCGGGACACAGTCGCCACCTGGCGGCAGGCTCCAGGCACAGCCCCGCCGAGGGGCGGCCGGCAGCGGGAGTCTCAGCAGCAGGAGGCCCGGGAGTGAGGCAGCCTCCGCGTGCGGCCAGGTCTCCTCCCGCAGGAGCCATGGGGAAAAGCAGATCGCCGCGGGCGGGCCGTGCTAGGCCGAGCGCCGCCACCTCCCCTCCCGGGGCAGCCGAGCAGGGACGAGGGACGAGGCCCGAGGCCGAGCCGGGCCGCCCTGTTCCCGCCGTCGCCTACATCCCCCATGAGCCCCTGCGGCGCTCCCCCCACCTGCCGGCCCTGCGCGTGTGCGCTCGCGCGCGGCGGGGTTTCCGCTTCCGGCGCGCCTCGCTCTGGTCCCTGCGGCTGGCGGCCGAGCCTTGTGCCTCCGCCATATTGTCTGTGTGCGGCCGGCGGGCGGGCGGCGAGCGGGCGGCCGCGGCAGGTACCGGCGGGCCGCGGCGGCTCCCGTGCGCCTCCTGGAGCCCCACGGCGGGGGTGGGATGAGGAGGAGACGGGAGGGGGGCGCTACCGCGTCTCCCGTGCCCCCCCATCCCCTCCGCTCCGCCGTGGGCACGGTGTGGGTTGGGGAGCCGGGGCCGCCCCCCAGGAGCGCCGGGTGGCGGCGGGGGCCCGGCTGGGTGACGCTGAGGGGGAAAAGACGGCGGCGAGGGGGAAGGGGCGAGTCCGGCGCGCCGGGGAGGGCGAGGCCCGCCGCCTGCTGCCCGCGGAGGGGCTCTCCGTGCCCCCGGGAGAGAGGCAGGGCAGGGCGCGGCCGGGGGATGGCCTCGGCCCGGCCTGGGAGCAGGCCTCGGGCCGCCCGCCGCCCCCCGGCCGCGCAGGAAGGGCAGGGCCCCACGGCAGGGTAGCCTTCCCCTCCCCCCGGCCCGCCGGGGCCCTGTCGGGGCCGGGGCCCTGTCGGGGCCGCTGCCTTCGCCTCGCCCTTGGCCCCGCCGGGGGCTGCCCGCTGTGCGGAGCGCCGAGGAGAGGCCTGCAGCTCCCTGCGCCCGGCCGCGCGGGGCCTCCCTTCGGGCCGCCCGGGGCGGAGGAGGTGCTGCTCAGGGATCCTCCACCCCGGCGGCTCTGCTGCCCCGGAGCAGCGCTGGCCGCGCCGGCTGCTGCCGCAGCGGAGCTGTGCCGTGGGGCGCTCGGCTGGGCGGCTCTCGGTGAGACAGGCCTTGGGAAGGGGAGGGCTGAGGAGGCGATGGAAGCCAGGCCCTGATGGTTGTTAGGTGACTTTATCCTCTCCTCCCGAGAGCCCTGGGCACAAGCCATAGTCTGGCTGCTGCACACTGGTCAGGCAGGGGCTGGGCTGTGCAGGGACACCTCAGCACCTCTGTCCTGCCTGCTGCAAGCTCAGTGTCTGCACCCTGAGCCTCTGCAGCTCAGGCTTGGGCCCTTTGTGAAGCCTGTGAGAGGCACCTGTGCTGCAGCAGGGTTGGTGATCCTAACCTGTTGCTGGCTTGGGGGTCTTGGAGGGCTGCTCTCAGCACTGACCCCTGATTCCAGGCTGTGGGGTTGGGCTCTGTGTGTGCCTGCTTGGAGGGGACTGTGCCTTGTGCCCCAGGAGCCTGCCTTGGGCAGAGCTGCTGGCCCTGGGGCTGGGACCCACTGGAGGTGTGTGGGTGCCAGGCTGTGCTTTTAGGGAGCAGCACATGGAGACAGCAGTGTGTTTGGTTTGGAGCAGCTCCTCTGGTTTGCTCCTGGGCCAGTCTCTCTTTCCAAGAGCTTCAAGAGTTGCCCACAATACTGAGGCCTCACCAGAGCTGAGGTGCCAGCTTGGGTGTTGGATGTGGCTCTGCCCCCACAGGTGATTCTGGGTGGAGAGAAATCTCTTCTCCTCTGCACTTTGGTGGTGGTGTGAGGGAGAAGGAGGGGAAGCTGCTGGGAAGAAAGGGGAGGCTGAGCCTGGGGAGCCTCTGGCCTGCACCTGGGGAAAGGGTGAAGCTTGCTGAGCACAGCTGGGGCTGAGGCACTGTTCCAGCTCCTGCAGCACAGTGCCCTGCCTGGGTGGAACCCCCCAGCAGTGGTAGCTCCTCTGTGGAGGCACAGGAGGAGAACTGGAATGGGGTGAGGCTGCCACCAGCAGCAGTGTGCCCAGTCTCACCTGCAGGGCAGGCTGCTTTCCCCCTCAGGAGAAGACCTCCCCATGGCTTGGGCCTGGAAGCCCAGCTCCTGAGGAGAAAGCAGAGGCTTCCAAGGGGGAGAGTCACTGCTGGCTCTCTGGCTCTGGCAGGGCTGATGGCTGGAGGAGAAGTGGCTTCTGTTGAGGAGATGCCTCTGGAGGAGGGGTGGCAAAGCTGGCAGGCAGGGGGCTCTGGGGAGGGGGGAGGAAGCCTGACCATGGAATCATTTGGGCTGGGATGTGTCTGTAAGGTGGTTGAGTGCAGCTGGGTGGCTGCTGGAGCGAGGCAGGGTTCAGCTGGCTGCCAGGGCAGTCAGTGCTGCTTGCTTGCTTGCCAGCAGCTGGTGAGAGGTGAGGATGAGGATGCAGAGCAGTGGGTGGGGACTGCTGAGGGAAAACCTCAGAGGTTTCACAGAATGGTTGGGTTGGAAGGGACCTTAAAGCTCAGGCAGTTCCAGCCCCACCTCCCCCCAGCCCAGGCTGCTCAGGGCCTCATCCAGCCTGGCAGGGGACAGCCACAGCCTCCCTGGGCAGCCTGTGCCAGTGCCTCCCTGGGAAGGATTTCTTCCCCATCTCCAGTCTCACCCTGCCCTCCTCAGGCTTCAGTCCCTTGGCCCTCATCCTGTCCCCACAAACTCCTGGAGGGGAGGCCTCAGGCTGGGGGGGCTGGGGCAGTTCCAGGCAGTGCAGCTCAGGCACACAGACATGGAATGGGTTTGAGGTTGGAGCCATGGTGGTGGTGGAGCTGTGGAGGAGGAAGCTGGGTTTGTGCTGGCAGAAGGGGCAGGGCTGGCACTCTTCCCTCTTGCCCTGAGTGCTGCCTGTCCTTACAGCTGCCACTCAGGTTCCTCCTCTGCATTTTGCTCCTTCCAGAGCTAATTTTCTCTTTCTACCTTTCCCTTGTGGCCTCTGAGGAATGAGGGAGAGGAAGAGAGGAGAGGCAAGTGGGTGACATTGTGGTGGAGTGATTACCTTCATGTCACACTTCTGGAGAGCAGGGCTGTGTTTCTGGGTTACCAGCACCTGCCACCTCCGTGGTGGAGCTGATAACCTCCAGGTAGCTGCTTTATAGCCCTCTGGATGAGGCTGATGCCATCTCAGCTCTCACTGCCCTGAGAGGATAAACCCCACAGCTTTTAGGATCAGGAGGACTGCTGTGACTCAGTCTGGCTCCAGGACCTGCTTTTGATTGCAAGGCAACTCTTGGATCCTTCCTCTCCTCCTTCCAGGAGCTTCCAGGAGCTGACTTTGCTGGAATTGACAGAACCTGATTGGAGCAAAGGAATTCTTTGGACCTAGAAACCAAACCAAACAGAAAGCCACCCCTCTGAAGAGGAGGCTGCAGCTTCCTGAGCTGGCATGAGTGCTGTGCCTGAGAGCTGAGTGGCTTCCCAAGCTGGGGTTTGGACTCCCGTTTGCCATCAGGCAGAGGTTGATAAGAAGTGGGGCTGTGGCTGCAGGCACAGGGTCAGGGGGTCAGGGATATCTTGTCTTGCTCTGCTCCACTGAGAGCTCACCTGCAGGGCTGTGTCCAGCTCTGGAGCTCTCAGCCCAGGACAGAAGTGGACCTGATGGAGAGGCCTGGAAAATGCTCAGGGGGGTGGAGCAGCTCTGCCATGAGCACAGGCTGAGGGAGCTGAGGGTGAGAGCCTGGAGAAGAGAAGGCTCCAGACAGCAGGAGGCTCTAAGAGCAGCTCCCAGCAGCTGAAGGGCTCCCAGCAGGCTGCAGAGGGACTGCTCCCAAAGGCCTGCAGGGACAGCACCAGGGGCAGAGGTTTGAAATGAGAGCAGAGCAGATTGAGATTGGAGGTGAGGAGCAAGTTGTGCCCCAGGAGGCTGCTGGAACCCTGCAGCAGGTTGCCCAGGGAGGGAGCTGAGGCCTCATGGCTGGAGCTGTGCAAGGTGAGGCTGGAGAAGGCTGTGAGCAAGCTGCTGCAGGGGAGGATGTCCCTGCTGGGGGCAGGGGGCTTGCCTGGGTGGCCTTTGGAGGTCCCTTCCAACCCAACCCATCCAATCTGCTTGAAGGGGGTGGCAGAGAGCATGTGTGAGAGCTCACTGGGGGGTGAGGTGGAGCTTGGCTGCAGACTGCCAGCTGGGGCAGTTGTGTCTCAGTGCTCATGGCATGAAGTTGTTCTGCCCAGCTGTGCAGAGCAGGCAGCCTCTGCCCTTGCTCCTGCAGCAGCCCCAGGGCAGTTAGTTGTCTTGATTTTTCTTTCCCCCCTTTGACTGGAATGAAGCTGAGTGCAGGCAGAGTGCAGCAAGCTCTGCAGGGCTGGCACAGGCTGCCAGCCTGGGACCTGACTGTGCTGAGTGGGAGAGGTCTCCCATGTCGTGGAGCAGTGTCCCTGAGCTCCTCCTGCCTGTCCAGGGAGGTGCAGTGGTGCCTCTCCCACAGCCCTCAGAGGAGGCAGCTCCTCAGCACAGGGCTGGCCTGAGCTCTCAGGAGGTGTTTGGGTCCAGGCTTCTGAGAAGGGATGAGCATGGGCATGCAGCACAGGGGAGCTCCCAGGGTGCAACAGCCAAGAGCTCCTCCAGCACTCCTCCTCCTGCAAGTCCTATCACAGCTGTCTCTCTGTTACCAGGCTTAACCCCAGCCTCCTGCAGACTGAGCACCCCCAAAGGACAAGGAGGCTCTTTGCTCCCTGAGGACACCATGCAGCAGCCAGCTTCATTCCAACTGAGTTTACAAAGGAAGAGCTCCAGGTTTTGGTGGGGTAGGACATCTGGCATCCAGGCAGAGGTCCAACATCTGCATCTTGATGCTGCACAGAGGCTCTGCTGGGTGGCTGCACAGGGTGGCTGGAGGGGGTGCAAGCTCAT
The DNA here is from genome assembly GCF_026170545.1 of Melanerpes formicivorus. Taxonomy (NCBI): domain Eukaryota; kingdom Metazoa; phylum Chordata; class Aves; order Piciformes; family Picidae; genus Melanerpes; species Melanerpes formicivorus. Next base: position 14,726,948 of record NW_027142371.1, on the reverse strand, counting down.
CCCTGTGTGTGGCCAGCAGTGGTGTGGGTTGGGTTGTGTGGTGAGGGTGGGCTCAGCATTCAGCAGAGCATCTTGAGAGAGAGCTGGGGCTTCTCCCTCTGTCCTGAGGGGGATCTCCTCAGTGCTGAGCAGGACTTCCAGGGGGGGTGGCAGGAGGCTAGGCCCAGGCTTTGCTCAGTGGTGCCCAGGGTCAGGCCAGGGGTCACAGTCACTCCCAGCTAACAGTTGAGCTCTGAGAGGATTCTGTCAGAGCTGTGCTCCTGGCAGGGGCTTGCACTGGCTGCCTCCTGCTCAGCCTGCTGGGTGCTGAGGATGGTTGCCCTGCAGGGTGTTGCCTGCTGGTGGGGAATGGCTGATGATGGAGCTGCCCTGGAGACACAGCAAGGTGTTGTGTCTGCTGGTTTACCCTTCAGCTCTGCTGACTGCTCCCCCCTCCAGGAGCTGCAGGATCAGCTCACTCACAGCTCTTCCAGGTGTTCAGTTCCCCCTAAACCTCTGTGCCTGAGCTGGGAGAGTCAGCTCAGCTGAAGGGTTGCCTGCCAGTGCCTGCTGCTCCCTGAGGAGAGCAGCTCTGCCACTTAGCAGTAATGAGGAGGGAGGAACTTTCCAGAGGGTGCCAGCAGTTGGCCTGATGGCAGCTGTGAAGATCCTGGCATGGTGCTGAAATCTTCCCCTCTGGGAGCCTTCAGGAAGTCACCTGCTGGCCCAGGGGCTCCTGGAGGGCAGGATCAGGGCTGGGATCCTTGGCAGGTGGCATCCCCAGCTCCAGAGCTTGGAGCTTCCCTTTGGTGGTGCTCTTGGAAGAAAAGGAGTTGTGGCCTGCTGGGGTCCTGCAGGTGCTCTTGCCTTGGCTTTAGGTCAAAGCCAAAGAGCTGTGCCTCCAGAGCAAACCTCCCACCACCTTCCCTGTGCTCCCTGCTGGGCCTGGACTGCTGGAGGAGAGGAGCAGGCAGCAGAGTGCTGCCCCCAGGCCCTGGGCTGGTGCTGAGCAGGTTTGGCAGGTCCTGGTGATGTCTGCAGCTGTTTTGACTCGATGGAGGCAGTGGGGCTCCAGAGTGGCAGTGAGGATGTCCAGCATGCTCTGTGGGAGCCTGGGAGGGGGCAGAGGAGTCACAGTGGGGGAGAGCAGCAGAGCCTGCTGCTGGCTGTGTGCTGCTGCTGGCTGTGTGCTGCCACTGCCCTCATCCTGCAGGGGCCTTCTGCTGGGCAAAGCTTCTCCTTTGCTCTGTGTGCTGAGGACTGGCTGAGCTCTGAAACTAGGAGGGGGAGCCCCTGGTGGTGGGGGAGAGGTGGGAAGGGCAGAGCCTTCAGAGGTGATTTGGGGGTAAAATCCCCTGGGAGGTGGAGTGAGGAGCTGCTGGGGGCAGCCCCTGCTGCTGTGGCCAGCTCTGGAGGCCTGCAGAGGTCAGCTGTCCAGCCAGGCTGAGCTGCTGCAGACTGGAGAGGGTCTGGGGGGGCTCAGTTAAAATGTAGCTGTCTGAAGGCTGAGCAAAAGTGAAAGCTCCCAGGGCAGAGCTGCTGGGAGAGCATGTGGGCCCCAGGGGCAGTGCCAGGGCACCCTGCAGGGCGCCAGCCGTGCCAGGTGCCACACTCTGCCTGCTGAGGAGGGAGGGAGAGGGAAGCTCTGCCCAGGAGTGGGGGCTACAGAGTCCAGCCCCAGCAGGACTGCCCTGTCTGTGGCCAGGCCCTGTGGGGCTCTTGAATTCTGCCTTGGCAGGAGCTGCAGGGAGGATCTGAAGCTGCTGAAGGCCCAGGCTCAGTTCTGGGCTGTTGCTGGTAGAGAATTACTGCAGGATGCTTTGTGCAGTTGAGCTGAGCCTGTCAGCTGCTTCCCTGGGGCTGCCTGGGGCTTGCTTGGGAGTGCTCAGAGCTGCTCCTGCTTCTTTGGGGCTTTTTAGCAGGACCTAGAGGCTGCTGCATCTCCCTGAATCCCAGCATGGTAGGGTTGGAAAGGACCTCTGGAGCTCACCCAGCCCAAGCCCTGCTCCAGCAGGGCACCCCCAGCAGCCTGCCCAGGAGCACAGTGCCCAGGGGGGGTTGGAAGCTCTCCAGAGGAGACTCCACAACCTCTCTGGGCAGCCTGCTCCAGGGCTCTGCTCCCTCACACCAAACAACTTTCTCCTCCTGTTCAAATGCAACCTCCTGGGTCCCAGTTTGTGCCCATCACAGAGCCATTTAGGTTAGAAAAGAGCTTTCAGGCCACTGGGAGGCTCCTGGCAGAGGGTCCAGGGAGGATCCTGTGGCAGCTTTGAGCAGAGAGGAGCAGCAGCTTTGGGGCAGGGTGAGTTTGGGTATGGCTCTAACTTTGTTTGCTCTACAAGCAAATGATCTGTGCAGACTCTCTCCTCTTCCTGTCCAAACAGCAGCCCATAATACCCACCTTAGGAAGCAGGCATTGTGTGCTGTTCTCAGAAGCTCCAGCCAATGGCTTCCTGGAGGAGGCCTCCTGTGAGCAGCCTGTCCCAGCTCCAGCTCCTGCCAGGCCAGAGCTACGTGACAGCAGATCCTCCCTCTGAGCCTGCAGCCCTCTGAGGCTCCTGGGACTGATTTGGCTTTTTAATTGCCTGCTTTTGTTTCTCCTGCTGCAGCTGCTCTGGTGGAGCTGCAAAATTCAAACTGCTAACTCATCTTGGAGACCTTGGTCCAGTTAACTCCTGCAAAACATTCCTTGTGCAAGGAGCCCCTCTGGGAGGAGCAAAGGCTGAGAGCCCAGGGGCTGGGAGCCTGCAGAAGAGGGGAGCTGAGCAAGGCTGAGGGAAGGGCTGGAAGGGACAGCACAGCTCTGGGCTCCCCAGCTCAAGAGAGATAAGGAACTGCTGGAGAGAGTCCAGCAGAGGCTACAGAGATACTGAGGGGCCTGGAGCAGCTCTGGCAGGAGCCAAGGCTGAGAGCCCTGGGGCTGAGAGCCTGCAGCAGAGCAGCCCCAGAGGGGAGCTGAGCAATGCTCAGCAAGAGCTGAAGGAGCTGTGGGGGGCAAGAGGCTGGGGCCAGACTCTGCTCAGTGGTGCCCAGGGACAGCACAAGGAGCAATGGGCACAGAGTGGCAGCCAGGAGGTGCCAGGAGGAGAAAGTTGTTTGGTGTGAGGGAGCAGAGCCCTGGAGCAGGCAGCCCAGAGAGGTTGTGGAGTCTCCTGGTGTGCAGAGCTTCCAACCCCCCCTGGGCACTGTGCTCCTGGGCAGGCTCTGTGGGGGCCCTGCTGGGGCAGGGGCTGGGCTGGGTGAGCTCCTGAGGTCCCTTCCAAGCCCTCCCTGCTGGGATTCTGGGACTGGGTAGGAAAATGAGGCAGTGCATGGCCTGCCTGGTGCAGGTGGAATGAGGAGGGGCAGGAGCACAGGGCTCAAGTTTGAAGGCTGGATCTGTGTCTGGGAGTGTCCTGGGCAGCCTGCAGCTCTGCTGGTGCCTCAGGATGTGTTTAGCATGTTCATTGAGCTTCCAGGTGTCTGACTCACACCACATCAATGGTCTGAGGCCTTCTGTGGCTGCTGCCTGCTCCTCTGGGAGGGTTTGGCAGAGGATTGGTGTTTTGGCCAGGAGCAGGCTGCTTTGTAGGTCCTGCTTGATGCTCTCCCCTTAGCTGCCACCTGAAGGGCCCTGGCTGCCCTTGGTGGGGCTGTGGCCTCTCCCACCCCTGTTGTGGACTTTGCAGTGGTGCCTTGTCCCTCCTTAACCTTGGCCTGGATTCCCACAGCCCTGCTGCCTGCAGCTGCCAGCAGCATGGCTTCTGTGGCAGCAGGTCACACCCCAGCCCTGCTGCCAAGGGCTGCACCACCTGAGGAGGCTTAAACCACACTGAGGACCTCGTGGAGGCTTCAGCATGGGTGGAGCTGTGTGAGGGCCATCAGCCCTGTGGCTCCCATGTCCTTCACCACCTTCATAGCCAGGGTCTCCTTGGGGTCCTTGCAGCAGGCTCCATTAAACCCCAGGGTGCTGCTGATAGGGCAGGGATTGACTTCTGGAAGCTTCTTCTGGTGTGAGGTAGCCTAAAGCTAACTGCTGTGAGCAGCTCTGGGGCTGTGATTGATGGGGGGTGCTGCTGGAGGAGGAGCTGGGTGTCAGCCAGCAGTGAGAAGGCCAAGAGCAGCCTGGGCTGCAGCAAAAGCAGCATGGCCAGAGGTGGAGAGAGGGACCCTGCCCCTCTGCTCTGACCTCACCTGCAGGCCTGTGCCCAGCTCTGGAGCCCTCAGCACAGGAGGGACCTGGAGCTGATGGAGAGGGTCCAGAGGAGGCCACAAAGATGCTCAGGGGGCTGCAGAGCCTCTGCTGTGAGGCCAGGCTGAGGGAGCTGGGGGTGTGCAGCCTGGAGGAGAGAAGGCTCCAGGGAGACCTCAGAGCTGCAGTTCAGTATCTGAAGGGGAGCTGCAGGCTGGGCAGGGACTGCTCAGAAGGGCCTGGGGGGATAGGATGGGAGGCAGTGGTTTGAAACTGCAGCAGGGAGCAGGGCAGGGTTAGGTTGGACACCAGGAGGAAGCTCTGCAGGGTGAGGCTGGGGAGACTCTGGCACAGGCTGCCCAGGGGGGTGGTTGAGGTCCATCCCTGGAGCCATTCACTTGCAGCCTTGATGTGGCCCTGGGCAGCCTGACCTAGCTGGAGGTGTCCCTGTTGGGGCAGGAGGTTGGGCAGGGTGAGCCTGGAGGGTCCCTGCTGAGGGCAGGAGGTTGGGCAGGGTGAGCCTGCAGGGTCCCTGCTGAGGGCAGGAGGTTGGGCAGGGTGAGCCTGGAGGGTCCCTGTTGGGGCAGGAGGTTGGGCAGGGTGAGCCTGGAGGGTCCCTGTTGGGGCAGGAGGTTGGGCAGGGTGAGCCTGGAGGGTCCCTGCTAGGGCAGGAGGTTGGGCAGGGTGAGCCTGCAGGGTCCCTGTTGGGGCAGGAGGTTGGGCAGGGTGAGCCTGCAGGGTCCCTGCTAGGGCAGGAGGTTGGGCAGGGTGAGCCTGCAGGGTCCCTGTTGGGGCAGGAGGTTGGGCAGGGTGAGCCTGCAGGGTCCCTGTTGGGGCAGGAGGTTGGGCAGGGTAAGCCTGCAGGGTCCCTGCTAGGGCAGGAGGTTGGGCAGGGTGAGCCTGCAGGGTCCCTGTTGGGGCAGGAGGTTGGGCAGGGTGAGCCTGCAGGGTCCCTGTTGGGGCAGGAGGTTGGGCAGGGTAAGCCTGCAGGGTCCCTGCTAGGGCAGGAGGTTGGGCAGGGTGAGCCTGCAGGGTCCCTGCTAGGGCAGGAGGTTGGGCAGGGTGAGCCTGCAGGGTCCCTGTTGGGGCAGGAGGTTGGGCAGGGTGAGCCTGCAGGGTCCCTGTTGGGGCAGGAGGTTGGGCAGGGTGAGCCTGCAGGGTCCCTGTTGGGGCAGGAGGTTGGGCAGGGTGAGCCTGCAGGGTCCCTGTTGGGGCAGGAGGTTGGGCAGGGTGAGCCTGCAGGGTCCCTGTTGGGGCAGGAGGTTGGGCAGGGTGAGCCTGCAGGGTCCCTTCCAACCAGGGGCAGTCTGTGGTGATGATTCTGTTGCATGGGGAGAGCTGGTGGCTGGGCAGCCTGCAGTGAGGGAAGAGTTTTGGCTGCTAAACTCCAGTACCTCCTGGGGAGGTTGGACCAGATGATCCTTGGGGTCCCTCCCAACCTGGCCTTCCCTGAAGTCTTCCTCTGGAGGGCAGAGAGCTCCCTGGCTGCTGCCTTCCCTCTGGAGCTGGGAGGAAGGAGCTGGCTGGAGGTTGCCTTTCTGCCCTTCTGGCAACCAGCAGTTGGAAAGTACACTCTGAGAGCTGCCAGGCTGGGGGGGTGGGGGGTTACTTTTGCTTGCAGTGGGCCTGTCCTGTGTGAGGGAGAGCAGAGGAGCTGGCCCCAGGCCGTGGCAGCTGGCCCCAGGCCGTGGCAGCTGGGCTCCAGCCTCTCCCCCCGGGCAGCTCTGGCTCACGGCTGCTGATGTTTGCAGGGCATCTCCAGCTGTTTATTGGGCTTTAACCTCTGGGCTTTGGGGCTTTTTTTCCCTCTCTGCAGGTGGAAGGATCTGAGGCCTCTGTTGCTGTGTCCAGCCCAGGGGCTGCAGGGGGCCTCTGGCTCGAGCCGTCTCCTCGCTGCCAGCCAAGCCGTCGGCCATGTCCGGACCCGTGCCGAGCCGGGCCAGGGTCTACACCGACGTCAACACACACAGGCCCCGCGAGTACTGGGACTATGAGTCACACGTGGTGGAGTGGGGGTGAGTCTCTGGCCTGCTGCCCCTGTGCCTGCTGGCCAGGGAGGCCCCCAGCAGCCTGCCTTGGGGCTCGGCGGCGGCGTGTGCAGCCTGCGCTCCCCGGCTCCGGAGCTGCTTCCCGCCAGCCTCCGGCGAGGGAAGGAGAGGAAGAGGCCTGGAACTGGGCCAGGGGAGGGCAGGTTGGATGGTAGGGAAAAGGTTTGTCCTGCAAGAGTGGCCAGGGGTTGGAAGAGGCTGCCCAGGGAGCTGGTGGGGTCCCCAGGGCTGGAGGTCTTTGAGGAGTGTGTGGCCGTGGCAGCCGGGGCCAGGGTCTGACAGCCATGGAGCTGCTGGCTCAAGGGTTGGGCTCCAGGAGGTCCTTTCCAGCCCAAACTGTTCTGTGATCCTAGGGAGGCGACCTCATTGTGGCCTTCCAGGATCTGCAGGGGGCTGCAAGAAAGCTGGGGAGGGACATTTGTGGGTGTCAGGGAGGGATAGGACTTGCTGCAGCCCAGGCAGACCACAGCCTGCCCCCAGCCAGCAGGCACTCCCCTGGGCAGGCAAGGAGCTCAGGCTGGGAGCTCAGTTTGCCAACCCTGCTGGCAGTGACTGACTCTGGAGCTGTGTCCTTCTTTCTCTCTCCACAGAAACCAGGATGACTACCAGCTGGTGAGGAAGCTAGGCAGAGGCAAATACAGTGAAGTCTTTGAAGCCATCAACATCACAAACAATGAGAAAGTAGTTGTTAAAATCCTCAAGGTGAGGTGGGGACTGGGCAAGAGATGAGCTCTGAGGTGACCAGGAGGCTGGAAAAGGGGCAACATTTAGCTTAGGGAAAGTCTTCTGCCACAGAGTTTAAAGCCTGGCTTTGGAGCCTTGCTCAGGGGCTTTGCTCATGGTTTGGAGCCTCCTCATGGAGTCCTGCACTTGGTTACTGAGTCAGAGCTCTGGCTCTGAGGGCTTGGCCTCTGTCCTGCAGGAGTCCTGCTGGCACTGGGAGCTAAGCCACCCTCCAGCAGATAACTGGAGAGTTCTCCAGCCCCCAGTGCCCTGGGCTGCTGTCATGTGCCCCCAGGCCTCTCAGCTCCTGGGATCATTGTCCCTTAAAGCCACTGATGAAACACAGGGACTGCTAACCTCAGGGTTTCCATTGGTGCTTGGCCCATTCCACTGCACACTGAGTGAGGGTCTCCTGGGTGCTGCATTGACTGCTGAAACACCTTTGTTCAGCCTGGGGAAGAGAAGGCTCCAGGCAGACCTCAGAGCAGCCTGCCAGTACCTGCAGGGGGCTGCAGGAAGGCTGCAGAGGGACTGCTCCCAAAGGCCTGCAGGGACAGCACCAGGGGCAGAGGTTTGAAATGAGAGCAGAGCAGATTGAGATTGGAGGTGAGGAGCAAGTTGTGCCCCAGGAGGCTGCTGGAACCCTGCAGCAGGTTGCCCAGGGAGGGAGCTGAGGCCTCATGGCTGGAGATACTCAATGTATCAGGCTTGAGAAAGGCTGTGAGCAAGCTGCTGCAGGGCAGGATGTCCCTGCTGAGGGCAGGGGCTTGCACTGGGTGGCCTTTGGAGCTCCCTTCCAGCCCAACCCATTCTGCACTTGAGCCCTCGCTGGAGTGGTGCAGCTGGGTCCCAGGAAGATGTAGTTGTTCAGGGCTCCAGTGTGCTTGGCTGGCTCTCAGTCCCTTTGGTGCTCTGGGTGTGGAGCTGTTTGTTAGCTTCACTCTGCTGGGCTGCTGGGCCTCAGCCTTTGCTTTGCCTCCTCCCTCAGCCTGTCAAAAAGAAGAAAATCAAGCGGGAGATCAAGATCCTGGAGAACCTGCGGGGCGGCCCCAACATCATCACCCTGGCAGACATCGTGAAAGACCCTGTGGTGAGTGGGCAGGGAGCTTCAGGGCTGCCCTGGGCTGCAGTGGGGTAAGCTGCCTGCATCTAACTGCAGCTCTGATCTGGCTTTTTAGTTTCCCCTGCTCTTAAATCCTCCTTCTGAATTGCTTGAGCAGCTCAGCTCTTAATCTGATTAGCATCCCTCGGGGGGGCCCTTCCTGAGGGTGAGACAGCAGAGGGCTGAGACAAGTTCATTCCTGCTGCACACCGTGCTGCCAGGGGCTGCAGCTCCCTCTGGCTGGGGGGCAGTCCCAGGCCTGGCTGAGGCAGAGGAGGGGTTCAGGCTGCTGTAATTGATCATCTTGATTGCAAACAGACTCAGCTGAACGATTTTCTCTCTCTTGCAGTCCCGGACACCTGCTCTGGTTTTTGAACATGTAAACAACACAGACTTTAAGGTACACTGTGGGGTGGGAACTGCTGAGCTGCTCCCCTTTGGAAGCCACCCTGCAGTGTGGGCTCTTTCTGGGCAGGGGCAGGGATGTGGGGGGCAGGCAGGTTACTGAATCGTTCCCTTCCAACCTGCAGGGACAGCACCAGGGGCAGTGGTTTGAAATGAGAGCAGAGCAGATTGAGATTGGAGGTGAGGAGCAAGCTGTGCCCCAGGAGGCTGCTGGAACCCTGTAGCAGGTTGCCCAGGGAGGGAGCTGAGGCCCCATCCCTGGAGACACTCAATGTCAGGCTTGAGAAAGGCTCTGAGCAAGCTGCTGTAGGGGAGGATGTCCCTGCTGAGGGCAGGGGAGGTTGGACTGGATGACCTTTGGAGGTCCCTTCCAACCCAAACCATTCCATGACAGCATGGGATCTGTCTTTAAAGGTGAATACGCTCAGGAGAGAGGTTTAGCATTAGACCTTCAGTGCCATTTTGCCACTGAAGTGATGAGACTCCAGATTGTAACCTTCAGAGCACATCAGCCTCTTACCCTGTGGCTCCTCAGTGCTTTGCTTCTGGAGGCATTTTGCTTGCATGCTCAGTGTGCAACTCTCAGTGTGTCACACTCTAAATGCAGACAGCTGTTTCCATGGCTTTCCATGCTCCTGGGAAGAGGGATTTAAACAGTGACCTGCCTTAGGAGCAGAATGGCTGTGTGCCATCTGGAGTAGCTGCTGCACATTGTAGAGCACCCTTGGTCTTTGTGAGACCCAGCCTGCAGGGCTTCTCATGGCTGAGGGCGACAGGAGTGAGTTAGTGACAGGAGCCTGAGGGTTCTGAGCAGAGCTGGGGGCCTGCAGGAAAGCTGAGGAGGAACTTGCTATGAGGGCTTGTGGTGATAGCATGAGAGGGAAAGGATTGAAACTGGAAGAGGAAAGATTCAGCCTGGAGATGAGGAAGGAATTCTTTGCAGTGAGGTTGGGGAGGCACTGGGACAGGCTGCCCAGGGAAGCTGAGGAGAGCCCAAGCCTGCAAGTGGTCAGAGCCAGGCTGGACAGGGCCTTGAGCAGCCTGATCTAGTGGAAGGTGTCCCTGTCATGGGCTTGAAACTAGTTGATCTTTACAGCCCTTTGCAACCCAAACCATCCTTTGATTCCATGATAAATGGACAATGTGTGGAATTTGTGAGGAGGGGAACAGCCTGTGGGGTCAGAGGAGCTTGGGAAGCTTCCTGGTCCTTCAGAAGGGTTTGGAGGGAGGCAGAGAGCAGCAAAGGGAAGCTTCCTGTTCCTTCAGAAGGGTTTGGAGGGAGGCAGAGAGCAGCAAGGGGAAGCTTCCTGTTCCTTCAGAAGGGTTTGGAGAGAGGCAGAGGGCAGCACAGGGAAGCTTCCTGTTCCTTCAGAAGGGTTTGGAGGGAGGCAGAGGGCAGCACAGGGAAGCTTCCTGTTCCTTCAGAAGGGTTTGGAGGGAGGCAGAGAGCAGCAAGGGGAAGCTTCCTGTTCCTTCAGAAGGGTTTGGAGAGAGGCAGAGGGCAGCACAGGGAAGCTTCCTGTTCCTTCAGAAGGGTTTGGAGGGAGGCAGAGGGCAGCACAGGGAAGCTTCCTGTTCCTTCAGAAGGGTTTGGAGAGAGGCAGAGCAGCACAGGGCAGGTCTGGGCTGCTCTGTAGGCAGGGGTGGGATGTGTTGCCTGGGTGCTGGTCACTGACTCCTCTTTGTGTCCCCCAGCAATTGTACCAGACACTAACAGACTATGATATTCGATTCTACATGTATGAGATTTTGAAGGTGAGTTGCTGTTCTGCTGCTGCTTTATTCCCTGGGGGGGTTATTTCTAGTGTTTGCCCTCAGTTAATCCCATGGAGATGCTTTCATGCCCCTGAGAAGGGCAAAGGGAAAACCTATGGAAGAGCTGGGCAGAAATCCCCATCCAGCCAGTGTCAGCTTTGTTTCTGCAGCAAACTCCTGTCCTTTGGGCTTGTTTATTGAGGCTGGCAGAGCCTTTGTGCACCCTGAGATACCTTAGAGTTAGGATCTTAAGAAGCAGAAGATCAGCAAAGCTTCCTGGCTGCTTTTTGTGCCCCAGCCTAACAAAGCAGAAGGGCTTTGGCCATTCTGCTGACTCAGATATTTGCTCCTCAGGAGTTTGGGGAAGGAGAGGTTGGTTTTGATCAGTCACTGTGCTCCTGAGGACTCTGGGATTGCATTTTGCTGAGGAAGCTCAGGAGGTGTGAAGTCAAAACACTCTGTTGCTGGAACCTCCCTCTGGGGAGAGGCCCTGGGAGGGGTTTGTGCGCTCTGAGTCTAGCTGGGGATGCAGCACCAGCAGAGTGAGGTTTCACCAACTAACTGAAGTTGGGGGGGGAGTGGAAATCCTCTTGAACATGACTGAACTTGAAAGGTTCTTGTGACTGCAGTGTGTGTTCCTTTGTGTGTCACCCCCAGGCCCTAGATTACTGCCACAGCATGGGGATCATGCACAGAGATGTCAAACCTCACAACGTCATGATCGACCACGAGCACAGAAAGGTACCCAGGGGGTGGAAGGGGGAGGGCAGCAGAGGTCCTGCTGTGCTCTGGCCCAGCTAAAATCCCTTCTGGGTTCTCCTCTGGAGTGCTGCTAGCAGACAGCTTCAAGGGGGTTGCAACCCCTTGGGTGGAAGTGAAATTCTCCAGGCTGCCTCCCTGCTGCCTGAGGGGGTTCATGTAAGGCACAGATGGGGTTGGGAAGGAGGGGTGGCTTATCTAGGCTGGTTGGGGCTGGGAGCTTGAGGAGAGGATTAAGCTGGTGCTCTAATCAACTTCAGATTAATTGAAGAGAGAAGATCTGCAGATGAACCTGCAGCAGTGGAGAGCTGGAGCACCACTTGAGCCTTTGTCTTGTTTGGCTTTCCCTCTGTTTTCTGCCCTCTCTAGCTTAGACTAATAGACTGGGGGCTGGCTGAATTCTACCACCCTGGCCAAGAGTACAATGTCAGAGTGGCTTCCAGGTATTTCAAAGGACCTGAACTCCTTGTAGATTATCAGGTAAGAGCTACCAGCATTTCTCCTTGCCTTTTGTAGGGGAAATTCTGTGTCCCTTTCAGGGAGCAAACCAGAAATTCAGGTAGCCAGAGGCCTGAAATTCAGGTATGTGGAGGCCTGAAGCTAAAGACAACCTGCTCCCAAAGTGCATCCCAAAGAGCAGGGGCTGTAAAGCTGCTGAATTAAAACCATTTAATGAGCAGCCCCAGGAGGTGAGGAAGAGCCACAGAGCTCTAAAGGTGGATCTTGGAATACAAGCATTGAGTATCTTTATGGTGAGGCTGCATTTGATTTGCACCAGGGGAGAGGGAGGGGGAACCAGGGGTAGAGGAAGGGGGACCCAGGGGAGAGGAAGGGGAACCCAGCCCTTGTGGGGCTCCACCAAGTTCTGAGTGAAGCTCTGAAGACATCCCCTATCTGCTGGCAGCTGGGGAGATGCTTTGGGCTGTGGTCCTGGTGCCGTTCAGATGCTGCTGGTTCTGACTGGAAGCACTTCCTCACCTGCCAACGACCCTCCTGGGGTCCACTGGCTCTTTTTGTGGCTTGTTGTGGTGCTTCCTCTTCTCAGCACAAGTTCCTCAGTGCTAGAGCACTGAAGCCTGCAGTGAGAAGAGCAGGGCAGGGATGGAAGGAGGCTGTGGTGGCCTGCTGCTGGTCACTGTGTCCCAGCTGGGGTGGCTGGAGCGCCGGGCCGAGCAGCGGCGTGGTGCCCTCTGCTCAGAGAGGGAGGGAACTGGGGGCTGTGGTGGGGAGGGAGTCTGTTGTGCTTTAATCCCTTAGCAATTGCATTGCCCTTCTGGTTTTGTACAGATGTATGACTACAGTCTGGATATGTGGAGCTTGGGTTGCATGTTGGCTAGTATGATATTCCGGAAGGAGCCCTTTTTCCATGGCCATGACAACTACGATCAGGTGAGAGCTGCTCCTGAGCCACCTTCCCTGCTCCTGGCACAGTGCAGCTTTCCTGCTTGCACTTCTGCTGGCTTCTCCAGCTCAGTTTGATGCCACCTTCCTCTCCTCAAGCTTGCAGGATTATCTGACCCAATGAATGGAGGCAGATTGAGAGTGCTTTGGACTTTCTGAGCTCCTCAGTGGGCCTCTGGAAGCAGTTCGGTGAAGTCTGGTGTGCTGTGGTACATAGAGCTGAGTGCAGGCCCCCTGCCACCATCCACCCTCCCTTCCCTCTGTGGAGAGGCTGTGGAATTGGTGCAGTTCTATAGAGAGTCTGAAGTCTTTTGTTCTGTAGGCCAAATTTGGATCCTTTAACATGTGCTCTGCATCTGAACTAAGGTGCAGCCCTTCCTTCAAGCACAGTGACCTTCTGCTCCCAGACCTTCCTTCTGCAGCCCTCCAGGGTGAGGCTTCACCCTTCATGGGCAATTCCCAGAGTTCCTGCTCTTCTCACCAGTTTTTCTTGCCTCCCCTTCAGTTGGTTTTGAATATTCTTGTGCTGCAAAGGGAGTTAGTCTTGCAAGGTCTCAGGTTACAGGGACTTTAGGGTCTCTTGGGCTATTAACTTCTGCCTGAGCAGAGGCATCTGCGTGGTGCCTGGGATTCTGTGTGGCCAGGGAAGGCAGAGCCACAGGGCTGACCTTGTGGCTGCTGGTTCAGACCACTGAGCTCAAGTTCAAGCTCTCAGGGGGCTGTATCTTCCAGCTGGCTCTGGCACTGTTGTATCTCCCCACAGTAGTGACTTGGGTCTCTGTTTGTTCCCAGCTGGTGAGGATAGCCAAGGTGCTGGGAACAGAAGATCTCTATGACTACATCGACAAATACAACATCGAGCTGGATCCACGTTTCAATGACATCTTGGGCAGGTGAGCCAAGGGCCAGAGCAGCTCAGCAGCACTTAGAATTGGTTTGGTTGAAGGAGACCTTTAAGGTCATCCAAGTCCAACCCTCAAACCCAGCACTGCCAGGGCACCCCCAAACCAGGGCCTTCAGCACCACCTCTCCACGAATGCAACCCCTCCCCGGGGGTGGGGACTCCACCACTGCCCTGAGCAGCCTGGGCCAGGCCTTGACAGCCCTCAAGGGGAAGAAATTGTTCCTCATGGCCAACTTAAACCTCCCCTGGGGCAGCTTGAGGCCATTTCCTCCTGTCCTGTCACTTGTTCCTTGTCTTGGTGGACCAGCACAGCTACTGCTTTGTGCTTGAAGTAAACAAAAACTTGTTTAGGTGAGAAATTAGAGCCAGGATTCTTGAGAGCTGTGCCAGTGCTTCCCATGGTCCTTTACCTGTGAATGGACTTGAGGAAAGGTCACTTAAATGTCATCTAGGCAATAAATGAGCTGCATGAGGGACAGATACTCTGGGGGGGAGTGGGGAGAACCCCAACCCCTGTTCCTCAGCACTGCACAATGGAGAGGATGAAGTGCTGCTTCAGGTGGCATTTGAGTATTTTTCTCCTGGTGGAGTTATTTGGTGTGGCTCTACCCAAACACCCAGGAACTGACTGCTGGGGGCACAGGAGAGGAGCAGCAGCAGCAGCTGGGATTTCAGGCCTGACCCAAAAGCCCTCAGGCTGTGGCGGCCGTGCCGCCCCTGTGGAGACGACATGTCCTGCTGCTCGGGGTCTGGCACGGCTCAGCCCTGCTCTGGCACAGCTCCTCCCCTTAGGAAAGAAAAAGAGAAAGAGCAAAGGCTTGTGGCCTGCTGTGTGCCCTGGGCAGGCTGACCTGGGTGTCTTTGCCTGCAGACACTCTCGTAAGCGATGGGAGCGCTTCGTGCACAGCGAGAACCAGCACCTGGTGAGCCCTGAGGCTCTGGATTTCTTAGACAAGCTGCTGAGATATGACCACCAGTCAAGGCTCACAGCCAGAGAAGCCATGGAACACCCCTACTTCTGTAAGTATCCCAGCCTCTGGGCCAGGCTCTGCTCACTTGCTCCCTGCAGTAGGACAAGGAGCAGTGGATGTAAGCTGCAGCACAGAGGTTCCACCTCAGTGCAAGGGGGAACTTCTTTGCTGTAAGGCTCACAGAGCCTTGAGCAGGCTGCCCAGAGAGGCTGTGGAGTCTCCTTCTCTGGAGGCTGTGGAGTCTCCTTCTCTGGAGGCTGTGGAGTCTCCTTCTCTGGAGACTTTCAAGGCCTGTCTGGATGTGTTCCTCTGTGACCTGAGCTAGATTGTGTGGTCCTGCTCTGACAGGGGGGTTGGACTCAATGATCCCTTTGGGTCCCTTCCAACCCCTCACATCCTTGTGAGCCTGTGATGTGCTCTCCAAAGAGGCCTTCCCCTGCCTCTGGGAACCTCTAGGCCTGCAGGATAGGAGCTGTGGATGGTGGCATTATAAACCTGACTGCTGGAGCTGAGGCAGATGGTGTCTAGTAGGTAAACTGGGCCACTGCTACCTGCACCACCAAGGGACCCAAGTATTCCACACCCCAGTGCTGTGCTGAAGCAGCTGTGGAGCTAACCCCCTGTAAATTGCAGCAGGTGTCTGAGTCCCTGGATTCCTGGATAAAACCAGGTCAGTTAAGAAACAGACACTTTTATACTCCCTCAGAGAGTACCTCAGAGACCTCAGCTCTTGGCTTGGCAGGCAGAAATGTGACTTTCATTAGGAAGTGGTTTGAAATGTTTGCTGTTCTTCACAACTGTTGATGTTTAGGGTTCTGAGGCAGTTGTGCAAACACAACACAGGAGCATTTGCTTCCCACTAGAGCTGGTGAAAAACTCTTGAGCAGCCTGGCCTAGCAGGAGGTGTCCCTGCAGGTAACAGGGTTGGAACTAAATGATCTTCAAGGTCCCTCCCAAAGCATTCTGTGATCTCTGATCGTTTAGGTGACAATCTGGTACCATCTCAGATGCTTTCCACTGCAGCTGGTGGAAGCTTCTGTGCTCTGCTAGATGGGGGTTGATGTTATTTGAGGTACCAGCTAAGCAGAGAGTCTGTGGGCTGCCCTCTGTGGTCCAGCTGCTCTCCTGGCAGCACAGCACCTGAGAGTTGTGTCCTTTGTCCAGATCCCATCGTGAAAGACCAGGCTCGGATGGGCTCCTCCAACATGCCAGGTGGCAGCACTCCTGTCAGCAGTGCCAGTATGATGTCAGGTCAGTGCTCTCACCAACTCTTCTTAATGTCTGCCATTTTCAAGCGTTTCTGAGTGCTGTGGGGATGCAGGAGGGCGAGTTCTGCTGATGGGACACCAGGCCACCTCCTGGGACCGGTGACAAGGGCAAGCAGGGCTAGGAAGCGGTGCCTGGGGGAAGGTGGTGAGGCCTCGCTGTGGCCTGACCTCCTTTTCTCCTGCTGCAAAGCACTTTGCTGCTGGATGGGGTTTGGTTGGGGGGGGGTTGGCAGCAGTTTGAAGGACACTGATCCTGCCAGGGTGTGACACTTGGGGAGTGTGTGCAACCCTGTGCCCTCCTCAGAGGCTGCAGGGAACAGAGTTCTTTGGTCTCAGCTTATTTCAGGCAGCTCTGGGAGCGTCACAAAGCAGCAGCAAACTGACCTGCCAAGATGAGCAGGGTCAGCTTGCTGAGCTGCCCTGGCTGCTGCCACGCTGCTTCCACTCTAATGCCTGCTTCCCTCTCTCTCTTCCAGGGATTTCTTCAGTGCCAACACCTTCCCCACTTGGACCTCTAGCAGGCTCACCTGTCATTTCTGCCACCACCACGCTGGGGATGCCTGTTCCAGCTGCTGCAGGAGCTCAGCAGTAGTGATGGCTTCTTGTCTCCTGCTGTGCCTGAGCTGAGTCAGGTGGGGAAGAGGTTGTGCCCCCTCCACCTCTCCTCAGGACACAGCTCGTGCCTGGCAGGGGCAGGGAGGGGATGAAGGCTTCAGAGGCACCGTGTCTGAACTGTTGCTTGTGGATTTATAGTAGTTCAGTCATTATATACAAACCAATTATTCTAGGCTGATTTTTTTTTTCCCTTTTTGGTTATTTTTGGGGTTTTTTCCTCCCCCCCTCCCCACTTCCTGGTTGTTTTTTTTTACTTGAACTTTTCCTAACTCAGGGGAAGCCCTGACAATACAAACAGATGGAAGATTTCTTGGCCAGGTTTTTGGTTTGGTTTGGTATTTTTTTTCCTCTTCTCCCCTCTCTCCCTATCCTCATTCTAAAGAAAAGAAGAAAAGGGAGGGGGGAGGGGGAAAAAAAAACCCAAACCCACAACTCTCTGTCATTTGAGAGCAAAGGAACCAACAGCATCCTGCTGGAAGTCTCTTCATGTTCCCACCATCGCCTCCACCTTGGGGGATCTGTGCTGTTTCTCCAGGGAGACTCTCAAACCAAGTCTTGCTGGGGCAGGGGAGGGGAAAAGTCTTTAACCTCCCACTCCCCTTAACCCCCACCTCCTGCACCTGGCTCAGCCAGGGGGCTGCTGAGGAGACCATCCCAGCCTGGGAGGAGCTTACAAAGAGTAAGTGGCAGATAATGGCTTGAAACCCTAATTGGATTGAATCATGTCTCCTCAGGAGCCAAGCAGAAGGCCAGCTCAGCCCTTTGCATGTCATTTTAGCCCTACAAGATGAAGCTATTGATCCAATTGGAGTCCTTCCACCACCACCCCTACCCCTCCCTGAAGAAGGGACTTCTCTTAGAGCAAGCCAAACTCTTTTTCTTCACCAACCCCTTTTCTCTTGGGGGCTTTCTCCCCCCCTTGCCATTGCTTGGCTTGGATCTCTGGACTTTTGAGTTTTGGTTTTTGGGTATCTTGGATTTGTTCTTTCATATTTTTTTTTGGGGGGGGGGGGGAGGGTGGGTTTCTTTTGGTTTTTGGTTTGTTGCTTTTGGTTTTGTTTTGGTTTTTCTCTTGTTTCTGTAGGGTTTGATTCAAGCTGGTGGCTTGGAAAAAAAAGAGGGGGAAAAGAGGGGGGAAAAAAGAGGGAAAAAGAGGGGGGAAAAAAGAGGGAAAATGAGGGGGAAAAAAGAGGGGGAAAAAGAGGAAAAAAAGAGGAAAATAAAAAGAAAAGAAAAAAAAAAAAGAAGGAAAAAAAGAAAAAGGAGGAAAAAGAACTTGAAAAAAGTTCCTCCTGAGACTGCACCAAGTCAGATCTCACATCTTCACCGCCCACCCTCCCCTCCCTCACGTGCCATGTGGTGAGCAAAGAAGTACCAGTTTGACCTCACAGTCCTGTAAATATGCACTGAGAGGAAGGAGCTGAGCAGCTGTGAAAATGGTAGAGCAGGTAAAAAAAACATAAAAATAGTAAAAAAGAAAAAAAAAAAGGAAAAGAAAAGAAAAAGAGGTGGGAAAAAAAAAAAAACCAACCCAACCCTCCCCCCAACCCAAACCTTGTGGACAACTCTTGCTCCTTGAGCCCAGAAAAGCGCCCTGGTTCCAGCCCTGCTAACCTCCCCCTTGCTGTGTATATATCCTTTGTCCTTCATATGTGAAAGATCCAGTGTTGGAATTCTTTTGGTGTAAATAAACATTTGGTTTTATTTATCGAGGTTAGGTTTGAAGTTCCCTCTGTGGAGGAGGAGCCCTGCCCCCCCCCACCCCCCCAGGGGGGCCCTCGGGGGGCGGGGGGGATCGCTAAGGGCGCAGGAGGGGAGGCTGCGCTGTGCCCTGCGCCTCGCCTCAGAGGGGCCTCGGGAGCCAGGGGTTCTGCAAGCAAGCTTGGCACGGCCCTCGGCACCGCAGCTTGAAACCCCTCCAGGGATGGGGGCTCCACCACTGCCCTGGGCAGCCTGGGCCAGCCTTTGATTGTTCCTCGTGTCCAACCTAAACTCTCCCCCCGGCCCGGGGCAACTTGAGGCTGTTTCCTCTTGTCCTGTCACGTGTTCCTTGGGGGAAGAGCCCAAGCCCCCCCTGGCTCCAGCCTCCTTTCAGGGTGTTGCAGAGAGCCACAAGGTCTCCCTTCAGCCTCCTTTTCTCCAGGCTGAACACCCCCAGCTCCCTCAGCTGCTCCTCACCAGCCCTGCTCTCCAGACTCTTCCCCAGCTTGGTTGCCCTTCTCTGGACCTTCTCCAGCTCCTCAGTGTCCTTCTTGGACTGAGGGACCCCAGGGTTGGAGATGTGGCATCACTGGTGTCCTGATCCTTCTGGCTGCACTATTGCTGATGGAAGCCTGGCTGCTGGTGGCCTTGGCCCCTTAGGCACCCAGAGGCTCCTCCTCAGGCAACTGTCAGCCAACACCCCTAGGTCCATTTCCACCGGGAACAGAACCTTAATAGTTTCTATATGCAAGCGACGAGAAGGTTGGGCCATGTTGACAGTCCTCTTAATGTCCTGCTGCGTGGCAGCCCCCGCGGGTGGGCGTTCGCAGCAGGCTCTGCGCTGCGCAGGGAGGTTCCACTCGGCTCAGCGGGGGTTGTGTGCACCGCTCCCTGTGCTGCTCCCTCCCAGCTCAAAGAGCCGCTGAGCCCCAGGGGAGGGGGGCCTGAGGGGCTTTCTCATGGGGGTGCCACTGGCGGATGTGCCACCCCGCCAGCAGCGCCGGGAAGAAGCTGTTCGGGCGCTTAATTAAACTCGTTAATTGCCCGCCCGGGGGCTCCACGTGCCGCGCGCTGCCCGCTGCGCATGCGCGGCCCAGCCCCTGCCGCACGGGGCCCTTCCCGCGCGCTGCGCCTGCGGGCTGCGGCGCCGTGACGTGGCGCGCGCGCCGGTGGCTGATGGGAGGGGGAGGGAAGGGAGGGGCGTGAGGGGTGGGGGGGGCAGCGCGCAGCGGGGGCGGGACCGGAGACCGGACGGGGAGGGGAGGTGCGGAGCCCCGGTCCGATCCGGCCCGGTTTACCGGCCCGGTATGCGCCGAAGCGTTTGGGAAATATGGCCCGACGGAGCCCGCCGCGCAACGGTGTCGGCGGTCACGGTAAGGGCTGGGCCGCTCCGGGCCCGCAGAGCGGGGGCACGCTGGTCGCTTCAGCGTGGGGTGGGGGCTGGAGCGTCCCCTCGAGGCGCGGCGGCGCCGCCTAGCGGTGGGGCGGGGCTCGGCGCTGTGCTCGGGAGCTGCAGCCGTGGGGGCCGGGCCCGGGGGGCAGCCCGGAACCCTTCGCTGCAGACGTGTCCCTCGGGGCGGGAGAGATCTCCCTCGCTCGGGCACCCCCGCGGGTGCTGAGGGCTGCCAGGTGTGGGGTTGCTGGGACAGGAGTTGGATCCGCTTGTGATTCATTAATTCCAACAACATTCTGCCCTTCCTTGTGATTTCTGTCAGCAGAAGTGCTCAGACTCCTCAGCCTGGGCTGCGTGAAGGCGTCCCTGACCATGGCAGGGGTTTGGAACCAGATGCTCATTAAGGTCCATTCCAACCCAAACCATTCCCTGACTCTCCCTGGGATAGCTCCATCCAGGAGCCTCTCTCTGGCTGGGAGTTGGTGGAAACATGAAGTCCTGCTCTGAGGAAACACTTGACACCTGAGCTGGCAGCTGCGTCAGGGAGCAAACAGTTGCAGCCTGGCTTTGCACGGCTGTCACAGCCCCAAACAGCCATCGCCTGCTGGGGAGCGTGGGATCCACCCGCGCAGCAGGGACAGCTCCATAGCTGGAGGAGCAGCAGCTTCCTCCCGGGATGGGACTGCTGGGGTGTAGGGGGAGATGTGGTGGAGGGGCCTTGTGAGCCATGAAGTACTCACTTGGAGCACTGTGTCCAGCACAAGAGGGACATGGACCTGCGGGAGTGAGTCCAGAAGGGGCCACGAAGAGGATCAGAGGGCCCAGAGCACCTCCCTTGTGGGGACAGGCTCAGGGAGTTGTGGCTGTTCAGCCTGGAGGAGAAAAGGCTCCAGGGAGACCTTCGAGCTGCACTTCAGTATCTGAAGGGGACCTGCAGGCAGGCTGGGCAGGGACTGTTCAGAAGGGCCTGGGGGGATAGGATGGGAGGCAATGGTTTGGAACTGGAGCAGGGGAGGTTTGGGTAGGAGGGACATCAGGAGGAAGTGCTGCACAGTGAAGTTGGTGGAACACTGGAACAGGCTGTCCAGAGGTATGATTGAGGCCCCATCCCTGGAGACACTCAAGATCAGCCTCGATGTGGCCCTGGGCAGCCTGATCTGGTTGGAGGTGTGCCTGCTGCCTGCCCTTGGACAGGACAGGATGCCCTTGGAGGGTCCTGTCCAACCCAGCGCAACGCGTGAAGAGCCCCCAACCCTGTCCCTGTGGAGAAAGGCAGCTGGGGGTTGTCCTTTCCGTGTCCTTACAGGCTCTGTGCCAACCCTCCCCTGTCACCTCCCTTGTTGGTGTGACATCGCTGCGAGGGGACTCCCCTCCTTCCCGCGGCCCCCCGCTGCTCTGAGCTGCCGCCCTGCCTGCGGCGGTGCTGCCGCCCATCAGCTGCAGCCTCTCTGCTCTCCTTGCAGACGTCGACGCTAAGACGAAAAGGAAAGTGGTGGAGATCTGCCAGGCTCTGAACAGTGACCCCATCGACGTGGCGGTGCTGCGGCGCATGGCCATCAGCGAGGGCGGGCTGCTCACCGACGAGATCCGCTGCAAGGTGTGGCCAAAGCTGTTCAGTGTCAACGCCGACGACCTCCCCCCGCTCCCAGGTACGCCGCAGCCTGCCAGCCACCGGCAGCAACTTCTCTGCTCTCAAGGGGGTGCCAGAGCCCTCGACCAGGCTGCCCAGAGAAGTTGCCGGGGTCATCTTCCTCTGCCCCAGCCCGGAGATGCCACAAAGGCTTCCGAGGTGTCTCTTGCAGGTGTGGAGGGAAGAGACCTGCCAGGAGGGCTGGGGAGGGGCTTTTGACAAGGGCTTGGTCTGATGGGAGGAGAGGAAACCGATTGGGGCTTCAGGAAGGCAAATTGAGACTGGAGATCACAAAGAAATTCTTGACAGTGAGGGTGAGGAGGCACTGGCACAGGCTGCCCAGGGAGGCTGCAGGTGTCCTCTCCCTGGAGGTGTCCAAGGCCAAGCTGGGTGAGGCCTGGAGCAGCCTGGTTGGAGCTGGAGGATCTCCAAGGTCCCTTCTATGAAAATATGAATCCTCAGAGCAGAAGCAGGGAAAATGACCTCCCTGCTGCATCCTACCTGCATGGTTTATGAACCTTGGCAATGCAGCATCACAGCACTATTTGATTGCAAAAGACCTTCAGGATCACCCAGTCCAACCAGCAGCCCAGCCCCTCCATGGCCCTCAAATGTTGGGACGCGATCCGACGGCGAGAAACGGCGAGGGAAAGACTCGCAGCAATCAATATGATTGATAAGGCAGCTTCAACTTTATTGTTTGACAGCACAGCTTATATAGTATCTTCAGCTAAATACGCACACGTGTCATTATGCTATTAGCTATTAGTCCAGGGTTACACCATGATATCCAGCCTCCTTGTGGTTAGGCCTAGGTGATTCCACCTGTGTGCTTGACCCATCGTCCAGCAGCGCAGACTGTAAGGCGGTCGAGTTGGTAAGATACCGCTGCACTTCATGCGCATGGACATAAATCGTGTGCCGAGGTTGTCCGCTCATCTGTAGGGTTCTGGTACGGCCTCGAACAATCAAATCTGCCAAAATCAGAGTTGTTTGTTGTAGGGTTGGTTTGGGTTGTCCATTCCATTTGGTTGTCCATTCCATTTGGTTGTCCATTCCATTTGGTTGTCCATTCCATTCCATTTGGTTGTCCATTCCATTTGGTTGTCCATTCCATTTGGTTGTCCATTCCATTTGGTTGTCCATTCCATTTGGTTGTCCATTCCATTTGGTTGTCCATTCCATTTGGTTGTCCATCCATTTGGCTGTCCATTCCATTTGGTTGTCCATCCCATTTGGTTGTCCATTCCATTCCATTTGGTTGTCCATTCCATTTGGTTGTCCATTCCATTCCATTTGGCTGTCCATTCCATTTGGTTGTCCATCCCATTTGGTTGTCCATTCCATTTGGTTGTCCATTCCAGAACACTCATTGTATCTTCCAAGGCAAACTGTCCACACGACGATGTGCTGTTGATGTAGCAACCATTGTCACGATGTGCTGTAGCATCACCTTCTGTTCTGAAGTAATGTGCACAGGCATGGAGGGGTCGGTGCCTTTTAACAGCGGTCGCAAAGAGATCATTGGGAATTCCCACAACAGATCTCAGCCATTGCAGGTCTCCCATCAGGTGTTGTATGTCATGTAAGGTTTTAACATTAAGATCCACAGTAAGCTTCTGAGGTTGAGCAGCTTGCTCCGTGATTCTCCATCCCAGATAGTTCCACGGACTCATCTTGAATCTTTTCTGGGGCAACAAGAAGTCCACAGGACTGCAATTGATGCACAATTTGGTCCTTTTGTGCTCCTGAAAACAAAGTTGATTGTGAGAACAAAATGTCATCCATGTAGTGATAAATAATCACCTCTGGGCATTGCTTTCTGAGTGGCTGCAGAGCTGCATCCACGTACAACTGACACACAGCAGGCGAATTCTTCGTGCCTTGCGGCAGCACAGTCTGTTCGAAGCGTTGCGCCGGTGCTTCACGGTTAAAAGATGGCAAAGTGAATGCAAAACGTTGCTTGTCTTCCTCCTGTAGTCTGATGGTGAAGAAACAGTCCTTTAGGTCAATGATTGAAATTGACCAATTCTCAGGTATCAGGGCTGGACCTGGAAGTCCAGGCTGTAGAGCAGCCATAGCCTGCATTTGCTCATTCACTGCTCGCAAATCATGCAACAAGCCATACTTGTCAGAGTGTCATAGTACCATTCAGGGTTGGAAGGGACCACAAGGATCAGCTAGTTCCAACCCCCCTGCCATGGCCAGGGACACCCCACACTAGATCAGCCTGCCCAGAGCCTCATCCAGCCTGCTCTTAAACACCCCCAGGGATGGGGCCTCAACCACCTCCTCGGACAACCCATTCCAGGGTTTCACCACTCTCATGGGGAAGAACCTCCTCCTCACATCCAGCCTGAATCTCCCCACCTCCAGCTTCATTCCATTCCCCCTAGTCCTATCACTACCTGAGATCCTGAGAAGTCCTTCCCCAGCCTTCCTGTAGGCCCCCTTCAGATACTGGAAGGCCACAATTAGGTCACCTCGGAGCCTTCTCTTCTGCAGACTGAACAGCCCCAACTCCTTCAGTCTGTCCTCACAGGAGAGGTGCTCCAGCCCTCTGCTCATCCTTGTGGCCCTTCTCTGGACACGTCCCAGCACCTCCACATCCCTCTTGTAATAGGAGCTCCAGAACTGGACACAGTACTCCAGGTGGGGTCTCACCAGAGCTGAGCAGAGGGGGAGGATCACCTCCCTCGACCTGCTGGCCACACTTCTCCTGATGCAGCCCAGGATCTGATTGGCTTTGTGGGCTGCAAGTGCACACTGAGAGCTCCTGTTGAGCTTCTTGTCCACCAACAGACTTGCCAGACTTCCTCTTGATGACAAGAATTGGAGTATTCCATGGACTAGTTGATAGTCTTAAATGTCCTTGTGTTCAGTGGTCAGCACCATCCCTATTTGGGCTAAAATGTCACATCCAATCAATGCCTGTACTCCATCTGGTAAAGGCTAAATAGAAACCATACAGGTAGCCCTTTTGTCTTCTATGTCAGTCTGTAGAACTGGAGAGTTCAAGGCATAAGTCAGTTCTCCAACTCCAGCAATCGAGGTGGCAGATGAAGGCCAATGTCCTGGCCACAATTGCTGTGAAACAATGCTTACATCAGCCCCAGTGTCCAAGAGAGCTATCAGTTTGATCTTCTGACCTTGATAAGATACAGTCACTGGTCTTTTGTGGTCGTTGTCCCAGTTCCACAGTTAACAGTGTCAAGGGTCCTGTAGAGCCAAAACCTTTGTCCCCTCGTATGTGCTGCGGTCCAGGAGCAATTGCTGCTGCAAGGTTTGGCAGTGGAACAAGTTGAGCAATTTTAGCTCCTTTTGGGATTACTGTTGGAGGCAACAGTGTCTGTACCATTATTTGTGTGATTCCATGACAGTCTGCATCAATCACTCCTGTGAGAATCTGTAAGCCTGACATGCTGGCAGGTGAGCATCCAATCAGGAGTGCTCCAACCAATTGTCCATTAATCTTAATGGGACCTTTTACATCAGTTAAAATCTTCTGTGGCTTATTGTCCAGCAAGGCACAAAGCTTAAGTCGAGCTAGTAACAATGTTTTAACAGAGCTGGCATCATACATGGTCAAAGGTAACAGACCTTGTGAAAAAGGAATTTAGATCCTAATAGTTCTGATCTTTGCATTTCACTCCTCTTACTGACCAAAGATACTTGGTTATGCCTGAACACACCGCAGAGATGAAAACACGAATGCAATCCTTAACACTGTTTTACAGTCTGCTTTAGGGGTATGTTGCATCTTTATTTTCACTAGGATGGTCAAAACTCACGAATTGTTTAATGGTAGCAAGATTTCTTTCCTCTGTAAAGGCAGATCTGGCCAGGCTCTAGCTTCACAGGCAGAAAGCTTGCAGGCAAACAGCGAGAGCATTGTCCTGCCCTTGGACAGGACAGGATGCCCTTGGAGGGTCCCGTCCAACCCAGCGCAATGCGTGAGGAGCCCCCAGCCCTGTCCCTGTGGAGAAAGGCAGCTGGGGGTTGTCCTTTCCCTGTCCTTACAGGCTCTGTGCCAACCCTCCCCTGTCACCTCCCCTGTTGGTGTGACATCGCTGCGAGGGGACTCCCCTCCTTCCCGCGGCCCCCCGCTGCTCTGAGCTGCCGCCCTGCCTGCGGCGGTGCTGCCGCCCATCAGCTGCAGCCTCTCTGCTCTCCTTGCAGACGTCGACGCTAAGACGAAAAGGAAAGTGGTGGAGATCTGCCAGGCTCTGAACAGTGACCCCATCGACGTGGCGGTGCTGCGGCGCATGGCCATCAGCGAGGGCGGGCTGCTCACCGACGAGATCCGCTGCAAGGTGTGGCCAATGCTGCTCAGCGTCAACAGCGACGACCTCCCCCCGCTCCCAGGTACGCCGCAGCCTGCCAGCCACCGGCAGCAACTTCTCTGCTCTCAAGGGGGTGCCAGAGCCCTCGACCAGGCTGCCCAGAGAAGTTGCCGGGGTCGTCTTCCCCTGCCCCAGCCACAAAGGCTTCCGAGGTGTCTCTTGCAGGTGTAGAGGGAAGAGACCTGCCAGGAGGGCTGGGGAGGGGCTTTTGACAAGGGCTTGGTCTGATGGGAGGAGATGAAACCGATTGGGGCTTCAGGAAGGCAAATTGAGACTGGAGATCACAAAGAAATTCTTGGCAGTGAGGGTGAGGAGGCACTGGCACAGGCTGCCCAGGGAGGCTGCAGGTGTCCTCTCCCTGGAGGTGTCCAAGGCCAAGCTGGGTGAGGCCTGGAGCAGCCTGGTTGGAGCTGGAGGATCTCCAAGGTCCCTTCTATGAAAATATGAATCCTCAGAGCAGAAGCAGGGAAAATGACCTCCCTGCTGCATCCTACCTGCATGGTTTATGAACCTTGGCAATGCAGCATCACAGCACTGTTTGATTGCAAAAGACCTTCAGGATCACCCAGTCCAGCCAGCAGCCCAGCCCCTCCATGGCCCTCAAACCATCTCCCCTGGCACCATGGCCACACATTTCTTGAGGGTCCCAAGGGATGAGGACTCCACCAGCTCCCTGAGCAGCCTGTTCCAGTGCCTGTCCAAAGAAGCTCCAGGTCCTGCAGATTCACAGCCTCTGTCAGATGCTGTTCCTGAACCTGTGGCAGCTCAGAGCTGTGAGAGGGAGCTCAGCCCAGAGCTGGGGTGAGTGAGGTGATCAGAGCTGCTGGAAGGCACCGTTTCACTCCACTCTGCTCACACAGAGTTCACTGTGCCAGCAGGTTCTTCATGTCCATGGGGGGTGGAGGCTGGGCCTGACTGCTTCCTGCCTCACAACCTCTCCTGTGTGGTCCCCACTGCGTGCCACACCCTGCTGAGCAAGGAATTGTTGCTTGCCTCCAACCTAACCCTGCCCCGGTGCAACCCGAGGCTGTTTCCTGTGGTCCTCTCACAACTCTGGAGTTGTGCAGCAAACCAGTGGAGGAGCAGAGCTGTTCCCAGGCCTGTGGGAGGCAGCTGAAGCATTTTAACTTCAGCTCTTTAAAGGAAGAAATCTCCTCTCCTCCCACCGAGGCGCTGGGGGCAGGGCTGGGCCACGACGTACAAACAAGGGGACAGAGAAGGGGGTGGCTGTGTCTGTGTGTGTCCCCCTGCCCCCCAGCAGGCTGTCTCCTGCCTCCCTTGCCCTCTTCCCTTGCAGAGCTCAGAGGTAACCCCCATTCCTCCTCTTCTCAGCAAGGAAGGAGCTGCGGGAGGACAGCAAGGACTACCAGCAGGTGCTGCTGGACGTGCGGCGATCCCTGCGCCGCTTCCCGCCAGGTGAGAGGGAAGGGTCCTGCTCTGGGGCTCCTCCTGCCTCACACCCTGCCCAGGCCCTGCAGCAGGGGATGCTCCACTGCTCCAAGAGCCTGGCTCTAGAAACTCTGTTCCTTGGGAGCTTTACAGCAGCTTCTTAGAATCACAGAATGGTTTAGGCTGCAGAGAGACCTTTGAGATCACTGAGTCCAACCCTGGCAGGGCACCACCAGCCCATGGCCCTCAGCACCATGTCTCTGAAACCCCTCCAGGTCCACCATTGCCCTGAGCAGCCTGGGCCGGGCCTTGACAACCCTTTGGGGAGAGAAATTGTTCCTCATGGCCAACCTAAACCTCCCCTGGGGCAGCTTGAGGCCATCTCCTCTTGACCTGTCCCTTGTTCCTTGGGAGCAGAGCCCAAGCCCCACCTGGCTCCAGCCTCCTTGCAGGGAGCTGTAGAGAGCCAGAAGGTCTCCCCTCAGCCTCCTTTTCTCCAGGCTGAACACCCCCAGCTCCCTCAGCTGCTATTTCCCAGACCCTTCCAGACCCTTCCCCTGCTTGGTTGCCCTTCCCTGGACCTTCTCCAACCCCTCAGTGTCCTTGGAGTGCGGGGCCCAAAACCGAACCCAGGGTTCAAGGTGCAGCCTCCCCAGTGCCCAGAACTTGGGGGCACAACCCCTGCCCTGCTCCTGCAGGCACTGGTAGGTCACACAGCCCATCCCACCGTGCCCTGCTGCTGTCCCCACAGGTATGCCAGATGACCAGAGGGAGGGTCTGCAGGAGGAGCTCATCGACATCATCCTCCACGTCCTGAAGCGCAACCCCCAGCTGCACTACTACCAGGGCTACCATGACATCGTCGTCACCTTCCTGCTGGTGGTGGGGGACAGGCTGGCCACTGCTCTAGTGGAAAAGCTCTCCACACATCATCTCAGGTACTTGGTGGCCTCAGCTGTAGGAGCAGAGCCACCTGCATGCCCTCATGCCTCAAAGAGAAGCCTGGAAGGCAAAGCCTTGGGTCGAGGCCCATCGTGGCCATCCCCATGGGGATGCTGCTGCAGCAGTGTGACCACAACACCACATTGGCTGTGCAGGGAGCTGAGCTCCAGGGAAGGGATAATTGAGGGCTCTCAGTTCATTTCTGCCACCTCCTGCAGCTGAAGAGGCCCAGCCCATGCATTACTCATGGTTCTTGTCCAACTCTGCTGTTGGGGCCTCTGCAGCTCCTGGGTGCTGCCTCAGCACTCCGCCTCCTGCTCGCTTGGCACAGCTCTGGGCAGGGTGGTTGGTGCCAGCAGTGTCCTGAGCCCCACATCGAGGGATTCTCCCTCTTGTGTGCTGGAATGAGAAGGATCCTCCAGCTGGGGAGTGCTTTGGAGGGGCTCTCCTTCTTCCTCCACACTGGGGATTAGTTTGGGGAGAGGCTTCGTGGTCCATGTGTGCGCTGGAGGAAGCCTCAGCTGGGGCCCGAGGGCTTGGCTGGGGCCAGGTTTTCAGCCCTGCCTGTCTCAGAGAGGTGGGAAAGGGGCTGGCCCAAAATGCCTGGGGGCAAAGCTGCTCATTGCAGGGATGTTTGTTTATCTGCTGGCTTTGCTGGAGGAGCCTTTGCTGCTGTTGTTGCCTGCTGCAGCTCCTCTTGATGTTCCCACAGGGATTTTATGGAGCCGACGATGGACAACACCAAGCACATCCTGAATTACCTGATGCCCATCATAGACCAGGTGAACCCTGAGCTGCACGACTTCATGCAGAGGTAGGCAGATCTTCCCTCAGAGCCTCCTGGCTCTCCCTTCTCAGCCTCCATCTTCCTGTTCATGGGGCTTTCTGCACCAGCTCAGGGAGGCTGTGGCTGCCCCCTCCCTGGAGGTGTTCAAGGCCAGGCTGGATGAGGCCCTGAGCAACCTGGGCTGGTGGGAGGGGTCCCTGCCCGTAGCAGGGGGTTGAAACTGGATGATCTTTAAGGTTCCTTCCAACCCCAACCATTCCCTGGTTCTACAGAGTATAGCCTGGGCAGGTCACAGCAGAAGCAGGAAGGTGAGGGGGAAGGCTCAGCCCAGAGGCCTTTTTCTGGTGTCTCTGTCAAGTTTCATGGCCAGGATGCCTCTGAGCACCAAGCACGCTTAGAAGCCCCCAGAAATCAATAAACCTTGGTGGATGGGAAGGAATCAGAATGCTTGGCTGTGCTGCAGGGCTGGGATGTCCTCAGGTCAGTGTGTCCCAGGGGCAGGGCACATCACAGGGGCAGCTTCTCCTGAAAGCAGAACACAGGACCAGAGGATGTGAGGAGCTGGAAGGGACCTCTGGAGATCCTCGAGTCCAACCCCCCTGACAGAGCAGGACCATAGAATCCAGCACAGGTCACACAGGAATGCATCCAGACAAGGCTCCAGGGAAGGAGACTCCACAACCTCTCTGGGGGTTCCAGGGCTCTGTGAGCCTCCCAGTGCAGAAGTTCCTCCTGGTGTTGCGGTGGAACCTCCTGTGCTGCAGTTTCCATCCATTGCCTCTTGGCCCATCCCAGGGTGCAGCTGAGCAGAGCCTGGCCCTGTCCCCTCCCTCCTGCCCCTCAGATACTTGTAAACATTTATTGAATCCCCTCTCAGGCTTTTGCTCTGCAGCCTGAGCAGCCCCAGGGCTCGGGCTTGGAGCCCAGTGGGGGCAGGGGTTGTGCCATGGCTGCGGGCTGAGCTCTGGGTGCGCAGCCAGCTCTGCCTCCCTCCCCAGCTGCCAGGAGCGTGGCAGCAGCGGTGCCAGGCTGCTGGCAGCAGCTGCTCTGACAGCCCTCTGTCTCTGCAGCGCGGAGGTGGGCACCATCTTTGCCCTCAGCTGGCTGATCACCTGGTTCGGGCACGTCCTCTCCGACTTCAGGCACGTGGTGCGATTGTACGACTTCTTCCTGGCCTGCCACCCGCTGATGCCCATCTACTTTGCTGCTGTGGTAGGTGCTGGGCACGCTGGGGGGACCCTCACTGAGCCCTTGGGGGCTACCCCTGCTTTGGGGCTGCCAAACCCAGTGCTGCTGCTGCTGCTGCTTGTCCCTGGCTGCACCCCCGCTCTGCAGCGAGGACCCCGGGGCCGGTGGCATCCTGGGTGATGGATCCAGCAGAGCTCAGGGCAGCCTGGAGATGACCTCATGGAGAGGACCTCTGCTGATGGGCACTTACTGGGGTGCTGGGGAGCCTGGCTGGCTGAGGACAGCCCTGTGCTGGGTGTCCAGCAGTCCTTCCTCCTATGGGAGATCCAAACACATCTCTGCTTAAGGGCAAGCCACAGAGTTAAGCCCTGCTGGGGTCCTGACTTGCCAGGCTGAGCTCAGGAGGTGGACCTAACGCCCTGGGAAGGGGCTGTTCATGGCCTGAGTCTCAGGAAGAAGGGTGTGGTGTTTCTTCTCCCCAGTGAATGCTTCCCTGTGGTGTGTCTCCTCAAGCTGGGGCAGGTCTTTGAGCTGGAAGTGACATGTGGGTCTCTTCCAGCTCTGCAGTGAGTTACAGGGAGGGCCCCCTCCTGCCCCAGCTGTCCTCAGTGCTCTCCCTCCTCTCTGCAGATCGTGCTGCACCGGCAGCAGGAAGTGCTGGACTGTGAATGTGACATGGCCTCTGTCCACCACCTCCTGTCCCAGATCCCACAGGACCTTCCCTATGAGACTCTGATCAGCAGAGCTGGAGACCTTTTTGTCCAGTTCCCACCATCTAAGCTGGCCGTGGAGGCAGCTCAGCAGCAGGCGGAGCGGTGAGTGCGGGGTGCTCGGCGTGTTCGCCGGCGCTGCAGCAGGCTGCCCAGGCAGGTGGTGCAGTCACCATCCTTGGGGGGCTTCAGCAAGCTTGGGGCCATGGCACTTGGGGCCATGGTTTAGTGGTGGTGTTGGGTTGATGGTTGGACTGGATGGTCATAGAATCATGGAATTGTCAGGGTTGGAAGGGAGCTCAAGGCTCAGCCAGTCCCAACCCCCTGCCATGGGCAGGGACACCTCACACTGCAGCAGGTTGCTCACAGCCACCTCCAGCCTGGCTGCAAACACCTCCAGGCAGGAGGCTTCCACCACCTCCCTGGGCAGCCTGTGCCAGGCTCTCACCACCCTCCTGCCCAACAACTTCTTCCTAACAGCCAATCTCAATCTCCCCACCTCTAGTTCTGCTCCATCCCCCCCAGTCCTGTCCCTCCCTGACACCCTCAAAAGTCCCCCCCCAGCTTTCCTGCAGCCCCCTTCAGACACTGGAAGGCCACAATTAGGTCTCCTCAGAGCCTTCTCCTCTCCAGACTGAACAGCCCCAGCTCCCTCAGTCTCTCCCCACAGGAGAGCAGCTCCAGCCCTCTGCTCATCATGATCTTAGCTTTTCCACCCTGATCCTCTGACTCTCCACATCCTCTTGGTGACTGATGAAGATCTGGAGGTGTTCAAGGCCAGGCTGGACGAGGCCCTGAGCAACTGCTCCTAAGCAGCAGCTGTCCCTAACCGTGGCAGGGGGTGGTTGGGTCTGGATGATCTCCCAGGATCCCTTCCCACCCAGATCTTCCTCCCTGGCTGCCGCTGTAGCCGGGGGACCCTCCCTGAGCCCTTTCTCCTGCCTGCAGAACTGCAGCTTCCACCTTCAAGGACTTTGAGCTGGCGTCAGTGCAGCAGAGACCGGACACTGTGTTGAGGCAGCGCTTCAGGGAGCGGCTCCGGGAGCGGCCCCGGGGGGAGGAGAGGACAGAGACCATCCTGGCCAGGCCCAGGGCCAATCGCTTCGTCAAGCTGGCAGTGATGGGGCTGACGGTGGCCCTGGGGGCGGCCGCCGTGGCCGTGGTCAAGAGCGCCCTGGAGTGGGCTCCCAAGTTCGAACTGCAGATCTTCCCCTGAGGGAGCCGCAGGAAGAGGCCCTCCCTGCCAGCTCCTCCTGCCTGCTGGGGAGGGCTGCTGGAGGGACACAGCCAGCAGCCACCTGGCTGCAGATGAGTCTTTTGTCTTCTCCACTCTTGGCCTTTGCGACGGGAGACCAGCAGGAAGCAGCCCGGCAGGAAGCAGCCCAGCAGGAGCCTTCCCACATCTCCTCTCCTTCGGGTGCAGGGGTGAGCAGACACTGCCACTGTCCCCTGAGCAGCCAGAGGGGCACTGAGCTGGGCTCTGCAGCTGACTGCAGGAGCAGAGAGCCACGAGTGGGCTGTGCCAAAACCATCCTGCCTGGGCCCCTGGGGATGGGCAGCGGGAACGAGGGCAGGGCCTCGCCTGGGGCAGGGCCTCGCCTTGGGGAGGGCATCAGGGCTGGGCTTGGGGAGGATGAGAGCAGGGGGTGTTGCACTCCTGCAGCACAGGGCAGCCCTCTGGCTCTGCACCCAGCTTCACCAGTGGCCTGACCCTTTCCCTTTCTTACTGGCAGCCTCTGGGTAGAGCCAACCCTTCCACGAAGCCCTGCCCTGGGCTGCTCTCCAGCTCCTTTTGCTTCCACATCTCCCCAGCCTGATCTGCTCACGGGAGAGAGGGCCAGGAGCAGAGCAGAGCAGAGGGAGCTCAGCTCTTGGGCACTGGGGCTCCTTGGCTGGTGGTTGTCCCTTGGGTGCCTGAGGTGGGACCTCGCCCTGCCCGGGGTAAGTGCTGTCATGTGCCAGATGGTGTCACCAGGAGCAGCAGCACCACCAGTTGCAGACTGCTCTGACAGCTCTGGAAGGCTCTGAGGCAAGGAAAGGCTTTCTCCACCTTGGCACAGGGCACTGTGTGTCCCTGTCCTGATCCCCCTCCATGGTCAGTGTCAGCCCTCAGAGTAACACAAGTGAGGGAGCTTCCCAGAGAGGCCACCCCTGAGCTCTGCCCACCCCCTCTCACCCTCCTCACCCTCCTAACCTCCCTGCTCTCCACACTAAACACAGCCCTTCTGGCCAGCTCAGTGTCCTGCTGAGCCAGAGCCAAAGCCAACAGCCACTTGCTGCCTCTACCTCTCCCCTCAGCTGCTAAGCCTCCCACAAGTGCCCTTACCTGTCCCCTCCAGCCCCCTCCCTGCTCCCTGCCATCGCTCTCTGTGCCCAGAGCCACCTGTGCCACGCCTGGGCTCCGTGCCCAGGAGCTGGTGTTGGTTTGAAGAGTCAGGGATGGGGGGGAGAGAGAAGAAAACTTGTGCCCTGCACAGCTCAGCCCCCTGCTGTGCCAGCCTGCTTCCCTCCTGGCCCCTGGCCGCCTCTGGGGGGGTTCTGTGGGTGGTTGCTCTCACAGGAGCTGTGCCTTTGCCACCCTCACGATGGCTGGAGGGCCTGTGGGCATGTGTCACACCTTGTCCTTGCTTCCCTAAAGCAGAGAAGCTTCCTCTGCCTCTCACTGCTTCCAGGGCTGTCTGTGCCACTGGTGAGGCCCAGGAACGACCCCCCCCGGGTCCCCTCTCCGAGCGTGGTTGAAGGCAGAGCCTGCTCTGCCCCTTGGCACCTCCCAGGGCAGAGGGGTGCATGATTCAGCACTTTAGAAACTGGTGGTGCAGGGGTGGTGACCTGGGGGTGCTGCTGAGGGTCCCAGGACCCCTCTGTATGCTGCCCTAAAAGATGGGATGGCTGGAGCCCCCCTACCCAGCCAGGGAAGCTCCTGCAGCCCCCCACTCTCTGGCCATGATGCACTTTAGCTCCTGCGTTGTCCCCAGGGGAGGAAGGAGCTTGGGAGGGGCTGGTGGCCTTGGGTGCTTCACTTACTCTGTACAGACCCCCCCTGTAAATGCAGATTTGTACAAACCCTCTAACTGTTCAATAAACACTAAACTCCCTCCCTGCCAGGGGGGGCCATGGCATGGGGCTGGCAGTGCTGCTGCAGCTCTCATGGCACCCTGTGACCAGGGGCTGGCACTGACCCTGCGGTCACCTCCCCAGGGGAGGAGAAGCCACAGCCAGGCCAAAGGGCTCTGGGGTGCCCCAGTTCTGGGTGAGGGCCAGGCCCCAGGCGTGCCCTCTGCTCTCCAGGGCCTGGGGGGCAGCGCCAGGTTGGGCATAGCCTGACCCTCTCGTGCCCCCCGGGGCTGCAGGAGAGCCTGGGCACGGTGCCCGGCTGCCACCGCTGAGCCCCGGTGACTCAGCCGCCCCTGGCCCCTGGGCTCGGGGGGTGGCACGGGGCCGGTGCCCGCCTTGGGCGGCTCAGGAGGGAGCTGTGCCCGCCTTGGGCGGCTCAGGAGGGAGCTGTTTTCAGTTGCCTGTGGTTTGCTCTCCGGGAAGGGATGTGCTCAGCAGCGCTCGGGGGGGGACAGGCAGGCAGAGGCTGAGGGCTCGGGGGGGGGGTTGGCAGGGGCAGAGGGAAACCTGGAGGGCTGGCAGTGCCACTTCTTGTGCTGTGGGGCAGGGCTGAGCTTGTGGCTGGACCGGATCTCAAAAATCTTGAGCTTAAAAGATCTCAGTCTTGAAAGTCTGGATGGTCCTAAAGGTCCTGACCGACCCCCACCCAGCCCCCCGCTGCACCACGCCCCGACCCGGCACAGCCCCGGCACAGCCCCGGCACAGCCCCGGCACAGCCCCGGCACAGCCCCGGCACAGCCCCGCTGCCGTGTGGCAGGATCAGGCCCCGCATCAGGCCACTCGCAGCCACCCAATCGCCGGCGATGGTGGAGGAGGAGGAGGAGGAGGCGGCGGCGGCAGGGAGGGACGTGGCCACCTTCGGGGTGACCGAGGGGCCGCTCCTCGGAGGGGACACGGCCACCACGTGGCGGGGCTGGGGCTCACCGCCGTGTCCCCTCCTCGCACCCCGACGGGGGATGGGGCAGCGTCGTGGGTGGGGCTGGGT
Source organism: Melanerpes formicivorus (assembly GCF_026170545.1). Classification (NCBI taxonomy): domain Eukaryota; kingdom Metazoa; phylum Chordata; class Aves; order Piciformes; family Picidae; genus Melanerpes; species Melanerpes formicivorus. The sequence goes on along the minus strand of NW_027142371.1, from coordinate 14,692,665 downwards.
GCGGGGACCGGCTGCGGCGCTGCGGCGCTGAACAAAGCCCTGCTGGGGGGAAGGTGCAGGTTGTCCCCCCCGGCACACCCCCAGCCTGGGTGTCCCCCACAGCCGGCGACATCTTCATCCCTCCACCTTTGCCTACATTCAGGGGCCGGGGCGGGGGGCTCATCCCAGTCAAGGTTTGTAGGGAGCCCACCCTGAGCACCACCCCAGTGCACCCCTGGTGCCCATTGCTCTCCTCCCCCGGGCTGCCCCCAGCCTGTGTCCCCCCAGCGCTGTGTGCTCCCCACTTACCTCTGGGAGGGCAGAGGCCTTAGCACATTCTTCCCTGTCCCCGGCAGCTGCCCTCTACTGTCTTCATGTCCAGGAGGGATCCCACAGCACCGTCCACGAGTGGGCAGCCCCTGGCACTTGGGGTGGTGGGGATGGCAGAAGGGGAGCAGTGCTGGGGCGGAGGGGAGTGAGTCCCTGCTGCAAGGCCAGGCGCTCCCCGAGGAGCTGGCACAGTGGGGGTGACATGTGCCTGGCTGGGCAGCGCCAGGTACTGAGCACCAATCCACAGCCAGGTCAGGAGGGCAGCAGCGGTGCCTGGTGACCCAGGACCTCACCAGGCCATACCCATGAGCCCCCCCCGCTCCAGGTGCTGTCCCCAAGTAGGAGCCTGGTGCCATGGCCAGGAGCTCCCATTGGTGCCATCCTGGGGCATCACTATGCCCACAGCTCCAGGCTCACAGCAGGGGCACCCCCAGCCCGGGGGTGTGCTGGGTGCTGTCCCAGACCGGGTGCAGCCCATGGCGGGGAGGGGGAGGTCACCGGAGCAAGGCCACCCTTCCAAGCCACCTCCATCCCACCCCCCGGGGAACATCCCGGTGCCCAGCCCCGCCCGGGGCAGCGGGAGGGGCCGCGGTACCCGGGGATGCTCCGGGCTCCCCTTGTTGCTGTAGCAACAGCCGCGGGCGGGGGCCTGGGGGGGAGACTGTGACGCAACCGATGCGTGTCCCCCACCCCCCAACCTGGGCCCTCCTGGGGGGCTGGGTTAATGCCCTGGGCCCCCAGCTTGATGGTGCTGCCTGTGGGCACGGGAACACGCCCACGGGGAACACGCGTGTGCAGCACACCAGCTGCATGGGGGGTGGATTTCGGCCACTGGCCACTTCACATTCGCCTCCCAGGGCCCCACCTCCCACCTGGGTACCGCACACCCACCCCCCGAGACTCCCACATCCCCGTGGGGACCCCAAATCCCCTGCTGGAGACCCCACATCCCTCCCTGGGGTACCTGGCCTTTTCCTGGGAGTGCTGCCTTCCCGCTATGGAAGCCACATCCCCTTGTCGGGGGGGGGGGTCTCACATTCCCCTGGAGACCCCTCATTGCCCTGGAAACCCCACATCCTCCTGGGGGCCCTACCTCCCCCTGGGGGTCCCACATTCCTCATGGAAGCCACTCCTCCCACTGTGACCCCCTGCAGACCCCACACCCCCCCGGGAGTCCTCCATCCCTCTGAAGACCCCACACCCTCCTGAAGACCCCAAGCCCCCCCGAGGACCCCCCCACACCCCCCGGGGCGGCGCAGGAGAGCGCAGGAGCCGCGGGCAGCAGAACCACCAACACTTTATTCCATAGTCACGACAGTCGGGACAGACCTTCACCGAGCCTCCGGGGAGCCGGGGCCGGCCTCATCCCCTCCCCACCCCCGGGGCTGAGCAGCAGCAGGACGGGGCGGGGGGGAGGGGAGGATGCTGAGCCTTGCCTAAAATCCTAGCGCTTTTCCACCACGACAGCTACAGGAACCCTTCACTAACACAACACTTACAGAGGTGACCCCCCCCGGGCGCTGGCGCCCATCCGGGGTCCCACCAGCTCCGGGGGACCTCCCCCCCCCGACCCCGGCCCCCTTGGCCGCCGCCGCTGGGGGCAGCTTCTTCCTGAGAGAGGTTTGGTTTATTTTTCTATTATTATTATTAGTTAATTTATTATTATTATTATTAATTATTCTTCTTTGTCTCTAGTGATGGCAGGAGGTCACCCACCCGCCCCCTCCCACACCCCTGCCAGCCAGCAGCGGGCAGCGGGGAGGGCAGGGGCGCAGCGGGAGGAGGGGGGGGCCACACGCTGGGGTTGGGGGAGGGGTTTGGGGGTTATTTGAGGTGGGGGGAGGAGAAGGAAAGGAGGGAAGGGGGGGCGGGGGGGGGAGGGTTTCTCTAATCACTACAACCGCACGGCACAGAAAAAAAAATCCACCACTGTCCACAAGGGTTCTCCCCCCCGAGCAGGTGGGGAGGGGGGCACGGGGCAGGGAGAGGGGGACAAGGGGGCAAAGCGGATGATGTTGTGCTTGTGGCTGGGGTCGGGGCGGGGGGAGGGGGGCGTAAAAAGACCCCAGCTCTGGCTCTGGTGCTGAGCCAGAACCTGCTCCTGAGGAAACGTTTAGCCTGACAAGTCTGTGGAGGAAGCACCCAGGCCCACGGGTGACACACGGCACGCTGGGGGGCGGGGGGGCGCCGAGGCCACCTGCATCCCCCCCCAGGAAAACGAGAAGCAGCCTCCAGCTGCAAGCCCAGCACAGCACACAGATGTGAGACCCTCACCGTGGCCTCAAGCCCTGCTGGTCCCTGGGGGTAGGGGGGCTTTGGCTTCCCCCGGAATGGGAAGGGGAGGTGGGTGGGCAGCAGCCCCCACCCCTTCCCCAAGCACCCTTGGCCACAGCGTGGGGCAGCCACCTGCCCCCAGAAGGCACCGAGGTGCTGGGTGGGATCTGTGCGCACTGGAGAGCCCCAGGACACCCCAGGGGACCCCCAAACCCGGCTCACACATGGGAGGGGGATGGGGTCCTGGCACGGGGCCGCCCGGGGGGTGGGAAGGCAGACCCCACCCCCCCGGGACGGCCGCAGCTGCCGGCGTCGCCGCTCGCCCGGCGCTCGTTTGGCTTTTCCACCTTGAGGAGGGCTGGACCAGGTGGGGAAGGGCCTTGGGGGGTGGGGGGGAGGGATGGGGACAGGCTCTATCTGGGGTACACGTGTCTGAGGCGTGGCACCCACCTGGCTCCACAGGCTGGCACCGCACCGGGGCTACCGAAACACCGTGGCTAACGCGACGCCGACACACACACAGCTACCGCTACACACCGAACACCTACGCTGCTGGGGAGGGCACCCCGAGGCCACCCGGCACAGGCCTCAGCTGGGGGCACCTCCAGCACCCCTGCAAAGAGCCCAGGGGGGTCACCCCCCCCTGCACCAAGGTGCCCAAGCCACCGCTGGCAGCTGGGCCAGGCAGGTCCCCCTGCTCTGAGCCACCTGGGGGGGAAGCCAGGAGCTGGGCACCAGGGCTGGGGGCGATGCCTGTCCCCTGGCCACGGCTCTGTCCAGCCCTGTGGTAATGGGGCAGCCCAAAAATGAGGAGGCAAAGCCCTGAGTGGGTGCCCCACGGCCCTCAGCACCCCACTGCCCAGCGAGGGTCAGAGGGGCTCCTGCACACCCAGAGCCCTTGAGGAACAGGGGGGCCATGGGGGACCATCAAGCAGCGGTCCCTGGCGAGCTCCTTTGGCCACGGCCACAGCCCCAGGGCTGGCAGCTTGCGGTGGCCAAGGTCCCTGCGCAGCCCAGGCCCTGCCCCACAAGCGCAGCCTGGGGCAGCCACCGAGCCACCATGGCAGCCACGTGCTCGGCGGCAGCAGGCAGAGGAGGCTCCTTACAGGAAGGAGCCATTAGGAAAAGCAAAGAAAAACCTGGCTGGAGGAGCCACTGCAGCATGACCTTCCCTGGCAGGAAGCTCCTTGGCAGCACCTTGGGATGCCCCAGCTCTTGGCACAGCTGGCAGCAGGGCACGGAATGGAGGAGCACCATGCTAGGGCATCGCCCACGCCCCAGCAGTGCCCACCACGGCTCTCAGCCCGGTTTGGGTGGTGGTTTAAGGCAGGTTTCCCTCAGCTTCCCTTCCCAGCCCTCCTGCCACCCTGGTAGCACCACCCACTGCCAGCAGGCACAGTGGCATCAGCTCCACCAGGCCAAGCGAGCCGGCTCGCAGCGGGTCCTGCATGGGCAGTGGGTCTAAGGCTACATCCGGGGCTGGGGGAAGGGCTCATCCCTGCAGGGGTTTGGGGTGGCTCTGGGCACAGCTCCCTTGGCAGGACTGCCTGGCAAGAGGAGCAGCACAGCCTCCTGCTGCCACGTGGGCATCACGTGCCGGCAGCTTGGCTCTTCCCAAAGCCAGCGGTGGGCAGCGGGGAGAGAGCTGGGTCCTGTGCCACCCCCAACCCCCAGGGGTCCCCAGGAAATGGGGTGCTCGGCAGGGAGGGCTCCATGTGGCCCCACTCCCCTCCTGCAGCAAGGAGAGGAGAAAATGGAAGATGAGCTTTAAATTGAATCAAAAAGCCAGAGGAATTGGGCATTCCCCCTGGGACTGGGGAGGGTGGGATGAGCACCAAGGGCTGGGGCTGGCATGGATGCCCCTCCTGCCCGCAGGCAACACTGGGCTGGCATGGGTGCCCCCACTGCCCGCAGGGGCCACGGTGGGGCTGGGAGCAGCCATGGCTTGGAGCCCAGGCGGGGGGGAAGGAGCGGGCACTGACAAGGCAAACCCGAGGGGATGTTCAGCATTCCACGGACAAACAACCGCGGCGGCCAGGCGAGAGCCGGACAGACGGAAGGACGGAGGAGGAGGAGGAGGAGTGGGTGTGTGCCGAGGGGGGTGGGGTGAGCAGGGAGCTCTGCCTTCCAGCGGCTTCAAGGCAAAATACCTGATTCCTGCATGTAAACAGCTGGTTTCGGTTCTTTGTTTGTTTGTTTGTTTTATCCTGGGTTTTGGATCCGACCTGATTGTGGGAGAGAAGGAGGAGCGTTACCTGCGGAGCGAGCGTGGCACTCAGTAGGTAAAGACCAAGTCCGAGATGCTGGACATGAGCCAGTCCCCTGCTATCATCTCCGTCACCTCGGGTGTGCAATAGTCCGGGAACTCGAAGTGTGAGGAGCTTCCCCGTGGGAAGAGGTCGTGGTCCTTGTCGAAGACGGACCAGTCCAGGCCACCGCTGGTGGAACCAGTGGCCACCCGCCCCGGCACGACCCCCAGCAGCTCTTCCTCCAGCTCCTCATCGGAGGAGCTGAAGGAGGAGGGAGGTGACCCGGCTGACATGGGAGAAGGGGAACCGCTCTCTGGAGACCTCCCCGGCTCAGGGCAGGCAGCAGCGGGGCTGGGGGGCGCGGGGGGCTCCTGGGAGCCACACTCCCCGGTGGATGCCGCGCTGGGTGCCGTGGGGCAGTCCTCAGTGGGCACCTCCTGAGCGGGCTCCTTTGGGGCATCGTGGCCGGCGGGCGTCTTGGCGGTCTGCCTGCGGCCGGTGGAGACGCGGCCCAGCACGGAGGGCTTGATCTTCACCGGGAGGCGCGGGCGGGCCGCGGCCGTGCCCACCTTGCCCTTTTTCCGTGGCCGGTACTTGTAGTCGGGGTAGTCGGCCATGTGCTTGAGGCGCAGGCGCTCAGCCTCCTTCACAAAGGGGATCTTCTCCGAGTCATGGAGGAGCTGCCAGCGCCGGCCCAGGCGCTTGGAGATCTCGGCGTTGTGCATGTCCGGCCACTGGTCCATGATCTTGCGGCGTTCGTGCTGGGACCAGACCATGAAGGCGTTCATGGGGCGCTTGATGTGCCCGCTCGGCGTTTTGCACCACGCCGGTTCCGTGTCACGGGTGGGTAACGGGGCACAGGGCTCCCGCCGAGCCTCTGCGCCCCGGCCCCGCGGGCCGCGCTGCTGCACCATCCCGGGGCCCGGTTCCCCTCCTCCTCCTCCTCCTCCACCGCCGACTCCTCCACCTCCACCACCTCCTCCTCCCCGCCCGCCGCCACCGCCTCCCCGCCCGCCGTTACCCGCCGCGCCGCGCCGCCCCCATTGTGCGGAGCGGGCGGCGGCGGCGGGGCGGGGCGCAGGGGGCCGTGCCGGGGACCGGGGGCGCACGGCGGGGGCGGCTCCGCCGGGGCGGCGGCTGCTGAGATGCTCCGGAGGGGCCCCGAGCCGGGCCGGCGGTTACCGACTTCGGAGTGCTCGACAGCGGTCCAGTCCGAGGATGCTCTGCACTGGCTCGGGGGTGCTGCGGGGATGCTCTGAACCGGACCCGGGATGCTCTGTACTGGCTCGGGATGCTCCGCACCGACCCGAGGATGCTCCGGGATGTTCTGTACCGGCTCGTGGATATTCTGCACTGGTCCAAGGATGCTGCGGGATGCTCTGCACGGCTCCGGGATGATCCGCCCTGCCCTGCCCCGCCCCGGGGATGCTTCCCCGGTTAAGTCGGCGGACGCTCCGGTCGGGTGGGGTGTGGGGTTGCTGCGGCGGTGTGCGGGTCGGGGGTTGTACGCGGGGGCGGTGCGGGCAGCCCAGGAGCCGCACGCCCCCCGGTGCCGCTCTTATATCCGTCGCCGCTCCGCCCCCGGTAAACACCGCCGCGCCGGTTCTGTCAATGGGAGGCACCGCCCCCCCCGGCCCATTGGCCGCCGGGCGGGGGGGAATATCCGGCTCCTCCAATGGGCGCCCTCCGGAGAGAGGTTGCTGGAGAGAATGGCAGGGCGGCACGCCCCGGTACCCCCGGTTACCGCCCGGTAACGCCGCGACGGCACCCCGGGAACTCCCTGGGCTCCTACATGAACAGCACAGCAGCCCCCGGTACTCTTACACGACCGTCCCAGTACCCCGGCCTGGCCACCCGCTCTACTTCCCCATGCCCTCCAATCCCTCTCCGTGCCCTCCGGAACCCACCCGGGGATGCTCAAACTGGCCACCCAAGTCCGTGCACCCCGGTGTCTGCGGTGTCCCCCGTGTCCCAGACAGCCACCCACGGGCACTCCCGGGAGCCCCCGCACCCCCCCCTTGGGGAACTGCACCCCAGCACCGGTGCCCACGGGGCTGCCCCGGTGACACGAGTGGGGCCTCGTCCCCCGCGGCGTGCCCGGCCCCGCCCCTCGGCCCCGGCCCCGCCTCGCTGCCCACGGGCGGCACCAATGGGGCGGCGGCGGCGGCCTTGTTGCCCCGGAGACCGCGGGCTGCCCGCCAGGGACCGCACCCATTGGCTGCCGCCGCGCCGCGCGGGCCGCCGCAGGGCGAGAGCCCATTGGCTGAAGCGCCGCCGCCAGTTGCTGTGGTAACATGGACCCGAGCGGCGCCCGCAGCCTGGGCGCTGCGCTCTGCCCCGGCCACGGCCACTGCCCCGGGCACGGCTGCTGGGCGCTGCGCTCTGCCCCGGCCACGGCTGCCCGGCCACGGCCACTGCCCTGGGCACGGCTGCTGGGCGCTGCGCTCTGCCCCGGCCACGGCTGCCCGGCTACGGCCACTGCCCCGGCCACGGCTGCTGGGCGCTGCGCTCTGCCCCGGCCACGGCTGTCCGGCCACGGCCGCTGCCCCGGGCACGGCTGCTGGGCGCTGCGCTCTGCCCCGGCCACGGCTGCCCGGCCGCGGCCACTGTCCCTGCCGCGGCTGCCCGGCGCTGGGCGCTGCGGTCTCTCCCGGGTCCTACCCCCGGCAATTGCATCCTGCTCGAGGGCCTACACCGAGAACTGCAGCCCAGCTGCTGGCCCTACACCAGGCACTGCAGCCTATGCCAGGCACTGTGGTCAGTCCTGGAGCCTGCCCTGGGCACTGCAGCCTGCCCCAGGGCCTGTCCCGGGTACTGCAACCCAGCCACGGGCACTGCAGCCTGTTGTGGGGTCTGTCTCAGGCGCTGCAGCCTGCCCTGGGCATTCTCCCTGGCACCCCAGAGCCTATCCCTGAGCCTCTGTGGTCTTCCCTGGGGCTTACACCAGGCACTGCAGCCTATCCTAGGGCCTAGTCCTGGGCGCTGCAGCTTACCCTAAGGCCTGCCCCATATGCTGTGGCCTGCCCTGGGACCTGGTCTGTGCCCCTTAGCCCTGCCCACGCTGCCCCCAGAGCCCCCCAGCCCCGGGGAACACCACACAGCCTGAGCTGCTCCTGCCCGGAGTGGCTGGAAGCCACGCCTGATACCCACGGTGTGACCCTGGCCCCACAGCCCGCGGGGGGCAGCACAGGGGCAGTCTGCATTGTGCATTACAATGAAAACCACCCCAGAATGGCCCTGCAGGGCCCCGAGGGGGCTGCACCAGGCTCGCCGTCTCTGTGCACCGCTGCTGCCTTGCTCCGGGCTCTCCGGGGCAGGTGGGAGGCTCTGCTCCCTCCCAGCCGAGCCCCCACCCCACGGGGCCCGTCCCGCAGGCGCCGTCCCGATCTGACCCACATCCCCAGCCCCACTGGGTCCTTGTCCCGGCGGCCTCTGTCCTTCTGCCCCCGGCGGGGCCGGCAGGGGGCGCCCCTCCCCGGGAGCGAGAGCCCCGCCCGGCGCCCGCAGCCTGCTGTTACCATGGCGACGGGGACGAGGCGGGGCGGCGGGGGGTACCCCGGGGGGTACGGGAGCATCGCCGGGGAGACCATGGGGCATGGAGAGATCCCTGGGGGTTATCGGGGCCCACGGAGTGTGAGGGGACAGCAGGATGGCAGGGGGAACGGGGGAACCCCGAGGGGCCAGGGGCACAAAGGAGCAAACTGGGAGATCTCCCCATGGGGGCCAGGCAGGAGGGCTCCCTGTGGGGTGTGTGGTGGGGAGGGGTCTCCTCATGGGGCAAGGAGGATGGGGACCCTGCAGGGCAGGAGGTTGGTAAAGTGGGTGGGGGTCGCTCAGGAGGTGTCACTGCCTCTCGGCTCTGCCTTTGGAGCCACAGAGGCTTCTCCACGGGGGCTCTCCGTGGAGCTGTGGAGTTATGCTTCCTTCCAGAGCCTGCCTGGAGATGGATGTGAAGGGCCTGGGCTCAGGTATCATGGAGGAGCTCAGGAGAGCAGTAGGTCTCCAGCCCCAGAGGGTCTGTGACACTCCCAGCACTGTGGCTGAGTCTCAAACAAGCCTGAGGTTTGCTGCTGGCAAAGGGGGGAAAGGAACACCAGGAAGGCCCAGACGAGGGGAGGCAGAGCCCTGGGTCACAGCAGAGTGCCCTCTGCTTGCACACTTCTCTCACTCACATCCTTTCTGTGCCACTGTCGTGCTGTGTTTGGGGTTACAGCAAGTGACAGGAGACAGGAGAGGGAATCTCCAGCCCACAGGCTGACATTGCCACCAGCAACTGATGAGGACAAGAAGATGAAAGGGAAGGAGAACAAGCCAGGCTGGGAGAGATTCCCTTACACGGAGCCTCTGCCCGCTGCTGCTGCTCCTGCATTAACCCAGAGCTTTCTGCTGGGAGCTGTTCAGCAGGAGCCACAAAGAGAAAACGACTCAAGGGCAATAAAGGAGGAGAGCTTAGAAAAGGCTGAAGAGCACTTTAGAGGCTGAGCTTCTGGGCTCTAACAGCGAGCAGCTTTTGCTGGGGCTGCAGAAGGTTTGGATTCAGCCTCTCAGTTGTTCTTTGTATTTCCCTCAGCCACACATGACAGGAGGGAGCAGATGTGAGCCTTGAAACTGGGCTGGGAAAGAAGCTCAGCCTCTTTTTTATCTCTCACCAGTCACATTTATGCTCATCAGAGGGGAAGAAAAAACCCCACCAAACCCAACCCACCCTTCCCTTTGGAGACATCATCGCCCCCAGGGAGACAGAGCAGCTTTGCTCAGAAGGGACAAGCACTGAAGGAGGCAGGATCAGCTAAAAGCTTGGGAGAGGTCCAGATCACCGTGGAGGGTGCTACAGATACCCAGGTGTAGGTTACAAATCCACACAGGGCGAATCCAGAGGCCTGAGTGAGCCTTCCAAGATGTCCTCTCTTTGTTAATTAACGTCCTGGGGCTGATTGTGCTGCTCTGCCCCGTGCTGGTGGGGTTAAGAGAAGCCAGGAGAGGGCTCTGAGAGTAGAAGGGAGGAGATTCAGGAATTGTGGCTTGCTGGCACCAGGTTTGCCCAGGGTGGGAAGGAAAGAGGCAAAGGTGGAGGCCCCAGGCACAGCTTTTTAAGTGGAAGATGGGTGGGAAGGGATTGGTGGTCCTGCAGCTGGGCTTTGCTGGAGGAGGGGAAGTCAGGATGCTGTTACCATGGGATGGCAGAGAGCTTGGGGCAGGTGGGATTGGTGGAATCCACAACACTTTAATCCACAAATTCCTGTAGGATCTGACCAATCTGAAGAGCAATGCCATTGGAGAGCTGAGGCTGGGCAGTGCCCCCCTGGCAGAGACCAGCTGCCAGCTGAGGGAGGAAAGCCAGCAAAGGGAGCACTGAGAGAGAAGCAGGAGCCTGCTGCAGCTGTGTGGGATGCTTCAGGTGGGGCTTTGGGGTCCGCCAACACAGCCAGGCCAGCAGAATGCTGCATCCTCATTACAGAATCCCAGCAGGGAGGCTTTGGAAGGGACCTCAGGAGCTCACCCAGTCCAAGCCCTGCCCCAGCAGGGCACCCACAGCAGCCTGCCCAGGAGCACAGTGCCCAGGGTGGGTTGGAAGCTCTGCACACCAGGAGACTCCACAACCTCTCTGGGCAGCCTGCTCCAGGGCTCTGCTCCCTCACACCAAACAACTTTCTCCTCAGGGAACCTCCTGGCTGCCACTCTGTGCCCATTGCTCCTTGGCCTGTCCCTGGGCACCACTGAGCAGAGCCTGGCCCCAGCCTCTTGCCCCCCATAGCTCCTTCAGCTCTTGCTGAGCATTGCTCAGCTCCCCTCTGGGGCTGCTCTGCTGCAGGCTCTCAGCCCCAGGGCTCTCAGCCTTTGCTGCTCCCAGAGCTGCTCCAGGCCCCTCAGCATCTCTGTAGCCTCTGCTGGACTCTCTCCAGCAGCTCCCTGTCCCTCTTGACCTGGGCAGCCCAGAACTGAACCCAGTACTCCAACTATGGCCTCAGCAGGGCAGAGTAAAGGGTGAGGAGAACCTCCTTTGCCCTGCTGGCCACACTCTTCATGCACCAAGCCTGACTGGAGGATCCCCACTCCTGGGGCAGCTCTCTGATGTCCGGAGGTCCCTTGAGATGCTCTTGTTTTGTACCCATGTTTTAAATCTCCCCTGATTGTGTCCCAAAGAACACTTACTCACCCCTTTAACAGCCCAAATCCATCTCTCTATGCTGTCCTGGGCTCCAGCAGCTCCTGAATTACCTTTTTGGAAGCTCCCATGCTCAAGCTGGGCCCAGCCACAGCCCCAGGTTCCTCAGTGCCCCTAACACAGGCGAGAGGCAGGGGTGGGGTGGTGCTGGGGCTGCTCCTGAGACCTCTGGAGCAAGCAGTGAGTGGATTTCTCCCTGTGCAGGGGGTGAAGGTGATGGGGTAGGCCTGGAATCACAACCAGCTGGATGCAGCAAGGGCAGAGCTCCAGGAAATGATGGAGGGGAGGGGGGGAAACAAACAATGGCAAAGAATGTGGGAAGTGAGCTGCTCACATGGCTGTGACATGCAGCGGCAGGGCCCTGCTGGCTTTGCTTTCCATCTCGCTGGCTTCAGGACACTCTGTTGATCTTAGAAATGTCAAACAATTCCATTGCTGAAAATGGATCCCCTGGGCTCTCTGGGGATCATCTTCCTCTGGAAGCAAGGAGAGGGTCCAGTGACACCCAGCCCCCCGGGCTGGGGGCGGGAAGGACCATTCCCAGTGGGGCAGGAATCTGGCCAAGGTGGTGGGACTGGGGGTGACCATTCCCAGGTGCCTCACTGCATGAGCTCCACAGGTGAAGATCTACAAGGTCAAGTGCAAGGTCCTGCCCCTTGGTTGGGGCAATCTCAGGCACAGATCCAGGCTGGGGGATGAGGGGCTGGGAAGCAGCCCTGTGGAGAAGGACTTGGGGGTGCTGGTGGGTGAAAAGCTGGCAGTGTGCACTCCCAGCCCAGAGCCAGACTGTCCTGGGCTGATCCAGGGTCTCATGATCTGCTCCAAGACGAAGCCATGACCCTACTGCTGGTCCTTGGTCACATCACCTCTCTCCTGAGGACATCATGGAATTGCAAAGGTTGGAAGAGACCTTCCAGATCAGCTGAGCCCAGCACTGCTTCACTCCCCAGCTCAGCCCTCATGGTCTGCCCCAGCCACCAAACTGGGGACAGAAGAAATCAGCTCCAAGCCTGAGCTCTGCTCCAGAGCCCTGCCTGAGAAGTATGGAATGGTTTGGGTTGGAAGAGACCTTGAAGGTCATCAAGTCCAGCCCTTAGCCCAGCACTGCCAGGGCACCACCAAGCCATGGCCCTCAGCACCACAGCTCCAGGGCTTTGAAACCCCTCCAGGGATGGGGACTGCCCTGGGCAGCCTGGGCCAGGCCTGGACAACCCTTTGGGGCAAGAAATTGTTCCTCATGTCCAGCCTCAACCTCCCCCTGGAGCAACCTGAGGCCATTTCCTCTTGTCTTATCCCTTGTTTAGAATCCCTTGGGGATCAGCAGGCAGCGGGGGGGGGATGGATCTCCCACCCCACCCCTGGCTTTGAGCTGGATCCCCCCAGGTAGAGCTGCAGAGGGCAGGAGGAAAGAGCCTGGACTGTTTCAGGAGGCAGTGTGGGGGGGAGGCCAGTGGCTGCCTGCTGCCTGAGTGCAGCATTGGTTTTTTTCTTTGGTTTTTTTCTTTAGTTTTTTGTTAGGTTTTTTTTTCTGATTAAAGAACAACAGAAAGAAAAAAAAGCTTTAAAAAAAGGCAAATTAATTAGCCTGGGCAGCTGCTGGGGCTGGGGTTACCCAGGGTGGCTGGGAGGAGAGTTATAAATAGCAGGAAGGCCCAAGTGGAAAGTTTCTGTAACATCACAAGTCAGGCATTTGGTGCTTGCCCGCCCTGGCAGGCAGCAGCCTGTGCCAGCCCCCCCTGCGCCATCCCCTGGCCCTTTCCCACCGCCCTCCCTGCCACTTCTCACACAGCTCCACCACTCCTCTGGCCTTCCTCCTTAACCCTTTGCTTCCAGGCACTGGATTTGCCTCTCGAAGGAGCAAAATCAGGCTCAAAACTCTGCTCAGCCTGGGTGTGTAGGTCCGGAAGGACCAGGACTGGCATTGTGCCCCTGTGCCGGGCACCGGGGAGGGCACACCTTGAACCCTGGGGGCAGTTTTGAGCCCTTCGCTCCAAGAAGGGCATTGAAGGGTTGGAGCAGGTCCAGAGAAGGGCAACAAAGCTGGGGAAGGGTCTGGAGAGCAGGGCTGGGGAGGAGCAGCTTGAGGGAGCTGGGGGTGTTCAGCCTGGAGAAGAGGAGGCTGAGGGAGACCTTGTGGCTCTCTGCAGCTCCCTGAGAGGAGGCTGGAGCCGGGGGGGGGGTTGGGCTCTGCTCCCAAGGAACCAGGGACAAGAAAAGAGGAAACAGCCTCAGGTTGCCCCAGGGTGCATTTAGATTGGACCTGAGAAGAAAATTCTTCACTGAGAGGGTTCCCAAAAACTGGAACAGGCTCCCCAGGGAGGGGATTGAATCTCTGTCCCTGGAGGGGTTTCAAAGCTGTAGAGATGTGGTGCTGAGGGCCATGGCTCAGCACCAGACTTGGCAGAGACAGAGAAGGGTTGAACTGGATGAGCTTACCCAGACAAAATCATTCTGATTCTGACTCTGTGACCCTTGCTGCTCCCCCTTGGGCACAGACCCCAGCAGAGCTGTGCCCTCTATGTGTCCATTCCCACCTGCACTTCAGTTGCCCTCATTAAAACCTCCTCCTGGCTTCAAGGGCTTCCACCAGCAGCCTCCAGCCCTGCACAGGGCTGCTCTGGACGTACAGTTTGTCCTGGCCTGAGATGGAGATGGATGAGCAAGCCCAGCTCCCTGTGAGAAAGCAGATGTGCCTGCCTCCTCCTGCCTGCTCCAAGCTGCTCCTGCCTGCCCCTGCCTGCTCCTGCCTCCTCCAGCCTGCTCCTGCCTCCTCCTGCCTGCCCCTGCCTGCTCCTGCCTGCCCCTGCCTGCTCCTGCCTCCTCCAGCCTGCCCCTGCCTGCTCCAGCCTCCTCCTGCCTGCTCCAGCCTCCTCCTGCCTGTTTCAGCCTGCTCCAGACTGATCTTTTCTGCTCCTTTCTGCTCCAGCCTGCCCCTGCCTGCTCCAGCCTGCTCCTACCTGCTCCAACCTGCTTCTGCCTGCTCCAGCCTGAACTTTTCTGCTCCTTCCTGCTCCAACCAGGCCTTCTTGGCTTCTGTCTTTCAGGACTCACTGATGTGGGCTATTTTCATTCCTTCTCCCTCTGGCTTGGCCCAGGCTGCTCAGGGCAGTGGTGGAGTCCCCATCCCTGGAGGGGTTTCAAAGCCTTGGAGATGTGGTGCTGAGGGCCATGGCTTGGTGGTGCCCTGGCAGTGCTGGGCTAAGGGTTGGACTCAAGGATCTCCAAGGTCTCTTCCAACCAAAGCTCTGCTGTGATTCTCAGACAGGGGCCTGGAGGGATCAGGCTTGGAGCTGATTTCTTCTGTCCCCAGTTTAGTGGCTGGGGCAGACCATGAGCTGGGAAGCAAAGCAGCACTGGGCTGAGCTGGAGGTGGGACTGGGCTCAACTGGGACAATCCTCAACTGGTTTGAAAGGGTTTCCCCAGCAGCTTGCTTTGTCCTGTGTCCTACAACCAGCTGGGTCCTCCCCACTAAAAGCCAGTCTCAGACCCTGGGGACATGGAGAAGCCAGCACAGCTAACACAAGCTGGCTTCCCCCCACCTCCAGCTGCTGGTGGGGATGGGATTGGACATGTCCAAGCAGTCCCCAGCCTCCCACCCCAGCCATGCAGGAGCTTCTTCTCCTCCTCACACCAATACAGCCCAAACTTCTTCCTGGGCTTTGCTTTGCCCCTCCCAAGCCTCCTCTCTGTGTCTCTCTCAGGTGCTCACAGGACATGGAAGTGGTTTTAGTGTCCCCACCAAGGAGACTTTGTTCATCTGACCCTTGCCACAGAGTGTCCCTTTGGTCCCCCCACACCCCTTCTGCCTACCACATCCCCTTGGTCTCATCACCTCCCCTCCATTCCATCACATCCCCTTTGTGCCATCGTGTCTGCTCCATGCCATTGTGTTCTCTTCGTGCCCTCACATCCCCTTTGTGCCATCCCAGTCACAACTGGAGGAGCTGATGCCAAGAGGAGCTTCCCTATCCCTCTGAGGGGTGTCCTGGGACTGGCCCTGCGCCTTTGAGGCTCTTCCAGTCCTTCCCAGTGTGGGTTAGACCGGGGACGGGGCCAGACTGCTGCCAGTGTTTGGGAGGTTTGGTGCCAGCGGTGCCAACCAACAAGTTCAAATAAAAACAGCTCCTGTCCTCACCCGTGCCAGGCGAGCTTCGGGCCGTGCTTTCCATCACCAGCTCCTGGTGACAGTGCCGTGGCATCTGCCAAGCTGGGCACCGAGCTCCCGGCGCAGCACAGCCCTGCCGGGCAGCGGGCAGTGGGCACTGCTCGCTCCTTACTTGGCAAGGCAGCGGAGCCGTGCGGGGGGCACCAGCAGGGAACCGCCACCCTCCCCGGCTGCTCCCCGGGCACGGAGGGGACGCACCCCGCGGGGGGAAACTCGCCCTTCCCCAGCACCGGGAGCCCCGCGGGGACCTCGGGGACCGGACGGAGCGGCCGGGACCGGAGCCGGTGCGGCCCGGGGGTGTGTCCGGCGGGGGAGGGGCCGGGCGCGGCCAGGGGGCTCCGCCTCCAGGCTTTAAAGCCCGGGACCGGGCGGCGGCGGGGTCTGTCCCGGGGAAAGTTGTGCCCGAACTACCGCCGGCTGAGACGAGCACCGGGGACCGGGGCCTGTGGGTGCCTCGATGACCCTGAACACGCAGCACGGGAGCAAGACCCCGCTGCGGAGGAGGGCCAGCACTCCTCTGCCGCGGCCGGGGGTGCGGGATGCTCCCGCCCGGGGCGAGCCCGAGCACCCCCAGCTCGGTCACACCGCCTCCGAGCCCAAGGGCAGGGCCGCGGCCCCCCGGGGCAGTTGGTCCTCGGAGTCCTCGGGCTCCTCTGTCTCCTTGGAGCCCCGGTACCGAGTGGTGCTGCTGGGTGACCCCGGTGTGGGCAAGACCAGCCTGGCCAACGTCTTCGCCGGTGTCCAGGAGCGGGACCTGCTGGAGCAGCACGGAGGTGAGTGCCGGGAGTGCCGGGGGCTGCTTGGGGACCCTCTGCGGCAGGGACACCCACCCTGGAGGAGGTAGAGGAGGGAAGGGGAAGGGGAAGGGGAAGGGAGGGGGCAGCAGCGTGTATCCATTTAGGGCCCCGCAGTAGGAAACGTCCATGTGTGAGGTGGAGAGGAGCCTGGCAGCGGGGCCAGGGCTGGGTGCCCAGGCAGCGCCAGGCCAAGCAGGCTCCCCTGGCATCTTGCAGGGGCCATGTACGAGCGCACGCTGGCCGTGGACGGCGAGGAGACCACGCTGCTGGTGATGGACGCTTGGGAGCCGGAGCAGCGGGTACGGCGCGGCTGGGGGAGCTGGGACCTGCCCCGGCAGCGGGGCCACTGCTTCGGGGCTGCTGGGCGCTGTGGAGCTCCCTGGGGCTTCCCCAGAGGTGTCCAAGGCTTGCTGCTTGCCCTCACTGCAGGGTGGCACTGGGGGCCTTGGGGGTCATGTCTCTGGGTGACTCTTTGCCCACCTCCCCCAGGTGTGAAGATTCTCGTGACAAGGGCACAGGGTGCCCCTGGCGTGGGGGGGGAGAGAGGGGGGGAAGGGGAAGGGCTGTGGTGTCAGCCTGCTTTGAGAGGCATGGAAACAGTTTGAGGATGGGGCTGAAGGAGCCAGCTGGGCACCTCCACACGAGACAGTGCTGCCAGCCAGGCCACGTGCTTCAACGGGCAGAGCCTGGCATGGGGCATTCCTCACACCCAGTGCACAGAGGTATCTTCTGGGCAGCAATGCCAGTGCTGCTGTCACCTCCTCCTTCAAAACACCCCTTGGCCTCCCTCCATGCCAGGGCCTGGCATTCCTGTGGGTGCCACTGGGCAGCAACCAGCCCTCCAGGGCAGTGATGGAGCTAGTGCCAAGGCTGTGACCATGGGCAGAGCACCCACACGGGCTGGGGCTGCTTTTTTGCACATCCAGAGATGCCCCAGCACCAAAACGCCCCCAAAACGCCCCCAAAACATCCCTTTATTTCCACTAGAGACCCACCCCAGGGGCTGGGCCTGGCTCAGGCACCCAGGGTGCCAGCCTTGAGTGGCTGAGGGCAGCGCTGTGTGCCAGGCTGAGCCCACAGCCCCTGTTTGCTGCTGAGAGAGGAGGAAACTCCAGATCAGGAGGTTCACTGGGCCACATCTCTGGTGCCCACCACGCAGGGCCAGGTGGGGTGTGCCGCGGGGTGCCCTCGGTGCCAGGGTGCTCTGTCATGCCTTGGCCGCAGTCAGGGGGACGCCGGCAGCCCCCCGCGGGGCGATGCCATCCTCTTCCCCTCTGGGCAGGGCGAGGAGAGCCGGCGCCGCAGCCGGTGCCTGCGGGTGGGGGACGCCTACGTCCTGGTCTACTCCATCACCGACCGCAGCAGCTTCGAGAGCGCCTCGGAGCTGCGCATCCAGCTGCGCCGCGCCCGGCAGGCTGAGGACATCCCAATCATCCTGGTGGGCAACAAAACCGACCTGGTGCGCTGCCGAGAGGTCTCCCTCGAAGGTGAGAGCTGGCGGCAGGCCTTGCCTAGCTTCTGGGGACCGACCGCCCCCCTTGCACCCCCGCGTCTGTCCCTGAAGCTGGCCGCGGTCAGGGTGCCAGCGGGACCGTGCCCCCTTTCCCTGCCCTTCCCTTTGCAGAGGGCCGAGCCTGCGCCGTGGTGTTCGACTGCAAGTTCATCGAGACGTCGGCGGCCCTGCAGCACAACGTGGCCGAGCTCTTCGAGGGGGTGGTGCGGCAGATCCGCCTGCGCCGCGGTGCCAAAGAGGCCCCCAGGCACCCCGCGGCTGGCCAGAAGCGCAAGGAGAGCCTCACCAAGAGGGCGCGGCGCTTCCTCGACAGGCTGGTGGCCAGGAACAGCAGCAAAGTGACCCTCAAAGCCCGCTCCAAATCCTGCCACGACCTGTCCGTGCTCTGAGTGCTGCCACCTGCCCGTCCCTCCCGCACGCCGGCAGGCACTGGCTCCACGGAGCGCCCAGACGGCGCTGGAGCCGTGCTGAGGACCTGGAGATGATTGACCTGGTGCTGGCGGATGCCCGGGGGACGCTCCAGATCCGGTTGCTTCCCCTCCAGGAGAGGGGATGATCCCCTGGGATGCACCCGTGGAGCAGAGGGTGGGATGGGCACCGGCACTTGGGGTGGTGGGACCCTGGGTGACTGATCATAGAATCCCACAATGGTTTAGGTTGGAAGGGACCTTAAGGATCACCTGGGGCCAAGCCCCTGCTGTGGGCAGGGACACTACACCAAGTTGCCCAAAGCCTCATCCAACCTGGCCTGGAACACCTTCAGGAATGAGGCATTCACAGCTTCTCTGGGCAACCCATTCCAGTGTCTCACCCCCTGAGCACAGCCCTGTGGAGCTGCAGGTGAGGGCTGGCCGTGCCCTAGTGCAGGGCTGGGCACTGCTGGGCCTGTGGCAGGTCCTGCCCGTGGTGCCTGTCCTTTGTGGGGCAGCAGGGACCAGTGAGGGCACAGTGGCAGTGTCCACCTCTTGGGCATCCTGTCTGGGGAGAGGGGCTCTGGGAATACTGGCAGCATCTCCTGGCACCCCTGTGCCAGGGTTTTGTGCCATGTCTCCCTGGCACTGGTGTGTCTCAGGCTGAGGTTTTTCTGTCCTGGTGCAGTGGGGGAAGCCCTGGACCCACAGAATAAGCCAGAGCAGAGAAGTGCTGCTCTCTGCTGGGTCCCTGCCCTGCCTGGGGAGCTGTATCCCAGAGCCATATGGCCAGGGCAGAGGACTTGCCTCCTGCTCCAGCACAGCCTCGGTGGGCTCCATCTCCACCAGCTGAAACATCTCAGAGCAGGGAGAGCCTCTGGCCAGGGAGTAGGAGTCCCAGTTCCTCAGCCTGTGTCTGCAGCATCGTTCCCTGCCACGAAAGGTCTCAGCCCCTCTGCACCTCCAGAAGAGCCTCTGGAAAGGGCTGTTTGGCACCGTGGGAGCTGCCTCTTGGGCAGGGAGCTGGGCACTTGGGTGGTTCCCGCTGCCCTGGGCAGCGTGGCACTGCCAGGAAGGGACGTGCCTGGCCGCAGCAAGCAGCAAGTGACCCTGGGCACCCGGGCAGGGGATGCTGGAGCCGTGTGGGCTCCACTGGTTGTTTTTGGGCTGCGCTGGCAGCGAGCAGCCAGGATGCCGCGGGGGATCCTGCCCGGCAGGCCTGGTGCCAGGGAGGAGCAGCCGGGGGTCAGGTCGGGAGTTTCCGCTCGCTCTGCAGCTGGAGCCTGGGGAGATGCTTGGCCCTGGCCAGCACGGTGCAGCCAGAGAGGGGCTCAGCAGCACAGAGGGGACACAAGAAGGACGTGGACCTGCTGGAGTGAGTCCAGAGGGGGGAGCCACGAAAATGCTCAGGGGGTTGGAGCACCTCAGCTACGAGGCCAGGCTGAGGGAGCAGGGGGTGTTCAGCCTGGAGGAGAGAAGGCTGCAGGGAGACCTTAGAGTTGTGTTTCAGTATCTGAAGGGGAGCTACAGGAGGGCTGGGGAGGGACTGTTCAGAAGGGCCTGGGGGGATAGGATGAGAGGCAATGGTTTGAATCTGGAGCAGGGGAGGTTTAGGTTGGACATCAGGAGGAAGTTCTGCAGAGTGAGGGTGGGGAGACGCTGGCACAGGTTGCCCAGACAGGTCGTTGAGGACCCATCCCTGGAGACATTCAAGAGCAGACTTGATGTGGCCCTGGGCAGCCTGATCTAGTTGGAGGTGTCCCTGCTCCTGCAGGGGGGTTGGACAAGATGCCCTTGCAGGGTCCCTTCCAGCCAGGGCTTCTGTGAATCTGTGCAAACAGCCTCTCCACAAGGGCAAACCCCAGCCAGGGCTGCTGCCTAGGACCAGGGAAGCCTTTTCTCCACGCTCCTTGGTGCCTTGCACAGCGCTGGTGCCCATGGCAGGGCTGCTGTGCCAGGGCCCTGCCCTGGAGCTCCCTGTACCCCGCTTCCTGGGGCTGCTGGATGTGGTGCCGCAGTTCAGCCGGGGCTGGGGGCTGCTGCCGCTGCCGTCCCTCCCGCGGCTGTGGCCGGCGTCTCCCTACGGCAGGAGGCAGCAGGGGGGTCACGGGATGGAAAATTGGCAGCCAGCAGCGAGGGGAGTGGAAAGAATGAGCTCAAACCCAGAAAAATGCAACCAAGCTGCGGGGTGGGAGGAGAGGCCAAGGGGGGGCCAGGGCCAGGAGCTGGGAAACGAAGCGAGGGAGGAAGGAGGAGGTTCGGGGGGGGGGCTGCCTGTGGCCCCCAGCAGGGCTCTAACCTGGGGCTTGCTGGCCCCAGACCCTCCCTGGATGGCCTTCTGTCCCAGTGCTATCCATTCCAGTGCCCTCTGTCCCTGTGCCACCCATGCCACTGCTGTCCATCCCTGGGGATCCCTCAGTCCCCCTGCCTGCCATCCCAGCTCCACTCATCCCAGTGCCATCCATCCCTGAGTGGCCACTGGTCCCAGTGCCACCAATTCCTGTGCCACCCATGCCACTGCCATCAGTCCTTGGGTGGCCATTGGCCTCAGTGCCATCTGTCCCAGTGCCACCCATTCCTGGGTGCCCATCAATCCCAGTCCAATCTCCCCTAATCCCACCTCCTCCCTGGCACTATTTACCCCTTATGCCATGTGCCCCACCCCAGTGCCAGCAGCCTTGGTGCCAGCAGCCCTGGCATGCTCTGTTCTGCTCACCATCTCCCTGGGACAAGGGAACACCTACCCTGGGATGCCAACCCCGGGGCTGCAGAGGCACAACTCCTTTTCTTTGCCCAGTTTCCCCTGCCCATGCAGGAGGACACCCCCACTATCCCTTGGGGCTCCCCCCCCAGCTCAGGACTGTGCTCCCACCCTGCTTAACTCAGATTTGGTGCCAGAAGAGCTGAACTGGGACACCTCAGCTCCCTGGCCAGCCTTTGCCCAGAGCCTTGCTGCTCCCATTGTTGGTGCCAGGGGGGAGGCAGGTTCCTGCTTCCTGGAGGCACTGTGGAAGCAAATGGAGCTGCTGCTCCTCGGGCAGGAACCAAAACCGAAGGAGAGGCTTGGGGGGGACTCCTGGAGGGGAGTGGTTTGAGGTGGGGGGGCTGCATCTTGGAGCCCAGAATGGGGCTGGCACGGCACAGGGGCCCGAGCAGCAGGAGCAAGCTTGGGGGGGGGAAGCATCAGCCTGTGCTGAGAGGGTCCCAAACTAGTCTGGGGGTGTCCCTGAGGGGGTCAATAAGGGAGGGGAGGGGAGGGTCACAGCTGCTCTGTTCCAGCCCTTCTCCTCTGGGGACCAACCAGCAGCAGCAAGAGGCCAGTGGCCCAGAGAGGGGCTCCCAGGGGGCCATTCCATCTGCCCTCTGCCTGCAACACAGAGCTATGAATCACCCTGGGTCCTGAAATAGATTGTTGTGTAAAAAACAACCCCAGAAAATGAAAAGAAATAAGAAGGGGGGGGGGGAGTAAGAAAAAGGAAGAGGGGGAAAAAAAGAATGCATTAAAAAAGCCTTCCCTTTAAAACTTGGGGCTTTCATCCCTGCTGCCCTCCCTCCCCCCACCCCTGCCTCGGGTCGGAGCTGGGGGCAGCACCGTTTCGCTTTGCTCAGTGTTTTTTGCCTCTTCTCTTGTGTCTCAGCAAACTCTCTCCCCACCGAGGGCGATGGGAACGTGCAGGAGGAGGAAGAGGAGGAGGAGGGGGAGGAGGCTCGGTGGCGGGGCCGGGCCGCCGGCGGCTCGGGAGGGGATATTTGGGAGGAAAAAACACATTTCAGCCAATTTTCCAGCGGAACCCTGGCCCCTGCCCAGCGTCAGGGAGAATTTGGTGTCACTTATGAGGCGTCCTGTGAGGCGGCTGCTTGATGAGCGTGGCCATGGGTGGGCTAGGAGCGGCTCAGCAGCACCCCGGGGAGGGCGTGGGGAACGGGGAAGGGCAGGAAAACCCAGGGCGGGGTGGAGGAGAAGCCTGCGAGCCCCTGACCCACCTCAGGTGGCTGAAGCCACCACCTTCCTGCTCAGTCATTGCCCTTTATGGCTGAGGAGCTGGGAAAGTGCTGGCTGCGGGGACCCGCTGCTGGCACCATGCAGTCTGGGATAAGGACTGGGATGCTCCTGGGCTGAGGGGGCTGGCACCGCACGGCAGCTGCGGGCAGCCTGGGCTGCGCACCGGGGAGGCTGCGCTTCCAACGCTGGGTTCAGTCCTGGGCTCCTCACTCCAAGAAGGAAACTGAGGGTCCGGAAAAGGGGCAACGGAGCTGTGCAAGGGTCTGGAGAGCAGGGCTGGGGAGGAGCAGCTGAGGGAGCTGGGGGTGTGCAGCCTGGGGAAGAGGAGGCTGAGAGGAGACCCTCTGGCTCCTGAAAGGAGGCTGGGGCTAGGTGGGGGTTGGTCTCTTCTCCCTGGGTAACAAGTGGGGGAATGCCAGGAAATGGCCTCAAGCAGCCGCAGGGGAGGTTTAGGTTGGATACCACGAAAAGTTTCCCTACTGAAAGGGCCTTGGGGCACTGGCTCAGGCTGCCCACGGCAGTGGTGAAGCTGCATCCCTGCAGGGCTTTCGGAACCGCTTGAATGAGGAGCTTGGGGCCACGGTGTACCAGCTGTGTGCAGGGAGATGTTAGGTTATGGTTGGTCTCTTCCAACCAGGTCATCCTGTGGCCAGCAGGACCAAGGCTCTGCCCGGTCCCACCAGCCTCGGGCTGCCCTCACGGCTCCCGCTCCCGGTCTCGAAGCAGGGGAATGAGTAGAGCAGAGCCTGCCCGCCCCCGGGGCTCGGCTGCCGAGCAGCGGGACCCCCAGAGCCGAGCCGAGCCGAGCGGAGCGGAGCCGAGCGGAGCGGAGCGGAGCCGAGCGGAGCCAGGCGGAGCGGAGCCGCGAGCCCCGGGATGGTCCTGCGGCTGCCGCCGTCTCCTAGCAACGCGGCGGCGGTGGGCGGGGCGGGCGGCCGCGTGCCGCGTGACGCACTTCCGGTGGTAAGAAGGACGTGTCCCTGCCGCGCGCCGGCCGGAAGCGGAGCCGGGGGGGAGCAGCCGCCATGGAGGAGGCCGCGGCGCACAACGGCAGCGCCGCCGGGGCCGGGGCTGGAGCCGGAGCCGGAGCCGGAGCCGGAGCCGGGACCGGGACCCCCGCGGCTACGCGCCCTCCCGCCACCCCCGAGGGCATGGCGCTGGCCTACGGCAGCCTCGTCCTCATGGCGCTGCTGCCCATCTTCTTCGGGGCGCTGCGCTCCGTCAGCTGCGCCAAGAGCAAGGTACCGCCGCGGGCCCGGGGCAGCCCCGCCGAACCCCCTCCTGGGGCGGCCGGGCCTCTCCGCAAGCCCTGTCGCTTCCTGACAGACCCTGCGGGGCCTCCAGCCCTCGGGAGGCCGCCCGCGCCCTGGGGGGTCCCGTCCCGCAGCCGGCCCCCTGGCCCTGGCAAGGCAGAGCCAAGTCCCGGGAGCGGCGGGACACCCGCGGGGACAGCCCTCTGCCCTCCGCGGCCTCGGCCCTGCGTTCGCTGTCACCATCAATTCCAGTGCTGCAAAACTCCTCACTGTCCCTTACCATAGAATCCTAGAAGGGCTTGGGCTGGAAGGTGCCTTAAGGATCATCTGCTGCGACCCCCTTGCCGTGGGCAGGGACAGCTCCCACCGCAGCAGGATGCTCAGAGCCCCCCCGCAAGAGATGCTGTGTTGGGAAGGCTCTTGTGTGGCTTTGCCTGGGGCTGGTCCCCTGGGTGCTGCCTGCCCTCCCTGTGCTGACCCTGCAGCCCATCCTGCTGCAGCCCATCCTGTAGCTCTCTGCAGCTCTCCCCTGGCCTCGGGTAGAAATGGCAACTGAAACCCCAGCCCTCTGTCTCCTGATGCTCAGGAGGTGCAACTGCCTCACACTGACTGATTTCTTACTCTTTTTACAGCCCCTGGTCACCCTTATGTCTTACTTTGGGGGTCCCAGATGATTTTTGGGGGGCGGGGGGTCCTGCCACCTCAGGCTGCTGTGGTCTGTGGGCAGTGCCCAGCTGTGGTGTGGGGGGAGGGATTGCTCTGTGCTCATGCTGTGGGCAGCCTTTATTAGGCACTTGCCTGAGCACTGTGTGGCAGCTGCCATGGCCAGCAGAAGCTGCTGGTCCTGCACAGAGTGGCTTTGCAGAAGGGCTGCCAGCAGGAGCCCTGTCTGGTGCTGGCTGCAGGTTGCCTGTGTGAGATTAGGTCTCCAGGCAGGGGAGCAGGCAGCAGCCCAGGCAGCAGCACAGGCAGCCCTGTGCCTCTCCTCTGAAAGCTGCAAGCCTCTCTCCTGGGAGATGGCTTGAAAAGGGGCTGGTTTGGCTGCTGCTGCTGCAGAGGTGTCTCAGAACTGAAAAGGCATTTAGGAATGGGGGCTGTGAGCACAGGGAGTGTCCCAAGGGTGAGGTGGGGGAGAAAAAGGTGGCTGGAGAGAAGCATCACCCACAGGGTGCTGGACATATGGTGTGCACAGATGGGGCTGGGGGGGATGGGGAGGGAGCCCAGCTGGGCAGGGGGGGAAGGAGCAGTGCCAGGGCAGGGTGGTTTTATTTGTCTTTCCCCTTCTCCAGGAGGAGGAAAGCAGCAAAGTGTGGCAGCCCTTGGGGGGAGGAGGAGGAGGAGGAGGTTGGCTTTTCCCATCCCAAGCTCTGCCTGTGACACAGCCCTGCCTCTGGGAACCATGGGGGGGCAGTGGGGGCTGTGCCCCTCTGAAAGGCTCTCTTGAGCCTGTTCACCTGCTGCTGCAGTGTGCAGGCAGGGCAGGGGCTGATCCCCTCTGTCCTCTGCTTCCCCCCCCAGAACTCCTCAGAGATGCCAGAGACCATCACCAGCCGGGACGCCGCTCGCTTTCCCATCGTGGCCAGCTGCACCCTTCTGGGGCTCTACCTCTTCTTCAAGGTAAGTGAGCAGCACTGCAGCTGCTTCCTGCCACCCTCCCTGCCTGGACAGGAGCTCCCCAGCTGGGGCTGGCTCCATGCTGTGGCCCTTAGTGTTGGGGCACAGTGTGTAAGGCTGTGCAGCTCGAGCTCCCCCCCGCAGCAGCGCCTTGGTCCTCGCCTCAGCTGGCTCAGCCTGGGGGAAGTCAGAGTGGGTTTGTGCACAGCTTGGCTCTGCAGAGCTGCTGAGGGATGAGCTCACCCCTGAGCTTTACCTGGCCCCATGAACTGACCTGCTGGTACACAGAAGGTGCCAGGGAGTGCTGAGGTGCAGATGCTCTGTGTGGGGCTTCCAAAGCCTCCTCTGCTGAAGGCCTGTGGGATCCTAGCCTGGGCTGAGCCCCTGTGTGTGCAGGTGAAGTCTTCTAGAGGTGCAGAGCCACCAGAGAGCTGGCTCAGGGAAGCACTTTGGTTGGAAGAGAACTTTAAGACCATTGAGTTACCCCAGCACTGCCAGGGCACCACCAGCCCATGGCCCTCAGCACCACAGCTCCAGGGCTGGGGACTCCACCCCTGCCCTGGGCAGCCTGGGCCAAGCCTGGACAGCTCTTTGGGGGAAAGAAATTGTTCCTCATGGCCAACCTGAACCTCCCCTGGGACAACCTGAGGCTGTTCCCTCTTGTCTGTCACTTTTCCTTGGGAGAAGAGCCCAGCCCCCCCCTGGCTCCAGCCTCCTCTCAGGGAGATGCAGAGAGCCAGCAGCTCTCCCCTCAGCCTCCTTTGCTCCAGGCTGAGCACCCCCAGCTCCCTCAGCTGCTCCTCCCCAGCCCCCACTGGGCTGTGGGGCTGGAGTTAGCTGTAAGGCAGCAGCCTGTGGGGGAAAGGAGTTCCAATTACCCCCTGTTTAATTAGGGCAGGAGACACTCAGGCACTGCTGAGCAGGAGGTGGGAGGTGGGGATGCTGCTGCTGCTGCTGCTGCTCCCCCCCTGCTGGAGCAGCCTCCCAGCCTGCTGCTGGCTGGGGGGGGAGCTCTGTCCTCCTTTCTGACCCTTTCAGCAGCTGGGGAGGTGCAGCCCATCTCCCAGGCCCAGTGTGCTTGTGCAGGCTATTTCCAACCTCTCTCCCATCAGCAGGGCAGGAATTTGGGTTACTCCAGCTCCTCTCCTCCTCCCCCTGGAGCACTGAGGCTGCAGCTGCCAGCAGCAGCGCCGACTGCTGAGGCCCCTGCGCCGCCTGAGCCCTCTCTGCCTTTGCCTTGCAGATATTCTCCCAGGAGTACATCAACCTGCTCCTCTCCATGTATTTCTTCGTGCTGGGGATCCTTGCCCTGTCCCACACCATCAGGTAGAGCAGAGGGAAGGCTGGGGGTGGGGCAGGGCTGCTGCTCAGGGAGGGGCTGCTCAGGCCCTGCTGCCTGGCAGCGCAGCCAGGTCCCAGCTCTCAGCTTGTTGGCCCTTGGTGGTGGTCAAGATGTGAACCACAGCCTGGGGGGGGGGGCAGCCAATGTCTTGGGGGTGCCCACACAGCATCACTGGGGGAGATCTGGGTGGCCACCATCCAGAGCACCTCGCTCTGAGGGGCTGCTGTGGCTAAGGGCAGAGCTCCTCAGCTGCTGTGTTCCCCTTCCTGGGCTGGCAGAAACAGGCAGCTGGAGCTGAGGGGCACAGCCCCAGGCCCTCAGCCTGCTGCCTGGTGGGAGGTGTTGAAAGCTGTTTCACTAACTGAACAACTAAGAGCTGGTTTCCTGTTTCCTGAGCCCTGGGGTGCTGGGGACCAGATGCCTTCCCCAGAGCAGCTCTGGCCCAGGGCTTTGGCTCTGCTCCCCCTGCTCCCTGGTGGCACAGCCAGGTTCTGGGTGCCCAGGGAGCTGCTGGGGGGCACAGGGCACGTGCTGGGGGCTGGGCTGGGTCTTCCCTCCTTACCCTGCTCCTGCTGCCTTAGAGCATTTGTGGGGGCTGGCACCTGAGGGCAGATCAGACCTCGGGGTGGGGGCCGAGGCCCTGGGGCTCCTGCCAGGCCTTGAGGTGGCAAAACTGGGCAGAGGTGGTGGGCAGAGGTGGTGGGCAGTGGTCTGCAGGGTTTCTGTTGAGCTGCCCTTCTCTGCTGCTCTCATTCCAGCCCCATGATGAACAGATTCTTCCCTGCAAACTTCCCCAACAAGCAGTACCAGCTGCTCTTCACCCAGGGCTCCGGGGAGAGCAAGGAGGGTAGGTTGGCTCCCCCTGCTCCTGGGCAGCTCTCTCCTCTGCCTTCACTGCTTTGGTTCCTGCTCCCTTGGCCTTTTGACTCCCAGCCCCTTCAAGCAGCCTGCTCACAGCTCTGCTGCTCCCTCCCCAGGCTGCTTCTGGAGGCAGGGTGAGCCCTGCAGAGCTGGGGCTGCTGTGGCCACCTTCCTGCTGGTGTTTTCCCCTCTGTGCAGCCTCTCTGCCTGGCACCAAAACAGCTCCCAGAGTGCTGCTGGGATGGAGCTGGGGCTGCTGCTCAGAGCCCTGCCTTTATTTTGCCCCACCTCTGGACACATTCAGGTTGGTTGGGGCTGTGAGCAGCCTGCTCCAGTTGCAGATGGCCCTGCTGGCTGCAGGGGGCTTGGGCTAGGTGAGCTTGGAAGGTTCCTTCCAACCCAAACCACTCTGGGATTCCATTTAAGCTCCTGGGGGAGTCTGCTCTTTCCTTTGTGCTGCCTTAACTGCTGTGGTTCAACTCTGCACTGGGAGAGGATGCTCTGATGAGTGTCTTGCCCTGTAGCATCACTGGTGAGGCAGCACTTCTTCCAGGGATGCCAGCAGGGGTTGAGTGGTGCAGGAGGGGGCAGCAGCTTTGCCTGCCCTGCCTTGGCCAGTGCCTGAATCCAAGTTCCTCTCCAGCAGAAGGATCCCAGATGCTGAGCCTGGCTGGAGGGGGAGCTCTGGGCTTGCCAGGCCTGGCTGTTCACTGTGGGGGGGGGGGCTTTGCATGTGCTTCCCTTGGGCAGGGGCATTGCTGGGGGTCAGTGCCCCTCTGTGGTGCAGCCTCAGCTCAGCCCCCTGCAGGAGGAGCTGCTGGGGCTGCCCAGGCTCTGACCCTGCTCTCTCTGCTTGCAGAGATAGTCAATTACGAGTTTGACACCAAGGACCTGGTCTGCCTGGCCCTCAGCAGTGTTGTGGGGGTCTGGTACCTGCTGAGAAAGGTAGGTGAGCCCCAGCCCTGGGGCAGGGGCAGGGGGGGCACCAAGCACCGAGCCGGATCCACCCCCAGCCCCTTGCCGAGCGAAGCCTCCTCAGGCTGCAGGGCACAGCAGGGACCCAAACCTTCCCTTTCCTGTCCCCCTCAGCACTGGATTGCCAACAACCTCTTTGGGCTGGCCTTCTCCCTCAATGGAGTGGAGCTGCTGCACCTCAACAACGTCAGCACAGGCTGCATCTTGCTTGGAGGCCTCTTCATCTACGACGTCTTCTGGGTAAAGGTCCCCCCGGGGCAGCCCTGGGCCAGGCCCTGGGGCCTCCCTGGGGGCCCCACGCTGGCTGGACACCAGCTGGCAGGAGGGATTTAGGGGTTTCCAGCTCCTCAGCCCAAAGGGCTGTGGGTGGGGATGGTGGCAGCACCCAGCAGCAGCAGCAGGTGGCTCAGCAAAAGCTCTCTGGGTCTCTTGAGGGCTTGCTTTGAGGTCTCTCTTTGATTCTGAGCTCTGAGATGTTGCTCACCTGCTGCTAACCAGCACCTGCTTGGTGCCTGCTGCTGGTGGGTCCCAGGCTAGAAGCTTGGGTATGGAAAGGAGTGAGAGACATGGAGTTGTTGGAGCAGGGCCAGAGGAGGCCATGGCAGGGCTGGGAGCCCTCTGCTGTGAGCCAGGCTGAGGAGCTGGGGTTGTGCAGCCTGGAGAAGAGAAGGCTCCAGGGAGAGCTCCTGGTGGCCTTGCAGTGCTCAAGAGGCTGAGCAGGAAGCTGGGGACAGACTTCTGAGCAGGGCCTGTTGGGGCAGGCCAAGGGGGGATGGTTTGCACCCAAAGAGGGAGATTGAGGCTGGAGAGAAGAGAGAAATGTTTGGTGCTGAGGGTGGGGAGAGCCTGGCCCAGGCTGCCCAGGGAGCTGCCCCATGCCTGGCACCACTGCAGCTGAGGCTGGCTGGGGCTGGGAGCAGCCTGCTGGGGTTGGGGCTGTCCCTGGGGGCTGCAGGGGCTTGGTCTGGATGACCCTGAGAGGTCTCTCCCCACCCAGAGCAGTCTCTGCTGAGCTTGGTGGCTGCCCTGTGTGTTTGCAGTCCAGCCCCAAACCCTGCCAGCACTTCAAGCCAACAGTGCAGGACAAGTAAATGACCTCAGGGCCGAGCCCAGCTGTGACAATCCCTGCAGTCTCTGTTGGAAGCTGAGAGGCAGCAGCCTGCTGCTGGCTGGGACTCTGCTGGGACCTCCTGCCTTCAGCTCACCCCTTGCATAGTGCCCAGGCTGTCCAGGCTTGGAGAATCAGAGCTGAAGCAGCCCTGGGGGGTGGGGGTGGGATGTGAGTGGCCTCCTGGCTGTGCTTTGGGAGCATCCCTGATGTGCTCAGCTGTCCCAGCACTGTGCTGTGCCTTCTCCCCTGGGTGCTGGGCTCACCTCTGGCACTCCTCTGCCCACAGTTTGGTGACTTCTGGGCTGTTTTTCTGCCAGTGGGGGCCAGGTCTGAGCCTGGCCATGGCTCCCTGCAGCCATGGTCACCCTGCCCCCCCTCTGCTTGTCCCTAGGTCTTTGGCACCAACGTGATGGTGACAGTGGCCAAGTCATTCGAGGCCCCCATAAAACGTGAGTGACTCTCCCCCTGTGTGCCTGTGGAGGGGGAATGAGCTCTGCCCTGCTGCAGCCACTGCCCTCTGCACCTCCCAGCATCCAGAGGTGGCTCAGGGGGTGGGGGATGTGTGCAGGAGGCTTTCCCACCAGTGCTCTGTGAGGCTGCTGTGTGCTGTCACCAGGCTGCAGGCAGCTGGGGCAGGTTCCTGGGGGGGTGTGCAGGGGGGGGATGGTTTGCAGAGCCCTGAGCTGGTTGGGTTGGGCTCTACCCCCTCAGTGGGAAATTTACTTTGCTCATGAGGGAGAGGGTGAAAAGGCAAAAAATAATCACAGACAGCCCCCCCCAAACCCCAATCCAACCAAACCCCCTCCAGAGACCAGCAGGAGGCAGAGCTAGACTGGAGAGGAGGAAGAAACTCTTTGGGGTGAGGCTGGGGAGGCTCTGGCACAGGCTGCCCAGGGAGGCTGTGCCTGTCCCCTGCCTGCAGGTGTTCCAGGCCAGGCTGGATGAGGCCTGGAGCAGCCTGGGCTGGTGGGAGGGGACCCTGCCCAGGGCAGGGGGCTTGGAACTGGATGATCCTGAGGGTCCCTTCCAGCCCAACCCACTCTGTGAGTCTCTCAATTGCTGGTGTGGGGTCCTGGAGGTTGGGGCTGAAACCTGCCTAAGCCCCCTCAGGTTGCCCTCCCAGGGGTTCTCAGGAGGGAGCAGGGAGGGAGCTGCAGGAGAGGAGGAGGCCAAGGGTCTTGCCCTGCTCTGGTCCCTTTTCCCCAGGCAGCAGCAGCAGTGCTGGGCTCTGCTCAGCACAAGGCCTCCTCCCTCACTGCTGCTCTCTCTGCCCCTGGCAGTGGTTTTCCCTCAGGACCTGCTGGAGAAGGGGCTGGAAGCTGACAACTTTGCCATGCTGGGCCTGGGGGACATTGTGATTCCAGGTGAGGAGAGAGCAGGGGGGGACGTGCCCGGGGCCCCTCCCTGCCCAGCAGCTTGCCCTGCTCTGCCTGTGGCCCTTGGGGGACCGGGGGAGGCAGGCTGTGAGAGCCGGGGGGGGAGGGAGGCTGCGAGAGCCGGGGGGGATCGCCCCGCGGGGCCTGGTGCTGTGCCTGCTGCCACCAGGGGGCGCTGTCCGCCCAGGCACGGCGCCGGCGCCGCCGCGGTCCGGCCCTGCCGCTCTCCCCTCACTGCCTCCTTCTCCCCGCAGGGATCTTCATTGCCTTGCTGCTGCGGTTTGACATCAGGTGAGTGGGTGGCCGGGAAGGGGCTGGGGGCAGGGTGGATCTTGCAGCGTTTTGGAGCTGCTTTTGTAGAGGGGGGAGAGGAAAAAAAGAGAGGGGGGGAAAGAAAACCCTAAACCTCCACAATGGAGGAAAAGGGGCAGGCTGGGGAGGCAGAGCTGTGTGCCCCCCTCCTCCAGGGCTTGGTGTGGGCAGCCAGGAGAGGGGCTGGGACAGGGCAAGGTGTGAGAGGAAGCTCTTGGAGGGGCTTTGGGAGTGCTGCAGGGGAGCTGTTTGAGCTCAGTGCAGCTGCTGCACGATGTGGCAGGGCAGGCAGCACCTAACAGCCAGCCCTGAGCCTCCCCAGCTCCCTGGCTCTGAGGAGGAGAGGGCTGAGGCAGCGAGGGGGAAGCAGTGATGGCCTGGGGAAGAGCTGGGCATGCTGGCACCTGGGAGGTGCTCACATGGATGCAAGTCAGTGCCTGGCAGTGCTGGCTGCTGCTGGGCTGGCAATGGGGAAAGCAGCTCCTTCCTACACAGGGGAGCTGCACCTATGACCAGGGTGGTGCTTGCAGCAGTTGCCCCACACTGAGTGGGGCTGCAGTGCTGTGGCCTTGCTCCTGCTGCTGTTGCTCAGCCCCTCCGTGGTCTGTGCCAGCTCTTCCAGGTGTTTCCACCCACATCCTGCCTGCACCTGCTGGGAATTCCAGTTCCTGCTGCCTGCCCTGCAGTAAACCAGCAAGTGGAGAGCTGGGGTGCCAGGGACTGGCTGTGTCTCCCCCAAGAAAGGGGGGACTCAGTGTCTGGGTCCCAGCACTGATTCTTGCCCCCACAGTGGCCATCCAGCAGCTGGATCATAGAGCCACAGAGTCCTTTTGGTTGGAGGAGACCTTTAAGGTCATCCAAGTCCAACCCTCAGCCCTGCCCTGCCAGGGCACCACAGCTCCATGCCTTTGAAACCCCTCCAGGGGTGGGGACTCCACCACTGCCCTGGGCAGCCTGGGCCAGGCCTTGACAACCCTCTGGGGGAAAGAAATTGTTCCTCATGGCCAACCTCAACCTCCCCTGGGGCACCTCGAGGCTGTTTCCTCTTGTCCTGTCTCCTGTTCCTTCCTTTTCCCCAGCCTCTGTCACCCCTTCCTGCCCCACCCCACTCCCAGGGGGCTGGGAATGCTGTGCCAGCTGCATTTTGGCCCCTGGCATCCCTGAGCCAAGGCCAGTGTGCTCTGCTCCCTTCCCTTGCAGCCTGAAGAAGAACACACACACCTACTTCTACACCAGCTTCGTGGCCTACATCTTCGGGCTGGGCCTGACCATATTCATCATGCACATCTTCAAGCACGCCCAGGTGAGCTCCAGCATGCCCTTCCCCAGCAGGCCACACCACTCTGACCATGGCACTCCTCCACCATGCCAGGAAGAGGTCCCCCTCCTTCTCTGGGCTTTGTTTTCTGCCAGTGCCTCTCCTGCCCAGCCCAGCCCTGGCTCCGGGCAGCTGCCTTTCCCCTCCCAGCCTCTCACCCAGGCTGCCCTGGGGGGGGTTTGGGGGCTCTTTGCAGCCAGCCTGCCCCTGAAGCCCCACCCTGGGTGCTGTCACTGCCCTGCCTGTGGGGCCTGGCCGTGTTTGTGGCCCCCCAGCCGGGTTCTGTGCTGCTGCAGCTGCCACTTGGCTCTCCCAGCTGCTTCGGGGGCACGAAGCCTCCGAGCCGCACCGCGAGCGCTGCCCCAAGGGGCCAGGGCCGGCTCCCCCCGAGGGGGCATCTGTGCTTTAACCGCTGCTGTCCCTCCCCCACAGCCTGCTCTTCTCTACCTGGTCCCTGCATGCATCGGATTCCCACTTCTGGTGGCCTTGGCAAAGGGGGAAGTAACTGAAATGTTCAGGTGAGGCTCAGCTGGGGCCCGCGGGGCTGGGGGGGGGGAGGGGGGCGTGCAGATGTTCCCACGCTGGGCACAGCTGGAGGGATGGCTTCACCTGGGCAGGCCCTGGGCGTGTGAGCTGGCAGGGGCCGTGCCGGGACATGCCGGCGCCGGCTCCAGACACCGCCCCGCGGCCCGGCCGGGGCTCTGCTGCGGCACCAACCGGCAGCCAGCGGCTGGCAGCGGCTCCTCCGCCCCGCTGACACAGCCTGCCGTGTGCTGGCAGGCAGGGCAGGGTGGGACCGTGCACCTGGGCTGCAGATACTTGGTCATTGTGTCCCAGGGCCTGGGGGCGGGGGGGAGCGGAGCCGGATCCAGCTGCCGGAGCAGCCAGGGCCGGTTTGAGCACATCCCAGCTCCCAGCTCAGCTGAAGGAGCCTGGCTGGCAGCACCCTGCCTGCCCCAGGGCTGCAGAGAAAGGGATCCCTGAATCCCAGCGTGGTTGGGGCTGGAAGGGACCTCAGATCATCATCCAGTCCAACCCCTGCTCCAGCAGGGCACCCACAGAGCCTGCCCAGCAGCACAGTGCCCAGGGGGGGTTGGAAGCTCTCCACACCAGGAGACTCCACAACCTCTCTGGGCAGCCTGCCCCAGGGCTCTGCTCCCTCACACCAAACAACTTTCTCCTCATGGAACCTCCTGGCTGCCACTCTGTGCCCATTGCTCCTTGTGCTGTCCCTGGGCACCACTGAGCAGAGCCTGGCCCCAGCCTCTTGCCCCCCACAGCTCCTTCAGCTCTTGCTGAGCATTGCTCAGCTCCCCTCTGGGGCTGCTCTGCTGCAGGCTCTCAGCCCCAGGGCTCTCAGCCTTTGCTGCTCCCAGAGCTGCTCCAGGCCCCTCAGCAGCTCTGCAGCCTCCCCTGGACTCTCTCCAGCAGCTCCCTGTCCCTCTTGAGCTGGGGAGCCCAGAGCTGTGCTGTCCCTTCCAGCCTTTCTCTCAGCCTGCCACACTCCAGGCCTTTGCCTGCTTGCTGTCAGTCAGCAGCTCCTGCCTGGGCTGTCCCCTCTGAGCCCCGGGGAGCCTGGGCTGTCCCCTCTGAGCCCCGGGGAGCCCGGGCTGGCCCTGCTGGGAACTGGTTCTCCCTGTTGTGCTGGTGGCTGAGCACTGGCCCAGGGCAGCTGGAGCAGAGCAGGGACAGCAATAGGACCATGGAAGGCTCCCAGTTTGAAAAGGCTTTATGAGGTCCTCGAGTCCAGCCAGGAGAAGAGCCACTTGCCCAACCCCAATTTGGGCACTCTGATCCCAGAGCAGGGCCCTGCAGCCTCCCTGCCTCGGGGTGCCCCTGCCCGAGCTCCCAGCAAGCTGCCAGCGAGGCCAGCGCTGGGACTGGGGCACAGCACGGCCCCAGCTGCCTTGGCCTCCTCCCCTTCCCCTGGGAGATGCTGCTTTGCCTGTTCCCAGTGTTCCCAGCAGGCTCTCAGCTGGGGCCCAGCTCCCCAGCCCTGCTGCACCTGCCCTCCCTTTGATGTTTGCTTCTGAGGATCGATGCTGCAGGCGCCGAGCGTCCTGGGATCGTCCTTCCTGTGCACCTGGGAGCCCACTGCCTGACTCACCAGCTGACACCAGCACCACCTCCCTCCCTCCCTCCCTCCCTTCCTCCCTCCAGTGCTGGGAAATAGGGGAGAGATGAGCTGTGGGGCTGGGAGGCTGGCAGCCAGGCACCAGGGGCTCGTTGCCCCCTCCCAGAGCCTGGGCACAGACTGCTCCAGCAGCAGTGCTGCCTGCTGGGCTTGGCTGAGTGTGAGTGGCTGGGGGAGGGGATGCACCCCTGGAGTGCAGCCCCCTGGAGTGCAGCCCCCCTTGCAGGCAGAGGCAGTGGGACGTGCCAGGACGTGTGCCTGGGAGGGTTCCCACTGCAGGAGTCCCAGCACGTGGAGCTGGGCCTCGGTGTGGCCTGAGCCTCCCCTGCTGCTCACAGCCCAGGGAGGGCAGCTCCCTGCTGGCTCGTGGGCTCTCAGGGAGGGTCTGAGACAGGGAGCAGGAAGGGCAGTGCTGTGGGGAGAGTGGGAGCCAGCAGCTGTGTGCTGCAGGCTGGGGAGGGGGTGCTGATGGAGCGTGGGTGGGGGATATTGAGGGCAGTTTTGGGCCTCCCAACCTCCCTGAGCCTCCCCAGGCAGGCAGTGGCCTTCACTCTGCCCTTCAACAGTGAGGAACCCATCCTGGGGCTCATGCTGCTGCAGACACTGACCTGGAGCAGCAGGACAGAGGCTGCCACCTTGCTCTGCTCCCTGCCCCACTCTGCTGCTGCCTTTCCCAGTGCCCAGGCTTGCTGCCCCGTGGGCTCCAGCTGCCTGGCTCTGCCCTGGGAGCTGCTTTCCCCTGGGATCTCAACCCTCTCTTTTCCCTGCTGCAACCCTGTCCTTGGTCTGCAGGCAGGAGCTGAGGCCCACCCAGCCCTGGCCAGCAGCCAGAGGGGCCAGCACCCTGCCCAGGGTGGGGAGTTGGCAGCAGCCTCACTGCCCCAAACTCCTTTCTCTCTCCCTGCCCCTCCTGTCTGTCCTCTTCTCTCCTTTCCCTTCCTGCTTCCTCTCTCTCTCTCTCCTGCAGCTACGAATCCTCTGCTGAAATCTTGCCTCACACTCCAAGGCTCACTCACTTCCCCACGGTGTCAGGCTCTCCAGCCAGCCTTGCTGACTCCATGCAGCAGAAGCTGTCCTGCCCCCGCCGCCGCCGGCAGCAAAGCCCCAGTGCCATGTAGCAGCGGTGCCCTCTCCCTGTCTGTCGCTCTGCCCAGGTAGGGGCTGCTCCTGGCACCCCCCTCCCCCCTGGCAGAGGCAGTTGGCATCATCTCACTGCTCCACATCAGCTTCTCCCTCTTGGTTTGCTTTTGGTTTTGAGAGGAAAGCTCTGAAGGTGGAGAGGCTTTGACTTCTCTGCCCCCGGAGGCAGCTCTTGGGTTTCCTTCACCCCAGGGCCTGGTGCTGGGGGTTGGGGGAGGGTGGCAGCCAGGGGAGCAGAGCCCTGGGGGGTGGGGGTGGGGTTGTTGGTCGTGCTGTGGCTCCCCACCCTTGCTGGCATGGAAATGTGTGGCTAGCCAGGATGGTGCTGTGGGGAATGAGGACAGACCCCAGGCTCAGAGCTGGCCTGAGGGCTGCCTGGGTGAAGCCTCAGCCCATAGCTGGGTGCCCTCCATTGCTGGAGGTGGCTGGGGGGTGTCCCAGCCCCTGTCTCCCCCCCTGGAGCTCTGCTCCATCGTGTTTCCTGCTGTGGGAAGGTGAGGGCTGGAGCTCCCCTTGGCTTCCTCAGCACAGCCCTGGGCTGGCCCTGCCTGGCACAGACCTCTGCAAGGTCTGGCCTCAAGGAGTCACAGATTGCATGGGGTTGGAAGGGACCCTCCAAGGTCATCTTGTGCAGCCCCCCTGCAGCCAGCTGGGACCCCTGCAGCCAGCTGGGTCCCCTCCAACCAGCTCAGGCTGCCCAGGGCCACGCTGAGTCTGATCTTGGATGCCTCCACAGACAGGACCCCAACCACAGCCCCGGACAGCCTCTTCCAGCCTTTTACCTCCTCCTCTCTCTCTCTTTCAGCTACGAGGAGAGCTCTACCCCCAAGGAGGTGCCTGGGGCCTCCAAAGAAGAGTTGACAGAAGCGCCCAAGAAGGAGAAGTGACCTCGGCCGTGGGGCTGTGCCTGGCGCCGCCGGGCTGGGGCCCTTCCAGACCCTCTGCAAAGTGACAGACGACGAAGCAATTGTTGCAAGAGCATCGTGTTGTGTGTGTGGGAGCAGCCCCCGGGGCGGGGGTCGATGTAACGCCGCATAGCCAGCCCCTCCCGGCCCCCTCCCTGCCTGCTGGGCTGCTCCGGGGGGGAGGAGGGTACCGGGGGGGGGGGGAGGGGGCAGCCACAGGCCGGTTTTTAAATTTTGTATTGTGCATTTGCTTTCTCTCATGATTAAACCATCCCCAAGGAAGGGGCAGCTGGGCTGGCAGGGCCAGGGCTGTGCCACCCGCTGCCCCTGCACTCCTGGAGTCCTCTCGGTTGGAACAGACTGGCAAGGTCGTTGAGTGTCCCCACCCCCCCCGGGTCCCTCAGCACCGCAGCTCTGCCCCTGCCCTGCGCTGCTGCCCAGCGCCTCCCGGGAGGGGGCCTCGGCCATTGCCCCAGGGAGCCTCTGCCAGGCTTGGAGAACCCTTGCAGTGCAGAAATGTCTTCTCCTCTCCACCCTGAGCTTCCCCTGGGGCAGCTGGAGGCCATTTCAGCTCCTCCTGCCTCTTGTTCCTCGGGAGAAGAGTGGGAAAGGGAGGCAAGGAGCTGAGCGACCCCACAGCCAGCCCGGGAGTGGGGTGATGGCTGCACAGGCTCTGCCCCCTCCCAAGCCTGGGCCCTCACCCTGGGACAGGCAGGGAGCTGGGATGGGCACAGGGAGCAGGGCAGGCAGGGGGGGACTGGGACAGGCAGGGGACACCAATGCAGGCAGGGGTTGGGACAGAGGGACACCAATGCAGGCAGGGGTTGGGACAGGCAGAGGGACACCAATGCAGGCAGGGGGGGACTGGGACAGGCAGAGGACACCAATGCAGGCAGGGGGTTGGGACAGAGGGACACCAATGCAGGCAGGGGTTGGGACAGGCAGAGGACACCAATGCAGGCAGGGGTTGGGACAGGCAGGGGACACCAATGCAGGCAGGGGTTGGGACAGGCAGAGGACACCAATGCAGGCAGGGGTTGGGACAGGCAGAGGACACCAATGCAGGCAGGGGGTTGGGACAGGCAGAGGACACCAATGCAGGCAGGGGTTGGGACAGAGGGACACCAATGCAGGCAGGGGTTGGGACAGGCAGAGGGACACCAATGCAGGTAGGGGGTGGGACAGGCACAGGACACCAATGCAGGCAGGGGTTGGGACAGGCAGAGGACACCAATGCAGGCAGGGGTTGGGACAGGCACAGGACACCAATGCAGGCAGGGGTTGGGACAGGCACAGGACACCAATGCAGGCAGGGGTTGGGACAGAGGGACACCAATGCAGGCAGGGGTTGGGACAGGCAGAGGGACACCAATGCAGGCAGGGGTTGGGACAGGCAGAGGGACACCAATGCAGGCAGGGGTTGGGACAGGCAGAGGGACACCAATGCAGGCAGGGGTTGGGACAGGCAGAGGGACACCAATGCAGGCAGGGGGTGGGACAGGCACAGGACACCAATGCAGGCAGGGGGTGGGACAGGCACAGGACACCAATGCAGGCAGGGGTTGGGACAGGCAGAGGACACCAATGCAGGCAGGGGGTTGGGACAGGCAGAGGGACACCAGGCAGCAGGGGGTGGGACAGGCACAGGACACCAATGCAGGCAGGGGGTTGGGACAGGCAGAGGACACCAATGCAGGCAGGGGTTGGGACAGGCAGAGGGACACCAATGCAGGCAGGGGGTTGGGACAGGCACAGGACACCAATGCAGGCAGGGGTTGGGACAGGCACAGGACACCAATGCAGGCAGGGGTTGGGACAGGCACAGGACACCAATGCAGGCAGAGGGTTGGGACAGGCAGAGGACGCCAGGCAGGGGGTTGGGACAGGCAGAGGGACACCAATGCAGGCAGGGGTTGGGACAGGCAGAGGGACACCAATGCAGGCAGGGGGTTGGGACAGGCAGAGGGACACCAATGCAGGCAGGGGTTGGGACAGGCAGAGGACACCAATGCAGGCAGCAGGGCTGGAGCAGCTGCAGGCAGGGGCTTCTCCCGCAGCTGCCTCTGCTCCCACTGGTGCCAGGTGTCCTGTGTCCTCCCTCAGCACCTTGGGGGCAGCCATGTGGAGGATCCTGCACCCCTCTGGCCGTGCCCACTGCCAGGCTGAGCAGAAGAGTTTGCAGCCCTGGCAGCCTGGCCACAAAAGCCGCATTGAGGCCTCCTTGGAGCACTAGCAGTGGCGCCTGGTGTTCTGCCATCTCCTGACCCTTCCAGCCTCCTGCAGATGTTTTCTATGACTTGCAGCTCCCTCTCCAGCAGCCCCCGCGCCCCCCCCCAAAGCAAAAACAAGAGAGGCCACTTTAATTCCAATTAAATGCCTCCAGCTAAGCAAACAGAGTGCAGCGGGGCTCGGGCACGGCGCGGCCGCCGCGGAGTCGCTGAGTCTAGACTCCAGATGTGGTTTCAGCAGCCTCCAGTGGCCCCTGGAAAACGGTGCTGGTTCTGCCACGGGGACAGGGCCCTGCCCACTGCCACCCTCTGCCCGGTGTGGGCCTGGCACCGGGTCCCGACAGGCTTTGCATCCCCCCCCCCCCCCCCCCCCGGGTTTGAGTGCTGAGAGCTTGATGCCATCACCACCCTGCCCCCATCTCTGTGTGGCCTCTCCAATGTGCAGGAGCAGCCTGGGGCTGGCACATGGTGTCACTGGCACATGCTGGCACCAGTATATGGGACCCCCAGCACATGGTGGTACTGACACATGGCACCCCCAGCACTGGCACACGGTGGCATTGGTACCATAGTATCCCCAGCACACGGTGGCATTGGCACATGGCACCCCCAGTACATGGCACTGGCACATGGTACCCCCAGCATTGGCACATGGTGGCATTGGCATATGGTACCCCCAGTACATGATGGCATTGGCACATGGTAGCTCCAGCCTTGGCACAGAGTGGGATTGGTGCCATAGTACCCCCAGCACATGGTGGCACTGGCACATGGTACCCCCAGCACTGGCACACGGTGGCATTGGCACCATGGTACCCCCAGCACACGGTGGCACTGGCACACGATGGCAGCGGCACCCCCGGCAGCAGCGTTGCCCTCCCTGCTGCCCCAGGGCGCAGAGGGCAGCTGGTGCCAGCCCTGCGTGCAGAGGGAGCAGGCAGCGAGCCAGGAGCGCTGCCGGGGCTGCAGGGAGCGGAAGGCCGTGGGAGGGGGCCGGCAGGGTCGCCCCTCAGCCTGCCCTGCCGGCAGGAAGGAAGCACTGCAGGCCCTGCGAGGAGCTGCTGGCGCCGCGCTGGCCCCGGCCCCGCTCGGCCGCTGCTGCACCTGGGCCCTGTGGCACCTCCGCTGCCAGCGCTGCCATGGCCACGAGGCTCCTCTCTGTCTGGGCCACCACGGAGCCACCTTCCCTCGCCGCGGGGTCCCTCCAGCTCAGGGGGGCTGTGCAAACCTGAAGGCTCTGGCAGGAAGCCTCCATCCACAGAGCTGAGCTCATGCAGGGCTTTAGGGTGCTCCCCCCCTGCCCCCCACCAACCATGGCCCCTCAGGGCACTGCTGTAGGTGCCCACTGCTTCCATGAGCACCTTCCACTCATGCCAAGCTCCTGCCAGGGATTGCAGCAGGGTGGGCTGAGCTGGAGGCGTGCAGTGGATGCCCCTGGGAGCAAATGCCAGGCAGTGGAGTGGTGGTTTCATGGGTGGGGAGTGCTGGTGCCTGGGGTGGGGGATGCAGCAGAGCCCTGCAGAGCCACCACCATGGCTGGGGGTGCAGCTGCTGGGATGGCACAGGGATGCCCATCTGGGGTCCTGTAGGGTGGTAGGTGCTGGCAGTGGGACCCAAGGTCCTGCAGGACTCTGAATGCTGGTGGTGAGAGCTGGGGTCCTGCTGGGGGCTGGTGGTGAGAGCTGGGGTCCTGCTGGGGGCTGGTGGTGAGAGCTGGGGTCCTGCTGGGGGCTGGGTGCTGGTGGTGAGAGCTGGGGTCCTGCTGGGGCTGGGTGCTGGTGGTGAGAGCTGGGGTCCTGCTGGGGGCTGGTGGTGAGAGCTGGGGTCCTGCTGGGGCTGGGGGCTGGTGCTGAGAGCTGGGGTCCTGCTGGGGGCTGGGTGCTGGTGCTGAGAGCTGGGGTCCTGCTGGGTGCTGGTGGTAAGAAGCAGGGCCCTGCTGGGGGCTGGGTGCTGGTGGTAAGAAGCAGGGCCCTGCTGGGGGCTGGGTGCTGGTGGTGAGAGCTGGGGTCCTGCTGGGGGCTGGTGGTGAGAAGCAGGGTCCTGCTGGGGCTGGGTGCTGGTGCTGCGAGCTGGGTGCTGGTGGTGAGAAGCAGGAGCCCTGCAGGGCAGGGGGTGCCGCTGGTGGGAACCAGGGCTGTGCGGGGTGATGGGTGCCGCTGATGGCGCCCGGCCGGCGGCTGTGGACTGGGGGAGGAAGCAAACGGGAGCCCCAGCCCCAAGCCCCGGCCAGGAGGGGCAGGAAGCTGGAATAAATCCCAGGAAGGGCTGCCTGGCTCCAGCTGGTCTGGGCTGCAGCGGATGGAGCCGGGAAGGGGAAGGGAGAAGGCGGGAGGGGATCGCGCAGGGGCTTTCTCAGGGCTCGGCCCCGCTCCAGCTGTGCGCTCGCATCTGCAGCCCTGGCTCTGCACCATCCAGGGCCGAGGTGTGCATGTCCCCAGGGGACATCCGCAGATGGGGGCACGGCGTGAGGGGACCTGGATGGAGCCCGACCCCGGCCAGGGCAGCAGCAGCCCGGGTTTGGGGGTTCCATTCACTGGGGATCCTCCCAGCCTGAGCCGGGGGGTCCAGGCTGCTCTTCCTCTCTGAATGCATCCGGCCCTGGGTTCTACTGCAGCTGGGTGCTGCTGGGGATGGTGCTGCCAGGGCTGGGTGCTGCTGGGGATGGTGCTGCCAGGGCTGGGTGCTGCCAGGGCTGGGTGCTGCTGGGGATGGTGCTGCCAGGGCTGGGTGCTGCTGGGGATGGTGCTGCCAGGGCTGGGTGCTGCTGGGGACGGTGCTGCCAGGGCTGGGTGCTGCTGGGGATGGTACTGCCAGGGCTGGGTGCTGCTGGGGACGGTGCTGCCATGGCTGGGTGCTGCTGGGGATGGTACTGCCAGGGCTGGGTGCTGCTGGGGACGGTGCTGCCATGGCTGGGTGCTGCTGGGGACGGTGCTGCCAGGGCTGGGTGCTGCTGGGGACGGTGCTGCCATGGCTGGGTGCTGCTGGGGACGGTGCTGCCATGGCTGGGTGCTGCTGGGGACGGTGCTGCCACAGCTGGGTGTTTCTGGGCTGGATGATGTTGGGTCTGGGTGCTACTAGAGGAGGGTGCTGCAGGATCTGGGTGCTGCAGGATCTGGGTGCTACTGGGGCTAGGTGATGTTGGGCCTGGGCTCTTCCCAGGCTGGGTGCTGTGGGACTGGGTGATTCCAGGGCTGGGTGCCAACCCAAGGCTGGATTCTGCTGGACTGGGTTAAACAAGGTCTGGGTGCTGCTGGGGCTGGATGCTGGGTCAGTCAGGGCTGGGTGCTTCAGGGGGTGGTGTGGGGGTACTGTCAGGGCTCTGTTCTGTCCGAGCTGGGCGCTGCCAAAGCTGGGGCACTGTCCAGCCACCATTCCCACCACAGCTCAAGCAGCCCCCGGCGGCCCCTCACCAGCTTGGCGTGGCCGTGCCCTGTGTGGTCCCAGCGGGGTGGGGGTGGGGGGTGGCCGGGGGGCTTTGATGTCCTCGGCTGCCGGGCAACCCCAGCTCAGCGCAAAGCAGCCACCCCCCCGGCCGGGCTGAGCCCCCCCGCTCCCCGCCAGCGCCATATGGCCCCGGCCGCTGTTACCGCGCCGCTCGCCCCGTTCCCAGAATTGAGATGGAAATGAAGCGATCAGTCTTGCCGGACACCGCGGCCGCTGCCCGGCCCGGCGTGCTGGGACACAGCCCAGCTGCGCCCACGGCAGCCTCCCAGCCACGCTGCCAGCCCCTGACACGCAGAGGGGCTGGGGTGAGGGTGCCTGGGGACACAGAGCTGCAGAAGCACAGAATGGTTGTGGGTGGAAGAGTTCTTTAAGATCATGGAGCCCAAACCTTCCCCCAGCACTGCCAGGGCACCACCAAACCGTGGCCCTCAGCACCACAGCTCCGCAGCTTTGAAGCCCCTCCAGGGATGGGGACTCCACCACTGCCCTGAGCAGCCTGGGCCAGGCCTGGGCAACCCTTTGGGGAAAGAAATTGTTCCTCATGGCCAACCTAAACCTTCCCAGGGACAACCTGAGGCCATTTCCTCTTGTCCTCTTGATTGTTCATTGAGAGAAGAAACCAACCCCCACCCAGCTCCAGCCTCCTTCCAGGGAGCTGTAGAGAGCCTCAGTCTCCCCTCAACCTCCTCCTCTCCAGAATAAAGAGCCCCCCTTCCTTCAGCTGCTCCTCCCCAGCCCTGGTCTCCAGACCCTTCCCCAGCTTTGCTGCCCTTCTCTGGACCCACTCCAGCACCTTGATGCCCTTCCCGGAATGAGAGCCCCAAACCTGAAGGCAGGGTTTGAGGTGCAGCCTTCCCTCAGCCTCCTTTTCTCCAGGCTCAGCACCCCCAGTTCCCAGAGCAGCCCGGGGGTGTCTGTGCCATGTGCGTCCTGGCACCCACCGTGTGGCAGCCGAGCTCACCCTGGTGCCCACGTCAGCCGGGGTGGCCCGGGTGCTGGGGGGCTGCGGGCAGTGTGCCCATGGGGGGGGTGAGGGCCAGCCCGCGGTGGCCGTAGCGCATTGTTGGCGGCACAGCTGGCGACACCGGGCCGGCCAGCAGCGCTGAATGACATTCCTGTGCACAATGTCCCCAGCCTCCCCGCCGCGGCACGGCCACCGCTGCCAGATGGGGGCTAATTAGCAGCTTTGAGAGCCACGGTGGGAACCGGGCAGCGCCAGGCCCTCCGGCGAGCCCTGAATGGAGGGGGTGACCCCGGCGTCGTGCCCACCCTGGGAACCGCCACCGCAGTGGGATGGGGGGACACGGGACAGAGGGATAGGGGAATGGAGGGACAGAGGGGTGAACGGACAGAGGGATGGGGAGGAGAGGGACAGGGTGTGGAGGGACAGAGGGGTGAACGGATGGAGGGATGGGGAGGAGAGGGACAGAGGGATGGGGGAGTGGAGGGACAGAGGGGTGAACGGACGGAGGGATGGGGAGGAGAGGGACAGGGTGTGGAGGGACAGAGGGATGGAGGAATGGAGGGACAGAGGGATGTAGCTCTCTCCAGCCAGCCTGGCAGGGTTAAAGTCCATCTGTAGCCTCCAGGTTTGCTGCCCACCCGGGGAGGAGGAGGAGGGGAGGAGGCCTTCAGCTCTCTGTGTTTGTGCATGTCCTCACCTGTGTGCATCCACATGTGTGTGCATGGCTCCACGTGTACCCATACCCTCACATCCATGTGCCTGACTGCAGTGGGGATGTCTCTCCCCCAGGCCTCACGGGGATGCCTGTACCCCCACGAGGGTCGCAGTGCTGCCCCTGTCCCTGTATTGCTGGGGGGGTCTCTGTGCCTCCGTGCCCCCGTGGCGGGTCCCAGTGCCCTCAATGTCCCTATGTGTAATGTCGGGGTCCCCCCCGTGCCCCGTGTGTAATGGCGGTGGCCCTTGTGCCCCTGTATGTATGTCAGTCCCCTCCGTGTCCCCGCAGAGCTCCCGGTGCCCCCCGTGCCCCTGTATGTAATGTCAGTCCCCACCGTGTCCCCGCAGAGCTCCCGGTGCCCCCCGTGCCCCTGTGTGCAATGTCGCTCCCCCCCGTGTCCCCGCAGAGCTCCTGGTGCCCCCCGTGTCCTCGCAGTGCTCCCGGTGCCCCCCGTGTGCAATGTCACCCCCCACCCCGTGTCCCTGCAGAGCTCCCGGTGCCCCCGTGTGCAATGTCGCCCCTCCCGTGCCCCGCAGAGCTCCCCGTGCCCCCGTGT
Source organism: Melanerpes formicivorus (assembly GCF_026170545.1). Classification (NCBI taxonomy): domain Eukaryota; kingdom Metazoa; phylum Chordata; class Aves; order Piciformes; family Picidae; genus Melanerpes; species Melanerpes formicivorus. The sequence goes on along the minus strand of NW_027142371.1, from coordinate 14,648,530 downwards.
GCAATGTCGCTCCCCCCCCGTGTCCCCGCAGAGCAGCTCCCGGTGCCCCCGTGTGCAATGTCGACCCCCCCCCCCCGTGTCCCCGCAGAGCTGCCGGTGCCCCCCGTGCCCCGCAGAGCTGCCGGTGCCCCCGGTGCCCCCGGTGCCCGGGCTGGTTGCAGGTGTGTGGTGTCCCCCCTCAGCCCCGCCTCCGTCGCCATGGGCACCGCCCGCGCGGCGCCGCGCTGACAGCGCGCGGGGTTTTATGAATGGGTGACGTCACGGGCCTGGCGTCTGCAGGTCTGAGCCGCCGGAGAGCGGGGAGGGGGCGGGGGGGCAGCGGGAGGCCGAGGGGGCTGCGCGGAGGGGGAGTAACCGGGGGGCCTAAGGGGAGGAAGTTAGGGGCGAGCGGAGCTGCGCGGACCCCGCCACCGGGATCCTCCGTTAATGCCGGAGAAGTGTCGGGGCAGACGGTGCCCACGACCCCGCCGCACCCCCGCTATGTGTGTCGCCCCCCCACCTCTCCTGCCCTCTCCCCGCCGCTGCCCCTTTAAGGCGCTGACCGCCCGGAGCTGGGGAATGGAATGGGAGGGGCCGGCCGCACCCCTGCTGCGTCGCTATTGGCCACGGCTCTTCCCCTGGCCCCGCCTCCCCCGCCGGCAGCGCTCTATAATTGGCGCGGCGGGGCGCGGGCTGCGCTGTTCGCTCGCAGGGTCCTGCCGCTGATCCTCTCTCCCTCGCCGCTCTTTACCTCGCCATGAAGGTTGCCGCCGCCGCTCCTTCGCCGTTGCCTGCGGGTCCCGGCGGTTCGTTGAAGGCGGTGAGGCCCGGGGAGGCCGCTCGTTGCGGGCCGGGCCCAGGAGTGTCCCCGGGAGCGGCGGAGCAGGCGGCTGCCGCGCTGCTGTACGACATGAAAGGCTGCTACTCGCGGCTGCGGGCGCTGGTGCCCACGCTGCCACGGCACGGGAGGGTCTCCAAGGTGGAGTTGCTGCAGCACGTCATTGACTACATTTGGGACCTCCAGCTGGCTTTGCAGCGCGGGCCCCCCCGTCCCGTCGCCGCCGGTGACACCCCTGAGGTGAGTGTGGAACCCCGCTACCGACCTGGTCCTGTTCTCGCTGTACCGGATTCCCTTTTCGCTCTGCACCGCGCTGTCTCTTTCCCGGCGTGTCTCTCTTGCCCTCTTCTGTTTCTGGGATCCCTCTGTGGTGGGTGTGGACTGTCCGGCACCGACCTCGTCCCGCTTTCACGCCGGCGTCCCCGGTCTCCCTCCTCCCCGGCTCTGTTCTGTCTCTCAAATCCCCGAGACCCTGTCGAAGTGGGTGTAGACCCCTATCAACAGCCCGGGCCGGTTCTCTCGCCGGGCTGCACCGTGCCCTTCCGCTCCGCTCCGTACTGTCCTGTCCCCGAGAGTCTCCTTCCATCCCCAGGACCCATCCTGACCAGCCGCTTCCCTTCTGTTTTCTGCAGGCTCCGTGCATCCCGGCTGCTGACCGGATCCTGTGCCGCTGAGACCACTCCGGACCCTTCACCAAGAGCCCCGGGACCCCCGGAGCACCGCGGCTTTTCTGTGTCCCGGGACTCCCGGGGCACAGCTGGCGCCGGCAGCTGCTCCCCGCCCGGGAGAAGCTGTCGGGGGGCCGCGGGCCGTATCCTTCTCAGATTGCTGAGAGCATTCCCCGTATTGTATATTACAATGATGCTACCGAATATTGTTCTACAATAGCTGGAGTTTTGTTATTAAACAAGCCCTGATGACCAGCACGGCTTCAATTCCTACCTCCGGGGGGGCTTCGGGATGGGCTAAGCCCTGGGCACCTTCCCCCCCCATGGAGCATGAAACTGGAGGAGGGAGGTGTGGAGCACTGCGGGCTGGGAGGGTTTGCTGTGGGATACTGAGGCTGGATCCCTGTAGTGGTGCAGGAGGGAGTGTTCCACAGGTGGGTCCCAGTAGCCCCTGCCAGTGTCCTGCTGTGGTGGGGGCAGGGTGTCCTGGGGTCTGCAGGTGGCTTGTCACGGCTCTGTGTCCCCACAGAGTCCTGTACTTCTCCCTTGGGCTCAGACGGGGGGGTGTCGGGGACAAGCACACGAGGGAAGGTGGTCTGCACCCCGATTTCTGCAGCACTGGGCTGTGTCCCCCCTGGGCAGTCACTTGGCTGGGGCCATGACAAGGAGTAGGTAGTACTGGGAGCCCTGTGCCCACATGGAGTGTGGGGGGGTCCTGGTCTCCCTGGGCAGTGGTGACTTTACCTCGTGGGTGTCTCTGCCCCACTCCTCAGCAGAGCCACCCCCACTGCGTGGCGCTCTTGGGGCTCCTGCAGTTGCCCCTGTGTCAGGGCTGCGGCTTGGGGTGCAGGCAGCTGTGGGGTGAGGGTGACACCTTAGGGGCTGGTTGTGTTGTGCTGGCCTGAGGGAGAGCAGATGTGAGCCCCGGGGTGGTGCCCCAAGGGAAGGTTGGTGTAAGCCCTGGCATGCCCTGTGCTGCGGTTTGAGCTTCCCCCCCCGCCCGTGGGGCCAGGCCTGGAGAAGGTTTTTGGGTGGAGGAAATTGCATCAGAGGTTGTGCAACTCCTGTGGTCTTGGGGTGCCCCAGGCAGCAGCTGACCTGAGCATGCCCTCTGGGGACACAATGCCTCCCACAGCAGATGTTCATGAGCCTGGTGAGGGCAAATTGGGGTGCCCGGGGGGGACTCCTGCTGCCCCAGCCACTTGGGCTCTTCCTGCCCTGCAGGGGCTGCCCTGGCCGTGGGCTGTGTGCCTTGGCACCAGTGTTTGCTTGTTTGTTGGCACAGTCATGGCTCTCGTGTGTGTCTGTGCCCATGTGTGCCCACTCGTGGCTTCCCAGCCCAGCAGCTCCCCCTGGCAGGGTGCTGAGAACGGGCAGGTGACTTAGGGAGCCAGGACATGGCCTTGTTCTGGCTGTGACACAGCAGCAGGGGACAGCTGGGGGGGTCCGTGGGCTCCAGACCTCTGTGGACGGACGAAAGGTGTCCTGTTAGCCCTGGTGGCGCATCTGGCATTGAATCAGTCGCCTCCATCGCCCCCTGCTCTCTGTTATTCCCACTGCTGTCCCTCCTATCATCCCCTGCTGCCCTTCATTGCCGCGGCAGCTGCCGGCTCCCTCCCGGTCCCGGAGCACGCCAGCGCCGGTGCCGTGGGTCCCTCTCCCGGTGCCTGCTCGCACTGCATGGACCAGGCTGAACCGCGACCCCGAAGGAGCTCGGAGTGCCCCGGGCACGGGAGCAGCTGGGGGGCTGAGAGCGCTTCTGGGGCTGGGAGTGGCACGGAGGGTCCTGGGGTTCTTCCCACCCCCCCGTGCAGCAGCCACAGCTGTGCCATGCTTCCAAGTGCCACCCTTGCCTGGTTGCTGCCAACAGACACAGGAACTCCAGCTGGAGCTATGGGCAAAGCGACTCCCTGTGGGTGCCAGTGTGTGTCCCAAGTCTCTGCCCAGGCTCCCTGGGTGCCAGTGTGTGTCCCAAGTCTCTGCCCTGACTCCCTGGGTGCCAGTGTGTGTCCCCAAGTCTCTGCCCGGGCTCCCTGGGTGCCAGTGTGTGTCCCAAGTCTCTGCCCTGACTCCCTGGGTGCCAGTGTGTGTCCCAAGTCTCTGCCCAGGCTCCCTGGGTGCCAGTGTGTGTCCCCAAGTCTCTGCCCGGGCTCCCTGGGTGCCAGTGTGTGTCCTCAAGTCTCTGCCCGGGCTCCCTGGGTGCCAGTGTGTGTCCCCAAGTCTCTGCCCGGGCTCCCTGGGTGCCAGTGTGTGTCCCCAAGTCTCTGCCCTGACTCCCTGGGTGCCAGTGTGTGTCCCCAGGTCTCTGCCTGGGCTCCCTGGGTGCCAGTGTGTGTCCCAAGTCTCTGCCCTGACTCCCTGGGTGCCAGTGTGTGTCCCCAAGTCTCTGCCCGGGCTCCCTGGGTGCCAGTGTGTGTCCCCAAGTCTCTGCCCAGGCTCCCTGGGTGCCAGTGTGTGTCCCCAAGTCTCTGCCCTGACTCCCTGGGTGCCAGTGTGTGTCCCCAGGTCTCTGCCTGGGCTCCCTGGGTGCCAGTGTGTGTCCCAAGTCTCTGCCCTGACTCCCTGGGTGCCAGTGTGTGTCCCCAAGTCTCTGCCCGGGCTCCCTGGGTGCCAGTGTGTGTCCTCAAGTCTCTGCCCGGGCTCCCTGGGTGCCAGTGTGTGTCCCCAAGTCTCTGCCCAGGCTCCCTGGGTGCCAGTGTGTGTCCCCAAGTCTCTGCCTGGGCTCCCTGGGTGCCAGTGTGTGTCCCAAGTCTCTGCCTGGGCTCCCTGGGTGCCAGTGTGTGTCCCCAGGTCTCTGCCCGGGCTCCCTGGGTGCCAGTGTGTGTCCCCAAGTCTCTGCCCGGGCTCCCTGGGTGCCAGTGTGTGTCCCAAGTCTCTGCCCGGGCTCCCTGGGTGCCAGTGTGTGTCCCCAAGTCTCTGCCCTGGCCTCCTGCCCGAGCCCTGTGTGCCCCATGCCTGAGCACCAGGGCACGAGGAGGTGATGTGGCCTTGCCCCAGGGCCTGGCACTGCCAGGGTGGTGGTTAAGCAGGGGAAGGTGTTGTGTGGAGCAGGGCTGGCAGCACCTGGCACGTGCTGGGGTGCTCCGGGGAGCCCTGAGCAGGGCCCAGCCCCGAGGGCATCTGTGCCCCATCAGCTCTCTTGTGTTCCTGCGACCTGATTCATCCCGGAAGGGATTAGGGCCCGGGGAGCCAAGTGACATCCTGGTCTGACCAGCCTGGCCACCCCGGGGTGGACAGAGGTGGCAAGAGCCAGTCCCTGCTGCTCCCTGCCTCTGACGGCCCTGGGGACACGGAGGAGATGGCACCCACGGCAGGACCCCCAGCTGCCATGGCACCGGGCACTGGTGGCCACGGTGAGGTTTGCTCCAGGGGATGGAGGGGCTGTGGTGGGCACGGGGCTGGGGGCCAGGGCTGGCCTTGGGCACACTGATGGGGGTTGTGGCCATTGTGGCCATCACTGGTGGCACTTGGGGTCCCTGGCAAGGGGGCAGCTGCTTGTGAGGGGTCTGTAAGGTCCATGGCATGGGGCTGTGGTCCCTGCAGCGAGGTTGGCTGTGGGCACTGTGTCTCCTCGTGATGGAATGGGGCCCTGGCCCCCCTGGAAGCATCCCCAGTGCTGTCCTCAGGCTGGGTGCAGGTGGGCAGGGGACCTCTGGCAGCCACAGCCTGTGGCACCACCCAGCTGCAGAGGCCACCCCCACCGGGGGAGAGTCCCAGGGGCAGTGGGGTTGGGAACATGGGGTTGGTCTTCCCCTGCACCTGGGGCTTTCTGGGGGGGACTGCACAGTTCTGTTCCTGCTCTGACCTTCCTGTCACCCCAGGACCCTTGGGGCTGCCACTGTGTTCTGGCCATCCTCACCCCCACTGAGGTTCAGGTGGCACCACGCAGGGTCTCCAGAGCCCTTCCCAAGGAGGGGGCAGCAGCTGCTCCCTGGGAGAAGTGGGTCAAGCCCTGTGCTTGCTGTGCAGCCCCCCCCCTGCCCTGGGACTGACTCACTGTGACCCCCACTCCTCTGTCACCCCCAGGCTGGGCACAGCCAAAGCCCCTTGGGACCCTGGCTCCTCTGTCACCCCCAGGCTGGGCACAGCCAAAGCCCTTTGGGGTCTGGCCCAGCTGGCTCCTTGCTTGTCCCCACATGCCAGCCACGAGTCCCTGCATGCCAGCCACAGGTACCCCCTGGGGAGCCCTGGCTGATGCCCCCAGCTCGCTGGGACCCCCCCCAGGCAGGGTACAGCAGTGAGGTGGGGTGGGAACCTGCCTTCCTCTGCTCCCACAGTGGCCACGAGTGGGGAAGGCCAGGGGAAGTGGCTTCCCCTTTGAGTCACCCGTTGGGCAAGGCTGGGCATTCGGTGGCAGGGGCACTGTGGTGGCCCCAGCACGTGTGCAGGACTCCCCCGGGCTCCCTGTGCCCAATATAAGCCCTGGTGCAGGTGGATGGGGTGCCCAGGGTGCTCGGGCGTCCCACAGCCATGCCCACTGTGCCAGCCTCCAGGTGCCAGCGCCGTCCCCAGGGCACACAACGGCCGGCATGGCTCTGCCTCTTGCTGCTCCTGCTGACTGCCTGCGTGCCCACCGCGGGCATCAACCCTGGCATCAAGGCCTGGCTGACCCGCAGGACGCTGGAATTTGGTGAGCTCTGCACCCCCGGCCATCCAGGGGGGAACCAGGCAGGGCCCGGAGCAGGGCGATGCCCAGGCTGCCAGGGCTGGGGGCGGTGGAAGGGGTGTCCTGGACCTGGCTGCTCACCCCCCTGGCACCCCAACCCCTGCCTGGTGCCCGCCTCTGAACCCTGCCTCTGCCCAGGTCGGCGTTTCGGGCTGGAGCTGCTGCAGTCGCTGCTGCAGAAGGAGCATGAGCTGAACCTGAGCGGCTCCCACCGCATCCCGCTGCTGGGGACGCTCTCCTATGATGTGCCCCGGTAAGGGCGCTGCCCCCAGCGCTGCCCCCAGCGCTGCCCGCAGCCCTGCCCCCAGCCCTGCCCCCAGCGCTGCCCCCAGCGCTGCCCCCAGCCCTGCCAGGCGCCAGGCGCAGCCCTGAGCCCAGGCTGCCTGTGCCCTGCAGGATCCACATCCAGGAGCTGCAGCTGAACGACTCCAGCTTGGACTTCGCCGAGGACGTGGGGGTGAAGCTGAGGGTGCAGCGCGGCCGCCTCCGCCTCAGCGCCGACTGGGGAGCCCGGCTGGGTGCCCTGTGAGTGCTCGCCCGGGGCGGGCACCGAGAGGGGCACACGGGTGGCTCAGGGTGGCTCGAAGCCGTCCCCCCGTGCTCACCCGCTCTGTCCCCAGCCAGGACAAGGGCTCCGTTGAGCTGCTGGTAGGTGACCTGGCCGTGCTGACCGTGCTGGGGGTGGGTGACGACGGCGGTGGCCGCCCCAGGGTGTGGAGTGCCAGCTGCGATGCCCGCGGCACCGACCTGAACATGCAGTTTCGCCATGGGTACAGGTGATGCCGGGACCCCTATTCCCCTCCTGTCCCTGGCACAGGGGGGCTCTCAGGTGCCCCTGGCCGGGGGGGGCTGTGGGGCACCCCGGGGTGACATGAGGACCCTGCTCTGCCCCACAGCTGGCTCTACAACCTGCTGGCACCGCTGGTGCAGAGCCCCCTGCGGCAGGAGCTGAACAGGAAGGTGAATGCTTGGTCCCTGTGCCGTGGGCTGTGGAGGTTTTCCCTCTCCCTCCCCCGTGGCAGGCTCGGGGAGCGGCTTGGGGACCCCCAGCCCCGGGTTTGCTGATGCTCTGCTCTGCTTCCAGCTCTGCTCTGAGCTCCGCAGGGGTGTCCACAGGCTGGAGGCTGCCCTGAAGCACATGGATGGTGGGTGAGGGGACCCTGGGGAGCCAGGGGTGGGGCAGGAGGGGACAGCACAGGGTGGTCCGGGGAGGTCTGCAGGACCTTGCTCTGTGTGTGTGTGTGGGGTCTGCCCCCTCAAATCAGGGCTGCAGGAGGGGCTGGTGGTCCAGCTGCCCCCAGCCCCCTCTGTGTCCCTGCAGTGTCCACCCAGCTGGATCCTTTTGCTGCCATCGACTACTCCCTGCTGGGGCCACCGACCATCGGCGCAGAGCACGGGGATGTCGCCCTCAAGGTAAAGTCGTCCTGGGCGCCCCTGGGCTGGCTCTGGCAAGGTGGGCACAGGGGGACCTGGCTGAGCCTCGTGTCCGTCTGTCTGTCTGTCTCTGCAGGGGGAGTTCTTCACGGTGGGCAAGTTCCAGCAGAGACCATCCTTGGGGCTGCCCATGGCCCTGCCCGTGCCCCTGCCCGTGGCCCTGCCCGTGGCCCTGCCCGTGCCCCTGCCCACGGCCTTGCCCACAGCTGGGGCCGTGCCACAGGAGCCCATGCTGCTGCTGGCTGTCACTGAGCAGGTGGCCAACTCTGCTGCCTTCACCTACTTCATGGCTGGGGCCCTGCGCAGGAGGATCTCCAGCAACATGGTAGGGACAGAGGGACAGCTCCAGCCACGGCTGTGGGGCCCAACTGCCCCCCACCGAGGGGGCCCTGTGCCCACCCTGACCCCTCTGCTGCCTTCCAGCTCCTGAAGCAGTTCCCCATCCAGCTGAGGACCAAGAGCATGAAGCTGCTCTCCCCACAGGTGGGTGAGGGGGGCATGGGGCACAGGGAGAAGGGGACACAGGTGGGATGTGGGCTAGGCCAGGCCACTGGCAGCATGGGACATGGGAGGGGATGCAGGAGGTCCAGAACTTGGGATGGATGTGGGTAGGGTGGGGTGCAGGAGCAGGGGGTGGGATGCAGGGGTGGGACACAGGAGGGATGCCACATGGAATGTGGGAGGGACAGGATGCAGGTGGGAGGGGACAGAGGATGGCATGGAGGTGGAATGGGAGAGGACAAGGGATGGGATCAAGCAGCAGGGGGCCCAGAAGGGCTGGGGTGAAGGGGAAATGGGAGGTGGGCAGGGTGGGATACAAGATGGGATGAAGGCAGGATGGGACCTGGGCAGCACAGGACCACCCTGCCTGCCCCCAGGCAGGATGATGGTGAGCCCTCATCATGTTCCACCTCCTCCTCCTCCTCGGCTGAGGGCTCTGGAGGGTGGTGGGAAGCAGCTGGGAGGTGGGGCTGGTGCCCACGGTGCTGGCAGTGCCAGTGTGGCTCCGTGCCAGCCCGGCCTGTGTGCCCCACAGCTGCAGGAGCGCTACCCAGACCAGCCCATGGAGCTGGAGCTCTGGGCACGCCAGCCCCCCCTGCTCTCCTGCCACCCCCACGCCCTGCATGGCATCCTCTTTGGCTCTGCTGAGGCCTTCGTGGTGCTGCCCAATGCCACCAGGGTCCCTGCCTTCCTGCTGAACATCGTGAGTGCCTGCTGCTGCCATGGCACTGGGGCATGCTGTGTGGCACTGGGTGATGCTGGGGTGGTGCTGATTGGCACTGGGTGATGCTGGAGTGATGCTGAGTGGCACTGGGTGATGCTGGAGTGATGCTGGAGTGATGCTGAGTGGCACTGGGTGATGCTGGAGTGATGCTGGGGTGGTGCTGTGTGGCACTGGGTGATGCTGGAGTGATGCTGGGGTGGTGCTGCGTGGCACTGGGTGATGCTGATCAATGCCAAGGTGATGCTGACACAGTGCTAGGTGGCACTGGGTGATGCAGGGCAATAATGGGTGGCACCAGGTAAGGCTGGGTGGTGCAGAGCTGCAGGCACTGCCCTGCTCTTCCCAACGTCTCTTCTTGCTGCAGGATGCCAACGTGACTGGGAAGCCAAGGATCACCAGGACCAGGCTGGGGGGCACTGTGAAGCTGACTGGGTGAGACCCCAGCCCCATGCTGGGTCTGGCTCTCTCTGGGAGCTACCTGGGGAGCTGCCCCTGTTCCCCACCTTGGGCCATTTGCCTCCCTGACTCAGCCCCTGTCCTGCCCTGGCTCTTGGCTGTGCCTGCTGCCCTGGCACTGGGCACCCAGGCAGGCTTTCAGCTGGCCCTGGGAAGGGACAGTCCCTGTGCCCACACCTGGCTCTCACTCTCTTCTCGCCCTCAGGCTCAGTGTGACACAGGTGGCATCACAGGTGGGCCCCGTGGAGGTGAGTGGCTGTGCTGGGGGCATGGGGAGGCAGCCCCCGGGAGCCCTGGGCTCTGCATTGCTCTGGGGGGTGCTGGGGGGGGGGCTCAGCCATGGCTGCCTGGGCTCAGGGGCTGCCTGTCCTGTCCCCAGGTGAAGAGGCTGGAGACCCTCCTGAAGTTCGGGCTGGGGCTCTTTGGGGTCCCTTGGGCTAACAGTGAGTGCTGTCCCCCTCCTGTCCCCAAGTTCCTAACCTCAGCTGCCCCCCCCGGCTGCCCCCTCTGATGCCCTGCTCTCCCCCCCCAGAGCGGCTCCAGGCTGGCATCCCCCTGCCCATCCCGCCCGGCCTCAGCCTGCTGGACCCCCAGCTCTGGCTGCAGGAGGTGAGTGCCACCACTGTCCCCTCACCCCCATGCCCCCCACGTGCCCCCTCTCACCCTGACTCCCCCCAGGGCTTTGTGCTCATCTCCACGGACCTGCAGGACAAGCCATGAGAGACTCCCTGCGTGGGACCCCCCCTGCCCCCTCCCCAGCCCTGTCCCTGTCCCACCGGCAGCCAAGGGCAGGCTGCTGCCGCTGTGGCTCTGTGTGTGTCCCCCCCCCCATTCGTGGGACCTGCTGACCACCCCCCCCCCAGCTGGGGGTGGGTTCCTCGGTGGGATTAAAGCTGCCAGTGTGGCTCAGCCTGCCGTGGGTGTCTGTGGGTTCCCTAGGCAGGGTCCCCCCCGTGCTGGGGGTATCGTGGGGTGCCCCCCAGCCGCAGGGGGCTGTGGCCGTGCTGGGGCCGGGGGGTCCTGTCCGCTGTGCTGGGGGGCAGAGGAGCAGCTGTCCGGGGCTGGGGCTGGGGCTCGGGTGGGCGCTAGTGGCTCCTGGGGAGCTGGGGGGGGTCACCCCCAACCCGGGGGGGTCACCCCCAGCCCTCCGCTGTCTCCTGGCCGTCGTGCGGCCGCTGCGGCTCGGCCGCTTCCCCCGACGCCCACGGGAGGGCGCTCGTGTCCGTGGGTCCCACCGGGTCCAGCCAGCCCCCGGCTCCGGCCGCTGCCCTCCTCCCCTGGGGGGGGCGAAAGGGACGTGCGGGGGGGGGGGGGAGGCTGAGCCGCAAGCAGGGAGCGCAGCAGGCTCAGCACCACCCGGGCGGGGGGCAAGCTGGGCCAAATCCAGTCCCCTCCGAAGGGCAGGGGGTGCTGGGAGGGCCTCTCCCCCACTGCCAGCTCAGGGATGGGCAAAGGGCAGCCCCAGGAGCACAGGGGGGACGCGGGACCAAGACCCCTCCCTCCTCCCCCCAACACGGCCCTGGATGGCACCCCCGTGGTGCTGAGCCCCCAAACCCGGCCCAGGGAGGAGCCTCAGCCCCTTGGTGAGGACACAGGGTGGGCAAGGTGGAAAGCAGCAGGGCTGGGCAGGGACCACCGTGGGCACTGGCAGTGCCAAGCCAGCCCTGCCCTGGGCACAACAGCAACCCCACAGCGGTGGCTCCACAACGATGCCCTGGGCACAACACTCCCTCCCCCCTCCTCCCTCCCTCCTCCCTCCTCCCTCTAAGGAGGATTCCCTTTCCCCTTTCCCCTATTCCCTTTTTCCCTTTTCCTCTCCCCTCTTCCCTTTTCCCCTTTCCCCCTTTTCCTTTTCCTCCCTTCCCTTTTCCCCCCTCTTCCCCTCTTCCCTTTTACCCTCTCCCCCCTCTGTCCCTCTCCCCTCTCCCCTTTTCCCCTCTCCCCTCTTCCCCTTTCCCCTTTTCCCCCTTTCTCTCTTCCCCCCCTTTCCCCCCTTCCCTCCATCCTTTCCCCCACCCCTCCCTCTACCCACCTCTTCCTCCTTCCCCCTCCCCTTTCATCCCCCCAGCCCCCACAGAGGCACAGCACAGCAGCAGCTCCATGGAGAAGTTTATTTGTTGGTTCACCTGCACCTGCGACCCGAAGCGCTCAAGGGGCTACTGCTAACCCCCCCCACCCCCCCCCCTCCCATCGAGCAGGACCCCTTGGGAGCAGCCAGTCCGTGCCCAGTGACCAGGTGGGACCCCACCCCCACCCCCCCCCATATCCCCACCCCCCCACCCCCCAAAAAGCTTTGGAGCCTTCTGGCTGAGCCTCCCCTCCTCTCCTCCCACCCTGGCCTGCGCAGGAGCAGGGCCCCAGACATAAATAGGGACAGACAAGATAACAAAAATAGCGTTCAGAGTATTCACAGAGGGGTTAAAAACCACGGGGGAGGGGCAGCAGAGCGGGCAGGGGGCGGGCACGGCCAGATGGGCACCGGGGAGGGCACGGCTGGGTGAGCCTGCGGGCACAGCTGCCTCTGCCCTGGGCAGGCTCTGCCCCGGGCAGGCTCTGGAGGGACCGGGGGGGGGGTTCTCAAAGCTCATTTCAGCCCAAAGCCTGCAGCTTCCCTGCCCTGGTGGCAGCAGGAGCAGCGGGGGGGGGGATGCCAGGCTCCTGTGCCACCTCTGTCACTGTCACCGCACGCACCCGTCACAGCCACGCCGCGGGGCAGGGCCCTGCCTGTGCTACAGGGGCTGGCGGGGGGGGGGGCAGCACAGGCAGCTCCTGGAGGGGCTCTCTGAGGGGGGGGAGGGGGCTCTCACCTCCCCCGGGCTGCTGTCCCCGCGGGGGTGGCTGCTGCCGCCAGGGCTCTGCCAGCCTGCTGCTGGGCACCACCTCTGCCTGCTGCTGGGCACCACCTCTGCCTGCTGCTGGGCACCACCTCTGCCTGCTGCCCTTTCGACCCCTCCCCAGCTCTGCTCCTTGCCCTGGCTCTCTGCAGAGACCCCCCCGCCCCGTGCCAGGGCAAAGCCTGCCCCCTCCCCTCTCCTGCCTTTGCCAGCAGGCACTGGGGGGGGGGGGGGAGGGCACACAGCGCCCCCCAGCAATCTACATTCAGAGGAAGAGGAGGGGGAGGGTCCCTCCGGACCGGGCACTGCCCTGGGCCTGCCCATCCTCCTCCCCTTCTGCTCCCAGCCCCCAGCAGCTGCTCTCTGGGCATAAAGGGGAAGGGGGGGGCACTGGAAGGGTGCCCCCGGCCTCTGCCTCTTTGCCCCCACACCCCAGGGGCGAGCTGAGGCCGGAGGAAGCAGGGACGGGGTGGGGATGCTGCCGGCAAGCTCCGTCCCAGCCGGCAGCCTGCACCGCCCCGGGGCGGGCTGCAGGGGGGCTGAGCAGGCTGGGGAGGGGGCGGGGGGAGGGACCTGGACCCTCGCTCTGGCTTTGAGGGGCGGGGGGGACGGGGGGGGGACACACACCTTATCTTAGTGCCACAGCTACACACACGCACGCACTCACACATGCAAAAATAAGTCTGTTTTATTCTCTTCAAAGTGATCTAGAGGACCCTGCGGGGCTGGGGCACCTCCTGGCCGCCCCCTCCCCCCTCCCAGCGCCGCCGCCGGCCTCTCCCCAGCGCTGGGGGGGCCGGGGGCTGAAGTGCTGCCTCGGTCTCAGCGCCCCTCAGACACAAGGGGAGAGGAGGTACAGAGGGGCTACGATCAAAGGAGCTGGAGGCAAACCGGGGAGAAGCTGCGGGGGGGGGCGGTGGGAAGGGGCTGCTCCCGCGCCCCCCGCCCCGGACCCTCCCCCCGCTCCCCCCCCTCGGTGCCGGTGCTCGGGAGCGGAGTGTAGTGGCGGCGGCGTCCCGGGGGCGGCAGGGGGCCACGGCCGAGGGTCACTTGCGGCTCAGCAGAGATCCCAGCAGGAGCACCCCGGCCACCGTGGCGCCGGTCAGGAGCCACTTGTTGAAGGTCTCCTGCCCCTTGCGCACCTCGGCAGCAGCATCGTTCCCGTAGAGGTCCACAAAGCGCTCCTGGGGCGAGAGAGGCAGCGGTCAGCGGGGGGCAGCAGGGCTGGCAGGGCTGGCAGGGGCTGGCAGGGGCTGGCAGGGCTGCAGGGGCTGGCAGGGCTGGCAGGGCTGCAGGGGCTGGCAGGGCTGCAGGGGCTGGCAGGGCAGCAGGGCTGCAGGGGCTGGCAGGGGCTGGCAGGGCTGGCAGGGCTGGCAGGGGCTGGCAGGGCTGCAGGGCTGGCAGGGGCTGGCAGGGCTGGCAGGGGCTGGCAGGGCTGGCAGGGCAGCAGGGGCTGGCAGGGCTGCAGGGCTGGCAGGGGCTGGCAGGGCTGGCAGGGGCTGGCAGGGCTGCAGGGCTGGCAGGGCTGGCAGGGCTGGCAGGGCTGCAGGGCTGGCGGGCTGGCAGGGGCTGGCAGGGCTGGTAGGGCTGGCAGGGCAGCAGGGCTGCAGGGGCTGGCAGGGCTGGCAGAGGCTGGCAGGGCTGGCAGGGCTGCAGGGCTGGTAGGGCTGGCAGGGCAGCAGGGCTGCAGGGGCTGGCAGGGCTGGCAGAGGCTGGCAGGGCTGCAGGGGCTGGCAGGGCTGGCAGGGCTGGCAGGGCAGCAGGGGCTGGCAGGGCTGGCAGGGCTGCAGGGCAGGCAGGGCTGCAGGGGCTGGCAGGGCTGGCAGGGCTGGCAGGGGCTGGCAGGGCTGGCAGGGCTGCAGGGGCTGGCAGGGCTGGCAGGGCTGCAGGGCTGGCAGGGCTGGCAGGGCTGGCAGGGGCTGGCAGGGCTGCAGGGGCTGCAAGGGCTGGCAGGGCTGGCAGGGCTCTGGGGTCAGAAGGGTCTCCCCCAACCAAAAGGAAAGCTGGGGGGCAGATTGCCTTGTGCCTCCTGGCTCTTGAATGACACCCAGAGGGGGCTGGGGGGAGCACAGGACCAGCCATGAGGGCAGGAGCTGCCAGGAAGGCTCTGCAAGGAGAAGCCCAGCAGGGCAGGAGCTGATCCCCTGCTGGAGGCTCTGTGGTGAGCAGTGCAGGGGGCAGGCATCACTGCAGGGGGTAGGCGGGGGGGGGGAGGGCAGAGAGGGCTTCCCAGAGCTGAACTGCTCCCAAACCCACCCCCCCTGACAGCCCTGTGCCCTTGCAGCGCCCGGGGGGCACGATGCCAGCCCGGCCTGGCACCTCGGGCTGCCCTGAGGACGGTGCTGGGGGTCCCCAGGCCGGGCAGGGCAGGGCAGGGCAGGGGCAGGGCAGGGCAGGGCAGGGAGGGCAGGGAGGGGCTCCCAGGGTTATCAGGGCCCAGCAGGGCTGGGGGCAGCTGGGGCTGGTGTGGGGGCACCTCCAGGCCCTCTGACCAGCAAGGCCCCCCCCAGGTTCCTGGTAAGGGAAGGCAGTTCCAGTAACTGGGCTGCTCTGGGAGGGCCAGAGATAAGCCTGGCCCAGGCTGTGTCACCCCTGGGGGGACAGGCAGTGACACCCCCCCCAGCCTGGCGCAGGCTGTGTCACCCCTGGGGACACAGGCAGTGACACCCCCCAGGGCCTGGCCCAGGCTGTGTCACCCCTGGGGACACAGGCAGTGACACCCCCCAGGCCTGGCCCAGGCTGTTGTCACCCCCTGGGGGGACAGGCAGTGACACCCCCCCAGCCTGGCCCAGGCTGTGTCACCCCTGGGGACACAGGCAGTGACACCCCCCAGCCTGGCCCAGGCTGTGTACACCCCTGGGGACACAGGCAGTGACACCCCCCCAGCATGGCCCAGGCTGTGTCACCCCTGGGGACACAGGCAGTGACACCCCCCAGGCCTGGCCCAGGCTGTGTCACCCCTGGGGACACAGGCAGTGACACCCCTGCCTGCAGGCTGCCCCCCCAGGCCTGCCAGTGCCTGTGCCCACTGCTGCAGGGCCTGGGAGGCCTCAGTGCCCAGCTGGTGCCTGGCAACCCCAGGCTCTTGGGGCTGCTGCCTTCCCCTTGCTCACACACACGTGGTGCCAGTCCCCCTGGCTGCCCCCAAACTGCCCCAGGCCTGGTCACAGCTTGCAGGGCATCTCCTCCCCTGGGCACACACCACAGAGCTTTGCCCCAGGAAGGTGGGCAGCAGATGGGCACAGTGGCACCCAAGGCACTGGGCCTGTTCCTTGGCCACAGGCTTTCTTTCCTCTGTGGGATCAGAATCCCAGCAGGGAGGGGTTGGAAGGGACCTCTGGAGCTCACCCAGGGCCAAGCCCTGCTCCAGCAGGGCACCCACAGGGCACCCCACAGTGCCCAGGGGGGGTTGGAAGCTCTGCACAGAAAGAGACTCCACAACCTCTCTGGGCAGCCTGCCCCAGGGCTCTGCTCCCCTCACACCAAACAACTTTCTCCTCCTG
Source organism: Melanerpes formicivorus (assembly GCF_026170545.1). Lineage (NCBI taxonomy): Eukaryota > Metazoa > Chordata > Aves > Piciformes > Picidae > Melanerpes > Melanerpes formicivorus. The sequence goes on along the minus strand of NW_027142371.1, from coordinate 14,632,927 downwards.
GCACCTCCTGGCTGCCACTCTGTGCCCATTGCTCCTTGTGCTGTCCACTGGGCACCACTGAGCAGAGCCTGGCCCCAGCCTCCTGCCCCCCAGCCTTAAACATTGATCAGCATGGTCAGACCCCCCCTAGATCAGACACCTGACCCCCCCAGGCCAGCTGTGCCCCTCAGCACCCCCTCTGCCCCACCCCAGCCCTTCTCTGCCTCCTACCAAACTGCCTCCAGCCCCTCCTGGCTCCCCCAGCTCCCTTCCACACCCCCTGGGCCTGGGGCACAGCACTGCTGCCACCCCCTCAGAGCCCTCCCCAGGGCTGTGCCAGGCGTCCCCATGGCTCCTGCCACCCAAACACAGCTGAGGGCAGCTCCCTTCCCACGGGGCCTGCCAGCTGGCACAGCCTCCCCGGGGCTGCCTGTGGCAGGGAGGGGCAGGGGGGAGGCTCACAGGCAGCTGGCACAGGCCACACACCAAGAGGGACCACAACCCCCCCGGGCCCAGGAGGGCTGCCAGGGGTGGAAAGGACCTCCCTGCAGGGTGGGCACCAGGCAGAGGGCTTCCAGAGCCAGAAGCCAGGGGAGGCAGCTGGGCAGAGCTGAGGCTGCTTTGTGCCACCCAGCTGGGCCCAAGGCTCTTCCAAGAAGCCTGGCTGGGAGCTGCTGCTTCTGAGAAAAGGAAGTTTGCTGCCCCACAGATAAATGGAGCCCAGGGCTGCCACAGCTATCAGCTGCCACAGCCAGGGCACAGCCAGGCCCAGACCCCTGCTCACCCTGCCCCTCTGCCACAGCAGCCTGCAGCTGGGGGGCTGCAGGGCAAGAGAGAGCCCTGAGCCCCCTACACCCCCCCACGCCCCTGGAGCTGCCCACAGCTCAGCCCCTGTACGACTGGCAGCCCAGAGGTGGCCCCTGGGAATGAGCAGCACAGAGGTGGCCCCTGGGGAATGAGCAGCCCAGAGGTGTCCCCTGGGAATGGCCACCCCAGATGTGTCCCTTGGGAATGGCCACCCCAGATGTGTCCCTTGGGAATGGTGATCCCAGATGAGGGGGAGTGGGAAGGCAGCATCCTCCTTCTCCTCCTCCTCCTCCCTGCTGGGCTGAAGGGCAGGGGCCAGCAGCCTGCTCGGTTCCCACACTGCTGCCTGGGGATTGGGGAGGGGAAGGGGGCAGAGGGAGGGTGCTTGGCTGCCCTGCACCTGAAGCCCAGCACCGATCCTGACCTCCCTGGCCTGCTGTTGGGGCTCTCAGGCTTGCCCAGACTCGTCCAGATATTTCTGGCCTCCCCCAAGCACCTTTATCTGGGAGGAAATACTTGGAATTCCTGAGGCAATCACAGGACCATGGCAGCAACAGCACAGTCATGTCTCAACAGCCCTCTCCCTGGCCTCCTTCCACCCCAGAGAGGCCAGAGGCCAGAGGCTGGCCAGGCCAGGCCAGGCTGTTCCCCAGCCGGCAGCCCCCACAGCCCCTTCCCCGCCCGGCACCGGGAGGATGCTCCGGGGCAGGCCAGGAGGAAGCAGTGAGGCTGAGCTGGGGACAGGGCCCTGCCCTTGCTGCTCCTCCCTGCCCCTCCCCAGGGGCTGGGGGAAGGAGCTGCTGGCTTCTTGCTGCAGCCTCCACCAGCACTTGCTGTCGGGGTGGGGACTCCCCTGCAGCCTGCCTGCAGCAGACAGAGTCACTCAGGGCTGGGAGGGACCCCAAGGCTCAGCCAGCTCCAGCCCCCTGCCATGGGCAGGGACACCCCACACCAGAGCAGGCTGCCCAGAGCCTCAGCCAGCCTGGCCTTAAACACCTCCAGGGCTGGGGCCTCAACCACCTCCCTGCACAACCCATCCCAGGGCTTCACCACTCTCATGGGGAAGAACTTCCTTCTCCCCTCCAGCCTCAATCTTCCCACCTCCAGCTTCAGTCCATTCCCCCTGGTCCTATCACTCCCTGAGAGCCTGAGCAGTCCCTCCCCAGCCTTCCTGTAGGCCACAATGAGGTCACCTCAGAGCCTTCTCTTCTCCAGACTGCACAGCCCCAACTCCCTCAGTCTGTCCTCACAGGGAGGTGCTCTCCATGTGGAGGTTCCTCAGGAGCTCTCCATGAGGAGGTTCCTCAGGGGCTCTCCCATCTGGAGGTTCCTCAGGAGCTCTTCATGAGGAGGTTCCTCAGGAGCTCTCCCATCTGGAGGTTCCTCAGGAGCTCTTCATGAGGAGGTTCCTCAGGGGCTCTCCATGAGGAGGTTCCTCAGGAGCTCTCCATGAGGAGGTTCCTCAGGAGCTCTCCCATCTGGAGGTTCCTCAGGAGCTCTCATCTGGAGGTTCCTCAGGAGCTCTCCATGAGGAGGTTCCTCAGGAGCTCTCATCTGGAGGTTCCTTAGGGGCTCTCCATGAGGAGGTTCCTCAGGAGCTCTCCCATCTGGAGGTTCCTCAGGAGCTCTCCATGTGGAGGTTCCTCAGGAGCTCTCCATGTGGTGCTCTCCAGAAGTGGGGATTCAGTCTCCAGCTGGTCCCCAGCCTGTGGCTGCAGTGAGGACCTGGATCTCCAGCCCCCACCCCCGGGGCTGGGCCAGGCAGGTTCTGCAGTGCCAAAGGCTCACAGTGGTGCAAAGGGCACTGCCAGGGGGCAGGCAGCGGGCAGCTCAGTGCCCAGAGATGACTCAGGACGCACAGGGAGAGGGAGGAGGGGAGCAGCTCTGAGCCAAAGTGTTGTGTCCCAGGTGGGGGAGCAGGGCAGCCAGGCAGGAGGGCTGGAAGCAGGAAGGGGAAGCTCCAGCCTGGGGCTGCTGCTGGTTTCATTCAGCAGTGCAGCCCGGGGGGGGGGGCAGGCAGCAGATCCCATTCAAGGAGAGTGCAGCACAGCAGCTTCCTCTTTCGAGATCAGCCTCAGCCCTTGGGGAAAGAGGATTCAGAGCCACCCAGCCACCAGGGCAGGTGAAGGAAGCAGATGTGGGGCATGGATCCCCAGCTGGGCTCCTGTGAGCGGAAAGGGGAGGAGGGGCTGGCTGCTGGGGAGGGCAGAGCTGGGGGGCTCAAAGCTTCCCTCAGGCTGGAAGGTGAAGGGCTGGAGGTCACTGGAAGCTCTGAAAACCAGCAGAGAGGAGCCAGGCTGCACCAGGAACCATTCACGGTGTACCAGTGGCCCTCGGCGGGGCTTGGACACAAGGACTCCGGCGGCAGGAGGAGCAGCAGAGCTTCCCCACGCCCCTAAGCCCTCCCAGCACAGCCCTGAGACCCCCAGGCAACCGGCTCAGCGCACACAAACCACTTCCCCAGCCCAAGGCCTCCAGGGGTTGGCTCTCCCAGCCCTCCCGCAGGACGAGCCCGCAGCATCCCCAGGCAGGGAGGAGGGGGGCAGGGCTCTGCCGGGCAGCAGCCGGGGCTGCCAGCCGGGGCTCAGGGCTCTGCCCCTGGCACACCTCCCACGGCTCCAGCCCTGCTGCTGCTGAGAGCATCAGCACCACCCCAGGGCCAGCGGCAGAGCCATCCGGAGGGCCAGACCTCGCTTAATGAGAGGCTGGGGAGGGAGAGAAGGAAGGCGGCGCCGGCAGCTGGGGCAGCCCACGACAAAGCCCTGAGCTGCAACCTGCTCCCGGAGCCCCGCCGGGCTGCCAGCTCACCACGGGGCACTGCCATATGGGAACCTGCGGGAGGAGCCCTGGGGAGGGGCTGGGGGGAGGGGGGGAAGGCAGCTGGGACCTTGCAGAAGCAAAGAAAACAGCAGAACTCCCAGAGGCTGCTGCCAGGATCCTGCACAAGCAGCCCTGGGGGGGCCCTGAGCGCTGGGGCAGTGGAGGAGACCTCCTGGAAGGTCTCCCTCTGCCCTCACAGACCACAGAGCTCTCAGGGTTGGAAGGGACCTCAGGGATCAGCCAGCTCCAAGCCCCTGCCATGGGCAGGGACACCTCACACCACAGCAGGCTGCTCACAGCCACCTCCAGCCTGGCTGCAAACACCTCCAGGCAGGAGGCTTCCACCACCTCCCTGGGCAGCCTGTGCCAGGCTCTCACCACCCTCCTGGGGAACAACTTCTTCCTTCCTCACATCCAATCTGAGTCTCCCCACTTCTAGTTTGGCTCCATCCCCCCCAGTCCTCACAAGTCCCTCCCCTGCTTTCCTGTAGCCCCTTTCCCCCCCACCCCCAGCCCTGTCTGCAGCCCAGGCCCTGCAGCACAGCTGCAGCCCCCAGCCCCCCAGCACAGCTCACAGGATAGGGACCGGGGGGCAAGGTGGCCCTGAGCGGGGAAGCCAAGGCAGGCTGCCAGCCGAGGCAGAGGGCTCAGAGCTCCTCCAGCTGCTCAGCCTCACCCCGCTGGTGCCCGCAGCAGCCCGGGCTGCCTCGGGGGGAGGGGGGGGTGGGGAAGCGGCTGCGGGGACTCGGGGAAGGGAAGGGGCTCCGGGGAGGGGAAGGGGCTCCGGGGAGGGGAAGGGGCTCCGGGGAGGGCGCAGCCGCAGGTGCAAAGCTCCAGAGACGCAGCTCGAAACTGTTATGCAAATGGTGAGCTCCAGGGAGGCAGCTGCTGCTCTCCATGACAATGGCAGGGAATGCCACCGGCCCCACGGCCGCCCCACGGCCGCCCCACGGCCGCCCCCGGCCTGCCGCCAGCTGCTGGGCTGCCTCGGGGGGCGCTGGGGGGCTGCCCTCGCCCAGGCTCCAGGGCTCTGCTGCCAAAGAAACCCGAGGGATGGAGCCAGCAGCTCCACAGGGCTCATCCAGTCAGCACCTCCCCTCCTTGCTCCCCTCTTGGCCACCCGAGGCACAAGCTGGGGGGGGTGGGACCCAGCCACGGGGTGGTGAGACCCAACCATGGGGGGGTCAGAGTGAACTGTGGGGTGGTGAGAGTGAGCAATGGGCTGGTGGGAGTGAGCCACGGGGGGGTGAGAGTGAGCCATGGGGTGATGAGAATGAACTGTGGGGTGGTGGGAGTGAGCCATGGGGGGGTGAAAGTGAGCCATGGGCTGGTGGGAGTGAGCCACGGGGTGGTGAGAGTGAGCCATGGGGTGATGAGAGTGAACTGTGGGGTGGTAGGAGAGCGCCATGGGGTAGTGAGAGTGAGCCATGCATGGGGTGATGTGACCCAGCCATGGGGTGGTGGGAGTGAGCCCTGGGGTGGTGGGAAGCTGGTCCTGGGACCCCAGCCCAAGAAGCCTATGGGGCTTCCCCCCAGGGCAGGCCAGAGCCAGCTCTTCCCTGAGCAGAGCCAAGCCCTGGCTGCACATCCCAGCCCAGCCCTCCCCGCGGCAGCCTCCTGCCAGACTGGTTCCATCACCAGCTCCAGGGAACCCGCACTGACCCCAGGCTGCTCAGCACCATTCCAGCCTTTCCCAACGAGATGAAAGGGGCTCTGGTGACAGCTGTGACCCCCCCGGGCCCTGCCCCTGCCCCTGCCCCTGCCCCGGGAGGCTGCAGCGCGGGAGGCAGGGCTGGGAAGTGCTCTCTTCCCCTCTCTTTCTCTCTCTCTCCCTTTCTCTCTCCCTCTCTTTCTCCCTCTTCCCCTCTCTTTCTCTCTCCCTCCCTTTCTCTCTCTCTCCCTCCCTTTCTCTCTCTCTCCCTCTCTTTCTCCCTCTTTCCCTCTCTTTCTCCCTCTTCCCCTCCCTTTCTCTCTCTTTCTCTCTCTCTCCCTCTCTTTCTCTCTCTCTCCCTCTCTTTCTCCCTCTTCCCCTCCCTTTCTCTCTCTTTCTCTCTCTCTCCCTCTCTTTCTCTCTCTCTCCCTCTCTTTCTCCCTCTTCCCCTCTCTTTCTCTCTCTCTCCCTCTCTTTCTCTCCCTCTTCCCCTCTCTTTCTCTCTCTCTCCCTCTCTCTCTCTCTCCCTCTCTTTCTCCCTCTTTCCCTCTCTTTCTCTCTCTTTCCCTCCCTCCACGCCAGCAATGTGCTGAAACGCTGCTGTCTGCTGGGGCTGGGGCGGGTGGGGATGACTAATCCACTTGCATCCATCTTTCATCAGGAGCTTCTCCCTGGAGCAGGCAGGCTGAGAGCTCCTGACGGTGCCGGGGCCGGGGGGGTGGCTGGCAGGGGAGGAGGAGGAGGCACAGAGCAGAGCACAGGGGAGGGATCAGCACCTGCTGGGAAGGGATTGTTTGCCACAGGGCATTCAGGGAGGAGGGCAGGGGGAGAGGATGGGCTCCGTGCCGCTGCTTCCCCCCAGCAGACAGATGGTGTCTGAGCCTTTGTGCGAGGGGCTCGCCGGGGGGCAGGGGGAGGCTCCTGCTGTCACCTTCCCCTTAGCTGCTGCCCACCCTGCCAGCTTCAGCGGCTCACGGCAGGGGCTGGGCTGGAGGAGACCTTAAAGACCGTCTGGTTCCAAGCCCCCTGCCCTGGGCAGGGACCCCCCCCCACTGAAGCAGGCTGCTCACCCAGGCCTCAGCCCTGGAGGGTTCTGAGGCCAGGCTGGATGTGGCTCTGCCCTGCTGGAGGGGTCCCTGCCCGTGGCAGGGGGGCTGGGACTGGCTGATCCTTCAGGTCCCTTCCAGCCCAAACAATTCTGACCTCTAGGGAGGAGGCAGCCACAGCCTCCCTGGGCAGCCTGTGCCAGGCTCTCCCCAGCCTGCCTGGGAAGAATTCCTTCCTCACCTCCAGCCTCAGTCTGCTCTCTTCCAGCTCACAGCCCCTGCCTCCCATGCTGTCACTCCCAGCCCTTGTCAGAAGTCCCTCCCCAGGCCCTGGGAGGCTGAGCAAAGCCTCAGTTTCACCTTGGCACTGCTGCCTGTCCCAGGCCCCACAGCTCCTCTGCAATCCTGCCCTTGTGCAACCCTGGGCAAACCTGCCCCCAGGGGATGTGCCCTGCAGCCTCCTCCCCTCCTGCTGCCCTCAGCCACTCTGCAGGTGGCACCAGCCTGGGTGGCAGTGCTCTCAGCTGGAGGCCAGGGAGGATCTGCAGGGAGGGAGGGTCCTGGCCAGCCTGGGCAGTGGGTTGAGGTCACTGGGCTGAGGTTCAAGCAGGCCAAGGGCTGGGGCCTGCACTTGGGGCACAACAACCCCATGGATGCTCCAGGCCTGGGGGCAGAGTGCCTGGAAGCTGCCTGGTGGGAAAGGACCTTGGGGGCTTGGGTGAGAGCAGCTGAGGAGGAGCCAGGGGGTGCCCAGGTGGCCAAGGAGGCCACCAGCAGCCTGGCCTGGAGCAGCAATGCTGTGGGCAGCAGGAGCAGGGCAGGGACTGTGCCTCTGAGCTGGGCTCTGGGCAGGCCACAGCTGGATCCTGGGCTCAGGTTTGGGTCCCTCACTCCAGGAAGGACACTGAGGAGCTGAAGCATGTCCAGAGAAGGGCAGGGGAGCTGGGGAAGGGTCTGGAGCACAAGTCTCAGGGACATGAGGAACAATCTCTCCCCCTTGAGGGTTGCCCAGGCCTGGAGTCTCCATCCCTGGAGGGGTTTGTAAGCTGTGGAGCTGAAGGCCACAGTTTAGTGGTGCCCTGGCAGTGCTGGGCTAAGGGTTGGGCTCAACACCCTTAAAGGTCTTGACCAACCATCCTGTGGCTCTCAGCTTAGCCAGGGGCTGAGCCATGGGATGGCAGCAGCAATCCCTGCCCCTCAGCTGCACCAGGAGCCTTGCCCCCAGCCCTCCCTGCAGGCAGCAGCACTGCAGGCAGCAGCACTGCTGCCAGAGCCCAAGGCAGCGAGGCTGGCTGCAAGGACAGTCCCCAGCTGAGGGGGAAAGGACACCCAGGCCTCCCATCTCCACCCACTGATCCTCCAGCAGCCCAGAGGAGCTGCAGCCAAGCCCTCCCCACTTCCAGCTCAGCTCAGGAGGCTGCAGGAGCTCTTACATGCCACTTGAATGAGGACAGAAGGGGAAAGGGTGGAGGAGCAGGAAGAGGAGGAAGATGTCCTCATTCTGTTTTCACTTCCTGTTAGCCCACATGAGATCTCAAATGGTTCAGGGCCACCAAGTGCCCTGCAGCAGAGTCCTCCTCTGAGTGGAGAGGACGAAGCAGCCAGCAGCTGCTGCAGCACAGCACAGAGAGGAGACCTGGGGCTCTGCCCTGGGCTCCTCCAGCCCTCTTGGTGCATCAAATGATCACTGCCTGCTGCACTGCAAGCCTCTAAATGAGGTCAGTAGCTCCAATCAAAGCTATTAGCTCCCTGGGAAGCTCAAAGCCCTGGGGAGCTGTGGCATGATGGGATGGAGGAGCTTGCAAAGCCCTGGCCGTGGAGGATGTGCAGGGATGGGGACTCCACCTCTGCCCTGGGCAGCCTGGGCCAGGCCTGGGCAGCCCTCAAGGGGGAGAAATTGTTCCTCATGACCAACCTGAACCTCCCTTGGAACAACTGGAGGCCATTTCCACTTGTCCCTCCTGGGTGCACAGTGCCACCCCCAAGAGAGAGGCTCCTGCCCAGCTCTGCCCATCAGCCCAGCTCCTGCTCAAAGCTCTGCCTGCTGCCAGCTTGGCAAGGTTTGGAGTGTTGGACTTCAGCAAGCAGCTGGCTGGCTGCAGCAGGGGCAGGAGCCTGCTCTTTGCTCTTGGCCAGCTGCAGCACAAAGACCACAACTGCCTCAGCTTCCCCCTGAGCTCAGGAGCAGGGCTGTGAGCTGGGGAGCTCTGGGTCCCTCTGAGGTCATCACATCCAACCTTCCACCCAACACCTCCAGGACCACTAAACCACCTCCTGGAGTGCCACATCCACCTGCTTCTTGAACCCCTCCAGGGATGGGGGCTCCACCATGCCCCTGGGCAGCCTGGGCCAGGCCCTGACCACTCCTGCAGGCCAGAAGTTCTTCCTAATATCCAACCTGAACCTCCCCTGCTGCAGCCTCAGGCCATTTCCTCTTGTCCTGCTGTTAGGTACTTGGAGGAGGCTAACATCAGCCTCACACCAACCTCCAGGCTCAGGCTGAGCCCAGCCCCACAGCACCAAGCCCAGCTCAGGCTGAGCCCTGCCCCACAGCACCAAGCCCAGCTCAGGCTGAGCCCAGCCCCACAGCACCAAGCCCAGCTCAGGCTGAGCCCTGCCCCACAGCACCAAGCCCAGCTCAGGCTGAGCCCTGCCCCACAGCACCAAGCCCAGCTCAGGCTGAGCCCTGCCCCACAGCACCAAGCCCAGCTCAGGCTGAGCCCAGCCCCACAGCACCAAACCCAGCTCAGGCTGAGCCCAGCCCCACAGCACCAAGCCCAGCTCAGGCTGAGCCCAGCCCCACAGCACCAAGCCCAGCTCAGGCTGAGCCCAGCCCCACAGCACCAAGCCCTGCTCAGGCTGAGCCCAGCCCCACAGCACCAAGCCCAGCTCAGGCTGAGCCCAGCCCCACAGCACCAAGCCCAGCTCAGGCTGAGCCCTGCCCCACAGCACCAAGCCCAGCTCAGGCTGAGCCCAGCCCTGCTCCCACTGGAGGCTTCTCATCCCCAGGGCTCATCTCCCTGAGCAGGATGCTGCTGCCAGAAGCCAGCCACTAATTGGATCTACTTAACTCAGAAGCTGTGCCTGCAGCCAGAGCTGCAGCAGAAGCTGGAGCAGGAAGGAGGCTAAAATCAAGCAGCTCTCCCTAGGGCACCCACACAGCCCCCTGCCACTTCCCTCCTGGCAGGTACAGCCCAGTCCCCTCCCTCTGCACACTGAGTGAAGGCAGGGGCAAGTGGTGGTGGGGTGAGGAAGCAGCCCCAAGCCCCCTGAGTGTGCTGCAGGGGCAGAGAGAGCCAGCAGGATGCTGTGCTGCACCACCAGCAGCCATGCAGGAGTCTCTGTCCCACTCTGCTCAGGCCACACCTGCAGCACTGCCTGCAGCTGGGGTCTCTGCTGGACCCAAACAAGGTGTGGACCACAGATCCAGGATTCTGGGCTCACAGAGCTGTGATTCCATGATTCCAGGATCACAGATCCAGGATTCTGGGCTCACAGAGCTGTGATTCCATGATTCCAGGATCACAGATTTATGACTCCATGATTCTAGGACCACAGATCCATGATCCTGTGATCACAGCTCTATGATTCCATGATTCCAAGATCACAGATTTGTGACTCCATGATTCCAGGATCACAGCTCCATGATTCCATGATTCTAGGATCACAGATCCATGATTCCAGGATCACAGCTCCATGACTCCATGCCCACAGGAGGCCAGGCTGCAGGGCACCTCCAGGATCACCTTGCTCCAACCTCTCTGTGCTCAGCCTGCTCCCAGCAGCAGGGGGGGCAGGCAGCCAGGCAAACCACTGCCAGCACAACACTCCCACACAGTCCCCACGGCCTCCTCTCTGCTGAAGGCTTCTGAATCCTTCTTCCTTCCTTCCTTCCTCCCCTCCCTCTCTACCCTGCAGGCAGGCAGCAGTGCACTTGGGTTTCCCATTAAAGAGGATCCTGAGAGACAGCAGCACTGGGCTGCTCCACGTGAGCACGTGGCCAGGAGAAGGCACAGGCAGCTGGAGCTCTGCTGCTGCAGGCAAGTCCTCCCCAGCACTGCTCAGCCCTTCCCTGATGCTTTGGGCTTGGTTGGGTTGGGTTTTTTCCTCCTGATTTTTTTTTTCCCCCTAACTAAATTAAACACGAGGAGAAAATAAGCAAAGAGAAAACAAAACACCCCCCAAAAACAACCCCCCAAAAAACAACCCCCAAAAGCAAACCTCCAAAAGCAAAGCCCCAAAAATAGACCCCAAAAACTAAACCCCAAAAATAAACCTCCAAAAGCAAAGCCCCAAAAGCAAAGCCCCAAAACTAACTCCCAAAAATAAACCTCCAAAACCTAACCCCCAAAAACTAAACCTCCAAAAACAAAGCCCCCAAACCCAAAGCCCTCAAAACTAACCCCCAAAAACTAAGCCCCAAAAACAACCCTCCAAAAGCAAAGCCCCAAAAGCAAAGCCCCAAAACCTAACCCCCAAAAACTAAGCCCCAGAAACTAAGCCCCAAAAATAAACCTCCAAAAACTAAGCCCCAAAAACAAAGCCCCAAAAACAAAGCCCCAAAAACAAAACCCCAAAAACAAAACCCCAAAAACAAAACCCCAAAAACAAAACCCCAAAACAGAGCCCCCAAAACTAAACCCCCAAAGCAAACCCCCAAAAACTAAACCCCCAAAAACAAAGCCCCAAAACCAAACCCCCAAAAACTAAGCCCCAAAACCAAAGCCCCAAAACCTAAGCCCCAAAACCTAAGCCCCAAAACCTAAGCCCCAAAACCTGCCCCCCCAAAGCCAAGCCCCCAAACCCCCAAAGCCCAACCCAAAACACGACAGCAAACCAAACCAAACCAAACCACCCCCAAACCAGCCTAAAAATACTGCTAAAAGGAGAGGGGGAAAGACAAAACAAGGCAGCAATCCAGGCAGAGAGCGGTGCTGCAGCAGCACAAGTAGGTCACAGCTCCCCAGCCTGCAAGCGGTGCCGGTGGCTCAGCCCCCTCCAGCCCCCACGGGCAGCCCCCTGAAACCCACACCTGCTGCTGCCGAGGCAGCTGCAGCCATCTGCCAACGGCTGCCGGCAGCCTCTGCCCCCTGCTCCGCCTGCCCCTCCTGCTGCTCTGCCAGGGAGGAAGCCTCCTCCACACGGCCCCAACCTGCTGGGCACCGGCAGAGCTCCGCAGGGGAAGCACAGCCTGGGATCGCCTGGCAGGGGAGAGAGCCTTCGGCGCCCCGAGCCCAGCGGCCCCGAGCCCAGCGGCCCGCAGAGGGCTGGGGGCAGGGAGCTGCAGAGGGACAGAGGGGCTGTGGGGGTCTCTAAGATCATGGAGTGCAGCCCCCAGCCCAGAATGGCTGTGGGGGTCTCTAAGATCATGGAGTGCAGCCCTCAGTCCAGAATGGCTGTGGGGGTCTCTAAGATCATGGAGTGCAGCCCCCAGCCCAGAAAGGCTTTGGGAGTCTCTAAGATCATGGAGTGCAGCCCCCAGCCCAGAAAGGCTTTGGGGGTCTCTAAGATCATGGAGTGCAGCCCCCAGCCCAGAAAGGCTTTGGGGGTCTCTAAGATCATGGAGTGCAGCCCCCAGCCCAGAAAGGCTTTGGGGGTCTCTAAGATCATGGAGTGCAGCCCCCAGCCCAGCCCTGCCAGGGCACCACCAGCCCATGGCCCTCAGCACCACAGCTCCAAGGCTTTGCAAGCCCTCCAGGGCTGGGGACTCCACCACTGCCCTGGGCAGCCTGGGCCAGGCCTGGACAGCCCTCAAGGGCAAGAAATTGTTCCTCATGGCCAACCTGAACCTCTCCTGGGAACATCTCCTCTTGTCCTGTCCCTTGTTCCTTGGTAGCAGAGCCCAAGCCCCCCCTGGCTCCAGCCTCCTCTCAGGGAGCTGCAGAGAGCAATGAGGTCTCCCTCAGCCTCCTTCTCTCCAGGCTGAGCACCCCCAGCTCCCTCAGCTGCTCCTCCCCAGCCCTGCTCTCCAGACCCTTCCCCAGCTTGGTTGCCCTCCTCTGGACCTGCTCCAGCCCCTCAAGGCCCTGAGTTAAGCCCTTGGCATCCCAAGGACGATTCAGAGTGGGACTTCAGAGAGCATTGCCCCCAGACTCCCTTCAGCACATCCTCCAGGTGGGGAGGGGGAGGGGGGGTTGGGTTTCCCCTTGGCCAAGGCCAGGGCAGGAACCAAGGAGTGCCCTGGCACGGAGGGACAGCGCTTGCCTTTGATGCCTCCAGAGCCTGCAGTTAATCTTTAGTCACTCCAAACAATGGCTCTAAAGGTGACATCCCAGGCAGCAGGGGGAGGGGAAGGTGGCTGCCTTCCCGACACCCAGGGCAGGGCCACCAAGCACAGCTTCATCCTGCCTCTGGCGCTGTCCCCCTGCTATCAGGGCCAGCAGTGGGCAGAGAGCAGCTCCCGCAGCCCTTTGCTGGGCCCACAGCAGAAATCACTGGTACAGAATCCCCAAGCCCAGCAGGGAGGGCTTGGAAGGGACCTGTGGGGATCACCCAGGCCAAGCCCTGCCCCAGCAGGGCACCCACAGCAGCCTGCCCAGGGGCACAGTGCCCAGGGGGGGTTGGAAGCTCTCCACACCAGGAGACTCCACAACCTCTCTGGGCAGCCTGCCCCAGGGCTCTGCTCCCTCACACCAAACAACTTTCTCCTCATGGCACCTCCTGGCTGCCACTCTGTGCCCATTGCTCCTTGTGCTGTCCCTGGGCCCCACTGAGCAGAGCCTGGCCCCAGCCTCTTGCCCCCCACAGCTCCTTCAGCTCCTGCTGAGCATTGCTCAGCTCCCCTCTGGGGCTGCTCTGCTGCAGGCTCTCAGCCCCAGGGCTCTCAGCCTCTGCTCCCAGAGCTGCTCCAGGCCCCTCAGCAGCTCTGCAGCCTCCCCTGGGCTCTCTCCAGCAGCTCTCTGTCTCTCTTGACCTGGGGAGCCCAGAACTGGACCCAAGACCCCAGATGTCACCTCCCTAGGGCAGCACAGAACCTGCCTTGCCCTGCTGGCTGTGCTCTTCTCCATGCCCCCAGGACACCCTTGGCCTCCCTGGCTGTGAGAGCACATTGCTGCCTCATGGGGAACTCGTTCACCAGCACTCCCAGGTCCTTCTCCTTGGAGCTGCTTTCCAGCAGGTCAACCCCCAAGCCCCAGTCTGCAGGGGGCTATTTCCCCCTGGGGGCAGGACCCTGCACTTGCCGTGGCTGAGCTTCATGAGGCTCCACTCATCCTTCACCTCCCAAGTTCAGCAGCTCTGCAACCTTGCCACCACCTTCCTCCATCCCTTCCCTTCCCTCAGCTCCCTCTGGGAATTCTCTGGCATCACAGCCCCTGGGGCAGGAGCTGCTGAGACATGCTCCTGGCAGTGTCACAGTGGGACTCTGCTCCCAGCTGGCAGCAGCTTGGGGAGAACCAAAGGGGAGAAGCTTAAGCAGAGGCCTGGAAGCCTGGTGTCACCACTCAGCCTGTCCCCAGGCTGGGACACAGGCACAGCACTGCTCCCAGGAGGGGATCCTGAAAACCAACCACCCAGGAGCTCCATGGAGAACAGGCACAGCAGCCTGGACACCAGAGGCAGCTGCAGCTTCCAGAGGGGACAAGACAGCACAAGGCTTCCCCTGCTGCAATGGGAGAGGCCACAGGCAGGGCTCTGGGGGACCCTACCCCAGAGAGGGGCAGGAGGAGCAGAGCCAGCAGCTGTGGGCACAGAGCAGCAGGTTGGGTGGGAAGGGACATCTAAAGCTCACCCAGTCCAAGCCCCTGCAGCCCCCAGGGACAGCCCCAACCCCAGCAGGCTGCTCCCAGCCCCAGCCAGCCTGAGCTGCAGTGGTGCCAGGCATGGGGCAGCTCCCAGCTCCCTGGGCAGCCTGGGCCAGGCTCTCCCCACCCTCAGCACCAAACATTTCTCTCTTCTCTTTTTTCTCCAGCCTCAATCTCCCTCTTGGAGTCCAAACCATCTCCCCTTGGCCTGTCCCAACAGGCCCTGCTCAGAAGTCTGTCCCCAGCTTCCTGCTCAGCCTCTGAGCACTGCAAGGCCACCAGGAGCTCTCCCTGGAGCCTTCTCCTCTCCAGGCTGCACAACCCCAGCTCCTCAGCCTGGCTCACAGCAGAGGGCTCCCAGCCCTGCCATGGCCTCCTCTGGCCCTGCTCCCCCAGGTCCCTGTCAGTGCTGTGCTGAGGGCTGAGTGCTTGGGGTTTGTTTTGGGTTTTTTTCCCCTATCAGTTTGTTAATTATCTCATAAGTCCTTTTTTTTTTAAACAACTCTCTGATTGGAAGAGCCTCAGAGGGCTGCAGGAGCCTGAGTGCAGCTCCCAGGGGCTCCCCTGGGAGGGAAGGAAACCTTAGCCCCTTCTGCTGGAAGACCACAGGGTTAGGTGGGGTGCTCTGAGCCACAGGCAGGAGCTTTCCATTCCCAGTGCCTGCTCTGACCACAGAGAGCAGGAAGGTTATGGGACTGCACCTCACAGAGAGGCAGCAGGGGAAGGGAGGCAGGGGGAAGGGAGGCTGGGGAAGGGAGGCAGGGCCCCAAGGAAGGAGAAGCAGCAAATGGGGTGAGAAGGCAAGCCTGGCTGGGCTGGAATGGTGCTGGGCTAGCAGCAGGAATGCTGCTGGGGCGGGCAGGAAGCTGCAGTGGAAGTCATTCCAAAGGCATTTCCTGGAGAGCACTGCAGCAAAGCCTCCCAGGTCGCAGGCAGAGCCAGGAGCTGCCAGGGAGCTGCAGGCTGAGCCTGGCTCTGCAGCCACCACTCAGGGCACAGCTGCCCTCAGGGCTGGCTGCACCAGGCAGGACAGCCTGGGGGGTTGGAAGCTCTGCACACCAGGAGACTCCACAACCTCTCTGGGCAGCCTGCTCCAGGGCTCTGCTCCCTCACACCAAACAACTTTCTCCTCAGGGAACCTCCTGGCTGCCACTCTGTGCCCATTGCTCCTTGTGCTGTCCCTGGGCACCACTGAGCAGAGCCTGGCCCCAGCCTCTTGCCCCCCACAGCTCCTTCAGCTCTTGCTGAGCATTGCTCAGCTCCCCTCTGGGGCTGCTCTGCTGCAGGCTCTCAGCCCCAGGGCTCTCAGCCTTTGCTGCTCCCAGAGCTGCTCCAGGCCCCTCAGCAGCTCTGCAGCCTCCCCTGGGCTCTCTCCAGCAGTTCTCTGTCCCTCTTGACTTGGACAGCCCAGAACTAGACCCAGCACTCCAGATGTGTCCTCACCAGGGCAGCACAGAGTGGGGCCAGCAAGTGAAACCATTGGCTGCCACCTCCAAGGGGCTGAAGGGCAGCACAGCTGAGTGTGACAGCACTCAGGGCTCTGCCAAAGCTGAGCCTCTTGCACTCTGAGCCTCAGGGCATGCCAGCAGCAGAATTCCAGCCTGAGCTGAGCTCATGTTGCTCAAAACACTGAGTGAGAAGGTGTGAGGGCTGTGGGGCACCTGGGATCAGCTGGCTGAGGTGGGGGTGGTGGCAGGGCAGGTTTGTGCAGGACACCCAGGTGATGGCAGGGGGCCAGAAAGCAGCTGAGAGCTGCTCTGAGCTCTCAACCTGAAACCCTTGAGAAGGTTGGAGGCTGAGCTGGGATGCAGTCCCAGCTGTGCTCTGTCATATGACACAGGCTGAGTCATTTCCTATCATTCATGAAAAAAAAGGGGGGGGAAGAGGAAAAAAAGGGAAAGAAATGATTAAAAAGCTGGGAAATGAGGCTGCTCACACTGCCACCTTCCAGGGGCTTTCCCCAAAGACAGCCACAAGCTCCCAGCCCACTGCAGAGCAGCACAGCAGCCCCAGCCCAGCACGGAGCACACGTGGGAAGCAACTCAGCCTCCAGCCCAGCCCAGCCTGCCTGGGGTTCAGCTGGTGACAAAGGTGCTCTCTGCCTCCAGTCCTGGCCTGACACAGCCTCCCAGTGCTGGTCCCCACCTCACCCCCTCCCCAGAGGCAGCCCCTGGCCTCCCTGTGCAGGGAGCAGCCTGGCAGCTCAGCCTGGACGCAGCTCTCAGGCCCCGGAGGGTCGGGGCCGGGCAGCAGCCCCTGCTCACCTCCCCCTCTCCAGCAGGCTGAGCAGGGTCACCACACCTCTGCCTGCCAGGCTCTCTCCCATCACCCTGTGCTTCCCTGCCCCTGCTTCCCTCCCTCTCCCTCCCCAGGTTTCTGCCCCCTCCAGGGCTCAGGGTTTGAACTTCACGGCTAACAGAGCCTGCTCCCGGCCAAAACGACTGCCCCAGAAGAGCCTCCTCTGTGGCCCTGCTGGCTCGCTGGGGCAGCAGCTCACTCCTGCCTGGCCACCAGATGCCCCCCACGGGTTGCTGCCATTGGTTTGCTCAGTGCCAGGCTGCAGAGAGCTGGGGGGGGAGGGGGCAAAGCAAAGCAGGGCCAGGAAACGTGACCAAATCCACCCATGCCAGCGCTGCAGAGCCAGATCTACCATTTCCTCCTTCCTCATCAAGGCTTTCTCAAGAAAGCTGCTGCAAGCCCAGCAGGCAGCACCCCCCCAGGCCCCCCCAAAGGCAGCCTGCCCCCCGCAGCCGTCCCCTGCTGGCCTTTGTTCCCCGGGCAGGGAAGGAGGCAACTCCCTGCCTGCCGCAGCGCTCCTGCCCCTGCCCCCTGCCCCCTGCCCCAGGGGCTGGCCTGCAGCTCTCCAGGACACAGCCCACCCTGCTCCCTGCCAGGCAGAGCTGCAGGACAGGCAGCCCCCCCAGCAGGGCCTGCCTGCTGCCCCCCCCCCAGCAGGACCTGCCTGCTGCCCCCCCCCCCAGCAGGGCCTGCCTGCTGCCCCCCCCAGCAGGACCTGCCTGCTGCCCCCCCCCCCAGCAGGGCCTGCCTGCTGCCCCCCCCGGCAGGACCTGCCTGCTGCCCCCCCAGCAGGACCTGCCTGCTGCCCCCCCCCCAGCAGGACCTGCCTGCTGCCCCCCCCCACCAGGACCTGCCTGCTGCACCCCCACCAGGGCCTGCCTGCTGCCCCCCCCAGCAGGACCTGCCTGCTGCCCCCCCCCGGCAGGGCCTGCCTGCTGCACCCCCCCCCAGCAGGACCTGCCTGCTGCCCCCCCCCCAGCAGGGCCTGCCTGCTGCCCCCCCCCGGCAGGACCTGCCTGCTGCCCCCCCAGCAGGACCTGCCTGCTGCCCCCCCCCAGCAGGACCTGCCTGCTGCACCCCCCCCACCAGGACCTGCCTGCTGCCCCCCCCCCCAGCAGGACCTGCCTGCTGCCCCCCCCCCAGCAGGACCTGCCTGCTGCACCCCCAGCAGGACCTGCCTGCTGCACCCCCCCCCAGCAGGACCTGCCTGCTGCACCCCCACCAGGGCCTGCCTGCTGCCCCCCCCCAGCAGGACCTGCCTGCTGCCCCCCCCCAGCAAGACCTGCCTGCTGCCCCCCCCCCAGCAGGGCCTGCCTGCTGCCCCCCCCCAGCAGGACCTGCCTGCTGCCCCCCCCAGCAGGGCCTGCCTGCTGCCCCCCCCCCCAGGACCTGCCTGCTGCCCCCCCCAGGACCTGCCTGCTGCCCCCCCTGGCAGGACCTGCCTGCTGCCCCCCCCCCACCAGGACCTGCCTGCTGCCCCCCGGGGAGAGCCTCTGCCCGCACGGGGCAGGCCGCAGCGGCTCCGGGGCGCCCAGGGGAGCTCCCTGGGCAGAGGGTGGCAGGGGAGGGATGGCTCTGGCACAGCCAGGGCAGGCTGCTGGCACCTTCCTCCTGAGGGAGAGCTGGCAGAAGGCCAGCAGTTTTAACACTCACTGAATGGCTTGGGCTGGAAGGGACCTTTAAATGTCACCCAGTCCAAGCCCTGCAGCCCCAACCCCAGCAGGCTGCTCCCAGCCCCAGCCAGCCTCAGCTGCAGTGGTGCCAGGCATGGGGCAGCTCCCAGCTCCCTGGGCAGCCTGGGCCAGGCTCTCCCCACCCTCAGCACCAAACATTTCTCTCTTCTCTCCAGCCTCAATCTCCCTCTTTGGGTTCAAACCATCCCCTCTTGGCCTGCCCCAACAGGCCCTGCTCAGAAGTCTGTCCCCAGCTTCCTGCTCAGCCTCTTGAGCACTGCAAGGCCACCAGGAGCTCTCCCTGGAGCCTTCTCCAGGCTGCCCAAGGCCAGCTCTCTCAGCCTGGCTCACAGCAGAGGGCTCCCAGCCCTGCCAGCACTGCTGTGGCCTCCTCTGGCCCTGCTCCACCAGGTCCCTGCCTGTGCTGTGCTCAGGACTCCAGGGCTGGCCCCAGCACTGCGGGGAGGTGTCTCAGCAGAGCAGAGGGGCAGCATCCCCTCTCTCCACCACACTCCTGGGGATGCAGCTAAGACATCCAAGGAGCTCCAGCTTGGCCTCTACCACAGGCTGGCAGCAGCCAGGCCTTTTTGTTTCGGGTGGCTGGCAGGGTGGATTCCTCCCTCCCCCTCTCCTCTTCCCCCCCCAACTGTGGCCTTCACCATGCTGCCTGCCTCCCCCTCAGCTGCCAGCAGGCCCTGAGCAAGGAGGTTTGAAGCCCTGCTCAAGGCTAGAAGGGGAGAGCCAGGCTGCTGCTGGGGTGGGAGCCCCAGCCACCGGCGGCCTTCAAAGGCAGAGCTGCTGGGTGGGTCAGAGCCAGGCAGAGTCCTGACCCTTCCTGAACAAATATTTGCTCCAAACAATTCACTGGGAGGCAGACATGCATAAAAAAACAACAACCCAAGCCCCCCCCATAACAGATAGCAATAATTGAAGAGGCTAATCCCTGCTGCTGGCTGAGGGGGTGGGGAGGGGAAGCTGAGGGAGCAGAGGGAGGGAGGGAGGGAGGTTATTTCATTCCCCACAAGCAGGGAGCAGTGATTTTCCACCAGTGATTTAATCTAAATCCCCCAGAGAGTTCCTTTCCAGCACACAGAGAGCCACAGAAGCAGGCTGCATTATGGCCTGGGTCTCCAGGATACAGCCCAATCCGTCACCAACAGCAACAGCCACCCCAGCTCCCAGCCCTCCTCCATTTCAGCACTGCCTTCCCAGCCTCAGCTCTGGCTTCAGGAGCCAAAGCCAACGGCAGAGGGAGAGGGAGGAGGAGGTGGTGGGGAGAAGGAACTCAGCGCTTGGCCAGGAGGTTATCTGCAGGACGGAGAGAGCTGAGGAGAGGCACGCAGGAGCCTGGCTGAGGTGGCCACCAGGTCCCCACGGCAAGGCAGCTCCCTGCCCCTGCAGCCCCACCCAGGCTGAGCCCCAGGCCGGCTGCATTCCTGGCATTCCAGCACCCCGTGGGAAGCAGCTCACCGGCCCGGCGGCACTCCTACCTTGTGCGCCGTCCCTGGGACCCCTCCTGGCTGGGGGCATCTCCTGCAGGACCCCCTCCTGGCTGGGGGCATCTCCTGCAGGACCCCCTCCTGGCTGGGGGCATCTTCCCTGGGACCCCCTCCTGGCTGGGGGCATCTCCTGCAGGACCCCCTCCTGGCTGGGTGCATCTTCCCTGGGACCCCTCCTGGCTGGGGGCATCTCCTGCAGGACCCCCTCCTGGCTGGGTGCACCTCCTGCAGGACCCCCTCCTGGCTGGGTGCATCTTCCCTGGGACCCCTCTTGGCTGGGTGCACCTCCTTCAGGATCCCCTCCTGGCTGGGTGCACCTCCTCTGGGATCCCCTCCTGGCTGGGTGCATCTCCTGCAGCATCCCCTCTCCATGGCTGCACCTTCTGCAGTCCCATCCCCCTGGGTGCATCTTTCTCAGGGTCCCCTCTCCCTGGCTGCACCTCCTCTGGGATCCCCTCTCCCTGGCTGCACATTCTGCAGGATCCCCTCCTGTCTGGGTGCACCTTCTGCAGGATCCCCTCTCCCTGGCTGCACCTTCTGCAGCATCCCCTCTCCCTGGCTGCACCTTCTGCAGGATCCCCTCTCCCTGGCTGCACCTTCCCTGGGATCCCCTCTCCCTGGCTGCACCTCCTCTGGGATCCCCTCTCCCTGGCTGCACCATCTCCATGTCCTCAGCATCAGGCAATGGGAAGCTGGGGAGCTCCACAGGACTCAGGAGGGTGCAGAGGCACAAAGCAGGTCTCAAAGGTCCCTGCCTCTCCTCAAGATGCAGGGGGGCTGCTGATGGACCACGAGATGATCCTTCTTTGGGGACCTTCTCACCAGGGGGACCTTCCCTAAGGTGCCCAGCATCAGGCATGAGGAGATCCTGTGCCTCTCTTCATCAGGAGGAGCAAGGAGGTCCCTGCCCCCTCCTCAGGACGAAGGAGCTGCTGATCGAGCAGGGCATAAAAGGGGCCGAGAGAGGCCTGAGCTCAACGGCACACCGAGGAACCAACTCCCCACCGTTCAGATGCTAACGAGTGACAGCAGGAACCCTCCCCACCGGGCACGGGGGAAAGGTTAGAGCAGCAGGGGAGCAACAGAGATGCAGGAGCAAAAGAGAGGAAGGGAAGCAAAACCCAGCCCAGCAGCTCAGCCATCTGCAGGTCAGAGCCCTGCCGCTGCCGGCGGCCCCGCCGGGCCGGACCCGGCATTTCAGGAATGCTTCCTGCAGAAATGCTTATTCATGGTAAAACCTCACACCGGGAGCTCACTGGGGCAGCTGGGAGTGCTGCTCCCTGCCAAGAAGCAGCTGCAGGGTTAGCAGCTCCCCGATGCAGAGGTTACCTCCCCCCCCCCGCCAGCACAACCTCAGCACCTGGCTCCCGCCACGCCAGCAGCCCACCCAAAGGGATCTGCGGTGGGATTCAAGCAGAAGGCAAAGCCCTCTGCCTCCAGAATGCAGAAGTAGCCCTGGCCCCCACACAGCCCAGCTTGGAGAGGAGGAAGCTGCACTCCCTGCTGTTAAATGACACCAGGAGCATGCCCCAGAGCTGGAAGCAGCAGCTCGGGTGACATTAGGCTCTTTTACGTAACGCCCAGGGAGATGGGGAAGAGACAGAGGGGGAGAAGGAGCCAGCTGAGCACAGACTGCATCAGCAGGCTGGCCTGACCCTCTTGAGCAGAGCACCAGGAGCCCAGAGGGAAAGGCCACACACCCTCCACCTCCCTGCAAGGTCTAGCACAAACATCACAGGGAGCTCCGGTTCGACCGGCCCCACGGCCTGCCTGCAGCGAGGGAGGACACAGAGCAGCCCTCCCCAGCAGGGAGCAAGCTGGCCTAGTGCAGGGCAGCCCTGCCAGCACCAGCAGGGCTGAACCCAGGTGGCTCTAGTGCAGGGCACCCCTGTCAGCACCGGCAGGGCTGAACCCAGGTGGCTCTAGTGCAGGGCACCCCTGTCAGCACCGGCAGGGCTGAACCCAGGTGGCTCTAGTGCAGGGCACCCCTGTCAGCACCGGCAGGGCTGAACCCAGGTGGCTCTAGTGCAGGGCACCCCTGCCAGCACCAGCAGGGCTGAACCTTGATGATCTTCCAAGGCTCCTTCTGACTCAAACCATTCTATAGCTCTCTGAGGACACAGAGCAGCCCTCCCCAGCAGGGAGCAACCTGGCCTAGTGCAGGGCATCCCTGCCAGCACCGGCAGGGCTGAACTTTGATGGTCTTCCAAGGCTCCTTCCAACCCAAAGCATTCTATGACTCTATGAGGACACAGAGCAGCCCTACCCAGCAGGAAGCAACCTGGTTTAGTGCAGGGCATCCCTGCCAGCACCATTAGGGCTGAACCTTGATGATCTTCCAAGGTTCCTTCTGACTCAAACCATTCTATAGCTGTCTGAAGGCACAGTGCATCCCTCCCCACCGGGGAGCAACATGGCTTAGTGCAGGGCATCCCTGCCAGCACCAGCAGGGCTGAACCTTGATGATCTTCCAAGGTTTCTTCTGACTCAAACCATTCTATAGCTCTCTGAGGACACAGAGCAGCCCTCCCCAGCAGGAAGCAACCTGGCTTCGTGCAGGGCACCCCTGCCAGCGCCAGCAGGGCTGAACCTAGGTGGATCTAGTGCAGGGCACCCCTGCCAGCGCCAGCAGGGCTGAACCTAGGTGGATCTAGTGCAGGGCATCCCTGCCAGCGCCAGCAGGGCTGAACCTAGGTGGATCTAGTGCAGGGCACCCCTGCCAACGCCAGCAGGGCTGAACCTAGGTGGCTCTTCCGAGGTTCCTTCCAACCCAAAGCATCCTACGGCTCTGTGAGGGAGGGGAGTCCTTACCCATCCGCCATTCTCCTGGATCCAGGGGTCTAGGTGGTCGGTCAAGTAGGTGGTCATCCACGAGACAATGCGCCCCACCAGTACCCGCATCTCCTTGTCAACGCTCTCCACGCACAGGGCTCCCCCGAAGGAGAAGAAAGCCACGATGCGGCCCCAGTTCACTCCATCGCGGAAGAGTTCGTTCACCACCTGCTCAAAGCTCTGGTAGGCCGTGCCCAGGGTGATGTGGAGCTGAGAGGTGAGGTCGCTGAAGGCCCGCCGGTACCTCAGCTCGAACTCGTCCCCCGCCTCCCTCAGCGCCTGCCTGACGTCGGCCGCCTGGACCACCTCGCGGAGCTGCAGGCCGCTGCGGCGCAGGGCGGCGCCGTTGGGCGCGTGGCTGGCGGGAGGGTGCCAGGAGGGGCTGCCGTTGAGGACGCCGTCCAGCCCGGCCCCCTCGGCCGCAAGGTCAGTCCTGTTCTCATCCTCCTCCTCCTCCTCCAGCTGGCTCCAGCTGTACCCCTTCTGCGAGAGCTTGTAGGACACAAAGTCAATCACTAACTCCCGGTTACTGCTGGACATTTTCACACCTGGGCCGCCCTCAATGAGTCCATGGTCCGGCGCAGAAGCAGACAGCACCTAGCAGCTCCAGGCTCCGCTCCTCTTCCCCGCGACTGCTGGCAACATCTGACCTTTGCACGGACAAACGGCAGAGGAGAGAGGCCAGGAAACGGTTAACGCCGCAGCTCTCAGGCGCACCCGTGCCATTAACGCCGACAGCTCATCGCTAGGCTGAGCTCAGCCCGCAGCTTTACGCCCAGGCTCGGGAGCACCGGATTGAAGCCAGACAGAGAACCGGCTGCAACCCCCACCCCAACCTCCCGGGAAACCGATCCCGAGCCCCAGGGGATCCCCCACCCCGGGCTCGCATCGAGCCACTTCAACCCCGGGGTCTCACCGGGTGCAGGCACCGCCTTGCAGGCCGGCTGCGGGCCGGGCCGGGGCGGAGGCGGCTCTCGCTCTGTTAGAGCTACGGGCCGGGTAAACCCGGCGGCAGTCCGCCAGTCCCGGAGCGCCGCGGAGGCGGAGGCAGCACCGCCCCCGCCCCGCCCGTTAAAGGGCTCGGCTTCCCCACCCCCATCCCCCTCTGCCGGCATTGCCCAACCGCAGCCTGCGGAAGCCAGCAGGTAGCGTTGCCCAAGGCTTACGGTAGCCCCAGGAGGGGCCCGGTGTGACGGTAAACGCGGCGCAGCTTCCCCGCCCCCCAACCTCGCAAATCCCGGGGGTGAACTGGGCCGAGCGCGCCGCCTTGCACATCCTCACCACGGGCAGCAGCCCGGGGCCTCCCGCAGCTCTTGGATCCCCGCCGACAGAGGGGAACGGAGAGAATAAAAAGCTGAAAACCGGCAAGTTCTCGCCAGCGGGGCCAGGCTCGGCCGTGCCCGGTGCTGCCGCGGGCCGGCCCTGCGTTCTTACGGAGCGATGCTGGTCAGAAGCTGTGGTTGCAGGCGGGCCGGTGACGGGCCGAGCCGCAGCGGCAGGGCGGGCGGGCGGCAGGGGGCGGCCTGCCCCGGGGCCACCGAACCGCCCCTCGCGGCCACCGTAGCGGGGCGGGGCGGCGGCACGGGGCCCGCACACGAGGGCCGTCGCTGCGTCCACCCCCCACCTTCCAGCCAATCACCCGCCGGGAGAACCCCGAGGAGGCGGGGCCCAAAAGAGAAGTCTCCTATTGGGTAAACCGCGCGTCACTCGCGGCCTGCCCCACTCCGCCCCTCACCTCAGCGGCCGGTGGAGGGTCCGAGTCCTTCCCACCCCAGCCCCGTGGGCCCGGCTAGCAGCGACGCCGCGGGGAGTGGCCGGGAGCCCCGCCGGGCCTCGGCCCGTTCAGCAGTTCCCGGCCTCCTTCCGCATCGCTCGTCAAACGGCAGCCGCGCTGCTGGGCCGCGCCGGGGGGGTGCGGTAGGGCGGGAGGGGGCGGGAGGGGGCGGTACGCATGCGCAGTGCAAGGAGAGGCTGGGCGGGGAGCAGCCGGGGGCGGAGCGGGACGGGCAGGCGCAGAACCATCGCTGTTAGTGCGCAGGCTTGGAGGAGCCGGGTGGAGTGTGGGGCTGTAGCGCCCCCTGTCTACCACGGTGTTCGGAGCTCTCGATAGGGTCTGTTGAGCAGCAGAGGCCGCGGAGGCAACGGAAGCTCCGACCTCCACCTCTGCCATGCATCGTGGGTACGATACAGCCTGCAGTCTCTTAGCACGCAACAGTTTGGACTTAACACGTGGTTTTGTATGGAACGGCAGGCTGTGCATGGTCAAGGACACATGTGGTGAGAGTGACACAAGTCAGGTGCAGCCGTGGTACCGGGCACGGCTTCCCACGCTGCCGACGCTGGTCCCCAGCCGCCCGGCCCGGCTCGTATGACCCGCCTACCTGCAGCTGATAGGCCATCCAGATCGACATTGGGTGAGCTGCGTCGTCCGATTGGCTGAGCTCTTCTCGCGCAGTGCCTTGTGGGAGTTGTGGTTGCATTTCCTTTCCTCATTGGTAGCGGTGCGCTACGGCCACTACGCTTCCCAGCAGCCTTTTTGCGGGGCACTCGGGGCGGGCTTTACTCATCCGGGTCCCTTGGCCTGTTGGCGGCTCGCCCAATCGGCGCACAGCATGGGCGTGGCCTAGGCGTTGATTGGTTGGTTCGGACGGACGAGCCCTGTTTGAAATCGGTCAACGGCGGCTCGTAGAGGCGCCGCGCGGGGCGGTCACGGCGCTGAACCGAGGTGAGTGAGAGCGGGGAGGGGTAACGGTACCGAACGGGTCCCTCCGTCCAGGGAAGGCTCTCGGCTTCGTCTCACCTACCCCCGCCCTTCCTCGGCAGGCGCCGTTCGGTAACGGCCGCCTGGGCCGCGCCCCGCTCCCAGGATCCGCTCAGGACTCTTTAGCTGTGGGGTACGTGGACCGCGGGTCTGCGCCCTGCCCGGGCCCCGGTAATGGGGCTCCGGCCCCTCGCAGAACAGCACTGCTGGAAAAGGGAGGCGGAGAAAGGTTCGAGGCCTTTCAGCCAAGGCCGTTTTGCCGTGTCCGGAATCCGTGGCTGGCAGGCGGGGTGGCCCCTGGGGCCCGGGGGCTGGCGGGTCGGGTGGCACCTGGCACCCCGTGGCGTGGGTCTAAGCTCTCGAAGGCTGATTGTAAACCCCTCATGGCCGTGGGGGCTGAGGCAGCCGGCGGCTGGGGCCAGCGGGAGGCCGGGGTGGGGGGGGGAAGCCGCCGTGCCGTGGGGTCCCTCCCTCAGGGTGGGCTCCCGGGGCTGCGATGAGCCTCGGGACGGGGCAGCTGCATCCCGAGTCAAAGCGCGAGGTGATGGAATTCCCTTGAATTCGGGGTGAGATACAAGCTGGAGCGCCCCGCCGATGCCAGGCTTTGTCCTTAGCTGTCCATCGCACCCACCGCCACGAAGTCACTTCCCAAACCGAATCCTGCTGCCTTGAAAAGGAGGGAGGAGAAGCAGGAGAAACCTGGCTTTAGGCAACAGAAACCAGCATGCTGGTAGCTATTTTGTAGCCTTTTTCTTTTTAACCTGGAGGAGTCTCAGCTTAGATGAAGCTGAGCTTATGCTGGCTAAAAAGAGTTTACTTTTCCTTGGCCATCAGCTCTTGGCATGGCCCATCGTCACATCCCCCAAAACTCCTGGGATGTCAGAGATGTTTGCTCTGGGAAGAGGCAGCTTTGGGTCTTTAGCAGAGCAGAGGCTGCTCCAGCACCCCACCAGACCCCTTGGGGAAGGGGCTGTGCCAAGGGAGCAGTAATCAGCCAGCCTCAACGTGAGCACAGAGGGAGAGCAAACCTGGCAGCTCACTGGGCTTATGCCTGCAAAACATGCAGGCAGGTGAGCAGCTGGAAAGGCTGCAAACATTCTGTTGCAGCTGCATCTGATGGAGCAGAGCCATCCTAGAGTGGCTTAGGTTGGAAGGGACCTTTAGAGATCATCTCCTCCAACCTCCCTGCTGCGGGCAGGGATGCCTCATCCAGCCTGGCCTTGAACACCCCCAGGGAGGAGGCATCAGCAACCTCCCTGGGCAGCCTGTTCCAGAGTCCCACCACCCTTGTACTGGACAACTTCCTAAGATCCACTCTAACCCTGCTCTCCCTCAGCTTCAAACCATTCCCCCTTGCCCTAGCCCTGCAAACCCTCATCCAAAGTCCCTCCCCTGCTCTCCTGTAGCCCCTTCAGGTACTGGAAGGCTGCTCTGAGGTCTAAGTTGCTGGGGGAGGTTGTGGATGCCAACCTGGGCTGGCAGGAGGTGTCCCTGCTCATGGATGGAACTAGATGAGCTTTAAGGTCCTTTCCAACCCTGGGGTGGTCTGTGGAGCTCTCTGTGTGCTCCTGTGCAGAGTTAAAGGCTTTGCCTCCCATTGTGAGCCTTGTATGGTGGAGCAGCAGCTGTTCTGGATCTGAGCTGGTGAATTCAGGGTTGATCCTGGGCTGTGAGCATCGAGTGAGGAGCACCTGAGAGAGAGGTGGCAGAAGCTGCGAGCCCAGCTTTGGGTAAAAGCAAAAGCAAGGCTGACTTCTCTTAGTGAATGCTGGCATTGTGCTGGAGGAGTTCAGTGGTGGAGCAGCTTCACCTGAGGCTGTGGTGATAGCACCTGGTGGTTTCCAGCCCTTTGCAGTGCTCTAATTTACCTACTAACCCCTGCAAAGCATCTGGGGACTGCATCTGGAGCCTCCTCTCTATGGAAGAGACAAGAGGCTGTGGGCTGTAGGGCAATAAAGAAGCTTTGGGCTGAGCTGCTTGGTCAGTGCAGTGCTCTGTGTGCCCAGTGGGTGTTGGATGCCCAGCAGAAGGCACTGGAATTGCTGCAGTGTGTTGCTCTGCAGCTTCCTCAGCCTTGGTGAAGCTTCTGCTCCTTATTCCTGACTGCCCAGCTGGGATTTTGAGGTTGTGTGGCTCTGCTGGCTTCAGAGTCACCTGCTGCTGTGACTTGCAATATCCTCTCTCTGTCTCTGGTCCTACTTAGTTTCCCCCTCCCTGCTTTCTGATCCTGTTAGGGTTTGGAGTTCAGAGGCAGCTGTAGCTCCTGAAGCTGCAGTGGTGGGCTGTGGTGAGGTGGTGTCCCAGGCTGACTCAGGGCTTCTCTAATTCCATGACAAGGTGGTGAGAGCCAGCAGATCTCTGCAGCCTCCTCTCTGTCCCTTCCTGCTCCCTGAACCCCCAAATTCCTTCTGTTCTTTCTTCCTTCTGACCTCTCACTTCTCCCCTCACCGCTGGTTTCCTCTCTCCAGCACAAAGCCCTGGGAGAGTCCTTTCTCCTGGGCAGTCAGTGCTGTTGTGGCATTGCCTGGTCACCAGCAGCCCTTTGACTTGGAGAATGACACACAAGAGACTCTGTTTCCTGCTTGGGGTTAGAAAGAGGTTTTTCTTCTGGGCTCATCTGTGATTGTGGTGCTCCCTTACTGCCCAGCTCCACATCCAGCAGCTTGGATCCTGTCGGGGTTGCTCCTCTCCAGCTTTGTCCACACTCGGTGGTTTCCTCTCTGGCAAGAAATGAGCTCCAGGGAGGGGAAAAAGGGGCTGAGCACATCCCTGAGGGGATCCTGTTGGCATTCTGAAGCTAATTGGGATTAGAACGAGGTGTGAAGTTGTTCTGAAATACCTCTTGGGCTTGTGGTTGGATCAGGCTTATTCTGGGATAGGAATGCTTGCTCCAATTGAACTTAATCCTTTTTCAAAGCTAACTAAGCTGAAGCAGGCCAAGGCACTCTCCTGGAGCGTGCCAGAGTGCAGTTAATCAAAAGCAGCCTGATGTGCAGAGGGACCTCTGCTGCCTGCCTCTCTGCGTGGCCGGGGAGCCGGCTGGGGCACGTTTTGATCCGGGAGAGGCAAAGCAGGGCAGAGGGGGAAGGCTTCAGCCCGGCAGCTGCTCTCTGGGCAGGCGTTTGGGCTGCTTTGGAAAGCAAATCCTCCTCCTCCTCCTCTTCCCCCAGCGGTGGGGTGAGCGGTTCCCAGCGCAGCAGGTGAAAGCCGATCCTGCTGAGGGGCTGAGGGCTCTCCTGGCTGGCTGGTGTCAACACAGAGGTGATGGATGTGGGGGAGAGCAGAGCAGGGCTATCCCTGCCCCGGGCTGGCTAGGGTTGCAGCGTGCCTGCAGGCGTGCTCCTGCTGCCTGCTAATTAGGTAATGTGCTGATTAACGAGGAGAAACTTCTGCACCTCCTCTCAGGGCAAAGAGAAGTGGAGAGGGAGAGAGAGGCTCTTGCCTCCTGCCCCACCAGGGGAGGTAAGGGTGGTTCCAGCACCAAAGCCCTGGCTGGCTGGTTTGAAATGCCCCAGGGGAGCAGGGGGAGGCTGTGTTCAGCTGTGCCTGGCTTGGTTCCAAGGAGCACAGAGTCATAGAATGGCTTGGAAGGGACCTCAAAGACTACTTCCAACCCCCTCCCATGGGCAGGGACCCCTCCCAGCAGCCCAGGCTGCTCCAGGCCTCATCCAGCCTGGCCTTGAGCACCTCCAGGGAAGAGCATCCACCACCTCCCTGGGCAACCTGTGCCAGTGCCTGCCCACCCTCACTGTGAAGAATTTCCTCCTCATCTCCAGTCTAAAGCTGCCCTCCTCAAGCACATCAGTGATAAATCACCACGAGGCTCCTGGCTGACTACTGGTGGGAGCTCAGCTTTGAGTGGAGCTGTGGGTGGAGGAGAAAGATAGATGCTGCTCAGTGAACTCCTTCACAGTAAATCCTGTCCCATGCAAGGCTTGGGGGACACTTAGGGGGCTTGGAAATGGGCAGCTGAGGCCCTGTTGTAGTGCTCAGGGAGGTGCTGAGGTAGGAGGTTGGACTTGATGGTCTTGGAGGCCTTTTCCATCCTTAATGAGTGTATGATCTAAGAGTTCATCTGTCTGAAGCAGATCCTCAGCTTCCTGTCTGTTCTGCTCCCACTCTGGGTTTGCTCTGGGAGGAAGGAGCAGGAGGAGCTTGGTGCAGAGGGAGAGCAAAGGGCTGCAAAGATGCTGAGGGGACTGGAGCAGCTCTGTTGGGGCTTTTGAATCTGGAGTAGAGCAACTTGAAGGGGCATCCCATCAAGGCTGATCAATATTCCAGGGGTGGGTGGCAAGAGGATGGCACCAAGCTTGGTTCAGTGGTGCCCAGGGACAGGCCAGGGGGTGATGAGCACAGACTGGGCCATGAGAAGCTCCAGCTGAGCATGAGGAGGAACTTCTGTCACTGAAGGCTACTGGAGGCCTGGAGCAGGCTGCCCAGAGAGGTGCTGGAGTCTCCATCTCTGCAGAGATTCCAGACCCACCTGGCTGTGCTCTGGGTGCCCTCCTCTGGGTGCCCCTGCCCTGGCAGGGGGGGTTGGGCTGGCTGCTCCCCTGCCATTCTGTGCTTCTGGGAGCTGGTCATGCTGACTGCACCTCCACACAAACACTTTCTAGAGACTGGGAACATGAGACTGTGACATTGCTGCCATCCCTTTCTTTCCATGACTGACTCCCAGGGAGGGGGAGAGAAGAAGGGGGGAGGTGTGTGGGTGCTGGGGTGGGTGCTGACACTAGGAAAGAACATGGAGCTCCCCCAGCAGAGCTGGGAGCTGCAGCAGTGGCCAGGGGGAGCTGTGAAACTCGATGCCTGGAGCTGCAGAGGGTGAGGGGAGAATGCAGATGACGCATTTGATAGTTAAAAAAGTGGCTTAGTGTTGACAGAAACTTTATCTTGATTAAGGGGGGTAGGAAAGCATTTGATGCCTGCCATGTCCTCCAGCTCAGTTACAGTTGGTTTTGGCTCTGGTTCTGCTCTTTGCCTTCTTTGGGTCCTCCCCTGACTTCTTCAGCCCCGCTGCTGATGTTTCTCTGCTGAGGTTCTTCCTCTGAGCTGTCTCAGCTCTGTGCCAGGCATCTGAAGGCTCCTTCAGGAGGGCAGATTTAGACTGGAGATTAAGAAGGCATTGCTTATGGTGAGAGCAGGTTGCCCAGGGAGGCTGTGGATGCCCCTTCCTTCCCTGGAGGTGTTCAAGGCCAGCCTGGATGAGACCTGCAGCAGCCTGGGCCGGTGGGAGGTGTGGCTGCCCATGGCAGGGGGGGTGGAAAGGTCCCTTCCAACCCAACCCCTTCAGTGACCCTCTGAGCTCCAGGAGGGAGGCCTGGTGGTTGTGAGCAGCACTGCCACCTCTTAAATGCTGCTTTGATTTCCTCTTACCATGGAGTGGTTTGGCTTGGAAGGCACCTTAGAGATCATCCAGTTCCAAGCCCCTGCCGTGGGCAGGGACACCTCCCCTGGCCCCAGCTGCTCCTTCCTGAGGGTTTTCTCTCTCAGTCTGCCTGGGCTGCTCTGTGTAGTCTGCCTGGACAGATGGTTCATGTCAGAGGCTTTTTGTGGCTCAAGACCACACTGCTGTCCAGTTGGACTCCTAAGGACAAAGCCCAGGTGGCTTCCTTGGGGAAGGTTTTGTAGCTCACCTCTGGGGGCAGCTGTGCAGGGCCTCCCAAGCCCTCTTGCAGGAAGGCTCTGCTGTGATTTAAGGGCTGAGAACCTCCTTGCTGGCTCCATCCCTGTCCTGCTGGGTTTAATAGCATCTGCTGACACAGGGACTCCTCCTGCTGTCAGTGCTGCACTCATTAACTGCAGGGGCTGCTCCTGAGGTGGGCACAGCCCTTGGTTCATTTCTGGCTGGGCCAGCCCTGGGGAGTGCCACCATGGGCTGCAGCAAGAGCCTTCTGACACTGCCTTTCTTCTCACCCTTTGTTTTTCCCCAGTGATGAGTCTCTGCTGAAACCTTCCTGCTTTGACAGTCAGTCCCCCTGCAGGAGAGGACCTTTGTGTCGCTGGGTCCTGTTGTAGCCCTTCAGGAGGAGGAAGGCTGCCCTTGGCAGTGCTCTGAAGCCAGCCTCAGGCTCTTGCTCCAGCACTCTGTGCCCTGCTGAGGTAAGAAGCCCTCTTGGTGCCTGAGGAGAGAGGGAAGGGGAAAAGCAATCACTCTGTCTGGAAGAGCTTTGGCCTTTATGGCCTGTAAGAAAACACAGCTCCAGCAGGTGCAGGTCCAAAGCAGACCAAAGCTTGATCCTTTGGAGAGCTGTGAACCAGCAGTGGCAAAAATCTCCTTGGCTTTGCTGCTCAGCAGAACAAAGACCTGCACTGAGATGAGATGAGCCACCCTGGGCAGGGGCTGTGAGCTACAGGGCAGCACTTCAGAGTCAGAGAACTCTTTTGGCTGGAAGAGACCTTTAAGGTCAGGGAGTCCAACCAGCAACCCAGCACCAGCATGGGCACCAAACCCTGGCCCCAAGTGCCATGGCCACAGGTTTCTTGAACCCCTCCAGGGGTGCTGGCTCCCCCCTCCCTGGGCAGCCTCTGCCAGCCCCTGACCACTCTGGCAGCAATGAAAGTTTTCCTCAGGCTCCCCTGGCACAAGCTCAGCCCATTTTCTGTGTATCCCTTGCTACTAGGGAGGAGACACTGACCCCCACCTGGCTCCAGCCTCTTCTCAGGGTGCTGCAGAGAGCCAGGAGGTCTCCCCTCAGCCTCCTCTTCCCCAGGCTGCACACCCCCAGCTCCCTCAGCTCTTTCTCTCCAGACCCTTCCCCAGCTTCCTTCTCTGGACCTGCTCCAGCTCCTCAGTGTCCTTCCTGGAGCACTTGTCCTTCGAAACCCTGCAGAGGAGGGGAGGTGGAGGGTGGTGTGGCTGGGGGGTTGGTGTGCCAATGCTGCTTGCCTGCAGGGGTGCAGGAGGAGGAGGAGGAGGTGGCGTGGGGCCGAAGATGTCTCGCCCTGACTCTCGCTACTCCTTTGATGTCCCAAACCCTTGCCTCAACTTTGCCACCCTGAGTGATGATGATGCACAGAACCCAGACTCCTGGTTTGGTGAGTTGCTCCCAGCTCCTCCATTTGTCTTCTCCTTGCCTGGGGGCCTTGGCCTGATCCTCCTTTTGGGCTGTGGCAGTGGATTCGTGGTGGTGTTCACTGCATCCTTCAGTGTGTGTGTGGGGGGGTTGGGTTGGTTTGGTTTCAGCTTTGTTTGTGATCTGAAACTTGAAAGAGGACTTTAACATCATCCTGAGATCCTGAGGTGGTGTTAACAGGCCTGGTGGGGATGGTGAAAGCTTCTCTTTCCTCCCAGACCAAAAAGCCAATCTGGAGAATGTTCCTCCTGGTGCAAACTTGGCCAAGGTCTCACTGAACAGCCCTGCTCTCACCAGGCCAGATCTCCTCTCCTCTTGCCCATCACAAGAAGTCAAAGGTAAGCTGGGCTGGTGTGGCAGGGAGAGAACAAATCTTACCCTGCCCTCCCCTGGAGAACCAAACCAGCTTCACTCTGGCTTTGCTGGGACCATCTTCACATGGGCTTCTCTGGCAAGGTCTCACCTCCTGTGGTTCCACTTCAGTGTCCATCTCAGTGTGTGATGTGGGCTGCAAGTTGCCCAGGAGCCAGCAGTGTGCCCTTGTGGCCAAGATTGCCAATGGTCTCCTGGGGGCCATGAAGAAGAGTGTGGCAAACAGGGCAAGAGAGATTCTCCTCCTCATCTCCTCTGCCCTGGTGAGGACACAGATGGAGTCCTGGGTCCAGGTCGGGGCTCCCCAGGTCAAGAGAGACAGGAAACTGTTGGAGAGAGTCCAGGGGAGGCTACAAAGCTGCTGAGGGGCCTGGAGCAGCTCTGGGAGGAGCAAAGGCTGAGAGCCCTGGGGCTGAGAGCCTGCAGCAGAGCAGCCCCAGAGGGGAGCTGAGCAATGCTCAGCAAGAGCTAAAGGAGCTGTGGGGGCAAGAGGCTGGGGCCAGGCTCTGCTCAGTGGTGCCCAGGGACTGGCACAGAGTGGCAGCCAGGAGGTTCCCTGAGGAGAAAGTTGTTTGGTGTGAGGGAGCAGAGCCCTGGGGCAGGCTGCCCAGAGAGGTTGTGGAGTCTCCTGGTGTGCAGAGCTTCCAACCCCCCCTGGGCACTGTGCTCCTGGGCAGGCTGCTGTGGGTGCCCTGCTGGAGCAGGGCTTGGGCTGGGTGAGCTCCAGAGGTCCCTTCCAACCCTCTCTGCTGGGATTCTGGGCTCTGTGTGTATCTGAGCTGATGTTTGTCACTGTTCTCAGGTGAAAGCCATGGTGAAGATGATGGCCAAGCCAAATGTGTGCAGGCCAGCACAGTTCCTCCCAAGACTGTTGGATCCCTGGCGAGCTGGAGAGCTGCTGCTCCTGCAGAGGCCCCTCAGAGGTGAAATACTTCTGCTCACTTTGCCTGAAGATTGATGGCAGAGTAACTAAGCAGGTCCTTGCCCTCAGGATCTGCTGTTCTTGGGTCATCCTGTGGCTCTGAGGCTCTCTGCTGTGTGGGGACAGCTGATCTGCTTGCTAAGCTGCAGGGCCAGTCTCTAGGGGTGGAAATGTAATGCAGTGTCTCACATAGTTGTCAAATGAGCTTCTGGAATGTGAGGATATCTGAAACTGGAGTGGCTTATAAAGTTTCTTTGTTTATATCTGCCCAAGTGGAGCAGAAGTGGCTCTTGGGTGGAGTGCAGAGGGCTCTGTGCCCCCCTGCACCACAGAAGGGGAAGGCTGGGGCTCAGCTAACCCCTGCTGCATTGGCACTGCTGTGTTCAACACCCAGTCAGTGTGGGGCTCAGGGGGTGTGCAGAGGTGGTGTGTCCTCTCAGGGCTAACCTCCCCCCTCTCTCTCCTCCTCCAGGGCGGGCAGGAAGCAGGCTGCGAAGCAGAGGAAGGCACAGCAGCGGAAGCAGCCAGGCAGAGTGGCTGTGGAGAGGAGTGCTGATGCCCTGGCTGCTAAGGAAGAGGTCCCACCCCCCAAGAGAATGAGGCTGTATGTCATCAGAGCCCTCCTGCCTGGGGCTGGGAAGGGGGATGCAAGTGGGTCTCTGGAAAGAATTTGCAGAGGGCTGAGCAGGTTCTCCCAGGAAGGTTAGGGGGTGCTGACTGAAACCTGATTCCCCACCCTGGCTCCACAAACAGGGAGCAATGGCTGCAAGGCCCTGAAGGAAATGCTCTGTTTGGAGGTAGAAAGATGAATGGGGCTGAGCTTGGCTCTCCTAAGCTGCTTCTGCCCTGCACTGTGGCTGTCAGCTGGCTCTGAAATGGGTTTAATGTGTCCATCAGGAAGCCAGGAGGTCGGCAGGAGCTCTGAGAGAGCAGCAGCTAAACTATCTCTCAAATTAGCTTAACCACTAAGAGATCCATGGTGATAAGCTGGAGGCCAGGAGATTAAAGTGTGAGCTTCCAAACACTGCCATGGGCCACACACCACAGCCTCCCTCCTTCAGGGAAGCCCCAAAGCCCCTCAGTAACTCATCTTCCCTTCTGCAGCCTCAGGGTGCCAGGGAGATCTAGACCTCTCCTGCCTGTGGTGAGGTAAGGCCAGCCTGGTGTCTCAGAACCCCCCAGGTGCTGGGATGTTGTGCATGGTGGTGAGAGCTGTGGGGGAGCTGGCCCTTAGGAGTCACAGAATGCTCTGGGTTGGAAGGCACCTCCACAGGTGATGGAATCCAAGCCCCTCTGCAGGCAGCAGGGACATCCTCCACTGGATCAGGTTGCCCAGAGCTCTGTTGAGCCTCACCTTGAATACCTCCAGGGCTGGAGCAGAGTGCAGTGCTGTGTCCTAACAAAGCTGTCCTCTCCTCAGCTCTAGCAGCAGAGAGAAGCTGACAGAAGGCTCCACAAAGAGTGAGCAGAGTGCTGAGCCCTCCCCAGGCAGGGGGAAGAGCAAGCTGACCATGCCCTCCACACCAAGGATGCTGAAGTAGGTGGCTGTCTGGTGGCTTGTCTCTGCTAATCACACTTGATTTAGGGGACAGCCCTGCCCTGGAGACTCTTCAGCCTGGTGTCACATTTAGTCAACACCAGGCTCATGACAACAATATCAGGATGAAATATACTTCACCAGCTGAACCTCTGCAGGGGAAAGCTTTTGCTTTTCATGGAATCCCAGCATGGAGGGGCTGGAAGGCCCTCTGGACATCACCCAGTCCAACCCCCCCTGCTAAAGCAGGGCACCCACAGCAGCTTGCCCAGGGTCATGATGTCCAGGCAGGTTTGGAAGCTCTCCAGAGAAGGAGACTCCACAATCTCTCTGGGCAGCCAGCCTGCTCCCTCACACCAAACAACTTTCTCCTCATGGATTCCAGTTTGTCCTGTCCCTGGGCAGCTCTGAGCAGAGTCTGCCCCCAGCCTCTTGCCCCCCACAGCTCCTTCAGCTCTTGCTGAGCATTGCTCAGCTCCCCTCTGGGGCTGCTCTTCTGCAGGCTCTCAGCCTTTGCTCCTTACAGAGCTACTCCAGGCCCCTCAGCAGCTTGGTAGCCTCCTCTGGGCTCTCCCCAGTAGTTCCCTGTCTCTCTTGAACTGGGGAGCCCAGAACTGGACACAATATTCCATCTGTGTCCTCACTAGGGCAGCACAGATGGGAAGGAGAACCTCCCTTGCCCTGCTGGCCACACTCTCCTTCATGCCCCCAGGAGAGCCTTGGCCTTCTTGTCCATGAACCAGCAATGTATCCTTGGGGCCAACTCCAACAGCACTCCCAGGTCCCTCTCCTTGGAGCTGCTTCCAGCAGGTCAAACCCTTTGCACTGCTGCAGGGCCCTGCACTTGCCCTGGTAGAACTTCCTGAGGTTCCTGTGCCTCTGCTCCCCAGCTGCCCAGGTGTTGAGTGGCAGCAGAGGCTGCTGTGTGCCAGCCTCTCCTCCCAGTGCTGCACCATCAGAGAGGACACTGCCCTTCCACCTAGGGTGCTGTCACTTGAGGAAGACATTGGTTTTGCTGTTGGATGAAGCCTGCCCACAGCAGCTGGGCTCATCCAGCAGGCTGCTGTTGGCTGCAGGCTTGCTTTGACCAGGCCCAAGCTGACCTCCGCTGAGCAACTCTGTCCCCTTGAGGAGCACAGCAGCAGCAGAGATCAGCCTGGGCCTTTGCACTGACCTGCTCAGGAGGCAGGCAAGTACAGCTGAGTGTTTCCTGTGCTTCTGCAGGAGGACCAATCTCTCTGAGAAGCCAAAGAGCACAGAGGAGCAGGAGCTGGAGAAGATGCAGCAGCTGCAGCGGGAGGTGGTGGAGCTGCGCAAGAAGAACGAGGAGTCCCTGAAGGCAGCAATTGCTGGGACAGGTAGGCTCTGCCTCAGCCTGGGGCTGGGCTGGACAAATGCTTCTGAAACCAGCCACTCCAGATTAAGGGCTGTTGGGATTTAGGTGGCTTTTGAGGTAGGTCAGCTCCTAAGCTGCCTGGGAGCTGCTTGGGTTTGGTCAGGGTATGGAGGAGCTCTCCAAAGCTGCTGAAGTGATGAGAGCTCTCATGCTGCTTTGCTCTCAAATCCTTACTCCAGAAGGCTTCCCAGATTGCATCAAGTTGGAAGGGACCCTCAAAGGTCATCTTGTCCAAGCCCCCTGTAGTCAGCAGGGACACTTCCAGCTCTAGTGATCTGCCCAGGGCCACATCAAGTCTGATCTTGAGTGGCTCTAGGGATGGGGTTTCAACCACGTCTCTGGGCAGCCTGTTCCAGTATTGCACCACCCTCACTGTGAAGAACTTCATCCTAGTGTCCAACCTAAACCTCCTCTGCTCCAGTTTGAAACCATTGTCCCTTGTCCTATCCCCACAGGTCCTTCTGAACAGTCCCTCCTTACCCTTCCTGTAGGTCCCCTTCAGGTACTTGAAGGCTGCTCTGAGGTCTCTCTGAAGCCTTCTCCATGCTGAACAGCCCAAACTCTCCCAGCCTGCTCTCCCAGAAGAGATTCCCCAGCCCTCTGATCAACTTTGGGGCCTCCTCTGGAGCTGCTGGAGCAGGTCCAGACCTCAGCTGCTGCTTTTCCTTTAGGACAACCCCTGAAGAGATCTGGTGGTCAAGTAACCAAACCCATCGACTTCCACTTCTGCACGGAGGAGAGGCTCAAGCAGCATGGGGAGAGCCAGCCTGGCAACCACTACAAGGAGGTGGATTTTGCAGCAGTGCTGAGGAAACATCCCCCTTCCCCGGTGAGAGCCAGAGCACCTCCTGCCTGCCACCACCACCTCTCTCCTTCTGCCACCCAGTGCTGCTGGGGGCACCCCTGGGGGGCTGCATGGGGAAGTGCCCTGCACCTGTGGCTGTTAGCTCACTGGGTGGCCATGAGGCTCTGAAAGGACCTTTTTGTTCATAGAGTGGTTTGGGTTGGAAGGGACCTTCAAGATCTTCCCCTTGCAACCCCCCTGCCATGGGCAGGGACACCTCCCACCAGCCCAGGCTGCTCCAGGCCTCATCCAGCCTGGCCTTGAGCACCTCCAGGGGAAGGGTCATCCACAGCCTCCCTGGAAAGAATTTCTCCCTCATCTCCAGTCTCAATTTGCTTTCCTCAAGCTTCAATCCATTCCCTCTTGTCCTGTCACTGCAAGCCCTTGCAGCATTGCCTCTCCCCAGCAGGAGCAGTTTGCCTTCAGCCAGCTGATGTTCACAGCCAGCTGTTGCCTTCCCTGCCACGAAGGGAGGGATCTGATGCAGGGAAGGGAAGGGAATGCCATCAAGGGACCCTGTGCTGAGCAGCCACCATGACTCTGCTCTTCTGTCTCCAGGCACGACTGCCAAAGGGCCCCACTGTCCCCAAACCCTTCAACCTGTCCCAGGGAAGCAAAAGGAAGCTGGAAGAGGCCACCCCAGAGTACATGTCCCTGGCTGAGCAGGTGGAGGCCTTCCAGAAACGCACTCCCTCGCGCTACCACCTGAGGAGCAGGAGATCTGAGGAGGGTAAGAGCTGCTGCCTGGGGCCAGGAGAGCAGGAAGAGTGCTCTGACTGCTCGAGCAGGCAGCCAGTGTCTGCTCCAGGCCTTGCCTTGACCTGCTGCTGACTGTGGCTTCGCCCTGCAGGCCCAGCTCCGCGGAAGGTGGCCAAGGCTCGGCTCACAAACCCCAAGACCCCGCAGCTGCTGACCAAGCAGCGCTTCAGGCCTGCCACCTGCAAGACAGCAGCAGAGTTAGAAGCAGAGGAGCTAGAAAAAATTCAACAGTAAGTCAAGTTTGCTCCAGCCCTCTGAGGGAGGAGGGTCCCACATGTAGAGCCCCATGGATCACAGCACACTTTGGGTGGGAGGAGACCTTTAGGATCGAGTCCAAGCCTGCACTGCCAGGGCACCACCGAACTGTGGCCCTCAGCATCACAGCTCTGACACCCCTCCAGGGAGGGGACTCCACCACTGCCCTGGGCAGCCTGGGCCAGGCCTTAACAACCCTTTTCATGGAACTCTTCCTCATGTCCAACCTAAACCTCCCCTGGGGCAACTTGAGGTCATTTCCTCTCATTCTGTCACTTCTTCCTTGGGAGAAGAGCCCAACCCCCACCTGGCTCCAGTCTCCTTTCAGGTCTCCCCTCAGCCTCCTTTGCTCCAGGCTGCACACCCCCAGCTCCCTCAGCTGCTCCTGCCCAGCCCTGTTCTCCAGGCCCTTGCCCAGCCTTGGTGCCATGGGGAGCTGTTGGCTGGAGGCTGCCCCTTGCCCTGCCCGTAGTGATGCCCTCTCTCTGCCTTTCCTCTGCAGGTACAAGTTCAAAGCACGAGAACTTGATCACAAAATCTTTGAGGGGGGACCAATCCTGCCTAAGAAGCCTGCAGTGAAGGAGCTCACCCAGCCTGTGGGCTTTGACTTGGAGATAGAGAAAAGGATCCAGGGCAGGGAGAGCAAGAAGCAGCAGGAGGAAGAGCACTTTGAGTTCCATTCCAGGCCCTGCCCAACCAAAATCCTGGAGGATGTTGTGGTGAGAAGTGAAGGAATCCCCAGCCCTGGGAATGAGGATTGAGGTGGAAACTGGCATCAAAAGATCTGTGGCTGTGCTGCAGTCTGTGCTTAATGATCAGGGTTAAGAGCTGCAATGAGTAGCTCTGGTGCTGTCTTGGGTTGTTTCTCTGCAGCTCTTTTTCCCTGGCACTCAGGCCTGAGTTCACTCTTCCTTGGCTCTTCTGAACAGGGTGTTCCAGAGAAGAAGTCTCTTCCTGTGACAGTGCCCAAGTCTCCAGTCTTCACCTTGAGAAGCAGAACCCGAGCCCCTATCAGAGAGGAAGAAAAGGTAACTGCTGTCTCACCCCCCCCTGGTTCAGGCAGCTCCTTCCCTCCTGCCAGGCAGCTCCTTCAGTGGCCATCCCTCTGGGTCATTCCCTTCTAACAGTCTAGTTTCTGCTTCTCAACTTGGAGACCAAATTCTCATGCAGAATGAAATGATTCAAGCCCAAGGGCACTGGGGATGCTGAGGGGGTGCTGCTGTGAAGGAGGATGTCAGCTCCTAACCCTGCATGCAGCTCAGCACAGGAAGGACATGGAGCTGGCAGACAGAGTTCAGAGGAGGGCCATGAAAATGCTCAGGGTGCTGGAACACCTCTGCTATGAGGCCAGGCTGAGGGAGCTGGGGGTGTGCAGCCTGGGAGAGAGAAGGCTCCAGGCAGACCTCAGAGCAGCCTCCCAGCACCTGCAGGGGGCTGCAGGAAGGCTGCAGAGGGACTGCTCCCAAAGGCCTGCAGGGACAGCACCAGGGGCAGTGGTTTGAAATGAGAGCAGAGCAGATTGAGATTGGAGGTGAGGAGCAAGTTGTGCCCCAGGAGGCTGCTGGAACCCTGCAGCAGGTTGCCCAGGGAGGGAGCTGAGGCCTCATGGCTGGAGCTGTGCAAGGTGAGGCTGGAGAAGGCTGTGAGCAAGCTGCTGCAGGGGAGGATGTCCCTGCTGAGGGCAGGGGAGTTGCACTGGGTGGCCTTTGGAGGTCCCTTCCAACCCAACCCTCTTTCCCTTTAGGAGAAAGAAGTGGTGCCTGTGATCAAAGCCAACCCCATGCCATATTATGGGGTGCCCTTCAAACCCAAGCTGCCCGAGGCACGGCACGTGGAGGTCTGCCCCTTCTCCTTCGATGCCCGTGACAAGGAGAGGCAGGTCCAGAAGGAGAAGAAAATAGAAGAGCTGCAAAAGGAAGAGGTAAGGCCAAAGCCATCCCCCTCAGTTACAGCAGGCATGGCAGGACTTGCCTCTTGCTGTTGGCTCTTGAGCTTCTGAAGCTTCAAGGCTGTTGGGGGGGGAAGTGGTAAAAGAGGAGAGAAATATTTGCTGTCATTTCCTTCAGGTGCCAAAGTTCAAAGCTATGCCTCTGCCTTACTTTGACCAAGTGAAGCTGCCAGAAAAGAAGGTGAAAAACCCAACTCAGCCTGAGCCCTTCAATCTGCAGGTGGATGAGAGGGGAGCTGCCAAGCTGCAGAGCTGGAAGCAGCAGGTAGGGTTGGAGGGGGGGCAGGTTGGACCAGGCTCAGAGCAGCTCAGTGGGGCTGGGATTGTGGTGGTGTGGTTTTGTCCCCCCCTCACTTTGTGGGGAGGGAGGGTATGGAGCAGAATTGCCTGAATGCTGTGGGGTGCACTGTGGTGGAGGGTCTGGAGAACAGGGCTGGGGAGGAACAGGGCTGAGGGAGCTTGGGGGTGTTTAGCCTGGAGAGCAGGAGGCTGAGGGGAGACCCTGAGGCTCTCTACAGCTCCCTGAAAGGAGGCTGGAGCCAGGTGGGGCTTGGGCTCTTCTCCCAAGGAACCCAAGTGATAGGACAAGAAGAAATGGCCTCAGGTTGGACATGAGGAACAATTTCTTCCCCTTGAGGTCTGTCAGGGCCTAGGCCCAGGCTGCCCAGGGCAGTGGTGGAGTCCCCATCCCTGGAGGGCTTTGAGATCCACGGAGCTGTGGTGCTGAGGGCTCTGGTTTGGTGGTGCCCTGGTGGTGCTGGGGTGAGGCTTGGACTTGAGGATCTTCAAGGTCTGTTCCAACCAAACCAGTTCCATGATGCTAAGCAGCAGGAGGATCCATTTGCCCCTCTCTGTGCCCAAGGATTTGTTGCCATAAAACAATCCTCTGCTGCTCTCAGGTGAAGTCAGCAGTGGGCAACCTGAAGCTGCCTTCTGGCAGCAGTCACTGGCAGGCCCCAAGTGCCCCCCAACGTTTTGGCTTTAGCATGGTTCTGGATGCAGATCACTTGCCCTAAATCACCCTGAGCTTTCAGGCCTGGGGTGGGAGGAGATCATCTTCTCCTCTGTCACTCCTGACCCTCTCTGGGCTCTTCTCTTCCAGCTGAAGGAAGACTTGAAGAGGCAGAAGGAGGCAGCGTGTTTCAAAGCTCGGCCCAACACGGTGGTGTACCAGGAGCCCTTTGTGCCCAAGAAGGAGAACAAGCAGCTGTCAGGTGGGGTTCCAAGGGCTTCCTAGCCTGGCTTAGCTGGGAGCTCCCAACTGATGGCCATGAGGTGATGTTTAGCCTGGCTGCTGCCTCTTTAGCAGCACAGCCAATAGTGCCCTGTGCCTAATCAACTGCTTCCCTGTCAGCTTGTGTCCCAGGGGAGCCAGGGGGGTTCCTCTCCCCTGCCCCCTCTCCAGCCCTGCCATGGCAGCTGTATTTGACAGCCAGGCCACAACAGGCAGATGATTGATGTGTGCTAGTTGGGGCTGAGGGCAGGGAGCATGCCCAGAGCTCCCTGCAGAGTCAGCTGGCAGCTCTGCAGCCACTCTCACTCTCTCTGCTTCCCCTTTCTAATGGGATGGAGGCACCTACACCAAGGGTGGGCAACTCCAGAGAGTGCAGGACCACTCCAAAGCTGTTTGTACTAACCCTTGTGTGCTTGCCCCCTCCTGTGAGAGCACCCAGGAGGGGCTACCACCACCTGCACTAACCCTGCTCATGCCTCTTGTCCTGAAGCCTTTGGAGGTACCTACTAACCACCCCTGCAAGGTGAAGCCTCCTGAGGGAGGCTTCTGTTGAACACTTAGTGCTGCTCTGCTTCACCTGGCTCTCTGCACCAACCTTATCTCCTCTATTTCTGAACTTAGAGAGCCTTTCTGGTTCTGTAGTTCCTGAAAGCTTTGAGCTGGCAACAGAGAAGAGAGCTAAAGAGAGGCAGGAGTTTGAGAAGCACCTGGCACACAGAGAAGCCATCAAGGAGAGGCACCAGGAGTACCTCAGGCAGCAGCAAGAGGAGCGTGAGAAGGAAGAAGTTGCTAAGCTGAGGCAAGAGCTGGTAAGTGAGCAGGGCTGTCAAGAGGGATGTGTGAGGCTCCTGCAGGAGCTGAGCTCAGTGCTGGGCTGCAGCAAGGCTTGGCCTTTCC
Organism: Melanerpes formicivorus; assembly: GCF_026170545.1. Lineage (NCBI taxonomy): Eukaryota > Metazoa > Chordata > Aves > Piciformes > Picidae > Melanerpes > Melanerpes formicivorus. Next base: position 14,590,579 of record NW_027142371.1, on the reverse strand, counting down.
TGGTGCCTCCTTGCAGACTGCCTCCTGGTGAACTTCCCAGCTGGTTTTGCACCAAGGGGCAGCAGCTCTGCTGCAGGTGGCTGAGCTTTGGAGCTGCCCCCAGGGCAGTCCTCGGGGCAGGATGGGCCTGGTGAAATCCACAGCCCCCAGAGTGCACCAAGCATCTTCCTGGAGCTCCCTCCCACTCCCCAGGCAGTGTTGTGGTAGCCTTGTAGGCACACAGCAGCCTTCATCCCACCCACCTGCAGGCTGCAGCTTCAGCATCCCTGCAGCCATTTGTTTCACCTCAGTGGGCTCAGGAGAGCTTCAATAAGGCAAAGTTGCAAGGTCCTGCACCTGGGTTGGGACAGTCCCCATTATCAGCCCAGGCTGGGAGGTGATGAGGGTGAGAGCAGCCCTGTAGAAAGGGATTTGGGGGTTGCTGGTGGATGAGAAGCTGGACAGGAGCCAGCAATAGGCTCTTGCAGCCCAGAAGGCCAAAGACAGCCTGGGCTGCAGCAAAAGAATTCTGGCCAGAGAGAGGATCCTGCCCCTCTGCTCTGCTGAGGCCTCACCTGCAGTGCTGTGTCCAGCTATGGAGCCCTCAACTCAGGGAGGACATGGACCTGATGGAGAGGATCCAGGGGAGGGCCATGAAGGTGTTTAGGGGCCTGGACCACCTCTGCTACAAGGCCAGGCTGAGGGAGCTGGTGGTGCTCAACCTGGAGGAGAGAAGCCTCCAGGGAGACCTTGGAGCTATGCTTCAACATCTGAAGGGGAGCTACAGGCAGGCTGGGGAGGGCCTGTGGGAACAGCATAAAGGGCAAAGGTTTGAAAGTGGAGCAGGGGAGGCTTGGGCTGGGCATCAGGAGGAAGCTCTGCACAGTGGGGCTGGTGGAACCCTCAGCAGGCTGCCCAGGGAGGTGCTTGAGCCCTGGGACCCTTCCAGATCAGCCTCGGGCAGCCTGAGCCTGGTTGGAGGCTGACTGCTGTGGGGCTGGAGATGAGGAGCTTGGGGGCTCCTTCCCAGCCTGTGCTGCTGACTGTGTGCTTTGCCCTTGCTGTGTCTCCCCCAGGTGCACAAAGCAAACCCCATCCGCAGGTACCGCAGCCTGGAGGTGAAGCCCAGCGAGCAGCCGCTCACCACCCCCAGGTCCCCCAACTTCTCCGACCGCTTCCGCTGCTGACAGAGCAGCAGCCACCTGCTGGCAGCAGCCAGGGGGATCCCAGCCCTCTCATTCCCCCAGCAGGCAGCCAGGGAGGAGGCTCTTATGGCACTGCTCAGTCTTGCTGCCTGTCCCTTGGCTCCTTGTGTTTGTGTTCTGTTGCTCTGGGGAGCAGCTCTGCCTCCACCAGAGGCAGGAGGCTGAGGAGCAGGCCCTGCCAGGTGGCCTCCACTGCCAGGTGGCCTCCACAGCCTTGCTCCACCCCTGGGCATCCTGCTCCCTGAAGAGCAAAGCAGGTTTGGATATTGTAAGCAGCTGTTGTGTACCTGAACTAAATAAACATTCTTAACCTGATGCCTGTCTCCTGCTGGTGGGATGAAGCCCTGGCCTGCAGGAGGGCTCTGGGGGAGCAGACACCTGAGCCTGGAAGAGCTGGATTGGTTTGGTGCATCTTAGAATCAGGGGGCTGGAAGGCAGCTCAAGGCTCAGCCAGTCCCAACCCCCCTGCCATGGGCAGGGACACCTCACACCACAGCAGGTTGCTCACTGCCACCTCCAGCCTGGCTGCAAACACCTCCAGGCAGGAGGCTTCCACCACCTCCCTGGGCAGCCTGTGCCAGGCTCTCACCACCCTCCTGGGGAAGAACTTCTTCCTCACAGCCAATCTGAATCTCCCCACTTCTAGTGGGGTCTGTACCAGCAGCAGTGTGGGCAGCAGGAGCAGGGCAGGGAGCATCCTGCTCTACTGGTGAGGTCACACCTTGAATCCTGGGTTTGCTTTTGGGTTCCTCACTCCAAGGAGGACACTGAGGGGCTGGTCCAGAGAAGGGCAACCAAGCTGGGGAAGGGTCTGGAGAACAGAGCTGGGGAGAAGCAGCTGAGGGAGCTGGGGGTGCTCAGCCTGGAGAAAAGGAGGCTGAGGGGAGAGATTCTGGCTCTCTGCAACTCCCTGATAAGCTGAAGCCTCTTCTCCTAAGGAACAAGTGCCAGACAAGAGGAGATGGCCCCAAGCTGCCCCAGGGGAGGTTTGGGTTGGACATGAGGAACAATTTCTTCCCTTTGAGGCTCATCAAAGGCAGGGGTGGAATCCCCATCCCTGGGTGGGGGTTTCAGATGCATGGAGCTGTGCTGCTGAGGGCCGTGGTTTGGTGGTGCCCTGGCAGTGCTGGCTTGAGGGCTGGGCTTGGGTGATCTGGGAGGAAGTTCCCAGCCATTACCTTTGTGTGCTTTTAATGCTTGGTTTCAAGTTTGCTGCTTTAGGCTCTTGCCTCCTGGAGCTGGACTGCTGTGAGGTGCTGCAGCTCCTGCCAGCCAGCCCTGCTTGCTGTTGGGATGAGTGCTGGTGTGGCTCTTGCCCACACTTGAGAGCAGCTCCCTGTGTCTGGGAGCCCACTGAAGCTGCTGTTTATAGCTGAGCTCCTTCTATTTGGGGAAACCACTTAACTGGGAAATGACTCCCTGGGAGCTGGCTCCTGCCAGCACCCTCCTCTTGCCCAAAGACACCAGCGCCCAGCCAGCCCAGCACAGCTAAGTATAGACCTGGCCTCCAAGGTGCTGGGGGCCAGGGCCCCCCTGGTGCTGTGACAGAGGTGATCAAACCAAACCCGGGTGAAAATTTGCCAGGAGTGATTTGGTTTGGTTTCTTTTGCTGTAGTTTTGGTTTCTCACCTCTGGAAGACTCTCCTGAGGCCTTCCCTTGGGCTTTGAACAAGAAAGAGAATTCCAAGGCGGCTGTGTGAGGGGAAGAAGGGATGAGGGAGATGGCTGCACCCAGGTGGTGCCTGCTGCCATCTCTGTGCTGCTGTGAGCTGCTCTGCTCACTCAGGGGAGCCTGTGGTGCTGTCCCAGCAAGGGAACTGCAAGCAGGGGCTGGTGTGGGGTTCCCAGAGCTGTGCTTGGGGACAGTGCCAGAAGGAAGGAGCAAATCTCTGGTCCAGGCTTGAAGATGCATGAAGCTGTCTGAGCTGACTTGGCTTCCTCATGGCTGTGGTGCCACAGGGGATTTTTGTGCCTCCTGTGTCTGGCTTGCTGTGAGCTGGTGCTGTGGGGTTTTGAACAGAGGGAAAGGTGGTAGAGAGCAGCAGTGTGTGCAGCCAGCACACAGGGTGTGGGGCTTGGGGGCTGTGTTTGCTGGCAGTGCCCCTGGAGGAGTGCTCCTGCAGTGTGCTCTCTTGGTCTCTTCTGCTCAGCTCCTCACCTGGGTGCAGCAGAGGAGGGAGTTCAGACTTGCTGGGGTATGGGCAGAGGAAACTTGCCAAAGTGACTGGGGGTCAAGCAGCAGCAACCTGAGAGACAAAGTCCTCAGGAGACCTGGATGCCAGGGCAAACATGGAGGGAACCTGAGGCTGCTCTGTCTGCAGGACTTCTCCTCAAGCAGGCAGTGCTGCTGGGATGGCCCTGCAGGACCAGCAGCTGCAGCCAGCAAGGAGGGGGCTGTGGGGGTGTGCTGAGCTCAGTGCTTCAGGAACCCCAGGCTCTGACTGCTGGCAGTGGCAGAGAGGGGAAGTCAGCCCAGCCCAAACAGGAACCACCCAAGGGAAGGTGGTGTGGAGGTGGTAACTGTGAGGGGCTGGGGAAGGATGGTGGTGGGAAGGGTGAGGAGAGCTCAGAGAAGAGACTCCCTCCTGCCCACATGGCAGCTTTCCCTTCATCCTCTCTTCATCTTCACAGGGCTGGGGCCAGAAGCATGCCCCAGAGGGTGGCTCACTCATGCAGGATGGCTTCAGCTGTGCTTTGGCAGCCCTGTGTCACTGAGCTGAGGGTGGCAGAGCTCTCAGCAGCAACCACCTGGCCAAAAATGCTGCTCCCAGGTGCTGATGACAGCTCTGAGGTGCAGCTTACAAGGGCTGACTGGGAGCTCAGGCTGAGTGCTTGCACTCAAAGCTCTCTTCCAACCTCAACAGTTCTGTGACTGGAGCAGGAGGAGCTTCTGAGTGTCCTCCACCTGAGCCAGCTGAGGATCACAGAATGGTTTGGGTTGGAAGAGACCTCCAAGCTCATCCAGTTCCACCCCCCTGCCATGGGCAGGGACACCTCCCACCAGCCCAGCTTGCTCCAGGCATCCACATCCTCCCTGGGCAAGCTGTTCCAGTGCCTCACCGGGGAGCTGTCCCTGCTTACTGCAGGGGAGTTGGACCAGATGTCCTCTAAGCTCCCCTCCACCCCAGTGCATGCTGTGATCCTCTTCCTGAAGCACAGAAACCTTCAGCTTGGAAGAGACCCTCAGGATCGCCAAGTCCAACCCAGAGCCTTACTCTGCAAGGTTCACTCCTAAACCACAGCCCAAGCACCATCTCCAAACCACCTTCAAACACATCCAGGCCTGGGGAAAACCAAGCCCTGTGTGGTCCTATTTCCCCCTCAGCCTGCCTTCACCCAGCCCCTCTCACAGTGGAGCTGTTCCATGTGAGCCTGGGAGGAGAGGCTGAGGGAGCTGGGGCTGCTTAGCCTGCAGAAGAGAGGAGGCTCAGGGGAGACCTTCTTGCTCTCTACAGCTCCCTGAAGGGAGGTTGGAGTCAGGTGGGGGTTGGTCTTTTCTCCCAGGCCCAGGAACAAGAGGACACAGTCTCAAGCTGTGCCAGGGGAGGTTCAGGCTAGCTGTTAGGAAGAAATTCTTCCCAGCAAGAGAGATTGGCCCTGGGGATGTGCTGCCCAGGGAGGTGGTGGAGTCCCCAGCCCTGGAGGTGTTTAGGGAGAGCCTGGCTGAGGCCCTTGGTGCCATGGTTGAGTTGGTCAGATGGTGCTGGGTGAGAGGTTGGACTTGGTGGTCTCTGAGGTCTTTTCCAACCTGGTGAGTTCTGTGTGTTCTGCATTCTGTATCCCCTGGCTGGGGCCATGGCAGGACCCTGAGTGTGTGTGGTCCAGGAACCTCCTGTCACAGCCTGGAGCAGGCAGGGTGTGGGCAGCAGGAGCAGCAAATCCCCAGGGGTGAGTCAGGGGAAAGCCTTGGCTGGTGCTGAGCTGGGGGAGGAATGTGAAGGCCAGCAAGAGGAGGAGGCTGCTGGGCTGGGGCAGCCATGGATCCCTGCAGGATGGATTTCCGTGGCAGCCCTGCATGGCCTCTGCTCCAGCCCCCAGGAAGGGCTCATGTGCCTCACACCTTGTCAGTTTTTTCCCAGTGGTATCAGTGCCTCTAATAAAAGCTAATTACCTCTGCCCCCAGCCATGGCCTCCCCTGCTCCTCACACACTGCACACTCAGTGCAAGGCAGCCTCAGGCTGCTGTGTCCCAGGGGGCACCAAGGGCTTGGTGGAGCTCTTGGGAGTCATCCTCAGGCTGCTGTGTCCCAGAGGGCACCAGGGGCTTGGTGGAGCTCTTGGGAGTCATCCAGCAGCTCTCCCAGGTGCTTCCATGTGACCTGGCCTCTGAGCTAGGGGGAAAACGATGATGTGCTGGAAAGTGCTCTCCTTTCCAGGAGCAAATGTGTCAAGAGAGGTGTCCTGGAGGAGCTGGGTGGTGGTGGTGGGGAGGGCAGGCTCCAGTTGAGGCTTCAACAAGGAGCTGGTTGCAGGTGACCTTCCCCAGGCCCAGCAGGGTAGAGGTGGGGGAATGAGGGTGCAAGAGTGAAGCAGGAGGTTGGGGTTTAAGAGAGTGCTGCCTGGGCACCTGCCTGGAGAGGCAGGGTAGGTTGGCACTGCTGTGCAGGCCATCACCCTTCCTGCTCAGGCTTTGGCAGCATGGGGATGACTTTTGTCTTGATGAATGTGGGGCTGGCAGGAGGGGGCTGGAGCTGGGCACCAAACCCTCCTCTGGTGCACTTCTTGTTGAGCTGTTACCAAAGCAGTCTGCTGCACTCAGGCTGGGGCTCAAGGGCAGCTGGAAGCTGAGCAGAAGTTGCAGCTGGACATGAGGAGAAGCTTCTGTCACTGAAGGCTGCTGGAGCCCTGCAGCAGGCTGCCCACAGAGGTGGTGGAGTCTCCATTTCTGGAGAGATTCCAAACCTACCTGGAGGTGTCCTGTGTGACCTTCTCTGGGTGAGCCTGCCCTGGCAGGGGGGTTGGACTTGACCTCCAGAGGTCCCTTCCAGCCCTCCTCTGGGCTCTAATGTTGGAGAGCAGCTGAGAGCTACAAGATCTTACTGGCTGTGACTGGGGTTCTTCTGTAAAGGCCTGAGGATGCTCTCAGGACCAGAGCCTTGGTTCTTGCTGGCCTCTCTGTGGGACATCTTGCTGGCTGCCACCATGGCAAGGGCAGCCTGGGCAGGTCCTCTGCCTCCAGTCACGGCTCAGTGCTCCCTGGTGCTGCTGCTGGCAGCCACATCGCTGTCCTTGAGCTGGGGGGGGGGACTGGGAGCCCTTTGGGGAGGGGTTCTGGGGGGCTGGGAGCCCTTTGGGGGCTGCTGCTGGGGGGCTGGGAGCTCTTTGGGGGCTGCTGCTGGGGTGGAGTCTTCCCCCACCACCTCGATGCTCATGACAGCAGCAGCTCATCCAGGGAAGTCCTGGGCGCTGCTGGAAGCGGTGAAGCTGCTGAGTGCTTGCCTGGCTCGGTCCCCTCGGGGCCGGCCGGTTTGTGTTACGGCAGCAGGGCCAGGATCCCGCCGGGGGCGGGGAGCTGCTCGGTCCTGCTCCCGGCTCGATTTAGAGGGGTGTTGAGTTCCCTGGGGAGCCGGCAGGGCTTGGCCGGTGGTCAGCAGAAAGGTTAAAGTGTGCTGCTGAGTTGTGCCACCCCGTAGCTAGGGAACAGCGTGCTTGAGCCCGTGCCAGCCGTGCCCAGGACAGGCGGTGTGCCAGCCGTGCCCAGGACAGGCGGTGTGCCAGCCGTGCCCAGGACAGGCAGTGTGCCAGCCGTGCCCGGGACAGGCGGTGTCCCAGCTGCAGGCTCCGGCTGCAGTTCCTGAATGGGGAGGGAAAATAAACCCCTCCCAGCATCGGGAGTGTGGGCAGCAGGTTGGGGGAGGTTCTCCTTCCCCTCCCCTCTGCCCTGGTGAGGCCACAGCTGCAGCCTTGTGTGCAGTTCTGGGCTGCCCAGCTCAGGGAGGACCTCAGGGAACTGCTGGAGAGGGGACAGCAAAGGGCTGCAGAGGTGCTGAGGGGACTGAGCCTCTCTGTGAGGGGAAAGGCTGAGAGGATTTGGGCTGTTCAGTGTGGGGAAGAGCAGCCTGAGGGGCAGCTCATCAAGGCTGATCAACACTTCAAGGGTGGGTGGCAGGAGGGTGGCACCAGGCTTGGCTCAGTGGTGCCCAGGGACAGGCCAGGGGGCACAGACTGGGCCATGAGAAGCTCCAGCTGAGCATGAGGAGGAACTTCTGTCACTGAAGGCTGCTGGAGGCCTGGGGCAGGCTGCCCAGAGAGGTGCTGGAGACTCCATCTCTGCAGAGATTCCAGACCCACCTGGCTGTGCTCTGGGTGCCCTCCTCTGGGTGCCCCTGCCCTGGCAGGGGGGGTTGGACTCAGACCCCAGAGGTCCCTTCCAGCCTTCACCATTCTGTGCCTCTCTGAAGCCTGGCTGGGGGTTGGGTTGCCTCTGCTCTGCACCATGCTGCCAGCTGGGCTCTGGGGCTCTGGCCCAGGGCATCCTGACCTTGAAACTCCAGCTCTCCCTTGCAGGGGGTTTCAGCTGCTTTCAGCTCATTGCCCTTTGCCCAAGGATGGCTGTTCCCTTGTGCCAGTGCCAGGCCATGGGGCACTCATCCTTCACTCCCATCTCCTTTGGAGAGCCTCCTCCCCAGCACTGCAGGACCTGCTCTCAGGGCTTTTCTTCTTCACCTTGTCCCAAGGCTCTGTGCCTGGACACTGACCCTGACCTTCACTTGAGGGTGTAAGGTTGCAAGTGTCCTGGGAAGGCTGGCTGGGGTCCAGCCTCCTGCTCTCCATGGGGGACTTTATCCCAGCTCCCCCTGGAAGGGGCATGGCAGCAGCACACAGGCTCCTGCTCCTGGCTCCTTCCACCTGGGGCTTGCTGGGAGCCTGCAGAGCTGCCGGTGGCATGTGCCTGCAGTGACACTGGTGGCCTCTAGATGCCTGGCAGCCCTCGGAGGGTGAGGCAGTTCCAAAGTGTCTGCTGGCGATGACAGTTGGTGGGCAGAGTCCCCGCTGCCCCAGGCACCTTGTCTGCCAGGCTGGGCTGGCCTGGGGGGGCTCCTGCTTGCCACGGGCCCGGGGGCTGGGCTGGCACCGTGTGCCCTGTGTGTGTCACTGTCCCTGGCAGCTGGGGAGGTTGGTGATGCTCCAGCATGCACAGCAGCAGAGCTGCTGCTGCTCGGGGCCAGGTGCCTGCCCCTGTGCCAGCCCTCTTGGTTCTCATTCCCGACCCTGCCCCTGAGCTTGGGAGGAAGGGAGGCTCTCCAGGGTGGAGCTGGGCCTGCCCAAGCTGCACAGCTCAGCTGTGTGGGACAGAGGACCTGATGTCTGCTCAGGAGCCCTCAGCTGAGTCCTGCAGAGCCAACGTTGCTCTTGCATTGAGGTGGTGATGAGGCTGAGTGCCTGAGAGGCTTCTGCCTCTCTGCTGCTGCTCAAGGGGCACTGCTTTGGCTCTCAGGACTGGCTGGGCTCTGGAGGAGGCAGCTCCAGCCACCAGCTTCACTTTCTCCTCACCTTAAACCTTGCCTGTGTGGCAGGGCTGGGAGTCAAGGCTGGGAGTCAAGGCTGGGGGCTGTAGCAGCAGAGGAGGTGGGAAGGTTCCCTTGGGCAGCCCTGAGCCCAGCCCCTGGTGCACAGCAGCTGATGGCTCCCTGGGAGCTGGGATTTGGCCACGTGGAGCAGCTCTCTCCCTCCTCCTGCCTGGACCCAGAGCATCTTCCTGAGAGGTGCTGCAGGCCAGGTGAGCACCTCCCTGTTGCTGCCTGTGCTGGTGGCCACATGTGAGTCTTGTTTGGGGTCAGCCTGGGGGTTGCCTGGCAGCACTTGAGCTCCACAGGGCCATGGGAGGGAGAGTGCTGGAGGAGCCCAGGGCAGGCTCAGCCTCCCTGGGGACACCCAGAGCTCAGCTCCCCCAGCAAGCACCAGCCCTTGGTCCTTCAGTCCTGCCAAGGAGCAGTATGGGGAGTGGGGCCTGGAGGAAGCTGGTGTGGGGCAGCTCTGGGGACAGCTGCCTGACCCCCAGCAGCTTCTCTGTTTTTCTCTCACTGGAAGCTCCTCTCACAGAGCCATAGAGTTGTCAGGGTTGGAAGGGACCTCAAGGCTCATCCAGTTCCAAGCCCCCTGCCATGGGCAGGGACACCTCACACTGCAGCAGGTTGCTCAGAGCCTTCCAAACCTCCAGGGCTGAGGCTGCCACCACCTCCCTGGGCAACCTGTGCCAGTCTCTCACCACCCTCCTGGGGAAGAACTTCTTCCTGACATCCAATCTGAATCTCCCCACTTCTATTTACCAGTGCTTTACCTCCTGTCACTGAGCCCCCAGCCTTCCCTGTCCCCCGAAAAGCAGCACCAGCCCCAGCCTTGGTAGTGGGAGAAGGGTTGGGCCTTGATCTCCAGGGTCTTTTCCGACCCAAAGGATTCTCAGATTCCTCCTCCCTGCCCTGGCACTGCTGCTGCCCTGCCCTGCCCTGCCCTGCTAAATGGCTGCTCTGGGTTTTTAATAGCTGCTGTCACTTGGAGTGCTTTGGCCTGGCTGGGGAGGGCTGGGTCTGGTTACTGGGGGTTCCTCCTGCAACCCCCCCCTGCCCCAGCAGAAACCTGAGCAGCAGGAGCCTGTGCCCTCGCTGAGTGAGAGGCTTTCCTCACCTCACAGCTCAGGGCTTTAAAGCAAACTGGGCTGGAATGGGTTGGGGAGCCAGGTGGGAAGCTGTGTGTGGCCCTTGGGAGCCCCTTTGCTCCTGGACCCCACGTCCCCACGCTCTTGCCCAGCTCCACTTGTGACCTCTGCAGCCCCTGGCATGGCACAGCCCATGGTGCCCCCTCCCAAGGGTTCTCTGTGCCCAGGCACAGCCCTGTGCAGCACACACTGCACCTGCAGCAGGGGCTGATGGTGCCCCTGTGGTGCCACCACACTTCCACCTGGGAGCTCCCCAGCTCCTTCAGTTTGTTCCCTGACCCCCAGGCACTTGGGGCTGCAGCACACTGGAGTTTCCCAGCTGCTTCCCAGAGGAGCAGCAGCCCCTGGCCAGTGCCTGGCTTCTGGCTGCTGCCAGCTTTCCCTGGGGACCAGCAGCACAGCTCAGAGCCCGAGGTGCCCTCAGGAGCCAGCTCCTGCTCGTGGAGCACAGAGTCCTTCAGAGCTGCTGCTACCAGCGGCCAGAACCAGCTGCAGCTCGGTGGCACAGGGGCTGGCACCATCCCTGCCTGCCCTTGGCCACCATCCTTCTTGGGGGTGGCCACCTGGTGTCGCCTGTGGCCACTTGAAGCGTGCCTGCTCGGGGGGGATGCTGCTGGGCTGCTGCTGCCGTGGCAGTGCTGTCCCCATCCCCTGCCCCCTGCCTGCGTGTCCCCAGCCCGCGGGGGACAGGGGAGAGTGGCGTGTCCTTTGAACGGGCTCCAGCAGCGACAGGTGCTGGGGCAGGCAGAGTGGGGCCGGCTCCTGCTGCTGTAAAGGATCCTCCTCTGCCCGCACTAATCCGGCTCCGTTACACCCGGGCTAGAAGAGGCTGCTCCCCGCCGGGCACTGCCCCAGTGCCCATGCTGCCTGCCCGCCACCGCGCCCAGGTAAAGGGGACAGGGAGGGGAGGGGTCCCCGGGGCTGCTGGCTCCGGGCGGGGGGGACGGGACACGGACTTAGGGACGGCAGAGCCCCCAGCCCCAGGAGGAAACCTTCATCCCCGTGGGCTCCCCAGGCTGATGTGGGGCTGCTCAGCTGGGAACCAGCTGCTTGGAGCTCCTGCCCCAGTAAGAGCAGCGAGCAACAAGCAGCTCTGTGCTGCTGGGGTGGCTGCTGGAGGGTCTGGGTCAGGGCTGGGCTGCCCCAGTAAGAGCAGCAGGCAGCTCTGTGCTGCTGGAGGGTCTGGATCAGGGCTGGGCTGCCCCAGTAAGAGCAGCAGGCAGCTCTGTGCTGCTGGGGGGTCTGGATCAGGGCTGGGCTGTCCCAGTAAGAGCAGCAGGCAGCTCTGTGCTGCTGGGGGGTTTGGATCAGGGCTGGGCTGTCCCAGTAAGAGCAGCAGGCAGCTCTGTGCTGCTGGGGTGGCTGCTGGAGGGTCTGGATCAGGGCTGGGCTGTCCCACTAAGAGCAGCAGGCAGCTCTGTGCTGCTGGGGTGGCTGCTGGAGGGTTTATTCAGGGCAGGTCTGTTCCAGCCTCTGGGCAGTTACTCAGAAGGTGTTTTGGGACAGGGTGAGGGGAGGTGGCTGGGCAGGGATGGGTGATGGGGAGCAAGGTGGCAGCTCCTGCTGGCACCCCCGTGCCGGTGGGGACCCCTGGGGCAGAGGCTGTGGTCCCCAGCAGGCAGGCAGCTGGGCAGCACTGGTGGCTGCCGAGGCTGGGAGGGGGTCAGGGGCGTGGCCTTGACTTGGCACCCTGGCCCTGCTGTGCCCTGCTGTGCCCTGCTGTGCCCTGCCGTGCTGCCTGTCCTGACCCTGCTGTGCCCTGCTGTGCTGCCTGTCCTGACCCTGCTGTGCCGCCTGTCCTGGCCTCGCTGTGCTGCCTGTCCTGGCCCTGCTGTGCTGCCTGTCCTGACCCTGCTGTGCCCTGCTGTGCTGCCTGTCCTGGCCCTGCTGTGCTGCCTGTCCTGACCCTGCTGTGCCGCCTGTCCTGGCCTCGCTGTGCTGCCTGTCCTGACCCTGCTGTGCTGCCTGTCCTGACCCTGCTGTGCTGCCTGTCCTGGCCCTGCTGTGCTGCCTGTCCTGACCCTGCTGTGCCCTGCTGTGCTGCCTGTCCTGACCCTGCTGTGCTGCCTGTCCTGACCCTGCTGTGCTGCCTGTCCTGGCCCTGCTGTGCTGCCTGTCCTGACCCTGCTGTGCCCTGCTGTGCTGCCTGTCCTGACCCTGCTGTGCTGCCTGTCCTGGCCCTGCTGTGCTGCCTGTCCTGGCCCTGCTGTGCTGCCTGTCCTGACCCTGCTGTGCCGCCTGTCCTGGCCCTGCTGTGCTGCCTGTCCTGGCCCTGCTGTGCTGCCTGTCCTGACCCTGCTGTGCCCTGCTGTGCCGCCTGTCCTGGCCCTGCTGTGCTGCCTGTCCTGGCCCTGCTGTGCTGCCTGTCCTGGCCCTGCTGTGCTGCCTGTCCTGGCCCTGCTGTGCTGCCTGTCCTGGCCCTGCTGTGCTGCCTGTCCTGGCCTCGCTGTGCTGCCTGTCCTGACCCTTCTGTGCTGCCTGTCCTGGCCCTGCTGTGCTGCCTGTCCTGACCCTGCTGTGCCCTGCTGTGCCACCTGTCCTGACCCTGCTGTGCTGCCTGTCCTGACCCTGCTGTGCTGCCTGTCCTGGCCCTGCTGTGCTGCCTGTCCTGGCCTCGCTGTGCTGCCTGTCCTGACCCTGCTGTGCTGCCTGTCCTGGCCCTGCTGTGCTGCCTGTCCTGACCCTGCTGTGCCGCCTGTCCTGGCCTCGCTGTGCTGCCTGTCCTGGCCTCGCTGTGCTGCCTGTCCTGGCCTCGCTGTGCTGCCTGTCCTGACCCTGCTGTGTTGCCTGTCCTGGCCCTGCTGTGCCCTGCTGTGTTGCCTGTCCTGGCCCTGTGGGCACCATGGCAGCCACAGGTGCCAGCATCAGCCGTGGGTCAGTCACCACTGAGCAGATACCAGGGCACAATGGGGTGGTGGAAGGGACCAGTGGCTGTGTGGAGCCCCCAGCTTGGTGCCAGCACCGCTGGCATGGGCCCTGGCTGGGTGGCAGCAGCTTGTCCCTCTTCTGTGGGAGCAGAGCTGCTGCCTGTGCCCCACTGTGCCCATTTGCCTAGCATCAGGGCTGGCAGCCCTCATCTTCTGTCTTCTTTCCCACAGGAGTCTCACTGAGCCAGGAGCACCACAGGGCAGCCACCTCCTGCCCTGACAACCCCCATGGAGCAGGGTGGTGGCACTGGGGGGGAGGGTGCCATGCCCCCCCCTGAAGCAGAGGGCAACACAACCCAGGCGGACCCAGGAGCCCCACAGACTGCCCAGCCCCAAGGGGGCAAGGCAGCACCCATAGAGGGGACTGTGCCAGCTGCCCCTGGGGCACAGGGTGAAGGGAAGGCTGAGCCTGGGCAGGAGAAGGATCCTGCTGCTTCCACAGCTTGGGATGGAGACTGGGCAGAGCCTGGGAAGGAGAAAGCTGTGGAAGAGGCTGGAGGAGGGAAGGCAGAGCTGGCCCCGGCCGCTGCAGAGCCCTGGGATGCAGGGAAGGCAGAGGAGGAGGCTTCAGCTGCACAGCACCATGGAGGGGAAGGAGCATCCCCAGAGGAGATGCCAGCTGCTACCAAGGCCCAGGATGGAGGGAAGAATGAGCCTGGGAAGGAGAAAACCCCAGCTGCAGGAGAGCCCAAAGGAGGGAAGGGAGCAGCCGAGGAAAGGAAGGCTCCAGCTGGTGCCAAGGCTCAGGGGGGAGGGAAGGAGAAGCCCAAGGAGGAGAAGGCTTCAGCTGCAGGAGAGAGTAAAGGAGAACAGGCAGCAACTGCAGGAGGGAAGGCTCCAGATGCTGCCAGGCCTCAGGATGGAGGAAAAGATGAGCCCAGGAAGGAGCAAACCCCAGAGAGTGGTGGGAAAGCAAAGCCCACGGAGGAGAAAACTCTGGCTGCAGGGGAGGCTGAAGGAGGGAAGGCAAAGTCCCTGGAGGAAGAGGCAGCCTTGGCTGTAGCACAGGCTGGAGATGGAGGCAACAAAGAGCCCCTGGAGGAGAAGGTTCCAGCTGCTGGAAAAGCTCAGGATGCAGGGAAGAAAACTGTAAAGGCAGAAAAAACTCCAGCTGATAAAGGACCTGCAAAGGAGAAGGGCTCAGGTGCTGCCAAGGCTCAGCACGGAGGGAAGGCAGCAGCCAAGACAGAAAAAGCCCCAGCTGCAAAAACAGCTCAAGAGAGAAGCCAAGAGGAGCCTGCAAAGGAGAAGGCTTCAGCTCCTGCCAAGGCTCAGGGCGAAGAAAATCAAGTGGCAAAGGCAGAAAAAGCTCCAGCTGGCAAAAAGGCTGAAGGTGGAAGCAAGGAAGAACCTTCAAAGGAGAAAAGCCCAGCTCCTGCAAAGGACAAGGCCCTGGACCCTGCCAGGGCTCAGGGTGGAGAGAAGGCAGCAGCCAAGGCAGACAAAGCTCCAGCTGCAAAGGAGCCTCAGGATGGAAGCAAAGAACCTGCAAAAGAGAAGGTTCCAGCTCCTGCCAAGGCTCAGGATGGAGAGAAGGCAGCAGCCAAGGCAGACAAAGCTCCAGCTGCAAAGAAGCCTCAGGATGGAAGCAAAGAAGCTGCAAAGGAGAAGGTTCCAGCTCCTGCCAAGGCTCAGGATGGAGAGAAGGCAGCAGCCAAGGCAGACAAAGCTGCAGCTGCAAAGAAACCTCAAGATGGAAGCAAAGAAGCTGCAAAGGAGAAGGTTCCAGCTCCTGCCAAGGCTCAGGGTGGAGAGAAGGCAGCAGCCAAGGCAGACAAAGCTGCAGCTGCAAAGGAGCCTCAGGATGGAAGCAAAGAACCTGCAAAGAAGGTTCCAGCAGCTGCCAAGGAGAAGGTCCTGGCTGCTGAGGGTGGAGGGAAGGAAGGGACAGAGGTAGAGCCTCCCCCAGCTGTAGCAGAGGCTGGGGATGGAGGCCAGGAGGCCACAGAGGCAGCAAAGGAGGAGGAGCAACAGCCAAGGGGCACCGAGCCCCCTCGCCCGGCTCTGCTGCAGAGCCTGAGCTGCCCAGCTGCCTGCCAAAGGTACCCCTAACCCCCTGGCATGGGGTCCCCTCTGGGGGGGCTGCTGGCAGGGCTCTGCTCACATCCTGCTCCTGCTTCCAGGGAGGAGCAGCCCTGGCTGGAGGCGATGGAGATGATTCCAGAGGAGAGCACAGTGGAGGAGCCTGGCCCGGCCCCACCAGCCCTGGGGGACCTGCAGCCCCCCAGCACCCTCCAGGAGAGGACATTGCCCAGTGCCACGGGGCAGCCTGGCCCTGAGGGACAGACCCCCTCAGCGGAGGCACAGCCACCCCCCAGCCCCTACCTCACCCCCGACTTTGGGAAGGAAGACCCCTCGGAGATACTGGGTAAGGCTGGGGGGTGCCAGCCTTATCCTTGCACCCCAGGGTGGCATCCCGGGGCCCCCTCCTACCCCTCTGTGCTGCCAGCTCTTGCTCTTGGCTTGTCACCTGCCCGGTGGCCCTCGAGCTCCTGCTTCACCGTCAAAAGGGCTCCAAGGGCCGCGGACCCTCCGTGGGCTGCTGCCGCCTGGCGCAGTCCCCGGGGCTGGGGCTGCCCGGGAGGAAGAGGAGCCCCAGGAGTGACAGCCACCGGCTGGCTGGTGACAGGAGACACCGTGTCCCGGTGTCCCGTGCTGCTGTCCTCGCAGGGCTGGCGGGGCTGGGGCTGCTCCCGGTGCGGGCACAGAGGGTATCCGTGGGGCTCCGGGAAGGGGAGCCCAGGAGTGGGTGCGGGGGGTCTGCCCTGCGCGGGGGGCGAGCAGGACGTGGTGGCATGGTGAGCTGGTGACCTGGAGAGGCTGATAAGCTCCAGCGTGGCCTGGAGAGGGCGACCGCGACACGCGGGATGGTGGGGAGGGGGTGCCAGGTGGTGGGGTGGCATGTAGCAGAGTGGGGGGCATGTAGTGAAGGGGGGGTCGTGCAGCTAGGTACCCTGTGGCAGGGTGGGTGCCATGGGGGGTGCGGTGTGATGAGCTACCTCCCATTGGGGTGGGTGCCATGCAGCAGGGTGGGTGCCATGGTGTGGGTGCTTTGTTCTGGGGTGCCTTCCAGTGGGGTGGGTGCCATGCAGCAGAGTGGGTGCCATGGCATGGGTGCTGTGTGCTGGGGTGCCCTCCAGTGGGGTGGGTGCCATGCAGCAGGGTGGGTGCCATGGCATGGGTGCTGTGTGCTGGGGTGCCCTCCAGTGGGGTGGGTGCCATGGGGTGGGTGCCATGGTGTGGGTGCTCTGTGCTGGGGTGCCTTCCAGCGGGGTGGGTGCCATGCAGCAGGGTGGGTGCCATGGCGTGGGTGCTCTGTGCTGGGGTGCCCTCCAGCGGGGTGGGTGCCATGCAGCAGGGTGGGTGCCATGGCGTGGGTGCTCTGTGCTGGGGTGCCTTCCAGCGGGGTGGGTGCCATGCAGCAGGGAGGGCACCCCCTGGGCAATGCTGTGTGTGCCACTGCAGTGGGCAGCCAGGAGACCCTGATTTGGCACTCGGGACCTGGCCCCATCCTGCACCCAGAGGCTAGACTGGGTGCCTGCTTCACCAGGGCCCGGGGTGCCCAGCAGTGGGGTCCCCAGGTGGGCAGCTGCCCGTCTCAGCCCAGCTCTCCTCCCTGGGCAGATGATGTCCCTCCTCCACCTGCGCCCTTTGCTCACCGCATCGTCACCCTGCGCTCTGCCACCGTCAGCTCCCAGTTCAACCTTGACTCCAAGGACATCCTGGGAGGGTAAGGAGAGACCCTGGGTGGGCATGAGACGCCTGCCTTTCCCCTGGCACTGCCCCGGGCTGCTGCCCAGCCTTGGGCAATGGTCCTGGGACTTTTCTGGCCATGGTGGGTCGGTGCCTCGGGCAGGATGGGTGCACGGGGGGGGTGGTGGGCAGTGCCCCAGAGCAGTGTGGGGGTGCCCAGCAACCTGGACAGCTGGTGGTGCTGGCATCTCCCCCTCTTTCCCTCCCCCAGGGGCAAGTTTGGCGAGGTCCACACCTGCACAGAGAAGCAGACAGGGCTGAAGCTGGCAGCCAAAGTGATCCGGAAGCAGGGTGCCAAGGACAAGGTCTGCCCCGGGGTGGCTCCTCCTGGCCCGGGTGCCCCCAGGCAGTGGCATGGCCGAGGTGGTGGGTGGTGTGTGTCCCCGGTGCTGTGACACTGCGGGTGTGCCCCTGGGGCTCCTTCTGCAGGAGATGGTGCTGCTGGAGATCGATGTCATGAACCAGCTGAACCACCACAACCTCATCCAGCTCTACGACGCCATCGAGACCCCCCGGGAGATCATCCTCTTCATGGAGTTGTGAGTGCTTGGCAGGGCACCAGCTGGGCCTGGCTGAGGGGCACCCTTGGGGGGGATGCTCCAGAGGGATGGATGCCTGCTCCAGCCCCTCACCAAGCGGAAGAGGATGGCCTCAGGGAGTGTTCCTCACCTTGCCCACTCCCTCTTGGCCACCTCCAGCCCCTTCAGCACCCTCCTAGGGCGGGCAGGGGACTTGGGCATGGGGGGGCGGGGAGCCCCCGGCTGACCCCTCCCCGTGGTCCATCCCCACGCAGCATTGAGGGCGGGGAGCTGTTCGAGCGGATCATCGACGACGACTATCACCTGACGGAGGTGGACTGCATGGTCTTCGTGCGGCAGATCTGCGAGGGCATCCGCTTCATGCACCACATGCGCGTCCTCCACCTCGACCTCAAGGTGACAGCAGAGTCCTGCTGCTGCTTGCGGCGATGGGGGGAGCGGGGAGGGGTATGGGGGAGGGGGGACAGCAGGTCCCCGGCGCTGGCCGGCTGTGGAAGCATCGCTCACAAGCTTGGAGAACAAAGCCTCCGAGGAGCGGCTGAAGGAGCTGGGGATGGTTAGTGTGAAACAGAGGAGGCTGAGGGGAGACCTCCTGGCTGCCTACAGCTCCCTGAGAGGAGGCTGTGGAGAGGCTGCTGCTGCTCTCTGCTCACAGGCAATCAGTGACAGAACAAGAGGGAAGGGCCTCAAGCTGGGACTGGGGAGGTTCAGACTGGACAGTAGGAAACATTTTGCCCAGCAAGAGTGGTCAGGGACTGGGATGTGCTGCCCAGGGGGGTGGTGGAGTCCCCAAGCCTGGAGGTGTTTAAAGGTGGTTTGGCTGTGGTGCTTGGGGCTCTGGTTTAGGGCTGAGCCTTGCAGAGCAGGGCTCTGGGTTGGACTTGATGATCCTGAGGGCCTGTTCCAGCCTGGATGTTGTGGTTCTGTGAAGCTGGTTTGCAATGGCATGGATCAGCCATGGGCTACCATGGGATGTCACCTCCTGGTGGTGAGCTGTGCCAGGGGAGGTTTAGGCTGGAGGTTAGGAAGCACTTCCTGACAGCAAGGGCTTAGGCTGGAGGTTAGGAAGCAGCTCCTCACAGGAAGGGCTTAGGCTGGAGGTTAGGAAGCAGCTCCTGACAGCAGGGGCTTAGGCTGGAGGTTAGGAAGCAGCTCCTGACAGCAAGGGCTTAGGCTGGAGGTTAGGAAGCAGCTCCTGACAGCAAGGGCTTAGGCTGGAGGTTAGGAAGCAGCTCCTGACAGCCAGGCTGCTCAGGCACTGGGGGGCACTGCCCAGGGGGTGGTGGAGTCGCCATCACTGGAGGTCTTTGAGAAAAGCTTGGATGTGGCACCTGGTGGCAGGGTTCAGCTGGTGTGGTGGGGTTAGGTCAGGGTCTGGGCCTGCTGCTCTCAGAGGTCTGTTCCAGCCTCAGCAGCTGTGTGATCCTGTGATGGTCTCCTTGTCCCCACAGCCTGAGAACATCCTCTGCGTGGCTGCCGTTGGGCACATGGTGAAGATCATTGACTTTGGGCTGGCTCGAAGGTGGCATCACCCCCTCCACCCCCCTCAGCTCCATCCTTCTTCTCCATCCCCATCCCACCCTTTGTCCCTACACCCCCTCAGGGTGCTGGGAGCCCTGGCTCCCGCTTTGGGCTGTGGCTTTGGCCATGGCTCTCCTTGGCTGGAGTGGGAGGGGGGCAGTGGCTTTGGGGAGCACCCTGTCCCCCTCCTGCTGATTGACACCTCCCACCTCCCCACACCCCTCTTGCCTGCAGGTACAACCCCCAGGAGAAGCTGAAGGTGAACTTTGGTACCCCTGAATTCCTCTCCCCAGAGGTGGTCAACTATGAGCAGGTCTCCTACTCCACGGACATGTGGAGCCTGGGCGTCATCACCTACATGCTGTACGTCAGGGCTGGGCAGGGGCTGCCAGCTGCCTGCCAGGGGCACAGAGCTGTCCCCAGCCCTCTCTGTGCCCTGCTGGGCCTGGGGGAGGGGGATGGGTGCGAGGTGAACAGATTGGGCTGAGGCTGCTTGTGCCCACACCTGCAAGCAGGAGCCCAGCACCTCCCTTCTCAGGGTCAGCCTGGGGCAGCTGTGGCCAGGCTGGTTCTGTTCTGGGGGGTGTGTGTGTTTGGGGGCACCACAACCCGAGGGGATGTGACTCCTCCCCCCCCTGTACCCCAGGCTCAGTGGCCTCTCCCCGTTCCTGGGTGACAATGACACCGAGACGCTCAACAACGTCCTGGCTGCCAACTGGTACTTCGATGAGGAAACCTTTGAGAGTGTCTCTGATGAGGCCAAGGACTTCGTCTCCAACCTCATCATCAAGGAGAAGAGGTGAGAGGGGGGCACTGACCATGGGGGCCGTGGGATGGCATCCCTAAAGCAACACACTGTGCCACGTGCTGCCCTCCCCCTGGCACCAGCAGCATCCCCTGAGGTCCTCCACCAAATGAGCCCCATGGGGCCCTGCCCTGGCTGCTGGCTGTGGGAACAGGGCAGGGGATGTCTCTCCAGGGTCACCTCTCCCAGCTGGGGGGTGTTGGACCACCCAAGCTCCTGCCCAGTCCCTGGGCACCTCCCTTTAACTGGTTCCTCCCTGCATGTTTCTGGGGGCTCTTGGGTGGCTGGAGGAGGGGGTGGTTGGGGCAGAGGGGCTTGAGCAGGGGTGAGCCCATCCCCTCTCTCCCCCAGTGCCCGGATGAGTGCTGCCCAGTGCCTGCAGCACCCCTGGCTCAACAACCTGGCAGAGAAGGCCAAGCGCTGCAACCGCCGCCTCAAGTCCCAGGTGCTGCTCAAGAAATACGTCATGAGGCGGCGCTGGAAGGTGAGTGCCAGGGGCTCAGCGCCGGCTGGGGGCGCTGCCAGCCTCTGCCCGTCCTGGTGGATGCCATTTGGGAGCTGGAGGTTGGCTCAGGGTCTCGCTGTGCTGCTGACAGCTGAGGTAAAAAAGGCTTGGAGGTGCCTGAGCCTGGGGGAAGGGCTCCCCAGCACCAAGCTCCTTCTGTGGGTGCCCTGAAGGTGAGGACCCCCAGCAAGTCTAGGTCCATTTGTGGTGGTCTCCCCTGAGCTGATCCCTAGAGGACATTTTAGGGACAAGAGTGGTGGCAGGACAGTGTGAGGGATGGTGCCAGCGCCAGCCCTGTGCTCCTTGCCCGCACAACCCAGCTCTGTGGGTGCCCGGGGGGGGCTGCCCGCTCCTCAGCCCAGCCCCAGGAGCTGGATCTGGTTCAGCTCTGAAGCCCTCCCAGCAGCATGAGCAGCCCTCCTCTTCCTCCCACAGAAAAACTTCATCGGGGTGTGCGCTGCCAACCGCTTCAGGAAGATCACCAGCTCGGGGTCGCTGACGGCGCTGGGTGTCTGAGTGGGGGCCTCCTGGGGGAGTCGAGGCCAGAAAGGAGGCACCTGCGAGGGTCCCACATTCCTCTTGCTTGTGGATGGCAGCAGGACCTTGCTGGGGTCCCCCCTTCCCGTCGTGGGGGTCAGGCACTGGAGCTGTGCCGCCTGCCCCCGCCACTGCCAGATGGCTGCTCTGGATCTGTGCTTCGTGCCCCGTGGCAGCGTGGGTGCCCTGTGCCCCATGCCAGCGTGGGTGCTGCTCTGCTGCATCCCCTGGGACTATTCACTCTGCAGCTCCAGGACTGCTCAGGGGGCTTTTGAGGTTTATTTGGGCTCCTTGCCCAAAGCTGCTCTGTTGAGCTTGTGTCTCCCCTGGGACCTGGGGACACCTGCAGCATCCTCCCGAGGCTCCAACCCTTCCCATTCCTACCGAGCCGATGATCCAGTCTGGGTTTCCTGGCTGTGAGGTTGCTCCTGAGCTCTGCTTTCCCCTCTCATCCCTGGCTGTGTGGTGCCTGACCTGCAGCATCCCTGCTCTGCTCCTTCTTCCTTCCTGTGGCCTCGGAGAAGGGACATCCCTGTGTGACTCCACTTCTGGGCCACCCTGTGCCCTTGTGCCACCACCTTGGCCCAGGACTCGCACACTCTGCTCTGTTTAGAAGGGTCTGCAGCAATAGGACGAGAGGCAAAGGTTTGAAAGTGGAGCAGAGGAGATTCAGGGTGGGCAGCAGGAGGAAGCTCTGCACAGGGAGGGTGCTGGAACACTGGAACAGGAACAGGTTGCCCAGAGCTGCAGTTGTGGCCCCATCCCTGGAGCCATTCAAGATCAGACTTGGTGTGGCTCTGGGCAGCCTGATCCAGTTGGAGATGTCCCTGCTGACTGCAGAAGGTTTGGGCAAGATGGCATTTGAGGGTCCCCTCCAACCTCCTGCCATCAGTCACTGTGCAAATGCTGCGGCCTCATCCTGCCTTTGCTGCCCTCCCATCCCAACTGAGGCTCGGTGGGAGGATGCTGGAGGGCACCTGCGGACCCTCAGCCCGGCCCCTTGGCACCAGCGCGGGGGCCAAAGCGCCTCCTCCCAGGCTGCCCGAGCGGGAGCTGAGCTGGCCCCGAGCTGCGGCTCGCACAGGAAGGGAGGAAGCAGCGAGAACTCCTCCAGCAGCATCCCCAGCTGGGAGGCAGCGAGGGAAAGAAGGAGGCTTTGTCTTCCTCCTGCCCTCCCTGCCCTTCGGCTCTGCCAGCGGGGGAAAAACACAACCTCTGCCTGCCCCGGCCCTGCCGGAGCGGGGGGAGCCGGCGGCCTAATGCGGAGCAGCTGCACGGCGCTCCCCCGAGCACCGGCACCGACCACCAACGCACCGGAACTGCCGGGCTGCGGCCGCCAGCTCCCCCGCACCGCCTGCGGGGGCTTCCCGGCACCGGCCGGGCGGGGGGAGTCTCCTCATCCTCCTCATCCCGACCCCCGTCCCCTCTGCCTGCGCCCCTCGGAGCCACTGGAGGATGGGCAGCGCCTGGGCTTCTGCTTCCAGCTTTGCCTGCAGTGGGAGGGGATGGGAGAGCAGGGAGAGGTCCTAAGCCCCCTTGGTTCTCCCTGGTTTGTCTTTTGCCACGGACGACCCCCGCCCCTAGCCAGCTCTGTGTGTTTGCTGCCTGGGCCTGGTGGGAAATCTCTGGGGAGAGATGGGGGGAGGCGCTGACCCCCAAGCCCCAGGTGAAGGGGCTTTGGGCTTGTCCCTACTGGGCAGGGGGCACAGCTCCTGGGGCCCTTCCCAGCTCTCACCCTCTTGTAAATAAATGTACAGGTCTGTCTGCAGCTGCCCTGTGTCCCTGGGGGGATGCTCCTGGCCCCCCTCCCCAGGTTACTGTCTTGTCCCCAGGCTAGAAAGAGACAGAGAAGAGCCCCAGCTGAGCAGGGCTTGGGGACCACCTGGTGCATCCCTGGTGCTGTGCAGTGCTGAGGGGTCCTGGACTCTGCACCCTGTGACTGCAGCAGCAACCAGCTCTGAATGCTCCAAAGGGGGAATGGAGAGAGGGATGGATGAAGGGAGGTATTGCTCACTTCAAGAAAGACATTGAGGGCTCCAGAGAAGGGCAAAGGAGCTGGTGAAGGATCTGGAGAACTCCCCGAAAAGAGGCTGGGCCAGGTGGGGGTTGGTCTCTTCTCCCAAGGACAAGAGGAAACAGCCTCAAGTTGCCCCAGGGGAGGTTTAGGTTGGACATGAGCAACACTTTCTTCCCCCTGAGGGCTGCCAAGGGCAGTGGTGGAGTTTCCATCCCTGGAGGGCTTTCAAAGCCGTGGAGCTGCGATGCTGAGGGCCATGGTTTGGTGGTGTCCTGGCAGTGCTGGGTTAAGGCTTGAACTCGATGGTCTTGGAGCTCTCTTCCACCCCCCGCCGTGGCTGCAGCCGGCCCCGAAGCAGTTAACGCTGCCCGAGCTCTGGCCGCAGCTCCCGCCACGGGCGTCCCTCCCAGCCGCTTCCTGCCGGCAGCCTTTGACCGGTTCCTGTCGGTGACCACCCTGCGGGCCTGGCCGCCAGCGCAGCCCCATCTGGTTTGAGTTACGCTCATGGCGCTGACGTCTCCTTCCTGGCTGGCCCCAGGAGCTGTGCGTTGCCCCAGTCCCCGCAGGACACGGGGGCTGCAGGGCCCTGCCATGGAGTGGCCCATGGGGGTCCCAGCCGGGCTGGGTCCCAGCCCTGGACACTCCTGGCACCCCAAGCTGCTCCGGGGGTTCCTGGGCACAGCCCTGGGTGTGCACAGCTATGGCACAGAGATACACCAATACATCCCGGTATCCCAAGCTCAGAGTGGGAAACATCCACCCCCCAGCCCAGTTTGGATTCTCCAGCTCCATCCTTCCTTATCTCAGGGCCCCAGAGGGGCACCCAGCACCCATCTACCTGGGCCACAGGGCTGGCACCCATGGGAGCAGCCATGACCCCATCCTGTGCTGCTGGCTGAGGGGCAGGACATGGCTTGGGAGCTCAACAAGTCCTGCGATGGGGAAACTGATCCTGCCAGGGCTGATGGGCACAATGGCAGAGATGGGCCTGGTCCCATCCCTTGTTTAGGGATCCTCATTACCCCCACAGGCAGGTGGCACAGTCTTCAGGGTCTGTGGCATCCATCCAGAGCCTTGAGCACCTGTAGAGAGCAGCACCCTGCTCCCATCCCTGCCTGCACCCTGCCCCTGTGGCACCCACCCTATCAGCATCCCATCCCTGGGACACCCACCCTACCTTCACCTCATCCCCCTGGCACCCACCCTACCTGCAGCCCATCCCCATGGCATCCACCCTGCCAGCATGAGCAAGGGGCAGCTCAGGGAGGGAAGGGGAGGCCCCTCCTGTGCTGGCACCTGGCAGCAGGTTCACCCCGTGACTAGGTGCAGCCCAGTCCCCAGCCACCCATGCTGGGAGCGGGCGAGCGGGCTGGGAGCCAGGCCACCCACCAGGAGCTGGGGAGGAGGCAGGGCAGGGAGAGCAGCAGGGCCATGGCCAGGAGCTGGGGTGGAGAAGGGCAGCACTGGGAACCCTCCTCCACGTGTCCGGGGCAATGCTGGCAACTGAGGGTCCCCATCCCTGGGGGCTGGAGCTCGGTCGGGGCGGGGGGCAGTGGGATGATGCTCCGGGAGATGCCACACTGCTCGCAGCTCTGGGACTCCATCCCGGGGCACCGTGTGGAGCTGGGACCACATGTTCCCAGCTGGAGTGGGCGATGGGGCTGGCTGAGCTCCGTGGGAACCAGACGGCCCCTGGGCACGGCTGCGGCCATCGCTTCCTCCCGCGCCCCCGGGGACCGCCTGAAGGAGGGGGCTGAGGTCAGCCGGGCTCGGGCCGGAGCCGCCAGCATGATGTAGCTGCTCAAATATTGTTTTCCACTGGGAAGGAAAAACAAAATGTAGAGGGGAAAAAAAAAAGAGAGGCCCGGGGCTGAGCGGTTGTCCCTGTCCCGTACGACCAAGGGTGGCCCCCGCCCCTTGCCCTGCCCTGCCCAGCGCTGGGCCGCGGCCATGGCCCGGCAGCGGCTGCCTGGGGGCTGATAACGGAGCTGACGCTGCCGCTCTGCTCCCAGTCCCTGCGTGACGCCAGTGCTGTCCCCACAGAGACACCCCCCCACCACCACCCCAGGACTGGCCAAGCTGGGGTCCTGCTGGTTTTGGGGAGGGGGCTTTGCCGCGAACCTGTTCCGCGGCAGTGTGTAGACCCTCTCTCAGCCTGGTGCTCTCCCCCCATGCCTACCCTGGGCTGTGCCATGGGATCTGGGCATTGCTGCTCCTGCGGTTCCCCCTCTCCCAGACTGGGGTGGGCAGGATGGGGGCACTGGCATAGGCTCAGGTCCCCAGGTTGCCAGCATTGTTCTGGTCCCACTCCAGCGCTGTGGAGATGCTGGTCTGGGTGTCCCAGTGAAGCAGGGGCAAGGGGCTGGTGACCAGGTCCCAGCCCATGGCTGTGTGGGGATGCCCTCCCTGGTTCCCCCTAGCCTGGCACGAGTGAGCCCCGGTGCCCAGCCCGGTGCCCAGCCCGCTGCTGGCAGCAATGACTCAGCCGGTGCCTCCTCACCGGCAGCCACCGCCGTGATTCAGGAGTAAGGAATCCACTTTCCCCGGTTCCCACCGCAGCTGCAGCCCAGGAGCAGCCCGGCCCTGGGGGTGCCCTGGCCTCAGGGTGTTTGCAGGGACCTGGTGGGATTCCAGCCAGGCACCACAACAGCCCTGAGGAGGGACTGAGAGGGGAGGGAGCCCCATCCTCAGCAGAGCAGAGCCCCCACACTGTGCCGCTCCTCCCTGGCATCTCTCTGGGGCCATGCACTGAGGCTGGTGCCAGTTATGCCATGTGTGGCACTCGGGACAAGCCAGGCACTGTGAGCTGTTCCAGGCACAGGGAGGTGGCAGTGTGGCTTCAGAGGGTCTCGCTCCTTCCACAGCATTTGCCCCTGCCCCTCATGGATGAGGTCCCCTCCTGCTACCATGGGATGGGGCTTTGGTGGCTCCTGGCCCTGTGCTGTGTAGCACCTGGGCCCCAGCACCTCCCAGGGACACAGGACCAGGGCATGGGTGCCCCAACACAGGCCATGCCCCCTCCCCCTTGGCCCCACAGTCCCCAACGTGCCCTTGCCCACTGCCCCCCCCAAGCGGGGCGCAGAGACCACAGAAGCAGCGTTGGGCAATGTGCTTTATTTGGTGCCAGGGCTGGGGGCCTCCCGAGGTGTGAGAGTCACTCACTCGAAGAAGAACATTCCAGGTGTGTGGTAGAGGCAGGGGGGCAGCCCCAGGGGGTACCCATTGCCCCCCTGCAATGGGATCGTGCCCCCCGGTCCCCACGGCTCCTTCTGCTCGCCCACCCGTGGCCCCACAGCCCCGAAGGGCGGCTGTCGGGGGGCAGCAGGGGCCGGAGGGGCCGTGGCCAGGAGGTGCTCCAGGGTGGTGCCACACGGCCGCTCCTTCACGCAGAACCTCAGCGCCTGCACCCGGCACTGGTAGCTGCCGCCCAGCGCCTCGGGCCCTGAGCGCCCGAAAGAGCCAAAAACAGGCAGCGGGGGCTGCGTGTAGCCTTCTCCCTCCAGGAAGCACGATGGAGGCGGCTTGCCTGTGCCCAAAAGGGTGCCAGGGAAGGTGGGTGGCACCTGCCCGAAGGGCTGGCCTGGCCCCAGCCCAGGGATGGGTGGCTCCTCGCCCTCCAGCTGCCCTGGGGGAGTCCCTGGCGGGGCTGAGGAGTCGTGCGGTGGGTCCCTGGGCTGGGCGGGCAGCAGGGTGGGCAGCAGGGCAGGGTGCGGTGCTGGGCGCTCGCCGGGCAGCGGGTACTGACCTGGCCAGGGCAGCTGCAGCGCTGCCGGGAGCCCCCCGCAGACAGTCTCCTTGGGGGGGCGGCTCTCCGGGGGGGCAAAGAACGGCCCCTTGGGCTGCGACGTGTCTGGCAGGTACAGGCAGGGCTGCCTGGCCTTGGGCGGCTGCCGCCGGGCACAGAGCTTGGCACAGCCTGGCACCCCATCACACTCGGGCAGCGCGGCGGGGCTCTGCTCTGCGGCCACCGGTGATCCGTAGCCCCCTTCGCCTTTCCCTTCCTCGGGCAGCGGGGCAGTGGGTGGTCCCCGTGCCCGGTGCCTGGGGGGCTTCCCGCTTCCCTCATCCCCCTCGGTGGCGCCCGGCGCGTCCCGGGGGTTCCTCTTCTTGGTGAAGCGGCGGCGGCGCCGCAGGAAGCTGCCGTTCTCGAACATGTTGTAGCAGTCGGGGTCGAGGGTCCAGTAGTTGCCCTTGCCAGGCTTCTTGTGGTCCCGGGGCACCTTGACGAAGCACTCGTTGAGGGAGAGGTTGTGGCGGATGCTGTTCTGCCAGCCCTGCTTGTTGTCCCGGTAGAAGGTGAAGCGTGCCGTGATGTACCGGTAGATGCCACTCAGCGTCAGGCGCTTCTCGGGGGCGCTCTGGATGGCCATGGTGATGAGGGCGATGTAGCTGTAGGGTGGCTTGGTGGCCTCGCTGCTGGGGAAAGGGCCACCACCGGCGGTTGCCTCGGGGGCCGGGGGGCTGCGCAGAGCCGAGTCCCCGACAGGAAGGTCCTGCTGCATCGTCCTGGCCGGTGGCCGCCGCCTGCTCTGCCGCACGGCCCCGCCACGGCCCGTTAAAACCCGCCAGTGACCGGTGAGGGGGCGGTGGGGGAGAGCCCCTCCTCTGCGGGGCCGCCCAGGGCGGAGCGGGGCTCCGCGGTCCAGCTCTGGTCCCTGCGGACAGACGGAAGGATGGACGGACGCGCCGCCAAGGCTTGCGGCCAGCAGCCAGCGGCCTCGGGGCTGGCACGGCCGTGGCTTCCCCAGGGCAGAGGTGGGCAGTGCTGGCCTTAGCTGACCTCCGGGCACAGTCCCCAGCCCCTCTTCCCACGGGAGGTTCCCACAGCCCAGGCCTCATCCTGCCCTGCCCGCGGGTCCCGTCCGGGGGCGGTGGGAGGCTGAGGCAGGGCTTGGGGCTGCTGCGCTCACCCCAGTTGTGCCCCCGGCCTGGGGTTGTGCTGGATCCTGTGCACGGTGCCAGCTCCCTGCTCTGTGCCAAGTCCCCACGCTGTGCCCATCATCGCCTCCAGGCTGCAGCACAGCTCCCACCTCACTCTGCTCACCAGGGGAAACTGAGGCATGGGCAGCAAGCACATCGAGGACAGGGTCATGAGTTGCCAGGTTGGCAGAGCAGCTCATGGGCATCTCACCACTGCCTGCACCCCCTGCCGGGGGGCTGGGGACCAGGGCAGAATGGGACTTGAGGCAGTGCAGGAGCAGGGAGGTCAGACAGTGGTGGTGGCTTAGCAGCAGTGGTGAGCTCATGAGCTCTGGGTGAGTGCTTGGACTACTTGGGGATGTCTGAGGTCTCTTCCAACCTCAACAGCCCTGTGGTTGCACGGATGCTCCTCATGGCTGGGTGGTCTCTGATGATCCCCCTGGTGTGTGAGGCTCTTCCCAGCCTGTTCCCCCAGCTGCCTGTGCCCCCCTGGACCATCCCCATCCCCACACCAGAGCCAGACACAACCTTTATTTCTTTATTTCCAGTGAGTCCCCACAGTGCAAGGACAGAGCTGCTGTGCCCCAGCTCCCCAGACAAGCACTGAGCAAATCCCACCTGGGCAATAAATACAGCATGGGGCTGGCAGCTGCCAGCCTGCCTGCCCACATCCAGGCCCCGTGCCCGCCATGGCAGCAGGGCTGGCAGAGCATCTCTCCTCCCAGGCTGTGTCGCCACTGGGCTCTCTTCTCCTGCCTGCTCAGGCTCAGGGCTGGCAGAGCCTCCTGAGGACACAAGTGATGTGGCTGGAGGTGCCAGGGGTGCAGGGCTGGGGCATGCCATGGCGCAGCATCGGGCCCATGTGCTGGGCATGGTGGAAGAGCTCCCGGGCAAACACTGGCTCCACCTGCAGAGGCACTGAGCTGATGGGACCGTGGCTGCAGACAGGACCCTGTGCCCCCCCTGCCAGCCACCATGACCCTGGCACGTGGCTTGGGGGGTGCCACCAATGGCAGCCCTGGCACATACTCACGTGGGCCATGATGAGCTTCTGGAAGTGGTGCCCGGTGCTGGTGGGGTACTCCTCCCCAAAGCAGAGGTGGATCTGGTACTGAGGTGTGGGCTGCCCGTGGCTCAGGTACCCCTGCAGCTCTGCAAGACACCAGCTCTGTCAGGGGGCACGGTGCTCCCAGGTGTGGTAGTTTTAGGCTGCCCACCACACCAGGCTCCCACAGTGCCATCCACTCCCGTGCCCAAGCAGATTGGGGTCTCCCCAGTGCCCCCTAGGCAATAAACACAGCATGGGGCTGGCAGCTGCCAGCCCAGCCACCTGCACCCGGGCCCCGTGCCCACCATGGCAGCGGGGCAGTGGGGCTGGCAGAGCCTGCACCCAGGCTGTGTCACCACTGGGCTCTCTCCTCCTGCCTGCTCAGGCTCAGGGCTGGCAGAGCTGCATGGGGCAGGGGCAGGCGGATCCCAGGGGCAGGCAGATCCCAGGGGCAGGTGGATCCCAGGGGCAGGTGGATCCCAGGGGCAGGCGGATCCCAGGGGCAGGCAGACCCCGTGCCCCCGGGCACTTACGCTGCAGGAACTGCTGGGTGTCCAGCAGCTTGTAGGTCTTCTCCCTCTCCAGCTTGTTAGGCCAGTCCCTGTGCGGGGCCAGCGGGCCGTGCCAGTACACCCTGCCCTGGCACTGGCGCTTCATGAAGACCCCCTCGGGCGCCACCCACAGCAGCACGCCGCGCTCCAGGTGGGGCAGGAGCCTCTCCAGCACGTCGGTCATGCCAGCCACCCTGCCGCTGCCCCCCAGCGCCCGTGGCGGGGGGAACTCGATCTGCTCCATGCAGGAGGGGCCGCAGGGCTGGGGGGCGCCGGGGGCGGGGCGGGAGGTGATGCGGCAGCCCTCGGCCGTGCGAGTCGTCACCTCCTTCACCAGCACGTCGCAGTAGTAGAGGCGGACGTGGAGCCAGCAGTCTGGGGGGCAGGGGAGGGTCAGCTCATGGGCAGCTCGGTCTGGGGGAGGGGAGGTCACCCAGGGCGTTGCCCACAGCCAGCATGGCTCCTACCTGAGTGGTTGACGTCCTCCACGGGGAGGTGAGATGGGGATCCAGGGAGGAGGTGGCTGTGGGTTGGGTCCCAGCCATAGAAGGCTCCCCTCACATAGTACCCTGGGCCAGAGCAGAGATGAGGTGGTAAAGGAGCGTGGGCAGCTGCCCTCAAGGGCTGCCAGGTGCTGTCCTGGCCCCAGTCCCTGGGCCAGGTGGGCACCATGGTCTTTCCCACCACTGCTGCTCGTTACTGGGCCTCATTAAAGCCCTTTGGTGCAGGGCTCCTCATGCCCCATCCTGCTGCCAGGGACCCTCCTCACCTCGCTCAGCCGGGTGGGCAGGGAGCAGGGGTGTCAGAGATGCATGGCACCGTTCCACCATGCCCTTCTGGTTCTCCTCCTCTGGATTCCTCACAGAGCTGCCCTGTGGAGGAGAATGGCTGTGCTGAGGACCTTGAGCTGGCTGCTGCCTTCACCACGGACCCCCATCTGCCAGCAGCTCCCTGGTCTGAGTCTGGTAAGCCATGTGGCAAAGGGGACCCTCGGTGATGCCTGAAGGAGCTGCCTGCCCAGCGGGATGGATGCTGGCAGTGTGCAGGCAGGAGAAGGAGGTGGGATTCAGGGCTCCCACTCTCTCCAGCCCATGCAACAGATGGGTGTGTGTGTGGGGGGGTAGGTTCTGGCTCACCTGCTGGTCCTCACCAGCTGGGGACTGTGTGCCACTGTCCCTCTCTGTGGAGAGCGAGGAGAAACCCAGTGAGCCCCTGGCCAACAGCAGGAACAGCCTCCAGAAGGCTGCCTGGGGACAGCCAGGAAGGCTGAGGAGGTGGCAGGGAGGGAGGGAGGGTGATGTCTGCGGGGCACAGAGCTTGCACAGGCATCAGGCCTGAGTCTGGTGCAGGAGGTGGGAGGGCAGGGACGTACCTGTGTCCTGGGTGCCCTCTGACACGATCTGGTAGACCTTGTAGGG
This sequence comes from Melanerpes formicivorus, assembly GCF_026170545.1. NCBI lineage: Eukaryota > Metazoa > Chordata > Aves > Piciformes > Picidae > Melanerpes > Melanerpes formicivorus. The sequence goes on along the minus strand of NW_027142371.1, from coordinate 14,560,199 downwards.
CTCGGAGATGTCCAGCTGGCTCCGCTCGGGAACCTCCTGGAAGTCAGTGCTCTTGTTGAGGGCACAGCGCAGCCTCGTCTTCCAGGTAGAGGGGTCGGCCTTGTCTGTCCCCTCCTGGTACTTCCCCTTGTAGATGGCCCAAGCCTGTGGGCAGAGGGTGCCCTGTGCTGAGAGGGGGCTGCCCCAGGAGCCCCGCTGCGGTACGAGTCCGCTGGGGCTGGGGGGGTGACAGTGGGGAGCCAGGGCTGGGGGTACTGGGGGGCTGCAGAGAGCTGAGTGGTGGTGGGGTCCCAGAGGAGCACAGGGAATTGGCATCAGAGAGCCCTGGGGGTGCACAAGGAGCCAAGCTGGGGGGGTCCTAGTCCCAGGGGTGTGCATGGGGAGGTTCCTAAGGCCAGGCTGGATGTGGCTGTGAGCAACTGGCTGGATGTGAGGTGTCCCTGATCACGGCAGGGGGGTTGGGACTGGCTGAGCCTTGAGGTCCCTTCCAACCCTGACAGTTCCATGGTTCTATTATGGGCATGGAGCCAGGCAGGGGATCCATGGAGCTGGGGGGGATTCCTGGGGGTTCACACGGAGCCAAGTGGGAGGTCTTAGGCATGTGCATGGGCCCAGGTGGGGGGGTTCTGGGGGAGTGCCCAGAGTAGGGCAATGAGGAGCCCCAGGGGTGCGCCTGGAGCCTGGAAGAAGTTCTCAGGGGTGCACACAGAGCAGGGTGGGGGATTCTGGGGGTGTGGGGAGAGCCGGACTGTGGGGAACCCCGGGAGTGTGCATGGAGCCGGGTGGCAGTTCCCGGGGATGCTCCCGGAGCCGGGGGGTGTCTCGGGGGTGCTGCTGGAGCCGGGGAGGTGGGGAGGGTCCCGGGGTACCTTGAAGAGCGCGGCGTCCTGCTGCTGCCGGTAATCCTGCTTGGCCGCGTGTTTCCAGGGGATGCGGAACAGGGTCCGGTGCCGGTTCTCCCAGCGCAGCCCCGGGTACCGGCCGCTGTCGATCTGGGCGATCAGCCATTCCTTCAGCCGCATCGGCCCCCCCGGCTCCGCCATCGCGGCCCCGGGACCCCCCAGCCCGCTCCGGCCCCCTGGGAAGGAACGTGCCGGCGCGGTGAAAGCGAAAGAGCGGCCCCGGGTTTCACTTTCCCTTTCCCATCACCGGACTGGATCCGCTGCCAGCTCGGGGAGGGGACAGGCCCGGGGCAGCGCAGGGGACAAGGTCGCCCACAGGAGAGAGGACATCCACTTTGCAACCATGGGAGAAGGCAAAAGGCCTCCCGTGGCAATGAGGACACGGAAAAGCACAGAAGAGAGAGGACAGGGAAGCCCACAGGAGAGAGCACACGGCCACCCGTGGAAGAGGGGACACCCACGGGAGGACAGGTGCCTCTCTCCCGTGGGAGGAGGAAACAGAGTGACCCACAGGACAGGGGACTGCTCTGCACCCCTCCCCGGTGCCCTCCCTCAGACATTCATGATGCTCACACTCTCCCACGGGGGACAAGGGACTCTGCTCCCTGTCCTCCTGCTTTGGGGACCGGCACACCTCCATACCCCGGGGGCTGTGTCCCCCCAGGGACCACCCTCCCAGCCCGGGGGTGTGGGGAGCAGCCGAAAGAGGCTCAGGGTTTCCAGGCTGCTCTGAGCAGAGGCATTGTCCCACCCCTCAAACTCATAGCCTGCAGGGCTCCGGGTGCTGAGTCGAATGGGAACCTGGTGGGAAGAGCTGAGATGAGCTGTGCCAGGAGTGGTGAAGGGGCCTGACTCATCCCACACCCACACGGGCTCCCTGCTGGCCCCAGTTCCCGGCAGAAGCCACGCCTGCAGAGGAGACACAGGCCTTGTGGGCACAGAGCTTCTGGGCATCAGCCTTCCTGCCCCTCTGCTGTGCTGCAGGCAGGTGGGTGCACGTGCTGGTGGGCACAGGGGTGAGATGGGCATCAGCAGAGGGGCCCAGACAGCCCTTGGGCTCCCTGCTGGCTCCTGGGCATCCTTCCTCAATGCCATGGCTATCAGGAGGGTCTGAGTTCACCCTGTGTTGGGCAGGGAGAGAGCTGGCACCAAGCACAACCCAGCTGCCCCTGCCAAGGGCTCTGCTCCTGATGTGCCCCCCCCCCCCCCCCCCCCGACCCACCCCAGCAGCAGGGCATGGGCTGGGTGGTCTTTGGGCTCATTGGGCTGCCCCAGGGTGACGCTGGGGTGGGCTCCATCACCACTGCAGAGTCAGGTGTCACTGGATGGGGAAGCCCAGCTCATGCACCCAGCCCCAAAATGCAGGATCAGCAACACAGCTCCCAGCCCTGGACTGGCCTGAAGGATGTGGGGATAGGAGCACAGCAGTGTGGCACAGCTGGCAGGGGATTGCTCTCCTTCCTGACCCCATCTGTGCCCCCTTTGCCTGCCCTGCTTGTGCCTGCTCAGCATGAAAGGCTGTGGCAAACCCTGTGGCATGGCTCTCCCTGACAGGGAGGAGGAGGTCATGATGCCACCAGTGTGGTTCTGAGCACTGGAGCGTCCTGGTTTGGGGAAGGGGAGAAGGGCAGCAGGTTAAGACCCCCCCAGACTCCCCCCATTGATGTGCCACACTTGCCCTTGCCCTGGGAGCCCATTGCCATCCCCCTTGAGGCTGCTGTGGCCAGGCTGGCACCTTGCTGGCACAGGAAGCCTCTCTGCACTGTGCCAGTGAGGAGGGGATTTCCAGCCAGCTGTGCCTCTGCTGGGGCAACCTCCTGCCACCCCTTGCACCCCCTAACCCGGGCAAACCAGGGGCATGTTTCAGGAAGAGGGCCCTGAGGTGACCAACGGGGGATCCACATCTCCCCTTCCTGCCTGGGGAGGGGAGGTGGTGGCAGGGGCACTTTGCACAGCCCCTCTCAGTGGCTTGCACAGATTATACCCAAGGCCAGGAGACAATGGTGGCCAGCAGCTCGTTAGCCAGCCCCAGCCAGCCAGGAGAAGCCTTTGTCAGCTGGGGATTTCCTCCCGAGGGACGCTGGGGACCCGCGGGATCTCATTACCCCAGCACCAGCCGAGTCCCCTGCCGTGGTGAAGGTGAAAGCTGCTCAGATCTTAGGCTCTGCCTGCCGAAATGAGCTTCAAAAGGAGTCAAACATTAACTCACAGCCAACCTTGCCCTCGCCTGGGTTTTTCCAGTTGTGCAAAGCCAGAGCTGCCAAGATAAACAGCGTTTGCTGTGCCGTGGAGCTGGGCTGGGGGTGCTGCTGCTCCCCAGGGGGTTGGCGGTGGGAACGGGGCTGTAAATTCCTCGGCACAGCCTGTACTGGCTCGGGGCTGAGGAGAGGGTGCAGCCGTGCAGGAGGCTTGCATCCATCCTGACTGCCATCCTGCTGGGTGCTGGGGGCCCAAGGGCGCTGGAGAGCCCTGGGTGAGGGAGCAGGAACGGCTGGAGATGGGAGGAGAGGGCCAGGGCTGCTCACATTCAGCCAGAGCTGCCGTGCAGGGGTAAACAAGCAATTATTAATCACTGATGGGCTTGTTAATTAGTGATGAGCATGTCCTGTCCCATGCTGAGCTCTCTTGGAAGCAGCCAGGGCAGAGGCAGTTCCTGCTTCCTGGGAAGGTCTTTGGCTCTGGGACCCCATTCCTGGGCACCTCCTCACATGCTGAGCTGGAAACCTCCCTGCAAGTGCCTGTCTGGGTCCTGGGGGACACTGTCCCATGTGGCAGAGGAGTGGCAGGGCCAAAGGGGAACCCAGAAACCTGCTCTGGCAGCAGGGCTGATGCTGATGACCCAGCTGGGCCTTCCCAGCACTTTCCCCACCTGAGACTCTGCCCCAGGGAGAGGTATAAATAGGACAGGTCTGGGGAGGAGCTGGGGGTGATGATGCTCAGCTGGTGCCAAGCTCCCAGAGCCAGCAGGCTCCTGAACCTGCTGAGTGAAACAGGCTCCCTGTGGGTGCCCAACCGGTCCTGCCCAGAGCCTGTTCTCACAGGGACCCCTGCCGTGGCACCCAGGGTCTGGCAGCGGGGTGGTCCCCCTGACTGGGTGTCCCAGTGTCCCCAGTCCTGTCTGGGCTTCAGGGAGCTTCCAGCAGCCTCCAGACCTGCCACAGATCAGCATCTTCCTCCTCAGCACTCCCCTGTGGATCCTTCAGGAGTCAGACCACGGAGAAAAGGTTTTATTACTGGGGAGGGGAGGAGGGGGCATAGAAAGTCTTTGAGCAAAATGGCTTTAAGGCTCTGCTGAGGTGGGTGGGCACAGGCTGAGCTCCCACCCTTTGGAGATTGTGCCCTGGGATGGGTGGGAATGGGTTGCAATGGGCTCCTGAAGCTGCAGTGCTCGCTCAGGGCTTGTGCTTGGCTGGGCTGGAGCTGGGCCCTTGCCTGGGAGCTGCTGTGGTGGCATCACCTGCTAACCTGCCCACACGTCCCTGCTCTGTGTCCACCACGGCCCTGGGAGCTTGAGCTGCTGGTAGGAAAACTGCTCCAAGGGGACTGCTGGTTCTTCTGCACCCTGTGTGCCCCGAGGCCCCTGCAGCAGGTACCCAAGGGGTAAAGCTGCTGCTGGCATCACCCAGGCGCTGGTGAGCCCCCATCTGTCATCCTGCAGTGACCTGGGGACACCTTGCACCAGTGTCCCCAGGATGCTGGATGGGAAGAGGCTGAGCCCACCACAGGCTGCAGAGCTTGGCAGTGCCCACGAGTCCCTCCCTAGCAGCTGAGAGCCAGGACAGGGCTGGCACGGAGAAGAGAAGAAGGAGCTGGGTTGAGGTGGCTCCCCTGCAGCGTGCTGCCCTGGCCTGCTCTGCTGGGGCTCCTTCCTCTCTCCCAGGCTGCTGGGTGACTCTGGCCACTCTCCCTTGCCTGGGAGTCACTTCAGACAAGCTGGGATGCAGGAGAATGTCCTCTTCACCCGCAGCAGGAAGGGAGTTGTGCTCCTGATGTCTCTGCCTCTTTGTACCAGTCCTTGCCGGGCTCCCTCTGCCCTGGCTGATCCTCCCCTCCCTGCTGGCAGCAAGGCTTTGATCTCTTCTTCGTCGTTGAAAGGGGATGGCCCAAACCTCTGCTTCAGGTGCCTGCGGACCTGGGGGAGGAAGGAACACAGGAGAAGCAAACTAAGGTGCAGCCCAAGGGCAAGTCCAAGCTCGCCAGCTAGGGAAGCAGCCTGCGGAGCCATTCTCACTCCGTGAGCCTGGGGGCAGGGCGAGGGGAGGGGGCGGGGGCTTGGTCCCACCTTGCGAGCTGAGCCTCCGCCGAACTCGGCCAGCTGCTGCCTGAAGCCAGGGTTGGGGTTGGCCACAGGCCGGATGGTCCTGACGGCATCCAGCACCTCCTGGCAGCTCAGCTCCGTCACGGCCATGACGTAGGCGACCACCACGGTGGTGCTGCGGGAGATGCCAGCCAGGCTGCCAAGGGAAAGGGCAGAAGGCTGCTGTGGGTGGCACAGCCTGGCCCCATGCTCGACCCTTCCCCACCCCTGTCCTTTGGCCATTTCAGTTCCTCTTCTCTGAGAACTTGCTCTCTGGACGCCTCAGCGCACCCAAGGTCCTCCCCACCACTGCCTGTAAATACCCAGCTCCTCCCCGGGCAGCAAGAGCAGTGGGCACTGCCCTGCTGCCACCCCCACAGCCTGCAGTGGGCACTGCCCTGCTGCCACCCCCACAGCCTGCAGTGGGCACTGCCACACTGCCAGCCCCACAGCATCCCCAGGGCTGGATCCCCCTGGATTTGGGTCACACTCCTCAGCCCAGGGTGGATCCGTGGGCACAGAGCCTTCTGGCACAGACAAGGCTGCAGCCAAAGCAGGGGGCTGGAGGCTGGGACTTTTCTGCTGTGCTAGGGGGATGTGGCATCAGGTACAGGGAAAGGAACAGGGCAAGAGGAAACCGCCCCAGGCTGCCCCAGGGGAGGTTCAGGTTGGCCATGAGGAACAATTTCTGCCCCTTGAGGGCTGTCAAGGTCTGGCCCAGGGCAATCCCCATCCCTGGAGGGGTTTCAAAGCCTTGGAGATGTAGTGCTGAGGGCCATGGTTTGGTGGTGCCCTGGCAGTGCTGGGGTAAGGGTTGGACTCCATGGGCACAAAGATCTCTTCCAACCACAGCCATGCAGTGGCTGTGTGCCTGCCAGCTGAGCAGTGAATCAGTTACCAGTGGACGAGGCAGTTCCCTCCGTGCAGGCGACACTGGTGGATAAAGCTGATGCACTCCTTGAAGTGCCTCTTGCTGGAGGGAAAACCAAACCAGTCAGAAGAGAGGCTGCAGGCAGGGCACAGGGCTTAAGGGTGCAGCAGGGCAGCCCTGCACACAAGCTGCCCAGGGGCTTCCCAGGCAGCTGCTGAGAGCTGAACAGCTCAGCGCTGCTGTTCCCAAGGGAAGGTGGCTGGGCCAGCTTGTGCTGTGCTGGGAGTGGGAGCAGGTCCCACTGTGCTGGGCACATGTGGGGCAGCCCTGGGACGCGTGGGACCTGTGCTGGGGCAGCAGGAGCTTGGCTGCTCCATGCCAGCACCCTTGGCTGCTCCACATCCTTTATCTGCTCTCACTGCTCCAAGCACCTCTCCTGGGCATGCTCCTGGAGCAGATAGGGGCTTCCCAGGGGGATGCTCACTGCTCCTCTCTGTTGCTGCTTCCAGAAAGGCTGCCCCTCACCTCACCCCACAGCTGGGACCTGCTCCCCAGTGCTTACTGAGCTGGGATGCTGTTGGGGTGCAGAGGTGATCCCCAGCACCAGGGCACCGTGCCTCCAGCCTGTGGGTGGCTGCAAGGGGGAGCTGGAAGCAGCACCTTGAGGGCTCAGGGTGCCAGAAGACCTCCCCCAGCCCTCCTGTGTGCCCCAAGACAGCTCCTTTGGGTACTCACATGTTGGCCTCAGGGGTGTCTGGCAGAGGGATCCGGAGGTAGGTGATGTCCTGGAAGACACAAATGGAAGAGGAGGAGCTTGGGTGCTGTGGCTGAGGTGCCATGGAGGCTTGCAGCAGCCCCTCTGCTCCTCACCCCAGTGCTGCCTGTGGGGCTTACTCCCCCAGCACAGCCTCCTCTGACTGGGCTGGTGGGGAGGGCAGTGAAGGACAGACAGCTGGTGGGAAGCAAGAGGAGTTTGGAGAGCTGGGAATGGTTTCCCCTTAGCGTTCAAGGCCAGGTTATGGTCACCAGATGACCACTTTCCCATGCTGGGAAGGCTGCCCAGCTCCCCTGGGACCACTGCCTGGGCAGAGGGGAGAGGTGCACGTGCTGTGGGATGCTGACAGTGGGAAGGGAGATGCTGCAGCACTCAAGGAGCTGCGGGGATCTACGTGGTGGTGGTGGGCACCGAACCCTACCTGCAGCAAGGGCTGGGGAGATTCATGGATGGAAACGATGTGGGTGATCTTGTTCCTGCTCAGCTGCTCCAGGTCTTTGGCATCTAAAGGATGAAGCCAGATCTCAGCACATGTTCCTTGCCCACACTTCTCTGCCCACAAACACTCACCGTGCTCCTACAGACAGGCAGCAGGCAAAGCAGGGCTGCATCACACCCCCCACCCCCCCCCCCAGCATGCAGTGAGCTGCACAGACACAGGCAAGCCATGGAATTATCAAAGGGTTTGGGTGGGAAGGGATCTTAGAAATCATCCAGACCAACCCCCTGCAGCCAGCAGAGACATCCCCAACCAGAGCAGGTTGCTCCCAGCCCCAAACAACCTGAGCTGCAGTGGTGCCAGGCAGGCATGGGGCAGCTCCCAGCTCTCTGGGCAGCCTGGGCCAGGCTCTCCCCACCCTCAGTGTCAAACATTTCTCCCTTCTCTCCAGTCTGAATCTGCCTCTTCGAGTTCAAACCATCCCCCCTTGGCCTGTCCCAACAGGCCCTGCTCAGAAGTCTGTCCCCAGCTTTCTGCTCAGCCTCTTGGAGCACTGCAAGGCCACCAGGAGCTCTCCCTGGAGCCTTCTCTTCTCCAGGCTGCACAACCCCAACTCTCTCAGCCTGGCCTCACAGCAGAGGGCTTCCAGCCCTTGCCAGCACTGCTGTGGCCTCTAGCAATGAGACTTGCTGCAGTGTGAGGAATCTGCTGCAGCCTGAGGGACCTGCTGCAGCTCCCCTCAGCCCACCCCAAGGTGCTCCATGGGGTGCAGGGAGCACAGGGCTGCAGCTGAGCATCAAGGACGTTTTCTCAGCACCTCACAGCAGTGGTTTTAAACCTCCTCAGAACTTCCAGCAGGAAGCAAGCTGCCAAAGGAGCCCTTGGGGATCAGGAGCTTTAATGAATGCTGTTTGTCATGGCAGAGGACAATTTTGGGTCACAAGTTGTCCCCTGATAATGAACCCCCCCTTAAACAGTGAACTGGCCTGAGAAAGGGGGGGTGGGGGGTGTCTGTCTCTGGAATTTTCCCCTCCTGCATTTCCTACAGCTGCAAAACTGTGGTGCATCAACCCAAGGGCCATGATCCTGCTCCCTCACGCTGGTGCTGCACCACCAGATCCTCTGCTTCCAGCATGGGATCCATGCCAGCCTGAGCACATGGCACAGACAGTGCAGCAGGTGAACTCCCATGGGCATGGGGAGGGGGGTTGGAAGCAAAGCCCAGCATGCCCTGTGCCACCCCCACTCTGCTCCTGTCCCCTCCCAGCCTGCCCAGATTGGTGGGTGCTGCAGGGTGGTGGGTGCTGGTAGGCAGTGGGCACTGGGAGGGTGGTGGGTGCTGGTGGGGCAGTGGGCACTGGGAGGGTGGTGGGCACTGGTAGGCAGTGGGTGCTGGTAGGCAGTGGGCGCTGGCAGGGCAGTGGGCAGCATTAGCAGGCAGGGAGGCACAGCTCAAGCAAGCCCAGCTCCCTCTCTGCAGGACATCTCTGGTGGCCATGCTCTGCTTACCAATGAAGTTCCCAAGGTAGAGGCCGGGGAGGATCTGTGAGACACAAGGAGAAGTGGCAGCGTGAGCAGTGACCTTGTGCCACGGTACCCACCCTGCCAGGGCCTCCCAAGAAACAGCAACCTCATCCAGAGAGGCCAAAGTTCTGCCGTTCAGGTGCCCACCACCAGCCCCAGGGCAGGGGTGGTGCTGGTGCAGCTGAACCTGTGCAGCCGGACCCGTGCCGCTGCCCTGGCATCCAGCAAGCAGGGCTGGATGCAGCCCTGGCACCCCAACCTCTCCAGCCCGCTGGGTGCTGGGAGTTGGTCTCAGCTTTTTAGCTGCTCCTCTTGCTCGTTATCAATCAGCTCTTTGTTGGGGGTCATCGCTGAGCTGAGCAAGCTGCCGACGCCTCCGGACAGCCTCGGGCTGCACCCATGACCGGCACAAGTCCTGCTGCTGAGGGACAGGGGAGCAACAGGCACAGTCGGGGCGGGGGGGAGATGGGGATGTGGTGGTCCCCATCCCAGCCCCAAGCTCTGCTCCTCATGCTCTGTGCTGCAGGGAACCCTCTTCTATCAGCCCAGCAACAAATCGCTCCGGACACTCTCCTCAGCCTCTTTTTTCCCTGTGCAATTCCACCTCTGGTGAGGAGAAGATAATTAACTTGACGGCTCTGCTAATAGCACTGCTGAGCACAAGCAGGACACCTTGCAGACCTCCTTACCCTGAGCTCCTTCAGCTTCCCCTTTTCTCCCAGCCCGGGCAGTGGGCTCCCTGGACTGTCCACCCCCATAGCCAGACGGTTCCCCTCCAGCTTCTGCCTGCTGCAGTTTGGTGCCCAGGACCTGGCCAGGGGGAGGCGATTTCCACACTCACCTCACTGCCCACGTTTGGAAATGGTTCTCCTGTTTGAGCAGCTTAAAGAGGTTGGGGGGGGTGGGGGTGTTGTTTGGCTGGTTCCCCCCCACCAGTGATTCACAAGATTTTAGATCAATTTTCTCTTGATAATGTGCCTTTAACCTGCAGCTGCAGCAGGGAGAGGAGCGGGCAGGAGGGTGCCCGTTGGCAAGGGCAGCTCCCAAGGGCAGGACATTGAGCCAGGACTAACGGCACGTTCCTGTCCCCAGCACTCTCCCGACCCGCTCCTGGCTGGGAGAAATGGGGCAGTGCAGCCCCCTCTGCAGCCCTGGGCACTGCCCCAGGGAATGGGCAGCGGCGGTGGGGGCGATGTTTAAAGCTTGGGAGAGTCCGTCAAGAGGATTTTTCTGCTCGGCTGTGACAGGGAGAAGCTCAGACGACCATTAAACAGTGCCCGTCCCCTCTGCCCAGCAGTGCCGAGCCCCATGGGCTCAGGGGCACACCGAACTCCCAATATGTGCCCAGAATTTGGGTTTAAAAGTGCTGGGAAGGGCTCCACCGTCCCTCAAAGAGGGGGATCGCTGTCACCCCTGCCTTCTGCAGCCCCCCGGGCTCAGTCCGTACCTCCTTCTCCTCCGATTTCGCCCCGCCGGAGGTAAACAAGCTGCCTGCCAGCCGCTGCCTGCCAGCCGAGCCCCGCACCGGGCACGACGAGCCACCCGGCAAGTGTCTGACTTCCAGCGCTGGCACAAGCCACCCTGGCATGGCCACCCGTCCTTAGCAGGCTCTCCCCCCGTCCCCCAGTGCTCCCCAGTACCTGGCTCATGCCGTTTCCCATGGCGGGCGGCCGACGCCGCGGTGGGTGCCGACCGTGGCTGTCCTTGTCCCCAATGCTGTCGCCGTCCTCCGCGTCCCCAGGCACGGCCGCGGCTGTCCCCGCTCCGCACGCTCGCCGCCGGGGTTTCCGTCATGAAGAGCTCAGCTCCTCCGGGTTCCCTGCCCCGGGCAGCGAGGCTGAGCCGGTGCCGGCTGTGCCAGGACAGGGGGGAACTCGGTCCCGCCGTCCTCCGCCGCTCCCGCCGGGACACTGCCGGGGCACTGCCGCGCTCGGCTGCCGGTGGAGACAAAGGAGCAGGAGCTCCCCCTCCGCGCGTGGCGTGGGAGCCGCTGCTGCCTGGCGCCGCTGCCCGCGCAAGGCCCCACTGTGGGCAGAAGAACAAAACCTTTGTCCTGCGGCACCAGGGAAGGGCGGTGCGGCCCCGCAGCTCGCTGCCCAGTGGCGTGGCCAGCCCTGCCTGTGCCATGTTCACCTCTGCCTGAGCCATACCTGCTCCCAGCCAGGCTATATCCACTCCTGCCTGCTCCTGCCTGCGCCATGCCCACCCCTGGCTGCGCCATGCCCACCTGTGCCTGTGCCATGCCCACCTTAGCCTGTGCTGCATCCACTCTGGACTGCACCATGCCCACCAGTGCCTGTGCCAATGCCCACCGCTGTCTGCACCATGCCCACCTCTGCTTGCACCGTGCCCACCTTAACCTGTACCACATCCACTCCTGACTGCACCATGCCCCCCCGTGCCTGTACCCACTGCAGGGTGTGTGTGCACACTTCTAGGCTGCCTGAGGGCATCTCCCAGGGGCTTTCCAGGGCAGTGCCAGGGGGTGCCACCAGCCAAGCAGAGGGGTTTGGTGGGTGATGGTGCACCCTCTGGCTGGGACCTACCACCCAGCCTCCCCACTCCCTTCCAAAGCAACACCCTGATCCAGACTTTAAGGGTTTTTTAATGTGTACCCTTTTGCCACCGGCCCCAGCAGCTGTCCTGGGCTGTTGCTGGGCTTGCCGGAACCGGGTGGGCGCGGGTCCCAGACCCTGCTTGTCAGCAGGACAGAGCTAGAACCAGAGGGCAGGGAGACTCCCGCACCCTGCGCCTTGTGGGGTGACACAGCACAGCCCCTCGGAGGGCAGGGAAGCTCTGGGGGTGCAGGGAGGGGAGGCCGCAGGGTGTGGAATCTGGGGGCGCAGGGTAGGGGGGAGACCTGGGGTCACAGTGCGGGGAGCACAGTGCGGGGAGCACAGTGCGGGGAGCACAGTGCGGGGAGCACAGTGCGGGGAGCACAGTGCGGGGAGCACAGTGCGGGGAGCACAGTGCGGGGCACCTGAGGACCCACAGCAGGATGAGAGGGGATAGGAGGAGGAGTGAGCTGGGAGTGGGGGAGCAGAGGGGAGCCCCTGGGCGCTGTCAGGGCGCGGAGCGGGGTGGGGGCTGTGGGGAGCAGGCTGAGGATCAGGCTTGGGGGGGGGGGGGGCAGTGTCGGTCCCAGGTGGACACCCGGGGGGAGCAGGGGCGGTGCGGGGGCGGTGCCGGTGACGCACTTCCGGCGGGGAGCGCGGCGCCGTTGCCATGGCGACGGGCGCGGCCTGCAGGGCGCAGGGCCGGGCTCGGGCCTCAAACAGCGGCGCAGGGCCAGGCCGGGGTGCGAGGGCCGGGCTCGGGCCTCAAACAGCGGCGCAGGGCCAGGCCTGGGGGCTCGCAGCGCTGCTTTCGCCTCTCTCCGGGGCAGTGAGTTCCGCTTCGCCCCTCCCTGGGGCCCGGCGCAGCGCCTCCTCTGCCCCGAGGCCGCCCGGGGCTGCAGCGCTGTGGGAAGGCCTCCCAAGGGCTGCGTGCCAGGGGGTCTTGGTGGCGGCCGTGGGCTGGTTTGGGTGTGACAGGTAGAGCTCCCCGCCCGGTGCTCTCCAGGGTGTTGCTTCCCCTGCAGCTGAGCAGGATGTGGCCCTGCTCTTGCCCCTTGCCAGCCCTGGTGGGGCTGAAGGGAGGGGGGGGGGAGCTGCAGCAGGGCTGTGACCCTGTGGTGGCTCAGGAGCGATGGGGCTGGGCTGCAGGGCTGAGCCTGCTTGTGTAGGCTGTGCTGCCTGTCCTGGAGAGGAGGCTGCTGGCTGCTGCCTGTCCTGGAGAGGAGGCTGCTGGCTGCTGCCTGGGGTAGATGTGGTAGAATGTGGATTGTGAGACCTGTTCTGGCTCCCTGTGTTCATCCAGAGACACAGAAGGTTGCAAGCAAACCTCCACGAAGGGGAAGCAGCTCTCAATGGCTTCCTTTTTTGCCTTTCTCCTCAGAAGATGTGGTGCAGCTGATCCACACCCCCCCCCAGAAACTTCTCCAGGGCAATTACAGTGAGTCAGACTGTGGGAGCTGAACCTTGTATTTGTCTTTCTCTCCAGCTGAGTCAGAAGAGCAGCTGAGGAAAGGATCCAAAGAGGTTTGGGAAACAGAAAGAGACAGAGGAAAGTCTGAGGCCACAAAATGTGCTTTCACCCTGAGGAGCTCCAAAAGGCCTTCAGAGCTGTGTTTGTTTGTGGAAGGGTTTTGCAAGGCTCCTGGCACTGCTTGGGTTGTGAAACTGGTAAGTAAGGCTTCTCCCAGGGAAAGTGAGACAGGGGGAGAGGGGAAGCAGGCAGGAAAGCCACGGGAAGAGCTGGGCAGAGCAAGGTGGCCAGGAGTGGCCATGCCCCTGGGCAGTCCCCTGGGCAACACCCAGCACCAAAACACTTCTCCTCATGGAACCATTCATTGCAGCTGTTTGTTCCAGCCTGGTCTGTTTGTAGAGCCCAGGATAACTCTGTGGTGAAGTGCAGGGCTCTGGTGTGGAGGCACAGGCTGTGCTCCCAGGAGCTTGCTGTGGGCTTGTGGCCATGTTTGTGCCATGCAGTGTTTCCCTTCAGCTGCAGCTGTGGGGGGCTGTGGGTGCAGGGCAGCTTAACTGCTGCTTAATCAGTGTCCCAGGGCAGTGCCTGAGGATGGAGCTGGTTGGGCTCAGGGAAATCCCTGTGTGAGCCCAGCCAAGGCAGTGAGCAGCTTCCACCCTGAGAGCATGAAGTGATCAGAGGAGACTCTGGGAGCAGCTGCTTGCCAGGAGAGGGCTGGGAGAGGAGGATTCCCCCTGCCCTGTGTGTCCTGCAAGGCCACCCCTGTGAGGAGGGGATGGGAGGTAATGACACAAGTCAAGGTGTGAAGTGGAGCCAGGAGGGCAGCAGCTGGAGGGCAGCTGACTCTGCAGATGGCAGCATGTTAGCTGGCAACAAAAGGCCTCTGTGTGAAGCTGCTGTCTGTGCCTCAGTGACCCAGGTGACATCACCACAGCCCAGGGAGGGAGTCTGTGCAGAGCCTGGGAGTGCACCAACAGCTGAAAGGCTTTGTGGCTCACCTCAGGACTCCCAGCCAGGTACAAACAGCTCAGTGCTGCTCCTCCCCTGGCTCTGTGCTGGCCAGCAGCCCTCTCTTGTGGTGCCTCTCCCATGCCTGGGTGCTGCAGTGGGCCAGGATGTGCTCAGTGCTCCATCCTGAGGCTGCAGGAGGCTGGATCCCCTTGGGAAGTTGCCATGGGGGTGCTGAGCTGGGCTGCTCAGGACCCACTTCTCATGCATGGTGCAGCCTTGGCTGCCTCCAGGGTCACCCAAGTGACTCCTCCTCCCCTGGTTCTCTGACCATCTTTCCTCACTTCCTTGTTCCACTGAGCTCTGCAGTGTACAGAGGCTTGAAGTGGGGCTGACCAAAGTTCCCCACAGCATCTGTTGTGTTGCTGAGGGTTTGTGTGAGCATGTGGCAGCTTTTGGTTTAGTCAGCACAGTGGAACTTCCCCACAGGCCTGCCTGGAGTCCCTCTGGCCCCTGCACTTGGGAGCTGCCTGTGCAGGAGAGCTGTTGCTGGGGGCCTCTTCCCCAGCAGGAGCTTCAGCAAAGGTGGGAGAGGGCTGCTGAGGGGGGGTGTGCAGCACTGAGCTGCTGGCAGGCTGCAGGAAGTGGCAGTGCTGAAGCTCTGCTCTCCCATCTGGGGGCTGGCAGGTCACAGGGGGAAGGAATTCTCCTGCTCTGAAAGCAGGGGGATGTTGGCTGAGGAAGGTGGATTTAGGTAGATTGAGACTGGAGAGGAGGAAGAAATCCTTGCCAGTGAGGGTGGGGAGAGCCTGGCACAGGCTGCCCAGGGAGGCTGTGGCTGCTCCCTCCCTGGAGGTGCTCAGGGCCAGGCTGGATGAGGCCTGCAGCAGCCTGGGCTGGGGGGAGGGGTCCCTGCCCAGGGCAGGGAGTGGAACTTTGAGGTCCCTTCCAACTCAAACCATTCTGTGAATCTGTGACTCTGTCTCCTCAGGTGGGCCCATGCCAGCCTGAGTTCAGGGGAGCCAAGTGCAAGGTCCTGCTCCTGGCTGTGGCTGGCAGGAGGCAGCAGCTGGGCTGTGTTACACACTTCTCTCCATGGGCTGAAAGTTGGACTCAAGAACTTCTGCTCCAGTGACATCTGTAAGTACAACCCCAGTGATCAGAGAAGCCAGACTGCTCTGGGTGGGAAAGGACCTTCCAAGCTCATCCAGAGCAACCCCTGCAGCCCCCAGGGACAGCCCCAGCCAGAGCAGGCTGCTCCCAGCCAGCCTCAGCTGCAGTGCTGCCAGGCATGGGGCAGCTCCCAGCTCCCTGGGCAGCCTGGGCCAGGCTCTCCCCACCCTCAGCACCAAACATTTCTCTCTTCTCTCCAGCCTCAATCTCCCTCTTTGGGTTCAAGCCATCCCCTCTCGGCTTGCCCCAACAGGCCCTGCTCAGAAGTCTGTCCCCAGCTTCCTGCTCAGCCTCTGAGCACTGCAAGGCCCCCAGGAGCTCTCCCTGGAGCCTTCTCTCCAGGCTGCACACCTCTCAGCCTGGCTCACAGAGGGTCTCCAGTCCTCAAACTTTGTCTGAGATGAGTTTTGCTAGAGATGGATTTCCTGGTGCTGACTCCCAGTTCCTTCCTCCTCCCAGGACCCCCCACTGGTGATGTGGGGGTGGGGGTGCTGCTCTTCACTCTGGCAGCAGAGATGCTTGCTGTGTCCTCCCTGTGTGTGCCATGGGGAAGGGAAAGGGGAAGGAAAGGCTCTGCTGACTTGCACCCTGTGCTAGGCCAAGGGGCAATGGATGTGAAGTGCAGCACAGGAGGTTGCAGCTCAGCAGGAGGAGGAACTGCTGCCCTGGGAGGCTCCCAGAGCCCTGGAGCAGGCTGCCCAGAGAGGCTGGGGAGTCTCCTGCTCTGGAGGCTTCCCAGAGTCACCTGGATGTGCTCCTGTGGGACCTGTGCTGGATTCTCTGCTCCTGCTCTGGCAGGGGGCTTGGAGCAAAACTAGAAGGTCTCTTCCTACCTGGTTTATTCTATTCTAGAAGTGGGGAGATTGAGATTGGCTGTCAGGAAGAAGGTGTTGCCCAGGAGGGTGGTGAGAGCCTGGCACAGGCTGCCCAGGGAGGTGGTGGCAGCCTCAGCCCTGGAGGTGTTGAAGGCTGTGAGCAACCTGCTGCAGTGTGAGGTGTCCCTGCCCATGGCAGGGGGTTGGAGCTGGATGATCCTTGAGGTCCCTTCCAGCCCTGACAGATCTATGAGCTCCAGAGGTCCCTTCCCACCCCAGCATCCTGTGGAAGGCCTGCACAGTTCTGCTGAGTGTTTGATGTGCCAGATGAACCTTGTCACTGCCAGCTGCTGCAGCCCCCCAGGCTCCTGCTCTCCTGCCACTGCCACCCTCCCCCTGCCTCCCTCCAGCCCTCTTTTGGCTTCCCCCCCCTGGAAACTGCTGCAGCAGCTCCCTGGGAGTGTGCCCCTGAGGAAGGAGCCAGGCCCAGAGCTGAGCTCTCAGCCCTGCCTTGGGGATGAATTTTGGCAGCCTCTTTGTTTCTGCCTCAGAAGAATGTCAGGTGTGTGGGGGAAGGGGAGGGACAGAGAGAGAGCTCTCTGATTTCCTCCATGCCAAGCTTCCTGCTGGACTGAGTTTGATTTGAGAGCTTTCCTTTGCTGAGCACATCCTCCCCAGAGCTGTCCCAGCACAAGCTGAGGGCCCAGGAGACAAGGGGGGGTGGAAATCCATCCCTTCTCTCTGGGCAAGCTCAGCACAGCTCCTGCTTGCTCTGAGTGATCCAAAAAGCCTTCCCAGAGTGGCACAGAGAATGCTGGGGGTGAGGGCTGTGTGGAGGCCTGGGGCCATGGAGGGCTCTGTGCCAGCCTGCAGGCACAGCACTGGCTCAGGGCTCTTGGCCTTTGATCCTTCTCCATCTCCTGCTTGGTTCCTTCTGCTTTGGACTTGTTCCTGCCAGCTTCAGCAGGGCACCAGGGGGCTGGGGCAGGTTTAAGCTCAAGCAGCTGAAGCCTGTGGTGGCAGAATCCCCAAATCCCAGCCTGGAGGGGCTGGAAGGGACCTCTGGAGCTCACCCAGGCCAAGCCCTGCCCCAGCAGGGCTCCCACAGCAGCCTGCCCAGGAGCACAGTGCCCAGCGGGGGTTGGAAGCTCTCCACAACCTCTCTGGGCAGCCTGCTCCAGGGCTCTGCTCCTGTTCAGCTCAAGGTGGGAGCCATGCCAGGCAGGGAGGGCACTTAGCTGGCACAGAGGCACAGGAGGGCTGTTCAGGGACACAGTTCCCTGTCTGCTGCCTCAGTGCCTGCCTCTCTCTGATCCTTGTCCCCACCTCCCTCCAGATGTTCACCTGACAGATGTGGCAGTGCAAGAGACTCTTCCTGATGGTGATTCCCTGGAAGCTGAGGGATCACAACCATCTGCAGCCTGGGCCCCCTGCTGCCAGCCATGGGGCTGTGCTGGCAGATGGGAGCTGACCTCCCCCTGCCAGCTGCCAGGCTGTGGACATCTGCCACAGCCACTGAGGGGGCTGCAGTGTCTCCTGGCAGCCTGCAGTGTGATCTCACTGAGAGGCTGGGGGGAGGCTGCTGCAGATCAGGAGCTTGCTCCTTTTGACTCTGACCCAAACCCCCCTGGTCAGCAGCCTGCTGAGCTGCAGGCACCCCAGAGCTTTGCTGCCCAGGTGCTGGAGTGAGGCTGGCTTGGCTGTGCACAGCTCTCACTGCTCAGCTTCCTCTCTCAGAGGAAGAGAGAGGGGAAGGAAACCTCAGCTGGGATGTCAGGTGGCTTGAGAATCTGAGCTGAGGGTCTGGGGGTGCTGGAGGCTGGGGCTCAGTGTCCCCTGGGATGGGCAGCTCCCTTCTCTGCAGGCAAGGGAGGGCCCTGAGTCACTGGGGAGAGCTCCTGGGGGCCTTGCAGTGCTCCAAGAGGCTGAGCAGGAAGCTGGGGAGAGACTGCTGAGCAGGGCCTGTTGGGGCAGGCCAAGGGAGGATGGTTTGAACCCAAAGAGGGAGATTGAGGCTGGAGAGAAGAGAGAAATGTTTGGTGCTGAGGGTGGGGAGAGCCTGGCCCTGGGAGCTGCCCCATGGCTGGCAGCACTGCAGCTCAGGCTGGCTGGCAGCAGCCTGCTCTGTGTCCCTGGGCTGTGTGACCTTTGAAGGAGCCTTTCCCATCCAGGCTGGGCTGTGGGGGCAGCATCAGGCCAGCTGCTCCCCCTGGGCCAGGGCTGCTCCTGCAGCATGTCAGTGGGTGACTGCAGGCTGCTGAGGGGGAGCCAGGCTGGGGCTGGGAGTGAGGAGAGGTTGGAGCTGCTCTGCATGCAAGGAGCTGCCATCTGGAAGGATTCATCTGCTCTTGCCCAGAGCCTGGGTGGTTCATTAGCTGGGTGCAGCACCCTGTGCTGCTGTCTGGAGGAGCTCTAGCCCTCTGGGGAGGCCCTGCCAGGATGGCTCCTCCTGGAGTGTGCTTCCCTGAGAGGGGCACAGCACTTGCCAGGGCTGGAGGGCTGCTGGCTGCCTCCCAGGGCCTGCAGGGGGCTACAGGAGAGCTGGGGAGGGACTTGACAAGGGCTAGGAGTGACAGCATGAGAGGCAGGGGCTGGGAGCTGGGAGAGGGCAGAGTGAGGCTGGAGAGTAGGAGGACATTCTTGCCAGTGAGGGTGGGGAGAGCCTGGCACAGGCTGCCCAGGGAGGTGGTGAGTGACCTTCCCTGGAGGTGTTCAGGGCCAGGCTGGGTGAGGCCTGCAGCAGCCTGGGCTGGGGGGAGGGCAGGGGGGGTTGGTGCTGGATCTCTAAGGCCTCCTCCAGCTCAATCCATGTTCTGATTCCTCTGCTTGTGGCACTTGCAGCAGAGCCTTAGCAGCACCAACAAACCTCCAGGCAGAGCTGCTTGGCTGCCAGCACTGCCCACAGCCACTCAGCCCCCAGCTGGAAGATCCCTCCTGGAGAAGAGGACTCCCCAGGAGCTGAGGGTAATGCCCAGAGCCCAAGGGGGAGGTGGGGAGGGGGGAGCCCACCCCCCAGACATTAAACCATCCTTTGCCTCTGGGTTTTGTTTGCACTCAGAGCTTTTCTTGCTGGCTAAGGGGAAAGTGAAGATGTCAGTAAAGTTCAGCTGAACTTCCTGGAACTTCATCTGCTGCCCTTGCAGCCCAGGGCCTGCCACAGCAGGAACCTGAGAGTGCAGCTGGCCTCTCCCTGCAGGGGCTGAGTGAGACAGAGAGCAGAGAGCACTCCAGAGATGAGAGGCTGGGGGCACTGCTGTGCTCTCAGCCTTGCTCATGTGAAGTGAGAGCAGAGCCACAGCTGAGGAGGTTTCCCTCAGGTGTGATTGCTGCTGCTGGTGCTCTCCAGGAGCTCTCCCTGTGCACTCCCCAGCCCACAGCCAGCTGTGCCCTGGGCTGGCTCCCAGCAGTGTGGGCAGGGAGGGGATTCTGCCCCCATGCTCTGCTGGGGCAGCTCTGGAGCCCTCAGCACAGGCAGGGACCTGCTGGAGCAGGGCCAGAGGAGGCCTCAGCAGTGCTGGGAAGTCCTCTGCTTGAGGCCAGGCTGAGAGGGTTGGGGCTGCTCAGCCTGGAGAAGGCTCCAGGGAGACCTCAGAGCAGC
This sequence comes from Melanerpes formicivorus, assembly GCF_026170545.1. Classification (NCBI taxonomy): domain Eukaryota; kingdom Metazoa; phylum Chordata; class Aves; order Piciformes; family Picidae; genus Melanerpes; species Melanerpes formicivorus. The sequence continues at coordinate 14,540,831 of NW_027142371.1, read as the reverse complement.
CTCCCAGGCTTTGAAGGAGGCTCCAGGAGAGCTGGAGAGGGACTCTGTGCAGAGGCATGGAGTGACAGGGTGAGGGCTGATGGCTTCCAGGTGGGAGGAGCTGGATTGGGATCAGACACTGGGGAGAAACTCTTCCCCAGGAGGGTGCTGAGGCTCTGGAATAGGCTGTGAGAGGCTGTGGGGGCTTCAAGCCTGGCAGCGTTGGCTGGGGCCCTGAGCAAGCTGCTGCAGCAGGAGGGGTCCCTGCCCAGGGCAGGGCTTGGAACTGGCTGAGCTCTGACTCCCTTCCAACCCAAACCCTTCTGTGATTCCTACAAAGCCTCTCTTGGTTCCTGCCTTTGCCTCCTCCCTGGGGGGTGGGTTGGCTGTGCCCCTGGGGGGGGGTTTGGCTGTGCCCCTGGGGGGGGGGTTTGGCTGTGCCCCTGGGGGGGGGTTGGCTGTGCCCCTGGGGGGGGTTGGCTGTGCCCCTGGGGCAGCCCTGTGTCCTGGCAGCTCCAGCCCAACACCTCACAAGGTGCCCCTGGGGTCTGCTTTGCTGCAGCTCTGCTGTGCTCCTGAGCACTTGGGTTTGCACCTCCTGCCTGTAGCCCCCAGCTGAACCCCTGTGTGGCCAACCTGCCTGCCCCTAGGGCTGGAGGGCAGAGCACAAAGGGGAGGCCAGGGCCTTGCTGTGGCCAGGCCACTGCTGGCCTCTCCTGGGCTTGCTGTTGGGGCAGCCTGGGGAGCTGCTCCCCAGGAACCCCCCCCCCCCCAAGCTGCTGCTCCCCAGGAACCCCCCCCCCCCATGCTGCTGCTCCCCAGGAACCCCCCCCCCCCATGCTGCTGCTCCCCAGGAACCCCCCCCCCCATGCTGCTGCTCCCCAGGACCCCCCCCCCCATGCTGCTGCTCCCCAGGGGCTGCTGCCTGTGCCTCCTCCCCTGCTGCAGCCAGCCTCTGCTTCTCCCTTGGCTCTCTTGCTGGAAGCTGCAGGGCCTCAGTGAGTTGTTTTCTCTCCTCTCCCCCTCCAGTGCCATGGAGAACAGGAATAGAAACTTTGCAACAGGCTCAGAATGTTCTTTGGCTCAGGGCATGGGAAAGAGCTTTAGGGTTGGATTTCCCTCTTGCTTCACACTTAGCCCTGCTTGTGAGGGGGTCTGGGGACAGACATTGCCCCTGGAGCAACCCTTGGCAGGGCAGCCTCACTCTGCCTGGCTTGCTGCTGCTGTTCCTCCTGGGCTGGCTGCTGTGGAGGGGAGAGGCCCAACCCTCCCTCCCTGCCTGCCAGCAGCAAGCAGCCTCTGAGCTCAGTGTCCTCTTCACACTGAGGGCAGGCAGAGAGCTTTGTTACCTCCTAAGGGGAACATGTTTGGGATGGAAGGAGCTGGTTCCATGTCCTGCTGGGCACAACCCTGAACCTTCAGCCACAGTGGAGTGAGCAGGCTGCCTCTGGGGGGTGGGAGCACAGAGGGGGCTGGAGGCTGGGCTGAGCTGGGGCCCTCCTGCAGCCTGCCTCCCACCCTGGCCACCTCTGGAGCTCCCAGCAGCTCCTTGGGCAGCAGGGCTGGGGTTGGCTTTCCAGCTGTGCCAGCCTCAGGGGCAGGAGGAGGATGTCCACTGCTGGCTCCCTGGGAGCTTCTCCCTCTGTGCAGAGTTGCCAGGGCTGAGGTGCTGCAGAGGGCTTTGGGTGGTGGGAGCTGAGGGGCAAGGAGAAGCTCTGCCCTGCCAGGGCTGTCAGCAGGGGGGAGGCCTTGGGCCCTCCAGGGAATGAGGCCACCCTGGCCAGCAGCCAGCTGGGTATGGGCTCAGCCAGCTCTGGCAGGGTGCTCTGAGCACCTTTCCTCCCAGGCCAGGAGCAGGCCTGGGAGCTCCAAGGAGCAAGAACCTTCCAGAGGTGGATGGAGGCAGCCAGGCTGCAGCAGCACTGTGGGGAACAAACAGCTCAGTCTTGTGGGAGCAGCTTTGGTGCTGGGCCTGCTTTCCAAGGGGGAGGTCCCAGCAAGAGCTTCTCTGCACTCAGTGACTTCTCCCCAGGCACTTCCCTGAGGCTCTGGTGGATTTTCCTGGTGGGAAGAGCTGCTGTGATCCCACAGCCACACTTCCAAGAGGCTGAGGTGCAGTGTGCCACAGCCATCCCTGCCTGTGCTTCCTCACTACCAGAGGGTGAGCTCCACCTGAAGGCTGCCCAGAGAGGTTGTGGAGTCTCCTCTGGAGAGCTTCCAACTCCCCCTGGGCACTGTGCTCCTGGGCAGGCTGCTGGGGGAGCCCTGCTGGAGCAGGGGCTGGGCTGGGTGAGCTCCTGAGCTCCCTTCCAAGCTTTCTCCTGTGATTCCCTAACGCTGCCACAGGGCTGCTGGCTTCTCCCTGCCCATCTGCACTGTGCCAGCAAATAAGGGAAGGGGCTGAACACACCCTGCAGGGCAAAGCCAAGCTGCTGGGGAAGGCAGCTCCTTCTCCTCCTCCTCCTCCTGCTGCTTCTACTCTGGAAAGCTCAGAGCAGACCTGTTGCCATGCTACTGCAGGCACAACTCCCCCATCACAGCCTGGAGCTGGGGAGGGGCTGTGCTGCAGGTTGTGGAAGGCAGGCTGTGACACAGGGCCCTGGCTCCCTGTGCTGCTGCTGCCTTCCAGGGCAGAGGCTTCCTGGGAGAGCTCCAGGTGAGGCAGCTGAGCTCAGCTCAGCAGCTGAGGGTGGGTTTGGTTTGTTTAACCAGAGCCTCCCCCTGGAGGACCTTGCTCCTGGCTGTTGGACACTTGGAGAGGGGATGTGGTGGCAGCTACAGGGTGCACAGCCTGGGACTCCAGCAACAGTGGCTGGCTCCTTGGAGCTGAGGGAAGCAGCTCCCAGGTGGGAGCAGGCTGGAGCAGGGGGGCTGGACCAAGGCAGTGTGGGGCTGCTGGAGGTGACCCTGCTGAAGCTGGCAGGAGGCAGGGACATGGCTGGGGGGGAAGCTGTGCAGAGGAGAGGTTAAGCTCAGCTCTGGGCCAGGCTGGGAGGCTTCATGGCATTGTAGAATCCCAAAGTCATCCAGCCTGCCCCCCCTGCAGCCCCCAGGGACAGCCCCAACCAGAGCAGGCAGCTCCCAGCCCCAGCCTGGCCTGCCAGGGGGCAGCTCCCAGCCCTCTGGGCAGCCTGGGCCAAGCTCTCCCCACCCTCAGGGGCAAACATTTCTCCCTTCTTTCCAACCTGAATCTGCCTCTGGGAGTTCAAACCATCCCCCCTTGGCCTGCCCCAACAGGCCCTGCTCCAAGGTCTCTCCCCAGCTTTCTGCTTGGCCCTTGGAGCACTGCAAGGCCACCAGGAGCTCTCCCTGGAGCCTTCTCCCCTGCAGACAGGAGAGGTTTGCTACCTTGACTGGCAGCACCCAGAGCCCTTCCTGTACACAGGGGGGAAATATCCATGACTCATGGAAGGGTTTGGTTGGAAGGGACCTGAAAGACCTTCCAGTCCCAAGCCCCTGCCAGGGGCAGGGACACCTCCCACTGCAGCAGGTTGCTGAAGGCCTCCTCCAGCCTGGCCTTGAACACCTGCAGGCAGAGGCCAAATCTCCATCACCAATGAAGTCTGAATCACCTTAGGGCCTTAGCAAGCAGTGCTGGGAGGGGGCAAGCTCAGCCTGAAGGGGGGAGGAGCTGCAGAAACCATCTGTGGCTGGTTCATGACCTTCTTCCTCTGAGCCAGGCCCAGGGACTCCTGCTCAGGCCTCCTCAGGCTGCTCTCTGCACTACCAGCACTGCCTCACCTGGCTCTGGGAGCCTCCTCCTGTGCCCTCCTGCCTCACACTTAGCAGCAGCAGAGCCTGGAAGGATCCTGCCCCTCCCTGCAGAGCTTCAGGGATTCCTGGCATGTTTCAGATGCCTGCCCTGCCTCGGTGTGAATACCACAGGGTGCACAACTCCTCTGCCCTGCTGCAGCCAGGCTCTGGATTCCCAGTGCCTCCCACTCCTGTTCCCAGCAGCACAATGGAGCAGCTCTGAGGCCAAGCTCCCTGAGCACTCACACCAAAGCCCAGCAAGGAGCAGGCACACAGAGCTGGGAATGCCTCCCTGCTCTGACTTTAATGATCACTCTTGCACCCTGGGCCTGGGCACCGTGCCCCAGCCCCTGCCTGTGCCCCCCCAGGCTGCAGCAAGGGGCAGGGAAGGGTCTGGGGGTACAGGAGGCTGCAGCCTGGTGGCTGAGGAGCATCCCAGCACTTGCCAAGGGCCTCCCCCAGGGTGGGCTCTGGGCACCCCACTGTCCTGCAGCCCCTGCAGCTGTGGCTGTTGCAGTGTGAGCCCCACAGTGACAGCTGCCAGGGGCTGGGACCAGGCCTCAGCCCCTCAGCCCTCCAGGATGCGATTGATGAGCTTCATCTCCTCTGCAGTCATGGGGTTCAGGTTGAAGCCCTTCAGCTCAGGTTTGCCTGGAAGAGAAGGTGGAGAATGGGAATTCTGCTCCAGAAGGAGGGCAGCAGAGGCTGATGAGCTGCAGAGGGGCTGTGGGACAGCCCCAGAGGCTGCTGTGGGGTCACCCCAAGGTGCTGGGGGGTGGCAGCTCCACGCCAGGAGCCTCCAGGCCTGCTGGAGCGAGCAGGGAAGGAACTGCAGAGCTGGTGGGGAAGCAGCTGCAGGAACACACCAGGGAGCTTCTGGGCCCTCCCAAGACAGGATGTCTGCTGCCAGAGACTGAGGAGCTTCAGAGGGGAAGGGTTTACCTTGAGCTTCAAAGAGGTGATTGACCTTCCCCCGCAGCTCCTTCCGCAGGTTGTTTATCTCCTCATCCAGGCTTTCCTGGTCTGAGACAAGTGAGGAGGCCTTTGGGCTCTGGGGGGCAAGCAGAACCTCCTCTGGGGTGCAGAGCCCCAGGTCTGAGGAGCTCTTTCCCCACTGCCTCAGGGTCCCACCCTGTCCTCTGGTGCTCGTGGGGCTGAGCTTGAGGCTGCTTCATGACCCAATGTGCACTGCTCAGGACAGCTGAGAGCCTGCCTGGGGCTGCTCCTGAGAGGTTTGGGGCACTCCATGGAATCATTTTGGTGGGAACAGATCCCCAGGATCATCAATCCCAACATTAACCCAGCTCACCACGAACCCATGGCCCTCAGCACCACATCCCCAGGGCTGTGAAACCCCTCCAGGGATGGGGACTCCACCACTGCCCTGGGCAGCCTGAGCCAGGCTTGGACAACCCTCTGGGGGAAGAAATTGTTCCTCATGGCCAACCTGAACCTCCCCTGGGGCAACTTGAGGCCATTCCCTCTTGTCCTGTTCCTTGGGAGAAGAGTCCAAGCCCCTCCTGCCTCCAGCCTCCCTTACTGCCTCCCGTCCCGGAGCAGAGCTCCCCCCAGCCGCCCTCACCCTTCCGCAGCATCTCCTTGGTCTGCGCCTTGGGCAGCTCGATGAACATGTTGCCGAAGCAGACCATGGCCTTGCCTGGGGGAAGAGAAGGGGCAGGGAAAGGCTTCGCCGGCGGAGCCCTTTCCGCCCGGCGCCGCCGCCGCTCCGCGGGGCCTCACCCTCGGGCTCCGCGTCCCTCTGCAGCGCCCGCAGGGCCTCTCGGTTCCGGTTCCGCTTCACGTCCAGGTCCACGATCTGCAGCGGGAGAGAAGCGGCTGCGGCCGGGGCTGGGGGGAGGGTGGGAAGGCTCCCGGGGGGCGGGGGCCAGGGGCCAGGCCGTACCTGCTGCCGCACCGCCAGCACCTCCTCCGCCAGCTCCTCCACCTCAGCCAGGTAGCGCAGCACGAAGGCCGGGTCCCGCGCCATGGCGCTGCCGAGCCGAGCCGGGACTGCGGCCGCCGCGGCTCCCAGCCCCCAGGGTCCGTCCCGGTCCCAGCGCCCAGGGTCCGTCCCGGTCCCAGCCCCCAGGGTCCGTCCCGGCTCCCAGCGCCCAGGGTCCGTCCCGGGTCCGTCCGGGCCGCAGCCGCGGCCGCGCGGGAAGGTTCCGCGGCGGGAGGGCTCCAGGGCCACGGCGCCCTCTAGCGGCCGCCCCCCGGCGCTGCCCGCGGGGTGTGCAGGAACGCCCGCAGCGGCCCCGGGACGAGGACGGCTCCGTGCTCCCAGCATCAGCTCTGTGTCCCCAGGGCTGGCTCCGTGCCCTCGCTATAAGTTCCGTACCCCCCGGGACTGGGCCCCGTGGCCCCCGGCAGAAGGAGCTCCCTCCCCTGCTCTCCCCGTGCCGGCGGAGCTCACGTTCCGGAGCTAGCCCCCACCTAGTCCCCGCAGCCTGGGGCAGACCGAGCAGTGCCGGCAAGGACCGGCAGATCCCCTCCCTGTGAGGAGAGAGGTCACAGGAGCCCACCTAGGACCGGCAGGTAACAGAGGAGGTGGGGAGCTGTGTCCCTGCCCCGGCCAGAGCCGGGCAGGGTGGCACGGTGACGGCGACACCATCGCTCCCCTGCTGGCGGTGGAGGAACCTCCAGGCTGTGCTGTGCATTTCTGGGAGGTGACATCCCCGAGACCCCGAGAAGAGAGTCAGGCTGCTGGCTTCTCCCCTTTGCAGGACAAACCTGCTGGCTTGTGCTCTTCTTCTAGATGAGAAGAGTCCCGAAGGTGCCTGCTGATCCCAGGTGCTGCTGCGGGAGATGGTGGTGGCCAGAGAGGGACCCCGGGGATGGAGGGAGCGAGGCAATGGCTGGCCAGGGGTCCTCACACTTCTGCAGACAAAGAATCCTTTCAGGGAGATGCCAGCTCAGAGGATTCCTGGCCCTAACCCCATCAGGTCATTTGTGGCACTTAACCAGGGAGAGCTCCAGCAGCGTGGGCTAAATTCAGGCACTTCCAGGAGAGCACTGGGGAGCAGCATCCTGGCCGGGCTGTGAGTGATTCACACGGCTTGGAATCCTTCCTGACATCCACCAAAAGAGGCAGCAGGATTGGGGCTGGATGCCAGCGCTGGGAAATGCTCCTTTTTCGGTGGGGGTGGCTGGCTGGAGAGCTCCAGAACAGAGCAGGGGCCAGCTGCTCCCAGCCACCGTCTTAGGGCTGGGTCCTGAGCGTGCTGGTGGGACAGGGGCAGGGGGGTTGGCTGGCAAGTGGGATGCAGGGCATGGGATCCGCTTTGGGGTGGGTCTGCTCTGCTCCTGCAGCCTCCCACTGCAGCATTCACCATGGAATGATTGGCTTCAGCTGTCTGCCAGGCGTGAAGGCATCATCTGAGCCTTGCTGCTTTGATGGGATCAGAAGGGAAGAGCACCTGGTCCTCGTGGTGTGTGCTGGGAGCTGGAGCTCCACTTGCCTCCCAGGGACAGCCCTGCCCATCTGTCCTGCTGCAGGCACATGGACACAGCCTCCTGGGACCAGGGTTTGGCTGCAGAGCTGGAAGCTGGGGGTGGTGCTTGGGAAGCATGGCCTGGCTGGGGGGTGACTGTGCCCTGCAGTGGGGCAGAAACCTTCTCTCACCACCTCCCCCAGCAGGACCTGCACTGCCCAGTGAGGAGAGGAGGAGGGAGAGCTTTCAAAGTCTCTGGGGGCTGGATGGGGATGGAAGTGACGTGGAGAGGAGGACGTGGATGGGAACAGGGTGGGGATGGGGAGGGGAACAGAGTGGTGATGGAGATGGGAACAGGGTGGGGATGGGAACAGGCATGGGGACAGGGCTGGGCTGGCTGTGTCCTGGCAGCAGCAGGACAACATTTGCAGGGCAGCAGCCAGTGGCTGGAGCTGTGCTCTGCAGGCCTCCCCAGCCAAGCTCTGAGCCAGCCACAAACCATCACAGATTTCTCCTCCTGGAGCCAGGGGCAGCCTTTCCTCTTGGAGGCTGGGGACCAGCCCAGGGACCAGAGGCCCATTTGGGCCACCTGCAGTCAGAGGGAGTGGCCCCCACCCCTGCTGCCCAGGGCTGCTTTGCTTTGCTCTGCATTTTGTGCTGGAAGGAGCAGGGTTTAGTTCCAGCCTCTTCCTTTCCCTCCCTTGCAACACTCTTCTGTATGCAGCCAGAGCCCTCCCTGCCTGCTGCCAGCTGCACAGGGAGGCTTCAGGGGTGGGGGTGGGGGGGGGTTCTCTTTCATTTTCCCTCTGGCTTCTGGGGGCTGCTGTTAAGATAAATCAGACTTCACTCCACCCCCTGTTCTCAGGCTGGGGATCTTTAACTCTGCTGTTGGAGAGGGTGTTTCAGGGGCTGGGAGGGAAGGTGGGTCTGCTGCTCCTTGGTCTCCAGGTCCCTTCTCCCTAGTGCTGTGCCCACCACTGTGGCAGCACTGGCTCTGTTCCTCTGCCCAGCCAGGACAGAGTGTCCCTAGGGATAAGCCCAGGGAGGACTGGGGCTGGCCAGGCGCTGGTGGAGGTTGTGGCCATTGAAGCTCATTCCCTGGAGGAGCCCTGGCCCTGACAGCAGTGGATAAAAGGCTTCTTTCTTCAGGCTTTGGGCTGCTGGGAGCATCCCCTCCCCCAGGCAGGCGTTTGTCGAGGGGATCTGTCAGGAGCATCTCAAGGTGAGGAGTTTCAGTCGCATTTCCCATGCTAATCCATGCAGCACTGGGAGAGCCTTGCCAGGGGCCTGACTCTGCTCCCTTTTGCTGACTAATGACCCCCTCCCCCCCACCCCGGCTTTGTGCTCCAGGAACCCAAGCTCGGCCCCAGCTTGAGCAGCTCCCCCTTGTTGTTCTGGGAGGTGGGGTCGGCTGGGAAGCTGGCAGCGTTTCCCGGGATGAACTCCCCTCCCTCTGCTGCCTGCTCACTGCCCCAGGCTCCAGCCCCGGGGCTGAGCAGGGTGGGTAAAACCCAGAGGCCATCCAGAGGTCCTGAGCTGCCTTCAGCAGGCAGCTGCCTGCTTGTGATCATCACCTGCCCCCTGCAAGGGAGCAAAGAGCCTTCTCCTCCAGGCAGTGCCAGGGATGCCAGCACAGGGCAGCTGCTGAGTGTGTGTCCCATGGGGTGCCAGCTGCTGGCACTGCCAGGGCAGCCTGGGCTCTGCCATGGGACATGTTCCATCTGAGCATGGGAGGTGCTCCCGTGCACAAAGTGATTGTAGCTCTGTACTGGGCACTGGTGAGGCCACACCTCCAACCCTGGGCTCAGTTTTGGGCTCCTCACTCCAAGAAGGACTCTTAGGGGCTGGAGCAGGCCCAGAGAAGGGCAAGAAAGCTGGGGAAGGGTCTGGAGAGCAGGGCTGGGGAGGAGCAGCTGAGGGAGCTGGGGGTGTGCAGCCTGGGGAAGAGGAGGCTGAGGGGAGACCTTGTGGCTCTCTGCAGCTCCCTGAGAGGAGGTTGGAGCCAGGGGGGGCTTGGGCTCCTCTCTCTTGTATGAGATGATAGGACACAAGGAAATGGTTTGAAATTGTGCCAGGGGAGGTTTAGGTTGGAGACTAAGAATAATTTCTTTCCTGAAAGTGGTCAGGGGCTGGCCCAGGCTGCCCAGGGAGGTGGTGGAGTCCCCAGCCCTGGAGGGGTTCAAGAACGCTGTGGCCATGGCACCTGGGGCCGTGGTCTGGTGGCCATGGTGGTGCTGGGCTGCTGGCTGGGCTGGATGCTCTCAGAAGGCTTTTCCAACCCAAAGAATTCTGTGGTTCTTTTCTCTGAAGCCTGGGACATGCTCCATTCAAACCTGGGTCTGAACGTGGGCAACAAAGAGAGGAGGGATTGTGGGGCAGAGCCGAGGAGCAGGGCAGGATCTGGGCACCCACACACCAGTGCCTCAGGTCCACCTGCAGATTTGTCCTGGCACTTCGCCCGAGGTTGTGCGGCTCTTCAGGTCCATATGGACACCTTGGCAGCGGCTGTGTGGCTCCTCAGGGACTCCCCCAAGGCTGGGGCTCTCCCTCCAAAGCTGGGCTCAGGTCCAGCCCGGCAGGTCCTTGCTAGGACTTCCTCGGGCAGGAGCCTGGTGGCGCTTGGGAAGCTGGGCTCGGGGGGCGCCGCACCGCCCGGGCCCCGGGAGCGAGGTCTCGCCTGGGTTGAGACTCGGGGCTGGGGGAGCTGCGGTCCCTGGCGAGCTGCCCCGGGGGTGTCTGCCGGCACCCGGGTGGGCTGCAGGGAGCCATCGGCTGGCAGCGGGCGGGGACCGGGCGGGGAAGGCGCCGGTTGATCCTCCCGGTGGAGTGAGGCGCCCAGCGGCACCGTGCGCGTCCCTGGGACCCCCGCGGCGGCCGCTGGGGGGGATCGGGGCGGGGGGAGCTGCCCTTACTGGAAGGGCAGCAGCGTCGGGCGGGGCGGGGGCTAACGGGACCGGCCGAGGTGGGGTTCGGCCGGCGGGCGCCGGGCCGGGGAGCGGCGGGAGCGTGTTGGAGGCTCCCGGTACCGGTCGGAGGGGCGGTCTCGGCGGGTGCCGGGCCGGAGAACGGCAGGGGCGGGCCGGGAGCTCCCGGTGCCGGCCGGGAGTGCGTGTGTGTCGCGGGGGGGGGGAGGTCGGCGCGGACGGGCTAAGGGCTCTCGGGGGCAGGGAGGGTGGGGGGAGCTAGGTGGGTGCCGAGCCGGGGAGCGGCAGGGGCGGGCCGGGAGCTCCCGTAGCCGGCTCAGAGGGTGGGGGTCTCGTCCGGTGGCGACCGGCGGGCGGCGGGGCGAGGCCGACAGGGGCGGGCGCTGCCGGGGCGGTCTCGTCGGCTCCGTCCTCCCTCCGGAAGTCTCTCCCGCTCCCTCCTTTCTCCTCCTCTCCCCCGACAACATGGCCGCGAAGTCGGACGGCGGCGGCGGAGGCGGCGGCCCGGCCGTGCTGCTGGAGAGCCCGGAGGGGGGCGGCGGCGGCGGCGGCGGCGGGAGGCAGGCGGGCGGCGCTTCCCCCCCGGCTCGGCGTTACCGGCTGCGGGACGGTTGCTGGGTGCTCTGCGCCCTCCTGGTTTGTTTCGCGGACGGTGCCTCGGACCTGTGGCTGGCAGCCCATTACTACGTGCGGGGGCAGCGCTGGTGGTTCGGGCTGACGCTGCTCTTCGTGCTGCTGCCCTCGCTCGTGGTGCAGCTGCTCAGCTTCAGGTGGTTCGTCTACGACTTCGCCGCCGCCGGCACCAAGGACAGCGCCGGCAGCACCAAGGACAGCGCCCGAGGGCCCCGCGGCTGCTGCCGCCTCTGCGTCTGGCTGCTGCAGGGCCTGATCCACCTCCTGCAGCTGGGGCAGGTCTGGAGGTACGGGGGTGCGGGGTACGGGGTGGGTGGGGGCGTGTGTCAGAATGGGGCTGCAGGGCCTGAGCCGCCTCTTGCAGCCGGTGATGGTCTGGAGGTGCAGAGAGGCTGGGATGTGGGGCCACCAAGGGTCAGAAAGGGGCTGCAGGGCCTGATCCACCTCCTGCAGCTGGGGCAGGTCTGGAGGTGCAGAGAGGCTGGGATGTGGGGGCAGTGAGGGTCAGAAAGGGGCTGCAGGGCCTGATCCACCTCCTGCAGCTGGAGAAGGTCTGGAGGTGCAGAGAGGCTGGGATGTGGGGGCAGTGAGGGTCAGAAAGGGGCTGCAGGGCCTGATCCACCTCCTGCAGCTGGAGAAGGTCTGGAGGTGCAGAGAGGCTGGGATGTGGGGCCACCGAGGGTCAGAAAGTGGCTGCAGGGCCTGATCCACCTCCTGCAGCTGGGGCAGGTCTGGAGGTCTGAGGGAATGGGGGCACAGGGGGCAGGATGGGGCTGCAGCACCTGATCCACCTCCTGCAGCTGGGGCAGGTCTGGAGGTGCAAGGGAATGGGGAGACCAAGGGTCAGGATGGGGCTGCAGGGCCTGATCCACCTCCTGCAGCTGGAGTAGGTCTGGAGGTGCAAGGGAATGGGGAGACCAAGGGTCAGGATGGGGCTGCAGGGCTTCAACTGCCTCCCCTGGCTGGGGCAGGTCTGGGGGCACAGGGGCCATGGGGCCAGGTTGGGGCCATGGGGCCAGGTTGGGGCCGGTGGGAGGGTTCAGCAAGAACATGGTGGGGGGGAGGGGAGCTGGGTACAGCACAGAGGGCACAGAGATGGCAAGGGGGGTCTGGGTGGGGTGGACATGGGCACCAGTTCCTCTGGCACCACAGCAGGATGGGAGCTGGGGGTGAGAGTCCCCAGCAGGGCCCAGCTGTGGGAGTGGGTGGGTGTGGGCTGGAGATGTGGGTGAGTGCAGAAGCTGGCATGAGGATCCTGCAGCCCAGCTGGGTGGCACAGGCCTGCTGGGTGGCACAGGCCTGCTGGGTGGCACAGGCCTGCTGTCCACACAGTCAGGCAGGGCTGGGGGTGCTGCCTGGCCACAGCAGCCAGGTCCTGGGTGTGTGAAATGCTTTTCCCAGGCCCCAAACATCTTGGTCTCAGATCCTCCTCCCTTGCACCTCCCTGTGGTCCTGCTTGGAGCTCGCTGTAGACTGCAGGGTGGCAGAAGAAGAGGTGCCAGAGAGGCCTGGCCAGGGGCTGCTGCCTGTCCCTTTCTGGTCAGGCTGTGTGGGCAAGGGGTGGGTGGCAGCTTGGCAGGCTCAAGCTCAGGGCCCTTTTCACAGGGCCTCTGCAGACCCTCCAGGAGCCCCAGCTGATGGCTTACCGGCACCTTCCCACCCTGTGCTGTGGAACCAGCCCCACTCCCTCCCTGCTCCACCGAGAGCCATCCTTGGGATGAAGAGGGAAGGCCCCGGCGCCGACCCCGAGCTGGTGCCGGGAAGGGAGCGGAGACAATGGCAAATTCCGGGAACAATGCAGGGAGCAGGCAGCGTCTCGGGTTTCGGAGCTGTTTCCCTTCCCGAGCCGCTGGGTCCGGAGGCTCCTCCACTCCCTGCCGTTGTCTGCACGCCTCGGCCCTGCTGCTGCATTTCCCGGGCTGCTCCCGGGATGTCCAACTTTGTTTGCTGGTGCTGGAGGGGCTCTGCCTCTTCCCTGCCTGGCACAGCCATCCCCTGGCCCTCCCCCACGGCAGCTTTCGGGGTTCGCAGGGGGCGGGGGGTGGGTGCAAAGCCTGCCTTGGTGTGCTGGGGGAGCTGCTGAGGGAGAGGAGGACAGCTCCGGCCTGCCGGCTGCCGGGCCTTGGCCTCGGTGCCCAGGGGGCAATTACCTGATCCTGGGCTGAGCTGGGGCCGGGCTGCGACCGGGAGCTTTGCTCCGGGTGGTGTCAGCCACGTTCTGAGCTGCTGCACCGCGGCTGCTCTTAAGCCAATTAAAGCTGTAACTGCCAGCACTGACCCTCCAGGACATGCTGGGCTCAGGCTGCAGCTGAGGCTCGCTCTAATCTCGGGATTTGGATTAACTGGGGCGGCCACTTTAATGCAGTTTGCTAAGCCCATTAGCGCCGCTGGATCCGGTGCAGGTGGATGTGGCAGTTAAAGAAGGGTGGAAGGGAAGGCTTTGCCTTGGCCAGGGCAAACGTCTGCCCCTTGCCCCTGCTCCCTGGCCTGGCAATCCACCCCTGCAGGTCTCAGCCCCCGGCTCTGGCAGCGACCCCGGAGCGCAGGAAGGCAGCCAGAGCCCAGCTGTGGGGCAGCTCCCAGCTCCGGCCCTGGGGTTATCCCAAGTTCCAGCTGCTGGGATCAGCACACTGAGGGCTGTGCACACCTGCTGGAAATGGTGCCTGGGTGCATGGCCATGTGCTTGTGAGCAGCAGTGACACAGCCCTGTCCCTGTCCCCCAGCCAGGGCCGTGCCACCGCCGTGCCCAGGGGCTGCTGCCCAGGTGGGTTTGCAGCTCAGGGGTGGTTACAGCAGGGAGTCACCCCCGTGGGCTGGCAGCTGCTGGCATGTCTCTGCAGGTCCCACTTTGCTGGGGACAGCCCTGCCCTGTCACCATTGTGTCAGCTTTGGCCTGGGGCCTCACCTGGTTGGGCTGCCTGGGGGTCACCGGGGGCCAGACCTGAGGTTCTCTGTCCACCCCCAGAAGTCCCCCACCAGACCATGTTCCCCCATCTCTGTTGGCTTGGGGACCCAGTGCCACCCCTCAGCCCTGGTGCCAGTCTCTGGGTGAGTTCAGAAGGTTGGGGAGGAGTTGGGACCCACAAATTTTGCCCTCCTTGTGCCCCTCTGTGGCTTTTCTCTCTCTGCCCTGGGAGCAGCCAGACTGGGGGGTGAGCTCCCCCCATCCAAGTGCAGGGGTCCCTGCCTGGTCCTGGGGTGCAGGACAAGGAGCCAAGGCCAGAGCAAGCCTGAGCATGAGTGGCCTTGGCTGCTCCTGGCCACCCTGGGGACACAGGGCCTGCCACGATGTGGGGACAGGGAGGTGCAGCTCTCCCTGGGGACCTGCTGGGGCAGGATGTGTGAGGGAATAAAAAGGCTGCACCAGGGAAGTGATTTTCCCTTTGCTCAACAAAGGGATTAGGGAATGAGAGCCCCAATTGCCTTCTAGGAACATCACAGCCCTGGCACTTGCTCCTGGGCCAGGAGGGCCTCATCCCTCCCCAGCTGAGCACAGCAATGAGCAGCTTTGGTCAGAACCAAACTGTGCTGCTGCTGTCCCACCACTGAAAAGCCTGGGGTCAGGAGCTGGGATTTGAGTGCAAATGGTGACCCTGGTGGTGGATCTGACTGTGGCAGGGCTCTGGCAAACGTGACCATGGTGAGTCTCCTGCAAACCCAGCTATGGCAGAGGCTTGGCAAACCCTTCCATGGTGGGGGTCAGGCAAGGCTGGCTGTGCCAGGGCCCTGGTAGATCCAGCCATGGTGGGGCTCAGGCAAGGCTGGCTGTGCCAGGGCCCTGGTAGATCCAGCCATGGTGGGGCTCTGGCAGAAATGACTGTGGTGTGGCTCTGGTAGATCCATCTGTGGTGGAACTCTGGCAAACCTGGCTGTGGCAGAGCTGTGGTAAACCCATCCATGGTAGGGCTTTGGCAAAGCTGGCTGTGGCAGGGCTCTGGTAAATCCACTCATGGTGGGGCTCTGGCAAAATTGTCTGTGGCAGGGCCCTGGTAAACCCTTCCACGGTGGGGATCTGGCAGAACTGGCTGTGGCAGGGCCCTGGTAAACCCTTCCACAGTGGGGATCTGGCAGAACTGGCTGAGGTGTGGCTCTGACAAACCTGGCTGTGGCAGGGCCCTGGTAAACCCTTCCACGGTGGGGATCTGGCAGAACTGGCTGTGGCAGGGCTCTGGCAAACCCATCCTTGGCAGGGCTTTAGCAGACCCATCCACACTTGGGCTCTGGCACCACCTTCCTGCTGCAGGGCCTTGGTTGGATGGCTCTGTGCAACACAGCAGCAGCAGCAATTAGCCTGGAGAGCTCTTGCTGGCAGCTTCTGCCTCATCATCAGGGTTTGGTTTGTTGGGGATTTTTTTGGGTGAAAATTAAATGACTTTTTGTTTCTTTCCCCCTCCCCCCTCCCCCTCCCCCCAGTGATTGATTTGGTGCTTCCCCTGCAGCCTCGGCGGCGCTGGGTCGGCAGGCGCCGGCCGCAGGCTCTCAGCGCCGGGATGGTTCCCAGGGCTGGAGCCGCCTCGGGATGATCAAATGCAGAACAAACGAGAAGCAACCTCTCGTTCTGGAGATGAGATCTTGGGTTTAATGAGATCTGTGGAGCTGATGGGGAGACAGGAGGGGAGCTGCGTCCTGCTGGCAGCAGCTGGGGCAGGGTGCGAGCCGCTCGCCAAGGAGCTGGGAGGTGGTTTGAGGTCACTGCTGGCTGTGCCCTGGGGATGGGGAGCTCGGGGGTCTGGGGGTAGGGAGGGGGCTGCTGTGTGCTGATCCAGTACCTGGAGGAGCTACAGGAAAGCTGGGGAGGGGCTTTTGACAAGGGCTTGGACTGACAGCACGAGGGGCAATGGCTTAGAGCTGGAAGAGGGCAGAGACTGGAGATGAGGAAGAAATTCTTCACAGTGAGGGTGGGGAGAGGCTGGCACAGGCTGCCCAGGGAGGCTGTGGATGCCCCCTCCATGGAGCTGTTCAAGGCCAGGCTGGATGAGGCCTTGAGCAGCCTGGGCTGGTGGGGGACAGTGGCTGAGACAGTGCCACGATGGCAGCAGTGGTAGCCTGGTTGGTGCCACAATGGCAGCAGTGGTAGCCTGGCTGGTGCCACGATGGCAGCAGTGGTAGCCTGGCTGGTGCCACGATGGCAGCAGGGGTAGCCTGGCTGGTCACAAGCAGATGACAGCAGGGTGTGAATCTGTGGCAGGAGCTGGGTGGCAACAGCCTGTTCTCCCCAGCAGCCAGGGATGTGCCTTAGCCAAGGTTGCAGTCAGCTGCCCCCTGCCCCACGGGGGACATTCGGTCAGCATTGTGACAGCAGCACAAAGGAGCTGTTGGGGGCTGGGAGCTGGGCTGGCCATGGGGCCCTGGGCTGGTCCCCACAGCCACCAGCACCTCCTGAAACTGGGGCAGGACTTCTCCACTGGTGGTGTTTGCTGACAGCAGTGTCTTACCCGGCCACCAGCTCTTGGGCTCGGGGGGGGGGGGGTCTTGGGGGCTCCCAGTGAGGTGGTGGGAGGGGATGGGCAGGTGGCAGTGGGGCTGCTTGAAGTGGGAGCAGATGGCAGCAGAGTGGCACAGGGGCCGCGGTTGCTCCAGCTGATGGCCCCCACCGTGGTCTTGGGGCTGTGCAGCCCAGAGGTGGGAGCAGCCAGCTGTCCCCACAGTGGCAGCAGGGCTGGCTCCTGCCTCCTCCTGCTGATGGATGAGCTGAAAGTGCTGGGATCAGGCTTTCTGCGGCGCTCCCGGCTGCAGGGCCCGGCTGGCAGCGCCGGCTGGAGCTGACAGAGAGGCCACAGCTCAGCCTGGCGGTGCTGGGAGGAAGCTTCGTGGCCCAACATCCTCTTTTTTGCTCTCCGTGTTCTCCTCCTGGGGATCTCCTGCCCTTCTGGCCCCGGTGTCTCCTCCCATCGTGCCCGGATCTGGCCCCGTGCCGCAGGGAAGGGTCTCTGGTGGTGGTGACTCAGCTGCCGCCTGCGTTGGTGCTACGCACACCTCCGCTGACCCCCGGCCGACCACCAGATGGCCAGGGCCGGCCTGTGCCTGTGCCCACAGCTCTGCCAAGAGCCGCGGCAGCACCGGCACCAGCACCCCAGAGCTTCCCGCGGGCACCGCGGCAAGACCAGCTGGTGCCTCCCTTCTGGCCGGGCAGGGGCCGGCAGGGTGGGCTCTGTGCCGGCTGCAACCAAAATATCCCTCTGAGAAGCAGCCGGATGCGGGGCTGGGGTCTGGGGACCCCAAATCCCTGAGTGGCCAGAGAGTGAAGCTGTGGGATGAGATCCCAGGCTGTGGGGGAGAGCGAGGCAGGGGCCACGCTGGGTGGTGGAGGGATGGGGTTGATGCCTGGGTGGGCACCGTGGCTGCCAGGTGGACACTGTGATGGCCAAGTGAGCATCATCATGGCTGGGTGGGCACCGTCATGGCTGGGTGGGCACTGTGGTGGGCCAGGTGAGCACCACGATGGCCAGGTGGGCTCCAGGGCAGCAGAGGGCTGAAGTGGCTTTGCACAAAGCTGCCCCTTCCCGGTGTCCTGTGGCGGGACAGGGATGTGCTCAGCATCACCACTGCCCTCTGCCCCCAGCCTGAGGGGCTTCCTGCGGCCCCAGGTCAGCGGGGAGCTGCTGGCCTGGAGTGGGGGTGGCCATGGGACATGCCAGAGGGAGGTGAGCCCAGCTGCTGGGGTCGGTGGGGGCTGCTCTCACCCTGCCATCCCACCCCCGCAGGTACCTCCGCACGCTGTACCTGGGGCTGCAGAGCCGCTGGCAGGCTGAGCACCGCCGGCGCCACTTCTACTGGAGGATGATGTTTGAGAGCGCAGACATCAGCATGCTGAGGCTGCTGGAGACCTTCCTGAAGAGTGCCCCCCAGCTGGTGCTGCAGCTCAGCATCATGGTGCAGCAGAACAGCATCGAGCCCCTGCAGGGTAAGGCAGGGAATGCCCCAGGCCCAGCGTGGAGGGGTTGGAAGGGACCTCTGGAGCTCACCCAGGCCAAGCCCTGCCCCAGCAGGGCCCCCACAGAGCCTGCCCAGCAGCACAGTGCCCAGGGGCGGTTGGAAGCTCTCCACACCAGGAGACTCCACAACCTCTCTGGGCAGCCTGCCCCAGGGCTCTGCTCCCTCACACCAAACAACTTTCTCCTCAGGGAACTTCCTGGCTGCCACTCTGTGCCCATTGCTCCTTGGCCTGTCCCTGGGCACCACTGAGCAGAGCCTGGCCCCAGCCTCTTGCCCCCCACAGCTCCTTTAGCTCCCCTCTGGGGCTGCTCTGCTGCAGGCTCTCAGCCCCAGGGCTCTCAGCCTTGGCTCCTCCCAGAGCTGCTCCAAGCCCCTCAGCAGCCTTGTAGCTTCTGCTGGACTCCCTCCAGACCCCAGCCCGTCACAGGCTCTCACCGCCCCTTCCCCTGCTTGCCCCCCGCAGGGCTCTCCGCCTCGGCCTCGCTGGTGTCCCTGGCCTGGATGATCGCCTCCTACCAGAAGGTGCTGCGGGACTCCCGGGAGGACAAGCTGCCCATGTCCTACAAGGGGGCCGTGGTGCAGATCCTCTGGCACCTCTTCACCATCGCCGCCCGCGCCATCGCCTTCGCCCTCTTCGCCTCCGTGTTCCAGCTCTACTTCGGCATCTTCATCGTCACCCACTGGTGCGTCATGACCTTCTGGATCATCCAGGGCGAGACGGACTTCTGCATGTCCAAGTGGGAGGAGATCATCTACAACATGGTGGTGGGCATCATCTACATCTTCTGCTGGTTCAACGTCAAGGAGGGCCGCAGCCGCTACCGCATGTGCATCTACTACGTCATCACGCTGGGGGAGAACGCCGCCCTCACCGCCCTCTGGTTCCTCTACTACGACCGCCAGACCACCTCCGACTTCCAGGCCTTAATCCTCGTCTGCCTGCTCAGCTCCAGCTTCGCCCTCGGCATCTTCTTCATGTTCATCTACTACTGCCTCCTGCACCCCAACGGCCCCATCTTCAGCCCTCGCACCGGGGGCTGCATTTTCCGCCAGCCGCCTCCCCCCCCCCCACCCCGTGCCGGGGTCTCCCGCGGACGCCGCCGTCACCAGCCCCCCCCGCTCGCTGCCGCGGACTACAGGGGGGGAGCGGGAGGGGGCGCCGGGGGAGCGGGACAGCTGCGTGCCGGTCTTCCAGGTGAGACCCTGCGCCCCGCCGGCCCCAGCCGCCCGCGCCCCCCGGACAGAGGGCCCCGTCATCCGCATTGACCTGCCCAGGAAGAAGTACCCGGCCTGGGATGCTCACTTCATCGACCGGCGCCTGCGGAAAACCATCCTGGCGCTGGAGTACGCCTCGCCCACCACCCCGCGCCTGCAGTACCGCACCCCCGGGGCCCCCCAAGAGGTGCTGGAGTACGAGACCACCGTGTAGGGTAGTGGTGGTGGTGGGCACACCGCCGGGGTGGGGACCCTCCCGCCCCGTGCCATCCCGGCGTCTTCGCAGCTGTTTGCCTTTCTGTTGGGTTTGCCGGCGCCGCCGCCGCGCCGCCCCGCGGGCGGGGGACGGGGAGGTCTCTTGGTGCTATCCCCCCCTCCACCCTGCGCCACCCTCCCGCAGCCGAGACCCCCCCGTCCCACCCCAGGGTGGTCACCGCGGCTCCCCGCCCCGGGGCTTGTCCTTGCCAAAATACCTCACGGTGCCTGAGCCTGCAGTGGGGGTTTGCTGTGGCCCGACCATGCCGGTGGGGCAAGGGTGGGGACCAGGGACACCCCAGGCTGGGGGCTGGCAGATGTGAGGGGCACGGTGGGCAGCGCACGGGGGCATGGGTGCCTGTGCCATGGCAGGGCGGTGGGGCTGGAGTGTGGCTGCACCGGGGGGTGTGTGGGGCTTGTCACACCTGGGCAGGGGACAGCAGGGCTCCAGCCAGCCTCCCCCCACCCCATATCTCCTGCTTCCCCCATACTCTGCAGTGCTGGTCCCAGGGGAGCCCCTTCATCTCCACCCTCAGTGTCCCTGCCTCAGGGTCAAGCCATGTCCCCAGCCTCGTGGGGTCGCTGCTCACCTGCGGGGTGCCATTTGTGGGTGGGCACAGCCTCTGTTCCCCCCAGCTAGAGCTGAGCCGCGGCTCTGGCTGTGCCCCATCCCCCCGGCGCTGTTCCATCCCATTGGGCTTGTTTTCACCTGTGACATTTCGTGTGACATTTTCTACCTCCGCTGTGGCCGGGGGGGGGGCAGGGCAGGGCCTTGGCTGGCACTGGTGCAGGGCAGGGCCTTGGCTGGCACTGGTGCAGGGGGGTCATGTGGGGTCACCGCTGTTCCCAGGGCTTTTCAAAGTGGGATTCACCCCCCCACACCCACGCCCCCCCTTCTCCCCTTCTTGGTTGGGCATCTCTTCCCATCCAGGAGCGTTTCCATTCACCCCACCATGGGCATCATCCCCTTCCAGCTCCCCACTGTAAACCTGACTGGGATCCTGCCCTGCCTCCTTCCTGCCAGTCCCTGCCTGCTCCTGCCTGCCCCTGGGCTTCGGGTCTGAATGTGTCCCTGGTCCTGCCTGGACCCAAAGGGCTGTGCTGAATGTACCCTGTGCCCCCTGGTGCCAGGCGTGTCCCGTGGGGGGTGCCCTCTGTGTGTGTATGTGCAGGGGGCTGGCAGGGCTCTGTGGGGCAGGGGAGCTGTGGGGCGCCCCAGCCATGCACCCATGGCCCCTGTGCCTTCCCTGCACCCCCTGTGCCCCCCCAAGTTGCCCCACAGGGTGCCATGGTGCCAAGCCCTGCCCAGGGCTGAGGAGCCTGGGCAGAACCACCAGCCCCGGGTGCCGTGGGGGCACCACATGAGGCATGGCACAAGGCACCGTGCCAGCCGCCAGAAGGGCTCACGCCGGGGGGCTGCCCCTGGGAACGGCTCTTGCTGCTGCCCGCTGTGCCAGGGCGGGTGCCCAGCCCCGGGGCATGGCTGGGGTGAGCAGCGGGTGTGGCGTTGGTGGCATCGCGCTGGGTTTTTTCTTTCCCATTTCTCTGTAGCTAGAGCGCTGCGGCGGCGGCAGGCTGGGGGGGGGCGTTGCTGGGGTCACTGGTGCTAACTGGTGCTAACTGGAAGCCTCAGAAAGCCTTCTGGAGGAGGGTCCAGAGCGTGACTGGGGCTGGGCAGTGCCCCACGCCCCCCACTCCTTCCCTGGCAGTAACGGGCGGGCACCGGCGGTGGGTGCCAACCGCGCTGGGGGCAGTGCCAGGTGTGGGGTGGCTCCGGGGGAGGTCTCTGCTCTGCGAGGGGGAATCTTTTCCTCAGGGAAGGTCGCGGGGTAGCTGCTGGGGAAGCTGGGCTGGGCCCTCACTGAGTCCCACTCGTGGAGCTCTGAAGCCACTAGGGATGGGGAGAGGTCGTGTGGGGACCAGATGGCAGCAGGAGGTGGCTGCTCTGGGCTCCCCCTCTGTCCCCTCCCCGAGGGCAGGGACGAGCCATCAGTTGGGGTGATCTGCGCTCCCCCTGCTGCCCTTCACCCCCGGGGCTGGCGTGGGGACCCCGGGGACATGCCAGCGGGACAGAGGGACACTTTTCTATGCACTCAAGCCACGGTACCCTCAGCCCTGGGCTGCTCCGGGGCAGGGCTCCCCACACCATCCCCTGTCCCGCGGTGCTGCCCTGCTCGGTGTGGGGACCCCGGCCACGTGTGGGTCTGGGTGACAGCCATGGGCCCCCCGAGCACAGATTTAGCCACCCTGCTGCCACCCCCCCAGCCTGCGCCACAGGGGAAGCCGAACCCAGTGGCCCGATGCCAGCGGCAGCACCAGGATGGTGACACCTGACCACGGGGAGGGGGCACGACCGGGGGCCAAGCCGGGCACCGCGGCATGGGGGAGCTCTGGAGGCGCTCCGGCTCCCGGCGGGGAGGAGGGTCCTGGCCCCTGGGGATGCTGTGCCTGGGGTGGCAGCAGAGCTGCCCTGGCTTCAGGGAGTGAGGAGCGGTTTGGGCCGGGGCTGTTCCTTCCCGGGGGGAGGGGCTGCCCGGGGGGGGTGTATCAGCCACGTCCCTGGTCCCCCCCCTTTAGCGCCGGGAGCTAGCAGCCGCTGTCACGTACTGTAAATACTCTGTGTGCCACCTTCTTCTCCGGGACCCTCGGCGTGGGCGGGGGAGGGGCGAGCGGGGCCGGGGGCCGGACCGAGACTTTTTTGTATACCACAAACTTTTTGTATATTTTTAATTTTGCTGCAACATGAGATAATTAATTATTAAATTCATTTCAATAAGCTCTGCCCGCGGGGGTCCCTCCTTGCCCGGCTCACGCCCCGGCCCCTGGCCCCTCGTCCCCCTCCTCCCCCTCGTCCCTCTCTTCCTCTGTCCTGGCGGGACCGGAGATGCTGGGAGGCGGAGCGGGCTGGCTGCAGCAGGGCGGTGGTGGTGGCCCTGGCTGCTGCTGGCCCTGGTGCTGGTGGCCCTGGCAAGGAAAGGGTGTGCGGGCAGGATCTGTGCCAAGGAGGAAGCCGCTGGACCCGGCCGGACATGGCCGCTGCCGGGCCAGCCCCCACCCTGCCAGGAGCCTTGATTCGTGCCCAGACCCTTGGAGGGCTTGGGCTCCTTGGGTGGCCGTGGGGACGGGGTGCTTGGGTGCTGCTGCATGAGGTCCTGCCAGCGTCACCGCCCGTGCCGGGGCCTCAAGTGGGCAGGATAGGAGCAGTGAGGGTTGGAGACCCCAGTGCTGCTCAGGGAGGATGGGGCTGGTGTGGGGTCACGGTGGGGAGCATGGGGCAGTGAGGGGCAGGGGCTGGTGTGGGGTCATGGAGCCAGTGAGGGGCACTGGGGCAGTGAGGGGCAGGGGCTGGTGTGGGGTCATGGAGCCAATGAGGGGCAGGGGCTGCTCTGCAGCTGGGCCCTGTGGCCATCCCCAGTCCCATCCTGGTCTACTTCAGCCCCAGCTTCTGCCCAGCCTCAGCCCAAGCTCCTACCCCGCACCAATCCAGTCCCAGCCCAAGCTCCAGCTCAGCACCGATCTAGTCCCAGCCGAGCCCAGTCCCAGCACCCCCAGGAGCGGCAGGAACTCACATCCCAGCCCATCCTGGTGGAGTTTCCGACACAGGAAAAGGTCGCGGCGCCGAGCGGGTTGGTGGGGGTGGCCGCACTGGGAAGCAGCTGCACTGGGAGGCAGCTGTACTGGGGGCCCCCACCATGGACGACGAGGCCAAGAAGGGGAAGAAGGTGCGTGGGGCTGGGGCCGGTGTCCCGGGGGGGCTGGAGGGAAGGTGGGAGCGGGCGAGATGCGCGGGGACACCAGGACCCCACATCCCCTCCAGCTGCCCTCCCGCAGCCGGTGCAAAGCGGGGGTCAGGGAGCAGGGAGCTGCCTGCGGGGCCTGTGTGTGCGTGTGCCCGGCGCTGAGCTGCTCCCGTGCCCGTTCTGGCTGCCAGGGCTTCGTGTCGCCCATCAAGCGCCTGGTGTTCCCCAAGGCTGCGCGGCGGCCCGCCCCCCGCGGCAGCGTCTACCGGCGCCCGCTGCACTCCGTGCCCCTCTACCCCCCCGACTACCTGATCGACCCCCAGATCCTGCTGCACGACTACGTGGAGAAGGAGGTGAAGGTAAAGGGGGAGGGGGGCTCCTCCCTGATGCCCAAGGTCCCTGCTTGGCTTGGGGAGGGGGACCTGGAGCCACCACTCCATGCTGAGAGCCACCAACCATGGAGGTCAGGAGGGTCCTGGTCCCCTCTCTTCCAAAGCAGTCACCCACGGAGGGGGGTGGTGGGCTGGGGGTTCAGGGACCGTAGGCTGGGGGTGCAGGGACAATCCCCATTGCATGGACAGTGGGCTGGGGGTGCAGGGACAACCCCCACTGCAGGTTCTCCCTGCACAGCCAGGGAGGAGCATCCTGCCCTTGGGGATGTGGGTGCTCCAGGGAGGGCTCTGGGCCATAGGGCCAGCCCCTCCCAGCCACCCTGGGCTTGTCCCCTCTCAGTTTTTAGGCCACCTGACGTGGGTGACATCCTCCCTGAACCCCTCCAGCCGTGATGAGGTGCTGCAGCTGCTGGATACAGCCAGGGTAAGAGGGGTCCCCACTCCTTGAGGTTCCCCTGGGTTCTGTCCAAAGGGTGGTCACCAGATGTGCCACCCCTCCACTGCTGGGTGCCCCAAGTGCCTGGCACACGCTCTGTGTCCCTGCAGCAGCTGAAGGAGCTGCCCCTGCAGACGACACCCGAGCAGGACAGCATCCTCAGCCTCTCTGCCCGCTGCCTGCTGCTCACCTGGCGCGACAACGAGGAACTGATCCTGCGCATCCCCACCCATGAGATCGCCGCCGCCTCCTACCTGCGCGACGACGCCCTGCACCTCCTCATCCTCAAAACCGGTGTGGGCACCCGGGCAGGGTCACCAGCTAGGCTCACAGCCAGCCCCGAGCACCTCGGGACCCCCAGGGCATGAGGGGCTGGAGCCTGAAGGGTGCTGGGGGGGATGCTGTGCGTCCAGCTGGGGAGGCAGCAGGAGCTGGGCACAAAAGTTGGTGCTGCCTCCAGGGCTGGAGGGGAGCCGGAGGCAGGTCCCAGCTGTGCTCCCAGCCCAAATTGCCTTTAATGGCAGGAGGAGAGGCGCCTGGAGGTGACCCCCGTGCCTGTCCCCCCCCACCCCGCATGGATTCCCGGGGGGGTGCTGGGCTCTGGTGCTTTGATCAGCAAACTGGGGCTCAGCTGCCAGCTGCAGGCAGGGTCCCTGGGGAGGGAACTGCACCAGGCTGGGCTCCATCTGCACGTGGAGCAGGTTCCTAATCCCCTGCCCCACTGTCCCTCATCCCCCTGCCCCAGCCCCACTGCGTCCAACCCAGCGGGGCTGCCCCTTCCCCACCCCATCACCCCCACCGGCGGGCAGCCAGGGCAGGGGCTAGGCACC
Source organism: Melanerpes formicivorus (assembly GCF_026170545.1). Classification (NCBI taxonomy): domain Eukaryota; kingdom Metazoa; phylum Chordata; class Aves; order Piciformes; family Picidae; genus Melanerpes; species Melanerpes formicivorus. Next base: position 14,516,307 of record NW_027142371.1, on the reverse strand, counting down.
AGACTGATGCCTGGTCTCTTGTCGCTGCCCCAGGCCTGGGAGTGGACCCCGTGCCCGCCGGAGCGCACCCCGAGATGGCTCCACTTGGCCTGCCAGAAGCCTTCCCCGACAAGAAGCGTCCGGGGGGGTCGTGGCCGGAGGGCGGGCGGCTGGGGGGCGCCATGGAGCGGCGCCACACCATCTGCAGCCTGGACTGGAGGGTGGCTCGGGGCGGGCAGGAGGCCCGGCAGGGAGGCAGCCTGGAGCGGCGGCGGGGTGGCAGCTGGGAGAGGAGGCAGCGGGGGAGGCCCTCGGGCAGCTGGGAGCGGCGGCAGCCCTGCGGCGGCAGCTGGGAGAGGAGGAGAGCTGGCACCGCGGGTGGCAGCTGGGAGCGTGGCACCGGCTTCGGCAGCTGGGAGCGGCGGCACGCTGGCAGCAACCCTCTGGACCCCCAGGAGCCTTGTCCTGATGCCTACTCCAACCTCATCATCCTTGCCGTGCCCAACAGGGTGAGTGGACGTGGCATGTGCCCACCTGCTGGCACGTGGGTGCTTGAGAGGGTCCGGGGAAGGGTCATGAGGAGCAGCTGAGGGACCTGGGGGCCTTCAGCCTGGAGAAGAGGAGGCTGAGGGGAGACCTTCTGGCTTGGTGCAGCTCCCTGAAGGGAGGCTGGAGCCAGGAGAGGGTTGGGCACTTCTCCCTAGACAAGATGAGAAGAAATGGCCTCAGGGTGCCCCAGGGGAGGTTTAGGTTGGGCATTAGAAGGAGCTTCTACCTTGAAAGGGTTGTCAAAGCCTGGCACAGGCTGCCCAGGGGGGTGGCTGGATCCCCACCCCTGGAGGCACTTCAAAGGCAGGCAGATGTGGTGCTGAGGGGCATGGCACCAGCCTGGGCAGTCAGAGAAGGGTTGGACTGGGCGGGCTCAAAAGCCTCCTCCAACCAAAAGAGTTCTCTGATTCTTTGTGCCCCCCTGCTGGCTCACGGCCACCAAGCAGCAGCCACCCACCTGCCCACGCTCCCTCCTTGCCCCTGCAGGACGCTGGTGAGGAGTCCTGTGCCCTCATCTGCCAGGTCTTCCAGATCATCTACGGGGACCAGAGCATCGAGTGCGTGGACCGGGCCGGGTACCACTACACCTCCACACCCACCCGGCCCTGGCTCTCCAGCAGGAGTGAGTAGCCAGGGGCGGGCCTGGGGACACCGAGTGGGGTGGCATGGGGTGTGTGGGCACAGCGTGGGCATCAGGTGCCGTGGCAGAGCCTTGGCCCCGCTGGCAGACCTCATTCCTCCCTCCCCAGGCGACAGCTGCCGCACAGATGGGACCTATGGCTACGATGCAGACTTCAGCTGCTGCAGCTCCTTGTGAGTCTGGGCCCCTCAGGGTGCCCTTCACCCCACTGGGTGCCCTTCACCCCACTGGGTGCCCCTGCACTGGGGTGGGTGCCCCTGTCCCGAGGTGGATCACAGGGTAACTGCCACGGCTCTGGGGTGGGTGCCCCTGCACCCACATGGGTGCCCATCCCTGCTGCAGAGATGCCCTAGACCTGCCTAACAGTGGGTGCTGTGCGGCGGCAGGGGCCAGCCGGGCACACAGGGGCGTGCCAGGGCATGCTGACCCCCATCCTCCTGCAGCAATGGCTCCCATGAGACCTTCGAGGCTTATTACAGTGGCACCTCCTCGCCCTCCTTCCACCGGTCCCACCACAGCCTGGCCACTGCCTGCAGCGGCAGCGACCAGAGTGGCACAGGGCTGGAGCAGCTGCAGGAATACATGGTGACGGTGCGGGCACAGGGATGGTGTGGGCACAGGGATGGTGTGGGCGCAGGGATGGTGTGGGCACGGGGATGATGTGGGCACGGGGACGGTGTGGGCGCAGGGATGGTGTGGGCACGGGGATGATGTGGGCATAGTGACAGTGTGGGCATGGGGACAATGTGGGCATGGGAGTGCAGGCATGGTGGTGGTGTAGGCATGGAGATGGTGTGGGCATGGTGACAGTGCAGGCATGGGGACAGTGTGGGCATGGTGAGAGTGCAGCCATGGCGAAGGGCAGGGAGCCCTTCTCTGTGCCAATGGATGTGAATGGGGCACAGTGGGCAGGTCTGAGCTCCCCACCAGCTGGTAGGGCACAGAGCGGGGGGATGGGGCTGCGTGCCACCGATGCCCCCGAGCCTGAGCCGTCCCCGTGCCACCCCAGCTGCGCAACAAGCTGTCGCCGCAGGAGATCCAGCAGTTCGCCCTGCTGCTGCGCGAGTACCGCCTGGGCACGCCGGTGCAGGAGTACTGCGCGGAGCTGCTCCGCCTCTACGGGGACCGCAGGAAGTTCCTCCTGCTGGGTGAGTGTCTGGGTTCCCACACTGCCCACCCTCTGCCCCCGCGTCACCCTGGGCATGGGGTACCGCTGCCGGGGGACGCTGGGGGGTGGGTGGGGGTTCCGCAGCTCGGTGGGGACAGGATGAGATGCGCCCCCACGGAAGCGGCAGGTGGGGCTGGCAGTGCTGCCCACCCCGGCCGGGCTGACCCCACGGCTTGCGGTGCCCGTGGCAGGGATGAGGCCCTTCATCCCCGACCAAGACATTGGGTACTTCGAGACCTTCCTGGAGAGCATCGGGATCCGGGAGGGTGGGATCCTGACCGACAGCTTCGGCCGCATCAAGCGCAGCATGAGCAACACCTCGGCCTCGGCCGTGCGCAGCTACGACAGCGCCTCCCTGCGCTCCGAGGCGGAGTCCTTCAACCGCATCATCACCGACATCACCCACGACATCGAGGCGCTGGCCAGGGATGAAGAGGAGGAGGAGGAAGAAGACAACTACCTGTGAGAGAGCTCAGAAGCCCAGCAGTCCTCTCGCTGCTCACCAACATCGAACCATAGAACCGCTTGGGCTGGGAAAGCCTTCTGAGAGCATCCAGTCCCCAGGTGCCATGGCCACACTCTTCTTGAGCACCTCCAGGGCTGGGGACTCCACCACCTCCCTGGGCAGCCTGGGCCAGCCCCTGACCACTCTTGCAGCAAAGAAATCTTTCCTCATCTCCAACCTAAACCTTCCCTGGTGCAACTTGAGGCCATTTCCTCTCGTTATATCACCTGGTACTAAGGAGAAGAGACCAAGCCCCATCTGGCTCCAACCTCCTTTCAGGGAGTGGTAGAGAGCAGTGAGGTCTCCCTCAGCCTCCTCTTCTCTGGACTAAACGACCCCAGGTGCCTCCTCACCAGACCTCTTCTCCAGACCTTCTCTAGCTTTGGACATGCTCCAGCAGCTCAATGCCACGGTGGGCACCTCCGAGCTCAGACTCACCAGGTGCCCAGCTCTGCCCTGGTGCCTGGAAATGGGGAGGAATCCCCTCCTTTGGCACCACAGGAGGGGACAGGGGCTCTGCACTGTCCTGGCAGCTCTGGGCAGGGCTGATGGCATCGCAGGACAGCCATGGCTGGGGGGACCTCTCCGGCTGGCAGTGCCATGTGATGAATTTCTGTGGATTGCAATTAAATGCCAGTGCAGGGAGTGGAGCAGATCCTGGGGAAAGGAGGAGCCAGGGTGGGAGGGCTGCTGGGGTGGGGACAAGCTGGGCTGGGGACAAGCTGGGCTGGGGACAAGCTGGGCTGGGGAGGCTGCCTGCAGTCCTGCCAGGCGCTCTGTGCACCCTGTCCACCCCACTGCCACATGCAGGTCTCTCCCTGATTCAGGCTGGCCTCGGGGGGATGCTCCTGGCAGTGTGGCACCCCAGAGAGCTCAGAGTAATGCAGGGGAGCCACTGGTGTGGGGAGTGGGGGCTGGGGGCCACTGAGACACCAGCCACGCTGCTGTCAGAAGCCCCCAGTTCCCAGGAGTGATGTCCCTGGCTCCCCCCACTGCTCCCCAGCCAATGTCCCATGGCCAGGGTCCCCAGGCTGATGGCCTGCAGCAGCTCTCCTCTGGCCAGGGTCCCTTGCCTGGTGTCCCATGATGATGGCCACTGGCCAGTAGCCCCCAACCACTGTCCTCTTGCCAGTGTTCCCCAGCCACTGTCCTCTGGCCAGCCGGTTCCTGGCTGATGTCCCCCAGCCCCTGTCCCTTGGCAGGGGCCTGTGCATGGTTCTGCAGATGCTGGGGGCTGCCTGCAACAATTAATCTTTGCTTCATAAAAATTTGCATATGCAAATGCTCCCGGAGATGCTCACCACTTCCTGAGCCACTCCTGAGCCACCCATGGTGGCCAGTGTCAGGGAGGAGCCACAGGTCCCTTTGCCGGCCCCAGCCCCACTTCAGGAATGCTCTGAGTCAAAGCAGAGCAGAGGCTGAGTGGAGCAGGGAGGGGCTGGGAAAACGCCTGGGGGGGACACGTTAGGCACAGGAACACCAGGGCCAGGAGAGACACAGTGAAGCCCTCGGACCCCCAAGGCCCCTTCAAGCTGGGGGGACACCCCCCACGCCCTGCACCACCCACAGGGTTTCTTTTGCCTTCCCTGGGACACAGAGCCAGGCTCATGCCGTGGCCAGCCCAGGCTCACCCCGTGCCCAGCCCAGGCTCACCCCGTGCCCCTGACTGCCCCCCAAAGGAACCAGCCCGGGGGCCAGGATGACTCTGAGGGGGCACAGGAGCCCTCGGAAGCTGGTTCTGTCCATGGGGGTCCCGGTGAGACCGGAGGGGTCCTGCTCGGTGAGTGAGGGGGATCCCTGCTCCCATCCCCTTTCGGATCCTCCGGGATCGGTACCGGGAGGTCTCGGCCGTAGCCGCCCAGCCATGCAGCACCGGCGGGGGCGGAGCGGGGCCGGTACCGGGGGGCGGGGCCTTACCGGGAGGGCGTTACCGGGGCGGGGTGGCGGGAGTGAAGCCGGGTAGAGCGCAGCGACGGGAGCAGCTCCGGCGGCGGGACCGGGACGCGCCCCGGGACGGCGGAGAAGGTAAGAGCCGAGCCGGGCGCTGAGCCCCGAGGGCGGCGGGGGTCGGACGGGAGGAGCCCTGGTGCCCGTACCGGGCAGCCCCGGAGGTCCGTTTGTGCCTCGGGACAGCCGCCGCTGCCTCGGTCGGTCTCCGTGCCGGTCCCTCTCGGTGCGGCGGCTCCTGGGTGTCCCGGGGAGGTGGCGCCGGGGGCTCCCGGGAGTGCACGGTGCAGTTCAGGGGAGGTCGTCCCTGGCAGTGGCCTTGCAGGGGCTGTCGGGGACCTGCCACCACCTGCCCTGGCCGTGGGGGGACAGGGCAGAGAGAGGACAGGGCAGCGAAGCGGGGGGGCAACGAGGGGACAGGGCGACAAAGCCAGCGAAGGGATGGGGACCCAGGCAGCCCTGCTCTGGACCGATGAGCTTGCCCCATCCCACCTGGTCTCCATGGCTGGGGACAGCCACGGGGCTGTGGGACGTGGCTCTCCAAAGTGGGATGCTCCAGGACCGGCTGCTCCCACCGGTGTGCCCTGTGCCAGCTTGGATCAGCCCGGGGCTGAGCCTGGAGCCCCTAGAGGGGAACAAGTAGTCCAGGGCTGCTCCTGCTCTGCCCTGGGGACAGGCACTGACTGGCCCAGGGTTTGGCATGAGTGACCGTGGGGCGGCTGGGAGGCAACACTGGGGTCCCTCAAGGGCCATGGCAGTGGGGTAGGTGATGCTGCTGGTGCCTGGCTGCTTGCCTAATGAGGCCAGTGGTGCTGTGCACCTTGTGGGGCCTCACTCAGCCCTGAGCTTCCTCCTTCACTGTCACCACCTCCACCTTCTCCCTTCTCTGCACTGAGGTCTCACTCAGACATGGGAAGGGCTCTGAGGGGCTGTGGGGGGTGGGTTCCCCTGTGCCCACTGCTTCTTGCAGCTCATTTTCCTGCTGCTGTTTCTCCAGGGGCTGGAAAAAGCTGAGCATTTGCCCTGTGCCCCTGGCTGCTCCTGGGCAGCTCCACCCTGGCACAGAGCAGCTGGGGAGCCTGGAGAGCAGTGACCCATGGCAGCAGGGGGGCTCTGAGCTGCCAGGGAGCTCCTCAGGGATGGGAGTTCCCCTGAGCCGAGCTGCTCTCTCCCCCCACAATGCTCAGTGCCCCTCAGCCCCACCTGGGGAAGGCCTTTTGGGGCAGCTGCTCCATGGTAGCGGTTGCTGCCTGCCCAGAATTTTCCTCCTGTGACTTCTCCTTTCTCTGCAGCAGGAGAGGTTTTTCTCTCCATCGTGCACTTTGCTGGGCACCTGAGTGCCCTGCAGCTGCCACTCACCTTGTGCCAGTGCTGGGGTGGGCAGGAGCTGCTGGGAGTGGGGCTGGAGGGGGGTTAGGGAGGGACTGGAGTGGGGTTAGGGAGGGACTGGAGTGGGGCTTTCACCTCTGTTGCAACAGCCTCAACTTCCCCTCCTGTGGCTGCAGGATGGGTTGCATGAAGTCAAAGGAAGCTGGGGTCCAAGAGAAGGTGATAAAAGCTGACCCTGACCCCAACCTCCCCCAGGGCCACTACGTGAGGGACCCCACAGCCCCCAACAGCAAGGTGAGTGGGAGCTGCCAGGTGAGCTGGGCACCTGGGCCGTGGTGAGCCTGAGACCCCCACGGGGTAGGAGTCTCTGCCACCCCTGGCAGCACTCTCTGTCCTTTCCAGAGCAATCATGTCCCCAGCCTGGCTGTGTCCCCGCCTGAGGATGGTAGGTACAACAGGAGGGGAGGGGGGCTGCAAGTGAGTGCCCAGGGTGGGAGTGTGCAGGGGGAACGTTCCTGGGTCCTCTCCAACCTCCCTCCCATGGGATGTGACCTCTGGGCTGCCTCAGAGGCCAGACACGGCCATGGTGTGATGAAGATGGAGGCACCAGGTGCTGGAGGTGCCCTGGCTGGTGTTGCTGATGTGTGGCAGGGGTGTCTGGGCACCCCAGCATGGAGAGGGGTGCCCAGGGAGCTCTCTCACTGCAGGCTCAGGGGGCACCACGGTGCTGGCACTCTATGACTACGAGGGGATGCACGCTGGGGACCTGAGCTTCCAGAAGGGGGAGAGGATGAAGGTGCTGGAGGAGTAAGTGCTGCCAGCCTGGGGGGCTCCTGCAGGCTCACGAGGACCTGGCTGGTGGGAGGTTGTCTGGAATTTGCCGCAGGGGGAGCCAGCAGCGCCCGGTGCCAGAGGCTGAGCCAACTCCATCTGTGGCACAGGTCAGGGGAGTGGTGGCAAGCGCGGTCGCTGGTGACAGGGCGGGAAGGCTTCATCCCCAGCAACTACGTTGCCCGAGCTGACTCCCTGGAGACGGAGGAGTGAGTCCATCCCGGCTCCTGCCCCTCGCCCGGCCCCCCCGGGCTCCTGCCCCTCGCCCGGCCCCCCCGGGCTCCTGCCCCTCGCCCGGCCCCCCCGGGCTCCTGCCCCTCGCCCTCCCCAGCAGTGTTTTTCGGTGGCTCCTGCCGCAGGTGGTTTTTCAAGAGCATCAGCAGGAAGGACGCAGAGCGGCAGCTCCTCGGCCCCGGCAACCGCGTTGGCTCCTTCATGATTCGGGACAGTGAGACCACCAAAGGTCTGCGTGGGGTCTGTGGCGTGGGCTGGGGAGCAGCTGCCCGCTCTCGCCCGGCAGAGGAGCTCAGGAGGTGCTTCCCCAGCCTCCGCTTTGCTGTGGGGTAGCGGCTGGAGGTCCTGCGTTCAGGCCCAGCGAGGGGACAGGGATGTGCCCCTCCGAGGCTGCTTTTAGCGCTTGGGGTGGGGGGGCTGCCGGTGTGGTGCTGCTGGGTGGTGGCACTGCAGCTGGTTGGGCGCAGGGGGGTCGTGCCCTCGGAGTGGGGGCTGGCAGCTGACCCCTCCCTGGCCAGGCTGCTACTCGCTGTCGGTGCGGGACGGGGACACCGTGCAGGGGGGCTCCGTGAAGCACTACAGGATCCGGACCCTGGACAGCGGTGGCTTCTACATCTCCTCACGCTGCAGCTTCCAAACGCTGCAGGAGCTGGTGCAGCACTACCAGGGTAAGCCCCGGGGTGCCCGCTCCTCCCAGCCTCAGCAGGGCAGCTGGGGGCATGCAGAGGCCGAGGGGCTCCTGCCTGTCACTGCTGTAGGAGCAGTGGCTCCAGGACCTTCTCACAGCATGCCGGAGGGGTCAGTGTCCCCACATGCCCCCGGTGCCCAGGACTCCCCCTCCCGGGGCAGGCTGGTGCCCTGACATGCCCCACGGCCGTGGAGGCTGCCGTGGGCTCTGCTCTGAAGCACGGCAGGTGGGGCAGGCTGGCTGAGGGCCGTGGTGTTGCCCACAGGACAGGGGGATGGCCTGTGCCAGAGGCTCACCCAGCCCTGCTGCGTGCCCAGACCACAGCAGCCCTGGGAGAAGGATGCCTGGGAGATCCCTCGGGAATCGCTGAGGCTGGAGAGGAAGCTGGGAGCTGGGCAGTTTGGAGAAGTGTGGATGGGTGAGAGCCAGGGGAAGGCAGCTGGGAGGAAGAGGAAGGTGATGGTGAAGAAGGAAGGGTGAGGGCTGGTGGGGAGGAAGTGGAGGGAGTGACCTGTGGGAGAGGAGCACAGGGAAGGATTCAAAAGCTGTGGTGCTGAGGGCCATGGCTGGGTGGTGCCCTGGCAGCTCTGGGATAAGGGACTCCTCAGGCTCTCTTCCAACCCAAACCATTTCACGACCCCACGGGGTGGAGGTGACCCTGGCCTGCATGCCAGGACTGCTGAGGGCCTGGGCTGTGCCTGCTCTCCAGCCCTCATGCAGCAGCTCCACCTGCAGAACTGGGTGCTTTAGCTCCCGACCCCAGTGCCCCCTGGGGGCTGGGCAGGCTGGGCATGGCCTGTGGTGCCCCTCCCCAGCTACCTACAACAAGCACACCAAGGTGGCAGTGAAGACGATGAAGCCAGGCAGCATGTCCGTGGCTGCCTTCCTGGAGGAGGCAAACCTGATGAAGCTGCTGCAGCACGACAAGCTGGTGAAGCTGCACGCCGTGGTCACCAAGGAGGAGCCCATCTACATCATCACTGAGTTCATGGAGAAAGGTGCTGGTGGTCACTGCAGCTCAGGGAGGGCAGGATCCAGCCCTCCCTGCATCCCGGGGCTCAGCTGTGGGCCCTGTGCCAGCTGCTGGGAGCTGGGTTGGCTCCTGCCACCCAGGGGACAGGCAGCAAGGATCCCACCCCCAGCAGCCTCTCTGCCTGGCCCACACGAGTGGGGTCGGGGGTGGGGGGGTCGGGGGTGTTTCTTCGGTGCTGGGTGATGCTCAGCTCCCCAGAGCCCTGTGCCAGCCCGAGGGTGGGCACAGGCTCAGCCCTGGTGCCATTCCCTGCCCACAGGGAGTTTGCTGGATTTCCTCAAGAGTGGTGAAGGGAACAGGCAGCCACTCCCGAGGCTGATCGACTTCTCTGCCCAGGTGAGGAGGGAGACCACCTCCCCCAGCTCCCCCTTACCCTCAGGAAGCGTGAGAGGGGGAACTGAGGAGCCCAGGAACTGACCTGGGCAGTGCCAGTCAGGAGCCTGGCTTGACCTGGCTGACACTGGGAGTGATGCTGGGAAGGAGCCAGGTTCCCTGGGGCACTGTTCAGCAGCCCCATCCCACACAGCCCCCTGTGGGAGCAGCTCCCTGGGGAAGGAGAAGTGGTGGCTTCCTCCTCATTAGCACCTTATCAGGGGCATGCAGCCAGCTGGGCTGTGCCCAGGCAGTGCCCTGCTGGAGCTGCAGAGGGCCTGGTGGCAGGGAGAGGGTTAGCCAGGCTGAGCTCTCTGAGGAGCTGTGAACCCTGTGTCCTGCAAGGGTCACCACGGTTCTGTCCCACGGCTGCAGCCCCTGGCGCCGCTGTGCTCTGTGGGGTCCAGGGGCGAGGGTCAGAGCTTGGGTTTGCTGCTCGTGTTTGTGGATGTGCCTGTGGTGCTCCTGGCCTCCAAAGCTGCTGAGGGGCCTGGAGCAGCTCTGGGAGGAGCAAAGGCTGGGAGCCTGCAGAAGAGCAGCCCCAGGGGGGAGCTGAGCAATGCTCAGCAAGAGCTAAAGGAGCTGTGGGGGGCAGGAGGCTGGGCCCAGCCCAGGGACAGAACAAAGGGCACTGAGCACGAAGTGGAAACCAGGAGGTTCCATGAGGAGAAAGTTGTTTGGTGTGAGGGAGCAGAGCCCTGGAGCAGGCTGCCCAGGGAGGTGGTGGAGTCCCCATCCCTGGAGGTGTTCAAGAACCCTGTGGCCGTGGCACTTGGGGCCAGGGCTTGCTGCATGGTGGTGCTGGGCTGCTGGTTGGACTGGATGCTCTCAGGAGGCTTTCCCAACCCAAGCAGCTCAAGGATTTCCAGGAGTGGATGTGAGCAGGGCAGAGTGTGCTGATGCACAGCTGGCTTCATGTGTGCCTTGTCCCTGCTGCCTCTGACTGCCCCCAGATGCTGGCCAAACCCAGGCACCCTTTGAGCCAAGTTTGGTATGAAATAATTTCCAGAGCTACCTGAGCAACAGGAGACCCAGGATGGAGCCCAGCCCCTGGGGACTTAGCCCGGGCCACTTGCTGCTCATCCCAGCTGTGCCGATGGGCTGCTCCCTCACACACACCATCTGCTCCCTGCCTGCTGGCTTCTGCCGCCCTCGCCCCGCCGGGGCTGCTCCCTGCAACCCCTCAGTCTCGGCTGCGAGGGGCTGCTCCCTGCTTTCTGAGGAGCAGGGGCCGAGGGGCTTCCCTCGGCAAGCAGCAGGCAGGGAATGAGCTGTCCGCTGGGGCTCCTGCTGGGGCTGAGTCGCTTGGAGCCAAGCTGTGGCTATGGAGAGCATCCTGCTGCGTCCTGACCCCTTCAGCACGGGATTCCCTGCGTGGAGAGAGGATCCCACACAGGAGTCAGCCCTGTCTCCTGCTGTGACTCAGGCTCCTTTCACCCCTGTGCAAGCACTGCCCAGACTCATAGGATCACAGAATGGTGGAGGTTGGAAGGGACCTCTGGAGATCCTCCAGTCCAACCCTGCTGCCAGAGCAGGGGCACCAAGGGCAGCTCACACAGGAACACATCCAGGCAGGGCTGGAAAGTCTCCACAGGAGACTCCACAACCTCTCTGGGCAGCCTGCTCCAGGGTTCTGCTCCCTCACACCAAACAACTTTCTCCTCAGGGAACCTCCTGGCTGCCACTCTGTGCCCATTGCTCCTTGTGCTGTCCCTGGGCACCACTGAGCAGAGCCTGGCCCCAGCCTCTTGCCCCCCATAGCTCCTTCAGCTCTTGCTGAGCATTGCTCAGCTCCCCTCTGGGGCTGCTCTGCTGCAGGCTCTCAGCCTTTGCTCCTTCCAGAGCTGCTCCAGGCCCCTCAGCAGCTTTGCAGCCTCCTCTGGACTCTCTCCAGCAGTTCCCTGTCTCTCTTGAACTGAGGAGCCCAGAGCTGGACACAATACTGCAGAAGTGACCTCAGCAGGGCAGAGCAGAGGGGGAGGAGAACCTCCCCTGGCTGACAGGCTCTTTGCATGCCTCTCTTCCCCCTTTTTGCAGATTGCAGAAGGAATGGCTTTTCTTGAGAAGAGGAACTACATCCACAGAGACCTGAGAGCTGCCAACATCCTGGTGGCAGCAACCCTGGTCTGCAAGGTTGCAGACTTCGGGCTGGCTCGAGTCATTGAGGACGACGAGTACACGGCCCGGGAAGGTGGGGGACTGCTGGGGGCACCTGGATGCTTTCTGGGATGGTGAAGGGTGGTGGGGTCCCCTCAGAGCCACTTATCAATGCATGACTGTGGTGGCAGCGATGTGGGAACAGGCAGATGAGGGAAGCTGCCTTCATTTGCATCACTTCAGGCCTTCCTCTTCTGCTTGCTTGTCTCTCCTTCCCCGCACTGCACCGCCCACTTCTCAGCTGTTGGGCTGGAACTCACGTTTCCCACCGGCTCCCTTTGTCCAGGGGCCAAGTTTCCCATTAAATGGACAGCACCAGAAGCCATCAACTATGGATCATTCACTATCAAATCAGATGTCTGGTCCTTCGGGATCCTCCTGACCGAGATCATTACCTACGGGCGCATCCCCTACCCAGGTAAAGAGCTGCACTGCCTCCTCTGACCTGCTCCACCTTCCAGACCAGGGGATCTCCTTCTACATGACCTTTGGCCATCCCTCCCCACCCACACCATTCTATGAGCCTTTATTTCCCTGAGCAGGAGTTCCCTCCTTCCAACTCCTCTGACTGCCCTTCCCTCCCCAGTGACCCTGCCCAGAGGGTGGCTCCTTTGGGGGCTGGGTTTGTTTAGCCTTTAAATCATAGAACTGTCAGGGTTGGAAAGGACCTCAAGGCTCAGCCAGTTCCAACCCCCCTGCCATGGGCAGGGACACCTCACACCACAGCAGGTTGCAGCCAGGCTGGATGTGGCTGTGAGCAAACACCTCCAGGCAGGAGGCTTCCACCACCTCCCTGGGCAGCCTGTGCCAGGCTCTCACCACCCTCCTGGGGAACAACTTCTTCCTCACATCCAATCTCAATCTCCCCCCTTCTAGTTTTGCTCCATTCCCCCCAGTCCTATCCCTCCTTGACAGCCTAAAAAGTCCCTCCCCAGCTTTCTTGTAGCCCCCTTCAGACACTGGAAGGCCACAATTAGGTCTCCTGGGAGCCTTCTCCTCTCCATCCTGGACAGTCTGTCCTCACAGCAGAGCAGCTCCAGCCCTCTGCTCATCCTTGTGGCCCTTCTCTGGACACCTTCCAGCACCTCCGGATCCTTCCTGTAACAGGGGCTCCAGAACAGGGCTAAAGCCTCTAAACAAACCAGGGCTAAACCCTGGGCCATTCCCTGCCCTGCTCCTCCAGGGATGTCGAGTGCAGAGGTGATCAAGGCGCTGGAGCGTGGGTACCGGATGCCCCGCACGGAGAACTGCCCCGAGGAGCTCTATGCCATCATGCTGAGGTGCTGGAACACCAAACCAGAGGATCGACCAACCTTTGAGTCCACACAGAGCATTCTGGAGGACTTCTTCACTGCTACAGAGAGCCAGTACCAGCAGCAGCTGTGAGGCAGGGAGCTTGGCGCAGCCAGCGGGCACCTCGCTGGCACCCCTGCTCCTCCCCATCCTGCGCTCGCCTTCCTCTGCCAGCCTGGCCCGGGACTGAGCACTCCTGGTGCTGCTGGGCTGCAAGCAGGAGCAGGAGGAAGCCACACTCAGGCCAACCCCACTCTGGAGCCGGTGGAGGGAGAGAGAACCACCCTGGGACCAAACCTTGTGCCTTCCAGCGTGCCCAGGAGGCAGCCCTGCCGGCTGGAGGCTGCTTGCCCACACCAGCAGCACCCCCTGAGCGAGGGCAGAGCTGAGCCTCTTTCAGCTACAGTGGAAAGAACCCAGAGGACTCTTTTCAGTGCTCTGAGATCTTATCAGGGTCATTTGCAGAAGTAGGTGCTTTAGCTGGGATGGTGGTGGAGAAATACTTTTGTATGCCTGTGTTTCCCCCCAGTCCACGTTGGGGAAATCCCAGTGGCTTCCCAGCTGGGCCTGTGTTGGCTCATCCCTGCCAGGTGTTGGCTCATCCCTGCCACAGGAACCTGGGCTTTGAATGTCAGGTATGGCAAAAAACATCTCCCTCTCCTCACCCTCCTGGGTTTCCCTCCTCAGTACTCTTCCTGGTGCTGCATCACCTGGCTGGGTATGGACATGGTGCTTTACAAGGCAGCTCCTACAACCACAGCCTCATAGGCTCCTGAAGGCTGGAAGAAACCTCTGAGCTCATTCTCTCCAACACCACCATCTCCCACAGTGCTTTTTGGGAGGCTCCAGAGCTGGGGCCTCTACCCCTACCCTGGGCAGCCTCTTCCACTGCCTGACCACTCTTGCAGTAAACTGTTCCTCACCTCCAACCTCAGCCTCCCCTGCTGCAGCTTGAGACTGTTCCCTCCTCTCCTGCCATTTGTTCCTTGGGAGAAGAGCCCAACCCCACCTGGCTCCAGCCTCCTTTCAGGGAGCTGTAGGAAGCAGAAGGTCTCTGCTCAGCCTCCTTTTCGCTAGGCTGAACCCCAGCTCCCTCACCTGCTCCTCACCAGACTTTGTTCTCCAGCTTCGTTGCCCTTCTCTGGACGCACTCCAGCCCCTCACTACCCTTCTTGGAGTGAACTCGGAATGGGAGGTGTGACCTCACCAGCGCCCAGCACTGGGGGACAATCCCTGCCCTGGTCCTGGGTGCTTCCTTTCCCTCAGCCCCAGCCCAGGAAGCCCTCTCCCGCTGTGGCACAGCTCCGCTGCTGGGCCCAGAGGCAGGAGTGGGAGCCCGCAGGGGGGGGCTGCGCTGCAGGGGGGGCAGGGAGCAGGGCGCTGCGCTGCAGGGCGGGCAGGGAGCAGGGCGGGCAGGGAGCAGGGCGCTGCGCTGCAGGGCGGACAGGGAGCAGGGCGCTGCGCAGCAGGGCGGACAGGGAGCAGGGCGGGCAGGGAGCAGGGCGCTCCGTACCCTCGCTCGCCGCCGCCGCTCACCGCTGGCGTTTAACGCTGGGGCGGCGGCGGAGGAAGTCAGCTTGCGGTAAACCTCGCCTGCTGCCTCTTCTAGCTGCTGGGCCTGCCGTTCTGTTTCCCTCACCCAAAGAGACAAACCCAGTCGCTCCCGTGCTCTGGTGCCAGCTTTGGAGGCTTCTTTTTGTAATCAATAAAGAATTGATAAACCTCTCGGGTTTGGGGCGTTCCTCTCCACCCCCTGCCCCGGTGAGAGGGGAGGCGGATGGGGTGAGGCGGAGAGCCCGCAGCATCCCTCGGGCCAAGCAAAGCCCGCATGCCCGTGAAACGGAAAGGCAGGACCGAAGGGACCGGGCCGAGCCGTCCCGGGCTTCCCTGCCCCACCGCCTCACTGCCCGCACCAAACATGGCGGCCGCAGCATTCCCACCCATACCCCGCGCGACGGCAGCTGCCCTCAACAAACATGGCGGCGCCGGCTCCCCACCGCCCCTCCCCTGGCAGCCCTGCGGGGCCGGTGACTCTCTGAGGAGCGAAGCAGCGGCGAGCCGCGGCGCGCCCGGCAGCAGAGCAGGGCCGGGCCGGGCTGAGCTTGGTCCCGGCACCGCCAGCCCCGGCAGCGAGGAGCTGCGGGGCCGGCCCGTTCCCGGCGCGGTCGCTATGGCGATCACCCCGCAGCCAACCGGCGCCGCTTCCGGTGACGCGCGCCCCGACACGTGGATCCAAGATGGCGGCGGCGCTGGTGAGTTCTGCGGCCCCGGGCGCCCGCCGCGGCCCGCCCGCCTCCCGCGCAGCCCCGGCGCGCCCGGCCAGCCGGCCTGGCCCCGCTGGCGGCCAGCTGCGAGGGGGCCCCGCGTCGGGCCTGCCCCGCGCTGGGAAGGGTCGCGGCGCCCTGTCCGCAGCCCCCGGCGGCCTCCCCTCGCTCCGGTCTCTGGCTGGAGAAAGCTTCCCCCGGTTCTGCCTGGGGCCTTGGAGCCGTTCAGCGGCTCCCCGTGGGCGCCTCCGCGGCCCGGGCGGTGTCAGCGGAGGAGGGCAGGGCTCGGTGCCTGTGGGGTCCCTGCCCTGCCCGGCAGCGCAGCCGGCTCCGTGTCCGTGTGTGGGCAGGGGGGCCGCGGGGACTCTGCTGCCGAGGGAGGGGCACCGGGCAGCTCCTTCTGTCGGAGGGGGACGGCAGCCTGAGCGTGCTGCCTGTGCCCGGCCAGAGGCTGCTGCGTCCTGTGCGCTTTGCACAGGTGGTGAGGAGCGGGGAGCGAGCGGGCAGCGAGCGGGGGGCGAGCGAGGGGGCAGCGGGCGGCGAGCTGGGGGCGAGCGAGGGGGCAGCGGGCGGCGAGCTGGGGGCTTGCGGGCAGCTCCCCTGTGGCTGAGCTGTTACTGCCGGAGCAGGGCAGCAAAGCTGGGGAAGGCTCTGGAGAACAGACCTGGTGAGGAGCTGCTGAGGGACCTGGGGGTGTTCTGGAGGCTGAGGGGAGACCTCACCGCTCTCTGCAGCTCCCTGGAGGGTTTGAGCCAGCTGGGGGTTGTTCTGTTTTCCCAAGGAACAAGCAACGGGACAAGAGGAAACGGCCTCAAGTTGCTCCAGGGGAGGTTTAAGTTGCACAGGAAGAACAATTTCTGCCCCTTGAGGGTTGTCAAGGCCTGGCCCAGGCTGCCCAGGGCAGTGGTGGAGTCCCCATCCCTGGAGGGGTTTGGAAGCCATGGAGCTGTGCTGCTGAGGGCCATGGTTTGGTGGTGGCCATGGTTAGACTCCGTGATCTTGGAGGTCTCTTCCAGCCAAACCCATTCTGTGTTTGTCATTGAGTCAGTCCCTGGATCCCTGGAGGGCTGAAGGTGTTTCTGGGGGTGGCTTTGCTGGGGCAGGCAAGCATCAGCACCACCTCCCAGGGAAGAAGATGAGCTGGTGAGATGTTAGTTGTCTGCCTGAAGTCTTGTGGCAGACAGCTGGATTGTCCTGGGTGCTTTCAGCAGAGGCTGAGAGAGGAGCTGTGAGAAGCAGTGATGTGTGTGGAGGCAAAGGTCACTGCTGGCTGGGGAGGGGGGAGGTGACTCCTGTAGGCTGGCAGAAGCTGGAAGGGAGATTGTGAGGAGTGGAGGTTTGAATTGCCTTAAGCATCTTCACACTCTGCTGGCTTTCCCCCTGGCTGGGAGGAGAGAGCTCTGAGCTGGCTTTGAGGGCTGGAGCTGCTCCTGCTGGGAGTTTTCTTGCAGCCTGCTCCTCTTCTGAAAGGCAGAGAGGGCTGGGAGCAGCTCTGGGTCTCAAAGGAGCTCTCTGCAGTCAGTGTGAATGCAGCACTTGTCTCCTTGCTGAGGGCTGACTCCCCAGGCTGGGGGGGAGCTGGGCTGGAGGCCATAGAGATGAGCTTGTCCAGGCAGTCATGGGGAACACCCAAAGAGGCAGCCCTCAAAGAGGGGGACAGGCCTCAGGCTGGCAGCCTGGGGGTGAAGAGCAGCTCCTGTTGGCCCTCTTCGTGTGCCTGAGGCTAGAAGTGGTGCTCCACGTGGGAGAGAGTTTGTTTGATCTCTTGCACTTGGAGGCTGTTTGGCCTTTCCTCCCTTTCTGTCACCATATTTAGGCTGGAGGTGAGGGAGAAATTCTTCCCAGCAAGAGAGGTTGGCCCTGGGGATGTGCTGCCCAGGGAGGTGGTGGAGTCCCCAGCCCTGGAGATGTGTAAGAGGAGCCTGGATGAGGCACTTGGTGCCAGGGTTGAGTTGATCAGAGGGTGCTGGGTGAGAGGTTGGGCTGGATCATCTCTGAGGTCTTTTCCAACCTGGTTTATTCCACTCCACAAAGGTCTTCTTTAAAGTGGATCAGCTTTGTGAACCCTGCTGGCTAAAGGACCCTGCACAGGTTGGCTTTCCCCCTGCTGTTCAAAACAGCCTTTGGGGAGTTAAAATCTCTTGGTTGTGGCTGTTTGATGTCCCTCAGAAGACAGGAGATGCTGCCAGCCCTCTCATTCATGTGAGCTCCATCCTTGTCCCTTCCTCCTTCCCTTCCCTCTCCTCCTTGCCCTTTCTCCTTCCCTTTCCTCTCCTCCCTGTCCTTCCTCCTTCCCTTCCTCCTTCCTTTCCCTTTTCTCTCCTCCTTGTCCTTCCTCCTTCCTTTCCCTTTCCTCTCCTCCTTGTCCTTCCTCCTTCCTTTCCCTCTCCTCCTTCCTCCTTCCTTTCCCTCTCCTCCTTGTCCTTCCTCCCTGTCCTTCCTCCTTCCCTTGCCTCTCCTCCTTGTCCTTCCTCCTTCCCTTTCCTCTCCTCCCTCTAAGCAAACATGATCATGCTGAGTGGGTGATGAAGCTGTAGGGCTCAGCCCAGCCCAGGTTCAAGAGCAGCCCTGGGAGAGCACTCCCAGAGTGCCTGCAGCTGCTGTGAGTGGATGTCTGCCTGCAGCTGGGGTGGCTTTATGGCCCTGTGTGTTTGCTGTGCTCCTGGTTGCCTCCCTGCAGGATTTCCTGGCACCTCAGCTGCAAGATTCTCATCCCAGAGAGAGGTTTTCCTACTGTGCTGTGGTTTGGGTGCATGTGCCTTGAGATATCCCTGGTCCCAGAGGTGCCATCTGCTGTCTGCTGGAGTCCTGGGGGTCTGCCATGGGGGGGGACTGAAGCAGAGCTCTGTCCTGCAAGTTTGGAGCATGCAGAGGGGTGAATGTGGCTGGCAGGCAGCTCCCCCATGAGTTGGTTGCCTGGCCCATGAGTCCTGCAGAGGTTCTGGTGTGGCTGTGGGGGTGGTGGTGCTGAGCTGCTGCCTCCTCCTGGGGAGGATGAAGCCCCTCAGGCAATAGGAAAGCCAAGAGCCTGCTGAGGAGGGTCCCTCATGCTCTGTAGGCCTTAGGCTGCTGGGTTCAGGGCCTGTATTGGAGCAGTCTCCTCCAAGTGCCATGCCCCAAAGTTGCCTACCTGTTGCATGGCAGCTTGCCCAGCTCCTGCTCCCACCTCTCCTGTGTCCCTCCCTCTGCTGCTGCCTGAGTCATCCTCCTCTGGATGCACAGAGCCTCATGCCTGCCAAAGGGCTCATCAGGAATGCCATCCTCTGTGTCTTGCCTGGCTCCTGAGTGTGCTCCCCTTGGAGCTCCCCAGGGCAGGGTGGCACCAGGGTGGGTTGGGGTTCATTAGGTGGTGTTGTGCTCTGTGCCTGGCACTGCAGAGCCCAAGGGAGGCAACTGCTGCAGGCCCAGAGGGGAGTTCCCTTCCTTCCTTTCCTTCCCCTGCCCAGGAGACCTTTTCCCACTCACTCAGAGTGTCCCAGAGAGCTCCTGCAAGATGAATGAAGGCAAAAGCTGGTGAAGCACAGCAAGCAAGCCTCAGAGGGTTTTGAGGGAGGTCAGAGCTGAAGTGCAGGGTGAGGAGGGCTGCCCAGCTGCTTTCCTGCTGCAGCTGCAGGGAGCTGTGCTCAGAACAGCTCTGAAGGTCTCCCTTGGCAGCTGAAAGCTGGGGCTGGGAATTTGGTGTCAGTAGCTTCCTGCAGGTGCCTCACATCTGAGGCATCTTCAACCCATCTGGGGTTGAATATCCCCAGTGTTTGTGGCTGGGGTTTGAGCCCTGCTCAGCTCCAACCACTCTGGGTGCTCTCTTGGCCCTCCCTGGTGTCTGGGCCACATGTGGCCTCAGGCTGAGGCAAGGAGGTGGTGGTGAAGA
Source organism: Melanerpes formicivorus (assembly GCF_026170545.1). Taxonomy (NCBI): domain Eukaryota; kingdom Metazoa; phylum Chordata; class Aves; order Piciformes; family Picidae; genus Melanerpes; species Melanerpes formicivorus. The sequence continues at coordinate 14,497,450 of NW_027142371.1, read as the reverse complement.
GGAAGGGAGGTGGGGGCAATAACCACAGGCTGTGCTGGGTTTATCTCTGGGTTTCCTTTCCTCCCTGACCTGATGAAGGATCCTTGTGACAGAGCTGCTCTTGGTGCAGCCCTGCACACTGTGTGTGTGCTGACCATGCTCTGGTGCCATGAGGAGAAAGGCACAGGGGCTGCAGCAGCCTCTGCCCCTCCCAGGCAGGAGGAAGCTGTTTGTTGGCAGTGCCAGGAGCTTGTTTCAGCCCAAGCCCACCTCACTTGCTCACTGCATTCCTTCTCCCTCCTGCAGTTGTCCCTCACTCCTTGTTGCAGAGCTCTCCTGTGTGTGGGTGGACAGCCAGGAGGCCCCAGGGACCAGCCCTGCCAGCCCTGCTGAGGGCATGCAGGGGCAGGCAGCAGCTGGGTTCACCATCTCTGCAGCTCAGGAGCTGTCCCAGCCCAGACTCTCAGCCCTGTAGGCTTTCCAGCAGCAGGATGGGCTGGAGCTCAGCAGCACACCCAGCTCACACCAGGGCTGCCAGCCTCATCCAGCCAAGCAGCTGCTGCTGCTCTCTAAGGCTCTTTAGAGCTCCACTCCACAGCCTCCCTGGGCTACCTGAGGTGATGGCAGGGACGGGGAAGCAGCAGAGCCCAGCAGGTTCTGGCTCGGGTGGGAGCCTCCCGGGGCTGAGCGAAGCCTCCAGCCTCAGCTCCCTGCACAAGGAGTGAAAACCTTTGGCTGTGCTGTGGCATGGAGTGGGGAGGGAGGAGAAGAGGAGCAGGATGTGACCATCCCTCTGGAGGCAGCAGGTGGTTGGTTTGGTGTCAGACCTTGCTCTGCACTAACCACAGGGAGCAGGAGAGGCTGCAGGGTAGCTCCCGGTGCACGGAGCTGACAGGAAGGCAGTGCAGGCACCACAGCCCTCTTGGGTAATCCCTGGAGGGCTCCAAGGCAGGGCTGGGGGTGGGTGGGAGTAGCAGAGGCAGCTGTCAGCAGCCAGCTGAAGCTGCTGGAGAGGAGAAGTGCATTTTCCTGCTGGATGTTTCTCTAGTTGCAGCTGAGGAGCCAGAGCGGAAGTCACAAACCGAGAGCGGCTTCAGCCAGCTCCGTCCCCTGGCTCTGCAGCCTCCTGATGCCTGGGATGGACATTGCCTGCTCCTGGTGGCCTTCCCCCACCTTGCTTCCCTGTTTCTGGGGTGGTTCAATGCTGCTTCTCCTTGCAGGGGAGGCTGAGGGGCACGTTGGTGGTGCTGCTGGTGCTGCACGGCGCAGGCTCCTTCTACGTGCCTGGGGTGGCTCCTATCAACTTCCACCGCAATGACCCTGTGGAGATCAAGGTAGGATGGGCTTGGCTGAGGCCCTTGGCCTGCCTGGTTTGGGTTTCCTTCTCTTTGGGGGGTGTCCTGCTCTGTATCCCAGGAGCTGAGTGAGCCCTGAGGCAGGTTTGGGGATCCTGCTGCTCTCTCAGGGGTGAGCAGCCCTCAGCTGGGCACCACCCTGGCCTCGCCCTGCACTGCCATCAGGAGGCTTTCTCCCTCCCTTCTCTTCAGCCACATTCCTTCAGTGCCTGCACCAAAGCCCTCAGGATGCTTGGGAGAAGAGTTAGGGAGAGAGGGAGAAGGGTCTTCTCTCCCTGGAGTTCTGAAGTGAATTCAGGAGAGCTAAAGCACCTGCCCTGTGCAGACAGGCTGAGAGGGTTGGGGCTGTGCAGCCTGGAGGAGAGAAGGCTCCAGGGAGACCTCAGAGCAGCCTGCCAGGAGCTGAAGGGGCTGCAGGAGAGCTGGGGAGGGATTGTTACAAAGGCATGGAGTGACAGGGTGAGGGCTGATGGCTTCAGGCTGGAAGGAGCTGGGTTGGGATCAGACACTGGGGAGAGGAGGAGCGGTGAGGCTCTGGAGCAGGCTGCCCAGAGAAGCTGTGGAGGTTCCCAGCCCCAGGGCTGGCTTGGCTGAGGCCTTGAGCAGCCTGGCCCAGCAGGAGGTGTCCCTGTCCATGGCAGGGGTTGGGCCTGGGATATCTCTGAGCTCCCTTCCAGCTGGGGTTCTGTGTCAGAGTCTTTTCTGCAGCACTGCACTGACTCTCCCAAGTGCTTACAGAGGGTGGGCCTGGAGGTGGAGGGCAGACAAGGTTTGGCACAGACCTTCCCCACTCCCTCTCCTCCCCACTCTGCACATGTTGCCTCCTCAGGTGGAGTGAAAGGCAGGAGAAGCCCTTCCCAAGGGTAGCCTTTTGTCCTTGGGCTCCCTGGAGCTGCTCAGTGGGGCTGGTGGGGAACGATGGAGCTGCTTCCAGGAGGAAGCCAGGCTTTGTTTCCAGGCATCAGCAATTTATAGCCCATTTCATTTATGTTTCTGAAGCTGTGGCCTCTGCCTCAGCACAATCCAGCTCCCCTGGGGGTGCTGAGGTTGGCTGCTCCCACGTGGAGCCCTGCAGAGTCTTCTCTTTGGCCACAGCCTGCCAGACTGGGGCTATTTTTAAGCTAATGAGACTTTGCCTGTGGCTGCAGGCAGCTTCCCAGAAGGAGGAGGAGGAGGAGGAGAGGGTATTGGAGTGGCTGCCCTCAAAGGGATTTCAGCAGCCAAATGCTTCCTCAAGCCATCAGGCAAGTCAGCCTGCTGGCCAGAGCCCTTGCAGGCAAGCAGCTTGGCTCTCTGACAAAACCCTCCTGGGGTCCCTGGAGCACCCTTGGCTGTCCTGGTTGTGTTCCCTGCACTTCCCTTCTGCCTGGTGACCTGTGGGAGCCCTCCAGAAGCGTTTGGGGTTTGTCACCATCCTTTGGCTTCCCAGTCTGGCAGCCCTGGGCTTGCCCTGCAGAGAGGAAGTTGCTGAGCCCTGAGGTTCAGTGGGGCAGGAGGGCTGTGATGAAGAAATCCCCCCCAGGCTTGTCTGAAATGTGACCTTGGATCTCTTCTGAGCTCTCTGTTGTTTCTGAGAGCTCCACTGAGGCACAGAGTTCTGGAAGCAATCCACCACACTTCTGTCTTCCAAGGGCTGCTCTGGGGGTGAATGAGCAGCTACTAAAGCCCAGAGGAGGTAGAAGCAGGAGCTGTGCAGCAGGGGGGGAAGCTGGAGCCCTGCCAGCATCATCTGCCTCTCCACACCTTCCAGAAGTCAGCTTTGTGGGAGGTGTCTGGAAGGAAGCTTCAGCTCCTGGGTGGTGCAGGGAGGGTAGGAAACTCTCTGAGCTCTGCCTGGGGCTAAGCCCTCTGCCCTGCTCTGCATCAGAAGGGCTGTGGTGAGTTAGTCAGAGAGCTTCTCCTCCCCCCCTCCTCTGCCCTGCTGAGGCCACAGCTGGAATACTGTGTCCTGTTCTGGGTCCTTCAGTTCAAGAAGTGCTTCAGGGAGCTGCTGGAAAGAGTCCAGCAGAGAGCCACAGAGCTGCTGAGGGCAGTGGAACATCTCCCTGTGAGACCAGGCTGAGGGAGCTGGGGCTTGGAGCAGGGGAGCCTGGGGGCTGCCCTCAGGGCTGGGGATCAAGATGTGCAGGGCTGGAGGCAGGCTGTGCCCAGGGCTGGAGCCAGGCTGTGCCCAGGGCTGGAGCCAGGCTGTGCCCAGGGCTGGAGCCAGGCTGTGCCCAGGGCTGGCCAAGGGGCACTGGGGGCAAGCTGGAGCAGAGCAGCTGCCAGGGGAACAGGAGGGGAAACTTTGTCCCTGTGAGGGAGCAGAGCCCTGGAGCAGGCTGCCCAGAGAGGCTGTGGAGTCTTCTGCTCTGGAGAGCTTCCAAACCCTCCTGGATGTGCCCTGGGTGCTCCTGCTCTGGCAGGGGGGGTTGGGCTGAGCTCCAGAGGTCCCTTCCCCCCCTGACCTTGTGTGGTTGCTCCCCCAGGCTGTGAAGCTCACCAGCTCCCGCACCCAGCTGCCCTATGAGTACTACTCCCTGCCCTTCTGCCAGCCCACCAAGATAACCTACAAGGCTGAGAACCTGGGTAGGTGCCTGCTGAACACCACCCCCAGTGCCTGAGCAGGAGCTGGCCTGGCTGAGGGGATGTGCACAGGAGTGAAGGCTGCTGCCAGCTCTGCTGCTGCTGGAGAAGCTGCTTCCCCCAGCTGGCTCTGTGCTGGCCACCTGCAGGCTGGGATGTCCCTGCCCTGGGGAGAGGAAAGGCCTCTCCTGGAGGGAGGGCATGTCACCTGCTTCAGGAGTGGAGCTGGATGCTGCCAGCAAAAGAGTTCAACTCTCCTTGGAGCTTCTCTCTGTGGTCACAAGGAGGGTTTGCCATTGTCACTCCCCAGCTGCCAGCCCTGGGGCAGCAGCAGTGGTGAGAGGGCTGGGAGGCTTCACCTTGCCCTTGGGGTTTGGAGTCCTGGGTCCAGTTCTGGTGCCCTCAGCACAGGAGGGATGTGGAACTGATCAAGCAGGTCCAGAGGAGGCCACAAAGCTGATCAGAGGGCTGGAGAGCCTCCCTGTGGGGACAGCTTGGGAGAGTTGGGGTTGGTAAGCCTGGAGGAGGCTTCAGGGAGACCTCAGAGCAGCCTGCCAGGACCTGAAGGGGCTGCAGGAGAGCTGGGGAGGGACTCTGGACAAGGGCTGGGAGTGACAGCATGACAGACAATGGCTCTGGGCTGGGAGAGGGGAGACTGAGCCTGGAGATGAGGGAGAAATCCTTTCAGTGAGGGTGGGGAGAGCCTGGCACAGGCTGCCCGGGGAGGCTGTGGGCTCTCCTTCCCTGCAGGTGCTCAGGGCCAGGCTGGAGGAGGCCTGCAGCAGGCTGTGCTGGTGGGAGGGGTCCCTGCCCAGGGCAGGGGGCTGGAGCTGCTGTGGCAGGTTCCCTGGCTGTGGAAGGCTTCCCTGACTCCCTGCTCTTGCTTCCCGGCAGGGGAGGTGCTGCGTGGGGACCGCATCGTCAACACTCCCTTCCAGGTCTCCATGAACGTGGAGAAGAAGTGTGAGGTGCTGTGCCACCTGCCCAGCAAGCCCCTCACCCTCAGCCTGCAGCAGAGCAAGCTGATGGCAGAGCGCATCAGGGAGGACTACTACGTCCACCTGTGAGCAGGGCAGGGCTGGGCTGGGGCCGGGGCTGGGGGTGGGGCTGGGGCTGGGGCTGGGGCTGGGGCTGGGGCTGGGGCTGGGCTGGGGCTGGGGCTGGGGCTGGGGCTGGGGCTGGGGCTGGGGCTGGGGCTGGGGATGGGGATGGGCTGGGGCTGGGGATGGGCTGGGGCTGGGGCTGGGGATGGGCTGGGGCTGGGGATGGGCTGGGGCTGGGGCTGGGGATGGGCTGGGGCTGGGGATGGGCTGGGGCTGGGGATGGGCTGGGGCTGGGGCTGGGGCTGGGGCTGGGGCTGGGGCTGGGGATGGGCTGGGGCTGGGGATGGGCTGGGGCTGGGGTGAGGCTGGGGCTGGGGCTGGGGCTGGGGCTGGGATGGGGCTGGGGCCGGGGCTGGGGCTGGGATGGGGCTGGGGCCGGGGCTGGGGCTGGGATGGGGCTGGGGCCGGGGCTGGGATGGGGCTGGGGCCGGGGCTGGGGCTGGGCTGGGGCTGGGGCAGGGGCTGGGGCTGGGGGTGGGGCTGGGGCTGGGGCTGGGGATGGGCTGGGGCTGGGGATGGGATGGGGCTGGGGCCGGGGCTGGGGCTGGGCTGGGGCTGGGGCTGGGGCTGGGTTGGGGCTGGGGCTGGGGCAGGGGCTGGGGCTGGGGCTGGGGCTGGGGTGAGGCTGGGGCTGGGGCTGGGGCTGGGGCCGGGGCAGGGGCTGGGTTGGGGCTGGGGCTGGGGCTGGGGCAGGGGCTGGGGATGGGGCTGGGCTGGGGCTGGGGATGGGGCTGGGGCTGGGGTGAGGCTGGGGCTGAGCTGGGCTCTGTGTGTGTCTGGGGGGGCTGAGCTGGGCTCTGTGTGTGTCTGGGGGGGCTGAGCTGGGCTCTGTGTGTGTCTGGGGGGGCTGAGCTGGGCTCTGTGTGTGTCTGGGGGGCTGAGCTGGGCTCTGTGTGTGTCTGGGGGGCTGAGCTGGGCTCTGTGTGTGTCTGGGGGGCTGAGCTGGGCTCTGTGTGTGTCTGGGGGGGCTGAGCTGGGCTCTGTGTGTGTCTGGGGGGCTGAGCTGGGCTCTGTGTGTGTCTGGGGGGGCTGAGCTGGGCTCTGTGTGTGTCTGGGGGGCTGAGCTGGGCTCTGTGTGTGTCTGGGGGGCTGAGCTGGGCTCTGTGTGTGTCTGGGGGGCTGAGCTGGGCTCTGTGTGTGTCTGGGGGGGCTGAGCTGGGCTCTGTGTGTGTCTGGGGGGCTGAGCTGGGCTCTGTGTGTGTCTGGGGGGGCTGAGCTGGGCTCTGTGTGTGTCTGGGGGGGCTGAGCTGGGCTCTGTGTGTGTCTGGGGGGGCTGAGCTGGGCTCTCTCCTTGCAGCATTGCTGATAATCTGCCTGTGGCCACCCGGCTGGAGTTCTATTCCAACCGTGAGGAGGAGGAGAAGAAGAAGGAGAAGGATGTGCAGTTTGAGCATGGATACAGGCTTGGCTTTATGGATGGTAACAAGGTAGAGAGTCCCTGGGGGGGGGTGAGGCTCAAGTGTGAGCACCAAGTCCAACCCAGAGCCCTGCTCTGCAAGGCTCAGCCCTGAACCAGAGCCCCAAGCACCACATCCAGACCACCTTTCAACACCTCCAGGCCTGGGGACTCCACCACCCCCCTGGGCAGCACATCCCAGTCCCTGACCACTCTTGCTGGGCAAAATGTTTCCTGCTGTCCAGTCTGAAGCTCCCCAGTCCCAGCTTGAGGCCCTTCCCTCTTGTTCTGTCACTGATTGCCTGTGAGCAGAGAGCAGCAGCAGCCTCTCCACAGCCTCCTCTCAGGGAGCTGTAGGCAGCCAGGAGGTCTCCCCTCAGCCTCTTCTCTTCACACTAGCCATCCCCAGCTCCTTCAGCTGCTCCTCATCAGATGTATTCCCCAGGCCCTTCCCTGGCTCCAGCACCTCCACAGCTCTCTGGCACTCAGGAGCCCAAGCCTGGACCCAGCACTCCAGGTGTGGCCTCCCCAGAGCTGGGTCCCAGGGGACAGTCCCCTCCCTGCTCCTCTGGACACAGCAGTGCTGATGCCAGCCAGGAGGCCTTTGGCTTTCTCTGCCCCCTGGGCACACTGCTGGCTCCTCTTCAGCTGCTTGGCCATTAGAGCCCCCAGGTCCCCTTCTGCCAGCAGCCTCCCAGCCTGGAGTGCTGCTTGTGAGTGCTGTGACCCAGGTGCAGGACCTGGCAGTTGGCCTTGCTGAGACCAACCCCTGCTGCCTGCTGGGGCTGGGGGGTTGCCTTTTCCACAGCTCTGCTCTCCCTCCTCTCCCCCTTGAGGCCCTGGGCAGCACTGGGCTGACCTTGCCCTGCAGCATCTGGGGAGGGTTGGGAGGGAGCCTTTGGCTTTCTGCCCCCAAGCTGCTTTCTGCACTTGCTGCCTCTGCCCTGGGGGCTGTGCCTCCCCTTGGGGCTTGCTAACCTCTTGTTTGGTGTCCATCTGTTGTAGTTCTACCTGCACAACCACCTCTCCTTCATCCTTTACTACCACAGAGAGGATGTGGAAGAGAGCCAGGAGCCCACCTACAGGGTTGTGCGCTTCGAGGTCATCCCCCAGAGCATCAAACTGGAAGGTGAGAGAGAGACCCCTGGGGAGGGCTCAGGAACCTCCTCCTGCAGGGCCCAGGGGGTGCCCTGCAGTGCCCTGAGGCTCAGGGGTTGCCCTGCAGTGTCCTGGGGCCCAGGGGTTGCCCTGCAGTGCCCTGAGGCCCAGGGGGTGCCCTGCAGTGCCCTGGGGCCCAGGGGGTGCCCTGCAGTGCTCTGGGGCCCAGGGGCTGCCCTGCAGTGCTGTGGGGCCCAGGGGTTGCCCTGCAGTGCTGTGGGGCCCAGGGGTTGCCCTGCAGTGCTGTGGGGCCCAGGGGTTGCCCTGCAGTGCTGTGGGGCCCAGGGGTTGCCCTGCAGTGCCCTGGGGCCCAGGGGGTGCCCTGCAGTGCCCTGGGGCTCAGGGGGTGCCCTGCAGTGCCCTGGGGCTGAGAGCTGAACACCTCTGCTGGGGCAGGGTGCCAGCTGCTGCTTCCAGTGTGGTCTGAGGGCACAGGAGTGAGGGAGTCTGAGCTGTGAGGACAGGCAAGCTCTTTGTCACTGAGGGAGCACCCAGACTAGAGATCTCCTGGAAGTGCAGCCCATGGGGAGTGGGGGAATGGGAGGAGGTTGGAATTTGGGGCTTTGGAGGGTGGGGTTTGGGGTTTTCTTTGCACTGTGTTGTCCAGAACAAAGGCTGGGGCCTAGGCCTTGATGTGGCCCAGCTCTTGGGACACTGTGTGCCAGGCCAGGGAGCCACAGAGTGTTTGGAAGGGTGCAAGGGGGCCAATGAGTGTTAAAAATAATGGTTGAGGGCAAAACTGCCTCAGGGAGCCAAATGGAATGGGTGTTGTGAAGGGAAAGGCCTCGTGGTTTGAAATGAGAGCAGAGCAGACTGAGATTGGAGGTGAGGAGCAAGTTGTGCCCCAGGAGGCTGCTGGAACCCTGCAGCAGGTTGCCCAGGGAGGGAGCTGAGGCCCCAGGGCTGGAGCTGTGCAAGGTGAGGCTGGAGAAGGCTGTGAGCAAGCTGCTGCAGGGCAGGATGTCCCTGCTGAGGGCAGGGGGTTGGGCTGGGTGGCCTTTGGCAGCTCCCTTCCAACCCAACCCATTCCAGGATCCTTTGGTGTGTGTCCTCCCCTGCTGGCTGTAGGCTGGGCTGCAGAAGGCTCATTGCTCAGCATGGCCTCTTGAGGCAGAGGATTCATCCATGGCCTGGATCCTTGGCTTCAGAGCCTCTGGCTTTTACCCCCCCAGTTAAGGGAAGCCTTTAAAGTGTGTTAATGGTTCCCCACCTCTGATGGGAAGTGCACCAAGCAGAGGAGAAAGGACCAAGGAGCTGCTCCTGCAGTGCCAGGGTGCCTGTGCCAGGGTGGTCACTGGCAGAGGTGGTGCCTGGGGAAGGGCTGACCTCAGCTGTGCCCTGCTTTGCCTTCCAGACTTGAAGGCTGATGAGAAGAGCATGTGCACCCTGCCTGAGGCCACGGGCTCTGCCCCACAGGAGATTGACCCTTCCAAGGAGAACCAGCTGCTCTTCACCTACTCTGTGCACTGGGAGGTGAGGGAGTGCTGGGAAGCTGGCAGGCAGCTCACACACCCCCCACACCCCCCCTCCCCTCCTGCTGCCTGGCTGCTGCTCCCAAGTGTCCCAGGGGGGCTGTGGCAGGCCTTGGGACTGTGCTGGTGTGAGAGGAGCTTCCCTGCTCTTCCAGGAGAGTGACATTAAGTGGGCTTCCCGTTGGGACACCTACCTGACCATGAGTGATGTGCAGATCCACTGGTTCTCCATCATCAACTCCGTGGTGGTGGTCTTCTTCCTCTCAGGTGAGTGAGCTGTGGGCTGAAGGAGACCTTCACCCTTCTGCAGGCAGCTTGCTCTCAGCCCCAGCTGAAAGGGGGTGGCTGGAGGAGGAGGAGGCTGTGGCCACATCTGAGCCTGGGGGCAGGAGGGGGCAGGAAACCAAATGAGAGCAAAAGCCTCCAGGTTCAGCCAGTGCCTTGTGGGGGGGGTCAGGGAATTACCAGCTCTGCTCTCTGGCTGACTGGGGGAGCTGGGGGGGTGGATTGTGGTGGGCACCACCCCCAGATCCCCCCCAGGAAGCCCAGAGTGCCTCACTCCTGCTGGGGTTGTGCCCTCCCTGCTCCCAGGGGTTGTGCTTCTGTGCTGGGAGCTGGGGAAGGTGCTGAATGGCTCAGGGCCTCCTCTCTGAGCCGGGGCTGGGGGGTGGGGGCTGTGCAGATGCAGGGTGGGGGAGCAGCAGGGGCAGGGAGCAGGCAGGGAGCTGAGCCTGGCTGTGGCTGCTTGCAGGCATCCTCAGCATGATCATCATCCGCACCCTGCGCAAGGACATCGCCAACTACAACAAGGAGGACGACATCGTGAGGGCGGGGCTGGGCGGGGCTGCGGGGTGGGGCTGGGCTGCTGGGGGCCGGGCTGGGTGGGGAGAGGGGGTGGGGCTGGGCTGCGGGGCAGGGCCAGGCTGGGCCGGGCTGGGCTGCGGGGTGGGGCTGGGCTGTGCAGGGCGGCTGGGTGGGGCGGCTCGGCGGGGTGGGGGGGCTGGGCTGGGCTGCTGGGCTGAGCTGGGCTGTGGGGCTGAGCTGGGCAGGGCTGTGGGCCTGGGCTGGACTGCAGGGGGCCAGACTGGGCTGTGGGGCCGGGCTGGGCGGCTGGGCTGCAGGGGTGGGTGGGGCTAGGCTGTGGGCCTGGCCTGGGCTGCTGGGCTGGGGCGGGGCTGGGCTGTGGGGCTGAGCTGAGCTGAGCTGAGCTGCAGGGGGGCCGGACTGGGCTGGGCCGGACTGGGTTCGGGGGACTGGGCTGGGCTGGGCTGGGCTGGGCTCGGGGCAAGCAGGCCTGAGGAGGAGCCTGCCCCGTGGTGTCTCTCCCCCTTTTTGCCCTCCCCCCCGAGCATGGGAGTTGCAGCTCTGTCCCTCTGGGTACGGTGGCAGATCAGACTCAGGGCTGGCAGGGCTGGAAGGGAGCTCAGGGCTCAGCCAGCTCCAAGCCCCTGCCAGGGGCAGGGACACCTCACACCACAGCAGGTTGCTCACAGCCACCTCCAGCCTGGCTGCAAACACCTCCAGGCAGGAGGCTTCCACCACCTCCCTGGGCAGCCTGTGCCAGGCTCTCACCATCCCCCTGGGCAACAACTTCTTCCTCACAGCCAATCCCAATCTCCCCACCTCTAGTTTGGCTCCATCCCCCCCACTCCTATCACTACCTACTCCCTCCCCAGCCTTCTTGTAGGCCACCTTCAGATCAGATGTCCTCAGACCAAAGCAATGACTGCAGGGGGTGCCCTCACCCTGGCACTTCAGGTCTGAGCTGTTTGGAGCCCAAGGAGAAGAGAAGTTTGCTAAGTGGAGTGACAGAGTTCTGTAGAACTGAGTCCAGGGAGGGGAACCTCTTGGGCTGGCTGTGCCAGGGCCTCCCCTGTGCCTAAATAACCTTCCCTTGGGTTTGCAGGAAGATACCATGGAGGAGTCTGGCTGGAAGCTCGTGCATGGAGATGTCTTCAGGCCTCCTCAGTATCCTATGATCCTCAGCTCCCTCCTGGGTTCTGGAATTCAGCTCTTCTGTATGATCCTGATTGTCATCTGTAAGTGGCACCCCTTGGCATGGGCTGGTGTCCTGCTGGCAGCTGGGACAGGCAGAGCTCCTTGGAGCTCCTCTCTACCCCAAGAGGAGGAACAATGCTGGAGGGGCTTTGGGGCTCCTCTTGACTTCAGCCTGCGCTCGCCTGGGCTTGGGTGAGGTCACACAGGGCTGAGGCAGGGGCCAGGCCTGGCTTTCTAGAGAGCATCTCCCAGCTGAAGGCAGCTTCCTGTGCTGCTGTGTCCTGGGAGCAAGGTGCAGGCCCTGGGCTGGGGGGGAGGGGCTGAGGGCCCCCTGCAGATGTGGAGAAGCTTCTGAGCTGCACCTGACTGAATCTGAGGGGAAAGGGAGGCTGGACACGGTCTGTGGCTTGAGACCAAAGCTGAGCCTTCCTCTCCTGGCCAGTGCTGAGGGGTGTGGGAGTGTCTGGGCCTGGGAGGCCCTGGGGGGTGTGCAGGAGGCAGCTGTGGGCAGGCCCTGGCTCTCTGCCCCCCCCAGAGCTGCTCTTTGTCCTTCCCCTGCAGTCGTGGCCATGCTGGGGATGCTGTCGCCTTCCAGCCGGGGGGCCTTGATGACCACTGCCTGCTTTCTCTTCATGTTCATGGGGTAGGTGTCTCCACTGCTGCCCAGCCCTCCTCCTCCTCTCCCAGTGCTGAAAGCCTTTCCTTGGCCTCTTTCTCCCCAGGGTTTTCGGTGGCTTCTTTGCTGGCCGCCTGTACCGGACGCTGAAGGGACACCGGTGGAAGAAGGGAGCCTTCTGTGTGAGTGCTGCTGCCCTGGGCTGGGCTCCTCCCTCCAGGAAGGACACTGAGGGGCTGCAGTAGGTCCAGAGAAGGGCAAGGAAGCTGGGGAAGGGTCTGGAGAATAGCTCTGGTGGGGAGCAGTTGAAGGACCTGGGGTTGCTCAGTCCAGGGGAAGGGGAGGCTGGGGGGAGAGCTTCTGGCTCTCTGCAGCTGCCTGGAGGGAGGCTGGAGCCAGCTGGGGCCTGGGCTCTGCTCCCAAGGAACAAGGGACAGGACAAGAGGAAAGGGCCTCAGGTTGCCCCAGGGGAGGTTCAGGTTGGCCATGAGGAACAATTTCTTCCCCTTAAGGGTTGTCCAGGCCTGGCCCAGGCTGCCCAGGGCAGGGGTGGAGTCCCCACCCCAGAGGGGTTTCCAAGCCTTGGGGCTGTGGTGCTGAGGGCCATGGGCTGGTGGTGCCCTGGCAGTGCTGGGGGAAGGGTTGGGCTCCAGGATCTGAAAGGTCTTTTCCAGCCCAACTGATTCTGTGCTTCCATGATTCTCAGTTCCTGGTGATCACATCACTGACTTACTCTTTGCTCCTAAAAGGGAGAAGCAAAACCTCTGTGTCCTGCAAGGCACACAGTGCTGGGGCAAGGCTTGGGCTCCATGGCCTTAAAGGCTCCTTCCAGCCTGAAGAGTCTGTCACCCATCCAGGTCTGCTCATGGCAGGAGATGTGGAGGAGCTCAGCACAGCTGAATGCAGCCTGGCAGGGACTGGGTGTGGGTTGAGTCCCTGTGATGAGGGCAAACAGCAGAGCACCTCCTGGGGGTTGCCTGAGACCCTCCCCAGGGCCCCACCCCGTGGTGCATCAGTGCCCAGGAGGTGCCATGGGCAGCAGTGGCCTCAGCAGAGGAGGATCTGCTGGCTGCTGAGGCCTCTCTCCCCCTCTGCTTGCTCTTGCAGACAGCTACCCTGTACCCGGGGGTGGTCTTTGGGATCTGCTTCGTGCTGAACTGTTTCATCTGGGGGAAGCACTCCTCTGGAGCTGTGAGTAGCACCTTCACCTGGGCCTGCTGCTGGGGGGCTGGCAGGGCCTGCCCTGGGGGTCACAGGGTGTCCCCCTTCGGGGGGGGGTGGCAGAGCTGTGGCTGACCGGAGGAGCGTTGGGTGCAGCAGGTGAGAGCAGGGCAGCTGAGCAGGCAGAGCTGACTCTGGGGCTCTGGCTGTGCTTGCAGGTGCCTTTCCCTACCATGGTGGCCTTGCTCTGCATGTGGTTTGGCATCTCCCTGCCCTTGGTCTACCTGGGCTACTACTTCGGCTTCCGGAAGCAGCCCTACGACAACCCAGTGAGGACCAACCAGATCCCCAGGCAGATCCCAGAGCAGAGGTGGTACATGAACAAGTTTGTGGGGTGAGTGAAGCCCCCTCCCCACCCCTTCCTTGCCCTCCTCCCCTTGGCCTCCTGAGCATCCCCTGCTGCTGCTCTCTGCCCCTGGGGTGAGGTGGTGGCAGAGGCAGCCTGGGCAGTGCCCAGCACTGGGGGCAGCTGAGCCTTGCAGAGCTGCTGGGGTGCTGCCAGGGCACTGCTGGTGGCCAGGCAGCTGAGTTCTGCTGCTCTTCACTCCTCAGGATTCTGATGGCTGGGATCCTGCCTTTTGGAGCTATGTTCATTGAGCTCTTCTTCATTTTCAGTGTAAGCACCTCACCCTCCTTCCTCCTCAGGAGGCTGCTTCCTCTGCCAAAGCCCTTGGGAGGGGAGGGAGCTTCCTCCAGAGCAGTCTCCTCCTCCTGTACCCACTGAAGGGGCTGGAAGGGTCCTTCCAGGCTGCTCAGTGTTGGTTCCAGAGGCAGCTGGGCTGTGGGCCTCTGCAGTCTGTCCTTGTGCTGAAGGCTCCTGTGGGGCACTCCATGGTGCTGGAGAGGGAAGCTTGCAGCACTGTTGTGTCAGGGGGGTCCTGCTCTTGAGATGTTCACTGAGCCATTCCAGCTGCCTCCCATCTGTCACCTTCAGTGTGTGGGGAGGAATCTGCTGTCCCATTGCTGGGGGCATGGGGGTGGGATGACCAAACTACCTCAGAGCTGGCTCTGGACACCTCTTTGCAAGCAGGTTGCTCTGCAGGAAGGCTGTGAAAGGCAGCAGGTTTGTGGTTTCATCCCCACAAGGGGCTCCTTGTTGTCCTTTTGGGGCTGTCTTGTGCTTGCCTGGTGATGAGAGGAGCCTGGAGCCAGAGCTGTGCTGTGTCTTTGCTGCAGGCAATCTGGGAGAATCAGTTCTATTACCTCTTTGGCTTCCTCTTCCTGGTCTTCATCATCCTGGTGGTGTCCTGCTCCCAGATCAGCATTGTCATGGTCTACTTCCAGCTGTGTGCTGAGGTGAGAGGTGCCCAGAGGTCAGGAGCTCAGGGAAGCTTGCTGCTGGAAAAGCAGTGCTCCTGCTGCTGCTGTGGCCCAGCCTCAGAGTGTGGCTGCTCCCAGCACCTTCTGAGGGAGCATCTGAGGCTGTCTGCCAGCTGCTGGCCTGGGAGCTGTGGTTTCACAGCAGGAGGTTTTGAGCTGGCATTCTGATTCAGATTGGAGGTGAGGAAGAGATTCTTTCCAGTGAGGCTGGGGAGAGCCTGGCACAGGCTGCCCAGGGAGGCTGTGGCTGTCCCCTCCCTGGAGCTGTTCAGGGCCAGGCTGGATGAGGCCTGGAGCAGCCTGGGCTGGGGGGAGGTGTCCCTGCCCATGGCAGGGGGGTTGGAGCTGGCTGATCCTTGAGGTCTTTTCCAACCCAAAGCATTCCATGTGTCTCTGAGTCTCCTCACAAGGACACAGTTTCACTCCACCCATGCCCAAAACAGGAAGCAGGGCCCGGGGTGGGCTCTGCCCCTCAGCAGCAGGGGCTGGGCCTGGCTTGGCTTCGCCCTCAGCCCTTTGCCTTCTTTCTTTGGCAGCCTCTCCCCAGCCCCAGACTTGTGGCTGCCCTCTGAAGGGGAGTGGGTGGTGGTGTCCCTGCCCCAGCAGGGGCAGAGCTGCCCTGAGGCAGTGGCAGAGGAGCAGGGAGGCTGTGGGACGATGAAGCTTTTCGCCCCGGCAGGATTACCGCTGGTGGTGGAGAACCTTCCTGGTCTCTGGAGGATCTGCCTTCTATGTCCTCATCTATGCTGTCTTCTACTTTGTCAACAAGGTACTGCTGTTGCTGCCCCTGTCTGACACTGCTGCCCTGCTGGGGGGGTGGTTGGATCTGGGAAAGGAAAGGATGGGACCAGCTAGTCCTGGTCTGTGCCCCTGCTCCACCCAGGCAGCTCACCCCCAGCCCAGGTGAGCCTTGGGACCCTGCCCAGGGCCTTGGGACCCTGCCCAGATTACCTGAGTAGCATTCCTGAAGTCCTCCTTGGAATCCCAGCATGGGAGCCCTCTGGAGCTCACCCAGGCCAAGCCCTGCCCCAGCAGGGCCCCCCCAGCAGCCTGCCCAGGAGCACAGTGCCCAGGGGGGGTTGGAAGCTCTCCACACCAGGAGACTCCACAACCTCTCTGGGCAGCCTGCCCCAGGGCTCTGCTCCCTCACACCAAACAACTTTCTCCTCAGGGAACCTCCTGGCTGCCACTCTGTGCCCATTGCTCCTTGGCCTGTCCCTGGGCACCACTGAGCAGAGCCTGGCCCCAGCCTCTTGCCCCCCACAGCTCCTTTAGCTCTTGCTGAGCATTGCTCAGCTCCCCTCTGGGGCTGCTCTGCTGCAGGCTCTCAGCCCCAGGGCTCTCAGCCTTTGCTCCTCCCAGAGCTGCTCCAGGCCCCTCAGCAGCTTTGGAGCCTCCCCTGGACTCTCCCCAGCAGTTCCCTGTCTCTCTTGACCTGGGGAGCCCAGACCTGGACCCAGGATTGCAGATGTCACAACCCTGGGGCAGAGTAGAGGGGGAGGAGAACCTCCCTTGCCCTGCTGGCCACACTCTTCATGCCCCCCAGGGGACCATTGGCACTCTTGGTCACGAGGGCACAGTGCTGGGCAACTTGCTCTCCCCCAGCACCCCTGGGTCCTCCCCAGCAGCTGGGAGGGGATCTCCTGGGTCCTCCTTGGCAGCTGGGAGGGGATCTCCTGGATCCTCCTTGGCAGCTGGGAGGGGATCTCCTGGATCCTCCTTGGCAGCTGGGAGGGGATCTCCTGGGTCCTCCTTGGCAGCTGGGAGGGGATCTCCTGGGTCCTCCTTGGCAGCTGGGAGGGGATCTCCTGGGTCCTCCTTGGCAGCTGGGAGGGGATCTCCTGGATCCTCCTTGGCAGCTGGGAGGGGATCTCCTGGATCCTCCTTGGCAGCTGGGAGGGGATCTGCTTTCAGCTGGAGACCAGAAGTGGGAGGAGAGTTTGCTGCCTCGCCGGGGGCGCCGCCTGCTGCCAGGAGCTGCCTCTCCTTGGCCCTCTGCCTGATCCCTTTGTTTGCTCCTCCCCTCCTCTTCCAGCTGGACATTGTGGAATTCATCCCTTCCCTGCTGTACTTTGGCTACACTGCCCTCATGGTGCTGTCCTTCTGGCTCCTCACTGGCACCATTGGCTTCTATGCAGCCTACATGTTCGTCAGGAAGATCTACGCCGCCGTGAAGATCGACTGAGGCTGCAGGGAGCCCGGCAGGACTCTGGTGCCTCCCAGGGGGAATCCTCCCAGGCAGCCAAGGGCAAAGCTTCTCCCAGCTCCCTTGTTGGCTTTGGGTTGGTTGGTTTTTTCCCCCCCCCCTCTCTTTTTGGTTTGGTTTTTGTTTTCCCCAAGTCAACAACAATCCAATGGGAGAGCAGCAAGAGAAGCAAGCAGCGGAGCAGCAAACTCCTCCTGCGCAGCGGACTTGGCCTCTGGGCTCCTCCTGGGGGCAAAGGGGACTGCAGCTACCCCACCCCTGAACTTTCTTCTCCTCTTCCATGCTTGAGGGAGGTTGTTTTGGTTGTTTTCTCCTCAGCAGAGAACAATCTCAGTCCTCTGTATCCCTTCCAAAAGCCCTTTTGCTACTTCATCCTTTTTTGCCTTCGGGTTTGGGGTTTGGGTTTGGTTTTTCAAGGCTGATGCCCAATGGATTTGAGGCAGCAGCAGCAGCAACTCTCCTGGGGAAATGTTTCCTCCCAGCCCCTGGGGAGCTCCTGGGATTCAGGGAGAGACTCTTCAGACACATCCTGGACTGGGTTTCCTTCCTGCCTTCGGTGTCTGCACAGGAGAGGGAGCTTGGCTGTGGCAAAACCACAGCAGCCTGAAGGCTTCACCCAGCCGGATCCTGGAGCGCTCTGCCCGCAGAATTCCTGCCTTGGGCTCGTGTCCAGTGGGATGGAGCTGCCCTGTGGAGCCTGGGAAGTGCAATTCCCCCCCAAGAGCCTGAGGACTCCAACCTCCAGCATCACCTCTGCTCCCCCCCAGCCCTGGGGGCTGCTGCAGACGCCTGCTGTGGAAGGGGCTGAGGGAGGGTGGGATTCCCTCCCTTTGGGAGTGCTGCAGCAGGACGTGGCTGTGTGTGAGGTAACTGCCAGGGTGCTGTGTGTCCATGGCTCTGCTCAGGCTGCCTGAGGGAGCAGGGCAGGACTGCTCCTGGGAGCAGGGCAGGGACCGTGCGGAGCCCTGCGGGGGAGGCAGCGGCGCCGGTGCCAAGCGACCAGAGGCAGCCTTGGGCCTGGGCTGCCCTGGGCTGTGTGTGTGGGGCCTGCAGAAGGGGCTGGGGACAGAGGGAGCAGCCCCCAGGAGCTCCCCCACGGCCAGGAGCTCTGCTGCTCGTGCTGCTCTGCTCCTCCTCTGAGACTCTACCTCCAGGGAGCAGAGGTGGTTCACCCCCCAGGGCTCTTGGGTTCTTCCCCACAAAATGATCCAAG
Source organism: Melanerpes formicivorus (assembly GCF_026170545.1). Lineage (NCBI taxonomy): Eukaryota > Metazoa > Chordata > Aves > Piciformes > Picidae > Melanerpes > Melanerpes formicivorus. The sequence continues at coordinate 14,479,848 of NW_027142371.1, read as the reverse complement.
GCCCACCCCGGGGGGGGCTGCTGGGGGCTCTGCTGCAGCAGGTTCCCCTTCTGTGGCTCAATGCCTCCAGCAGCCCCCAGGAAGCTCTTTGTGAGAGGTCAAAGGGGCTTTTATCTCGGTCACTGACCCAGGAGGGAGGTTCCCTGCTGCAGGTAAGGCTCCCTGTGCCCCCACACCAGCTGGCTGCAGCCAGGGCTCCAGGGCAGGGCTTTGGCTTTGTGGTTCTCTCTCTGTTTTTTTCCCTGGTGACATCTGTGACATTTCTGCTCTTTGGGGGTTTTGTTTTGCTTCTTGCTGTGGTGAGCAGCAAGGTCTCCAAAGGACCAGCTGCCAGCATTCCAACCCAGCACTGGCCAAGGGCCTCCCCGGTACCAGCACTGATCTGCAGCCTCGGAGGGGCTTGGGAGGAGGGCTTGGGGCTTGGGGGTTGGCTTTGCATTAACTCCCAGTTGCCATAGAAGTTTCCACCAGGCCCTGTGTCTCTTCCCAGTGGCCTTGCACCTTCCTGGGGCTGGGGCTACCTGGGAGGCTCAGCCCTGGAGCCCTCCCAGCCTTGCCCCCAGCAGCTTTGGACACTTCCCACCCCTCCATCAAGCCAAAGTCTTCATCAGCCAGGAATGAAGGATGGCAAAGAGGAGCAGAGGCTGTGTGAGCCAAGCTGTGCAGTGGGGCCCTGGCAGTGCTGAGTTTTGAGGTCACTTTCTGACATTTTGGTTGATTTTTTTGTTGTTGTTGTTTGTTTCTTTGCTTTGCTTTGGTTGGTTTTTTTTCCCCCCTCCTCTCTTCTCTTTCTTGCCCCTGCCCCAGGGGAGAGGCTCAGCCAGCAGGGATTTCTCTCCCTCCTCCCCCTCCTCCCCCCCCCCAAGTGTTCTCTCTGTATCCTTTGTAATTTTTAATTAATGTATGTATCCTTTGTGTCCTACTGTAAATAAATCTGCCAATGTCCTCTTGTCCTGCTTCTCCTGCCTCCTCCCCAACCACCTCCTGGCTTTTTCTTCCCCTGCCCCTTCTGAGTGTCCTCAGCACCTCCCCAGCTGCTCTGTGCTGTGTGGCTCTATCAGCAGCAGAGCTTGGGCTGGGTTTCTCCTGGTGAACTGAGCTGGGCAGAGGCTTCCCCTCAGGGTGGTGTGGCCTGGGGGGGTTGTAGAGAGCTGGTTCTGCCACTTGGTTCTGGCCAAGTCCCCCTGTGGCTCCTCCCAGGTTCCAGACCCCCCCTGTGGCTCCTCCCAGGTTCCAGACCCCCCCTGTGGCTCCTCCCAGGCTCCAGACCCCCCCTGTGGCTCCTCCCAGGTTCCAGACCCCCCTGTGGCTCCTCCCAGGTTCCAGGCCCCCCCTGTGGCTCCTCCCAAACCTTCAGCAGATCATCTGCAAGCTGCTGAGTGTCCCACAGGCACCAGCCTGCCCTGCTGCCTCCTGTTCCCTACCCTGACTGAGCTTAGGACAGAAGGCAGCAGTGTGGGCTCAGCCCTCAACCTTGCTGTAAACCCAAGTCCCTCTCTGGGACAAACCCTGGGGGGTTTCCATCCCCTCACTGGGGCTCAGCTGCTGTCCCTTCATGCCCAAAGCTCCTGCACACACCCAGAGAACCACTTCCCAGGTTCATCCTCACCCTGTGGCAGGTTTAACACCAGCAGGAGCTTGGCCAGGCTGAGCTCTGAGGGTGTAGCTCCTAAGGAATGTGGGCTCCCAGGGGCTGGAGCTCAGATGCTCCAAGGGTTTTGCCTCTAAAGAGGTGAAATTGTTCACTGATTGGCTGCAGGGATGTGAGTTGTGACTGTGTGAGAAGAGCTCTGGGGAGGAGCAGCTGAGGGAGCTGGGGGTGCTCAGCCTGGAGGAGGCTGAGGGGAGAGCTCCTGGCTCTCTGCAGCTCCCTGAGAGGAGGCTGGAGCCAGGGGGGCCTTGGGCTCTGCTCCCCAGTCTCAGGTGAGAGAATGAGAGGAACTGGCCTGGAATTGCCCCAGGGGAGGCTGAGGTTGGAGATGAGGAAAGATTTCTTTGCTGCAAGAGTGGTCAGGGGCTGGCCCAGGCTGCCCAGGAAGGTGGTGGAGTCCCCAGCCCTGGAGGGGTTCAAGAACCCTGTGGCCATGGCTCCTGGGGCCAGGGTTTGGTTGGTGGCCATGGTGGTGCTGGGCTGCTGGCTGGGCTGGATGCTCTCAGAGGCCTTTCCCAACCCAAACAGTTCTGAGCTGTGTCCTTTCAAGCCTCAGCAGGTTGCTAGCTGCAGACAGAACACTTCCAGACTGAGCTCTGCTGGAGAAGGGGAAAGTGAATTCACTCCCCAGGGAGCAGCTGGCACTGGTTCCAGTTTGCTGCCCCTGAGCAGGGCTGAGACTGTGCAGCTCTGCTGGGGAGGAAGGCTGTGGGGAAGCAAATCACACGTGAGAGGCATAGCAAAATGAATCCATTTATTCTTTTGACTACTGGCAGGAGACAGAGGCCTGGCTCTACGTCCAGCTACTGCTGCTAAAGGGCTCCAGTGATGGCATCTGCTGGGGGGGGGAGGACAAGGCAGGCCAGAGAGGGGGGGCACAGTGTGGAGCAGGAGAGGTTGTGGGCTGGCATTGCATAAATCTGCTAATCCTACTTGCAAGGGACCAGTTCTGCCCCTTTTATTGCTCAGAAAGAGAGGGGAGGGAGGGGAGGGGAGGGGAGAGGGGAGAAAGGAAGGGAGAGAAAAATAGAAATCCTCTGAAGTGAAGGCAGGGATAAGGCTGCAGAGAGCTGACAGCAGTGTGAAACTCTTTCTCATTTGCACAGGGCACAGACCCAGAAGAGAAGGCTGAGGTATTCCATGGGGGTAGGAGGGGAGAGGGCAGAGGCCGAGCCGCCCCCAGCCCCTCTTCTACCTTTGCTGTGTTAGACGAAGGCACTCGTTGGAAGGTCAGAAGGCCACCACCACGTTTCACAGTGGAGAGGGAGGAAGTACTGCATCCAAAGTGGGGAGAGAGGAGGTCACTGCCGCAGGGCAGGGCTGAGGTAAATAAATCTTTATATTACATTTTGATACAAAAGTCTCTTCTGCAGCGCGGGCTGCCTGGCCCTGCCCCCGCTGATCCAGCCGCTGGAGAATCGACAGAGCTCTACAGACTCGTTCTGGGAGGAATCACTACGCCTACATTACCAACAAAAGGCAGCAGGGGCTGGGGGGGAGCGGGGGGGAGGCGAGCTGGGAGGGGGAGCAGCCTGGGAGCAGCCTGGGAGCAGCCGAGGCACAGCTCGGGGCACGCCGGGGGGCAGCGGCTCAGCAGGGGCTGAGGAGCGCTGGGCTGAGCTGGGGGAGCAGGCAGGGAGCTGGCTGGAGCTGGCAGACAGATCAGAGGTAGATTGGCATTCTCTGGCTCGGTGGGGTCCTGGCTGGGGGTCCTGGGTGGGGGTCCCGGGCTCTGCAGGCCCCGGGGTGGTTGCTCCAGGCTGAGGTACGAAGCGCTGCGTCCGGAGACAGGGCCAGATCGACCTCTGGCTGTGCCAGCACCCAGGGAGCAGAGCAGGAGCCAAGGCAGCTGCTGGGTGGTGCCACCTCCCAGTGCCACCTCCCAGTGCCACCCCTCTGCAGGCAGACAGTCCATGAGGGAGCTGGAGCAGGGCAGGGAGCAGGGGAAGCAGGACCTTAAGTGCAGGAGGCAAGGCTTGAGGAGGGGAGGCCAGCCAGGGCAGTGGGAGCGATCCTGAGTGGCTGGGTGGCTGCAGGCCCCAGGGCCTGCTGGAGCTGTTAGTGTTGGGGAAGAAGCTCCAGATGCCCTGCTGGAGAGCACAGGAAGCTGAGACCACTTCTTCCTCCCAAGTCCTGGATGTTACCCTCTTGGGACTGAGGTAAGAGCAATACCTTTTGAGACTGCTCCAAGGGTAAGCCAAAAAGGTACTGAGCTCCCCAGGCTCCTGTGGTAGGACATCCCCCAGGAACTCAGCCTCTGTGTCTCCTCTCAAGGGCAGCCACAGGGTGAGGCCTGCAGCCTGCTCTCAGCCCTCCCCAGCACAACAGGACCTGGTGCCACCAGCCCTGAGCTCCTAACCTTGCTTCCTCACATGCTTTGGTTTCCAGCACGGATGGAGAACCTGGGGGGAGATGGTTACCAGGGCTCCACCTGCACAGCACAAACCCAAGCAAAGCTGCAGGAGCTGCTCCTTCCCCTGGACATGTGGGGGGGAACCAGAGGGGAAAAGGGAGGAAGGAAGCTGCTGAAGTGGTCCAAGAGCAGAGCCATTTCCCCATGGGGGAAGATCATGGTGAGTGAGGAGAAATCAGTGCAACCTGACTTGGTTGTGTAAACAGTGTTCCAGCTGCACCAGCCAGCACCCCAGTGTCTGCTGGTGCCTCCTTGCTATTGTCGTGGCAGAGAGAGGTTTGGGTTGTGTAAACAATGAGGAAAACTGTGAGGAGGTTCACCTGGGGGAGAGGGAGGTGACCTCGCTGAGCTCCTGGTGTAAACGGTCTCCTTGTGTAACACTGACAAGTGGAGTAAGGGAGTACTCTGTGGAGTAAGTGGTGTGAGGTGCTGGGTGAGAGAGAGGTAGAGGGGAAGGCCTCAGCCTCTTCCCCGTTGGGCTTCCAGCGCAGCGGGGATCCAGGCTCCTCCCGTGGAGGTGTTGGCTGCTGGGCCACAGCTGCAGCCTGCTGAGGTGAAATGGGAGCTGGACTCTTCAGCAAAGTTTTAAGTAGCCCAAGGTGAGAGAGTCTCAGCTCCTTCTCAGGGACAGTCCCTTCCCAGGGGGGAGCACAGCTGCAGGCTCTGGGGGCAGGGCAGTGCTGAGCGTGGCTTCTGGTTCACAGACTGAAGAGTTGGCTTCGGCTCTCCCCGGGCTCGGCCGCGGCCTGCTGCCCGGGGCCGGGGGCTCGGCGTGGGGGCAGCTGCTGCTCCAGCCTCCCAGTGCTCTCCCTGCAGGGCTCAGGAACCTCCTGTTTGCAACAGCTTGGCAGAAGCTTTCCCCCCCCCGGGGCAGCTGTGGGTTTTCAGGGCTGTCCGGGGCGGGGGGGCGCTGCGCGGGGGCTGCCGGGCCGCGGCTCACTGGAAGGCCTGGTGGAAACGCGGCAGCGTGGTGGTGCCCAGCCCCGAGGTGAAGACGGGGGGCAGCGAGTGGAGGGGCCCAAAGTTCAGCGAGGCCCCGGCTCCAGGAGGCTCCTGAGGCTGATGTTGCAAAGTGGTGAGCAGGGGCTGCGTCTCCCCCTGCGAGTAGCCCATGACCAGGCCCCCCGAGGCCGCCGGCGGGGTGCAGGGAGGGAGGTTGAGGGGCAGGAAGCCCAGGAGGTGAGAGAAGTCCATGTTAGCAGCACAGAGCGCCTCCGAGAGGTTAGCAGGGCTCTTGGGCAGCAGAGCCTCGTCCAGGGGGGGCGGCTGAGGCGAGGAGGACTGAGGCTCGCCGGCCGAGAGGGACAGGCTGCCAGGGAAGTCTGACAAGAAGCTGTCCACCTCCACTTTGGGTAGCTTCTCAGGCAGGTATGAGGTAGATCCAAGCTGATACTTTGGAGGAGGCTGCGGCGGGGAGGAGATGGGAGAAGAGGACTCCAGGGGGTAGCTCATCCCCACGGGGAGGGAGTTGGGGACCAGGGAGTGGGGCACGGCCGAGCCGGGCACGCTCTGCAGCGGCGTGCCGTACATGCCCACGGGCAGCACGCCGGGGAAGCTCTTCCCGCCCAGCACGTCTCGGGACGCCACGCACAGCACCGGGCTCAGCTCCTCCTTCACCGCCACCGAGGAGCCGCAGCTCAGCAGCCCCAGCATGTCCACCGGCTCCGTCTTGATCTTCAGCAGCTCCTGGGAGTGGCTCTTCTTCATGTGCCGGGTGAGGTGGTCCTTCCTCCCGAAGCGCTGGGCGCAGTACTGGCACAGGAAGTCCTTCCTCCCGGTGTGCACCACCAGGTGCCGCCGCACGTCCTTGCGGGTGTAGAAGCGCCGGTCGCAGTGGTCGCAGGGATGCTTCTTCTCCTTGGCCCCCCCGGAGGCCCTCCTGGAGTGAGCCTTCAGGTGCTCCAGCAGCACCTGGGTGCTCTCGAAGGTCTGCAGGCAGACCTTGCAGCTGAGGTCCCCGCTGGCGGCGGCGTGCATGGCCAGGTGCCGGCGGAAGCCCAGCTTGGTGTTGTAGTTCTTGCCGCACTCGGGGCAGTGCAGCGCCTCCTTGTGGGGGTCGTGGGTCTGCAGGTGGTTGCGCAGGTGGTCCTTGCGGTGGAACATCTTCTCGCAGTACATGCACTGGTGGGGCTTCTGAGCAGAGTGTGTGGCCATGTGCCTTCGGGGGGAGGGAGGGGGGAAGGAAAGCAGCAAGTTGAGACCAGCAAGCAGCCCCCAGCCCAGCTCCCCAGCCAGGACAACGCTGGCTGCTGCTTCAGCCTCCTCCCTGTGCCCTACAGCCCTGGAGCTCCAGCAGCACAGATCACAGCAGGAAAGGTGTTTGGAGCCACAGAGCCTCTGCAGCTGGCTCTCTGCACAGCACAGCCTGCACTCTCTCCAGGGCACCACCTCCACAGCACTAACCTTGCTTGTCCCCTCACCTCCTGATCTCTCTGCTGGGGTTATTGAGGGGGGGAAATGAGAGAGACAACCCTGGGTGATGAGCTCAGCAGCAGGCACCAGCCTGTGGCAGTGCCTGTGGACAGCCACTGTGGCCTGAGCTCTCCTTGAAGATCTCCTTGGATCTTACACTCTCTGATGCTGTGGTTCATCCTGGCCTGGATCAGCAATGGTGGGGCCAGCAGGACCAAGGCAGAGGTTGTCCTGCTCTACTGAGCACTGATGAGGCCACACCTCCAACCCTGGGGTCAGTTTTGGGTCCCTCACTCCAAGAAGGGCATTGAAGGGTTGGAGCAGATCCAGTGAAGGGTAAAAAAGCTAAGGAAGGGTCTGGAGAACAGGGCTGGGGAGGAGCAGCTGAGGGAGCTGGGGGTGTTGAGCCTGAGGGAGACCTTCTGGCTCTCTGCAACTCCCTGAAAGGAGGTTGGAATCGGGTGGGGGTTGGTCTCTTCCCCCAAGGAACAAGAAGAGTTGCCCCAGGAGAAGTTTAGGTTGGCCATGAGGAACAATTTCTTCCCCTTAAGGGTTGTCAAGGCCTGGCCCAGGCTGCCCAGGGCAGTGGTGGAGTTCCCAACCCTGGAGGGGTTTCAAAGCCTTGGAGCTGTGGTGCTGAGGGCCATGGGCTGGTGGTGCCCTGGCAGGGTTGGGGGAAGGGTTGGGCTCCATGACCTTAAAGGTCTTTTCCAGCCCAACTGATTCTGTGGTTCCATGATTCTCAGTTCCTGGTGATCACATCACTGAGTTACTCTTTGCTCCATTTTAGTGCAGAAGCAAAACCTCTGTGTCCTGCAAGGACAAAGCTGCCATGGGAAAGCCTCCTGTGACTGGAGGCAGGGCTCAGGCCATGGCAGCTCTGCTCTGGCTTCTCATTCTGGTTTTCAATCTCTGACCTTCACTTTCTGCTTCCATTTCCTCCTTAGTAAAACAGAGAGCAGGCTGAGCTCAGGATAAAGCATGATCTGAGGCTCTCTAGAAGGTGCTCAGAGGGCTGCCAAGCCCTGGGAGCGAAGCTGCCGTGGGGCACTAGGGGCATTCCCCCTCCTCCAGCTTCTCAGAAGCTCAACTCAAAAACAGGAGGGAGGGGTTTTCCCCTCTGCCCTGGCAGGGAGCACCGTGGGCAGGGGCACTCAGCAGGTACCTACCTGTAGAGCTTGTACTTGGAGGCAAAGGCTTTGCCACAGTGCAGCTGGGGGCAGTTGTAAGGTCTCTGCTCGCCGTGGCCGAGCGCCTGGGCCCGCAGCTTGTCCACGCCGGCAAAGGAGGTCTCGGAGAGGTCACATTGGCATTTTCCCTGACTTTCAGCCTCTTCTCCTCTCTGTCTGGGGACTAATTTCCAGCCTGTCTCTTCCTCCTCCTGCTTTGCATCTTGAATCCAGTTGGGAACAGGGGGGAAGAATGCCGTCATGGCAGGCCTAGTGGAGCAGGGCCATGTCGAGCGGAACTGGAGCCTGCCGGCGCCTCGCCGCGGGGCCGTCCCGCCGCAGCTCTCTGCTGGAGACCTCCGGGGCCAAACTGCCTCAGGAGCAAAACATCTTCACCTGCAACCACAGGAGGCCTGGTGTTAAGACCTCCCCACCCTGCACCTTGCACCCAAGAGAGGTGAGCATCCAGGCAGAGTGGCAGGCGCACGCCGCCGCCTTCACAGGCACGGAAACTCCCCTCTGCAGAGCAGGGTTTGCTCTCCTCTGAGCTCTTCTCTGAACTGAAGGCTGGCCAACCTTCTCTGAATTGCAGGGTGGGGTTTTTTGGGCAGCTCTGAAGAGCCAGCATCCCTCCCTCCCCTGCATCTGCCCCTGAAATACTGCCACTGAGTGTCCCTCTGTGGCTCCAGACCCCTCACCTGCCCCGCCGTGTTCCGCGGCTCGCTTCTCGGCCCCTCTGCCACCTTCTTCCCAGCCTCTTCTCTCTTCCTCTCCATCCTTGCTCCCATGGAACTCCCTTCTAGTGCTCCCCAGAGAAGCTAAGGCTCTCTTGGGAGCTTTTTTCCACCCCCTCTGCTACCAGCCTGGTGCCACCAGCAAAGCCACCTCGCTGTAACCAGTCTGAGTTGTCGCAGACAGGTCAAGAGGGCCAGGAAAGAGAAGCTGCTGCTGTCAGCAACAGGAACCCTTGTTCTGGAAGGTGAGAGATGCTGCTGCTGCTCAGCAGGCTGTGGTTAGTCACTTGTCTACTCCAGGGTTAGACTCAGCCTCTCTGGATTAGCAAATTTTCTACAGCAATGAGCAATTTTGGGTTATTTTCTTCCTTCCCTGCTCTCCTCCAGTGAGAATGGAGGCTCAAACCATTTCCTGTTCACCCAAAGGCCCCTCCTGGGGGCTTGGCTGGCTCTCAGGGCAGTGAAAACCTGCCCTGAGCTCCCTTGGCAGGTTCCTGAGCCGTGTTTGTCTTGCTGGTAAGGTACCATGATTGGTCTCTGACTCCAAGGAGGACACTGAGGGCTGGAGTGGAGCCAGAGAACTGGGGAAGGGTCTGGAGAGCAGGGCTGGGGAGGAGCAGCTGAGGGAGCTGGGGGTGCTCAGCCTGGAGAAGAGGAGGCTGAGGGGAGACCCTGAGGCTCTATGCAGCTCCCTGAAAGGAGGCTGGAGCCAGGTGGGGCTTGGTCTCTTCTCCCAAAGGAGAAGGGACAGGACAAGAGGAAAGAGCCTCAAGTTGCCCCAGGGGAGGGTTAGGTTGGACACTGCAAGGAAACTCTTGCTTTAAGGTCCTCAAAGCCTGGCACAGGCTGCCCAGGGGGGTGGCTGAATCCTCCCCCCTGAAGGTGTTTCAGAGCCACAGAGGTGTGGTGCTGAGGGACACAGCACCAGCCTGGGCAGTCAGAGAAGGGCTGGACTGGACCCCAGAGGCCTTTTCTAACCAAGCTCACTCTGTGATTCCCTTGCTGGCTCCACCAGCACCTGAGCTGCTGAACAGCCACCTGGAGTGACACCCTCAGGAGAAAGCTCTTTCACTGAGCTCAGCTGCCTGAGAAACTCCTCTTAAAATAGCATCAAACCCTCAAGCTCTTTCTGCCTCCAGGATTGCTTCAGAGGGAGGAAGTTCCTGCCTGCACATCAACACTGAGTGCCAGTTGTGGGCAGGATGTGCAACCCTGAGGGGACCAAGCAGCCCTGCTGAACGTTGTGAGCAGCTCCAACGACAGGAACTGCAACCACAGCATGGCTCCCAGGGCCAGCTCGGGCTGGGAAGCACTGGGAACCAGGCCTGCTTCAACCCACTGTGGCACTGTGGGCTTTGGAATGCCCAGAAGGGGCAGAGTTCAGCCTTGGGGGGGTTGAATCAGAGCAGCAAAGGATTGATGTGCCACTGTGGCCCAGCCTGGGGTGGTGTGGTGGCTGCTGATGCCCTGGGTTGGAAGGAACCTGTGGAGAATGAGTCCAACCCCCCCTGCCATGGCAGAGTCACACAGGAACACATCCAGGTGGGTTTGGAATGGCTCCAGAGATGGAGACTCCACCAGGGCTCCAGCACCCCTGAGTTACAGAAGTTCCTCCTCATGTTTGGATGGAGCCTCTCATGCTCCACTTTGAGCCCCCTGCCCCTTGTCCTCTCACCAGGCACCACTGAGCAAAGCCTGCTGCCCTCCTCCTGCCACCCACCCTTGGAGCAGTGATGAGGGGTGATGAGTTCTCCCCTCAGGCTGCTCTCCTCTCAGCCTTTCCTCCTCACAGAGCTGTGCCAGTCCCCTAATTGTGCCTTGCAGGCATCTCAGACCGTGATCACCCCACCTCTGCCTGAGATGGGTGCTGCAAAAGATGAGTGGTGTCTACCTGCTGCCTCAGAGCTGCAGCTGTGTGCCAGGAGCCTCTGCCACCTTCACCAGGGAGCTGCTGCTTTCCCTCTGAACAAGCTCAGCCATCAGTGCCAGTTTCAGAGCTACCTGCAGGGAGAGAGAGTTGGAGTTGTGCTGCTGCTAACAGCAAGGTGCAGAGCAGAACCCCAGCTACAGCTGGGTGAAGCTATTGTAATCTCTGTGATCAGGATCAACTGTCATCAGTTTCCTTTCAAATCATAAAGGTGTGGCAAGCAAAACAGCTCTGCCTGTGGGGGTCTGGGTCTAAGTTCACCTCCTAGGTGGACCAAAAGAAGCTGAGGATCTTGCATGGGACCAGTGAAAGACAGCAGCTGTGGGAAGCCAACAGCACAGGATCCCAGAATGGTTTGGGCTGGAAGGGAGCTCCAAAGGTCACCCAGCCCCAAGCCCCTGCCCTCAGCAGGGACATCCTCCCCTGGTGCAGCTTGCTCACAGCCTTCACCTTGAACACCTCCAGCCATGAGGCCTCAGCTCCCTCCCTGGGCAACCTGTGGCCGTGTTCCAGCACCCTCCTGGTGCAGAACTTATCCTGGTAACTCAGCTCTTAATAACATTTCCCCCAGGAAGGTTTCCAAGGTGCTCCCTGCTCACTGTAACTCTGCAGTTACCAAAGGAAAGGTCACTGCTGTGTGTGGGAACCACCAGCACTTGTTCAGAGAACGCTCACCTCAGGGTGGAAAGCTGGGGAGCTGAGGAAGGTTTGTACTAGACCTGGAAATGTATCTCCAGCCCAGACAGCTCCAGAAATCTCAGTAAGTCACTCACAGAAACCACCACTGAGGAGGAATCTTCCTCTGCTTTAATTCTACAGAGGTTAAGAGGCTGGGAGGGGTGAATAAGCTGATGGGAAATGACACAACCCACCCTCTAAAGACAGAAAGGTGGACACCAGACCTGAATGCACAGCATCAGCCTTGCCAGTGCCAGGGCTGGGAGGTAAAAGTCACTCTCCCCTCTCCCTGCACCTCTCCTATTGACCCTTTCCCCCCAGTTTTCCTGCAGCCACAAACACAACTCTCATGGCACTGGAATGCCATTAGGGAAAGCAATCTTTTCCAGCACTAAAAACCTTTGTCTCCTCCTAGACACATGGGGTTTTGCACCCGAACTGACTCATTTCTCCAGCTGAGCTGCTCAAGCCTCAGCATCACTGTCTCCCCTTTGCTCACTTACAGATATTGGACAAGCCCTGCATAAACTTGGTGTTTACTTTCAGCCCCTCCTACCAACCCCCAAGCCCTCTGCACCTTTCCCATGAGGGTACAGCCACCCACCAGCTCCTCTTTCACCTCCTGTTTCCCTGACACGACAACAGAGAGGATTTTCCAAGCCCTGAGCTTCCGGGGAAGCCCCAAACGCGCCGCTATGATTTATCCATGATATAACCTCCCCCCCTTTCCCCCCTCCCCGGGACAGAGCGTAGAGTGCTGCTTACGAGCGACTTGCAAACATTGGGGCTAGCTGGGCGTCCCCGCCGTCTGCCCCGGGAAGGGCAGGGCAGGGCAGGGCAGCCCCGGTGGCTGCGATGCGGGGGGGACACACGTGCCCACCCCCACCTCCCCGTTCCCCGTTACCATGGCGCAGCCTGGAGGGGAGGGAAGGGCAGAGGCGGGCCCGGCCTACGCTCCCTCTTCCTCCTTCCCCCCCTCCCCCGCCCCCCTCTCGGCCGAGCGGGACGGTGACGCCGCCCCTCACACATTCCCCCTTCCCCCGGGGCCACCGCCCCTCCTCCCCGCCCCGCACTCACCCCGTTCCCCCGGGCCCCGCCAGGCGCGGCTCGGGCGCAGGCCGCGGCGGCCCCATTGTGCGGGGCATTGTGGGAGTGACGTCGCCCTCCCACTTCCGGTCCGGCCGTGGCCATTTCCGGGCCGCGGGGCAGGCCGGGAGGGGGTCGGCTCCGCTCCGCCGGGCGGCCATGGCGCGCTCCGCGGGCTCCGTTGTTCTCCTCGCCCTGCTCTCCGTCGCGCTGGCGGCGGGAGGCGGCGCTGCGCCGGCCTGGGACGCCGCTGGCTACCTGCTCTACTGCCCCTGCATGGGTGAGGCCCTCCCGCCGCGCCGGCACCGGGGCGAAGCGCTCGGTAGAGCCTCCGGTGGGGGGAGGCCCTGGTGGAGGAGCCCTCCCTGGGAGGATGCTTCGGCCTAGCCCCCGGTAGAGGCTGCCCTGGCAGAGTGCTCCGATGGAGCCCCCAGTGAGGCTCCCCGGAGCAGGTCCCGGTTGAGGTTGTGCTGGAGCCCACAGTCGGTGCCCGGTGGAGCCCCCGGTTCAGCCCTGCTCTCGCCTCTCTTGCAGGCCGGTTCGGGAACCAGGCTGAGCACTTCCTGGGAGCCCTCGCTTTCGCTCGAGCCCTCAACCGGACCTTAGCCGTGCCGCCGTGGATCGAGTACCGCCACCACCGCCCGCCCTACACCAACGTGAGCCCCGGGGCAGGGCGGGGAGGGGAGGGGATAGGAGGGGAGGGCACTGCGCTGGGCCCCGGACTGGCTCCGGGGGGCGAGGCTCGGTCCCGGGCAGGGGAGGCTTGGAACGCTGCCGGTGCTCCGTGAGTGAAGCTGCTCTGGTGGCTCTGGTTCTCAGCTGCACGTTCCCTACACGGAGCACTTCCAGCTGGAGCCACTGCGGCAGTACCACCGAGTTATCCCCTTGGAGGAGTTCATGGAGAAGCTGGCACCCCTGCACTGGCCCCCTGGCAAGAGAGTGGCTTACTGCTTCGAAGCAGCAGCCCAGAGGAGTGCAGACAAGAGCACCTGCCCCATGAAGGTGAGTTCCTTCTGTGTCCCCACAAGCACAGGTTAGTTCTGCTGCTGTTCCAGAAAAGAGTGACTGACCTGCTCAGGTTATAGCACTGATTGGATTTGTCAGGTTGGGAGTTATGCATCCCAAACCAGTCTGGGGGGCATCCCTCTTGCCCCTCACCAGCTGTGAGACCCCTTTTGCCCCTCATCATTGTGGCTTCCTGACCTTTATGCTGTTCCTTGTCAGCAGACCCTTGAGGTTCAGGAGGATTGTCTGTGTAAGGTTTGAACACTGAAGGCTTGGTCATGACTGTGAGGAGAGCAGACCTGTGGCTCCCCTCCTACAGCTCTGTGCTGCTTTCCCATCTGTGGTACAGTTGTCCACTTGCTTTTAAAGGAACCTCTTCTAAATGAGGTTTGTAGAGCTGGGGAGTTCCTGTTCTTTTAGTTCTCAGATAACTTTAACACCCTTCCCTCTCCCCATCCTGTCCAGCCCACATGCTGCTGTGTGCCCTCTGCTCTCCTCCTCAGCTGTGCACCCCAGGATCTTGCTGACTCAACCTTTCAGCTCACTTCATGCAGCAGATGAGCATTTGCCTTTCCTTTGCAGGATGGAAATCCCTTTGGACCCTTCTGGGATCAGTTCCAGGTGGATTTTGACAAGTCTGAGCTCTTCAAGGGAATCTCCTTCAATTCTGCATACAAAGACCACTGGATCCAAAGGTAGGGAGAAGATGGGAGGGTGTCAGCATGCTGCTGCAGAGTAACTCAGGGGTGTGCTGCTGACTGTGTAAAGCCTTTGGGGGCTTTTGGGGGAGTGTCTGAGGTGATTAATGAGCAAGGTCCTCAACACCTTAAAGCTTCTCCCATTCTCTGTTTGCTGGGCATGCCCTTCCTCTGGGCACTTTTGGCTGTGAGCTGTTGTTGGGCTGATTTCTGAGGCAGTGATGCTCAGTTGCAAGGTTTATTGATTGTGATGATTCAGGAGGAGTTTAAGGCCTCAGCTGCATTTTGCTGCTTGCCTTACAGCTTTGGATCCACTTCAGTCACCTGGGTGCCTGAATTGTTCCCAGTCTGGGGCAAAACCTCATCTCTCCTGCCTTGGTAGCTCAACTGCTGTGGGTGGGATTCTCCTCTTTCAGATAATCCCAGTTGATGTCTTGCCAGGTTTGAAGTCAAATGCTGTGCCTGAGTTTGGCTTTGATGTCCTGAGCAGATGGCAGAATGCTTAGGGCTCATCTTGAGCACATTTGGAGCAGCAGCTGCTGCCCAGTTCAGGTTGTTCAGAGTTCCCACTCTGTCCTGCAGGACATTTGTGCACAGGTGAGGTTGTGTCACTGTTTGGGTCTTTTCCTTTCTAGGTTCCCCCCCTCTGAGCACCCTGTGCTTGCCCTCCCTGGAGCTCCAGCCCAGTTTCCAGTCCTAGAGGAGCACCGGCCCCTCCATAAGTACATTGTGTGGTCTGAGGACATGGTGAAGAAAGGAGAAGCCTACATTGAGTCTCTGCTGGTCAGGCCCTATGTGGGAATTCATCTGAGGATTGGCTCAGACTGGGTATGGCTCCTGGGTGTGGCTGGTTGCTGGGGGCTGCTGGGTTAGTCCTTGCACTTGGTGATCTTAAAGGTCACTTCCAACCAAAGTGAGTCTGGAGAGGGACTTTTCCTCAGGGTGTCTGGCAACAGGACAAGAGGGAATGGTTTGAAGCTGAGGGAGAGTAGGTTCAGACTGGATTTTGGGAAGCTCTTCAGCATGAGGGTGGTGAGGCTCTGCAGTAGGCTGCCCAAGGAGGCTGTGGCTGCCTCCTTCCTGGAGGTGTTCAAAGCCAGGCTGGATGAAGCTTCAAGTAGCTGAGTCCAGTTGAGGTTGGTGTAGATGATCTCTGAGGTCCCTTCCAGCCCGAGCCCTTCTGTGCTTGTGACTGTGGATGAGGAGCTCTGCTTTGGAGGTGCCAGCCCAAACCCCGCTGGCATCCTGGGGGTGCCATGGGGATTCCTCAAGGGTGGGGGGCATCGTGGTGTTTTCTCACCCTGTTGGCCCTCAGACTTGGTATTGTCTCTTCTTCTGACAGAAAAATGCCTGCAATATGTTGAAGGATGGGACAGCTGGGCCCCACTTCATGGCATCCCCTCAGTGTGTGGGCTACGAGCGCAGCACCGCGGTGCCGCTCACCATGGACATGTGCCTGCCGGACCTCAGGGAGATCCAGCGTGCCCTCCAGCTCTGGGTGGAGAAGATAGAGGCTAAGTCTGTTTACATAGCTACTGATTCTGAGCCCTACACCAGAGAAATCCAGCAGCTCTTCCAAGGAAAGGTGAGTTTCAGGAAGTGGCTCTGGCAGGAAGGCTTCAATAAAGGCTTTCCTTGGACTGGGGCCCCTGGCTGGCACCGGCAGCAGGCAGCTCAGGGATTCACAGCCAGCCCTTGGCATCTCAGCAGGATTGTTCTTCAGAGCAAGAAGAAAACTGTAGTGTGAGCTTCTTCCTTTCCTAGAGGTTGAAGAGTGTTGTCCTGTGTGGTAGTAGTAAGTTTCTCCTTGAGAAGGGCTTCAATGAGCTAAACCAAAGAGCTCTCCCCAAAGGGTTTGACATTTATTGTCCATGAGTGAGTTACAGTCACCTAAGGCAGAATCCACTCCCTTTTTGTTGTGTACTCTCCCTTCTAATACTATTTGGGTTGTAATACCCATTGCCAGCCTTATGCCAAGGCATTTAAGTTATAATACAGGATTTTAGTGAAGGCTGGGTGAGGAGTGGCTGAGAGCAGCCATGAGGAGAAGGCCTTGGGGGTGTCAGTTGGTGACAAACTCCCCAGGAGCCAGCAATGGTCCCTGGCAGCCCAGCAGGCAGCTGTGTGCTGAGCTGCATCCAGAGCAGGGAGAGCAGCAGCACAGTGAGGGGATTCTGCCCCTCTGCTCTGCTCAGACCCCACCTGCAGCACTGCCTCCAGCTCTGGTGCCCCCAGCACAAGAAGGACCTGGAGCTGCTGGAGAGGCTCCAGAGGAGGCCACAAAGGTGATCAGAGGGCTGGAGAACCTTTCCTGTGGGAACAGGCTGAAAGAGGTGGGGTTGTTCAGCATGAAGAAGATAAAACTCTAAGGAGACCTTAAAGCAACCTTGCAGTACCTGCAGGGGCTCCAGGAGAGCTGGGGAGGGACTTGACATGGGCTGGGAGTGCCAGGACAAGGGACAATGGCTTCGAGCTGGAAGAGGGCAGATTGAGACTGAAGGTGTGGAAGAAATTCTTTCCAGTGAGGGTGGTGAGACACTGGAACAGGTTGCCCAGGGAGGTTGTGGATGCTCCTTCCCTGGAGGTGTTCAAGGCCAGGCTGGATGAGGCCTTGAGCAAGCTGTGCTGGTGGGAGGTGTCCCTGCCCGTGGCCAGCGGGTTTGGAGCTTTAAGGTCCCTTCCAAACCAAACTGTTCTGTCATTCTATGGTAACAGACAAGTGAATGAATTCCTTTCCCTGCAGGTGAAGGTTGTGAGCCTGCAGCCAGAAGTGCCTCAGGTGGATCTGTACATCCTGGGCCAGTCCGACCACTTCATCGGGAACTGCGTCTCCTCCTTCACCGCCTTCGTGAAGCGGGAGCGCGACGTGCGGGGCAAGCCCTCCTCCTTCTTCGGCATGGACCACCCCCCACGGCTGAGGGATGAGTTCTGAGCAGGCCAGGAGCAGGCTCCATGCTTCTCAGGGTGCTGAGCTCAGTCCCCTGCCCAAGGAGTGCTCAGGGTGTTGTGCACGCAGCGCTCGCCGCCGGGCTGCCCTGCGGTGCCCCCCACGGCCGCTTCCAGGCTGTCCTCTCTGACTTCTCCTCTGTTTCCAGGCTGAGGTCAGACAGAAAAGACATTTTAATCCTGTTTATAGGGAACTATAAACTCTGCTTAGTTTTGAAGCTGTAGTTTACACAGCTCTCCATTCTCCCTGGCTGGGCTTCAGCAGTGTGAGGGTGAAGCAGCTGCTCAGATTTCCACCTCTCCGTTACTGTGCTTTTGTTTCCGTTCAGTTTTCCATGGAGGCTCTGTGAAAGGTCCAAAACTTGACCAGGAGCTCTCTGGAAGTGCACAGTCTTGGCAGGAATAATCCCACTGCCTGGAAATGGAGCAGAAGGTGAAGGTCAGGACTTGGAAGGAGCTCTGGGTTCTCTCAATCGCTGCCATTGCCTTACCAGAGCCACCTTGGTGCCTCTGCTTCCATTCCCCTGTCAGAAGAGCCTGGGAAGCTCCTGGATCTCCTCAGCAGTGGTGGAGAGTCACAGCAGGGACATGTTTGAAGGTGGCAGTCTCTTCTTCAGCCCATCTTCCTGTGGAAGTGAGGAGGAGGAGGTGTTTGCAGGGCCACAGGCTCAGGAGCTCTTGTGGAGCCAGCTGTAGGGCTGGGAGCTGTGGATGTTGGGTTGGGGTCCGTGGTAGAAATGAAGCTGCTCTTGAGCTAAGACTTGGGGAAGTAGCTGTAGTGGGGTTGGTGTCATGCCTAGGTCTGTCTTAATGCTTTCTGCTTTTGGTGTGTTTGTACTTTGTAAAGTAACCTCTCTGACCACAGAGCCTTTTGCCTCTGGGGGGTGCTTCCTGCTGGAGGTAACTGTGGGAGGAGTTTGCTGCTGGTTGAAAGAGCAGCCCCCCCAAAAACCCTTTGTTTGGCCCAGTCCAGTTTAGTGTTGGGAGCACCACTGAGCTTGATGTGTTGAGTCTCAGCTTGACCAGTGCCTTTGGTATTCCTGTGACTTACATTTCACAGCTTTTGTCCCAAAACTACCCAGATCTCAACTGTTCCTCTTCTAAAAATGCCATTTAGGCAAGTCCATGGTTCCAGGGCTGGCTGCCTCCAGTGCTCCTCTGGTCTGAGCAAGTCTGGGTCCAAACCATGCTGTTTGTGGGGGTTTAGCTCTCAGTGTCATTTTGGTGCTGGGTTTTTTATTGCTTCTCAGAAATATTCCTCAGCTTTGAAGGAGTTTGGAGGCTCAAGGGAGTGAGGTAAATGTGAAGGTGCCCCAAGGGTCAGAGTGGCAAAGACTTGCTTCTGGTTTCTTTGGTGATGGCTTCCAGGCATTATGAGGTTTGGGGGCTTCTGGCCACCTCCCCATGGGGGCAGCCAGGTGCCTGCATACCTGCACTCCTTGGGCTCTCCCTGGGCTTTGTGATCTTGGGTGGTGCCATCAGGGCTGCCCCAGCCCAGAGCAAGGGCAACCTTTCCCCACAGCGTTGGGAACAGTATTCACAGACACAAAAATGGGGCTTTTGATATTAAAAAAAGAAGGTATTTTTTGTACTAATAAACCCCTGGTTTTTGTATGAGTTCCTGTTGCACCGAGCTTTCCTTCCTCGGCCGCAAGGGGCCCCAGCAGCGAAGCGGGGCCCAGCACCGCGGAGCGCCCCCCCGGCCTGCTCCGAGCTGCGCTTGGGGCAATCCCCGCCGGGGAGTTTGGCCCTTGGGGGGGGGACGAGCTTCGGCCGGGAGGAGGCCGCCGCGGCCCTCAGCTCCCGCGGAACGCGGCCGGGGCGGCGTCCCCTTTGTCCCGGCTCCATCCGGGGCCGGTCGCTAGGCCAATGGCGGCGTGGGGGCGGGCGCGCGCGTTGCCAAGGAAGTGCGTCACGGGCGGGGGCGGGGCCTCGGCGCCGCTTCCGGTGCCGCGGGAGGAGGCGGCCGGACGGCTCCATGGTGACGGCGCAGGTGAGTCCGACCCGGCCCGGCCCGCCTGGCCCGGAGCCCCCTTCGCGGCGTCCCCGCGGCCTCACCCTTCGCCCCGAGGAGCCGCCGCGGCCCGGGCCGCTCACCCCAGGGGCGGCCCAAGGGTGCCCGCCGGGTCCCGCCGCTCCCTCGGTGCCGCGCGGGTGTGACAGCCCGGGGCACCGGCTGCTGGGGCCAGGGGGGGTACCGGCTGCTGGGGGGGCGGGCACCGCCGTTTGGACGCCTGGGCGCGGCTAGGGCAGCGGGCGAGGGAGGCGGCAGGCAGGCGCGGCGGGTGTCCCCGTTTCGCCGAGCGGCCCCGTTCGGGCGAATGTCACCCCCGCTGTCGCCGCTCCCCGCCCGGGGCCGGCCCTCAGTCCCCGTCCCTCGAGCTGGGGCTCCAGGATTGCCCCGGGACCACCTCCCCCCCGCGCCCGGTTTCGGAGCCGCGGGGGCGGCGGGTGGCGCTCGGTGAAGCCGTGGGCAGGAGCGCGCTCGGGGGCCTGCCCGGGGCGGGGGTCCGCACCTGCTGCCTGCGCGGGGCGGGGGTCCGCACCTGCTGCCTGCCCGGGGCGGGGGTCCGCACCTGCTGCCTGCCCGGGGCGGGGGTCCGGCCCCTGCTGCCTGCCCGGGGCGGGGGTCCGCACCTGCTGCCTGCGCGGGGCCGGGGACGCTCGGGGTGCCGAGGGGACGCTGGTGGAGGTGACAGAGGTGACCGGGGGCGATAAGCGAAACGGGGGCAGGCCGGGACGGCGGTGGCAGCCGGGATGTCCTGCTGGGGCCGCGGTGCGTTGGGCGGGGAGGTAAGAGGAGACCGGCAGCCAGCGAGGCCTTGGCTGGTGAGGGATCAAAGGCAGGAGAGAGCGAGGCAGGACACGGCCAGCCCGCAGACACCTGGCGGGCCCAGACTGCAGGAGAGCGATGGAATGTCCTAAGTGGTAGCTGGGGATGTGCAGGGAGACGCAAGGGAAGGGTGAGGCAGCGTCCCAAGGAAAATCATCTTCAGATCTTTAACTCGAAGCAGGAGGTGGAGAGGCCTCAGGACTCAGTGGTGGTGGCTGCTGAGAGCCTGAAGTCCTCTGGGCAGGGCCAGAGCCAGCAGGTCCTGACTAAGGTTTCCACCTAGGCAGGAGGAGAAGCTTCTTTGGTGTGAGGGAGCAGAGCCCTGGGGCAGGCTGCCCAGAGAGGCTGTGGAGTCTCCTGGTGTGCAGAGCTTCCAACCCCCCCTGGGCACTGTGCTGCTGGGCAGGCTGCTGGGGGAGCCCTGCTGGGTGATCCCCAGGGACATTGAGGGTTCTGGACAATTTTAAACACGTTTCATTGTTGCTCTTGTGTGATTCTTTGCCTGGGTTTGGGGCTAGGAATATTCTGCCTCTTTTCTTAGTCCTCTAGCTCTGCTCCTGGAGCTCTGTCATCTTGTCTGAGAAGTTCCCCTCAGCCCTGCAGTGACTGAGTGGCAAAGCCACGGATGGGTTAGAGCAGGTCTTGGTGGGTAGTGGAACACAAAGAAGGTCCTGAAGAGGCCAAGCTGAACACAACCAACACTGCTGGGGGTTTCCAGCATGCATGAGGTTGATGTTTAGTTGCAGCTGGCAGCAGGAGCTTTGAAGCTCTTCCTAAGAGCTCTCTTTGAAAAGCAGCAGCTTGTTAGGAGCCTTCCATGAGCTGCTGCTGGGATCCTCCATGCGTGGCTGTGGCTGGAGCAGGCTCTTTCCATTCTGTGTGGGATGGCAGCTCACTGTGCTGCTGGCTGAGGCATGCAGCAGGAGACTGTCATGAAGGACTCAGGTCTGTGAGCTGGCTTTGAGAGTCCAGCTTGATGTGGATCTTATCAGCCTGCTTCAGCTAGAGACCAGAGCAGGAGCTGGAGTGTGCCACTGGGTTGGTGTGCTTGGGCAGAGCTGGTTCTGGGAAATCCCAGTGAAAGTATAATGCCAGAAGACAAAGTCATGCCTGAGTCTGTGTGGGGCTGCATGGAAGACAGCAAGGTGCTGGAGCTGGTCCAGAGAAGGGCACCCAAGGTGGGGAAGGGTTTAGAGCAGAAGCCTTGTGAGGATCAGCTGAAGGACCTGGGGTTGTTTAGCCTGCAGAAAAGGAGGCTGAGGGAAGACCTTCTGGCTCTCTACAGCTCCCTGGAAGGAGGTTGGAGCTTGGTCTCTTCTCCTAAGGAACAAGGGACAGGACAAGAGGAAATGGCCCCCCCCCAGCAGCCTGCCCAGGGGCACAGTGCCCAGGGGGGGTTGGAAGCTCTGCACACCAGGAGACTCCACAACCTCTCTGGGCAGCCTGCTCCAGGGCTCTGCTCCCTCACACCAAACAACTTTCTCCTCATGGAACCTCCTGGCTGCCACTCTGTGCCCATTGCTCCTTGTGCTGTCCCTGGGCACCACTGAGCAGAGCCTGGCCCCAGCCTCTTGCCCCCCACAGCTCCTTTAGCTCCTGCTGAGCATGGAGCAGATCCCCTCTCAAGCTGCTCAACACCCCCAGGGCTCTCAGCCTCTGCTCCTCCCAGAGCTGCTCCAGGCCCCTCAGCAGCTCTGCAGCCTCCCCTGGACTCTCTCCAGCAGCTCCCTGTCTCTCTTGACCTGGGGAGCCCAGAGCTGGGACACAATCCTCCAAGATGTGGCTTCAGCAGGGCAGAGTGGAGGGGAAGCAGAGCCTGCCTTGCCCTGCTGGGCACACTCTTGTGAATGGCCTCCAGCAGGACTTGGCTGGTGTTCTGGGAGCAGAGCTTGTGGCAGTGACCCACTTTGGTTCCAGGCTTTGGTCCAAGGACGCTGCCTCAGGGCAGGCCTTGTTCAGCTCCTCTGCTAGAGGATTGTTGTTGTTGTTCTTCCCCAGCCCTCCCCTCTCACACAGCTCAGGGAACACAAAACACAGCTCCAGCTGATGGCTCTGTGACAAATGGTCACCTGCAGACTTGTGACACTGGGAGCCATGGTTTGGTTAGCCAGGAGCTGTTGGGTGGCAGCTTGGGCTTGATGATCTCTCAGGTCTTTTCCAAGCTGATTGATGGATTCTGTGCTTCTGTGTGGTGCTGTGGCCTGGCCTCACAGCCTCACAGTCTCACAGTCTCACAGAATCACCAAGGTTGGAAGAGACCTCGAGGATCATCGAGTCCAACCTGTCACCACAGACCCATGACCAGACCATGGCACCAAGTGCCACATCCAGTCCCCTCTTGAACACCTCCAGGGATGGGGACTCCACCACCTCCCTGGGCAGCACATCCCAATGATGAATGACTCTCTCTGGGAAGAACTTTCTCCTCACCTCCAGCCTAAACTTCCCCTGGCACAGCTTGAGACTGTGTCCTCTTGTTCTGGCGCTGCTTGCCTGGGAGAAGAGACCAACCCCCACCTGGCTACAACCTCCCTTCAGGGAGTTGCAGAGAGCAATGAGGTCACCCCTGAGCCTCCTCTTCTCCAGGCTAAGCAACCCCAGCTCCCTCAGCCTCTCCTCACAGGGCTGTGCTCAAAGCCTCTCCCCAGCCTCGTTGCCCTTCTCTGGACACCTTCAAGTCTCTCAATGTCCTTCTTAAACTGAGGAGCCCAGAGCTGGACACAGGACTCAAGGTGTGGCCTAACCAGTGCTGAGCACAGGCCACAATGACCTCCCTGCTCCTGCTGGCCACACTGTTCCTGCTGCAGGCCAGGATGCCATTGGCCCTCTTGGCCCCCTGGGCACACTGCTGGCTCATGTTCAGGCAGCTGTCAATCAGCACCCCCAGGTCCCTCTCTGTTTGGCAGCTCTCAGCCACTCTGCCCCCAGCCTGTAGCTCTGCCTGGGGTTGCTGTGGCCAAAGTGCAGCCCCTGGCACTTGGACTTCATAGTATCAGTCAGGGTTGGAAGGGACCCCAAGGCTCAGCCAGCTCCAGCCCCCTGCCATGGGCAGGGACACCCCACACTAGATCAGGCTGCCCAGAGCCTCAGCCAGCCTGGGCTTAAACACCTCCAGGGCTGGGGCCTCAACCACCTCCCTGCACAACCCATCCCAGGGCTTCCCCACTCCCATGGGGAAGAGCTTCCTCCTCACTTGTTGAGTGCCATCCCGTTGGCCTCTGCCCATCTGTGCAGGCGGTGGAGGTCCCTCTGCAGAGCCCCTCTGCCCTCTCCCTGGCTAACATCTGCCCTCTCCCCCCTCTGCCTTGTGCCGCAGGCCGCGGGCCGGGGATCGTCCAGCAGCCAGGCCGCGGCCGCCCCAGCCCCGCCGCCATGTCCAAGGCCAAGAGCTCCGAGTCGGTGCGGGTGGTGGTGCGGTGCCGGCCCATGAACGGCAAGGAGAAGACGGCCTCCTACGAGCGGGTGGTCAACGTGGACGTCAAGCTGGGGCAGGTCTCGGTGAAGAACCCCCGGGGCACCCCCCACGAGCTGCCCAAGACCTTCACCTTCGACGCCGTGTACGACTGGAACTCCAAGCAGGTGGAGCTCTACGATGAGACCTTCCGGCCCCTGGTGGACTCGGTGCTGCAGGGCTTCAACGGCACCATCTTCGCCTACGGGCAGACCGGCACGGGCAAGACCTACACCATGGAGGGGGTGCGCGGGGACCCCGAGAAGCGGGGCGTCATCCCCAACTCCTTCGACCACATCTTCACCCACATCTCCCGCTCCCAGAACCAGCAGTACCTGGTCAGGGCCTCGTACCTGGAGATCTACCAAGAGGAGATCAGGGACTTGCTGGCCAAGGACCAGTCCAAGAGGCTGGAGCTGAAGGAGCGGCCGGACACGGGGGTCTACGTGAAGGACCTCTCCTCCTTCGTCACCAAGAGCGTCAAGGAGATCGAGCACGTGATGAACGTGGGCAACCAGAACCGCTCGGTGGGGGCCACCAACATGAACGAGCACAGCTCCCGCTCCCACGCCATCTTCGTCATCACCATCGAGTGCAGCGAGCTGGGGCTGGACGGGGAGAACCACATCCGCGTGGGCAAGCTCAACCTGGTCGACCTGGCGGGCAGCGAGCGGCAGGCCAAGACCGGGGCCCAGGGCGAGCGGCTGAAGGAGGCCACCAAGATCAACCTCTCCCTCTCGGCGCTGGGCAACGTCATCTCGGCCCTGGTGGACGGCAAGAGCACTCACATCCCCTACAGGGACTCCAAGCTCACCAGGCTGCTGCAGGACTCCCTGGGGGGCAACGCCAAGACGGTGATGGTGGCCAACATAGGCCCCGCCTCCTACAACGTGGAGGAGACCCTGACCACCCTGCGCTACGCCAACCGCGCCAAGAACATCAAGAACAAGCCCAGGGTCAACGAGGACCCCAAGGACGCCCTGCTGCGAGAGTTCCAGGAGGAGATCGCGCGGCTCAAGGCCCAGCTGGAGAAACGCTCCGTGGGGAAGAGGAAGAGGAGGGAGAGGAGGAGGGACGGTGGGGAGGAGGAGGAGGACACCGAAGAGGGGGAGGAGGAGGGAGATGACAAAGATGACTACTGGAGGGAGCAGCAGGAGAAGCTGGAGATCGAGAAGAGAGCCATAGTGGAGGATCACAGCCTGGTGGCGGAGGAGAAGATGCGGCTGCTGAAGGAGAAGGAGAAGAAAATGGAGGACCTGAGGAGGGAGAAGGAAGCCACAGAAACCCTGAGTGCTAAAATCAAGGTAGAGTTCCTCCTTCTCCTGCTGCCTGAAAGCAGCTTGCCTGGGCTGAAGGGGGATGGGAGAGGTTCACAGAATGGGTTGGGTTGGAAGGGACCTCAAAGCTCAGCCAGCTCCAGCCCCCTGCCATGGGCAGGGACACCTCCCACCGGCCCAGCCTCCTCAGGGCCTCATCCAGCCTGGCCTTGAGCACCTCCAGGGAGGAGGCAGCCACAGCCTCCCTGGGCAACCTGTGCCAGGCTCTCCCCAGCCTCACTGTGGAGATATTTCAGAGGACTTTCCAGGATAGTGATTGATGTTGAGCCTGGAAGCTTTCTAGACAGCAGGTGACATTCCCACCATTGAATGACAGAGTTTGATGTTGAGGAGTTCTGAGGTGCTGGGCTTGCAGAGGATCTTGAGCAATCAGCACAGCAAAATGTGGGTGATGCATCTCTGCCCAAGCTGTAGCACCGGAAATGCTTCACCCTCTGACAGATCACTGACAAGTGCTGCTCAGGAGAGCACAGCCTGGTTCTCCAGCTTTGCCACATGCTGCAGCAATCACAGGATGGGAGGGGTGGGAAGGGACCTCTGGAGCTCACCCAGCCCAAGCCCCCCTGCTAGAGCAGGGTCACCCAGGGCAGGGCACACACAACACACCCAGTGGGGGTTGGAAGCTCTCCAGAGCAGGAGACTCCACAGCCTCTCTGGACAGCCTGCTCCAGGGCTCTGCTCCCTCACAGGGACAAAGTTTTCCCTCCTGTTCCCCTGGCAGCTCCTCTGCTCCAGCTTGCCCCCAGTGCCCCTTGTGCTGTGCTTGGCCAGCCCTGAGCAGAGCCTGGCTCCAGCCCTGCACATCTTGATCCCCAGCACTGAGGGGAGCCCTCAGGCTCCTCTGCTCCAAGCCCCAGCTCCCTCAGCCTGTGCTCACAGGGAGATGTTCCACTGCCCTCAGCAGCTTTGTGGCTCTGCACTGGACTCTTCCAAGCAGCCCAATGCCTGATTCTAGGCAAGTTCCCATCCCTTGAATCCTACAGATTTGGAGGCACTTGAAGAAATGATCATCCCTGTAAGCAGCTGACTTGAAAGGCAACATGAGATAAGGGAGCAGCCAGGAGGCAATTGTGTGAACAGGAGGAAAAGTTACATTGTGAAGTCACTGAGAGAATCTTCTGACCTTGTTGGGGTTTGTTTTTCCACCTTCCAGGCCATGGAAAGCAAGCTGCTGGTGGGGGGCAAAAATATTGTGGACCACACAAATGAGCAGCAGAAAATCCTGGAGCAGAAACGGCAGGAAATTGCAGAGCAGGTACAGGGGGGGAGCAGTCCTTGTTCTGCACAACCAGCCATGGTGCAGAACCTTGGGAAGGTCTCCTTTACCATCCTAGAATGGGTTGGGTTGGAAGGGGCCTCCAAAGCTCATCCTCTCCAGCCCCCCTGCCCTCAGCAGGGACATCCTCCCCTGCAGCAGCTTGCTCACAGCCTTCTCCAGCCTCACCTTGCACAGCTCCAGCCATGGGGCCTCAGCTCCCTCCCTGGGCAACCTGCTGCAGGGTTCCAGCAGCCTTCTGGGGCACAACTTGTTCCTCACCTCCAATCTCAATCTGCTCTGCTCTCATTTCAAACCACTGCCCCTGGGGCTGTCCCTGCAGGCCTTTGGGAGCAGTCCCTCTGCAGCCTTCCTGCAGCCCCCTGCAGGTGCTGGGAGACTGCTCTGAGCTCTGTCTGGAGCCTTCTCTCCTCCAGGCTGAATAACCCCAGCTCCCTCAGCCTGGCCTTGCAGCAGAGGGGCTCTGGCCTCCTCTGGCCCCAGCCCCAGAGGTTCACTGTGGCCATGGGCACTGTGTCACCCTCTGCAGAAACGCCGTGAGCGAGAGATCCAGCAGCAGATGGAGAGCCGGGACGAGGAGACGCTGGAGCTGAAGGAGACCTACAGCTCTCTGCAGCAAGAGGTGGACATCAAGACCAAAAAACTCAAAAAGGTGAGATGACTCCAGGATGCCTGGTGGCTCAGGAATGCAATCAGCTTGTGCTGGGGGAGTGGAAGGAGCCTTGGCACGTTGTGACTTTGGCTCTTGTCTGCCTGCCACAGTTGTTTTCCAAGCTGCAAGCTGTGAAGGCAGAGATCCATGACCTCCAGGAGGAGCACATCAAGGAGCGCCAGGAGCTGGAGCAGACCCAGAATGAACTTACCAGGGAATTAAAGCTGAAGTAGGTCCCAGTGTTTCATCACCTGCCATTAGGAGAACTCATGGATGGCTCAGGTTGGAAGGGACCTCAGAGCTCATCTGCTCCAACCTCCCCACCACGGCCAGTGACACCTCTCACCTAGACTCAGCTGCCCAAGGCCTAACTGTGACCTAATTGTGGCCTTCCAGTGTCTAAAGGGGGCTACAAGAAGGCTGGGGAGGGACTCAGCTGCCCAAGGCCTAATTGTGACCTAATTGTGGCCTTCCAGTGTCTAAAGGGGGCTACAAGAAGGCTGGGGAGGGACTCAGCTGCCCAAGGCCTAATTGTGACCTAATTGTGGCCTTCCAGTGTCTAAAGGGGGCTACAAGAAGGCTGGGGAGGGACTCAGCTGCCCAAGGCCTAATTGTGACCTAATTGTGGCCTTCCAGTATCTGAAGGGGGTCTACAAGAAGGCTGGGGAGGGACCTCTTAGGGTCTCAGGGAGTGATAGGACCAGGGGGAATGGAATGAAGCTGGAGGTGGGGAGATTCAGGCTGGAGGTGAGGAGGAAGTTCTTCCCCCATGAGAGTGGTGAAGCCCTGGAATGGGTTGTCCAGGGAGGTGGTTGAGGCCTCAGCCCTGGAGGTGTTTAAGCCCAGGCTGGATGAGGCTCTGGGCAGCCTGCTCTGGTGTGGGGTGTCCCTGCCCATGGCAGGGGGGCTGGAACTAGATGGTCCTTGTGGTTCCTTCCAACCCTGACTGATACTATGAAGGCCTCATCCAACCTGGCCTTGAACAACCCCAGGGAGCCACAGCCTGCCTGAGCAGCCCATTCCAGAGTCCCAGAGTCCCTCTGGATAGGCACTGGAGGGGCTGCTTTGCATGTGCTTGGGGAACAAGATTGAAAGAGGAGAAAAGTGAAACCTTCCTCCTTTCCCAGAGCTGTTTGAGGTCAGAGGGAGAGGAGCTGGGGGGAAAAGTCATCTGCTCATTGTGTGTCTGATGTCTTGCTCATTTTTCTGTGGCTGCACCTAGGCACCTGATCATTGAGAATTTCATTCCCTTGGAAGAAAAGAATAAGATAATGAACAGATCATTCTTTGATGAAGAGGAAGATCAGTGGAAGCTGCACCCCATAAGCCGTCTGGAGTAAGCCTGCCCCTGAGATGTCCTTGGGGTGGGATTACAGAGGCAGGGAAAACCCTCTCCTAGGGACAAGAATCCCTCACAGAAGAGGGGACTGAAGGGGGCATTTAGAGCAGCCCTCCAGAGGTGGTGGCTCCTTGCTGCCCAAGAAATTAAAGCAAGCTCTTAGTGGGTTTGAGTGAAGCAGGGATGCACAGCCAGGGGGAGGCTGGGGGAGAGGAGGCTTGGCTTGTAGGGGAGCCAAATAATGAGGTGTAAAATGCACCTGATAGCATGGATTCCCCATGAAAATGGCAGCAAATCCCTGCCATGCTTCCCTCCTGTGAGGGGGCACAAACTGCAGCCCAGGAGGTTCCACCTGAACAGGAGGAGAAACTTCTTTGGTGTGAAGGTGCTGGAACCCTGCAGCAGGCTGCCCAGAGAGGTTGTGGAGTCTCCTTCTCAGGAGACACTCCAGCCCCAGCTGGCCATTGTGCTCCTGGGCAAGCTGCTGTGGGTGCCCTGCTGGAGCAGGGGGGTTGGATTGGGTGATGTCCAGAGGTCCCTCCTGGCCCAAAGCACGCTGGGATTCTGGGATCTTTCCTGCTCTGGGTCAGAAAGCTCTTGAAAATAATTATGGTGAGAGCTGTGGCTAGAGCCTGCCTCTCTACACAGAAAGGTCTCTGCAGCAGGTTTAGAAGGGTGGCTGCAGCTGTGGTCTGTAGAGTGAAAAGGTGCAGAAGTCCTTCCCTGTGTGCAGGGAAGAGGTGACACAGGGCCACTGCCTTCTCTGCTTGCCTCTGCCTGCAGAGAGCTCTTCCTGCCCGTGCAGCCGAGGTCCTTTCTGCTCCCTTGCAGCAGCTTTTCTCTGTGGAGTTTGCAGATAGTTTTAGCTCATAAATTCCAGGAGGAGTCTGCTTTTGGTGTGTAGTACCCCAAATAATTTTCTCTAGGAACCAGCAGATGATGAAGAGACCAGTATCTGCTGTGGGCTACAAGAGGCCCCTGAGCCAGCACGCCAGGACCTCCATGATGATCCGGCCAGAGACTCGGTACAGGGTAAGCCTGGATGGGGTTGCTCCCTTCATGTCCTCACCCTCACAACCTGGGCAGTGGAGTTCTGCAGGATTCTTTGTTCTCTGGCATGGGAATTGCTGGAAAGGCCCCAGAGGAGGCCACAAAGATGATCAGAGGGCTGGAGAACCTCCCCTGTAAGCACAGGCCTGGGAGAGTCGGGGCTGTGCGGCCCAGAGAAGAGAAAGTTTCAGGGAAACCTTACAGCAGCCTTCCAGGGCCTGAAGTGGGCTAAAAGAAAGCTGGGGAAGGACTCTTGACAAGGGCTTGGAGTGACAGGATGAGAGGGGATGGACTGAAGTTTGTGGAGAGGAGATTGAGACTGGAGGTGAGGAAGAAATTCTTTCCAGTGGGGCTGGGGAGACTCTGGCACAGGCTGTGCCCAGGGAGGCTGTGGATATCCCCTCAGTGAAGGGGTTCAGTGCCAGTTTGGATGGGGCCTTGAGCAGCCTGGGCTAGTGGAAGGGTTGAAACTAGATGATCTTCAAGGTCTTCCAACTAGATGATCTTTAGGGTCCCTTCCAACCCAACCCATCCTATGAGCCTATGAATCTGTGCTTTTTTGACAGGGCCCTGCATGCATTTGTGAGCTCTAGGAAGAGTGGAAATGGGACTCAAGTTGCCCCAGGAGAGGTTTAGGTTGGATATTAGGAACAATTTCTTCACTGCAAGTGTCATCAGGCTCTGGCCCAGGCTGTGCAGGGCAGTGGTGGAGTTCTCCATCCCTGGAGGTGTTTTAGAGCCCTGTGGATGAAGGGCTCAGGGACGTGGTCTAAGAGTGGGGTACAGGGAGGTGCCAGGTTATGGTTGGACTCTATGACCTTAAGGTCTTTTCCAACCAGGCCATTCTATGAGTCCATGATCACTTCAGACAGAGCTTCTGGAGGGAAAAGAAACAATTGTTCTGTAAATGAGCAGCCTTGGATCCTGCTTTTGCTGTCTCAGGCAGAGAACATTGTGCTGCTGGAGCTTGACATGCCCAGCCGAACGACGAGGGACTACGAGGGGCCAGCCATTGCTCCCAAAGTCCAGGCAGCTCTGGAGGCAGCTCTGCAGGATGAAGATGAGATCCAGGTGGATGCTTCAACCTTTGAGAGCACTTCCAATAAAAAATCCAAGCCCAGGTGAGTTGGACTTGGAGGGTAAACAGTCGAGGTGAGAGTAGAGCTGCTGCGTGGCAGCGCTGCTCACCGGCGACGTTAAGGGGAGCTGGGCTGTGAAGCAGAGACGTGAGGGAGAGAAGAGAAAGCTGAGAGTGGGCAGAGAATAAAGCCAGGCAAACCAGCTCAGCTCTTGGAAGGTGATTTTTGATGAGCCTCAGGTGACTTCAGACTGGGGATTAGGAAGAAATTCTTTCCAGTGAGGGTGGGGAGACACTGGAGCAGGTTGCCCAGGGAGGTTGTAGGTGCCCCTTGCCCAGAGGTGTTCAAGGTTGGATGAGGCCTTGAGCAAGAGCAGTCTTCAAGGTCCCTCCCAACCCCAACTATTCTGTGACTTTGTGAGGGGGGGTTGTTTAATTTTGTTTTCCCATTTCTACTTCTTCAGGCCTAAAACTGGAAGGAAATCAGGGGCTTCCTCTTCAGCAGGCACCCACAGTTCCCAGCTCTACCCACAGTCCCGAGGGCTGGTTCCAAAGTAAAGCCAGCAAGGTCCTCTCCGGGGCACGGACAACCTTTGCCTTCAGAGACAAGAACCAACCTGCAGAGCCAGCTCCCAGCCCCTTCCCTGGAGATGGCCCCTGCTCTTTGACTGCCCTGTGCTGGCCAGGCTGCAGCAGGCTCCTGCTCTGCCACTCAGCCTCTGTGGGAAACAGATTTTAGTTAGGAAATGAGAAATGCATGAGGTACGTTCAAGTGTGTTAGAAGCAACGGGAAGCATGGGGATCACCTCACACCATCACCACCCTCCTCCTGCACTGGCCCTCTTGCTGCACTGGGCTCTCCTTGCTGGTGGGCAATAAGAAGAGCTGGAAGTCATCTCAGCTGAGCTCCATGGTGAGAAGCCAGTGAGGCTAAAGCAAGCAGAGGACCTGCTCAAACTCGCCTGGGTGCTTAGCTTTGCCTCTTTCCCGCTCCAAAGCCTGGCGTCATCGCGTGGGGTGAAGAGGTGGACCTGACAGGCAGGCTCAGCAGTCAGTGTGCACTCCCAGCAGACAGCTGTGCCTCCCTCCAGAGCTGTGGGACACACAAAGGGTCTGGAAAGCAACTTTGTGCTCTCTAGAAAGGCAGCAGCAGAAGCTGAAGGCCTTTCTTTGTTTACAAGCATAAGGAAGAGCTTCTCTAAAGCGACCTCCTACAGACCTCATCTGCACCAACAGGTAGCACCTTGTCAAAGAACAGACCTGCACACCAGTGCCAGCTCCACCATTTCTTCTCCTCTCTTGCCTCCATCTTTACCCCTGGCATCTGAAACCAGTGGCCATGTGCAGCCTTTCAGCCATGGGCTGCTGCGTGGCTGTCTTCTCACCCCTCCCACTGCTCAAATGTAGCACTGGCTCAGAGCCTTCACCCTGGCAGGCTCCTGGGGCTGGCTCTGCTCCCCCCTGTGTGCTGGGCAGAGGGTAGAGCAGTGCCAGGGGGAGCTGCCTCTGAGTGCACTTGGCTGGTTCCTTCCCTTGCCTTCGAGGGAGGTTCAGCATTTGGTACCTTTTGTGCCTCACCCCTTCCACTTTGGGAGCTCTCCCTCAGCACCTCCCAGCCCGTGCAGAGCCTGCTGGGAGGGAAAGCTCAGGGGGCTGAGTCTGGGTGGTGGAATCTGGTATACATTCCAGGGGTTTCACTTGGAAAAACAAGGGAGGAGGAACTCCTGCTTTTGCCAGTCTCACTGCCAGGCTGCCCTAAGGCTCCAGCAGGCTCCTGGAAGGCTGGAGGCTCGTGGGGCAGGGTGGGGGGAGGTGGAACTGCCACACTGAGGTGTCCCTGTCTGGTGTCTCACAGCTCATTCCTTAAGTTTTAGTTCACTGTACATTGAGACCTGGGGTTTTACTTTTCCTGGTTGCTGTTGGCTGTCCCCCATGGAATTTTTTTTACCCATTTCCCTCCCTGCTGACTCCCTCCAGGCTGCCCTGGGCGAGTGAGCAAGGGCTTGGCCTGCTGTTAGAAATGCTCTCATGTGTGGACTCTGCCTTGTGAGCTCCCTGAAGTGAAGTCACCCAGGCTGGAGGATCCTGTCCTGGGTGAGCCCCACGAGCAGAAGGCACAGAACAGAAGGCTGGGCACAGCACAGCTCACCCCTGCACCCTGTGGGCACTGTGCCTTGGTGAGCTGGCTGGGCCTGCTGAAACCCTAAGCCAGCTGCTCAGCTGCTTCTCTGGACCACAAGATTAATATATATATATGTGTGTATTTTTACACACACACCTCTCCCTCTGTGTGTGTGTGTATATATATATTAGTTTTGGTGGAGGAAAGAGGAGTTTGCTTCTAATTGCAAGAGCAGGCAGCTGCCAACCTTCTTCCCCCCCCAAAGAAGGGACCCTGGCATCCCCTTCCTTTTTATAAAGCCCTCTTGGTGCACCAAGAGCCTTTTAACTGCTTCATGTTGCATAACCTAACGTCACCTTCTCTTCCCTTGCCTCCCTCCTCTCCCTAGC
This sequence comes from Melanerpes formicivorus, assembly GCF_026170545.1. Lineage (NCBI taxonomy): Eukaryota > Metazoa > Chordata > Aves > Piciformes > Picidae > Melanerpes > Melanerpes formicivorus. The sequence goes on along the minus strand of NW_027142371.1, from coordinate 14,447,602 downwards.
ACATCACCTCCTGTCCTTGGCCATGTTTTAAATGATGATTGTATGGGGCTGAGTGCTCCAAGAATTGAAATGAAACAAGGGGGAGGGGTGGAGAAAGAGAGGGGCTGTGTCTAAAACCTGCAACAGCAACAATTTCCCCCACATCCACACCCAGGCAGCTGTGGTGTGGGTGAAGAATGCACAGGCAGAGAGCTCTGTGCCTGCACAGGCACACACTTCTCCTTCAGGCACTCCCAATTCATTCCCTAGGGAATTCTGGGTTGAAGTGACATGCTGGAAACTCCCTCCTCCAGGGCAGGGTTGGTGCAGTGGAAGTGGCTGTCCAAACCCACACTCCTCTCAGTTTAGTGCTGGGGAGCTAGGTGGTGACTGCCTGGGAGAGGAGCTGCTTCTAGTGCTGTTAGAAACTCCTTAGCAAGGTGAAAGAGATGTCCAGAGGAGTGGGGGTGTGGGGTGGGGGGTGGTGGAACGATTAAAGCTGCATCTTTAGTCGTTGTCTGTAAGGTGGAGATTGGGGTGGTGTGTCCTGGGCAGTCAGAGAAGCTTTGAGAGGTTCCTTCTGCTGGACTTGCACTGAGCCCCAAGGGGGGAAGATGTCTTAAGCTGCACAAAACGTGCTGAGCTCTGGGCTGAAGTTCTTTCGAGACAGCCCTGCCGCGTTTGCCACTCTCTGGGCTGTTATCTGACCCTGCAGCTTCCTGGCCGAAGGCAGGAAACCCAACTGCCTCCTGGAAGAGGCCCTGGGACACTCTGCGCCCTCACAGCCTCCTCCCGGGAATGCTTCGCGTCCTCCTCCTCTCTGCTCTGCTCCGTAGCACAGAGCTGCGTTTAGAGAGTGGCCTGGGGCAGGTGCTGGCCCTCGGCACCACGCTGAAGCAGAGAAATGAAAGCACTTTGTGAGCTCTGCCCGCGGATCCGGCGCCGCCTCCAAACGCATCTGCATGCTGCTTGAACCTCCTCAAAGCCAATACCTCTGCCACAGCACCTTGGGCTGCGCCGGCGCCTCACACGGAGCACGCCAGCCCCCTCTCCAGCAGGGTGCTGGTGCAGCAGAGCCTGCCCTCACTGCACACGCAGCGCTGCCCGAGCCTGGCTGTAAAGCTGGATCTGTCCTCTCCTCTCTGTGCCATCCGCACGCCCCACGCTGGGAGCAGATCAGCGCAACCCCTGCAGGGCTGGGAAAGGACAGCCCGCAAAAGCCATAGGGATGGAAGCGAGGGGAGGAGACAGCTCCAGGCACTTCCCACCCTCCTCAGGCCCCTCTCTGCCTGCCCAGGGCTCTCTCCCTCGGGCACAACCCGTCCAGATGAGACCCTGCAGCTCCTCCCAGCTACACCCCTCTCCACCTCCTCCCAGGTGATCTAGAGACAAAGGAACCTGTTGATAGTTCTGTCCATAGTTTTACAGCTTGTATTTATTTGTATCATCTCTTTTGTCTAGGAATGTAAAGTGAGCCTCAAATACAACGTGTTAATAAAGTCAATTAAGATTTATTGCATCTATCAAAAGTGGGCCTGGCCTTCGTTGTGGCTTTGTAAGCATGGGAGGGTTCAGCGACCTCAAGCTTTACAGAGCCCTACGAGCATTGTTCTTCCCAAAAAATGAATCTCTGGGCAAAGTGAATTATTATTAAGCAGTAAGAGGTAAGTAAGAGTTAAAAGTGCCGAACGTCGTGCAGCCAGGCGCCGGGCACATGGCACCTCGGAAGCTACAAGCGCCCTGCCCGGGCCCTGCAGGCCCTGGTGCTCCTCACTAGAGGGAGGCAGCGAGGGCAGCGGCGATAACGGAGCTCTGAGCTTAAGTCCAACAGCGGCGGCCTCGGCTCCGTGGGGGGAAGCACCTCCAGGGACATCACCCGGCTCTTGAGACGCCCAGAGCCGCAGCCCTCAGCCAGAGAGCGGCGAGAGAGCAGGGCCGACGCCTTCGCTTCCCGCAGCACCTGCCGGCACCGCGGGACCTCCCCGCAGGCTCTCCCGCTCGGCCAGAGCCGCGGACACCGGTCCCATAGCCACCTCCGGCCCGGCCGCAGCCACCTCTCCCGCCGCCGCCATGACGCGCAGCCCGCTCCCGGCATGCGCCGCGCCGCGCGCAATGCCCGCCGGGAGCTGCAGTGCGCCGGCCGCAGGGGGCCCCGCGCCGGGCCCGCCCGCCGGCACTACAACTCCCGGCAGCCCCCGCGCTTTGTTTTCCTTCAAACCGGCCTCGGGCCCCGCCCTGTCGCTGCCCGCGCGCGCGCGCGGGGTCCCGCCGTGTCCCGCCGCGGCCACCGTCGCCGAGCTCCGCCCACTTCCCCCCTCCCCCCCCCGCCCCGTGCTCCCGGCCCTTTGACCCCGTTGTTATGTCGGGCCCGAACTGCCGCCGCCGCCGCTTCCCGTAACGCTTCCCGGAGACGCCTCCTCCTTCCCCCCCCCGCCCCCACCCCACCCCGCCTCGCGCCCCGCCCGCCCCGCGCGCTCCCGCCCCGCCCCCGCCGCCGCCGCCGCCCTCCCGCCGCCCGCGCGCGCCTAACGGTCCGCGCCCGCCCGCCGCCGCCCCGCGCGGGAGGAGGAGGAGGAGGAGGAGGAGGAGGATGAAGGAGATGAAGCAGCGGAGGAAGAAGGAGCGCACGTGGGCCGAGGCCGCCCGCCTGGTGAGCGGGGCCCGGGGCGGGGCAGGGGGAGCCGGGCCCGGGCGCCTGGGGCGGGCCCCGGGAGGCGGCGCGGGGGCTCGGCTGGGCCCCGGGAGGCCTTCTCCCCCCCGGGGGGGCTCCGCTCGCCACCGCGGCCGGCCCCACCTCCAGCAACGGGGCCGCGGCGGGGACAGGCCCGGGGCCTGGGCTTCCTGGATGCGGGGCCGGTGCCGCCAGGTCCCCCCCGCCCGCGTCCCGGCGTCCCCTCCGCGGCTGTTTTCCTTCCCGGGCTGAGTGGGCAGGAGCAGAGCCCCGCCGGGGGGGTTGGGGCGGTTGAGGCGCAGCCCCCAGCCCGCCGGGAGGGCTCTGGAGGCAGCTGCCCGCTCCTGCGGGGGTCCCTGCGGCCGGCGCCTCCTTCCCCCGGCGTCCCGGGAGCGGCTCCGCCGCGCTCCCGCCCTGCCCCTCGCTGCCCTCGGCCGCGGCTCGCTGCGGGGAGGGGGGCTCCAGGCGGGGCAGGAGGCTGCGGCCTGGCCCCGGGGCAGGGCTCTGCCGCTGTCAAAACTTTCTGGGCTCTCCTCTGAGGCTTCCCTGGCTGCGGGCGGGGGGCAGGGGGGCGGCAGGGGCTGCCCGGGCCCCGGGGTCGGGACGGCTGTGAGCAGGCAGCGTTTGGTCCCTCGGGGCAGGGTTAGCAGAGGCAGCCGGGGGGACACTTCAATTCTTTGTTTGTCTTTGAGAAGCTACTTTGAAAGCTTCAACTCCCAGCCCCAGCTTTGTGCCAGGTCTGTTGGACACTGCTGCTGTTTGCCCGGGGCAGTGGGAGGAGGAGGAGGAGGAGGAGGGTGATGGTGATTGCTCTCCAGGAAGTGTCTGAGCCATGTCTGCCTTCAACCCCATTTATAAACTAGGAAATATCAACCCCCCCAAAACAGCTTGAGGGCTCCCAGGTGGTGAGTGGGAGCTGGGCAGAAGTTTTGGGTGGACTTGGGGGTGGTTGGGTTTGTTGCTTGGCACCCCCAGGTGCTGCTGGGCACTGCTGCTGCAGGGAGCTTGCTGCCTTCAGCCTCTGCCTGGGAGCTGGGCACTCCTGGGGGCACAGACCTGTGCTGGGGCTCAGGGTAAGGAAGGATCCCACAGCCTGTGAGCAGTGTGAGCAGATCCCTACAGTGTCCTCCTGCTGCTGGGCACTCCTGGGGGCACAGAGCTGTGCTGGGGCACAGGGTAAGGAAGGATCCCACAGCCTGTGGCCACTATGAGCAGATCCCTGCAGTGTCCTCCTGCTGCTGGGCACTCCTGGGGGCACAGAGCTGTGCTGGGGCACAGGATAAGGAAGGATCCCACAGCCTGTGTCCAGTGTGAGCAGATCCCTGCAGTGTCCTCCTGCTGCTGGGCACAGACCTGTGCTGGGGCACAGGGCAAGGAAGGATCCCAGAGCCTATGGCCACTGTGAGCAGATCCCTGCAGTGTCCTCCTGCTGCTGGGCACTCCTGGGGGCACTGATCTGTGCTGGGGCACAGGGCAAGGAAGGATCCCACAGCCTGTGAGCAGTGTGAGCAGATCCCTGCAGTGTCCTCCTGGAGCTGGGCACAGACCTGTGCTGGGGCAGAGGGTAAGGAAGGATCCCACAGCCTGTGGTCACTGTGAGCAGATCCCTGCAGTGTCCTCCTGCTGCTGGGCACAGACCTGTGCTGGGGCACAGGGCAAGGAAGGATCCCAGAGCCTATGGCCACTGTGAGCAGACCCCTGCAGTGTCCTCCTGCTGCTGGGCACAGACCTGTGCTAGGGCTCAGGGTAAGGAAGGATCCCACAGCCTGTGAGCAGTGTGAGCAGATCCCTGCAGTGTCCTCCTGGTGCTGGGCACAGATCTGTGCTGGGGCAGAGGGTAAGGAAGGATCCCACAGCCTGTGAGCAGTGTGAGCAGATCCCTGCAGTGTCCTCCTGGTGCTGGGCACAGATCTGTGCTGGGGCAGAGGGTAAGGAAGGATCCCACAGCCTGTGAGCAGTGTGAGCAGATCCCTGCAGTGTCCTCCTGCTGCTGGGCACAGATCTGTGCTGGGGCAGAGGGTAAGGAAGGATCCCACAGCCTGTGAACAGTGTGAGCAGATCCCTGCAGTGTCCTCCTGGAGCTGGGCACTCCTGGGGGCACAGAAGGATCCCACAGCCTGTGGCCAGTGTGAGCAGATCCCTGCAGTGTCCTCCCCCCAGCCCTGCCAGTGGCCCTGGCTGGGGCACAGGGCATGCTGCAGGGGCTGTGTGGCATGGGGACACCTGGAGCAGTGGATCTGAGCTCCTGGAGGCTGTCCTGGTCCCTTGGGCTTTTGCTTTTGGCTGTGCTGGGTTAGGTTTTGCCTGGCCAGGCTGTGCTGCTGGAGCACATAAACACTGCAGGGAGCCCTTGGGGGTGAGTCCAGCTGAGGCTTGTGTCTGGAGCTGGGGATCTTCAGGGGAGGTCTTGGTGCTCCTTCTGAGGGAGATTTGCTTGGCTGTCAGAGTGTTTTCCTAGGGCCTGCCAGGAGGAAACCTAAGCAGCCAAGCATCTCCCTTCCAGGGACTTGCATAATGCTTTGTGTGGCAGTGAGAGTGTTTCAGACCCACAGGGCTGAGCTGGAGGGGCTGGAGGAGGGCAGGGGCTGCCCACTGTGGGGCTCCCCTGCAGGAGCAGGTGGCCTCTGCCATGCTCTCTGCTCCTCTTGGAGCCCCCTGCCAGCCAAGCAGGTTGGCAGGGATGCTTCCCCCCAGCTGACCTGTGGGGCAGAGGCTGTGACCTGGCTCCAAATCACCTGATTGGAACCAGACCAAACAGCAGATGGAGAGAGGGGATCCTGCCCCTCTGCTCTGCTCAGGCCTCACCTGCAGGGCTGGGGCCAGCCCTGGGGCCCTCAGCACAGGAAGGACCTGGAGCTGATGGAGAGGGTGCAGAGGAGAGCCACAAAGATGCTCATGGGGCTGGAGCAGCTCTGCTAAGGGGACAGGCTGAGGGTGTTCAGCCTGGAGGAGAGAAGGCTCCAGGCAGAGCTCAGAGCAGCCTCCCAGGACCTGCAGGGGGCTGCAGGAAGGCTGCAGAGGGACTGCTCCCAAAGGCCTGCAGGGACAGCACCAGGGGCAGTGGTTTGAAATGAGAGCAGAGCAGATTGAGATTGGAGGTGAGGAGCAAGTTGTGCCCCAGGAGGCTGCTGGAACCCTGCAGCAGGTTGCCCAGGGAGGGAGCTGAGGCCTCATGGCTGGAGCTGTGCAAGGTGAGGCTGGAGAAGGCTGTGAGCAAGCTGCTGCAGGGGAGGATGTCCCTGCTGAGGGCAGGGGTTGGGCTGCCTTTGGGAGCTCCCTTCCAACCCAACCCATTCTGGGATTCTCTGAGTGGTCTCAGGTCTGGCAGGTGAGAGCCTCCCACTGTCTCTGGGCTGCCCAGAGCAGCACTCTGAAACAGCCTCCTCATCCAGCTCCTCAGCCTTGGGTGGTGGCAGGGGGACAGCTCCACACCTTTCCTATCACCTCTCTCGGGGCCAGAGCCTCAGGCAGAGTGGGTGCTCGAGGTGCCTAAGCCTGCACAGCACCTTAGGGCCGTGGATGAGCCAGAAATAGCCTCACCTCACAGCAGCTCATCCACTTAGAGAGCCCTGGGGCTGCGGAGCTGCCCCTGCAGGGGGTGTGGAGCTGCCCCTGCAGCTGGGGTGGAGCTGCCCCTGCAGTTGCCCCTGCAGCTGGTGTGGAGCTGCCCCTGCAGTTGCCCCTGCAGCTGGGGTGGAGCTGCCCCTGCAGGGGGTGTGGAGCTGCCCCTGCAGGGGGTGTGGAGCTGCCCCTGCAGCTCCCAGGCCCAGCTGTAAGTCCCCCAGAGCTAGCTCTGTAGTTCCCACTCCTCTTCCCTGTGCTCCCTGCCACAAATGCTTCCTGCCTTCCCTTCCTGCCACTCACCTCTGGGCTCTGTGTCCCCCTCAGCCTTTCTCAGCACCCCAGGCAGAAGTGGTTTGCAGTGTGGCTGCTCCTGCAGGGCTGAGGCTGTGCACAGGCCCTGAAATGAGCCTTTCAGGACCGCTTGGGACACCACTGTCAGAGCTGGGGGCTGGTAGAATGGAATAGAATTGACCAGGTTGGAAAAGACCTTTGGGATCCTTGAGTCCAACCTGGTGAATTCATAGAATCATTCAGGGTTGGAAGGGACCCCAAGGCTCAGCCAGCTCCAGCCCCCTGCCATGGGCAGGGACACCCCACACTAGATCAGGCTGCCCAGAGCCTCATCCAGCCTGGCCTTAAACACCTCCAGGGCTGGGGCCTCAACCACCTCCCTGCACAACCCATCCCAGGGCTTCACCACTCTCATGGGGAAGAACTTCCTCCTCCCCTCCAGCCTGAATCTCCCCATCTCCAGCTTCATTCCATTCCCCCTAGTCCTATCACTGCCTGAGATCCTGAGCAGTCCCTCCCCAGCCTTCCTGGAGCCCCCTGCAGCTACTGGAAGGCCACAGCTGGGGGAGTGATGCCAGCTGCCCCCACGGGGGTGCAGAAGCCCCTGGCTGTCAGTGTCACAAATGGGAGAGGCAGTGGGGGGGGGGGGGGGGAAGACTTTTCAGGGGGGTAAGGGGCAGCTAAGTGCTGAAGCTGTAGCTGCTGGAAGGCTGCTGTGGTGCTGGCAGTGCCAGGATGGAGGCTGGGCTGTGGGGGGGCCCTGCAGGATCATCTCTTCCCCCCCCCCTCAGGTCTCCCATGCAGCAGCCTCTCCACTTTTCCCCTGAGCAGGGATTCTTTTATCTCTATGTAAATGCTGCTGCAGGCTGAGTTCTGGGGCTGGCTGTGGCTGTCACTCCAGAGGGGCTGGCTGGGCTGGGGGAGGAATGCCTTTCTCTCTCCCAACATGTGGCTGCTCAGCTTGGGCAGGGAGGAGGTTCCCCCTGGCAGCTCCCTGCTCCCCTGAGTGGCAGGGGAGAGGTCGTGGGCAAGGCAGGAAGCAGCCCAGGCCCCAGGGCAGGGAGGTTGGATCCGTGGGGGGGGCCTGGGGGGGAGTGCTGGAGCTGGAGGGACTCAGAATGAGAACTGTTTGCTGCCTGGGAGGGAGGCTGAGTGCTGGCTTTGATCTCTGCTGTCCAGCCCTCGCTGGGCTCTCTCAGGGAGCTCCCACGCCTCTGGCCCCTGGCAGCCAGCTGGGAGCTCCAGGGGCTGGCTGCAGCTGGGCTAAGGAACTGCTCTGAGCAGAACACAGAGCTCACCAGGTTGGGAAAGGCCTTTGAGGTCACCAAGTCCAACCTCTCCCCCAGCACCCTCTGATCAGCTCAGCCATGGCCTCATCCAGGCCCTTCCCAAACACCTCCAGGGCTGGGGACTCCACCACCTCCCTGGGCAGCACATCCCCAGGGCCAATCTCTCTTGCTGGGAAGAATTTCTTCCTCACCTCCAGCCTGAACCTCCCCTGGCACAGCTTGAGACTGTGGCCTCTTGTTCTGGTGCTGGGTGCCTGGGAGAAGAGCCCAACCCCCACCTGGCTCCAACCTCCCTTCAGGGAGTTGCAGAGAGCAAGAAGGTCTCCCCTGAGCCTCCTCTTCTGCAGGCTAAGCAACCCCAACTCCCTCAGCCTCTCCTCCCAGGGCTGTGCCCCAGACCCCTCCCCAGCTCTGTTGCCCTTCTCTGGACACCTTCCAGCAGCTCAACCTCTTTCCTGACCTTAGGAGCCCAGAGCTGGCCACAGGACTGCAGGTGTGGCCTCAGCAGTGCTGAGCACAGGGCAGGATGAGCTCCCTGCTGCTGCTGGCCACACTGCTCCTGCTGCAGGCCAGGATTCCCTTGGCTTGCTGGGCACACTGCTGGCTCCTGTTCAGCTGCTGTCAGCCAGCACCCCCAGGTCCCTCTCTGCCTGGCTGCTCTCAGCCCCTCTGCCCCCAGCCTGCAGCTGAGGTGCAGCCCTGCAGTGGAGGCCTTGGCTGCCTCTCCCCTTGCAGAGCCTGGAAGTGGCCTGGAGGTGCAAATGGTTTCCTGCATCACCACTGGAGTTGGTTTTCCTCCTGCAAGTGGTCTGTGCCTGCCCCTCCAGAAGGCAGCCTGAGGCTCTGGGCCTCCCCACAGTGCTGCAGTGACTCAGGTCTGGATGGTGCTGGGGGGAGTGTGGCATCTGGGTTCCTCTGTGGGCTTCTGCCCCAGCTCAGAGCGAGAGCTGGCAGCCTGGCTGGCTCCTCTGCAGCTGGCTGCCAAAGGAGGTCAGGGCTCTGCAGCCCTGTGGCCTTGCAGCAGGGGAACCCAGGGCACAGCACCATCAGGAAGCTCCCAGGTGACCACCCCCTGGCTGCTGCTTGGCTGTCCCAGGCCATGTCCTGTGCCTTGGGGCTCAGCAGTTGTGCCCCCTCAGGCCCAGAGCCCTGCTGGGTTCCACCTCCCTGGCGTTCAGCAGGCAGCAGCCTGGCTGCCCTGGGAGGCAGCTGCAGGGGCACCTGGGGGCCCAGGGGGGTTTGCATCCACTGCAGCTTCTTTTGCTGCCTTGCTTCCTGCTGCTGTGGGAAAGCAGCAGCTCCACAGAGATGTCCTCTCCTCTCCTCTCCTCCACTCCCTGAGCTCCTGCTTTGGAGCAGGCAGCTGCACAGCCCTTGGTGGGAGGAAGGCCTCTTTGGTTTCCTCTCAGGGCCTGGGAAGGGATGAGCAGCTTCCTGCACTGCCTTTCTTTGTGCCTGCCTTCACTCCCTGGCTGTCAAGCAGCCCAAAGCTCTGCAGAGTGTCTCCAGCCATCATCCTTGCCCCATCCTTCACTGTCAGTGTGGCTCTGGGCAGGGGCAGGGCTGCAGCTGCTGCCTCAGGGGTGTGCTGATGCCTTTCCCTCCTCTTCCTCAGGCCTGAGAGCAATGAGGCCTTTGGGGATCTTTCCTCTGAAGCTCTCTAGTCTTGCCTGGCCAGCTGCTGTGGGTCCCCTCCATCCATTTCCACCCAGGGCCTGGAGCAGCTCTGGGAGGAGCAAAGGCTGAGAGCCCTGGGGCTGAGAGCCTGCAGCAGAGCAGCCCCAGAGGGGAGCTGAAGGAGCTGTGGGGGGCAAGAGGCTGGGGCCAGGCTCTGCTCAGTGGTGCCCAGGGACAGGCCAAGGAGCAATGGGCACAGAGTGGCAGCCAGGAGGTTCCCTGAGGAGAAAGTTGTTTGGTGTGAGGGAGCAGAGCCCTGGGGCAGGCTGCCCAGAGAGGTTGTGGAGTCTCCTGGTGTGGAGAGCTTCCAACCCCCCCTGGGCACTGTGCTCCTGGGCAGGCTGCTGGGGGAGCCCTGCTGGGGCAGGGGCTGGGTGAGCCCCACAGGTCCCTTCCACCCTCCCTGCTGAGGTTCTCTGAGCTCTGCCCTCCTCTGATCAGAACTCTGCCTCCTGCCCTTCCTGAGCTGCAGCCAAGCTGGATGCAGCAACCCAAGGCTGCAGCTGCTGCCCTGGGCAGTTGTTGTCCAGTAGCACTTCCATGGGCAGGGACAAAGCTGCTGGCTGCTTCTCCCCAGGGCAGGCAGGCCCAGGGCAGGGAGAGCATTCTGCATCAGCAGAGCTCCCACTGGCTGGGAGCCAGCCTGGGAGGCTGCCCTGTGGCAGCAGCTTGCTCTGAAACCTGGGGCAGAGCTTCTGCTGCTGCGGCCTCTGGGCTCCAGGCCGAGCCCTGCTGCTTTTCTCTCTCCTCCTTGTTCCATTAGGGGCAGGGTAAGGGCAGGGTAAGGAGCAGGGTAAGGGCAGGGCAAGGGCAGGTTTTGTGATGCTCAGCCTGCTGTGACCCTGAGGCAGTCTGAGGTTTGCAGGCTGCCTCCTGCAGTGGCTGACGCTGGGAGAGGGCTGGAGCACAGCGCCTGCAGCCCGGGAGCACAGGGGGAGCTCGCTGCTGACACCTGGCCCTGCCTTCTCTTTTCAGGTGCTGGAAAATTACTCTGATGCTCCTATGACCCCCAAACAGATCCTGCAGGTCATAGAGGCCGAAGGACTGAAGGAAATGAGGTTAGTACTGCTGGTGTGGCCTGGGGGAGGCTGCTCCTGGCCGGCCGCTCCGTGCGGCTGTGCCTCACCCCCAGCCTGCTGCTCCCCTCCTGCTGCTCCTCTCCTGCTGCTCCCCTCCTGCTGCTCCCCTTGCAGGCAGCTCAGATGAGGGGGGAGAGAGCTCTGCACAGCTTGTGGGCTGGGGCTTTGTGTTGGGTGCCTTTCTCTTTCTTGGGCAATAGCTGGGGGCTGCTCTTCAGGTTTGCTGCTGAGGGAGGGTCCCCTTCAGCCCCTCCCGTGGAAGCAGTGCCTGCTGCAGGCCAGGCTCCTGCCTTCTCTGGTGCCTCCCACCTCCTCCTGGGGGTCTCCCCTGAGTGGCTCCTTCCAGAACAGCTTTCTGCTGCTCTGACTCCAGTTTGGGCACAGTTGGATCACAGGCTCACAGCATGGCAGGGGTTGGAAGGGACCCAGAGAGGTCATCCAGGCCAAGCCCCCTGCCAGAGCAGGAGCAGAGAACCCAGCACAGGTCCCACAGGAACACATCCAGATGGGGCTGGGAAGGCTCCAGAGCAGGAGACTCCACAACCTCTCTGGGCAGCCTGCTCCAGGGCTCTGTGATACCCTTACAGTGAAGAACTTCCCCCAGGTGTTGGGCTGGAACCTCCTGTGCTGCAGTTGGAAGTTTTGTCTCCTGTGCTGCTTCCTTTCTGGAGCAGCCTTGGTGGCTTTAGGAGACTCCAGAAGGTTTTGTCTCTCTCTGCCAGCTTCTGCTCAGGGCTGTGAGCCCTGGGGCAGTGCAGCCCTGGGGCAGTGCAGCTGAGGGGGGTGATCCCTGGGGCAGTGCAGCTGAGGGGGGTGAGCCCTGGGGCAGTGCAGCTGAGGTGTGAGCCCTGGGGCAGTGCAGCTGAGGGTTGTGAGCCCTGGGGCAGTGCAGCTGAGGGTTGTGAGCCCTGGGGCAGTGCAGCTGAGGGGGGTGAGCCCTGGGGCAGTGCAGCTGAGGGGGGTGAGCCCTGGGGCAGTGCAGCTGAGGGGGGTGAGCCCTGGGGCAGTGCAGCTGAGGGGGGGTGAGCCCTGGGGCAGTGCAGCTCAGGGGGGTGAGCCCTGGGGCAGTGCAGCTGAGGGGGGTGAGCCCTGGGGCAGTGCAGCTGAGGGGGGTGAGCCCTGGGGCAGTGCAGCTCAGGGGGGTGAGCCCTGGGGCAGTGCAGCTCAGGGGGGTGAGCCCTGGGGCAGTGCAGCTCAGGGCAGTGCAGCTGAGGGGGGTGAGCCCTGGGGCAGTGCAGCTGAGGGGGGTGAGCCCTGGGGCAGTGCAGCTGAGGGGGGTGAGCCCTGGGGCAGTGCAGCTGAGGGGGGTGAGCCCTGGGGCAGTGCAGCTCAGGGCTGTGAGCCCTGGGTCAGTGCAGCTCAGGGCAGTGCAGCTCAGGGCAGTGAGCCCTGGGGCAGTGCAGCTCAGGGCAGTGCAGCTCAGGTGTGAGCCCTGGGGCAGTGCAGCTCAGGGCAGTGCAGCTCAGGTGTGAGCCCTGGGGCAGTGCAGCTGAGGGCAGTGCAGCTCAGGGCAGTGCAGCTCAGGTGTGAGCCCTGGGGCAGTGCAGCTCAGGGCAGTGCAGCTCAGGGCTGTGAGCCCTGGGGCAGTGCAGCTGAGGGCAGTGCAGCTCAGGGCAGTGCAGCTCAGGTGTGAGCCCTGGGGCAGTGCAGCTCAGGGGCAGTGCAGCTCAGGGCTGTGAGCCCTGGGGCAGTGCAGCTCAGGGCAGTGCAGCTCAGGGCAGTGCAGCTCAGGGGTGAGCCCTGGGGCAGTGCAGCTCAGGGCTGTGAGCCCTGGGGCAGTGCAGCTCAGGGCAGTGCAGCTCAGGGGCAGTGCAGCTCAGGGCAGTGCAGCTCAGGGGTGAGCCCTGGGGCAGTGCAGCTCAGGGCAGTGCAGCTCAGGGGCAGTGCAGCTCAGGGGCAGTGCAGCTCAGGGGCAGTGCAGCTCAGGGCAGTGCAGCTCAGGGCTGTGAGCCCTGGGGCAGTGCAGCTCAGGGCAGTGCAGCTCAGGGGTGAGCCCTGGGGCAGTGCAGCTCAGGGCAGTGCAGCTCAGGGGCAGTGCAGCTCAGGGCAGTGCAGCTCAGGGGTGAGCCCTGGGGCAGTGCAGCTCAGGGCAGTGAGCCCTGGGGCAGTGCAGCTCAGGGCAGTGAGCCCTGGGGCAGTGCAGCTCAGGGCAGTGCAGCTCAGGGGTGAGCCCTGGGGCAGTGCAGCTCAGGGGCAGTGCAGCTCAGGGGCAGTGCAGCTCAGGGGTGAGCCCTGGGGCAGTGCAGCTCAGGGGTGAGCCCTGGGGCAGTGCAGCTCAGGGGTGAGCCCTGGGGCAGTGCAGCTCAGGGGCAGTGCAGCTCAGGGGCAGTGCAGCTCAGGGCTGTGAGCCCTGGGGCAGTGCAGCTCAGGGCAGTGCAGCTCAGGGCAGTGCAGCTCAGGGGTGAGCCCTGGGGCAGTGCAGCTCAGGGCTGTGAGCCCTGGGGCAGTGCAGCTCAGGGCAGTGCAGCTCAGGGCAGTGAGCCCTGGGGCAGTGCAGCTCAGGGCTGTGAGCCCTGGGGCAGTGCAGCTCAGGGCAGTGCAGCTCAGGGCAGTGCAGCTCAGGGCAGTGCAGCTCAGGGCTGTGAGCCCTGGGGCAGTGCAGCTCAGGGCAGTGCAGCTCAGGGCAGTGAGCCCTGGGGCAGTGCAGCTCAGGGCAGTGCAGCTCAGGGCTGTGAGCCCTGGGGCAGTGCAGCTCAGGGCAGTGCAGCTCAGGGCTGTGAGCCCTGGGGCAGTGCAGCTCAGGGCAGTGCAGCTCAGGGGTGAGCCCTGGGGCAGTGCAGCTCAGGGCAGTGCAGCTCAGGGCAGTGAGCCCTGGGGCAGTGCAGCTCACACCCTCCTGGCATCATGGAGGAGATGCCCACCCCAGGGCTCCTTTCCTGGGCAGCAGGACCTGATGTGGAGCCTCAGACTCGGCAGGGGTGGGAGGCTGTGTCCCTTGGTGAAGCTGCTGTGAGCTTCCCTCTGCCCCTGGGGGAGCTGTGGCAGACACCCAGAGTGCACAAAGGAAGCAGGCAGCTGTGGTGCCCCAGGTGCCTGAGTGCCACATGGCCAGGAAGGGAAGGCTGAGCAGCAGGGGCAGGCAAAGCAACCTCTGCCTGCTGCCTGTGCTCTGCCTCTGCTCAGACCTCACCTGCAGCACTGCCTCCAGCTGTGGGGCCCCCAGCACGAGCAGGACCTGCAGCTGCTGGAGCAGGGCCAGAGCAGGCCACAGAGATGTTCAGAGGGCTGCAGAACCTCTCCTGTGGGGCCAGGCAGGGAGAGTTGGGGCTGTGCAGCCTGGAGAGGAGAAGGCTCCAGGGAGACCTTAGAGTAGCCAAAGGGGCTCCAGGGGAGCTGGGGAGGGGCTTTGGCCAGAGGCCTGGAGTGCCAGGATGGGGACAAGGGCTTTGAGCTGGGAGAGGAGACTGAGACTGGGGAGGAGGAAGAAATCCTTTGCAGTGAGGCTGGGGAGAGCCTGGCACAGGCTGCCCAGGGAGGCTGTGGCTGCCTCCTGCCTGGAGGTGTTCAGGGCCAGGCTGGATGAGGCCTGCAGCAGCCTGGGCTGGTGGGAGGGGTCCCTGCCCATGGCAGGGGACTGGAGGAGATGAGCTCTGAGGTCCCTTCCACCCTGAGCCAGCTTTGGGCTCTGGGATTTCGTTGGTGGGCTCCAGAGGCAGCTCAGGGAGATGCTGTCTGGTGCCAGAGCTTGTGAAGCAATGTGCAGAGCTGGGATGCTCCCAGGCTGGGGAAGGAGCTTGGGGTCAGCTTCCCATTTGAGAGGATCCTCTCTGGGAGGCTTTGGCTCCAGCCAGGCTTCACTTTCACTTGGGGCAAGGAGATCAGCCTGGCTTTAGTGTCCCCCTCCAGGTAGCTTTCTGCCTGTGGCTGGTTGGCAGACCCCAGGTGAGGGGACACCAAGTGTGGGAGGGGACACCAAGTGTGGGAGGGGACACCAAGTGTGGGAGGGGACACCAAGTGTGGGAGGGGACACCAAGTGTGGGAGGCCCTGCCAGCTGAGGGCATCAGAGCTTTTCTCTCTGCTAGGGCAGAGCCTGAGGCTTGCCAGGGAGGAGATCCCAGCAGCCCAGCCTGGTGGAGCTGGGAGCTGCTGCCACAGGGCAGCCTCCCAGGCTGGCTCTCAGCCAGTGGGAGCTCTGCTGGTGCAGAATGCTCTCCCTGCCCTGGGCCTGCCTGCCCTGGGGAGAAGCAGCCAGCAGCTTTGTCCCTGCCCATGGAAGTGCTACTGGACAACAACTGCCCAGGGCAGCAGCTGCAGCCTTGGGTTGCTGCATCCAGCTTGGCTGCAGCTCAGGGAGGGCAGGAGGCAGAGTTCTGATCAGAGGAGGGCAGAGCTCAGAGAACCTCAGCAGGGAGGGTGGAAGGGACCTGTGGGGCTCCCCCAGCCCAGCCCCTGCCCCAGCAGGGCTCCCCCAGCAGCCTGCCCAGCAGCACAGTGCCCAGGGGGGGTTGGAAGCTCTGCACACCAGGAGACTCCACAACCTCTCTGGGCAGCCTGCCCCAGGGCTCTGCTCCCTCACACCAAAGGAGCTTCTCCCCAGCACGGGTGGGGACCATGCTGCTGGGCTTGTCTTCACCTTTCTGCTGCTGAGTCAATCTGGGGGCTCTCTAAAATCAATCCAGCTCAAAGGTTCAGGCAGACAAAGGGAGGAAATGGGTCACAAGAGTCAGAAATGTCTGAAATGAGCTGAGAGCATCTCCTAAAGTGGTGTAGCATTTCCTGCCTGCTGCTGACTGCTTCACTCTGGGTCGAGGCTGATGCCAGGTCAGCAGGGAAGCAGCTCTGCTTGTCCCATAGAGCTGGTGAGCACTGCCACAGGCTGCCCAGGGAGGCTCTGGCTGCCCTCTCCCTGCAGGTGTTCAAGGCCAGGCTGGATGAGGCCTGGAGCAAGCTGTGCTGGTGGGAGGTGTCCCTGCCCAGGGCAGGGGTTGGAGCTGGCTGAGCTTTGAGCTCCCTTCCAACCCAACCCATGGATGGAAACTCCAGCACAGGAGCTTCCACCTCAACATGAGGAAGAACTTCTGGCTGTGAGGCTCCCAGAGGCCTGGAGCAGGCTGCCCAGAGAGGTTGGGGAGTCTCCTTCCCTGGAGCCTTCCCAGCCCTGTCTGGGTGTGTCCTGTGTGACCTGTGCTGGATTCTCTGCTCCTGCTCTGGCAGGGGCTTGGGCTGGAGGATCTCTGTGGGTCCCTTCCAACCCCTAACCTCCTGAGCTGGATTCTCTGCTCCTGCTCTGGCAGGGGCTTGGGCTGCAGGATCTCTGTGGGTCCCTTCCAACCCCTAACCTCCTGTGCTGGATTCTCTGCTCCTGCTCTGGCAGGGGCTTGGGCTGCAGGATCTGTGTGTGTCCCTTCCAACCCCTCGCATCCTGTGATCCTGCTCTGCTCAAACTGGAGTCAGAACAGCAGCAAGCAGTGGGAGGAGCCACTGTGGTCTCCTGCAGGCTGTGTCCCTGCTGAGGCCATGCCCTGAGGCTGGCTGTCTCTCTTGCAGTGGCACCTCTCCCCTGGCCTGCCTCAACGCCATGCTGCACTCCAACTCGCGGGGCGGCGATGGCCTCTTCTACAAGCTGCCTGGACGGATCAGCCTCTTCACACTCAAGGTAGGGGCTGGGCTCCTGCCCTCAGCTCAGCTGGGAGCTCTTGCTGTGCACCACTGGGTGCTTAAACTGGTCCCTGAGCAGCCTGGGAGCTGCCTGGGAGCTGATGGTGGCCGAGAGGGTCTGGCTGCCACTCCTCCGCCAGAGCTGCTGCCTCTCAGCTGCCTCCAGCCCCCTCCAGCCCCGGGGTCAGTTCCTGCTGCAGCAGCCCTGCTTGTCCTTGGAGTGCACAAGGGAGGGCAGAGAATCCTCCCATGGTTGGCATTGGAAGGGAGCTTAAAGATCACCAAGTTCCCACTAGCTCAAGGCCACATCCAGCCTGGCCTTGGAGACTGCCAGGCTTGGAGCCCCCACAGCCTCTCACAGCCTGTTCCAGAGCCTCAGCACCCTCCTGGGGAAGGGTTTCTCCCCCATGGCTGATCCAAATCCTGCTCCTCCCAGTCTGAAGCCATCAGCCCTCACCCTGTCACTCCATGCCCCTGTACAGAGTCCCTCTCCAGCCCTCCTGGAGCCTCCTTCAAACACTAGAAGCTGCTCTAAGGTCTCCCTGGAGCCTTCTCTTCTCCAGGCTGAGCAGCCCCAACCCTCTCAGCCTGGCCTCACAGCAGAGCCCTTCCAGCCCTCCCAGCATTGCTGTGGCCTCTTCTGGCCCCACTCCAGCAGGTCCCTGTCTGTGCTGAGGACTCCAGAGCTGCCCCAGCACTGCAGGGGGGGTCTCAGCAGAGGGGCAGAATCCCCTTCCTGCCCCTGCTGCCCACCCTGCTGGGGATCAGCCCAGGACATGGCTGGCTCTGGGCTATGAGGACCCAGTGACAGCTCATGGAGAGCTTCTCACCACCCAGCACCCCCAAGTCCCTCTCCTCAGCACTGCTCCTTAGCCATTCTTCACCCAGCCTGGGTTGCTGATTGGGAGCCAGCTGCAGCACCTCCTGAGACAAATCCTCTGGCTGCAGTACTTGGTGGCCAGTTCAGGTGGCTGCTTTATTGCTGCTGCTGCTTTAGTGCTGCTCCTTCCCTGCCAGGCAGGAGGCAACACAACCACCCAGCAGCTCAAACTGCTCTGAGGGCTTGGAGCTGCAAGGAAAGCCTTGCTAGGAAGGTTCCTCCTCCTGGCTGGTTGCTCTGTGTGCTGCAACTGCTGTCTGTCCAGCACCACCATCTCCCTCAGATCCTGCAGGCCTCTCTGGGCTCTTTATTTTGGGGTGGGTTTGGGGTTTGTTGTTTGCTTGGGGTTGGCTTTTGTGTTGTCCCAGCAATCAGAAAGGTTGACAATGTTCCTGGGCTGAGCTTTTTCTTCTGCTTTGTGTTGTGCTGCTGGCTTCCCTGCTGAACAGCAGCTCAGTGCAGCAGCTCAGTGCAGCAGCTCAGTGCAGCAGCTCAGTGCAGCAGCTCAGTGCAGCAGCTCAGTGCAGCAGCTCAGTGCAGCAGCTCAGTGCAGCAGCTCAGTGCAGCAGCTCAGTGCAGCAGCTCAGTGCAGCAGCTCAGCTACCTGCTTCCTCTTCACATCTCTGCTTTCCTGCTGTCAGAAGGGGCTGCTGAGTTGCAAACAGATGGAAATGAAATGGCTTTGAGTCCTACAAGTAGTAAACACATCTCCTAAGCTTACTACCTCAGCAGCTGGCTACTCAGATGCTGCTCTGCTCTTTCATAGTAAGGCTGAGGTGCTTCTCACAAGCACAGAATGGTGAAGGGTTGGAAGGGATCTCTGGGGACTGAGTCCAACCTCCCCCTGCCAGGGCAGGGGCACCCAGAGGAGGTCACCCAGAGCACAGCCAGGTGGGTCTGGAATCTCTGCAGAGATGGAGACTCCAGCACCTCTCTGGGCAGCCTGCTCCAGGCCTCCAGCAGCCTTCAGTGACAGAAGTTCCTCCTCATGCTCAGCTGGAGCTTCTCATGGCCCAGTCTGTGCCCCCTGGCCTGTCCCTGGGCACCCCTGAGCCAAGCCTGGTGCCACCCTCCTGCCACCCACCCTTGAAGTGTTGATCAGCCTTGAGGAGCTGCCCCTCAGGCTGCTCTTCCCCACACTGAACAGCCCAAATCCTCTCAGCCTTTCCCCTCACAGAGAGGCTCAGTCCCCTCAGCACCTCTGCAGCCCTTTGCTGTCCCCTCTCCAGCAGTTCCCTGAGGTCCTCCTTGAACTGTGGAGCTCAGGATAACTCCCTTCACCAGGAGCTGCTGATGTGTGGAGCAGTGCAGTCAGTACCTTGCTGAGCTGGGGTGTGTTGGGGTTCCTCAGCCAGGAGGTGCCTGGGAAGCACACTGGCAGCCCAGTGCAGTCCTGCTCCACCCTGAGCCCAACCAGGGCTAAGCCAGGGGGAGGTTAAAACCCAATTCACTTGACAAGCTCTGTGCACTCACCCTGTGGTGCAGGGGGGGGCTGCAGCCATCCCAGTTGTCTTTCCCCCCTCAGAAGGATGCCCTGCAGTGGTCCAGGAACCTCTCAGTGCCAGAAGGGGAGGAGCTGGAGGATGCAGCGGATGCAGAGAGCTGTGGCTCCAATGAAGCCAGCACTGTGAGTGGTGACAATGATGGTAAGTGTCTGCTGGCCTCCCCCTGCAGCCACAGGGCTGCCCCAAGGCTCTGCCTGACCTCTCCTCTCTTTCAGTGTCTCTCGATGAAACCTCCTCCAACGCCTCCTGTTCCACTGAGTCCCAGAGCAAGGCCCCTGCTGCTGCCAGGGAGAGCTACAGAGCTGCCTCCCAGGTAGGAGGAAGTGGGAGTGCTGGGGAGCACCAAGCCCCTGAGAGAGACCTTTCACTGCTGGGTGGTGGCAGGGAGCAGGATGGGTGCCTCAGGCAGTTACAGGGCCTGCTCCTCAGGTGGGGCTTGCAGTGTGGGCAGGGAGGTGATGCTGCATTCCCTGCTGGGCACAGAGGTGGCAGCTGAAGGGTGACTCCAGAGCCAGGCAGCTCTTCAGCCAAGCTGCTTAGAGGATGAGGGCCACAGAGATGATCAAAGGGCTGGGGAACCTGCCCTGTGCAGACAGGCTGAGAGAGTTGGGGCTGTGCAGCCTGGAGGAGAGAAGGGTCCAGGGGGACCTTAGAGCAGCCTGCCAGGAGCTGAAGGGGCTGCAGGAGAGCTGGGGAAGGGCTTCTGAGAAGGGCTGGGAGTGCCAGGCTGAGGACAATGGCTGTGAGCTGGGAGAGGGCAGATTGAGACTGGAGATGAGGAAGAAATTCTTTCCAATGAGGGTGGTGAGACACTGGCACAGGCTGCCCAGGGAGGCTGTGGCTGCCCTCTCCCTGAAGGTGTCCCAGGCCAGGCTGGATGAGGCCTGGAGCAAGCTGTGCTGGTGGGAGATGTCCCTGCCCAGGGCAGGGGGTTGGTACTGGATGATCTTTGAGCTCCCTTCCAAGCCAGACTGTTCTGTGAACCTCTGGTTTTACCCCTCCATAATGCCTTTGCTCCTCTGGTTTGTTCTTGGCTCCTTCCTGGGCTGCAGGCAAGCAAACAGAAGAAGAAGCCTGGGGTGATGCTGCCACGCGTGGTGCTGACACCGCTGAAAGTCAACGGAGCACACATGGAGTCTGCCTCGGGTGAGCCCTGCTCTTGGGGTGCTCCTCTCCCTAGTGACTGCACAGGCAGCTTTCCATCACTTCTCCCTAATTACCTGCTGAAGTTTGCCTCAGGATTGCCTTCACACTGGCTGAGAATGCCTGGGGCTGTGGGCAGTTGTGCTGAGCTCCATCAGAGCAGCAGCTCAGTGGGCGCCACCCTCTCAGGGTGCATCTGCTGCCAGCAGATCATTCTCGCCTCACACCTCGCTCCCAGCTGGGGTTCTGCTGCTCCTGGCATGGTTTTGTGAGGTTGGTTTGCTTTCAGGCTTCACAGGCAGGCATGCTGATGGGGAGAGCAGCAGCACCTCCAGCAGCAGCAGCAGCTCCTTGGCCCTCTGCAAGGCCTCCTTGCGCAGCAGGACGGAAATCAACAGGGATCCTCCGCAGCTGCTGAGGGGCATCCGGAAGCCCACAGCAGGTTGGTGCTCTGCCTGTGGTGCTTAGAGGGACAAATGGCCATGGGGAGGGCAGTGTTGAGGTCCCTCCATAGCTGAGACAAGAGCCAAGCTGCTTCTCCTTCTGAAGGCAGAGGATGATCTCGAGGCTCTCAAGCCAGACCTCCCTCCCTGAGCCAGCTGAAGTTTGTCTCCCCTGGCCTGTACCTGAACAGCATCAGGAACTGTACCTGAATGTGCCAGAGGTGTGCCCTCTTGGCAAAACTCTGCACAGCCCTTCATCAGTGTGCTGGAGAGTCAGCTTTCCTGGGGTCAGAGAATTGCCCTCTGAGAGCATCCAGTCCAACCAGCACCTCAGCCCCACGTGGCCACTAAGCTATGGCCCCAGTCCAGCCAGCAGCCCAGCACCACCATGGCCACCAAACCCTGGCCCCAGGTGCCATGGCCACAGGTTTCCTGAACCCCTCCAGGGCTGGGGACTCCACCACCTCCCTGGGCAGGCTTTCAGGAAAGAAATTCTTCCTCATCTCCAACCTAAGCCTCCCCTGGCACAACTTCAGACCATTTCCTCTCCTCACCTGAGACTAGGGAGAAAAGACCAAGAAGCCCCAGCTGGCTCCAGCCTCTTTCCAGGGAGTTGTAGAGAGCCAGAAGCTCTCCCCTCAGCCTCCTCTTCTTCAGGCTGAACACCCCCAGCTCTCTCAGCTGCTCCTCCCCAGCCCTGCTCTCCAGACCCTTCCCCAGCTTCCTTGCCCTTCTCTGGACCTGCTCCAACCTCTCAATGTCCTTAGAGTGAGGAGCCCAAAACTGATCCCAGGATTGAAGGTGTGGCCTCACCAGTGTGCAGCACTGGGCAATCCCTGCCCTGCTCCTGCTGGCCACACCACTGCTGATCCAGGCCAGGATGCTGGTGGCCTCCTTGGCCGCCTGGGCACGCTGCTGGCTCAGCTGCAGCCGGCTGTCAGCCAGCACCCCCACCTCACCCTCCACTCCTGCTCCTTTTGCTGTTGTACCTGGGCTTCTTGCCTCAGGTGCTGCAAAGCTTCCACAGCCCCAGTGTTCATTTTGTTTCCCTGCCCTTGAACTGCAGGGCAGATGAAGAGAAACCGTGGTGAGGACATCGACTTTGAAACCCCTGGGTCCATCCTGGTCAACACAAACCTGCGAGCCCTCATCAACTCCAGGACCTTCAACGCCCTCCCCTCCCACTTCCAGCAGCAGCTGCTCTACCTCCTCCCCGAGGTCGACAGACAGGTAGGAGGGGCTGCAGCTAGGGGGAGGTTTCCATTCCCTGCCTTGCCTCTGGAGGGCTGGAGGCCATGCTGGCTGTGTCCCATCAGGTGGGGGCCGACGGCTTGATGCGGCTCAGCGGCAGCGCCCTCAACAATGAGTTCTTCACCCACGCTGCCCAGAGCTGGAGGGAGAGGCTGGCTGATGGTGAGTGGCTTGGCTTCTCCTGGAGGAGAGCTCCTCATCTCATGGCATCTTTCTGGGGGGGTTCACAGGATCACAAGCTCACAGGATGTTAGGGGCTGGAAGGCACCTCCAGAGAGTGAGTCCAAGCCCCCTGCCAGAGCAGGAGCGGAGAGTCCAGCACAGGTCACACAGAACACATCCAGATGGGTCTTGAAAGCCTCCAGAGGAGACTCCACAACCCCTCTGGGGAGCCTGCTCCAGTGCTCTGGGACCCTCACAGTGAGGAAGTTCCTTCTCATGTTGAGGTGGAACCTCAGACAATGAGGAGGAGTGGCTGATGTGTTTTCATTTGGGAGCTACAGAGCCAAGCAGTGGAGATGTAGAGAGTGCCAGACTTAACCTTCCTGGAATGGTTTGGGTGGGAAAGGACCTTTCAAGGTCATCCAGTCCCATTCCCAGGGACATCACAGCCCCAAACAACCTGAGCTGCAGTGGTGCCAGGCATGGGGCAGCTCCCAGCTCCCTGGGCAGCCTGGGCCAGGCTCTCCCCACCCTCAGCACCAAACATTTCTCTCTTCTCTCCACTCCCAATCTCCCTCTTGGAGTTCAAACCATCCCCCCTTGGCCTGCCCCAACAGGCCCTGCTCAGAAGTCTGTCCCCAGCTTTCTGCTGAGCCCCTTGAAGCACTGCAAGGCCACCAGAAGGTCTCCCTGGAGCCTTCTCTTCTCCAGGCTGCACAACCTTGACTCTCTCAGCCTGGCTCACAGCAGAGGGCTCCCAGCCCTCAGTGGGCTGTGTCTTGCTTGAGGCTCTGTGAGCATTGCCTCTAAGGGGTTGCAGGCAGTGTGTGGATCTGTGGGGCACTGACAGGAAATGTGTGCTCTGTGCCTGTCCAGCTGCTGCAGAGTCACCAGCAGCTGCCTCTGAGAGCCAGGCCTGTGCAGAGGCTGAGCTTCCCCCTCTTGCTTCCACGCAGGTGAATTCACTCACGAGATGCAGGTTCGAATTCGGCAGGAGATGGAAAAGGAGAAGAGGGTGGAGCAGTGGAAGGAGAAGTTCTTTGAGGACTACTATGGACAAAAGTGAGACATTTTACCTCCTCTGTCCTGCTTTCTTGGGGGTTTTGTCTCCTGTGCAGGTAGCAAAGTGTTTGTGCTTGGCAGGTCCCTGAGAAGGCGAAGCTCAACCCCTGGCCAAGCCCAGCCTGTGGGGCTGCTGCAGCTCGGTGGAGCTGGCTGGCTGGCAGCAGGGTTTGTGTCCCAGGGAAGCTCACATCCCTGGTTCCCATCACACATCTTGGCCTCCCCTTGGTTTTGCTGGCTCCCTGTGGCAGTGGGGTGGGCTGGGAGGTGTGGAGGTCACCGCAGCGGCTGGGGGAGGGCTCAGCTTTGCCATCGCTGCGTTCCCGCCTGGCAGGCTGCCGGTGGGAAGCCCAAGGGGGGCGTTGGGTGGGCTTTAGCTTTTAGCTCCTTTCTCCCATTTGCCCCACAGGTTGGGCCTGACCCAGGAGGAATCCCAGGAGCAGAACTCGGCGCAGGAAGATGCGGAGAACAGGACGGGGCCGGCCGCCAAGGGGGAGGCTCGGGCGGCGCGCGGCCCCGCGGCCCGGCAGCGGGACGGACGCTTCCGCAAGCGCTCGCGGCCGGACCTGCGCTGCAGGGCCCGCAGGAGCCTCTACAAGCTGCGGGAGGCTGAGCAAGCAGAGGCCTCCAAGGAGGCTGCCCCTGCGGCCCCGGAGTCCTCCCTCCACAAGGAGGCCGAGCCCGAGGCAGAGCCGAGGAAGGACGATCCGCTGAGCCCTCCGCCCGCGGCGCCCAAGCCGGAGAGCTCCCAACCTCCTCTCTCTCCGGAGGCTTCCAAGCCCCAAGAGCCCTCCCTGGCAGCTGCCAGCAGGATTCCCACCTTGCCCCAGGAGAACTCTGCTCGGGATGCCAAGGAGCAGAAGAGGAAATGCTTTGAGGAGGCTGCCTCTGCGTCCTTCCCCGAAAAGAAGCCCCGGCTTGAAGATCGTCAGTCCTTTCGTAACACAATTGAAAGTGTTCACCCAGAGAAGCCACAGCCTACTAAAGAGGAGCCCAAAGTCCCACCCATCCGGGTAGGAAAGGCATCACTGATGCTCTGGGGAGGGCTTCTCGGGGCTCTCCTGCTCAGCAGCACCAAAACACGGTTAGGAAAGTGGCAGGGGGCTCCCTGGCAGAGCTGGGGAAGTGCCCTCTGCTCCCCACTCTGTCCTTCAGGCAGCACAGTTGGAAGTGTTCAGCCAGAAGAGCCCCAGCCTGCTAAAGAGGAGCCCAAAGTCCCACTCAGCTGGGTAGGAGAGGGATCATTGATGCTTTGGGGGTGCTCAGGGCTCTCCTGCTCAGCACCTTGTTAGAACGTGGAGTGCTGGCATCCTGAGAGAGGTGGCAAGGCTCTCCCTGGCAGAGCTGGGGAAGTGCCCTCTGCTCCCCACTGTGCCCTTTAGGCAGGCAAAGAAGGGAAAAATCACTCCCAGGTCTTTGCAGAAGAGCTCAGGGTGACCTTGGCTCTGTTAGGTCACAGTTGTGTGGGTGCAGAAACCACTTGTGCTGAGCCTGGTGCAGAAGAGACCTTCCTATGGTGGTCTTCATCCTGTGCAGCTTGGCAGTGCCTTGGGGGCAGAATCTTCTGACTTGCCCTATCCTGGCTGGAAGCATTCACCACCCCTGCAGGGGGGGGTCACCCCTGCTGTAAAGATTGAATGAGAGGAAATGGCCTGAGATTGGGCTGGGGGAGGTTTAGGTTGGAGACCAAGCAAAATTTCTTTGCTGCAGGAGTGGTCAGGGCCTGGCACAGGCTGCCCAGGGAGGTGCTGGAGCCCCCAGCCCTGTGGCCATGGCACTTGGGGGCTGTGGTGTGATGGCCATGGTGGGGTTGGGTTGCTGGTTGGATCTTGGAGGTCTTTGCCAACCCAAACAGTTCTCAGGTTTCTATGACTTTGGTTTCTGGAGGTCCAGATCCAAACTGCTCATTCTGGAACAGAGCCACAGAATTCTTTGGATTGGGAAAACCATCATCTCCCTGCCAAGTCTGGGGGGAGGGGGTGTCCCATGGGCTCTGGGCCAATCTCAGTGGAGCTTCACCTGTCCCATGACAGCACACACAGGCTGCAGGGACACAGGCTGCAGGGACACAGCCTTGCTGCTCCTCTGCCAGAATCAGGTTTGAAGTTGGAATTCTCATTTTTGTGGAAGCCTTTGAGGCTGACTGTGCTGAGCAGATGCCACTCAAACCTTTTGCCTGCAAGGGTTGGGGCTGTTCAGCCTGGAGAAGGCTCAGGAGGGACCTTAGAGCAGCCTTCCAGTACCTGAAGGGGCTGGGGAGAGCTGGGGGGGGGCACATTTGCCAAGGGCTGGGAATGACAGGGTGAGAGGCAATGGGTTGGAGCTTGAGAAGGGCAGATGGAGTCTGGAGATGAGGAAGAAATTGTTCACAGTGAGGGTGGGGAGACTCTGGCACAGGCTGCCCAGGGAGGCTGTGGCTGCCTCCTGCCTGGAGGTGTTCAGGGCCAGGCTGGATGAGGCCCTGAGCAGCCTGGGCTGGGGGGAGGTGTCCCTGCCCAGGGCAGGGGGTTGGGGCTGGCTGAGCCTTGAGGTCCCTTCCGACCCAAGGCATTGAGTGAGTCTCTCAGTGGCAGGGCTGATGTCCTCTCCCTCTCTCTGCAGATTCAACTTTCACGTATCAAACCCCCCTGGGTGGTTAAGGGTCAGCCCACTTACCAGATCTGCCCTCGCATCATCCCCAGCACGGAGCCCTCCGGCCGCGGCCGCGCCGGCGCCAGGACCCTCGCAGACATCAAAGCCAGGGCCCTGCAGGCCCGAGCCCAGCGAGAGGCTGCTGCAGCCGCTGCCATCGGAGGGGGGGGTGGCCCAGGTGGAGGGAGAAGCCCTGACGAAGGAGGAGGAGGAGGAGGAGGAGAAGGCGGCGGGCGGCCCGGGCACAGGAGATCCAAGAGGACTCACGGAAAGCGTTCGGCAGATCTGCAGCGAGCACAACTACTGTCGCCTCGGCAGCTGAGGGGGCAGCAGCTGCACCCCCAGCTGCCTGCCTGGGAGGATGACTCCAAGGCCTTCCTCTCTTCCAGACAAGGCTCCCTCTCCTCCGCCGGTGAGGGAAGCGGAGCTCCGCAGCACGGTGCGGGCGCTGGCTCGGGGCAGGCTCAGCCTGCTGCTGGGTCACCCAGGAGGGTCTCTGAGGATTTGACTGGGTCAGCAGCTTGTGAGAGACAGGAGGAGGGCCCTGAGCAGCTCCCCTCTGACCCAAGGACCAAAACCCCATCCTGTGGAGCAGCACAGGAGGGGCAGAGCAGGGAGCCAAGCAGCGTGGCTCCGGCGGTGAACGGCCTGTGGGGTGCTCAGGTGCAGGGAGCTGCTGTGCCCAGTCCTGGGGCAGGGGGGCTTGGGTCAGAACTCAGAGCTGGTGGTGGTGCTCCTGCTGTCCCGCTGGCTCAGCACTCCAGCCCGCAGGGAAATGCCTCCAGCTGTCCTGCTCTGCTGCCAGAGTTGCCACCAGCTGGTAAAGAATGCCACCAGCCAGAAAGGGTGCCTAGGTTTAGGTTGAATGGCTCTGAGGCACTGGTGGAGCAAGGTGGCCCTGGCAGTGGTGACTCCAAAGCAGTGGAGCAGGAGGTCCCTGCCCTGGGCAGCTTTGCAGAGCTGCAGGCAGAGAGGGCGAGCGAGGGCGAGGCGTGGCACGAGGAGCAGAAGATGGAGTCTGTGGTGGTCCCTCCCCACGATGGCCTTGTTGCTCAGAACAGGATCAATACCTCTGACAATCTGCAGCTGAGGGCCAGGTGCCCCAGAACAGGACCAGGAGATGCCCATCGGGGAGAGCCTGAGGAGCTGCAGCCAAAGGGAGATGCTGAGGTGCAGAGCACCCACAGCGAGACCACAGACACCGCTTCCGACCTGGAGGCCGAGGAGAGTGCGGAGCTGGCCGCCTGTGGCAGAGGTGGTGGCTGCAGGGAGGGGGCTGGGCAGGGCTCCTCCCGTGGCAGCAGCACCCGGGGCTGTGGCAGGATCGGCTCGGGGTCGCCTGTGGCAGCAGAGGGCCTGGCCTGTGCCGGGGGCTTCCCCGCAGCGCCCAGCAGCGCGGCTCAGAGGCGGGCACCGCACGCACCGCTGCCCCCGGCCGCTGAGGGAACAGCTCCTGCTCGGCCTGCCTCTGTGGAAACCAGCAACCCCCTGGTGGTGCAGCTGCTGAAGGGGAAGCTTCCTCTGGAAGAAGCCCTCCCAGCACCTCACAGCAGCGCCAAGCTGGATGCCGCGCAGCCGGCGCCGCCGTCGGAAGGCCTCTCCCTGCCGGTGGAGAGGGGCAGCGGTTGCTGTTTGGCCAAGGAATCTCCTCCAGGGGTGGGAATAAAGACAAGTGCCCTAAGCAGGAGTGATGACTTCCACTCGGTGAGAGCTTCTGGAGATCCCCAGGAGAAGCATGGGCCGGGGGCAGCATTGCCCAGAGCTGAGGGTGCGGAGGATCAGCCTGGTCGTGATCAACATTCCAAAGCTGGGTCAGCTTCAAGCTGCCAAGACCAAGTGGCAAATGTGGCAAGTGCCTCTCAGAAGCCTGAAGACCTGGGACCTCTGGGAAGAACATTTTCCTCCTGTAGCTTCGAGGAGCAGAAGGAGTTGCCCAAGGTCCCTCGGGTGCCACAGCACAACCCCTTAACAAGCAGCACCACGAATAAAAGCCCAGAGAAGCTGAAAGCATCTACAGGGCCTCAGTTTTTATCTCCAACTGTCCCTTCTCTTGGTCCAAATCTGACAGGGGGTGCATCAGGCAGTAAAAGTTACGTTGGGGTTCAAGGCAAGAAGCTGTTTGGGTCTGGCTTCCCTTGCGGCCCCAGCGTTCGCCTGCAGCCCCCCAGGGCTTTGGATCCTGCCTCATCGCCCAGGAAGCAGAGTCCTCTGGAGAAGAGCTGCGTGTCGGGAGAAGGCACGGCGCCTGCCAGGGATGGGTGGGCCTCAAAGCAGCACAGCACCCCCCCGGGGGCAGGCAAGACCGAGAAGGGCTCAGCGTGCAGCAGCCTGGCCAAGAGCAACGCCGAGAACAGGAGCGGCGCGGCCGGGACCGCCGCCGGCCCGCGGGAGGCGCCGCAGGGCGGTCCCCTGGCCAGGGACCTGCCCTTCCTCAAGCTTTCCAGGGAAGCAGGAAAGGCACAGAGTCAGCCCTTGGAGCCTTCCTCCATCCCCTCGCAGCTCAACATCAAGCAGGCGTTTTACGGGAAGCTGTCGAAGCTGCAGCTGAAGGCCGGCAGCCGGAGCTGCTCCCCGGGGGCTCCGGCGTTCCCCCGCAGCCTGGCCGGCAGCGTGGTGCAGCTCAGCCGCAGGGCCAGCCGCGGCGCCGCCCTCTCCGTCCAGATGTTCGCCGACAGCAGCAGCATGGAGGAGATCTCCTTCCAGTGCTCCTGCAGCCTGAAAGCCATGATCATGTGCAAAGGCTGCGGGGCCTTCTGCCACGACGACTGCATAGGACCCTCCAAGCTCTGTGTACTGTGCCTTGTGGTGAGATAATGGCTGCTGGCCCCGGGCCGCGCTGTGTGTTGTGTGGTGTCCTTTGGTAACGACCGACCCTGACCTCCTGTACACAAAACCCTCTCCCGTTTGTAGTAGAAACGCTGTCACGCCCTGGCTGGTGAGGAGAGCTGAGCTGAGCTGCCCTCCCGCCAGGCGGCAAAGCCCTTTCTTGCTCCCGGTGGAGGGATCTGGAGGGATCCTCCTGCTGCTGCTGCTGCTTCCTGCTCCGGTGGTAAATCCCGACCGTGCCCTGCTGCACGCCCCCCCGAGGGGGAGGCCTGAGGAGAGGCAGCTTTGCTGCGGCCGCCCGCGGAGCCTCTGCTGAGGGAGGTGTTGGCATCCAGAGGAACTGGAAGGAGGCGTTTTCTACTTCAGGGCTGCGCTAGGTGAGGCCCTTCAGTCTTCCACTCTCCCCTCCTGCCAGCTCCATCCCTGGCCTGCGTGGGAAGAGCCCCGAGCAGGGCAGCCTGTGGGCGAGGAGCTGCTGCGCAGGGATGGTTGGAGTGGCGCTCGGGGCGCCGCGGCAGGAGGCGGTGCCCAGCCGGCAGCGCTCGGCAGGGGCTGTGGAGCCGGCCCGCGGCTGCCCCGTGCTGGACAGAGCCCAGGCCGAGGACGCGAGGAGAGGAAGAAGCCAGGCAGGTGCCAACCCAATGGATGAGGAGGAGGAGGATGATACTGATGTGTGGCCCTGGCTGGACTCCCTGGCCAGCTGCTGGGACTGCCTCTTGGTGCTGGCTTCACAAACTGAGGTGAAACCTTGGGAGGTTCTCCTCCTCCCCCCCCCCCAGAAGCTCTTTCTGCACCGCAGCCCTGCCCACGGGGGGGGGCTCACCCTGCCACCCCCTGCCCACCTGCGAGCCCCTGGCTGTGCAGCTGTGTGACCAGCAGTGACCAGCAGCTGACAAAGATTTCAAGCAGTGTTTGTGGGGTTGGGGTTTTTTTTTTGTCCTCCCTTTTTTTTCTTTCCCCTTTGATTCTTTTTAATGATTTTTTTAAATGATTCTTTTTATTTCCTTTCCTTTTTTTTTTTACTTATTATTTCTTTCCTCTCTTTTCCCTTCTCTGGATGTACAAAGTGAATCCTTTGGCTCCTGTAAGTAGCCTCTCTGCATCTGTTGGGTCATGTATTTATATGTTGTACACAGTACTGGCCAACTCTGTAAATGGATGTGATGTACATAGGACATAAAGGGGGCTCTCCTCTCTCTCTCTCTCTTTTTCTCTCTCTCTCCCTCTCTTTCTTTTCCTTTTTCCCCCCCTTTTTTATTTGTTTTGGTTTCCCCCTGTTGTTGTTCCCCTCCTTGGCTTTCCAGGCTCTACAGCAGTATTGTATTAAAAGTGGTGGCAAAGAACCGACCTTGCACACCCACCCACCCCCCCCTGCCCCGGGCTGGAGCTGCTCTTCTGCCCTGCCCGGCTGTCAGGCTCAGCACCACCAAGGAGTCTCTTGGTGTCCGTGTGTGTGTCCCCCCGCGCCGGCCCGGGCAGAGGGTGAGCTGGGGGCGCTCCGGGGTGGGGTTGGTGGAAGCTGGGGGCGCTCCGGGGTGGGGTTGGTGGAAGCTGGGGGCGCTCCCACCGGTTGCTCCTCTGAGCTTGCCTTGCGAGCTGCTGAACGCGGCTGTGGATGGAGAGCGACGCCCTCGCTGCTGCTCTCCAGAGCAGTTGCCGAGCAGGAGGGGGATGGCTTCGGAGCTGGGGGGGTGGGAATCGGCTGGGTCGTTGCGGCGGCAGCGGCAGGAGCGGTGGGGGGTTGATGTTTCCTTCCTCTTCTCGTCCCTTCCCTAGCTCTATCCTACCTCCCTCGACCGTGCACTTTCGGGGTTTTGGTTTAACCGTACAAGTCCCTGTGGGAGGTGCAGCCTAAGGGATGCAACGAGCTGTAGTCTGCAATGGTTTATCCTGACCACGTCTGACAGCCCCCGAGTGTGGGGGGAGGAGAGAGGGACCAAGGCAGCCCGGGCTGGCCGCAGCCACGGCGCTGAGGGCAGAGCTGGGGGGTGTGGAACCTGCTTACCAAAGATAGGGGAGCGGAGCCAGGGGCTGGCTCCTGCCTCCTTTGGGGCCACTGTAGTGTGCAGCTGGAGCTGGGCTGGTCTGGGGGGCCCTGGGGGGGGCCCTGCTCTCATGTATGTCCCTTGTGGTATTGGAAAAATAAACACTCTGTAAAACCTGCAGCTGTGCTTTCAGTCCTTCCTGCAGCCCTCCTCGCTGCTCTGGGGGCACTGCTTTGCTCTTGTGCACCTCGGGGCGGGGGGGTTCAGAGCTCTGCTCGGGAGCAGGGCCAGAGGAGGACACAAAAATGAGCCCAGGGCTGGGGCAGCTCTGCTGTGAGCACAGGCTGGGGGAGCTGGGGGTGGGCAGGCTGAAGAAAAGCCTCCGGGGGACCTCAGAGCTGCTGCCAGGACCTGAAGGGGTCCTGCAGGAAGGCTGCAGAGAGACTTTTCATGAGGGTGCCAAGGGACAAGGCCAAGGCTCTGCTGGCTTCAGAGGTGGTGGGGAGAAGGCAGAGGGGCAAAGCTGGGTGTTGTGCTGTGAGGAAAGCTGTGTCCCTGGGAGCAGGCTTCTGGTTTCGACTCCACATGGCTCCTGCTGGGAGGGAAGGTTGAGCTCTGTGGCACCGTTGGTCCCTTCAGTGGTGGGGACTGACCCTCGGAGCCCTGCCAGCCCTGGGCACCTCCAGCAGCTGGAGGCACAAGGCATGGGGCAGCCCTGGCACAGGAGCTGGGCCTGGCTCCATCAGCTTTGGTGGAGGTTTTTGGTAGCTCCTTGGTGTTCTCCTGCCCTCTGGCAGGCTTCAGGGTGGTTAAAGCTCTCCAGAGAATCCAACTATGCTAAACGTGAGGGATGCAAGATAATTCCTGAGGTTGTTGCTACAGAGCTGCCAGGGTTTGTGTTCTGCTGGGGGCTGGGTGGTGATGGCAGGCTGGGTTGCTCTTGGAGCAGGGGAGCTTGGAGCTTCCAAGAGTCAAACCCAGTTAGAGGGAGGCTGTCACACAGAGCACACAGAAGTGGATGGGGCTCTCTGAGTGAGTTCATTTCCTCTCACGCAGACCATGCTGTTGGGGGCTGATTCTGATGCTCTGGAGTGTCCCAGCTGCAGACAGAGGGGACTGAGCCATTCTGTGATGACTTTCTGAGCTGCCCCAGAGCCCTGTGGAGCTGTGGAAGCAGCAGGAGCTGTGTGCCCAGGTACCAAAAGGTGGTTTGCACATTGGTGTGAGCCAGCACTGCCTCACCCCCACGGCTGCAGCCTTGGAAGTTCAGGAGCAGCTTAGCCAGGGGCTCAGTGTCACCAAACCTCTGTCAAGGAGATGCTTTGCCTGTGTGTTCTGCACACCCTGAGGTGAGCTCTCTGCACACTTTGACTGGGAGAATCACAGAATGGTTTTGGTTGGAAGAGATCTTGAAGAGATCATGGAGTCCAACCCTGAACCCAGCACAGCCAGGGCCCTCAGCACCACACCTCTGAAACCCCTCCAGGGATGGGGACTGCACCACTGCCCTGGGCAGCCTGGGCCAGACCTTGACAACCCTCAAAGGGAAGAAATTGTTCCTCATATCCAACCTAAACCTGCCCTGGGGCAACTTGAGGCTGTTTCCTCTTGTCCTGTCTCTTGTTCCTTGGGAGAAGAGGCCAAACCCCCCCTGGCTCCAGCCTCCTTCCAGGGAGTTGCTGTGGAAGGTCCAGCTGGGCCCTGCTGTCCCATCTACAGAGCCCAACGTTCAGGTAGGTGCTTGGCCAAAGTCCTGCCCTATGCATCCAGAAGTGAATCAAATCCAAGCCCTCCAGAGCTGCAGCTGCTGGCTCTCATCCTTCTGGGCCCTGCTGCCCAGCAGGCACTGAGGCAAAGGAGGAGCTCTGAGCTACACCACGCCTTGAGGCCAGCATCTGCTGGATGCAGAGATCATTCCACTGAGTGACTAAAGCTGGTAAGGGAAAAACCCAAGGAATTCCCAGGAGGGAGAGGGAGAACTTCCCACAGACCTCAGTGAAAACTCCCCTGGTGGCTGGCTGGGGCTTTGCTTTGGTTGGGTTTTTTCTTTTCACCAAACCCAAACACTTCACCAAATGAACAAATCCAAGGGAAGCATAAAGCTGGTGCCCAGCCCCCCCTGTGGGTGCTGCCAGCAGCCCTCTGAGGTACCCAGGGCTGTTGGGAAGGAATGGGAATCACAGCTGATGGCAAAAGGACCCAAAGGTGGGGGTGGGGGAGTGGAGTATTGGCATCTGAGCTTAGATCCTGCTCTGGTGACCACTGGGGTAAAGCTCTCACTCAAGGTGTGGGGCTCAGGAGGGGCTGGGAGGGGGTGAGGGGCAGGGGCTGGTGCTGGCTGTGGAAGGAAGAACCATGGCCAGAGATGGAGAGAGGGATCCTGCCCCTCTGCTCTGAGCCCTCACCTGCAGTGCTGGGGCCAGCTCTGGAGCCCTCAGCACAGGAAGGACCTGGAGCTGATGGAGAGGGTGCAGAGGAGAGCCACAAAGATGCTCATGGGGCTGGAGCAGCTCTGCTAAGGGGACAGGCTGGGGGTGTTCAGCCTGGAGGAGAGAAGGCTCCAGGCAGATCTCAGAGCAGCCTCCCAGCACCTGCAGGGGGCTGCAGGAAGGCTGCAGAGGGACTGCTCCCAAAGGCCTGCAGGGACAGCACCAGGGGCAGTGGTTTGAAATGAGAGCAGAGCAGATTGAGATTGGAGGTGAGGAACAAGTTGTGCCCCAGGAGGCTGCTGGAACCCTGCAGCAGGTTGCCCAGGGAGGGAGCTGAGGCCCCAGGGCTGGAGCTGTGCAAGGTGAGGCTGAAGGAGGCTGTGAGCAAGCTGCTGCAGGGGAGGATGTCCCTGCTGAGGGCAGGGGGGTTGGGCTGGGTGGCCTTTGGGGAGCTCCCTTCCAACCCAAACCATTCTAGGATCCCAGGCTTCTTGTTATACAGTGTTTATTAAGTAGATTCAGTCTTATATATGATATACAGATCCAAAAGGAAAACAAAACCCAACCAAAACCAAACAAAAGAAAGAGGAGGGGGGGGGAGGGAAGGAAGAAAAAGAAACCAAAACCAAAACTAACCCCAAAACAAAGAGAGAGACCAAAAAAAGGAGAGGGTTCCACATAAAAATCAGTGCATTTAGCAGTAATACCATGGAGAGAACAGCTCGATTAACAGCTCATTGGTCTTTGTTAAGTGAGGGGGAGGAGGGGAGTTGGCCTGTGCTAATCATTCCACAAAGAGAACAGAACTGGGGGTGCATCACAGAGAGGGGATCGACACAACTGTCCTAAGGGGCAAAAACCTTCAGCCACAGTTACTGGAGGAGTCCACAGGGGAGGACACAAAGAAGCTCTTCTCCAGCTCCTTGAGGAGGAAGTGCTCAGCTGCTTAAGAGCCACGGTTAAGTTGCATAGGTGCCTGGCTGCAAGGGAGGTCCTTTCCCAATCAATCCACCCAGTGAGCAGTGCAGTGTCACCTTCAGAGCTGGACCAAGGGAGCCAGAAGCTTGCTGTCTGGCCCTGGGGAAAGCACAGCATCCCAAGGGAGCCACTGCAGCTACCCAGGGAGTCACTGCAGCTTCCCAAGGGAGCCACTGCAGCTACCCAGGGAGTCACTGCAGCTTCCCAAGGAGCAACTGCAGCTTCCCAAAGGAGCCACTGCAGCTACCCAAGGGGCCACTGCAACTTCCCAAGGGAGCCAGAAGCTTGCTGCCTGGCCCTGGGGAAAGCACAGCATCCCAGGGAGCCACTGCAGCTTCCCAAGGGAGCCACTGCAGCTTCCCAGAGAACCACTGCAGCTTCCCAAGGGAGCCAGAAGCTTGCTGCCTGGCCCTGGGGATAGCACAGCATCCCAAGGGGCCACTGCAGCTTCCCAGGGAGCAACTGCAGCTTCCCAGGGACAACTACAGCTTCCCAAGGGGCCACTGCAGCTTCCCAGGGGCCACTGCAGCTTCCAAGGGGCCTCTTGCTCCCCAGGGAACGTGCTCCCACGCTCAGCCACAGCAGCAGGGGCCAGCCTGGGTGCTTCCATCCCGTTGGCTCCAGCAGGTTCCCAGGGAGGGAGCTGTTTCCCACCCTGCCCTCACAACCCCCCTGGCTCCAGTGCTCTCCTGCCTGGGTTGAACCTGCCCCACGCTCACCCTCCTCACCTCCTGAGGGGAACTCTGAGCTCCACCAGCCCTGGGGCTGAGCCTCAGCCCAGCCCTAAACCATCTCCTGGGGCAGGGGGGGAAACAAACCAAGAAACCCCAACCCCAAAAAAGCCCCAACCAACCAACCAACCACCAAAAAACTCCAACAGCTTGTGCAAAACCCAGAATTGCTTTGAAGGGCTCCTCAGCTTGGTGGGGGTCTTCCCGGGGGTGTGGGGAGGGGGTGTCAGGGGGTGAAGTGAAGCTGTGGCTCGGTTAAGCAGACGAAGCAGGTGAGGGTGGCAGCTTCCTCTTCAAGAGCAAGGTCTGGCAGAACACAGAGAGGGGAGGGAGGTTGTGGGGGGGGGGGGGCAGGAGGGGGTTGGGGGAGTTCTGTACATGTAAACAGTACACTTCCACTGAGTCCAAAATGAGGAGCAAAAAATACAAAGGTTCACATTGGTCTTAGGTAGATCAAACAGGCGAAGAACCGAGCTGGGCAGCTCCCAGACCACCGAAACCAAAGGTCCTCTAAAAGCACCACTAAATGATATAAAAAACCAGAGCATGGAAAGGGGAGAGGGGGAGGGGGCGGGGGGAGGGGTGGGGGGAGGCTCTGCTACCTTGTAAAAAGTCTTACAAAATAATTACAAAGCAAAAGTCTTGTTACACCTTCTGAGTTCGAAGCAGCAGTGCTGGGGTTGTGGTTCGCCCTGAACCCGACGGCCGCTGGCGGGGGGGGGGGGAGGGGGAAAGAGACCCTTTTGGGGGGGGCAGGGAGGTACAAGGTTGGGTCTGCTCACCAGCCCATGGAGGAACCACCATGGGAGCTGCACAGCCAGGCTCGGGGGGGAGTGTTTCCAAGGAGATACAATTAAATAAGGACAAAGCAAACTCTTCCCTTCTCAACCCAGGGCTCAGCTGCGTCCCAGCCGGACCCCGGCGCACCCCCAGCCCTGCGCCCTCCCTCCTCCTCCCCTCACAGCGCCCTGAGCAGCTGCTGCCGGCCTGCTCCTGCGCCTGCCCTCGGCTGGAGGAGCTGGGCAGGTGACCCCTGAGCCCCTCCTGAGCCGGGGCTGGGGCTGGGAGGCAGTCCTGGAGCACGGAGGCACCGCAGCCGAGCTGGTGCCAAGGAGAGCAGAAAGCTGCAGCTCAGCAGGGAGGAAGAAAAGGAAGGGAAGAAGAAGATCCCTGACAGAAACTTGCAGTCAGTCCCATTTGTCTCCTAATGGGTCACAGAGGTGCCTGTCCCCAGGGCTCTCAAGTCCTGTGGGGACCTTCCTACACAACCATGAGCCTGAGCTGTCTTCTACAGCAGTTAACCAAGAGAGAGAGCCACAGAACCTCAGCAGGTGCTAAGAGGAGCTCAGAGGTGACCTCTGGGCACAACTCCAACTAACCAAGCTGTGGCTGGTGCTCACCTGTCCCTGAGGCCCAAGGGCCACCTCTGTGCCAGCAAACTGGATGGCAAAGTATGGCTAAACCTTCTGGAGGGGCTCTGCCAGGGAGGGAGGCACTGCCCAGGCTGGGATGGTGCAGGGAGAGAGGAGCCCTGGGCAGGGATTGTCTCTGCCTCCCCTCCCTGAGCAGCAAAGGCCTCCCCCAGCCGGTCCCAGCTTTGCTCCTCCATGGTATCCACACAAAAATAACTATTTACAGGAATCCCCAGGAGGGGAGGAGGCAGGGGGCAAAGCAAGCAGGCTCCTGGAGTGCTGGGGGAAGCCTGAGGCTGAGCCCTGCCTCCAGGGGGAACCAGTGCCCCCCCAGCCCCAGAGGCTGCTGCAGGCAGTGAGGGGATGGGGGCTCAGCCCCCCATGATGCTGCCAGTGTCAGCATCAGCTGCACCTAAGGGCCAGGGGCCAGGTCCCTTTTCTCCAACTGCTATGGAAAGCTTCAGGTTTGGGGAAAGCAACCCAAAGGTGAAGGCCTTCTGCTGCTCCTCAGGGCTGAGGCTAAGGGCAGGGCAGAGCTTTTGCTTCTCTTCCAGTGGGTGGGGAGTGAAACAGGAGGGTAAAGGCTACTGAGGAAGCTGCCTGGGTCTGCTCCTGGCTGGCACCAGCTGCTGCCACTTCCCACAGCTCAGGCTCACACCAGCAGCATCAGCTCCAGGGAGCAGCAGCCCCCAGCCACCAGCTCAGAGAGCCCCCCCAAAAGAAAGGAGCTGGATCCAAAGAAGGGATCACTGTTTAAAAGGGCTGTACGGGGGGGCTGCACTTGGCAAGTCAAAACCTTGTGGTGAGGACTCCAGCCAGGGCAGGGGGGAGCTGTCAGGAGGAGCAGGGATCCCCAGCAGCTGGGCTCCAGGAGGAGAAAGGATTCCCAGCAGCCAAGCTCTGGGAGAAGCAGAACCCTCAGCAGCCAGGCTCCAGGAGGAGCAGGATCCCCAGTAGCCAGGCTCACAGGAGCAGGGATCCCAGCAGCTGGGCTCTGAGAGGAGTGGAAGCCCCAGCAGCTGGGCTCCAGGAGGAGCAGGACCCCAAAGCTAGGCTCCACATTGCATTGCCTGGCTCGGTCCCTGGTTTAGCAGCACTGGTAGCAGGTATTGCACTGAGCAAAGGGAAGTGCATTCTTGGGGGTGGGGAGGCGGGCAGGGCAGGACGGGTATCTCACTAGGGGGTTTCCACACTTTGGGGCTCGTTCCAGGACTGTCAGCAAGGAGGATCCTGGGCCCAAGAGGTCTGTGTCAGTTCTGCTGCCGACTGCTGCCCATCTCTGTGCTCTGCAGGGGAGGCAGCGGGGCCCCAGCCCTCGCTCGGGGGCACCCAAGCTGCTCCTCACCAGTTGATTCTCCTGGTGCTGGCCCAGGGCTTGTTCCACAGGGACTGGAGCGAGCTGGGGGCGGGGGGAAGGGGCGAGCTGCTGCCCAGCAGCAGGATCCCAGCGGATCCCCTGGATCTGCCGGGTGGGTTCCAGCCTCCTCGGCTCGATCCGCGCGTCTGCGACACTCACCCTGCCCCCCCCAGGGCCAGCTCGGCCGCTCCTGGAGGGAGCCCACAACGGAGCGTGAGGTAGAGTAGGGATGGTGACCACAAGACAGTGTTTCTCAGGTCCTTCCTTCCATCCTTCCTTCCTTCCTTTCTCTGCTCTGCGGGGGGGGGGGGGCTGAACCCAGCGTGAGGCTTCCTCCTGGCCGCAGGTCCTGCTGAGCTTCCTGCTGAGTCGCCGCCGCGGGGAGGGCTCAGAGCCTGCTGCTGCCTGGAGCCAAGGGCTGAGCAGGACACCGCCTGGGGCAGCTGCCACCGATGCTCACTGCGGGGGGTGAGGTGGGGGGGACAAGCAGCACCCTCCTCCCCCCAGGCTGGGGGCAGGGGGCTGGAGGGTGAATTCGCTCCCCGTGGGGCCGAGGGCTCCCCCTCCGAGGAGCAGGCAGAGCTCTGCCTGGGCGTTAGCAGCGTGGGGCTATGGAATGTGTGTGTGTGTGGGGAGGGGGGGTGGGGGTGCGGGGGGGGGTGGTTTGGTGGGTTGTTTCTTCACAGAGCAAAAAGCCTTCTGAGCAGACAGACACAAAACTGGCAACCTGTACAAACTCAACAGAATCCATTTCCAGAAAAATAAATTACTAAAGGGGGAGGGGGGAGGGGGAGGGGGGGTCCATTGTTTTTTCTCAATAAATATGTGATTCAGCTCACCTAAGACTTGGAAATCATATCCGGGGAGGGGGGAAGGGGAGGGGGGGGGGGGGGGGGGGAAGGACGAGGGGAATCTAACATTTGGGTCCACAAAGGTGATCCTAAATACATCTGCAGCCCCAAACCTCCCCAGGCTCCCTTCTGCCCTCGGCAGTCCCCACATCCTTCCAAGGGTTGGCTTCTGCTCGGGCAGTGGAAGGGGGCAGAACGTGTCCTCGTGCCTCAAGTCCCAGGTGCTTGGAGTGTAAAACAAAAGAGGTCTTTAGGGTTCCACCTTCTACAACTACGAGTGCCCGCCGCTGGACGGTCCTGAGCAGGATGGGGGTGGGAGCCTGGCTCGAGCAGGTACAAATTGTCTTCTGGAGAAAGGAGGAGGAGGAGGAGTTGGAGGAGGAGGAGGAGGGAGGCAGCCCCGGGGAGTCAGTTCTGCTGCAAAATGAGGTTTTCCAGTTCGTCTGCGGAGCGCAGCAGGAACGCCGCCGACTCTCGGTAGCCGGCGATCAGCTGCCGCACGGCGCTGATCTCCGTAGGGCTGAGCTGCGCAGCCTGCATCCCCCTGCTGGTGCTGTTGGAGGGAGCCGTGCTGGAGGCCCCACCTTTCATGCTGAGATCGGTTGGACCTGCCGAGGAAAAGCGAGAGGGAAAGGCTCAGGCAGGGCAGCTGCGGCCGTGGGCAGCCCGCTGGCTGGGCAGGGGAAGCAAAGGCAGGAGGCAGCCCCTGGGCAAGGAGAAGAAGAAGGGGAGAAGAGAAAGAGGGGGAGAAGAGAGAGAGAGAGAAGGGGAGAAGAGAGAGAGAAAGAAGGGGGAGAAGAGAGAGAGAAAGAAGGGGGAGAAGAGAGAGAGAAAGAAGGGGGAGAAGAGAGAGAGAAAGAAGGGGGAGAAGAGAGAGAGAAGGAAGGGGGAGAAGAGAGAGAGAAGGAGGGGGAGAAGAGAGAGAGAAGGAGGGGGAGAAGAGAGAGAGAAGGAGGGGGAGAAGAGAGAGAGAAAGAGGGGGAGAAGAGAGAGAGAAGGAGGGGGAGAAGAGAGAGAGAAAGAGGGGGAGAAGAGAGAGAGAAGGAGGGGGAGAAGAGAGAGAGAAGGAGGGGGAGAAGAGAGAGAGAAGGAGGGGGAGAAGAGAGAGAGAAAGA
This sequence comes from Melanerpes formicivorus, assembly GCF_026170545.1. Classification (NCBI taxonomy): domain Eukaryota; kingdom Metazoa; phylum Chordata; class Aves; order Piciformes; family Picidae; genus Melanerpes; species Melanerpes formicivorus. The sequence continues at coordinate 14,408,692 of NW_027142371.1, read as the reverse complement.
AGGGGAGAAGAGAGAAAGAGGGAGGAGAAAGGGAAGGAGAGAAGAAGAAGGCCCTGAGGTTGTTAATCAATGCAAGCTGCTGGAGCAGTTGGTGATGCTACAGGAAGGCTTCAGGAGAGCTGAGCTCCTGCTGGGTGCCCTGACAGGGCACCAGGGGCACCAAGCAGGGGACTGGGCACTGGCAGCAATTCCCAAAGCAGGAGAGGAGAGTGCAGCAGCACCCCCAGGCCAGATGGGTCCTGTGGGGCAGGGGCAGCTAGGAGAGGAGAGCATGGCCCCGGGGAGGGAAGGGTGAAGGAAAGGGTGAAGGAGAGAAATGCTGGAGCAGCCAATGCTGTGGGAGGAGTGGCACCAGCAGAGGACTTCCACCACAGGCTCATCAGGCTGTGAAGGAGGGGAGGAGGAGGAGGAGGAGGAGGAGGAGGAGGAGGAGGAGGAGGAGGAGGAGGAGGAGGAGGAGGCTGTCATGCGAAAGCAATTTCACTGGACAGAAAAGGCAGCGGAGCTGTTTCCTGGCTCACCGAGGGGGAAGGAGCTGGGAGTGGGTTTGAGCAAGAATTGCCTGAGGTGGGGGATGGAAGGAGAAGACACTTCTGGGCGGCAAACCCCTGCAGGCTTCTGCTCACAGAGGCAGCAGAAGGGACAGCTCCTTGCCGGCAGCTCACCCTTGCCGCTGAAGGAGTGGGCAAGAGCTTGGGCGAGGGAGGGGGTGGGGAAACGAAGGTGAAGCAGAGGCATGAAATGCATCAGCAAGGAGCCCAGCGCTGCTGTGGGCTACACACAGCACCTCCTGCTCCCCCCCGGGGCTGCTCTGAGCTGCTTCTGCCAAGGAGCCCTCGCTGGTGGCTGGCTGAGAGCAGGGTGCCAGGCAGCGCAGGGGCCCAGGGGTGCCGGTGCTGTGCTGGGGAGGAACCGGAGCTGCCTCCAGCATGGCTGCAAGGATTAGGCCTCGGCAGCTGGAGGCCAGGGCGGGATCTTTATTCAGGGTTAAGAAGCATTAGGAAGGGATGATAAGAGTTAATCCCAGACAGGCACTGCTCAGGGCTCCGGAAATCATCCTCCCAAATCCCACCTCCCCTCGGGGCGGGCAGGGACAGGCCAGGACTCCAGAGTGGACTGGGGCAAGCCAAGGCAGCCCACAGCCGAGGACCAGCCAAGGGCCAATGTGGTGGTCTCCAGCCCTTCCTGCCACCACTGCTGGGAGGACAAAGCCAGCAGGCTGTGGCCCAAGGGCAGAGCCTTTGCTCCATCCCACATCTCTTTTGTCTGGGTGCCAGGGAGTCACCAGGTACCACGATGGCATCTCCCCAGGTACCACGATGGCATCTCCCCAGGTACCACGATGGCATCTCCCCAGGCACCCTGCTTGTCCCCAGGCCACTCTGCCTGGTCACTTGCTCCTAACTCAGCCAACCCCTCAAGACCTCAGTTCTGCTCTTCTCTGCTCTATTCTATTCTACTCTTTCTTCTTCTGCCTTCCCACCCTGTACCCTCAGTCCTCCTCCCCTGGACACTTCTCACAGGCAATCGCCAGTCCCTCACCACCCTCCCAACCTGTGCCAGGAGCTTGGCTGTGCCCTGGGTGCTGCTGCAGGGCCCCTGAACTTCACCAGCCCTGTCCCCATCCCTGTGTCCCTGTCTCCAAGAGCAGCCAGCACGGGAGAGGAAGGACTGAGAGCAGCCAGGAGCTGAGGGCAGCGACAGGCGCCCGCCCCTGTTAATAATTAATGGCTGCTAGAGAGTCTCTTCTTCCCTCAGTGACACTCCTTCCCTCCACCAGTGCCACCCAAACAGGCCTCCCCACTTCAGTTCAACAATTAACCACCTCACTGAGGAGGCTGGGCAGAGGCTGCAGGGGGAGAAGGGGTTTGGAGCAGCCCTGCGCAGCGGTGGCAGAGGCTCTGCCGTGCCCAAGCTTGGCACGAGCCATGGGAGCAGCCAGTGCCCAGGCTGCTGGGGAGCTCTCAGAACGGGCAGAGGGCAGAGCTGATGGCTGGGGAGGGGGTGGGGGCCCAGGGGGTGGGCACTCACCGTTACTGTGGTTGCCTGTCTGGAGGGAGGCAGGGGGCTGCAGGCTGCCCCCCAGGGACCCGTAGCCACGGTAGCTGTAGTTGAGGCTGCCGTTGATGTAGACTGGGTCTTGGGAGTAGGATGAAGCTGGCAGTGAGTAGGAGGAGTGGGTGATGGCTGTGGAGTCTCTGGAGTGCTGCTTGTCCAGAGCAATCGGCTCGTCCTGCACAGGGCAGACACAGACTGGCTCCAGCCTGGGGCCCAGCTGGCAGGGAGGCAGCAGCCCAAAGCAGTGTGCCCCCACCCCGCCAGAGTGAGGCTCATGGGGCACCGTGGGGCCCTGGCCTGCAGCCCCCCCCAGTTTTACAAAGGCTTCACAAAATGCTTCCCCAGTTAGAATCCTGGAATCACAGCACAGGTCTGCGTGGAAGAGATCTTTGAGATCATGGAGCCCAAGCCTTCCCCCAGCACTGCCAGGGCACCCCCAAACCATGGCCCTCAGCACCACAGCTCTGAAACCCCTCCAGGGATGGGGACTCCACCACTGCCCTGGGCAGCCTGGGCCAGGCCTGGACAAGAAATTGTTCCTCATGTCCAGCCTAAACCTCCCCTGGGGCAACTTGAGGCCATTCCCTCTTGTCCTGCCACTTGCTCCTTGGGAGAAGAGCCCAACCCCCACCTGGCTTCAGCCTCCTTTGAGGGAGCTGTGGAGAGCCAGGAGGTCTCCCCTCAGCCTCCTCTTCATAGAATCAATAAGGTTGGAAAAGACCTGAGAGATCATCAAGTCCAACCTGTCACCCAACACCTCATGGCTAACTAACTGACCTCATTGTGGCCTTCCAGTATCTGAAGGGGGCTACAAGAAGGCTGGGGAGGGACTGCTCAGGATCTCAGGTAGTGATAGGACCAGGGGGAATGGAATGAAGCTGGAGGTGGGGAGATTCAGGCTGGAGGTGAGGAGGAAGTTCTTCCCCATGAGAGTGGTGAAGCCCTGGAATGGGTTGTGCAGGGAGGTGGTTGAGGCCCTGTCCCTGGAGGTGTTTAAGCCCAGGCTGGCTGAGGCTCTGGGCAGCCTGATCTAGTGTGGGGTGTCCCTGCCCGTGGCAGGGGGGTTGGAGCTAGCTGATCCTTTTGGTCCCTTCCAACCCTGACTGATACTGTGATACTAAACCCTGGCTCCCCCAGCTCCCTCAGCTGCTCAGAGGGGTCTCTCTTCTTTCCTCCAGCCCAGCCCAGGCTGCTGCTGGCTCCATCCCTCAGCAGCTGCAGCCAGCAGCACCGTACCTGGGACGTTTGGTAGATCTCCAGCCGCATCCTCTTGGCTGCTTTCCGCGTTTCGCTCTCGCAGGCGGCAGCCAGGATGTTCTCCGCCATGGCTGAGGTCAGGTGTGGTGGCGTGGGCCTGGTCTGGGGGGACACGAGCAGGGGGAGGTGCTCAGGGGTCCCTGCTGGCCCTGGGGGCGGTGGGCAGCAGCAGGGCAGCCGGGGGGTGGGGAGGGGGTGGGCGGCAGCTCACCATCTCCATGCCGTTCTTCTTCATGCGGCGGCAGGACTTGAGGTAGGTGCGGATGCGCTTCCGTGCCCGCTCCTGGAACTCGGGGAACTGCCTGCTGCAGGACTCGATGATGGCCTGGATCTTCTCCTTGGGCTGCTTGGAGATGGGAACCATCCTGTCCAGGTTCTCATCCACGAAGAGGCGCACGAACATCTGCCGGGGGCGGGGGGGAGGGCACAGGCGGTGAACACCCAGGCGGGAGGTGGGGATCACCCTTCCCCCCTGCCCCCTCCCCCCAGGTGCTACCCTCCCTACATTGAAGGCTTTTAGCCTCTCGGGGTCCATCCCCTCCGAGTCGTTTATCTTGTCGTTGTCCTCGTGGTCATCGTGGTCGTCGTCATCCTCGTCGGCCGTGGGGGCCCTGCCCACGGTCAGGTCCTCGGGGCAGCCGCTGACCTCTGTCTTGATGGAGTCGTAGCTTCCAGAGCTGTATGGGGGGGACTGAGAGGAGATGGAGAGTTACCACCAGCAGCCCTCACCTGCCTGCCCCTGCCCAGGTCACGGGGAAGGAGCCCTCGGTCCTTGGCTCAATGCTTCTTGGTGTCCCCCTGGGAGAGGAACCCAGGGCTGGGCTGCCCTGAGTGCAGAGAAGGCTCCAGGGAGACCTCAGAGCAGCCTGCCAGTGCCTGAAGGGCTCCAGGACAGCTGGGGAGGGACTCTGGACAAGGGCTGGGAGTGCCAGGATGAGGGACAATGGCTTGGAGCTGGGAGAGGGGAGACTGAGACTGGAGATGAGGAAGAAATTCTTTCCAGTGCGGGTGGGGAGACACTGGCACAGGCTGCCCAGGGAGGCTGTGGATGCCCCCTGCCTGCAGGTGTCCAAGGCCAGGTTGGATGAAGCCTTGAGCCACCTGGGGCTGGTGGGAGGTGTCCCTGCCCAGGGCAGGGGGGGTGGGAACTGGGTGATCTTAAAAGGCCCCTTCCAGCCCAGCCCAGCCCCTGCCCGCGATTGCCCGCCCCGTGCCAGGCTGGGTGCCCGCCCCGCGCCAGGCTGGGTGCCCGCCCCGCGCCTGCCGTACCTCGGCCGTGCTCTTCACGGCGTACTTGACCCTGCTGCGCAGGCCGTCGGCGCCGCAGCCGTCCGGGGGGTAGGAGGGGGTGGCGTGGGCGGGGGCCAGCTTGTCGCAGAGGTTGATTGGCTGCTCGTCGGCCGCCGCCGTGAAGTCCATGGGGGCCGCGGGGCCATTGCCGTTCATCTCGGGGAAGCTGCTGTCGCCCTGCGTGCTGCTGGAGGTGGAGGGGTTCAGGGTGGAGGAACCATTCCCGCTGCAGCTCTCTGACGAGGAGTCGTCTGCGAGGAAGGACACACGGACACACGGTCACACCCCTGCCACCCTGGGGTCACACCCCTGCCACCCTGGGGTCACACCCCCGGCACTTTACAGCCACCCCCACTGGCACGCTGCTGCCACCCCCGTGGCACCCAGTGGCCATCCCCATGGCATCCTGTGGTCACCCCCTTGGCACCTTGCAGCCACCCCATGGCACACTGTGGCCACCCCCATGGCACCCTGCAGCCATCCTCTATGGCAGCCTGTGGTCACCCCCATGACACCCTGTGGCCGTCCCCACTGGCATCTTGTGGCCACCCCAATGGCATCCTGCAGCCACCCCATGGCACACTGTGGCCATCCCCATGGCATCCTCTGGTCACCCCCCTGGCACCTTGCAGCCACCCCATGGCACACTGTGGCCACCACTGTGGCACCCTGCAGCCACCCCATGGCACATTGTGGCCACCCCCCCAAGCCACACTGCAGGCCCTGGGTCATTGCCATGGCTCCCCTCTCTCATCCCTCCAAGCCCCCCGGGTGCTGCCGTGCCCTGGGTGCTGCCATGCCCCGGGTGCTGCCATGCCCCGGTGCCCAGGGCCACTTGTCCCCGTGGCAGGTGACAGTGCCCACGCCTCCGCCCCGGGGCTTGAATAAGAACTTTGGAATTTGGTCCTTTTGGGTTTCTGTTTGCATTGCAGGGAGGAGAAGAGGCACTGCCCCTCCCCGCCGTGCCCCTCGCCTCCTGGCACCCTTCTCCCAGCCCCACTGTGGGTGGCAGCCCCAAAGCTGGCAGCCTGGGGACTGCAGCGGCCTGGGGGGTGGGGACAGCACACGAGGACACCTGGGTGGGAAAACTCTGAGTCTGTGCTGCCTGGGAGCAGCCTCAGGAGCTCTGGGCACAGTGGGCACACTGCCTGGCAAGACTGCTACCTGAGGGGACAGGGGACGCACCACTGTCCTGCTCAACCCCCCAGTGCCCTCCTCCACCCTCTGTGGGCACTGCTGTGCCTGTTCCACACACCCCAGAGTACCCCCGCCCCCCCCTCACTGCCACCCCTTTCCTCCACCACCCTAACAGGCAGAGCCCACAGCCCACGGGCAATGCCCGCCCCCCCCCAGCCTAGCTCCTACTTGGTGCCAGTTCCATTCACACCCCCGGGCTCCTGGCACCATCCCCTGCCCGTGCCCTGCTCCCACCAACCTCCCCAGCCTCACGCTGCTCCAAAGACCCAGCCTGGCAGCGGCACACCGCCTGGCCCTGCCCGTCCCCATGCCCGGCGCCGCCAACACCCGGCCGTGCCCGTGGCCAGCTGAGCAGCCGCGGCCCCGGGGCCGGGCAGGACATTCGGGGAGCCGCCGAGGCCGTCGCCTTCCCTCCCCCTGGCCGCAGCATCGCCTTTCTCTCGGGAGGTGCCTCCGCGGGAGGGCAAGGGCGCCGCAGCACGTGGGGAGCTCCCTGCGCCAGGCTGCACCGAACAAAGAAGCTGCCGGCGGCCGGGAGCAGATGGCAGGTCCCCACCGGCCGCCGCGCCGCGGGACAATGGGGTCGGCCCGAGAGGTGCCCTCGGCACCCCGACAGCGCCTGCCGGCTGCCGGGGAGCTGCCAGCTCCAGAGGTGTGCGGGCCGCGGGGTGGAGGGATGGTGCCACCCATCCTCCTCCTCCTCTCCCCCTCCTCACGCTGGCACCCACGGGGGGAGCTTTAATGAGAGGCTGGGCGAGCGCTGCCCTGACCCTGCGGCAGCCCAGGACTTTGTATCCCTTCGAGCAAACAGCCCTGAGGGCCCCCGGGCTGGCCACGGGGCACAGCCGGCGTGTGCCCAGCCGCCCTGCTCGCTGCCTGGCCTCACACCTGTGCCAAGGCTGCTGCCAGCCCCCTAAATTCCGAGCTGCCCGCTGCAGCTCCCTGCTCGGCCGAGCTGCCTGCCCCTCCTCTCCCTGGCACTGATCCCCTCCCTGTCTGAGCCGTGACCAGAGCTGGCCTAATCTCTGGCCTTGGGGTTTATGTGCCAGGGGGTCCAGCTTGGTGGCAGGTGGCATCTCCCTGGCATGGGGCTGGCTCCAAGCAGAAGGGCAGGGGCTGAGTGCTGGCCTCATGTGCCAGGGATTTTAGGGCTTCTGGGGGAGCTCAGCAGCCATCACCACCCTGGGACACCCTCTGAGCCACCTCCTGGGACCAGCACTTATCTCCTGCCCCTGTGCCACAGCAACGGGGACTGGGCAAGTGGCTGCTGCCCAGACCATGGCAGCAGGGCTTCTGCTGCTGGCTCAGCCCTACCTAGAGGACCAGGATGCCAATGGCACTGCCACCTCCTGCCCCACACCTGGGGGTTCACCAGAGGCTGGCGCTCTTGGGCCCCCTTGGGTTTTGCTCCAGTGCCTGCTCTGTGGGATTCTCTGCTCCACACATGCCTTGCCAAGAGGTGCAGCCAGCACCCTGGTTTGGGCACAGCCAGACCCAGCACCCTCGGTTTGGGCACAGCCAGACCCAGCACCCTCGGTTTGGGCACTGCAGAGGTGCTGGCAGCGTGCAGGGGGCTGGGGGCCCTGCCAGTGGGACGGCAGCAGCCATCCTTGGTCCTTCCCTCCCCCTGCTCTGCTCTCCACGCCAGGCGAGATGGGGCTCCCAGAGGGAGGCTCCTGCCTCATCCAGAGATGCCTCTCAGAAGGATTAAGGAGAATTATTCCCCTGCACAGAGGCAGGAGGCACATGCCAGGCCCTGCCGGCAGCCTGGGCACAAGCACAGCAACAGCGGCGCAGCACCAATCAGCACTCGGCCCCAGGCCAATGGCAGCCACCCCCTGCCACCTCCTTGGGGCACAGGCAGCCCCCTGCACGGCTGCCTGTGCAGAGTGGGGGCTGGGGGAATCTCCACACCACAAACCTGCTGCCAGGCAAGGGGCACCGAAAGGGATGTCACCTGGGAGCAGATTGTACCAGTGCCTGTTCTGAGCATCCCCACCCTGCCCTGGGCATCCCTGCACTGCTCTGAGCATCCTCAACCTGCCCTGGGCATCCCCACCCTGCCCTGGGCATCCCTGCACTGCTCTGAGCATCCTCAACCTGCCCTGGGCATCCCTGCACTGCTCTGAGCATCCTCAACCTGCCCTGAGCATCCCTGCACTGCTCTGAGCATCCCCACCCTGCCCTGGGCATCCCTGCACTGCTCTGAGCATCCTCAACCTGCCCTGGGCATCCCTGCACTGCTCTGAGCATCCTCAACCTGCCCTGAGCATCCCTGCACTGCTCTGAGCATCCCCACCCTGCCCTGGGCATCCCTGCACTGCTCTGAGCATCCCCACCCTGCCCTGGGCATCCCTGCACTGCTCTGAGCATCCCCAACCTGTTCTGAGCATTCCCACCCTGCCCTGGGCATCCCTGCACTGCTCTGAGCATCCTCAACCTGCCCTGGGCACCCCTGCACTGCTCTGAGCATCCCCACCCTGCCCTGAGCATCCCTGCACTGCTCTGAGTATCCCCAACCTGTTCTGAGCATCCCTACCCTGCCCTGGGCATCCCTGCACTGCTCTGAGCATCCTCAACCTGCCCTGGGCATCCCTGCACTGCTCTGAGCATCCTCAACCTGCCCTGGGCACCCCTGCACTGCTCTGAGCATCCCCACCCTGCCCTGAGCATCCCTGCACTGCTCTGAGTATCCCCAACCTGTTCTGAGCATCCCTACCCTGCCCTGGGCATCCCTGCACTGCTCTGAGCATCCTAAACCTGCCTCAGACAGCCCCAATCTGCCCTGGACATCCCTGCCTTGCTCTGAGCATCTTCAACACACTCTTAAGCATCCTCAATCTGCCTCAGACATCATCAACCAGCCCTGGACATCCCTACATTGCTCTGAGCATCCTCAGCCTGCCCTGGACACCTCCACCCCTCCCTGGGTATCCTGCTCTGCCCTGGCCCAACCACCTCCAGCCTCCCCCCAGCCCCCCGCTCTGCCCTGGTCCCTGCAGCTCCCATCACCATTGGCAGTGCCACTCCTGCCCTGCCTGCTCACATCACACAAGATCCTGGGGGTGAGGTCTGGGCCTCCCCCACCCTCACAATGTCTCAGGTTTTGGGGTTGTTTTGGTTTTGCTGCACAAAACACCGAGGGCAGCTGCAAACCAGGATCTTACCCAACCCCTCTGCATTGGGGTTGCTACAGCCAAGAGGTAATGAAAGCAAAGGGGAGGAGGTGTGCTCAGAAACCTGTCCAGGTGGAATGGGAACATGAGACTGGAACCCAACAGAAGGGATCAGCACCTACTGCAAGAGCAACTGAAGCCAAGGATGAAGAGAGGCAAGTAACAAGGTCTGAAAGCCACTGGGTGCAGGTAATTGTCTGTCTTCTACCTTTTCAGAGGTGCTGCTCCCCCAGCAGCTCAGCACAGAAAGCAAAGGGTTACTCTCACTCTCGTGGGCAGAGAAACAGCCACAAATTTGCAGTGCCAAGGTCCTTGGTCTGCAAGGGAATGGCCTCAGCCAGCCTGAACAGGCAGAGGGGCTCAGCTGGGAGCACTGCACTCTCCTGGTCGCTGTGGATGGGATGGTGCCCATGCTGCTGCTGCTGCTGCTCCCCACACAGCTGCAGCAGGACACCTCCAGCCCACAGCAAGCCCTGTGCAGTGCAGCAGGACGCTGGGGGAGAAGCAGCAGAAGCTGCCTGGGTGGCAGGAGCAAGGTTTAGGCTCCCACTCAGCAGGACAGCGAGCTGCGCTGGCCACGCTCCCAGAGAGCCACAGCTTTGGTAACAAACCCTCCAAAACTTGTGAGCCTGGAGAGGTTTGGTGCCAGAGGGTGCCCAAAGCACCCCTGGGGAGCAGGGCTCAGCAGCAGCAGGTGAGCCAGGCCATGAATTTATTCATCATCATCATCATCACCTAGCAGCAGGAGCCCAGTGAGCTCCCCGCTCGCGGCTGGAGCTGGGCTGCACGAGGAGCCCCTCTAATGAGGATAATTGGGAGCCCCCCTGCTCCACCCCCAGGCCCTAATTGAAGCAGATGGAACTGGAAAAACAATGTCACTTGGAACTGGCTTGATCCTCCAGTTGGAATACTTCATTCCCCAGCCCAATCCTCCACGGGACAGAGATGGAGGAGACCCCAGCCCTGAGCAGGGGATGCTGGCGAGCCCCACGGAGGCTGCCCAGCCCTGAGCCACCACCCCCCTCCCCTCCCCAGAGCTCTGCCCTCCTCATCCCCACGGTGGTGGCCAAGCCAGCGAGGAGGAGGCCACCAGGAAGCTGCCTGCTGCCTGTGCTGCAGCCTCAGCATCATCTCCCCAGCGGTGGCCCAGCCCAGGAGAGCGAGAAGCAAAATGGCTCCTTGGGCCGCGGCGCTGGGGGGGAGGAAGAGGAGGGGTGGTGGTGGGGGGGGGGGGATCAGTCACTTATTAAATGAATTAATCAGGGCTCAGCGTTTTCATTTTGAAGAGGCTGCTGGATTATCCTTGATTTCTGTGGGGCTGGATTTGCAGGGATCAGGAGGGGAAGGGGCGATTCCCAACACCTGCTCCCGGGGAGGGGCTTTCATGGCGGGGCAGCGGTTCGGGCTCCAGCGTCTCTGCCAGCGCAGGCCACCGCGCCGCTCGCCAAAGGCAGGGCCCAAGATGAATGGGGCAAATTGTTCCTCCTCCTGTCACATCTCCAGAGTGGAGACAAAACCTCTTTTGACTCAGGAAACAATGAGCTTATGCAAGAGCCAGCGGCCCACGGAAACCTCGCCGCAGCCCCGCGCCGCCCGGTGGGCTGGGGGCTGCCCGGCCTGCCCCTGCCCCGGCCACAGCCCACGGGGCAGCGCTGGGGACAGGCTCCCTCAGCTGCTTCCCACCTGCCTGCGTGGCCTCAGGCACCACAGTTACCACCAGGTCCCACCAGTGACCCTTGGATACCCTGGGGACCGCCACTCAGCCGCCGCCAGCCCTGGCCCTCGCCCGCTCCGCTTGCCCACAGCCAGCGGGGCAGAGGCAGAGGCTGAGGCTGAGGCTGCTGCTCCCACACCTGAGGCTTCCCACGGCTGATGGGAGGGGAGTGGTCCAGCCCCAGCCCCAGCCCCAGCCCCAGCCCCAGCCCCAGCCAGCCTGGCCCCAGCAGCGGGGGCTGGAGCTGCACAGCCAGCCCCGCAGCGGCCGCAGGGAGGGCGCAGAGCATCCCACCGCTGCCTGCCTGCAACAACAGCCAGGAGGATGAAAAGTGCCATAAATTATTCACTCACAAAAGAGACCGGGGGGGGGGGAAGGGGGGGGAGGGAGGGAAGGAAGGAGGGAGCAGGGGAGGAGGAGGAGAGCTGCGAGGAAGGGACCCTGCTACAAATTACAGAGCCCTAGTGGCAAGAGGGGCCCCGCGGGGCAGCACGGCTGGGGGGGCAGCACCACCTTTGTTAGGCACAAGTGAGCAGCACCCCAGCACTCGTGGCCAGGGGTCCTGCCCCCCACCACCAAGAGCTTCTGGGACGTGGTTTAAAGGCCACAGTGGTCCTAGGCTGCCAGCTGGACTCGGGGAAGTCTTTTCCAGCCCAAAGGATTCTGCGATCCTGCACCCAGGACCCCACGCCCCGGATCAGGGCTCCTGCAGCTACAGCTGGGCAGGGAGTGGCAGGAGAGCCATGGCCACCCTGCAAGAGCTGCTGGGGCTGGAGCATGCAGCCCGTTTCCTCCAGGCCCTGCCCAGCTGATGGCCTCCAAGATGTGCAAGGAAGAAGAAAAGGAATGTTGCTGGGGGCCACGGAGCGGCGGGACTGGCCAGGGTCCAGTCCGAGCTCTCCACTTCCTGCCTGCATGGTTAACGCAAACCTCCTCCTGTCCCACACAGGGTGTCCACCGCTCCCTCCCTGGGCTCTGCCCTCGCCCACAGCCCTCCACCAGCCAGACATCTGGCAGGGCCGGGCACAAGGCAGCGCTGTGCAGCCAGCTTCCCCCTCCCTCGCCATCAAAGGTGCCCCTCGGTGCCATCTCCCCCCAGCTCCACTGCCCAGCAGCTCCCTCTGGCACCAGCACCCCACCCCGCCGGCCCCACGGCGCTCGCTGCCACGCACCCAAGCTTGGCAGCTGCCAGGGAGGACAGCAGCCTTGCCACCCCTGCTCTGGGCCAACCCTTCTCCTCCCCACGCAGCAGGGAAGGAGGTGGCACAGACCAAGCCTCTCCTTGTGCCACCACTGCTGGCAGCCGCCCCGGGCCCGCCGCAGGGAGGGGGCACGCCGTGGCCCAGCACTGCCTGGGCACTGCCTCTCCCCATGCCAAACAAACAAACAGGTTTGGTGGCTTTGGGCAGGCTCAGTGCTGAGCTGCTGCCTCCAGAGCTGCCCTGCCGCCGGCACAGACCCTGCTGCTCACCCCCAGAGCAGGGACAGTGCCCAAGCCACCCCTCCCAGGCAAGGGACACCCCGTGGGGCTCACCCTGCTGACCCCTTCGAGTGTGTGTGGGGGGCAGATGGGGGCACAGGCAGCACTGCCTGCCCAGCAGCCTGCAGATCCTCTGTTCCACACCAAGGAAGAGCTCCTCCACACAGCAAAACCTCTGCTCCATGCACCAGCAGCATCCAACCCAGCAGAGCCTGGACCAGCCCCAAGCCCAGCCCAGAAGCCACCACAGCCCCCCAGTGTCCCTGCTGCACTCCTCAGCCCTGCTCTCCAAAGGGCACCAAAGGGAGGCCCCTGCAAGAGGTGACAGGGGACACAGCCACCAGCCCAGACCCAGCCAGGGCAGGGTCATGCTGGCTGACTTCTGCCACCAGGACAGCACAGCATGGGGACATCCAGAGGCAATTTGTGGCTGAGGAAGGCAAGTTAAGGTCACATCCAGCTGCTGTAGAGGCTGGATGCTGGCCCTAGGCTTTGCTCAGGCTCTGAGCTGGGGCTTCCAGGAGGGTCAAACCCAGCACTAGGGCAAGAACCATCAAAAGCTGTGAGGATTCCACCCAAAAAGCAAGCAGCTTGCAGGCCACCCTTGGCAGTGGCCATCAGACTGTGCCCAGGTGCCTGCTGGACCTTCCCTGGGGCTGGCAAAGGGGTGCCTGTGGTCACCTGGAGCAGGAATGAGAAGAGAGGAGGAAAGCCCCAGGGGTGGAAGGGAACTGGGATCTGTGACACCTGATGCTGCCCATGGTGAGACACCCTGCTTGGGGGCAGCCAGGAGGGTGCCAAGGCTCCATGGGCAGATGCCAGCTGCCAGGGAGCTGCAGGTGTGGAGCGAGGCTGCCCTGGGGATGGAGCCTGGCAGGAGGCTGGGGAGGTCCTGCAGGTCCTGGCTGTGCCAGCACCAGCCTGGTTTCTGGACCATGCCTGCTAAGGGGCTGCTCTCCTCCCCAGGAAGCCCTCTGCCAGGTCAGTGGTGTGGGGAACCTGGTGCTGTGCAGCACAGAGTGGGCATCTCACAAAGGAGAACCACAGAACCCTTGTGGTTGGAAGAGGTCTTTAAGATGATGGAGTCCAAGCCTTACCCCAGGGCACCACCAAACCATGGCCCTCAGCACCACAGCTTTGAAACCCCTCCAGGGATGGGGACTCCACCACTGCCCTGAGCAGCCTGGGCCAGGCCTGGACAACTCAAAGGACAGAAATTGTTCCTCATGACCAACCTAAACCTCTCCTGGGGCAAACATTTCTTCTTGTCCCATCACTTTCCCTGGGAGAAGAAACCAATCCCCACCTGGCTCCAACCTCCCTTCAGGGAGCCAGAAGGTCTCCCCTCAGCCTCCTTTTCTCCAGGTCTAACACAGATGTGGCCCAGAGCTGCAGAACAAGTGCCACCAAGAGCCTGCTGTGCTGGGAACCCTTCAGCTCTGTCCCAGCCAGACCCAGGACAGGCTGTCCAGAAGAACAACGTGCCCTAGCTACTCCCAGGACAGCATCCCAGAGCAATTCCTGCCTGCATGTCCTCCTTGGAACACTCCCTGAGGGGTGTCCCCAGCACCCAGGATCCTTCCCAGCCAGCTGCCTCCAGGGATGCCCCTGAGCAGTGTGTGCCTCCCCTGCTAAGTAGGTTATGAAAGTCCTTTCTCCAAGGTCTGGATTAGCCACTGCTGCTCCGGGCAGAGCAGGCTCAGCAGGGACACTGCCACTCAAGCCAGGACCTCAGCTGGAAGGGGACCTGTCCCAACACAGTCCCATGAAGCAGCCCCATGCTCCTCATGCCAGGGGAAGCAGATCCCACAGCCAGGAGCTGCTCTTCAGGGGGATGAGGTAGGATGGGTGAGGAGCAGCAGCTCCTGCCTGCAGGCAGGATGGGTGATGGAGCAGGGGGCATGGCCAGGGAGGAAGCAAGATATGTCCTACTAGAGGACACCATGGAGATGTCTTCCTCATGAGCTCAGAGCTTTGCCAAGTCACTTCCACCAGGGCTCTGGGGCTCTGCTCCCTGCTTGCTTCCTAAGGGCACTGCACCCACCAGCAGGTCACAGCCTGCCCGTGGGGGGAATCCTCACTCAGCCCCACACACCAGACCCAGCTGGGAGGTTCTGGAGCTCTGAGCTGCCCCCTGGGTGCAGACAAGCTCTGCAGATGGACAGACTCCACCTGGGACCCCCTGCAGCCAGCCCAGGGCAGGCAGCAGGCTGCTGTGCTCTGCTGGGAGCGGGCACAGGACACCTCCAGGGGCACAGGGGCCAGCGAGACGTGGCAGCTCTCAGGGTGGCTCCGCTCCAGACGTGTGCTGGCTCCCACAGATGTGTCCTTCCAGGATGTCCTGCACAATAGCTCCACTCCAGCAGCAGAGAGCTGCTGCTGCTGCCCCTGCTGCTGCTTCCTGCGGGCAGGGACGCGGTGAGCAACATCCGACGGGGAAGGGCCGGAGCGGGGAGCTGCACGTGGCCCCTGCCGGGCCCGGGGCATGAGCAACAAAGGAAAATGGAAGGGGCCAGGGAGTGTGTGGGAGTCACTGCTCTGAACTGGCACTGTGTCCCGTGTCCTGTGTCCCACCATGGGCCCTCCAGCCCTGCAGGAAGCCGGCTCTGCTGCGGGACGCTGCCTTCTGTGTCCCCCTCCCACCACAGTCCCTCAGGATCACAGCACCACAGAACTGTTTGGGGTGGAAAAGGCCTCTGAGAGCATCCAGCCCAGTCAGCAGCCCAGCACCACCATGGCCACCAAACCCTGGCCCCAAGTGCCATCATAGCCACAGGTTTCTAGAACCCCTCCAGGGCTGAGGACTCCACCACCTCCCTGGGCCAGCCCCTGACCACTCTTCAGCAAAGACATTTTGCCTCCTCTCCAACCTAAGCCTCCTAACCCTGGCACAGCTTCAGGCCATTTCCTCTCACCCTATCACCTGAGACTAGGGAGAAGAGACCTATTAGGTCTAATTTCTTCTCCTGCTGGCCCAAGGGCTGACACTGTGTGGCTATTCTGGGCCAAGGCTTGTGGGCACGGTGCTGGCTTTCACCTGAGCTGCTCTGTAGCAGAGCCCTGAGGATCAGAGCATGGGATGGTGGCTCCCTGCTCTCCCACCTCTGCTCTGCTCAGAGAACCCCAGACCTGGAGCTGCTGCTGGGGTGCTTTAAGGGCAGTTTTCACCCAGCCTGTCAGATGACACCACTCGCCCTCCCACCAGGCAGCTCTTCATTAAAGCTTTATACTTTAGGAAGCCTTTCACAGAAGAACCACCCCAAGCATCCTGTCCATCCCCAGCAGCAGGCAGCAACAACTTAGGAAGTCAAAAGGATCTCCAGAGGGAGGAGAGTCCTGAGCAAGCTCCTGACTGAAGAACTCAGTGTGCAACCTGCCCCCCCTGTGCTGGGACACCTGGAGCTGAGTCCAGCTTTCTGCATCCCTGGCTGCACCTCCCACAGCTGGTGGAAGAAGGCTGGAGCTCTGTGGGGCTGCTGTGGGGCATGGTGGCCAGCTGGGTGCAAGAGACAAGGCTGAACATCCAGTTTGGACCTGGAGTTCATCAAGCAGAGCCCTTGGCTGCCAGGTTCTCTGTGCAGGGCACCTTGGCTGGCTGGGCTGTGAGGAGCAGCAGCTCACACAGGCTGGCTCCTCACATTTAGGTGATTCCTTGGGCAAGTCTCATGAGCACAGCCTCAGCAAGCCAGTGGCAACCTGGTAAAACATATCTGCTTCCAAACCAAAAGGCTTTCCTGGCTGAAGAGGAGAAGCTGAAGAGTGCTCAACACTTTGGTTCATGCACACTCCCTTCCTTGCCTTCCCTGAGCTCCATGCTCCTTCTCCACTCCCTGCTCCTCATCTCTGACCACTCACTGTCCTCCTGGGTTGCTCCATCCTCCTCCTTCCCTTCTCATCCCCCTCCTTCCCACTCACTCCTGAGTGGGAGTGTTGGTCTGGCAGAGGGACTGACCCAGGGCTTTCACCCCAGCAGCATTAACCTGTGTTTCAGAGCTCCACTGCAGCACATGGACCTTCCCCAGAGGGACAACCACCCCTTTCAGGCCCATGAAATGCCTCCTGAAGAAGGACAGCCTGATGGAAATCCTAATCCAGGCCTTTTTCCTGATGGCTCTTGTTGGCAACCCTGGGCTTGGCTCACTTACCCTTTCACTCCATCACTTCTGACCTGCCAAACCCACCTGGCTGAGCCTCCTGCCCACCCTGGGACGCTGGCATCCCACACACAACAGGAAGGGACTATTTGTGCCTTAACTGCTCACCACTGAACCATAGAGAAGAAAGGAAAGGAGCCAAGCAGGGCCTCAAAGAGGACACCTGTCCCAAAGGAAAGGAAAAAAACAACCACAGGGCATGGGAATGGAAAACATTCCCTGAGAGGGCAGAGAGAGAGGATTCAGCTGGAGTGAGGACACCTTGATTTGCCTACACACACCAGGGCCTCATTAAATCACTCTCCTGTGGAGTAACAGTGTCCAGAGAAGGGATCCAGACCAGGCCACCCGAGATGGGAGTGAGGGATGAGCCCCCAGCCCAAAACTTCCCAATGGGAGAATGGCAAAGTTCAGGGAGGGGATGGAGAGGCCTGGCCAGGTGGTGGGTGTGAGGCAGGGCATGCCCAGGGCCAGGGCTGCAGCCTGGTCCTGAAGACCTGAACACTTCAGATGGATTCCCACCAAAACACCTTCCCTCCTGCCACAGCCTGCACCCTGCACCAGCAGGGCTGCCACCCCCTGGCCCACCAGACAGGGTCATGGTGCAGCTGGCTCAGGTTTCACATCCTCCCCAAGGCTGCCTGGTCCCAGGGCTGGTCCCAGGGCTGGTCCCAGTTAGCTCAAACCAGCAGTTCAGAGAAACTTGCAGGCACTGAAGTGCCACAGGGCAAGGGGCTGAAGGGAGCAGTGTCCCTGCTGTCTCTGCTGGCCCTGCTGCTGACCACACAAGCAGCTGAAAGCCACCCCAGGGAGACCTGCCAGCACAAAAGCCCTTTCTTTCCTCCAGGGTGGTTCTCCAGTCCCCTTCCTTAAAGCAGCACCAACCCAGCCCATGTTGTCCCTCGACTCCTCCGCTCCCTTCCCACTCTCCCAGCAGCAGCAGCAGCTGGGCTGGGGACAATGAGGGACTCAACCTCTTGAGCAAAAGCCAGCAACAGTCCAACCACCGAACCCTTCCAAGCATCATGGAGATGAACCCTGACCCCAGCTCCTACTTCTGCAGCATTTATTTACTTGCTCTTTTATGTTAACCCAGTGTGCCTCACACAAACAACACAGCAGCTCCCTCCAAGCTCTTCCACCCAGCCCATCTGTGCCACCTCCAGCCCCTTCCAACCACCTGCCCCCGCAGCGGGGAGATGTCCTCCCATCACTCCTGGCTCCTGGAGGTGACACACTTCTTGCCTGGGGGGGCTCCCAGCCACCATCTAAGGAGCAGCTTTCGCTCCTTGGCACCCTTCCTGCACCCAGCTCACGGCTCAGGACCAGCAGGGCTCTCCTCCTTACACCCAGACACCAACAACCTGCAGCCTTAGGAGGAGGCTTTGGCGACCGCTTGCCAGAGGAGCTGGGAGTCAGACCCCCCCCACGTGAGGACCACCAGCTCCCAGCAGGGACCCAAAAGCTGCAGGGCAAAGCCTGGGAGGCAGTGCTGCTTCCACGCTGAGATGAAATCCACCCCACAGGTGGGACACCTGAGCAGAGGGCGCTGGTTAATGTTTAACGAGGCGGCGAGGCAGGGCGGGCAGGGGCGGCGGGGGGAGCGGGGGTGGGGGCGGCGGCGGGCGGGGGGCACTCACCGTCCTCATGGCCGGGCAGGGGCTGAGGGCTGCGCATGCTCTCGTCCTGGCTGGGGCTCAGGCTGGAGTTCAGGTGCTGGTCAGCTGAGATCCATGTGGAGTCGTTCATATCAAAGTCCTCGCTGCTCACCGAGGTCTCATCCTGCAGGCAAGCAGGAAAGGGTTAAGCGGCTGAGCTGTTTTCTTTCCTCCTTTCTCCGGCGGCTTTGGACATCTCCCTCTGCAGCTCTCCTTCCTAAAAACAATCGAGCGGCTCCTGCCTCCCCCAAGAGCGCTGCTGCTGGCCCCTCGGAGCTCGCCAAGGCCACGGGCCGGGCTCTGCTTCCTGCCTGAAGAGCCTGAGCAATGGCACTGTCTCTAATTGAGGACAATTAGAAAGAGCTCGCATCCTGTAGGAGCGGATGGCTGAGCCCTGCAGTTTACCCTTTAATCTCCATCCACCCCAGCCTGCTCCTGGCAAGGCAGCAGCGCGCAGGAGCTGAGGGCGGGGGGCGGGGAGGGAGCTCCATCAGACAGCCCCCAGCACACCTCAGGTTATTCGGAGGCAGCTGCTGCGGGAGGCATCGCCCAGAGGAGGGGCACCGGTGGGGAGAGGGCAGTGGGGCAGATCTGGACAGCAGCACTGGGCCTGTGCTGCCTGATCACAGAATCAGAGAACTCTTTGGGCTGGAAAAGCCTTCTGAGAGCATCCAGTCCAACCTTCAGCCCAGCACCACCACGGCCACCAAACCCTGGCCCCAGGTGCCATGGCCACAGGTTTCTGGAACCCCTCCAGGGCTGGGGACTCCACCACCTCCCTGGGCAGCCTGTGCCAGGCCCTGACCACTCTTGCAGCAAAGAATTTTTTCCTCCTCTCCAGCCTAAGCCTCCCCTGGCACAATTTCAGACCACTTCCTCTCACCCTATCACCTGGTACTAGGGAGAAGAGACCAACCCCCACCTCACTCCACCCTCCTTTCAAGGAGTTGTAGAGAGCAACGAGGTCTCTTCTCCCCCGATGCTGCAGAGGCTGTGCTCCAGCATAGCCCCCAGGGACTGCTCCTCCAAAGGGATATCACTCCTGTGCCCTGATCGAAGCTGACAGCACACACCTTGGCAGGGGGCAGGGGGAGTGAGGATCCCAGCGAGCCAAGGACACCCAGCTGGGGCTCCTGGCCTGCTCCCTGGTGGCATAGATGACATTCCTCTCTCCCACTCCCGCGGCTGGAAGGACGTTTTCCCCTTTCCCTCTCTCTCTCCCTCTCTCTCTCCCTCCTCACTAACCTTTACAGTACTTCAAGACACAGCCCTTGGATGGCTTCCAGCGCCGGAAAGGTCAGCCACAGGATTTCAAAACCATCATCAGAGAGGCAGCAGTGAGCTCCTGAATGAGAGGAGGGGCTGCAGGACCTCCCTGGGCTGAACTCTCCGCCAGGCAGCTTGGGAGGAAGCAGATACGTGTTCCATGGGCCCGCTGCTGATCCTTTTATCTCCTTCCTCTCCCTGCTCTCATCCCTCAGCGAGGGGCAGAGACCTCACCCAGAGCCCTGGGGTGCAGGGGAGCACCAAAAACGTTTCCAGAACCACTTCCAACCGCACTGTCCTCCCACTAGAAACATTTCCAAGGCTTCCAACCTCTCTCCTCTGAGGATTTTTTCCCCTGGTGCGTCCTTGGTTCTCAGATAAAACAGAGCCCCCTGCTCCTTTTCCATGTAAGAAGCAACTCAGGCACCCTTCAACCTGCTCTGTGCCTCATAAAGTGCCCTGCCTGCCCACTGCTGGCTGACAGCTTTTATTGTCAACAAACAAATGTCTTTCAAGGCAGGTTTGTGCTTCTCCTCCCTGCTCCTCATCCCTGCAGCCACATCTGCTGGCTCCAGGCTCATGCCCGCCCCCAGCCCGGGGAGTTTCCTGGAATTTACAGCTTGTGAAACCTCTCAGGCACCAAGGGACAGACAGAGGGACAGAGAGGGCTGGCTCAGCAGCCCCATGCACACCCATCAATGGAATGGGGACACAGTGACAGCCCCCACCCACCCCCAAGACCTGCTGCCAGCCTGCTGCCCAGGTCAAGCAGAGCAGCAGAGGCAGGGGGACAGCACTGCTGCCACTGCAGCCATGAAGCCAGCCCGCCCCTCCAGGAACTCCATCTTGCACCCAGAGGAGCAGGACTGCAAAGGTCTCCCTGTTGCAAACTATAAATAGTCTCTTCATGGCAAGCATTTGCAGGAGGCAGCCACCCTACTATCTGCCCTTCTTCCCAAGGCTTACTCCAGATTACTGTCAGAGCTTAAGAGACAAATGCAAATGCCAAGGCCCTTGCTGCCCACAGTCTCTCACCTGGCCAGGGAAGGAGGCCTGGGAGTGGTGTTTTTGGAAAGCCCCTGGCTCAGGCACGGGGGCTGAGGGGCTCAGCTGCAGAGGACACCCAAGCCTGGCAGCCAAACCGCAGCCCAGGAGGCATCAGGCTGCCCGTGCAGTGCTGGGCAGCGGGGACAGGGTGCCACGCAGGATGCCTGGCACACACATGCTCTGTGGAGTGCCTGACAAACCTGTGCACCAGCACTGGCCTATTATTAGAAAGACTCTGGGTATCAAAGCAGAAACTGATAAGCTATAAATGACTCAAGTCAAACAAGGCCATTGCATGTTCACCACTCCAGGATCCAGCCACCAGCAGAGCCTGCTGCTGCTGTGGGACCTCTCCCCACACCCCCACTGTCACTCCCTGCTTCTCAGCTGAGCTTTTGCTTCCCAGCACCACTATCCTTGGTCAAAATGCCAATGGGGCAAGCTCCCCAGAAACACACAGCTCCCCCAGCACAGCCCACCCTACCCCAAGGCAATGCAGAGCTGATCATGCTGGATGAACCCTTCACAAAGTCAGTGGTGGGAACTGCTCTGGGGAAGTCCCCATAGCTCTGCCCACGTCAGGGTGCCCCAAGAGCCCCTCACACCTTTGTGCCCCTTCCCTAAAGCAAGAGAAAGGCCCTGACCTCGAGCATGACCCTGGCCACACTCATCCCTGTGGCTCTGCCATCCTCCACTGCATCCCTCGCAGCTCGCTGGGACCAGAGGCCACCAGCAAGATCCCTCCTGAGGTCACCCCTCAGAGGCACCACAGGGTGAGCACTGTGACCTCTTCATGCTGCCCCTCAGTGCCAGTGGCAGCTGCTGTCACTGTCCCACTCACCCCAGGGCCAATCCCAGGGACAGGAGGCCCCAGAACAGCCCAGGAGCAGCCCCGCTTCAGCCAGCCGGCGCAGCGGGCCAGCAGCACAGCACACATCCCATCAGCAAAGCACAGGACAGCAGAGCAGGAGCGAAAGTCCTGCCTGGGTGGGCAGCTCTGCTCCCCCCCCGAGTGCCAGGCACCTGGCTGAAGGCTGAGCCTCCAACCACCCTGCCAAAGGAGGACACATTTCTCACAGCAACACCAGCCAGGACTCGGAGCAATACGGTAAATCTAATCTACCCTTCCACCCTCTTTTGGCTTGCAAGTCAGGCAGCTCATTCTTTTTCCTCTCTGGGTCCTCAGGAGAATTCTCTCTGCTAATTTCTTCTTTCCTGTAAACAAACTTCAAATGAAACTTTCATTAGAAAACAGAAGGCAATCCATTACCAGCCCCTGTCTCAGGACCCGCTGCCTCTTCCTTCTGTTCCACCCCACTCGTGGCACAGATGGCAGCGGCAGTGGCTGCCCCGAGCTGCCGGCCCAGGGCTGAACCCCGCAGCCTGGCACTGCCGCCCTCCTCCTTCCTGCCTTGCCCAGCTCTCCACAGGATCTCCTCGCCCCGCAGTAAAGTCCCATCGCTTTGTTTCCAACGTTCACGGCGCGGAGCGATCAAGGGTCAGGCGATCCGTGAGCAGCTCCTCTCCTGCCAGGGGAAGTCAGGTCCTGATGGTGCATTCTCAGACCACACCCAAACATCGGAGCAGGGCTCCCGGCACCGCGCAGAGTTTGGAGCACCACCACCCCTGGCTCCCCTCCTTATCGCCAGCCCAAGCTCCGCAGCTGCTCCGCAGGCACCGGCAGCCGCCGGCCCCACGCAGCCCAGGCAGCCACTCATGCGTGCGGGGCTCCCGCTCCGTGTTTCTGCCCCACTTCCCTCTCCCCACTCCCCGAGCTTCCAGCACCACGCGTGCAGGCGGCTGCTGAGCCTCTCTCCACTTCCCTCCTGAGTTAGGAAACTTCTCCCTCCCATCACAGAGCTGGGAACCCCACGGCCTGGCAGCCTCCCTGGCGGGCCCAAGGACACAGCAAGTCGCTGGCAGATCCAGGAACAGCACCAGGACCTCTGGACCGTGAGGCTTTAACTGCTTGAACCCATCAGCGACGTGTCTCCTTCCTGGAGAACAGCCTCCCACGGCGTGGGCTGGTGTGGGGCCGGGGGGGTGGGGGGTCAGCTGCTCCTCTGACCAACTGTGCCTGGTAAATGTATGCCAGGCTATCAGTGACCTCCTTCTTTTACACCCAGGCTCAGTTTCCCGGGGACTGCCTTGCAAAGTCTCTCTCTCTCTCTCTCTCTCTCCTTCTCCCTCCAGTCATTTACATGCTGTGCCTCACGCTTCGTATTCCCAGCTCCCAGTCTCAGGATGGTTTATTTTTCTCTTCTCTTTGAGTCCTTTCATTTTAAAAACGTGTCCTTTCATGCCACAGCCCAGCCATCCCGAAGGGATTTCCTTCCGCGGAGCAGGAACCTGTGTGTGCCGTGCGACCTCCCCGGCGCAGCCACGCTCAGCTTCCCACCAGAAGCAGCCTTGTTTTTAGAGTCAACAAAAGGCAACGCGTGACTGGCAACCCCCGGAGCCGCTCCGGTGCCGTGCCAGCCGCAACCTGCCCGGCACAGGCATCCCCCCAGCCCTGCCAAACCTGGCCGGGGCACAGCAGCTCCCCCGCCGTGACCCTCGGCGACGAGCTTTGGGGAAGGGCTGCCTCATCTCCTTCTCAGCCACTGTTTAAACTCGGCCCTCTGAGCATGCCAAGAAGGTATTGAACCAGATTTGACCCTAACTTAACCAGTTCAGGCGCAGAGAAAGGCTGGCTAATGGAAGATAAAACACCCCGGGTCAAAGATTGATGCCGCAGCCACAAACGCCGCCGTGCCCACCGCTTCCAGGAGCCCCCGAAAGCCTTGGTGCGCAAGGGTGGATGGAGGCTGGCCCTGAGCCGGGGGCTGCGCTGCCAGCTTGGCTGTGCGGTGCCCCCCGAGAGAGAACATCCCCCCCAGCGCTCTTTGTCAGGTCCCTTAACGTCCCTTCGCTGACGTTTCTGCCAATTTCCACAGGACGCGGCAAAAGAAAACCCACCCGAACCGAAAGCCACCTCCAAAACAACAACAAAAACCCCGCCGAGCATTCGCCAGTTCGCAAAACCGGGCAAAAAGAGTTAATTGCAAAGACGAACGGCAAATGGGAGAGGAAGGGAGGCTCGTCACCCCCTCCCCCTTCTCCAAGAGCTCTTCTTATGGCAACCCCTCCCCAGGAGTGTTCCCACCGCCCCAAAGTGGAGGGATGCTGCGCAGGGAGGGGGGGGAGCCGGCAGCCCCTTCCCCCGCGCTCCTGCTGTTCAGCGGGAAGGTGCTGAACCGGAGCGCCCCGGCCCCGGCTATGTGCCCCCCACTCCTTCCTTCCCCCCCCCCCCGCCCCCAAATCCCGGTACCCCGCAGCCCCCTCCCCTGAACTTGCTCCCAGGCGTTTGCTTCTCCACAGGCGGGGCTGGGGTCGCGATGCCCGGGAACGGCGCGGTGTGAGAGGGCACTTTGCCCTCACCGGGAAGGGGGGGTGTCAAGGAACGGGGAGGGGGGAACCGGTTTGGGAAGAAGGGACCGAGCGGAGCAGCCCTGAGCAGCCGGGGATCCCCCACCCCCAAGGGGACGCGGTTCCCAGGCGGGTCTCCCCACGGCAGCGAGGTGGCGGGAGCCGGGCGAACATCCATCCCCGCTCCCCTGTCCCGCCCCCCACCCCCTTTCCCGGTAAATAAATAAATACAGCGGCGATGGAGCCGGGGCTCAGCGTGCGGCGGGGATTGACACGTAAGTAGGGCTTTACCTCCAGGGAGGCGGCTATTTCCAGCACAATCCCCGCCCGGGGCCGGGGCTGCTTCGACGATGGCGGCGGCAGCGGCGGTGCGGGGCCGGTACCCGGGAATCGCTGGGGCCGGAGCTCTCCCGCCGCCGCCTCCTCCCACTTTCTTCCTCGCTTTTGTGCTCTTCCGGGGAAGGGGGAGCCGCGCCGGGCGCCGGGAAGGACGCGCCAACCTCTCCCCCCCCCCACCCCCCCCTTCCCCGTCCCTTCCCCTCCCCGCCACCGGCCAGGCGACCCGCAACTTCCCGGGGCAGCGGGGGCGGGCCGGCCGCTCCCCCCCGGAGTTGGGGCCGGGCCCCGCGGCCACCCCCCGCTCCCGCCCCGCCCCGCCCCGCCCGCCGATGCCTCCCCCCCCTTCTCCCCTCCCCTCCCCGTTTCCCTCCCGGTTTTCTCCCGGTCCCCTCCCCGCGGCACCGCGTGGAGCCTCCCGTGTATCGCATCACCTTCCCCATCCCCCTCCTCGCCCCCCATCATTAACCCAGCCCCGGTTCCACCACCGGGAGCCGGTCCCGGAGCCCCACCGGGCGGGCGCGTACCTGGAGCGGAGCCCGGGGCCTGCCGGCCTGCGCCAGCCCGGCGGCGCGGCGGGGAGCGCGGGGCGGGGGGACGAAGGCAGGGCGGGGGGGCGGGGGGGGGCCCGGGCTGGCGGCGCTCGGGAGAGGCTGACAACCAGCTGCTGCCCGGGGAGAGGGGCCGGGCTGCGGAGCGCGTCACTCCCGGCTCCCGGGGGTGGGGGTGGGAGGGGGGGGCCGGGAAAGGCGGAGGGGGGGTGAGCGGGGGCCCGGCGGAGGGGGGCGGGGGGAAGGGGAGCGGGGCCGCGGGGGGCGGGAGCACCGGGCGGGGGGCGCGGGGAGCCGCGCCTGGAAGAGCACATTGTGGAGGGGGCCGGGGAGGGCCCTTCCTCCGGGAGCAGCAGACAATGTCCAGGGCCGGGCGCCTGCTGGAGAGCCTGAGAATGCACGGCTCGGCTCGGCTCGGCACGGCACGGTACCGCTCGGTACGGCGCGGCTCGGCACCGGGCGCGCTGCAACCCGCCCGGGCATCCTCCGCTCCGTACGGCACAGGCGGCCGCAACCTGCTCGGGGACCCTCAGCTCGCTACAGCACGGCGGGGCTGCAAGCCTCAAGCACCCTCAAGCTCGGCACGGCTCGGCACGGCACGGGGTGCTGCAATCCGTCCGGGGACACCCGGCTCGGCACGGCCCGGTGACCCTCAGCCCGGCCCCGGGAGCTCCCGGCTTTGGCTGTGCCAGGTTGCAGGACCCCGGCGGTGGGTCCCCGGGAGCGGGCTGAGCCCCCCCGCAGCCCCCATCCCCTGTGCCCAGACGGTGCAACGGTGCCCAGGCCCCGCGCTGCCTCCCCTGCTGAATCCTTTTGTTTCCCTGCTTCTCCCGGCGCTGGCAGCCGAACAGGACCGGGCTCTGCCGGCAGCAGCCTCCACGCCAGCCGCTCCCGACGCTGCCTCTGGGCTGTTGTTAAATCAGCAGCTCCCTGACATCGAGGATGCCACCGAGCCTGGCAGTGCCCCCAGCACGGCACCCTGCCCCAGGTCCCCGGGAGGGATGGGGATGCCGTGGTGCCTGACACTGCCCAGGTCTGCACCCTGGCATCCCTCAGGCTGGTATTCTGGCACCTCCCAGGTCAGCACCTTGGTGCCCCCCCCCCCCAGGTCAGCACCTTGGTACCATCCCCCCCCCCCCCCCCCCCCCCCAGGTCGGCATCTTAGCATCCCACAGGCTGGTTCCCACTCCTTGGCAGGACCCCAAGGCCAGTGGGTTGGTGACCTTCTGCTCAGATGGGAACCAGCGCCCTGGTCCCCCTCTTGCCCTGCCCATCGATGCCCCTTGCTGTTCAACGGTTCTGAAGCCAATTTGTCCAAACAACTCCAGTGCCAGGGATTTGGAAGCAGGGCTGTGGTAAGCCAGTGCCAGAGACCAGGATGGGCACTGCCACGCTGGAGCTCAGGGCTTGTCAGTGGGGCTATCCAGTCCTGATGGTCTCTACTCCAGCGTGAAGCACTCCATTGCCAGAGGATGTGTGTGGGGAGGAGGGGAAGCTCGGGAAAATCCTATCCCGGAGGTGTAAATGGGCATCACTCCATGTGGAGCTTCCATCTCCTCCAGGCTGATCTCTGGAGCTGGAGGCTGAGGAATGAGGGCAGAGCCACGGGGGAACCCCATGGGAAGCAGCCAAGACAAGAGGGCAGTGGGCTGCGAACCCCCAGCGTGGGGGCCTGCTCTGTGCTCACTTCCAGCTCAATGGCTGCCGCTCCTCCCCGCAGCTAAAATAAAATCCTGACCATTTAAGGTGAACAGGAGACTCCCCGGACCTCGGTGGAGCAGCTTTTAACCCCTTCCCATTGCTGGGCTTTGTTCAGTCCTTGTGCTCCCTTCCCTCCCAAGCCAGACCCAACCTCAAGCTACCGCGGAGAGCACATCCCCCCGGGAGCGAGGTGCAGGCTCCCCCCCGGTTCGAAGAGCTCACAGGGGACCCAGAGCTGCCAGCCTGAAGCCCAGGGGCTGCTCTGCTCTGCTCTGCCTCACCATGTGGACACTCTTATTTTATACTAAGTGCCTTTGTGTGGGTTAGGTTAATCCACTTTGGAAACGGATTAACCTAAATTTCACATCGGCAAACTTAAAGTGTCCAACGGCCACACCGGGAGGGAGCCGGGGAGAGGAGCAGCGAGGCAGCCAGGAGCTGTTCCCCGTGCTGGGGAGGGGTCCTGACCCCAAGGAGGGGGTCACCACCGTTACAAGTGGGGTCATGAGCCCGACAGAAACTCGATTGTTTGTGCCAGCGCTCGGGGTCAGGGGGCTGGCAGAAGTGGGGCTCGCCGGAGGAAGAGCCAAGGAAATGGCTCACCAGGCTCCCCAAGCCTGCTTTTGGGGGGATTCAAATTAACCAGGGGGGGGTGGAAATAACTGGCAATTAGGTTTAGAATTGGTAATAACAATTTATCAGGCTGTCAGGAAGAGAGAGAAGTGCCTGATGGGGCTGCACGTTAGAACCCCCCCTCAAGAAACCAGCCCTGCTGTTACTACGTGAGCTGCACAGAACACACAGCAGATGCATCATTTAGAAGTCACTTCCCTCTCCTCACAACTCCTTCCCTACCTCTGCCCCCTGCAAACCCCTTCACACAGACCTGCCCCAGCAGAACCTGAGCTCCCTGCCAGGCTCTTGCTGCCCAGACAAAGCCTCCTTAGCTGCTGCAGGTCCAGAGGAGATCCATGCCCTGGTTGTCACGGCCCCACACCACCCAGCCCGCCTGCGTACCAGGCAGTGACGCTTCCAAGGGCATCACAGCGATGCCCTGACCTCATCTGTCATCATTTCCTAAAGGCAGGGCTCTGCTGGAATAGCAGGGCTGCTGTCAGAGCCAGGAATAAGCCACATTTACAGCACTGTAGGAGCTTAATTGAATAGTTGTGCTGTTGGGGAGTGTGGGCACAGGGATCTAGCGGTGAGAGCAGGGGACTGCAGGACAGCAGGATCCAGCCGTGGTGCCAGAGGAGCCACTGACTCATGGGCGACCTTGTGCCAGTCACTTGATGTTCTTGTGCCTCTGAAAAGTAGGTTAAACAGCAAATGGGACCTCCTGGATTGGGTCCTCCGTGACCACCAAACCCTTCTGGGTAATGAGCATTAAAAATGTGAATCTCTCACGGGCTGAGGCCAGGCAGGAAAGGGAAGGGCATGAGAAGAGCTGCTGGAGGAGGTCCCAGCTGCATGGCACCAGGGGGACACACAGCTCTCACCAGCAACGTGTTTCAACTTATCTGGCAGCCAGAGCACAGCCAGGGAAGAAAGGAGAGTGAAAAGGAAAGGGAATTTTATGGCAGAGCAGATTGGCTGGGGGCTGGGGGCTGGGTTCTCACTGCCTCTTGCTCTCTCCATCTGCAGCTGTTAGCATCTGCCACAGGCTGGAGCGGGGCTTTACCCAGGGGCGAAGACTGAGAGGTGGGAAGGAGACAGAGCTCCATACTTCATGGGCTACACCAGGCTGCCAAGGAAAGGAGCAGCAAAGGAGTTTCTGTGGATGGAATCTGCCTTCCTCTGGAGCACAGGGAAGGGGCTGATTGAAGGGATGAGTCAATCCCAGCCAAACATCCCTGGATGCTTCTTGCCAAAGCCTGAACCCACAGCACCAGCTGCCCAGGGAGGTTGTGGCTGTCCCCTCCCTGGAGGTGTTCAAGGCCAGCCTGGATGAGGCTGTGAGCAACTTGCTCTAGTAGGGGGGTTGGAAGTGGATGATCTTTGAGGTCCCTTCCCACCCAAACCATTCCATGAAGCTACAAATCTATTGGCCAGCCAAACCAGAGTGAAGTCCACTCCAACAGCACTACCACCAAACCCGCTCTGGGCCTTCCTCAAGCCACACCACAGGCTGCCGAACCCACCCCTGCGAGTCAGAACAGACTCCCTCCGAGACACCACAGCCCTGTTTGGTGTGCACAGAGAGAGAGAGAGAGGGACAGAGAGCCTCTGCCACGGGCCCTGTGCCACCAGGCAAGGTGCAGACCTGCCCCTGCAGGCTGAACGGCAGCGGAAACAAAAGGGAGCGGAGGACTCAAGGTTAAAAAGCTGAACCACAGAGCTTCATCTGCCCTAGGAACGGAAATCATTAATAACAGTTCACGCTCTCAGAGTGGCTGCCATCCACGCTCCTGAAGAGCTTTATTAGTGAGCAAGACCTCAGAAGTCTCTCCAAGGTATTATCCCCTTTTTAACGGGGGAAGGCAATTAAGCAGCAGCCATTTGTGTGACTTGATCAAAGCAGCAGCAGCAGCAGCAGCAGCGCCCGGCCTGGGGGAGCCGTGGGGGGCAACCTCACCACGGGCCACAGGACAGGGTGGTGTCACTGCTTGCAGCAGGTTAGTCCATGGATCTCGAAGGGCTTCCAGCAACGTGCAGCACGGGTCCTCACATTTTTGTTCCCCCGGGAACGTTTCCTGGCCCCACCTCACAGCAGCTGAACCAAAGCTTTGCTGCCGGTTCTGCTGGGAGCCTCTGCGCTTAGTGCTGGTTAGCTCCCCGGGAACGGGCAGCATCTCTCCTCACCAAACCCAGGAGGCACTGGGGAGAAATGATGAACTGAAGGCAGGTGTGGCCCCCTCCCAGTCTGCCACACCCTGCCTCTGCTCGGTGGCACCCAGCATGCCAGCCACAGCTCCACCAGGAGCGAGATAAACCTCTCTCAACACCCCCCCAGCCACTGCTCCAGCACCTTAGCTAAGCTGCACAACACCACTGGGAAAGGTGGGAAGGGGACGGAAGGTGGGAAGGGGACGGAAGGTGGGAAGGGGACGGAAGGTGGGAAGGGGACAGAAGGTGGGAAGGGGACAGAAGGTGGGAAGGGGACCACTTCTCCATCAACACACAGCTACCTGTGAGAAAACCAGAGTGGAGCAGTTGCATGCAGCAAGTGACTCCCCCTGAGCAGGCTGGGAGGAGGAAGGGCTCCAGGCATGGCTGGACCTGGGCAGTGCCACCTGATTTAATTAACACCTGATTGCTCACAGGGGATAAGACCATTCCCCACACCCCAAACTGAGGAGTCAGGGCTTGGGCATCACACTTCAGCTGAAGATGAAGCTGCAGGGGCAGGATTTCTCCCAGCCAGCCTGAGTGGGGGTCTCAGGCTGTTTGCTTGCACTGAGCACTGCCTCAATTGAGCCAAGACAGAGCTCACCTGGAGAGAGACTGAAAGGTCCCCAGGAAAGGAGCCAAAAGCTCTGAAGTTTTCACCATCTGGGCACCTCAGAGTTAACTCCACTGACAAAACCGAGCTGACCTTCACTGAAAGCAAACCATTCACACCAGCCTGAGAGGGGGTTAAGTGGTTTCATCATCTGACCTCCTGCATCTCATGAGCCATTAAGGCCAAGGATGAAAGTCTGGCTGAACTATCTTCGCTAGGACGAGTCAGTGGCAGGACTGCTGGACTTTCCTCCCGGGCTCTGCCGGGACAAAGTCCCTCCTTTCCAGCTCATTTCAATGTCCCAGCCAAGCCCACTGCTGTGTCCCCACTAGAGGGCTGTGCCGGCGCGGATCTCCCAGCCAGCCTCCGTCGCAGGGATCACATCCACCTCGCCCAGCCCACGGGGCACAGCCAGCGGTCCATTTCCTTCTGCCTGGAAGGAACCTTCAGGGATCCTCTGCAGTGCTCCAAAAGCATCTTAAAAAATCAACAGCAGGAAACGAGATCTTCCCGAGCCAAAGGAAGGCTGAGAGTTATCTCATCAAGCTGATGGAGATGGTATTTATTCCTGGAGAGGTTTAACACCCTCTCTAATGGACTGGGAAGTAGCTTATCATCCTCATGTGATGCAAACACATCATCCCACTTCCTTCCAAACACTGCCTGCGTTGCTCCTGCCTTCTCTGCACATCCATCAACACACAGAGCATTTCTCCAGGATCCCTTCACTAAGCACTCCAACAGCTACACCCAGGGCCAAGACCTCCCCCAGCAGCTGCCAGCTCTGCCGGCGGTTTTTTGTCTGCTCCCTTAGCACTGCACGGAGCGAGACGTCTGCAGCTCTCCCAGTGAACTGAAAGGAGGAGAATGAAAACCCAGCCTGTCCTCTTCTGCAGCTGCTCACTCCCCTCCCTGGCTCCCCAGTGCCAGCTCTGCACCCCCAGGACCAGCCTGCAGATGGATCTGAAGCAGAAAGAAGCAAACATGCTGCCAGGGGAAGATGCATCTGAGCTGTTCTGGTAATGCTGGAGCCTTCTGAGAAACTGAAGCCAGCAAGCACAAGAAGGGGTGGACCAAGGAGAAGGAGAGTGCAAGGAGGAGGACTTAATATTGCAGATCAACCTTTGGTTATGAGGCTGAGAGCTCCCAGATCCCACAGAGGAGGCTCAAATCACACCACCCCCCTGTACCTCCATGGGATGTGAATCTTTCCATCCCCCCTTCCAGGATGTCCTGCTCTTTGGCTTAAAACCTGACCTGAAGTCATCCTCTGAAGCCCACTCCACACCCATGCCCATCACATGCTGCCAGGTTTGCAGGGAACTGCTGGGGGGGGAGCATGTTGGGGTGCAGGACAAGGCTCTGTCCCACTCCAACACTCCCAAGTCAGCCTGGCAGAGCCCCAGCAACCAAATAAAGGCTTCTGTTACTGCCCATCCCAGAGCAGCTCCTGCCATTACTGTCTGCATGACCTTCAGCCAGCAAGGCACTGAAGCAACCTTCCCAAAGGTTTCTGAATCCTTTAAAGCCAATTCCCCAGCCTGGGATGGTGTCTGACAAGGAAGCAGCAAAGAGGGAGTGAGGCTGGGCAGGATTTTGTCTGTTTCAAGCCTAACTTTGCCACCAGTGCAAATCACACCCCACAGCGTGGCCTGAAAAGGAATCAAACCAGGGCTGAGTTTGCACAAGACAGGGAAGGTTGTCTGGGCAATGATGGCAATGACCTCCCCAAAGCAATCATTTCAAAGTGTTAATATTTAGTGTTTGAAAAAGGGAGCTGAAAGGATCATTAGGGAGAGATCTCCAATCTCTTCTACTCCTTCCTTTGCTGCTGCTAGATTGGGAAGGTCAGAAGCTGAGAGATGCTCTAATGCCTCAGTAGATACCCTGAAAGGGGGCTAGTGCAGCACTCAGGGAGGGTGAGGGGCCTGATTTCCCTCAGGGGGGTGAGAACTGGTGTAAAATGGGAAGGGAGGGAAGCTCCCAGCCCAGCAGCTCCCTCCCTGCCCTACTGAACCCAGTTTAAGCCACGCAGGTCCCAGCTGGTTTCCATCATGCCAGCTCCAACTGATACTCAAGAACTGTCCCCAGGAACTCCTCATTTCATGGGCAGCCACATACAGAGCTCCTCTCCTGCCTGTCCCCCAGCAAAGACAAAACCCTTTCTCCACAGCTCTTCTGGCTGTGCTTCCTTCTGGGGACATCACTGCCCCAGCACCCTCCTGCAGCCCCTGCAGGTACTGGAAGCTGCTCTAAGGTCTCCCCAGAGCCTTCTCTTCTCCAGGCTGAACAACCCCACCTCTCTCAGCCCTCTGATCATCTCTGTGGCCTCCTCTGGACCCCCTCCAGCAGCTCCAGGTCCTTCTTGTGCTTGGGGCACCAGAGCTGGAGGCAGTGCTGCAGGTGGGGTCTGAGAAGAGCAGAGGGGCAGAGTGCTGCTGTTCTCCCTGCTCTGGATGCAGCTCAGCACACAGCTGCCTGCTGGGCTGCCAGGGACCAGTGCTGGCTCCTGGGGAGTTTGTCACCAATTGACACAACCTCTTTGTGCCCTTTTCCAAGGGCTGGGAGTGCCAGGGTGAGAGGCAATGGCTTTGAGCTGGAAGAGGGGAGATTGAGACTGGAGATGAGGAAGAATTCTTTCCAATCAAGGTGGGGAGACCCTGGCCCAGGTTGCCCAGGGAGGCTGTGTCTGCCTTCTCCCTGGAGGTGTTCAAGGCCAGGCTGGATGAGGCTTTGAGCAACCTGGGCTGGTGGGAGGTGTCCCTGCCCATGGCAGGGGGGTTGGCACTGGCTGATCTTGCAGGTCCCTTCCAACCCAACCCATTCCATGAATCCATGAAGCACTGAGGTGCTCAGCAGCACTCAGGAATGGCAGTCACATCCACACCTGAATAAGGCAGTTAGAAGGGCACTTTGGCATAAATTCTGTCACCCTCACCCCAAGTGAGGCAAGCTCCTCCTGGTGCTGCTGCACACAGGCAGCTTTGGCAAAAGCCAAATGAATCCTGAGTCTGGTGCTTGATTTGTTCCTGCTGTCCCCCTCAGGTGTCAGTGAGCATGAGGTGGGGACAGCCAGGTGGGCAAGAGAGGGAGCAGGAGCCTTTGGTAGGTGTGGGTAGATAAACCCCTGCAGCCTGCCTCTGGGCAGTGCAAACTCTGCAGCCTTGGTTGTGTTTGCTTCCTGCTTTGCATCTGCAGCAAAGTCCAAACTCTTCCTATCATCTTCAGAGGACCTGGAACCCAAATAACTCCAAGTTGAGCCTAAAGCTCTCACTCTGGGGAGTGGGAGAGCAGCAGCCCAGATTCCACAGCCCCTGCCCCACAAAGACAGCCAAGGTCCTGCAGGGAAAAGGTTTGGCACTGCTGTGTGAAGGATAAAAGAGGACTAAAGCAGCAGGGGAGTGTGTGGGGGAAGGCACTGCTGGGGAGGTTATTCCACCCCTTCTCCTCACACAGAACCAGTGCTGGCAGCTCAGGTGTGGGCACAGCTTGCCTTAGGAGCATGGCATCTGTTTCCCCCAGGGGAATCACACAGTGGCTTGGCTTGGGAGGGGTCTTCGAAGACCATCTCACCCCCCTCTAAGGGCCAGGGATTGTCCTGGCTCATGGAGCTGACAGCACCCAACTCCTGTTGCATCTCCTCCTCCAGACTACTGTGGTTCCCTCCAGATCTGATGGAAGGCTCAGTGCCTCAGAAGCCTGAGCAATGGAACTGCTCTGCTGCTGTTCTGCTCTTGGGAGTCAGCTTCAGCTTCACCCTGAGCAGCAAACTTTACTCCTTCCGACTGCCGCAGCTCCAAAAGCTTTTGAAAGCTGCACTGCAACATCCTGAGGAGAGCTCAGGAAAAGGAAAACTTTAGAGGCAGGGAACATCATCAACCCCTGTGACTGATGATCTAAACCAACAACTGCTGGCTGCCTCATCTGCTCCCCTTTTTGTTGTTGTTCCTGTATGACAACTGCTGCTGCTCCAATCTCTGTGAGCCTCAGGAGCCTCCCTGGCAGCAGCAGCGGCTCAGATCTGTCCATCCAGTGACAGCTCCAGCACAAACCTCACCCAAATTCCAGGCTGTGAGCTTCTCAAAGCTCTAAACTACCAGCCCAAGCTCTCCAAACAAGCATCCCTCAGCCTGCAGCCTTAAGGCTCAGGATTCAGGTGCCCCCCAATGCAGGAGGGGCATGGAGCTGATGGAGCAGGTCCAGAGGAGGCCACAAAGATGCTCAGGGGGCTGGAGAAGCTCTGCTGTGGGGACAGGCTGAGGGAGCTGGGGGTGTGCAGCCTGGAGAAGGCTCCAGGGAGACCTCAGAGCAGCATTTCAATATCTGAAGGGGACTACAGGAAGGCTGGGGAGGGACTGTTCAGAAGGGCTTGGAGTGACAGGGTGAGGGCAATGGCTTGAAACTGGAGCAGGGGAGACTTAGGCTGGACAGCAGGAGGAAGTTCTGCACAATGTAGACTGAGACCTCATTCATCCAAAAGTGGTCCTGAAGCAGCCATCAGCTGCCACACAGTGGCACAGACATTCACTTCCACATCCCCAGCTCAGCCCAACACTGCTTAGCCCAGCCCAGGTTAGTCCAACACAGCCCAGCCCAGGCCAACCCAGCCCAGGCCAACCCAGCCTGTTTAAGTCCAGCCCAGCCCAGTTTAGTCCAGCCCAGCCCCGGAGCTGTCCATAGTTCCACCATCCAGCCCAGCCCAGCCCTGGCACAGGCCCTGGCACACCACATCTCAGCAGCTCTTACACAACCTATAGCAAACGAAGCCTTAAACCCCCTCAAGCCTCCAACAGAGGCAAAGGAGAGGCAGCTCCCCAAAGCCCCAGAGCCTCCTGCCAGCTGCCATTTTGTCCTCCAGCAGGAAGCTTTCTCCACCTCCTGCCAGCAAACCCACATCTGGCATCTCACAGCCTGGCATGAGATGCTCTGAAGCAGGTCCCTTCAGGGTGCCAGGAGATAAACTCTGCCACCAGGTGCCAGCCCAAGCTCCCAGCAACGTTCCCCCAGCACTGCACAGTGCAAACTCTCCCCCTCCCTGCAGCTGGCAGTGATGCCTCAGAGCAGAGTCAGGTTTCAGAGTGCTGGAAAGGAAACCCAGCACTGCCTTCCAGTGCAGATTGTGGGGAGCAAGTAAAACATACTTGGCTTTTTATAGCCTGTTTCCATGGTGCAGAGGTTCCCACAGCTCATCCTGCAGCTGCAGAACCTCAGAGAGCTGCACAGCCTTGGGGGTGATCCTCTGGCAGGCTGCCCCACCCATTCCCAACCCAAAATCCAGTGGTTCAACACCCCCCATGCAGCCACAGAGCCTTCTGCCCCTTGCACACCAGAGCAGAGTGGCTGTGGTTGAGCTGCCTCAAGTTGTTGATGAGTTGGAGAGGGCAACCAAGAGCTAGGTCTGGCTTTCAGAGCCTGCCTGCTGAAGCTCCCAGGCAGCTGGGAGGAGGCAAAGGAGCAGATTCCCATTTGCTTCTGGCAGATTCTTCTGAAGAGAGTTTCTTAGTGTGTCTAAGGCACAAGCAGGCTGCCAGAAGCAAGGACTGCAGCCCCTCCAGCTCTGCTGCTTCCACCACCATGACAGAACGAGAGGAACTGGCCTGAAATTGGGCTAGAAGAGCTTTGGGTTGGGGAGGAGGAAGAAATTAGGTCCTGCAAGAGTGGTCAGGGACTGGCACAGGCTGCCCAGGGAGGTGAACAGGCTGCCCAGGGAGGTGAACAGGCTGCCCAGGGAGGTGGTGGAGCCCCCATCCCTGGAGGGGTTCAAGAAACCTGTGGCCATGGCACCTGGGGACAGGGTTTGATGGCCATGGTGGTGCTGGGCTGCTGGTTGGACTCCATGGTCTTGGAGATCTTCTCCAAGCCAAACAATTCTCTGATTCTGTGATTTTGGGAGGGTGATGGTGTGTCAGAGGGGCACTGGGATGCAGACAAACAGAGCTTTGGACTCCCTGCCTGGCTGCTCCTTGGCAGAAACTCCTCTGGACCTCTCCTCAGAGCCTGGGAAGCAGCAGGCTAGGAAGGTGCGGAAGCAAAGGAGGGAGGAGGGTCTGCTCCCTGTTTGCATTGCTGATTGCCACCACAGCAGCTCTGTGACTCTGCAGTCTCCCTGCTTGCTTCCCCTGAGCCAGCAGAGCAGAGGTGCTGCCCTCCCAACCTCCACACACCAGCACTGGCCGTGCCCAGAGCCTCTCCTGCCTGGACAAAGCAAACCAAACCGTTTCCAGAAGCATCCTCCCACCCTGGACCTGCCAAGCACCTCCACTCCCTCCAGCCCACACTGCCCCAGGCCCCAAGCACAACTCACCTGCTCCTGAGAGTTCATCACCCGCAGCTTCATCTGCTTCAGGTAGGTGGAGGTGAGGGGCATGTTGTAGTCAATGATCCCAGACACCAAGGAGGAAGGTGGTTCACTCTCTGAGGGGGAGAGGGGAAAAAAGCCTGATGTAGACACAGGGATGTGGAAGCACAAACCCACCAAGTGTCCCCAGAGGCAGCCCAAAGCCCTGGGCAGAGCTGCTGCCTGCTGGAGCTGAGGCTCCTCCACCAACAGGACCCCACCAAGGCCATGGTGACACAGCAGAGCAGCCACAGCACTGCTGTCACCTGCAGGGAAGGCTGCACAGAATCCCAGAGCCCTGGAAGAGGCTGGGATGGAAGGGACCTCAAAGATCATCCAGTTCCAACCCTCCCCTGCCAGGGACAGGGACACCTCCCACCAGAAGAAATCAAAGTTGTTCTTGGTAGCTTCCAACAAACACAGAGCAGACATCAGGTCCCTCAGCTGCTGGGGGACAGGGCTTGGGGGTGCCCTGGCAGTGCTGGGTTCATGGTTGGACTCCAGCATCTTCAAGGTCCCTTCCAACCCAACCCATGCTGTGCTTCCATGATTCCTTCTGTGACTCTTCTCAGGTGGAGGTAACCCCAGAGCCTGCCCCATGGGGTTGGGATTCTTCTCTCCCCCACACAAACCCAAGGAGACTGAGAGCTGGTGACTGCAAGACCTCTGAGATGCTCAGCTGGAGGCATCAGAGCAGCTCAGGTGGGGAGGGAGCTGAGGAGGAGGCAAGGCTGCAGAGGTGACATGGGGCACAGGATGGGTTGGAGGGGACCTCTCAAAGCTCAGCCAGTTCCAAGTTCCCTGCTATGGGGCAGGGACCCCTCCCACCAGCACAGGTTGCTCAAGGCCTCGAACACCTCCAGGGAGAAGGCAGCCACAGCCTCCCTGGGCAGCCTGGGCCAGGGTCTCCCCAGCCTCCCTGGCAAGAATGTCTTCCTGGAGCAGCAGAGTGGACTCTACTTGTCCAGCCTACCAAGCTGGCAGGCAGCAGAGCAAGAACCCAAGTGGTGCTGCTGCCTGAGAAGCTCCTCCATGCCAAGGGGACTCCTGCAGAGGCTGCTGAGCAGGCACAGGACTGCAGCTTGCCTCAGCACTGCAAAGCCTGGCCAATCGTGCTGGGATTCCCTCAGGTAGGACTTCACACCAAGGCAACTTATTAAGTCTCTCTACCTGGTGCTGCAGATTATTTTTAACACTCTCATTAAACCACAAACTTCATTTAAGAGATCTTTAATCTAAATGGTTCCTGTTGCTTCCTTTGGCTGCAGCAGGCTGAGCCCTGGAGATCACTCTGCCTTCAGCCTGCTCCTGCAGATCCTTCTGCCTAGCTGGGCCAGGAGAGACCCCCAAGGAGGTGAATCCTTGGCTTTGCAGGGCTGCAGCCAGCCAGCTCCAGCTAACTCAGACAGCTAACATCCTTCCCCAGGCTGAGGGAGCTGGGGCTGCTTAGCCTGGAGAAGAGGAGGCTCAGGGGAGACCTTCTTGCTCTCTGCAACTCCCTGCAGGGAGGTTGGAGCCAGGTGGGGGTTGGGCTCTTCTCCCAGGCACCCAGCACCAGAACAAGAGGACACAGTCTCAAGCTGTGCCAGGGGATGTTCAGGCTGGATGCTAAGAAGAAATTCTTCCCAGGAAGAGAGATTGGCCCTGGGGATGTGCTGCCCAGGGAGGTGGTGGAGTCCCCAGCCCTGGAGGTGTTTAGGAAGAGCCTGGCTGAGGCCCTTGGTGCCATGGCTGAGCTGATCAGAGGGTGCTGGGTGAGAGGTTGGACTTGATGATCTCAAAGGTCATTTCCAGCCTGGTTCATTCTAATTCTAACTCACCCCTGGGCAGCTGAAACATTCCTGCTGTGGGGGCTGGGAAGGGTGAGCAGAGCTCCTCAGGCCATCAGCTTGCTCAGATCAGAGGGTGCAAAGCTTGGAGGAGCTCTGCACAGCCCCCCCCGAGCCCCCGCAGGAGCCCCGCGCAGCCCCCCCGACCCCCCGCAGGAGCCCTCCGCAGCCCCCCCCGAGCCCCCCCCGCAGGAGCCCCGCGCAGCCCCCCCCGCGCCCCCGCAGGGAGCCCCCCGCGCCCCCGCAGGAGCCCCGCGCAGCCCCCCCCCGACCCCCCGCAGGCCCCCCGAGCCCCCGCAGGAGCCCCGCGCAGCCCCCCGAGCCCCCGCAGGAGCCCCGCGCAGCCGCCCCCCGCAGGGAGCCCCGCGCAGCCGCCCCCCGCAGGGAGCCCCCGCAGGAGCCCCGCGCAGGGAGCCCCCGCAGGAGCCCCGCGCAGCCCCCCGAGCCCCCGCAGGAGCCCCGCGCAGCCGCCCCCCGCAGGGAGCCCCGCGCAGCCGCCCCCCGCAGGGAGCCCCCGCAGGAGCCCCGCGCAGGGAGCCCCCGCAGGAGCCCCGCGCAGCCCCCCCCCGAGCCCCCGCAGGGAGCCCCGCGCAGCCCCCCCCCCGAGCCCCCGCAGGGAGCCCCGCGCAGGGAGCCCCGCACAGCCCCCCGACCCCCGCAGGAGCCCCGCACAGCCCCCCCCGAGCCCCTCCCGCAGGAGCCCCGCGCAGCCCCCGCAGGAGCCCCCCCCGAGCCCCCGCAGGGAGCCCCGCGCAGCCCCCCCCGAGCCCCCGCAGGAGCTCCGCGCAGCCCCCGCAGGAGCCCCCCCCGAGCCCCCGCAGGAGCCCCGTAATCTACTCCCCCCTTCTTTCCCCATGGCTCTGTGTCCCTGCTCTCTGCCATGCCTCGATTAACTAAGGGCACTTCTCCATCTCTCCAGATGAGGCACCCAAAAGAAGCCCAAGCGTTCTGCTGGGCAAGGAGGTCACTTGGTGACGGCAAGCAGCCAAACCCCAGCGCAAGAGGTGCTTTGGGGGCTCCTGTTGCTGCCTGCTTCTGCAGAGCAAGGGGAAACAGCTCCAGGACCAACATCTGCCTCCCAGCTAGGCAGCGTGGGAGCCTTCAAGCACAGCTTAGGACACTCTCTCAGCATTTGCTAACAGTGACCAGGGCAGAGATGCTCTTCCCTCGAAGGAGAGGCATGGGTGACACCTCTAGAGGCTTTCCAGACCTTTCAGCCCTCTTAGGATGATGATTTGCTCCTCTCCTGCCATCCCCCTCCTTATGGTGCAGCGCTGCAGAAACCAGGGAGGCCTCACAGCAGCCTCACGTGGGGAGGAAGAGGAAGGTAGATGGCCTTCAGTGCTGGGAGTCTGCCTGCAGCCATCCTGAGGGGAGGCTGGAGTGATGCCACCAGCAGCCTCAGTTGTGGATTTGTTTCACTGCAACAGATAAGAGCCTCAAGAACCCAGAACCCTTCCTCCTCTCTGAAGCTAACTGGGGAAGGAAGAGAAGCTCTGTCTGCAAGGGCCTGAGAGGCTCCAGGGCCACATCCTCACCTCCTGTGTCACAGGAGGGGGCTGCTGGGAGCCTTCAGCTTCACCCCTCAAGAAGTCATCTCCACCTCACCGTGCCCCACGTGCTGGGCAGGCAGCTGGAAGAGGCAGGCTGGTTCCAAGGGGGATGATCCCAGCTCCACACTTGCCTCATTCCACTGGAATTAGCCCTAATTCGATAACGGTGTGAGGGACTGAGAGGGAAGCCCAGGGGTGGTTCAGAGCTTCCCCAGGAGCAGGACAATTTGCTCTTCTGAATGCCCTGCAGGGGATCTCTGGTGGCAGAGATGTGTAATGAGGGATTTTTGTAATCACAGCTGGAATGTGATGAGATTTAATGGACAAGAGGAGGAGGAGGAGAGGGTGGGAACAGCTCAATTTCATCTCCCTGAGTTTAACTTCACCTGTGCCCTGCTGAGGCCACATCTGGAATACTGTGTCCTGTTCTGGGCCCCACAGTTCAAGAAGGACTTGAGGGAGCTGCTGGAAAGAGTCCAGCACAGAGCCACAAAGCTGCTGAGGGCAGTGGAACATCTCCCTGTGAGCACAGGCTGAGGGAGCTGGGGCTTGGAGCAGAGGAGACTGAGGGCTGCCCTCAGGGCTGGGGATGAAGATGTGCAGGGCAGTGTGGGGAGGATGGAGCCAAGCACAGCACAAGGGGCACTGGGGGCAAGCTGGAGCAGAGCAGCTGCCAGGGGAACAGGAGGGGAAACTTTGTCCCTGTGAGGGAGCAGAGCCCTGGAGCAGGCTGCCCAGAGAGGCTGTGGAGTCTCCTGCTCTGGAGAGCTTCCAAACCCTCCTGGATGTGTCCTGTGTGCCCTGCCCTGGGTGACCCTGCTGGAGGAGCTCTGGCAGTCCCTTCCCACCTCTGTGACTCTGTGCTTGGAAAGAGCCCTTTAACACCCTGGGGTCCACCCATGGCTGTGCCTGCATGGGTGTGCAGTGCCTCCAGGACCTGGATGGGGTTTAGGTGATTTGCTCCTGATGAATTCCTGAGCACACAGCAGTGAAACCAGACACTCCTCCCCAGGAGAAGTTACCTTATCTAATCTACTCCACACATTTTTACAGGCACTTAGTCACTCTTTAGGTACTACAGGGAGCAGAAGGGCATTCCTGCTCCTTCCAGGCCTGCTGGCTGAGAACCTGGACTTCTGTGTGAGATGGTTTTAAGAGAGCTGCTGGGGTGGGGGGGTGAAAAAGCCTTGAGAAATGGAATTGCCCGTTGGTATTAATCTATAAAGGTGCTAAGGACAGAGAGATCTCAGCCCAGATGATGGACTCCACAGCTAGGACCACTCGGGGAGGATGATCAGCACCTGGTGTTCTCTGAGCTGGGATGGTGCCAGGGCTGGGGGGGATGTGGGGGTGGTGAGGAGGGAGCCCCTGAAGGAAGGAACAATGACCCTTTTCATCAGCTGCCTCCTGAAAAGGGATCCCAAGCTCCGGGGCAGATGGCTCAGAGAGTGCCAGGCTTTGAGTCAAGTGTCCTGCTTTGAGTCAAGCCAATGGGTGACATCCTGAGCACAGGAAGGGCAGGGACCTGATGGAGAGGGTCCAGAGGAGGCCATGAATATGCTCAGGAGCAGCTCTGCTAGCAGGACAGCCTGAGGGAGCTGGGGGTGTTCAGCCTGGAGGAGAGAAGGCTCCAGGCAGACCTCAGACCTCCCTTGCAGGGGGCTGCAGGAAGGCTGCAGAGGGACTGCTCCCAAAGGCCTGCAGGGACAGCACCAGGGGCAGAGGTTTGAAATGAGAGCAGAGCAGATTGAGCTTGGAGGTGAGGAGCAAGTTGTGCCCCAGGAGGCTGCTGGAACACTGCAGCAGGTTGCCCAGGGAGGGAGCTGAGGCCCCAGGGCTGGAGCTGTGCAAGGTGAGGCTGGAGAAGGCTGTGAGCAAGCTGCTGCAGGGGAGGATGTCCCTGCTGAGGACAGGGGTTGGGCTGGGTGGCCTTTGGGAGCTCCCTTCCATCCCAGCCCGTTCTATGATTCCATAAATAAC
The DNA here is from genome assembly GCF_026170545.1 of Melanerpes formicivorus. Classification (NCBI taxonomy): domain Eukaryota; kingdom Metazoa; phylum Chordata; class Aves; order Piciformes; family Picidae; genus Melanerpes; species Melanerpes formicivorus. The sequence continues at coordinate 14,367,258 of NW_027142371.1, read as the reverse complement.
CTAGGCTGGGAAACCCATGTGGTGAAGAAGCTTCCCACTGGCAGGGCAGCTACCAGGGACACCCTGCTGGGAGGAAATGCTGCATCAGCCCTGCTGGCAGAACTCATCCCCCTTACCTTTGGGCTCCAGGCCATTGGAGTTGAAGTGCATCCTCTTCTGGCACTCGGTGCAGCTCATCAGGAACCTGGTCACAGCCTCCCTGGGCAGGAAAGCGTAGGTCTCTGCGATCTGGGGAGACAAGGACAGGGCTGCACATCCAGGGGAATGCCTCTGGAGAGCTGGGCAGAGGGTGCAGGAGGCCACCAGCACCATCCCACCTCACCTGCTCAGCCTGGCCCTGAACATCAACCCCTCACAGCAATGCACTCTGCCCTCCAGGCTGGTCCTGGGGGCACTGAGTCCCTCCCTGTGGAGCAGCTCTTGATGGAGGAGCAGCTGAGGGAGCTAACAGTGTTCAGCCTGGAGAAAATGAGGCTGAGGAGAGACCTCCTGGCTCTTTATAGCTCCCTGAGAGGAGGGTGGAGCCAGGTGGGGTTGGGCTCTTCTCCCTAGGGTCAGGTGATAGGAAATGGTCTGAAACTGTGCCAGGGGAGGCTGAGGTTGGAGATCAGGAAAATTGTCTTTCCTGCAAGAGTGGTCAGGGACTGGCACAGGCTGCCCAGGGAGGTGGTGGAGTCTCTGGAGACTTTCAAGACTCATCTGGATGCATTCCTGTGTGACCTGTGCTGGATTCTCTGCTCCTGCTCTGGCAGGGGGGTTGGACTCCATGATCTCTGGAGGTCCCTTCCAAACCCTCATGTCCTGGGATCCTGATCCTGTGCTGGAGTCCTCATCCCTGGAGGTGTTCAAGAAACTTGTGGCCATGGCACCTGGGGACAGGGATTGATGGCCATGGTGGTGCTGGGCTGCTGGTTGGACTCCATGGTCTTGGAGATCTTCTCCAAGCCAAACAATGCTGTGATTTTGGGAGGGTGATGGTGTGTCAGAGGGGCACTGGGATGGGTTAGAAGAGCTTTGGGAGGGTGATGGTGTGTCAGAGGGGCACTGGGATGCAGACAAACAGCTTTGGGAGGGTGATGGTGTGTCAGAGGGGCACTGGGATGCAGACAAACAGAGCTTTGGACTCCCTGCCCGGCTGCTCCTTGGCAGAAACTCCTCTGGACCTCTCCCCAGAGCCTGGGAAGAAGCAGACTAGGAAGGTGAGGAAGCAAAGGAGGGAGGAGGGTCTGCTCCCTGTTTGCATTGCTGATTGCCACCACAGCAGCAACCTGAGGCATCCATTCATCTCTGCTGAGGGCAGGTCACTTCTCCCCACAATGCCAATCAATTGCTGTTCATCACACACTGGGCCCTCCTGTGACATATTTTAGCCAGGGAATTCAGAAACCCTTTGTGACAAAGTGTAATGAATGGAAGTCTCTTGACCCTTGGTGGGATGGTTGGGTTTTACAGCCGAGGAGAAGCTAAGGATAAACATTGAAGAGTTGGCTGGCTGGAGGGGGAAACATCCCGGCCAGACCCCAGCCCCCCCACGCCCCCCACGGTGGGTTCCTGGCTGTCAGGGTCCTGTTGCTCCAATTTTATCCCTGCCAGCAGCAACCTGGCAGCGTTTCTGAGATCAAGAGCAGGTTATGTGCAGAAGGGGAGGAGGCCATCTGAATGGAAGAGCTCTTTAAGGGCATAAAAGACCATCCAGCTGTGGGGTCTGACCTTCTGTGTGCAGCTCAAGTCGGGAGCTTCACCCAGGTCCTCCGGCTGCCTGTGGTTTGCCTGAACCATCTTCCAGGAAGACATCTGGTCTTAATTGGAAGGCATTAAGAGGTGGAAAGCCCACCTCTGGTAGGCTGGGCTTGGTTTCCCTCTGGTTAATCGCCCATCCTGTTTGCTGCCAGTGACTTGTCCCGGCACGGCGGTTCCCAAACCAGGGGCTGTGACCCCTGCCGGGGTCACAGCACTTACAAGTGGGGTCATAAAGCAGACAGCAATTCAATTGTTCGTGCCAGTCCTCGGGGCTCAAGTGGGGCTGGGGACGGGAAGCCAGGCTGCAACAAGACACCTCGGTGGTGACAGGGGAGGGGGCTGAGCCGGGAGGACAGCCCAGGACGTCCTCATCCCCACCCCCCCAGCGGGCATCGCCCTCCCACCTCGGCTGGTGACTAAAGCTAAGGAGCCCTACATTCCAAGCGGGTTTCTGCCCTCCAGGAAAGGGCGATGCAGGAGCTCGGGATGGATGGGGGTGGCAGCAGCAGTGGGATGGGGCAGAGGCTGGCGGGCGGGCGGGCGGGTGGCTGCTGCAGCCCATGACCCGTTGTGATGGCAGGGAAGAGACATTCATCTCCACTGAGCGGCAGCAGAGCCCGAGCTTTTCCATACCCGCTAATGCCAGATGGGTGGAAAGTTCAGGCAGGGACCTTGTCCCAGCCCTTCAAATGGAGGATGCAGCGCCTGGTCCTCATGGGATTCTCCTCCTACTTAGCTACCAAGCCCCAGCGAGCTGCGCTGTGCCTGAGCCGCTCGGCGCAGCCTTTTGCCTCTGCGCGGTGTTCAGCAGCACACAGGCACTAGGGAGGCCCCCAGAAACGTCAAGGGGGCACGCCGAAAATTACTGGTGCCAAACGTGGGCTGCTGGGGCGGGCAGGGACTGTCCCCTAGGGCTGCCCGCGGGGCTGAGCCTGCTTCCCCCCTGCCGCTCTTGCTCCAGCCAGCCCACGGTGTCTGCTGCAAATGTTGGGCTAATTTTAGTGATCCAGTTGTTATTTCTCAGCTGATTTGATGCTCTGCAGAGCAGGCAGCTTCCCTGATGAGTTATCTCCCATCCGAACTCCCTTTCTGATTGCCTCCCTCCGGAGGTCATGGACAAGGGCAAACTCTCCAGCGCCTCTAATCAGAAACGGTGGGGAAAAGGGAGAGGGAGAGGGAGAGGCACGGCAGGAGAGCCAGCCCAGCCTCCCAAGCTGGCCGTCCAGCAGTGCCCCTCTGTGCCCCTGAGCCGCGGCACTGGGTGCTCGGTGCAAGCATTTCACCCTCCGGCCCCGGCTGCGGGGAGGCAGGGCAGGAGCGAGGGCAGGCAGCCCAGGCAGCAGCGTCCTGCCAGGTCAGGAGGGGATACAGGCAGCTAATGTGATGATCTCAGCTCAAGAGGGAGACGAGGGGTGGAGCGTGGAGCTCTCTCTGACTGATGTGAGCAGGCCTGGGAAAACAGACGGATCCAGCCTGCTCCCCCGGGGCTGTGCAGGGCACGGATTAGTCCTCCAGGGACCTGAATTGAAGGAATTAGGGGAGGGTCAGGGTGGTCTGCTGGGGAAATGAGTGGGAAGGGTTTGAATTGTGGTCATGCTGGTGGGGCTGTCGTCCCCTCCCTGCTCCTGGACCATAAAGAGGTCACCCAGCCCTGGTCAGGGAGGGTCAGCATGTGCCCTGGCCAGCAGCCTCACGTTCGATGGGGGCAGGAACTGAGCGTGCAGGGTGCTGAGCGGTGCCAGGAGCTGTGAGCACAGAGCCCAGCTCACTGAGCAGGGGGGGAGCAGGGGGGGTGGTCCTGGTGTGCGTGGGGGGAGGGATGTAGGGCACTGGGCAGCTCCTCCAGCATGAGCAGCCGTGGATGGAGCCAGGGGACATATGCAGGACAGGCAGGGCAGCAGGACAGACTCCACCCCTGAGCCGGCTCTGGCAGCACACTGAGCCCTGCATAATCTCAGGCATCATCCCAGAGCCCAGGGCAGCCTGCACAGACCTCTCTGAGATGATGAATACACCAGAGACCCGAGCTGCCAGCCAGCCTCTCTTGTCTCTAAGCGACCTGGGTCCTTAGGGCTGTGGGATTCAAGGGAGCAGCTCGGGTTTGGACAGTAAATTCAGCTCTTCTTGTAAAAGGAAAGCCCCAAATGTTTGCATGGCAGGGCTGTGCAGAGTCAGGAGAAACAGCAAGCTCCCTGGAGAAGCACACTTCAAGCTAAATTATTCCTGACCTAACTAGAGTGGTTTCAGGATGGATAGAGCTGGTTCTCAGCATCCGAGGAGCACCTGATGAGACTTAGCTCAGTGCCTGCCTCCATTTTGTAAGGGAGGAAGCCCAGCCAAGGGCTGGCAAGAGCAGAGCATCCACCCAGCCGGGGAAGAGGAGTGGGCTGTGGCCGTGCCCCTTTCTGGCTGCTCCTGCCCTTCAAGGCCCATGTGAGCCATTTCCCTCCGGCCAAGGGAGGCAGGGAGGCAGATGGCAGGGAGCAGAGTGCGAAGGGACTGGGCAAACATCCCCTTGCCCATCAGGAACACTGAGCATTTCTCTCCCCCCATCCTCCCCCCCCCCAGACACTTGTCTTTGTATGATTCACTTGGTCTCCTCTCCCGGCAGCCGTCCCCGCTGCGCAGCCGCTGCCGCTCACTCCCCAGCACAGCTGCTCTGCCTTCCAACACCTCCCCGAGCAGGCAAAACTGGGACTCTCCCTCTCCCCTGCCTCCCCCCAACCACTCCTCTTCCACCTGCCCTGCCTCCCAGCCCTGTCCCTGTCCCTGTCCCCTGGCTGCCCGGGGCTCTCACCGCTCGGTAGGTTTTCTTCTGCCCCGCATGCTTGGGTGCTTTGCCCGGCTCCGACGAGCTCTCCACATGCATGGAGTAGATGATGTCAAAGAAATCTTCCACCACTGCCACGCGTTTCAGAGAGATGCCCTCGGGCTCTGACAGTCCATCTGCCCCCTACAACAGCGCAGGCAACTCGAGTTAGTGTCAGTGATGGGTGACAGGGGTGACGAGATGGGCCGGGGGCTAACTGCGGTTGAAGGGGGCAGAGCTGCGGTGCTCCAGCCCCGGGCTGCCTTGGGCATGGGGGATGTGGGGGATAAATTAAGACAGTGCTCCAGGGAGGATCCTGCTGGAGCCAGGGCAGTGGTGGCTGCTGCTGTTGCTGCTGCTGCTGCTGTCGTGCTGCTAAAGCTGACAGTGAAATTGGGCCAGGAACCAAGAGAAAGAAAAAGAAAGGAAGAAAGAAAATGAACCAACAACGAAACAAACTAACAACCAACCAAGGGAAGAGTCCAGAGTGGAGTCACAACCAAACAAGAAACTCCATTTTCACTATTTGGGGTGGGTGTTTTTGCCACGGGCAGGGAACGGGCAGGGGAAGCTCTTTGGACCCGCACATGGTACCAAACCATCCTGGGAAGCCCTACAACGTGAGACGCCCTGGCTGGCTGCAGTCCTTCAGCACTCGGTCTGCAGGACAAGGTCGCAGTGCGATGCCAGGATACGGCCCTGAAAGGAAGGAACCAGCGTCGCCCTCCTTCCCTGCACTGACCTTTGCGGGGCCCCCTCCCTCTCCCTCTCCCGCAGACGCAGAGCAGCTGAGCGCTGGCAGCAGCAGCGGCGGCGGCAGCGGCAGCAGCGCAGCTCTTTGTGTGTTAGGATGTGCCGGGGAGCAGGAGGCTGTAATTCTGCCACACGGCAGTGGTGACAGACTGGTGGGAGTGGGAAGTGTGGGGAGCAGTGCTCCTCTGAGCTGGCTGGCACCGGCGGTGTCAGCTCCCGCTGGCAGGGTGTGCCAGGGGAAGGGGAGGCTGCCTTCGGTACCCGGCTGCCAGCCGCGCTCCGGCACAAAGCACCGGGGTGGGGAGGGCTCATGGGAGGTGGTGGGTGGCTACCGGGAGGGCAGGGCAGGGCGGGGGGGCCCAAAGAAAGGGCCAGGCTTGGGGAGGTCGCTGTGTTAGCTCCTTGGAAAAATGCCGTGCTGCACTGGATGGATACCAAAGGATAGAATCTACACACCCACACGTGTCCCTCAGGCCTGCCTCTCCAACTGGCACGCAGGGATGCCCTCCAGCTGGCACACACAGCCACCTGCCCACCTCGGTGACCTGCAAGCCAGCCTCCTCAGGTGCACTCCGGGCACCTGTGAGTGAGGGCAGAGGCTGGCAGATGTCTGCAGGCAACGGGAACACCCAGGCTCCTACCCTCTGGGTTTTGTTGCTGCTGGTGGCCAGGCTCTGTGTTATCTTCCACGGTCTATAGATTGAATAAATGCTGCTCCTGAGCCACCAGCCAAGGGACTCTCAAAAATCAATCATTTAGAGGGACCGCCCCCCAGACTAGCCAGCATCTCGGGAAGCACACTGCAAAGGCTGCCTGCTCAAGTTGGCACCTCGCCCCAGTTTCACAGCAGGCACTGCCCATACCGGGCACAGAGCACGGTGGGACAGCTCTGTGTGCCCACCCCGGCCACAGACACCACCCCAACCCCCTTCCTGCCCTGCCTCGGGGAGCCCGGAGCTGTCTCTGAAGGTGGCTGTAACAAAGAGAATCTGGAGAGCGAACACAAGGGGCAGGGTGGCAGCGCTGCCGTGGTGGGGGTCGGGAAACTTTGCCCCGGGGGAGCATCTTTGAGGAGTATGGATCTAATTCCTTCTGTCACCGTTCAGGGAGTTTCACTCTAATCGAGGGCATGGGTATTCCCCTGCCAAGGAGGAGCGGGCATTAGGAGGCTTCCTACTGACCAATAATCCTCAGAGCAGGGTTGAAATGAGGATAATTACAGAAACAGGACAAAGGAAAATGCATCAGGAGAAATGCACAGTCAGATGCCACAAGCAGAGCCCTCAAATTAAGGCTGCAGCCAACCCTCCACACAAATCACCATTTCCAGGGCCATCCCAAACAACTGACGCCCTCCTCCCTGCTCCATCAGCGGGTCCCTATTTCCTCCTCGGTTTCAGAATGGCTGTAGTTAAGCCTCTCTGCTTTCCTCTCTGCCCCAGCTGGATGCCAGAGCTGCCTCCTCGACATCCCATCCCCTGCAGCAACCCTCTCCTGACTCCTTGCATCTCTCCATCCCCTCATCAAGCCTTGTGACTTCTCTCCCCGTGATGACTATTTAGCTCTGGGAAGCAGGTGAGATGCAAGCTGAATCAAAGCCACTGGATGGAAGGAGCAGGGTGCAGGAGCCAGTGCTTCTAGAATTACAGAGGTTTATACCTGGCAAACGCTGACCCGGGATTCAAGGGGACACAAGTGCTCTGGATTACCTCCGAGAGGGCCCACACCCCTCCAGTTCCTCCTTCCACACCCAGTATTGCTCACGAGTGTTCAAGGCATGAGTCAGAGCCCATAATATCTCAGAACAGCTTTAAAACCCCTTAGGTTTAAAAAGCAATACAAATCCTGTTGGGAAGAAGGGTGGGAATAAAGGATGCTTTCACCCCCTGGAATCACCTGCTCCCAAAAGGAGGAGAAGATTTCAGCAGCAAAGCTCAGCCTCGACCACAAGTGCTTGGAATCAGGCAGCATTTCAGGTGCCAGCGGGGAGGAAGCCTCTTTGCCCCCTCACAGCATCCTCTTTTCCCCTGTATTTGCCCAGCGTTAGTTTGTCTCCCCCCTTTCCATCCCTGCGTACCCCACCCCACAGGTCTCTTTCTCCCTCCTGCCTCCTCCCCAGCACCACCACCGCTCTCCCTCCTCTGCTCCAGGTTCCCATCCTGTCCTTCCCCTCCCCAGCAGCCTTTGTTTTCGGTCCCACGTTTCTTTGCTCGCCAGTCCTCACATCCCCCTGCCTCCCACATCCCGCTCCCAGCTGCCGCTGCCCAGCGCTTCGCTCCCTCCTCTGCCCTCCCCGTCCCCCTGCCCCACCTCTCCGAGCTCTCCCCGCCAGCCACCCTCAGCTCCTCCGCCTCCCCCTCGCCCATCCCAACCGCCTCCCGCTGCCGGGCTCCGTTCACCGCCCGGAGCGGTGCCGGGAGCTGCCTGCGTGGGGCCGTGGCCTCCCCCACCGGCGGGGCGCCGGTGCCCGCCGCGGCTGCCGGGGCGCAGCGGGAGCCGACAGCCATTGCAGGCAGCGCCGTCCCGGGGCACGCCGAGCCCCTGCCCCGGCACCTTTGTTCTCGGCAGCTGCCCCAGCGCTGCCCTGCCCTGCCCGACCCCCGTGCCCTGCCCGCCCCGCTGCGGGCTGCCCCTTGCTGCCCGCCGCCGCCCCTGCGCTCGGCTGTGCCGGGCTCTCCGGGGGGTGGTGACCCGGCCCGGGGGAGGGGGGCAGGCAGCGCCCGGCCAGCCCCGGGCCCCGCAGCCGGGCGGTGACATCTGCCGCGGCGGCGGGGAGCGAGGGAGGGCCCGGGCCGGGCTGGGCTGAGGCCCGCCGGCAGGTAGCGGGTAACCATGGCAACCGCTGCCGGCGGTAATCCGCTCCCCGGGGCCGGCCCGGGCCCGCCGCCACCGCCTCCTCACCCCCGGCACGGCCGCGCCGCGGCCAGGGCCCCCGGGGCGAGGGCAGGACCCGGCGGCGGGCAGGGTCCCCCCCCGTGTTGGGGCCTCAAGCTGCAGGCAGGGGCCAGACGAGTCCGGCCCCCGGGATGCAGAAACACGGGAGGGGGTTGGGGGGGCTGCAGCAAGACGGGGGGCTGCAGCCCACAGACACCCAGGGGTGCACCCTGCAGACCCAGGGTCCTGCACCCCACTAGCACCTACGGCTTTGCACCCACGTCCCACACCCCACAGGCATTCAAGGTCCTGCAGCCCACAGGCACCAAGCATGCTGCACGTCACAGGCACCCAGACTCCTGCACCCTGAAGGCACACAGAGTTCTGCACCCTGCAGACAATTAGGGTCCTGCACCCCACAGACAGCCAGGGTCCTGCACCCTAAAGGCACACAGAGTTCTGCACCCTGCAGACAATTAGGGTCCTGCACCCCACAGACACTCAGGGTCCTGCACCCTAAAGGCACACAGAGCTCTGTACCCTGCAGACAATTAGGGTCCTGCACCCCACAGCCCCTGTATGTGGGCAGACCCCCAGGGACAGCCACCTGCCACCCCCATTCCCAGCCATCCTGCCCGCTCCCTGCTGCTCCCCTCACCACCATGGCATCCCTGTCCTGCCTCAAAGCCTGACAGCAGCACCCACACTCCACGGTTGCCCTCCTCCACCGGGCCATCTCCAGAAGGTGACCCACTGGGTGTCTCCCAGCAGGCTCCTGCAGCCATCCCCCAGCTGCCCAGCCTGTGTGCAAAGGTCTTTTGCCACCCAGACGGTTCCCTGGCTCTCTGAAAGCTGGCATCGCTGGAGGGAGGCGCAGCTCAGCTGCAGCACTGAGGAGCGATCTGGGTTTTCTGCAGCAGGGCAGCAGGTCTAAGGCCAGCAGCTGCCATCCGATCCCCTCCACGCTGCCCCGCCGTGACCTCTAGCCCGAGCCCCTGCGAGCTGCCACCGCCCTGCAAGAAACCAGACTCCCAGCCCAGGGCAGCTCCTCCGAGAGGCCAAGGGACGAGCGGCAGGCTCCGTGCGAAGCGCTGCCTGCCAGCCTCCGTGCAGGCTCGGCGCCAGGCGCTACCTGCAAGCAAGCCCTTCCCCATCTTGGATTTTGATTTGGGAGAATCTGAGCAGCGAGCCAGGGAGCCAGCTCGCCGAAGCCTGAGCACTCCCAGCTCTTCTTCAGGCCACCTGGAGTGGCTAGGCTGGAGGACCTCAACAGCCTGGAGGGGTCCTGGCTCTTCCCCAGCACCAGCTGGCAAGGGGCAATTTCTGCCTCCTCCAGCCAGGCTGGAGCTCTCCTGGGGCCCAGGAAGCTGCCCTCACCTCGCTGCTCCACAGGGAGCCTCCCTTTTCAGAGGGGGGGCACGCTGGAGGGCTGTGGGGCAGGGGTGGTAGAGCAGCAGTGGGACGAGCTGGAGCACCGACTGCTTCCCCATCTGCTGCCTTCAACGGCAGATAAAGAGCTGCCCTGGCCTGGGAGCGAGGGGCTGATACCAGCCCAGTTCAGCTTCCTGTGACTCAAAAGCCTCTTCCTGCCAGCAGCCTGATAATGGCTGTGCTCTGTTCTGTGCCCAGGGAGCAGACCCTCTGCCCTCGCCCCTCCTCACCCTTCCCACATGAAAGCCTTCATCTCTCTATCTCCCAACCACAGCATGTGTTCCCCCCCCCATCCCAGGACAGAGGATCTCAGCACATTAAACCCCCAATTTCCTGCTGCCTTCTGGAAGGGTCACTGTCACCTCCATCCTGGGACACCCAGATGGGAAGGTTTGAGGCCAGCTGCATCGAGCTGCCCCTCAAGGTCACCTCCCTTACACACAGCATCGTTGGCTCTGCCTGAGTCCTCGCTGCCCAACAGCTCTGGGGCATGGCCACTGTCCCCAAGCCGGGTCAGGATCTGGGTTGCCCAGTGCCAGGCTGGAGGCAGCTGCCCCACGGCATGGCCGCAGGTTCCCCAGGCTGGCAGCGTGAGCCCTGCGGCAAGCGGCCGTCCCGTGAGCCCTCGGCGGTTTGCTCGGGGTTGTTTTATCTGAGCACTCTCCTCTGCTGCTCTTTGCTCTTGCAGCTGCCTAATTTCCTGCAAGTTGTGCCTTTGTTCTAAGGCAATTTCTGTTCTCCTGGGGGGAAAAAAAAAATCATCACCAGGGAGTGGATGTGCAGAGGAAAAAGAAGTTGGACAGAAACTAAGACATACAGCAAGGGATGAAATCCCACTGTGCTGCCAGGGATATCCTCACCAGGGGCCCTAGAGATGATACCTCAAGTCCACCTCCCAGGTGCTCCAGAGGTGATAACCTCAAGTCCACCTCCCAGGTGCTCCAGAGGTGATAACCTGAAGTCCACCTCCCAGGTGCTCTAGAGGTGATACCTCAAATCCACTTCCCAGGTGCTCCAGAGGTGATAACCTCAAGCCCACCTCCCAGGTGCCCTAGAGGTGATACCTCAAGTCCACCTCCCAGGTACTTTAGAGGTGATAACCTCAAGCCCACCTCCCAGATGCCCTAGATGTGATACCTCAAGTCCACCTCCCAGGTGCTCCAGAGGTGATAACCTCAAGTCCACCTCCCAGGTACTTTAGAGGTGATAACCTCAAGTCCACCTCCCTGAGCATCCCACCACCTCCTGGCTGCCTTCCTGTGCCTGGCACCGTGGGCACCTCAGCCCACCTCAGCACTGCCTCCTTGGGCACAGGCTGCAGAGCCGCCACAGACGTTTCATTCCAATATGGACTCTTACAACTTTTGATCAAGAGAACTGTTTGCTGGGTACTTCTCATCTCTGGGAAGCCAGCCCTTGATTGGCTTCTATATTTAGACTTCTCCAGGGCTTTAGGAAGTTCACTCCTCTTGGTATTTAGGTGTAGGATGAAAGCAGCTTTTGCGGGGGATATGTTAAACCACAGCAGGCTCCCTCTGCTAATGCTGAGAGGAGAAAGAGGAGCTCAGTTCCTCGAACTTCCCTCTTCCCCTGGTCCCTCACGCCAGGGGCACAGTGCACACCTTGGGAATGGGCACTGGGGAGCTGCTGGGCTGAGGAGAAGATCAGCTGTCCTGCTCCTGATAGGCAGAACCCAGCAGCAGAGCATGGGGAAATGCTCTCCCTTACAGATTTGGTTGTTTTGGGGGGTTAGATGTTGTTATTGTTTGGGGGCTTTTTTGTTTGGCTGGTTGGCTGGCTAGGTTTGGTTGTTATTGTTGTTGTTGTTGTTGTTTTCCTGGAAATATTTTGCTGGGGAATGTTTCTGATTATTTCTGGATGAAGAAAACAAACCCAAGAGGAGAAGTGGCTGCTAGAACCTCGACGCCGTTTCTCCCTGCTCAGCAGTTCTCTTGTCGTCTTGCACGAACCACCAAGCACACAGCAAGCCCCATCCCGCTCTCAACAGCCACAGTCCTACTTACTGCAGCAGCCCCAGCCTCTGCTCATCAGCTGAGCCTCACTCCAGCCCCGGAGGAAGGAGAAGTCCTCCCCCTTCTCCGGGGGACGCCCAGGCACAAAGAACCAGCCCTTGGTGCAAAGCGATGCCTTGATCCCCAGGAGCCAGGGGCTGGCCCCGGTCCCCAGCCTGCCCTGGGTGCTCTGCCATTGTTTCTCTCCCCAGGACTGCACACAGGACTTTCAGTGTGTGTGTGCAAAGTAAACACTTCCCTGGGAGGGGGAGCTGGGCGCTGTGTTTTTAGAGGGCAAACAAAGCTGAGGTGTGTGTGCGTGGTTCAGTGGGAGACAGGCTCCTCTTAGGAAGGAGCCACAGCTGAGCCATCGAGATGGGGATAGGCCTTATATTTTTTTGCTCTGACCTCATCTTATTCCTCTCCTGGATCCCAAGCCTGGGGAATAAAACCGCAGCAGCCTGGGAGGGGCGAGCCTGGAAGTGGCAGCGGCTGCCGAGAAGGCCCAGGTGGGCTGTGGGCACCTTGCCCAGGGGAGGTGGGTGGCTGCCGGGGCCGGGGGATGGCTGCTCCCTCGGGAACGGGGCTGCCCTCCACACAGGAACTGCATGGGGGAGGGAGGAGAAGCCAGGCAGGCAGGGGCTTGCTGGGGTGCTGGCTCAGAGGCTTGCTGGGATCCCTGCTCAGAAGCTGGCTCGGATGCTGCTCTGCCCAGCAGGCAGAGGACATTTTGCACCGCGCAGGAGAGCAGAGCTGCCTCCTGGCCAGGAAGCAGAGGAGCAGCTGGATCTGGCAGGCAGATACACCCCGACAAACATGACCCCACCACACCTGCCTGCTGGGAAGGAGTGGGGAGCTGGTGCTGTGCCTGCAGGCAGGGTGGCAGGGTGGGGAGCAGCCTGTTCCAAAGGTCACAAACCCTTGGGTGCCGCAGGGCAGCTGCTGGAGCACCACTTCTCACCCTTTCTGGTGAAAGAGCCTTCTGTAACCTCCTGAGCAGGACACCTGAGTGAGCTGCCTGGGGAAATGACCTCCCCTGGGGCCACCCATCAGCTGGGCACTGCTGGGCTCTGCAGCAAGCTGGGGCCTGCGTGGGACAAGGGCCAGGCCACATCTGGCTACCAGGGCTGGCATCACTGACGCTGTTACTTGGGGATCGTTGTAACACTGCAGCATTTCTGACTGGTTTGAAACGAGCAGGGTGACAGTGGGGGGAGTTTGGAGGTGTTTCTTCAATAACCCTGCAAAGATGGGCAGCAATTGCCTCATGTCACTTGCCTCTTGCTTTGAGGGAGCACGTTACCTGGGGTGGGGGGAAGAGGGGAAGATGGTAGAGTGGCTTTCTAGTTAGAAGAGTGTTTATGTTCCATAGCATCCTGAGGGAAATCTAAGGCTAGAAACCTAAAAACTAGGGACAATAGAGAGCTGTGACTCGGAACACGCTGGGAGCTGCCTCTCCCTTGAAGTAACTTAGCACCGAGAGCATCTCCCCAGCACCCCGGCACTGATCTCGTGAAGATCACCACCAAAGCAAAACCTTGCGAGTGAGAGGGGGCCAAGGCACTCTGGAGAAGTGATGAGGTCACCTGTCCCTGTCCCAGCAAGGTGACCCCTGTCTCCCTGGGAACAGACCCAGCAGCGCTAGGGCAGCCGGGTGACATCGTCACACCTCCAGCGGGGACTCGCTGGTGTCAAAGTGAAAGTGGAGGAGGAGGAGGAGGAGGCTGGGAGCAGCCCTGGCAGCTCAGCTCAGCTCAGCTCGTCAGTGGCAAGCAAAAATTATGTAAAAGAATTTCCAAATGATGCACCAGTGAATCAAGGTCAGGCTGGGCTGAGAGGCTGAGCCCTGGGTGCTGGCAGCCTGGTGTCAGCTCCCTGCTCCCTGGCTATGTGGGCCACAGTCGGAGACTCCCGGAGGAACAGCAAGATGTGCCTCCAGGAAACACACTGACAGCTCAGCAGCCCTTCCATGGGGGGGGTCAAAGACCTGTGTGCCCTCCCCTGCCAGCCCCAGCCCCTGTGCCAGGTAAGGGCACTGCAGGACCTGAGCTGTGTCACCCCACCATATGGCTTTCCATACAGCTCGTTCCTGATGTCAGAGCCTGGAGATGCTGCTCTGCTCCACACCCAAGCACCATCACCTCCCTGGCTGCTGCTCCCCATGAGCAAGAACATTGCACCTTAGCTGTGGATGGTCTTGGGCCATGCATGATGCTCCTGCCAGACTCCAGCACCCCCTTCCCGACATGGGAACCCAGCAAAGCCCACAGTGAGAGCAGGAGCTCTGAAAGGGGGTGGGGGGTCCTGCACACCAGTTTGGGGGGGTGGGGACACGGGGGAGAGATGCTGATGGAAATCTCTTTGGTTTCTCCCTGCCTTCAGGTAAAGCCTCTCTGTGTTCTGGCTCTCTTCCATCAAAACCACACTAGGTGGACCTCAACTCTTGCAAAAGCCAAGTCCTGACTTGTGAATAAGGCCCAGGAAGGATTCTCCATTCATCTGGGATCACCAAGTGGGTTTTGGTTTTGAGCTCCTGACTGAGACTAAATGTGGTAGGGCAGGGGGGGACACCACACACAAGTCAAGCAGGTTGAAAGCTTTGTCAGGGGTAATCCATCCACTGACACCCCACCTGGAGTACTGCCTCCAGTCCTGGAGCCCCTATTACAAGAGGGATCTGGAGGTGCAGGAAGGTGTCCAGAGCAGGGCCAGGAGGATGAGCAGAGGGCTGGAGCTGCTCTGCTGTGAGGACAGACTGAAGGAGTTGGGGCTGTTCAGTCTGGAGAAGAGAAGGCTCCCAGGTGACCTCATTGTGGCCTTCCAGTATCTGAAGGGGGCTACAGGAAGGCTGGGGAGGGACTGCTCAGGATCTCAGGTAGTGATAGGCCTAGGGGGAATGGAATGAAGCTGGAGGTGGGGAGATTGAGGCTGGAGGTGAGGAGGAAGTTCTTCCCCATGAGAGTGGTGAAGCCCTGGAATGGGTTGTGCAGGGAGGTGGTTGGGGCCCTGTCCCTGGAGGTGTTTAAGCCCAGACTGGATGAGGCTCTGGGCAGCCTGATCTAGTGTGGGGTGTTCCTGCCCATGGCAGGGGGGTTGGAGCTAGCTGATCCTTGTGGCCCCTTCCAACCCTGACTGATTCTATGATCCTATTCTATGATCCACTGAGACCCCCCCTCTCCCAGGTCTGACACAGGCCAGTGACATCCCATCGACATCTGGTCCAGCTGCCACACCACTGCAGGTTGGACACGTGGGCCATGCAGAGCAGCCACACAGCTGGGTCCTCCTGCTTTGCTGGGAGCCTCTCTCTCCAAACGGGGCTGCTCCCGGGAGCAGAAGGGAGGGAGGGAGGGAGGGCAAAGCAAAGGGGGCAGGGAAGGCAGACAATTAATATAACCTGCCCTCTGCGTGAGGAATAAATTGGCAGCTGACAGGTTATAATCTGTGCAAGCAGGAGCTTCACGGGAGAGGTGAAGGCTCCATCGGGGGCCAATTGGATGGTTAATTAGGAGGACAAAGCAGAGGATTCGCGAAAATGTTTATGAAGCAGCACTTGGCGAGGGAGCCCCTGAGAAATGCTCACCAGAGAGGAGCTGCTTTTGGTGAGGAGGAGGAGGAGGAAACACGAGGGTGAAACAGCAGAAGCCAGCACCGGGCAGGGGGCGGGGGGTGGGGGGAGGTGGGGAGGGGAGAAACCGGCAGTGCACGGACCGGGGATTCCCGAGTGCGGTGCAGAGGAGTTCAGGGAAGGACCTGGGGACATCTCGTTTTTCTAGAAATACACGGGCCCCGTCCTCTCTCTCTTCCTCCTCCCTCCTCGGTCTCCACCCCTGTGCCCAAAAGAAAAACCAAACCCCTGCGGGGCAGAGCAGAGCGGAGCGGAGCAGCCTCGGAGGGAGCTGGCAGGCGGCCGCCGCGCCAGCCGATCCCTCTGCCATCGCCGTGCCGAGCAGGGCACGAGGAAAGCAATTAAAGCCCAGCTTTGATTAGGACTCACAGATGACTGCTTGTGTTAGAAATGCCTGAGCTTCTCTAAGCGTCTTGGCGGTGGCTGGAGCCGGGCTGATCCCCCCCCACGCCCCCCCGGGCCCTCCCCATCCCCTCCTCGGCGCGTTGCTGCTGCAGCAGGAGCGTGACTGATGCTCCTTGTCCCACACACGGCTCCGAGAGCTCAGAGGTAGGAACCAGTTGCTAAGAGACAGGACTGTACTTTCCAGCCCACATCCAGACCTTTGTCACCAGCTCAAGGGCTTTCTGCTGGATCCCAGCGCCCGGCGCAGGTGCGCGGGAAGCAGGGAGGCCTCCTCCCAGCCAGCACAGTGCCAGGGGCTCGGCATCCAAGCCATAGATGGGGGATGACAAATCCCAAAGCATCCCCGAGGGACCAGCTCCTCTGGGCTGGCTGCTTGTCCCAGGGCTGGGAGGCTGCAGACGGGGAACGCCCTGCTGGCCGCCGGGCAGCAGCCTGGACGTGGATGGTCCTCGCAGCACCAAAACCCAGAAGGTTTTGCGTGTCTCGGCAGCAGGGATGACTCAGGGTTTGCTTTGAGATCCCTCTGCCATGCCAGGAATCCCAAACTTTATTCTCCTCTTTCTTTTTTATTGGGGGGGTGTGGGGGTGGGCAGGGTGCCTGCTGACTCCGAGTTCATTTCTAACCCACAGCACAGACCCAGCACTGCAGCCAGCAAGTGCAAAGCTCAGCCTCTGAGCTGCAGACTGGATTACCCTGTCCCCCTCAGAACATCCAGCAGGGAATGGACCCATCACTGTGCCTGGCAAGTGGAAAACCCCAACTCTAAGCCACAGGCAGCGAGTGACCCCCACCTTCCCCAGGACACCCCCCGCCCCCAGCCAGGAACAGACCCATCTGAGCCACGAAGCAGGAGGGAAAGGCATCCTCCCGGGCTGCCGAGCCAAAGCAGAGCGAGGACAGAGAGAAACCACTCACACAACAGCTCAGTCCTCAGCTCTCAGCCTGTGAGAGGCCCAGGGCCACATTGCTAAGACACAGGCAGCCTCCACTTCACTTCCAGTGACCGCTGCCCTAATCTCAGGCAGGCAGGAAAGGAACCGTTACACCAAACCTCTGCTCCTGCATCACACCCAGCAGCTGCAGCCTTCTCCTCAGAGGAAATGCTGCTCCTTGGCGCTGGCCACAACAGTGGGAAGTCAGCAGCATTCCCACAGAGCCCCCAGCTTTGGCCAACAGGTACCTGCCCTGCCTACAATCAGCTAATGAAAGCAGACCCCAAAGCTCGCTGGTGGCTTTGGCCCATCTTGAGGCAGCTCTTTGTAGAGGTGGGCACAGATAATGTGAGAGCTGGGGAAGGTAACTGCTGACTTGCACCAGAGGAGGAGATAGGAATCTGCATTCCTCTGCCACAGCAGTGCAGACAAGGGGTTGTGAAGCCAGAGCACCGGGGAGGGGTGGACACCCCATCGATGCTCCTGCACACCACGGTGGTTCCCCTGATGTCTGTTTGTCTGCAGGGTGAGTTCGCAGCCTGCTCATAGCAGTAACAGCAAACCCAAAGCTGAAGAAATGATATTAGCAGGAGATTATGGCTGAGAATGGTTTGGACAAAGAGGTTGTAGAGGAAGCCCTCACTGAAAGGAGTATGGCCACCTCTATGGAGCCCTGCTGCTGCCCCTGCTCAGTGACTGAATTCTGCTTGTGGTCAAAACCAGCCACTCTGAGTCACAGCCTGCGAGGAGGGGTGAGAACAACCTCCCCATCACTGCTACAGACAGTCCTCAGCTCCTCCTCAACTCAGAACCCCAGGTGCTTGAAGCCCTTCCCATAGGTGGGACATCACCTGAGGAGCTGGACCCACGGCCCCTCCTCAGACCTAGGTTCCTTCCCTTCCACTTCAGCTCCATTCAACAAGGCCCTGCAGAGCTGTGCTTTGCTTCTCTGCTTGTTTTTTACCTTCTGCAGAGCAATGCCCACCACGAACCACAGATCTGAGAGCAGTGGTGGGGTGAGGGAGAGAACTGTCAGATGAAAGGTAGCCCCAAAAATGCTGCTGTGGATGCTTCTGGAATCATGTGGGATGGGACAGGGGAGATGGCAGAGAGATTATTCTTTATAAACTCTTCAGCTGGACACGTAACCCAGTCCCAGCTGGCACCAGGAGGAGCAGGGGGATGTGGGACCTTGGCTGATGCAACTCCAGGTCTCAAAGCCAGTCCCAGAGGCTGAGCCTGCTGGGCCTGCACCATGTGTGCCGTTGCCAAAATGCTACAACCGTGGTGGGGCTGCCTTAAAGTCAGGCTTGCAGCCTTGGCAGAAACCAGGCAAGGGCTGAATTAGATGCTGGTTCCCTCCCTTATCCCTAGAAGCTGCTTCAGCAGGCTGTCCCAGAGGGGTGGGAGTGGGCAGGAGCTGGAAATGGGCTCTGCTGCCAGATCTCCTGCTTGGCAAGGAACTTCACTGTGCCAGGCTGCATAACTGCAGATGGCCAGAGCTCTTTAGATTCACCTTGCAAAGGTACTGGAGGCTTCTGCTGCTGCTTGGTGAGCCCCAGGCAGCTCCCCAGACCCAGAGCACGGAGTGTCACAGCTGTGACTTTACCACAAGCAGCTTCAGAAGCAAAAACTGCAGCTGAGGTTGTGTAAAGTGGGAGCTGAACCTGGAAGGGAGGCTTTTGAAGCTTTTTCCCTCGAGTGGAAGCGGGCTGGGACCACACACCCAGGGGCAGCACCACACCAGCCTCCTAACTGCAGGCTGGAATGCAAACCTGCCATGGATTCAGCTCCTTGGGAAGCCAGCGCTGCCCTGTGGCTTGGGGTTGGCTGTTCCATGGCAGGTGAAGGCTCTGCCTGCTGCAGGAGAGGTTTGTGTGATAGAAGTAAGAGACAATTTCCCAGATCATCCCCTCAGGCAGATTTGCCTCCTCAAAGGCTCTTCTGAATGGCCTCGATTTATTCTTTTTTATCACTTGGAAGTCCACAGAAAGTCTAAGTGGTTATTCACAGAGTGAAAACCTTCTGTTGCCTGATGTTCTCAGAGGTTATAGATGTGCAGCTTTTTTGGGGGCTCTGAATATGAGCATTGAAGGGTACTTGTGCAGGAAAAATGTGGCCTCTATTAGCCGTGGGAGCAGCATCTTTCCAGCATGCCTGGCTCCTCAGCTCCAGCCCTGCCACTGCTGGGCTGCCCCCAGCCCTGCCACTGCAGCTCCCACAGCACAATGCCTCCTGTCTCCAAAGCTAGAAAGTGCTTAGGGATGAGCTGAGCTCTGGGGTTTATCTGGTGTCCTGTGTGAGGCTGCTCCTCACTGTCACCGAGCAGCTTCCTCCATCCATGTTGCTTTGTGCTGCCATCCACTCCCTTCACAGCATCCCCCTGACCCCAGCACCTCTCCTGGGGTGGGTGTCACCAGGCACAACTGTGAAATCACTCCAAGCACCTGGCTCTGGGGAGCCAGCACAGGGAAGCTGTGTGTGCGCTACGGCAACCCACCTGCACACACCTCCTCAGCCTCCAGCAGCGCCTGCAAGAACCTCAGCACCTTGTGTTCTCTGCGGGCACAGGGAGAGCACAGGAAAGCAAACCCCACCGTGGCCACTCTCAACCCTCCAGCAATGCCTGCATGAGCCCCAGCACCTCGTGTCAGCAATGTGGGGACACAGCAGCAGAAAGCAAACCCCACCAGGGACACCCTCAGCCCTCCAGCAAAGCCTGCAAGAAGCCCAGCACCTCGTGTCAGCTCTGCAGGGGCAGGGAGAACACAGAAAAGCAAATCCTTGCATGGGCAGTGCTGCCAAGCCAATGCCCAAGCCCCCACACAGCCCCCAGGGGCCAGGCTGGCTCCAGGCCCACCCTGCCTCACCCTGCAGCCTGCACCACAGGCTGCCAGGATGAATCTGTCCTGCCAGGCTGGCCAGCGCTCGGGAGCTGTGACAAGCTCCCACCAGGCATGGCGAGGTACAGCAGGGCTGGAGAGCTTGCAACTGCTCCTGCAGCTCATGCCCGAGCTCGGGTCGGAGCCTAACCCTCCCCTGCACACCCCGAGCCACAGCCAAGCCCATCTGCATCGCTGGTTGTCACCCAAGCGCTGTCACCACCGGGCTGTCCCTTTCCCCGCGCCGCGGTGGCCTCTCCCTCTCACTCTGCATTTGCAGGAGAAAGACTGTCTAAATGATGCTAAATGCTTGGGACAAGAGGGACACGGGATTATAACGAACCACATCTTAGCACCTTGTCACCAACAAATCCTCCCACAGTCCTCAGCAGATCTCGGGGAGAAGGGAGAGCGCCCAGCAGCTGGCACCGGGGTTCAGTCCAGGGGCGTTCCACGCCCCAGCACGCCTCAAGCCACGGGAAGGAAGGGCAGATCTGGGCACTTTGGGCTGGAGCCATTGTCTGTGCTGCAGCAGCACACAAAGATACCCTCCTCCTCCTCCTCCTTCTCCTCCTCTTCGGTACAGCCCAAACGCCTTTTTTTTCCCCCCTGTTTTGCCTTTCCCACCCCGCTAACTCCCTGACCTAAAGGCTACAGCATCCAGCCCCAGCGTGAAGGGGGCTGGCAGACAACAGCCTCCCGGCGCTGCCCAGCCTCCCGTGCTGCTGATCCGCTCAGGGCTGTTGGTTCGGGGTTTTGGTTGGTTGGTTGGTTGGTTTTGGTTGGGTTTGTTGGGTTTTCGGGGGGGGGGGGGGGGGGGACAGGGAGGGGTTTAAATCGTATGTGTTAAATGCCCAGCATCTCTGGGACGTTCAGCTGGGAAAAGGAAACGTGAAGCAGCCTCCGTGCCAGACATCCGTCCGCGCTGCTGCTCCTATTCCCAGTGCATTCTTTGAGAAGACCACCATCTGCTCTGACCACCAAGCCCAGGCAGATGCCCCCTTCTCACTGCACAGCCCCAGCTCTCGAGCCACCCAAATCTGATTAGGCCTGTGCTGATGAGAGGCCTGGAGGAGGGAGGGCAAGGGAAAGTTGCTCGGGAGGGAAAATAATCAGCGCGCGTTAATTTCCCTCCTCGCCAGGGACGCACAGGGAGATGCCCGAACCGGCTCGGGGTGCCGGAGCCAAAAGGAGCAGCTCTGCCGGGGGTTATTATTTTTGGGGGGGATTGGGGCTCATTATAGCATATTTTCTTATGTATTTTTTTTTCCTCCAGAGGAGGAGTGGCCTCAGCCCTGTCAGGGGGAGGAAAGATCTTATCCTTATCCCCGCTGCTGCCCTCTACACGCTCTGTAACACCTCTCGTCCAGCTTTCCCTCCAAGTACCTCGGATTTCCTGCAGCGACCTGCAGATAGAGCCCAGCAGCTCCCCCCTCCGCCCCCCCCCCCCCCCCCCCCCCCGCTCCCCTCCTCCCAGCCTCCCCTCTGCCTGCTCTCCCTGTCCTGCCCCTGCAGCCATGGGACGGTCCCAAGCGTGCTCCTTCCCCAGCTGATGTGCTGTGTGTGAGGAGGACGAGCGGCCGGGACCGGCCAGCTCTGGCTGCTGAGGAGCACGGCCAGGAGAAAGCCACCGAAAGGCTGCTCCAGAAGTATTTGGGGAGAAGCAGCTGAAGAGGCACTGAACCAGAATATTGGCTCCACTGCCGAGCAAAAGGCTCAGATCTGCTTCCTGAATTATTTGACTGCCTGCTTGAGAGAAATGAAATCCACCCACGAAGCCAGCCCGAGCCACCGAGGATGGGGAGAGCACTGAATTGTGAGGAGAGGAAGAAAATCCCTGTCAAGTTCTCTCTAAATTTGGGAGAGCCTCTGTAGGCATAACCAGAAGGCAGCGACTGCACTCGTCTGAAATGGGATTCCCAGCAGAGAAAGGGCTGGGGAGGGCTGGGATGGAGGAACTGGGAGGCACCAACTTCCACGGGGACAGCACTGGGAGATTTTTGGGGACCTGGTGAGGGGTTCCCCCCAACGGTCGGCGGCTCTGTGAGCCATTCCCCGCCCCAGTGTCCGGCAGCTGGGACAGAAGTGGGATTGCCCCTTGGAAAAACTCAGCTGTCCCCGGGGGCATGGCTGCTTTTTGTTTGCCTGTTCCAGGAGCCTGGGTGTATCTCCTGTCTGCAGCCTGCAGGGACTCTGCCACGGAAGATGCTGGGGGCCTAGACACGCTCCTGGCTGAAACTTCATCTGTGCAGGAGCCCTTGGGGAATCTGCGGGCTTACGCCGGCCTCGTTGAGCTGCTGACCCCAGGGACTCCCTCCCGGACAAAGGGGAGGGGGCGTCTAGCGAGCAGCAGGGTCGAGGGAGTCTGGCTCGGCCTCTCAGGGGTACCATGACTCTGCAGCATTTGGAAGATCTGGGATAGAGTCTCTAGCTGGATGGAGAGGAGGACCCGGGGGAAGCGCCTCGGGGTACCGCTGCCCACCCACCTTCGGCAGGGCGATTTGGGGCTAGGGGGCCAGGGGGAGAAGGGGGCTGGGGAAAGGTCTCTACAAACCAACCCAAAAGCCAACAAAAAAATTGCCGAGAATTTTTTGTGGGGGCATGGCATGGGGGAGGGGGGGCTGCAAGGGGAGAAAGAAAGGAGCCTCTGAGCACCACGAAGGGAAAGGGAGAAATAATGACCCTTCCCCCTCCCCCCAATAATCAGGCAGACCAGATGGGAGGTAAATAGTGCGTTTAGAAGCATTTGCCACAGATGGGCTGCCCTCAATGGAAGCATCCTCCAGCCACATCAATGCTGGAGTCTGTGCACAGAAAACACTGCACCCTTTAGAGCAGCGGCAGCAGCAGCAGCAGCAGCGGGGAGAGGAGGGGAGGGACAGGGAGCGGGGGGGGGGGGGGGGGTGAGAAAAAAAAAGAGAAATCCCTCCCGGAGCCCTTCTGTGCCCGCCGGCCCGCAGCGGGCCCGGGCGCGGCAGCGGACGGTACCCCCCCCCCCCCCCCTTCTCCCCCCTCCCACCACCACCACGGGCAGAGGGGGGCGGCGGTGGGGCCCGGGGAGAAGCAGGCGCGGAGCCCCCTGAGCGCAGGGGAGCGGGACTGGAGGGGGGGGACGACCGCGAAAGTTGCGCGTTCGCCTCCGCGCCGGGGGAGCGCAGCGCGCTTGGGACGGGAACAATGGGGCGGCGGGGCAGAGCCCCGGGCGGCGGCGGGGCGGGGAGCGGGCAGGGACAGGCAGGGAGCGGGCAGGGACAGGCAGGGAGCGGGCAGGGAGGGAGGCGGCCGGTGCGCCCCTTGCTGCCGGCCCGGCGGGGCACCGAACAATGAGGCTCCGGCGGGGGAGTTTCCCGGGACGGCGGCCGGCGGGCGGGCAGGCGCGGAGAGGGGAGGGGAGGAGAGAGAAGGGAGGCGGAGGGGGGGGGGGGCCTGCCCTAATCCGGGCTCTGCCGCTGCCCGCACCCCCGCGGGGCACCGGCTGCAGCGGCCGCGCCGGGGCGGGCAGAGCCGCGGGACGCCGGGGCCGGGCTCGCCGCAGCGGGCCGGGCTAGCTCCGCTCCGCTCGGTGCGGCGGGCAGGGCGCGGCGGCGGCGGGGGCGGGGGGTACCGGCGCCCCCTCCCCGCCGCTCTCTGCCCTTGACTGCAGCCCCGTCCCCGGCCGTGGGGCGGATGGGAAATGCCGGGCGAACGTGATCGGACGGGGCGGGGGGAAGAAGGGAGGGGGGGTCAGCGGGGCCCGCACCGGGCGGCGGCGCGGCCCCCCCGCGGGGGCAGGTGCACAGTGGCCGGGCACAGCCGCCCCCCTCCCTCAGCCCCCCCGCCCGCCGGCAGCGGCCGCACCGGATGGGACAGGGACAGGGATGGAGCGGGGGGGGGGGGGGCACACGGGGCGGCGGAAGGTGCGAGGCTCCGGGCGGGCGCCTCTCCTCATCCGCATCCCGGGCGGGCCGGGGCGGCGGGGGCGCGGCGGCTGCCCCGGGAGCGGCAAGGGCTGCGGGAGCGGCCGGGCCCCGCGTCGCGCCCCGCATGGGGCATGCGCGCTCCCGGCGGCCGGCGGCGCGGCGGGGCTGGGCCGCCCGGTGCTGACGGGACAGGGCCGGCGCGCAGTGGCGGGGACAGGGGGGCCCCGAGGGTGCCCGTTCTCCCGCCCCGGGCAACCCACCCACCCCTCCCTCCCGCACCCCCGGGAAGGACAGACAGACACGGACAGGCAGGCAGACAGACAGACACAGAGCCCCCGGGGCACGGAGCGCACTAACCGTTCCCGTTTTCACCGGCACATATACCACCACTTGACCCATCTTCGTCGCCTCCCTGGTGCCGTTTCCCAGGCGGAAGCCCTTGGACCGGACCCAGAACTGGAACTTGCCTTTCTCCCCCCCGCCGGAGCCGCCACCGGAGCCGGATCCCCCCTGCAGCACCTCGGCGATTCGTTGATACTTGCTCCGGGTCACCGTCTTGGTTTTGGCCGAGTCCCCGTAGGTGCGCAAACACCAGTCCCGGAACTGCCGCCCCAGCTCGCTGTCCCCGGGGCGGCTCCCCCGCAGCAGCAACGGCGGCTTCGGCATCGCCCGGTCGGCGGCGGCGGCGGCGGTAACGGTGGCGGTGGCAGCAGCAGTAACGGCAGCGGTAGCAGCTCCCGGTCCCGCTCCCTGTCCCGGAGGGGCAACCGGGGCGGCTCGGTGAACCCGGCCAGCGGCCCGGGACGGGGTTTGCAGAGGCGACGACCGGGATGGAGCTGGGATAAGGGAGCGGGATGAGGAGCTGGGATAAGGGATGAGGGGGGGCGGGCTGTGAGCCGCGGTAAGGAGCCGGGATGAGGAGTAAGGAGGGAAAGGGGGATAGGGGGGGGTGTCTCTGGTGCTCGGACAGCAAAACCGGGCGGAGGGAGGCACCGGCGGCTCCAGCAGCAGCAGCAGCCGCTCCTGTCACAGGATCACAGGCGGCTCCGGCTCGTCCCCCTCCCTCCCTCCCTCCTCCCGCCCGCCCGCCCGTTCCTGCCTCCTCCGCCCCCTCTCCGGTCGCCTCCTCCTCTCAGCGGGATCCCACCTGTTAGAGCAACCGCACCGACACCACCGGGACACCCCCCCTCTCATTCCATCCCTGGTTCACCGTTTCATCAACCAGACCACCCCGGGGATGCTCTTCCTCCCCCTCCCAGTTTGTCGGTGGGATGCGCGACAACCGGGGCTCGGTCGGTTCTTTCCTCCTCCCTCTCCCTCCCAGTTCCCCGGCTCCGGACGGGGCTGGGGAATGGGGACAGGGCGAGGAGGAGGGTAGGAGCCCACCGAGCCGGGGTTAGGATGTCGGAGGTGCCGGTCCCAGACAAAGGACCGGCGGGGCTCGGGCGCACGTGTGCGGCGGGACGGGCCGGCGGAGGCGGGCACCTGCCGAGCTGCCGCCGCAGAGCCGGGGAGGAGCCGCGGGGAAGGGGTTTGGGGGGTTGGAAGGGTGATTAGACACCCACCGATAACGGAGCCTCAAAGCAGCGGGACTAAAACCCGGCATTATCCCGTAGCGCCCTCAGTAGGGTCTAGCCGGAGAGGTTTGTCCCGGGTTGAAACGGGAGAACGGAATTCCCCCCCTCCTCCCCCCCCAACCCCGCACCGGCCCCCTGGGAGACAAAGGCTGGGGCCCCGCTCCTGGTGTGTGCCCCCTGTGCCCTCCGTGCCTGGTCCTTGGGAGCACGGAGAGCATCCTCCGGGGGCGGGGGGGAGATGTCCCGCGGTGTGACCGGCGGCGGGGGAGGGGGGGAGGGGGAGGGTGGTGTTCGGGACATTGTCCTGCTGCTACACCTCCGAGGGCCCCCGGTCACGGCTGGCCCCGCGGGGGCTGAGACGGGCAGCTGTGGGTTGGCACAGGCTGCTGCTGGTGGCACATGTGTGGTCCTGGCCTGTCCCTGGGTGCCACATGTTCTCCATGCCCACCCAGCAGAGCCATGCTGATCTGTCCATGGGTGCCCCATGTGCTACCTGCTTGTCCATCAACGTCACACACGTGGTCCCAGTCTGTCCATCGGTCCCATGTGTGTGCTCCTTGTCCATCAGTGCCATCTGTGCCCCTAGCCTGTCCATCTGTGCCATGTGTGTGCTCTGTGCCCACCCAGCAGTGCCACACATGCTCCTGATCTGTCCACCAATGCCATGCACGTTGTCCCACTCTGCCCATCGGTCCCATGCTGTGCTCCCCATCCCTCAGTGCCATGTATGCTCCCAGTCTGCCCATCAGTGCCACACATACGGTGCCAGTCTGCCCACCAGAGCTATAGGTGTGCTCCACTCCCACTCAGCAGTGCCACACGTGTGCTCCTCCTCTGCCCATTGGTGCCACATGAGTGAGTGCCCATCAATGCCACACATCTGCTCCCTCTCCAGCAGTGCCATGTGTGCTCCCAGTCTGCCCACCCATGCCATACCTGTGCTGCCTGCCTGGCCATCAGTGTCACACACGTGCTGCTGGTCTGTCCAGCTGTGCCACACATGTGCTCCATTGCCAGACTCAGTGTCCAGAACCAGCTGGCACCGGTTGGGCTCTCCTGTGAGAACTCTATGGAGAGGCCTTGGAGGAGGTGTGGTGGCAGCTGGCTGTCCAGCAGGGCCAGGGAAGCAGCCAGTGCTGGAGTCCAGCTGCTTTGCAGGAGCTGCTGAGTGAGAAGCAGAGCAAAAGGACACTTGGCTCCTGCTGAAGGAGGTGCTCTAGCCAGGGCTGGTTCTGCTTTCATCACCATGCTCAGAGCTCCTGGCTGAGATGATCATTGGGTTCCCCCTCTTGCAGTTCAACCCCTTGGGAGCCAAGAGAAGGAGGAATGTTCTCTTGCACCACTGTAGGTGTGGGCAGGAGTCTTCCCCTGCCAATGCCCAGCCATTAGAAGCTGATGTAGGAGATCAGAGGCCCACTGGACCTGGGCTCTTGCACATCACAGCACCAGGCTGAGTTGTGTCACTGCCAGATCATGGTGACCATCAGCTGTTAGCTCCATCAAAGCAGGGTGATAAGGATGATATTGGTTTGGATGATTAATTGACACCCCCTCCTTGGCATGAAGGACACTCTGCTGAGTAAGACCTTGGCCGAGGGGCCTGAGTCTGTCCCAGGAGAGGGAGAGGAACCGGTGGAGGGAGGCTCTGGAATGAGCAAGGGGCCCTCCATGGTGGTCTGTTGGTCACAGGCTCCAGTGTGTTTGGGTGGCCACGTGTTTGGCAAGAGCTGAGCCAGCTGCCCCAGGCATGGTGGGCATGGCTGATGGAAGGGAAGGACTTCAGTGGTCTTCTCTCCAGCAGTGACCATCCCTGGTAGGAGATGGAGTGGAACCTGCAACATTTCCAGTGGATGACCTTGGCCTGGGGTGCAGCAGCGCAGGCAGGGTCTGATGTCTTTGCTTCTTGGTCCCTCTAGAAGTGGTGAGCTGTGTCCTGCTACTCTTTCCTTTGCCCAGGGCTCTGGCCTGGCTCCCATCTGCCTTGGTTGTTGACAGTGGTGGTTTCATGTCTCACCTTCTCTTTGAGGTGAGTGACTGAGCCTGTCCAGTGCTTCTGTCCAGAAGGTCTGGGGGAGCCTCCTAGAATGCACCACGGAGAGTCAGTGGCTGGAGAGCAGGGACAGGACTTGCCCCAGCTGGGGAAGGCAAGGCCAGCCGACCAGGAGGTGTTGCCCTCTTAATGGGGGCTTTGGGAGACCACTCCCACACATGGCCCAAGTGTTCAGATCGTTATTGATGTCCCAATCCAGCATGGAGCCAGCAGGGGTCCATCAGGAGCAGTCTGGTGGCGTGTGGGGTTGTGGCCTGTGATGCTGGAGCCACCCTTGCCCTTAAAGACAAGGAGTGGAAGAGTTTGGTGGAGCTGGACCTCGAAGAGTGCCTCCTGTGGCACAGATTCTAGGTGGTGGTCAGCACAGGGGCATCTGCTCCAGGCTTATTCATAGGTGAATATGGGATGGCTTCAGGTCTGATGCTGTTTATATCACAGAATGGGTTGGGTTGGAAGGGACCTCAAAGATCATCCAGTTCCAACCCTCCCCTGCCAGGGACAGGGACACCTCCCACCAGAAGAAATCGAAGTTGTTCTTGGTAGCTTCCATCAAACACAGAGCAGACATCAGGTCCCTCAGCTGCTGGGGGACAGGGCTTGGGGATGCCCTGGCAGTGCTGGGTTCATGGTTGGACTCCAGCATTTTCAAGGTCCCTTCCAACCCAACCCATGCTGTGCTTCCATGATTCCTTCTGTGACACTTTTCAGGTGGAGGTAACCCCAGAGCCTGCCCCATGGGGTTGGGTTGGGATTCTTCTCTCCCCCACACAAACCCAAGGAGACTGGGAGCTGGTGACTGCAAGACCTCTGAGATGCTCAGCTGGAGGCATCAGAGCAGCTCAGGTGGGGAGGGAGCTGAGGAGGAGGCAAGGCTGCAGTGGGGTCTGGAGAAGGTACATGGAGTGTGTGTGTAGAGGTCTCTGCTCAAGGTGCAAGGGAAAGGAATGATCCACTCCTCCAGACTGAGAAAAGCAGAACATTTTGCCCCTCTGATAGCCAGGGGCTGGAATTCATCCCTTTTGTGCTTGCAAAATGACCAGGCACCTCTTTGGAGGAGAAACACCTGGGGAGGTGCAGGTTTGGGAGAGAGAAGGGTGAGATGAGAACCTCAGGTATGATCCACCAGCAGGAGAGCTGGGGTCCACCAACAGGAGAGCTGGGATCCACCAGCAGGAGAGCTGGGGTACACCAACAGGAGAGCTGGGATCCACCAGCAGGAGAGCTGGGGTACACCAACAGGGGAGCTGGGATCCACCAGCAGGAGAGCTGGGGTACACCAACAGGGGAGCTGGGATCCACCAGCAGGAGAGCTGGGATCCACCAGCAGGAGAGCTGGGGTACACCAACAGGAGAGCTGGGATCCACCAGCAGGAGAGCTGGGATCCACCAGCAGGGGAGCTGGGATCCATCATGGGACAGTTGAGATCCACCAAAGAGAGGCACTTGAGAATAACAGGGACTGATCCCGGTTTGTCTCAGGGAGGGACAGAGAGGGACAAGGGCTTGGTGCAGCTCCAGCTGCTCTCTGGTCCTGGTTGGCCATAGTGGGAGAATTTCACCTGAAGTTTCACCTGAAGTTGCTGGGTGGAGGTGAGGAGAGAGGAGAATGGCTGCCAGGGGTGGGACTGAGCTGAGCAAAGACAGTGCTGAGAGGAGATGTGTTGGTGGACAGTCGAGAGAGAGACAGCAGGGAGGACACAGACCAAACTCCAGCACCACCTTGGCACAGGAACCAGGAGGAAACCCACACTTGAAGTGAGGAATGGGTAGGACAAAAGGCACCATGTGTAAAGCCAGGCTTGGAATGGGGAGGGGACCCTGATCAAGCCCTGGAGCCAGCAGCCTCTGCAGGAGGGACCTTGGAGGAGGAAAGAGAGAAGCCAGCTGCTGTGAGAGCAGAGGGAGCTGGGGCTGTGCAGGCTGGAGAGGAGAAGGCTCTGAGGAGACCTCATTGTGGCCTTCCAGGATCTGCAGGGGGCTACAGGAAAGCTGGGGAGGGACTTTTTGGGGGTGTCAGGGAGGGATAGGACTGGGGGGGATGGAGCAAAACTAGAAGTGGGGAGATTGAGATTGGATGTGAGGAAGAAGTTGTTCCCCAGGGGGATGGTGAGAGCCTGGCACAGGCTGCCCAGGGAGGTGGTGGAAGCCTCCTGCCTGGAGGTGTTTGCAGCCAGGCTGGAGGTGGCTGTGAGCAACCTGCTGTGGTGTGAGGTGTCCCTGCCCATGGCAGGGGGTTGGGAGTGGCTGAGCCTTGAGCTCCCTTCCACCCCTGACAGTTCTATGGTTCTGACCTGGTACCATGTGGCTGCTCTCACAGTGGGGCCCTGGGACCCTCTAAGGTCCCTGTTGAGGTCTCTGTCCCAGAGTCAGAAACTTGGTCTCATTCTCCTGCAGGCTTTGCTCACTCTTGCACCTGAGCACGAGGAGATTGTCCCAAGCAGAATCATTCCTGACTTCAACCACAACCTAATTCAGATCCAGGTCAGATGAGGAGCCAGAGCAGCCAAGGGTAGTCAGCAAGGAGCAGGGATTCCTTCCAGAGCCTGCTGGGTTTCTGTCCCTGCCACAGCACCAGGGCATCACTTGGTGTGGCTCCTGCTTGGGGAGAGGCCTGGGGGAGCAGCAGCAGCGCAGGAGCTGGAGGTACAAATTGAAGAGGGAGTTGGGGAAATCAGGGATATTTCCCTCACCACCACCTCCTGTCTCCAGAGTGGCTTGCAGAGGGCTGGGAATGGAACCACGTGGACATGGAATTGATGTTCATGGAAGGGGGGGGGGGGGAAGCACAGAAGGAGTGCAGGAGCCTGAGCGGTGTGAGGACCGAAATACCTACCAGCTGCCAGGGCTGAGTGGGAGCCTGGGCCAGGAACAGCCAGGGAGCTGCAGATCAGGGCTGAGCTCCATTTCCAGAGCTGCGTGGGGAAGGCTGATGGCACCTGCCCACATCCTCTGTGACTGCACATGATGCCACATCTCCCTCACTCTCAAGATCAGCAAATTTACCCTGCTCTGCTGGGGTGGGGGGGGGGGGGGTTTGTGGTGGTGGTGTTGGGTTTGGGGTTTTTCTTCCCCCCCCCCCCCCTCTTCCCCTTCAGGAGAAGGAAGGAAGGAAAAACCCAACTGGGAGAGCCCAGATGGAAGCTCTGGGCTCTGCTGCCACGGCAGGAGCTGTCACCAGGCAAGCTGGAGGAGCTGGGATGCCCTCTGTGAGCTGGAGCTCTCATTGTCTGTGTGGCAGAGGACGAGAAGGGAACTCATCTGAACCAAAACCAGCCCTTGGGGGTTGGGAAGTGAAGCTCTGCTCCTGTGACCTCTCACGCTGGTGCTGATGTGCAGGGCAGAGCCGTTTGGCTCCCGGTGGGGAAGGTTCTCTCCTCCTTCCCTCCAGGCTCATCTTCTGGGGCTGGCCTCCCACCCCCCTGCTGTGGAATCCTCGCCATGGGTGCGCTCCAGGAGCCCCTGCAGCTGCAAACATCTGCCTGGGGCTTTCCTGTCAGCCTGTCTACGCTGTCAGGGGATTGCTCAGGGCTCTGAGGAATCCCCACTGCCTCCCTGGGACCTCTGGGCACAGCTGGCAGGGAGGGGGGGTGGGCAGCTTGGAACTGCGAGGTGGGAGCCTGACCTTCAGCACAGAACCTTGAAGTGCTGGTGGCTGAGGCAGGGCTGGTGGTGGGGAAGGGAGGAGGCAGCGGAGGGGAGGGAGGGCTGCCTGCTCCCCAGGGCCTCTAGGTGAAGCTGGGCTTCCATTTTTGGGGTGCTGGGGGGCACGAGGGTCCTTGTGGTGATATTTCTGGCTGGGATTTCATGGGCTCAGGCTGAACCCTGGGAATGGGCGCAGCAGTGGGATGACAAAACGCTGCCTCCTCTTTTGTCCTGGCTGCATCTCACCTCCAAACACGTTAACTGCCCTGACACTGCTGTTGTGTTAGCCATGGATGCTCATCCATGTGGCTCATCCATCCTCTTGCCTGCCCAGGTGGGTGCTCAGCATGGTCTCTGGATGCTCAGTGAGGTGGCTGAGTGCCCAGTGTAGCCTCTGGATGCTCAGCCTGGTCTCTGGATGCTCAGTGAGGAGTCTGAATGCCCAGTGTAGCCTCTGGATGCCCAGTGTAGTCCCTGGATGCTCAGTGTGGTCTCTGGATTCTCAGCCTGGTCTCTGGATGCTCAGTGAGGAGTCTGAGTGCCCAGTGTAACCTCTGGATGCTCAGTGAGGTCTCAGGATGCTCAGCATGGTCTCTGGATGCTCAGTGAGGTCTCAGGATGCTCAGCATGGTCTCTGGATGCTCAGTGAGGTCTCAGGATCCTCAGCATGGTCTCTGGGTGCCCAAGGTGGTCTCTAGGAACTGACCACAAGGAAGATGCTGCTAGTGGCCATCCCTGAACTGGCTTCCCAGTGCCATAAGTCTCCAGAAGCTCATCACCACCAGCCTTGGGGGGCCTCATCTGCAGCATGGTCCCAGCAGAGGCTGGGGACAAGCAGAGCTCCTTCCCAAGGACGGCATGAGGGGCTCCAGGGGCTCTGGGGCGCTCAGCAGGGCCTGGCCACCCTCCCGTGGGATGCTGCTGCTTCCAGTCAACTTCTGTGGCAGGCAGTGGCTGCCCGGGGAGCAGGGCAGTCTCTGTGGGTGGCATTTGGGAGGTGAGTGGTTGGGGGGAGGTCTGCCCAGTTCCCTGGGATCCTCTCGCGGGGTGCCGAAGCCTGTTCTGGTCCCGGAATGAAGCTGATTCTGCGTCATGCTGGGGCCGAAGGGGTTAATTTTTGTGCTTCTCTCCCCAGCTCTGCGGACTCTGGCTGGGACAGCACATCTGTCTGTTGCTATGGCTGCGGTACCCTGGCAGGGATGGCTGGAGAATCACCGCCAGCCTCCCCTCCTGCCCGACCTGCTCCCGGGCTCCCCCCCGCCGCTGCCCGGGGCCGGCCCCTTCCCAGCCCAACTCCGGGCCCCGGGATCCTATCTCGGGATGCCGCCTTGGCAACACCTTTTCATTTGCATAATTAATGAGGCCGCGGCTGCGGGGCTCCTGGGAAATGCGACGCAGAGCAGCAGGAGATGGCACGGAGGGCTCCAGCCTTCCCGCTGGCTGCTCCCAGCCGCTCCCAGCTCCAGGGGGGTTGTTCTCCCCTCTCCCTCAATTCGCCACCCACCTCCCTCTGAGCAGATTGCTCTGGGCACAATCCTGCCGCCCCCCTCCCCCCGCCGGGCCTGCCTGTGCCAAGCAGGATCTGGCTGGGGTGGTGCTGGTGGGGCACAGACATCCGCTGGTGCCAGCCCCGGAGGCCAGCTGCACCACTCGGGGCCGGGGAAGCTGGAAGGTGCTGGGTCATGGTGCGGACCACAGGCTTCTCCCTGCTGGGTGGGCTGCTGCCAGCAGCGCTGCCAGGACCCCCTGCCCACGCCGCCACCGCCTGCAGCTCCCTGACTTGCTGCATCAAGCTGTGTGTGCTGCTTGCCCCTGCAGTGCCCAGGCACCATCCTGTGCCTGCAGCCACGGTGCCAGCGCTGTGACTGTGCTACCAGAGCCGTGAGTGTGGTGACAGCAGCATGGCTGCAGTGCCATGACAAGCTGGTACATCCCCAGGGAGAGGCACTGCCAGGGAAGGGTGGGTGGTTGATCCACAGGATGAGCCTCCTGACTGGTCCCTGGTGCCAGCTGCTGCCTGGTGATCCAGCCAGGATCCCTGGCATGTGCTTTGCCAGCAGTGCCCTTCTCCTGGGGCATGGCACCTCCCAGGAGCTCCTTCCTCTGCTCCTGGGAGCCAGCCTGCCCCTTGGCCTGTCTGAGCCACCCATGTTTCCTTTGTTCCTGGTGTTGCTGCTGCCCTTTTGCCTACTGGCACCGAGCCCTGCCCTGAATCCAGGCCTGGAGTGGGGGTGGGTGCTGAAAATCCAAAGCCAGAGCAGTGTCCCGTGGGATGTCCCTGTTCCAGCAGGTCCCACCTTGGACTCCAAAGACCAAAAACTAATGCAGAAGTTCTGTCTCCACCCAGACCCTGCTGAGCTGTGCTGAGGAATGACCTTCAGTGCAGCCATGGGACCTTTTCTTCTGCTTGTCACAGCGGTGGGGTGGGAAGTCTGAGTGGAGCTGGGACCACAGACCACCAGCCAGGACCCTCCAGCAGTGCTGCAGGTGTCAGGGCAGGCTGTGCAGGACAGGGCTGCCCCTGGCTTTTTCCCCCTTCTCTCTAAAACAGGCAACAAAACAGAAGATTCTCCTACAGCCCTGGGCCTCTGCAGAGCACCCCAGGAGCTGCAGCTGGTGGGAGCAGCTCCAGAGTCATGATGCTCACGCTGGAGGCTGTGGGCTGGGCTGGTGGGACTCTCCTTCAGGCACTGCTGCCTCTTTAAAGGAGGATGGCAGGGAGAGAGAGAGAGAGAGGGAGAGCTGTGGGCTGCTCCCAGGTCCTGCTTGATTCTTATCGTCCCTGCATTTTTGTGTAGGATTCAATAAACTTTGCTTGCTCAACCTGCTCGATTCTCATCGGCATGACTCAGGTGCAAACGTTCTGCCCACAGCACTGAGCGGCAGAGTTGAGCCCCATGGCTACCAAACCTTCAGGAGATCCCAGCCTGGGTTCCATCAGCCTGGAGGGCAGGCCCAAGGGCTTCCCTCTTCGAGACACTTGCAGGGGGAACAGGGCAAATGAGGCTGGGTTAGGGGGGTTAGGGGGGTAAGAGGCCACAGTGGCTCTGCCCCAGGTCCTCTCAAGCATGGCTGAGGCTGGCATCTGTGTGAAGCCTACAGAAGGTTCAGGTGGCTTTGGGACCTCCTCTTCCCCCAGGAGCTCATCACATCCAGCTGTCCTGGATGCCTGGTGGGATGCTCGTTGCTGCCCAGAGCTGGCTACAGGATGTTGGTGGCTGCTCAGCACCTCTGAGAGTCCAGTGTGAGGATGCCCAGCTCTGCCAGGAGGTTGCTCACTCTGGGTGCCTGAAAATGCAGGGGGCATCTGTGAGTTGCAGGGGTTTGGGAGGATCCAAGCAGGAGGTTTGCCAGGCAGGAACACCATGCCACTTTCTGCTCACAGGAGGGTCCTGTGTCCATGGCATCCTGGACTGCAGGGAAGCTTCTCCTCTGGCCCCAGGGCTGCAGGGCTTTAGGGGACAAGCAGTCTGCACCTGCCCCTCCTCGTCTTAATTCTGGGGAGGGGTAGCAGGGCAGGCTCTGCCCAGTGGAAGGGTGCAGGTTGTTATTTCCTGACTGTATCCCAGCACTGGTCTGGTGGTGACTCGTGTGTCCCTAGCCCTCAGAGGGTTCCTGAGGACAGCTTTGGTTTCCCTCCTCCCCAAGACTGCAGGCAGGGAGGAGGGCAAGTGAGTCACATCCACAGCTGAACCGTGGAGCCGTGCCCGGCAGCCTGGGCAGCGGGGCAGTAGCTGCAGCGGGAGGAGGGGGAGCGGGTGCCGTGCTCCCCCCACGGCAGGCACGGAGCTCGAGGTGGGGACTGGGGTGAGGATGGAGGTCTGCCATCTCCCCTACCTCCTGGGCTTGGCCCCGTTTCCAACGTGTCTTGGCACCATATGGCGCTCGCTTTATTTGTTCTGCTGCGACTTGGGAAGGAGGGCAGTGTTTCATTGTCTGGCAGAGGAGGTGGGACGCAGGCACAGGAACATGCCCGTGTCCCGCGGGAGCCCCGCGGGAGCCAGGCGCTCCGCGGCTCGCCCCAGCTGCGGCAGGTCACTGTCCTCGTCCCTGCAGCCCTTCGCTCCAGAGGGGCCGCGCTGGAGCCCAAGGAGCTTCACCCACCCACGACGCTCCGGAGCCCAACCGGCACCGCCTGTGCGGGAGCATCCCGGTGCCGAGCACGACCCACCCGCGACGGGACACGCTGCCGGGTAGGAGGGAAACGTGGCAGTGCTGCTCCTGACTCATCAGAGCACAGGCAGCGATTCTGCGACAGCGATGCCGGGCTTGCCCAGCACCAAAAAAGTGACAGCACGCTCCACCCACCCTGCTTGCGGGGCGCAGGAGCCTTCTCCGCATGCCCGCTGCCTGGAGCAGCCTCTGCCCCACGCACACCTCCCCGTCCTGCCCCCTGCCAGCCCAAAGCTCAGCCTGCAGCCTCCCCACGCTCCCCCCGGCCCTGCCTTCCCCTTCCCTCCACGCTCAGGGCTCAGCTCGCCCCACGGCAGCGCAGAGCTCGGGGGGGTGGAGGGTGGGGGGGAACTGCGGTAGAGGCTCAGAGGCCCAGCCCTGCTACATTTGCATGCATTTTACTGGCCCCTACACCAGCCGTTTCCAGAGGGAGGGAATCCATCAGCTCCTGGCCCCCGGGACTCTGCGTGCTGGGACAGCAGCCGCTGCCCGCGGAGGGGTCCCAGCACCCACCCGGCCCCGCTCTGCACGAAGAGCTTTTTTCTTGGTGGTTTAAAAATTCATGGGCTCCTGACCCGGGACCAGGTTCTGTCCCTCCTCTCTCGCAGGGGCTCCTGGGGGTGCTGGGGCTGCCCAGACCCCCAGGTTTTGACGTTCTCGCTACATTTTCCAGCGCGTCCCTCCCCTCGCCCTGTGGTTTAAGTCGCATTGAGAAGCCGTGCGAGGAGGGGAGAGGATGGGGAAACTTGCAAAGTCAGCCATGGAGAGGGAATCTGTGTCAGAAAGCATTACAAAGGGAGCTGGGGGGATTGGCTCCAGTTGCTTCCAGTTGCTGTTTGTTTGTGCCAACCCCTCAGGAGCTTGCCCAGCGCAACGCGCGGCTCTTTCTTTCCCCGCTGCCTCTCTCCCTGCGCTGCAGGCTGGGCTGGGACAGCCTCCTCGCCGTTGCCATGGCTGCGGTGTGCGGGGAGCCTTCGGCCGGATAATCACCGCCGGGGAAGCGGCTCCCTCCTTCCTCTGCCCTGCGCTTCCCGGCCCCGCCGACCGGCCCCGGGAACGGCTGCGAGCCTTCCCCCGGCCAAAGCCGCAGAGTGGATTTTATACCCCGCGGGATTAGACAGGGCAGTGCCCGCGCCCGGCTGCGGGAGGAGGAGGAGGAGGAGGAGAGCAGGGCAGCTCCGGGCTGGGCGGCAGCCAGCGGCCCCGGGGAGGGCCGGGAGGGGCGGCGGGCAGGTAGGGCGGGCAGCTCCGGGGCCCGGCAGCCTCGGGCGGGAGGTGCCCGGGGAGGGGATCAACTGGGGGGCAGGGGGAGGATGGTGGTGCCCGGCGCCACCGCCCCTCCCCGGGGAGCGGCGGGCGAGGGGGGTGGGGGCCCGGAGCGGAGTGCAGCTGATCCCCGGTCTCAGCGAGCAGCTGATCCGCCCCCCGCCAGCTGCCGCAGCGTGGGCAGCGCAGCCGCGGTCCCGGGTGTCCCCGCCGGCACCGGGCAGCCCGGCCCAGCCGGGAGCAGAGGCACCGGGGCGGGGATGAGGATGGGGACGGGGCCGGGACAGGCAGGGCCCCGCCGCGGGGAGGGGAGAAGGAGCAGCAGGGAAGGGGGAGGGAGTGCGCAGTGGGCAGGACGGTGCCTGGCTCCCCCCCGGGACGGAGGAAAGCGCCCGGTCCCTGCCCGCTGCGGGGGGCGGGAAGAGGGGAGAGAGAGCGGCGGTACCGGGCGCTGCCTCCCCCCCGCAGCCCGGGACCGGAGCACAGCGGGGAGGGGCGAGGCGGGGGCTGGCTCGGGGGGGTGCGGGGGGAGCTCTGCCAGCTGCCCGCTCCCTGCCAGGCTGTGCCCGCCTGCACAGGGGCTGCTCTGCAGCAGGACACAAAGGCAGCAGCCGGGCACCGGAGAAGTCCCGGGCTGCGGGGCTAGGAAGGGAGGGTGGCAGAGCACGCTAAGCCCTGTCCCGCGAGGGTTCGGTCCAGTCCTTCCCTGGCAGCCATCCCTGGCACACTCTCGTGGCTGCCAAGGACTGCAGCTCGCCAGGCTGTGGCTGAGCCACGGTGCCATGCTCTGCCACGAGTGTCCTGCGCCCACCGGGTTCCTCCTCTGTACCTGCCCAGGGACATGACAGCAAGGTCCTTCCAGGGCTGGCATCTGGACCAGGGGCAAAGTCCAGGGCAGCTCCTGCACACTCAAGGCTCAGTGAGCCCCTGTGCTATGTGGGGTTGGGGTGACAACCTGACCATCACTCACATGGGACCCCGATAGTCCTAGAGCAAGGGTCATGGCCTCAGTAGTGCCACCAGGCCAGACCTCTGCCACCCTGCAGCACCCGCGGTGTGGGCACAGTGCCTCCCCACTACCACCGCCTTTGGAGCCAAGGCAGCTGTAATTCGATGCTCTCGGAGTTGGTGTTTACAAGGGACAAGGCAGCCATCAGAGAGCTCTTCTTGTTCTCCCAGTGAAAGGATATTCCACTCTCCATGGCGTGTGGCTGCTCCGTGTGCCAAGCACCGCCCGGGTGACACCGAGCATCTCGCAGAAGCACCTTACGGGGTCACCGCGTCCGGAGCCACTGCGCCGCCCGGGCTGTGGGCTTCCCAACCCCACGGCGGGGCGCTGGGTGGCACAGCGGGGGCGGCCTCTGTGTCTGCGGGGTGCCAGCCTGCTGTCAGTGCCCGTGGCTGGCAGGAGGCCGCCCAGCAGGCAAGGAGATGCTGGGAGGCGGGCGGGCTGGCAGCCCCGTGGGACTCATCAGCTCCCTGTTGACAAATCCTTTCACTGGCGAGCGAGCGGAGCGAGACGGAGCCCGGCACGGCACTTCCCAGCACCGCTCCAGCCCTGCCACTGCCGTGCCCTCGCTGGGGCACGCTGGTGTTCCCATCGCCGCTGGCACCCCACAAGGCAGCCACCATCCTGACCTGCGGCTGGGCTGCTGAGCTGCCCCCAGCCAGAGCCTCAGCACCGTCCCAGGCTGCCCCCACAGCCCCACCCCGCAGGGCTCTGCTACACAGCCGGGGAGGGTGCCGCTGGCATCTGTGCCCTCCTCTTTCCCCCGGGGCTGAAAATCGCTTCGGTGACCGCCCTCAAACCCCGGATCCCGTGCGGATGCCCCAGCGGGGTCCGGGCACTTTGGCATCGCTCCTGCCGCACAGCATGACACGGGGCTGTGCCTGCTGAACAGATGGCACCAGCGCAGCCAGCGCTGCCGTAGCCGGTCTCGGTGACAGAGGGGTGGGTACCTGCTGCCCTCCGGCCGCCCTGTCACCGCCGGGAGCGGGGAGATGCACCCCTCGGGAGGGCTGGCAGCAAGAATGGCAGCTCCAAGGGCAGACTCTGCTCCAGGCAGCTCTGGGGCAGCAGTGCAGGGAGCAGCAGCAGCAGCAGCAGCTCTGTGAGCCCTTTGTGCTGCACCGTGCTCAGGCAGCGCTGTCACAGGGCAGCAGATCCCTCATTCGGGTTGTGGTTTTTTGTGTTCGCTTGTTTGTTTGTGCCCCCAGCTCCAGGGAGTCCTGCTGGGAGGAGAGTGAGAGAGAAAAGCCAAACCAGCTGCAGGAGGGAGAAAGCCTTAATGGGGCAGCCCTTGGGTGGAGGGATTGGGGATTGCAGGCACCTGAGCCTGGGCGGGAGGCTATAAGGCAGGCTGGAAATCAGGGCACAGCGTGGCAGGGAGCAGCTTCGGGAGGGGATGAAGCTGGAGGCAGAGCCAGAGCATGCAGCCGGCTGGGAGGTTGCGGTGAGTGAGCTGCAGCTGGTCACGGCACCATTGCCACAGCCCCCGCCCCGTTCCTGACACCCTGGTGAGGTGGGAGCACAATGTGCTCCGGGAAAACGTGGCTGCTGGGTCCTGCCCCTTGGCCCGCTGCTCGCCCTGCTGTGCGCATGGAGCTGGCACAGCCTCTGCCTCGCTGCCTGGAGGGCGAGCGAGATGGCGGAGGGGAGGCAGGAGTCGTTCTCCTGCTGATGGGGAGAGGAGAGGCAGCTCCTGGGCTGGCTGCAGCGCCTGCCCTCCCTCCTTCCCTCCCTGCCTGCCCGCCCTGCTCCAGCCAGGATGTACTTCCCCCCCTCCTTCTCGGGGTGGAAGCGGTGCTGGGCTGTGCCACCTGCGAGGGAATGGATGTGCCACCCTCTAGCTGCTCTGGTCAGCGGTGCTGTGCCTGGGTCCAGGTTTCTCCCAACCTCCTCTGTGGGGTCTGGGGCTGGCCTGGCTCTTCCCTCCCACCTCTCTGCTCCTGGCTGTAAGGTTGGTTTCTAGGCAGAGCCTTAACCCCCTCCCCGTGCATGGAAGTACTAAAAAAAGCATAATTGTATTGAATAACTCATTGTGTGCTCACAGTTTGCTCCAATGGGAGATGGAGCAGGGAGGGAAGCTGGAGGAAAGGTGTCTGCTCCCCCTCCCTACACCCTGCTCTGGCTCTGCCAGAGGGGTTCCAGCTCTGTGGGCTCAGCACCACGGGCCCTGTGTCCCTCCCCAGGCAGTGGGCTCGTGGCTGGGCCAGCCCAGCAGGATTTGCCTGACCCTGGAAGTCAGACCCTGCTCTGCACTGAGGGTGGCTGTGAGGAGCCCAGCACCCTGCAAGCACCCAGCTGTGCCCTTGTCCCATGCTCCTGTGGCCTGGCCCTGCAGCTGGGGAGCCACCAGTGTCCCACACCCCCCCACAGAGATGCTGGCTGGGTGACTTCTGTAGAAGCACAGAACCACAGGCTGCTCTGGGTAGGAAGGGACCTTTAAAGGTCACCTAGTCCAGCCTCCCTGCAGCCAGCAGGGACATCTGCAACCACAGCAGGTTGCTCAGAGTCCCAAACAACCTGACCTGGAATGATTCCAAGGGATGGGGCAGCTCCCACCTCTCTGGGTGACCTGGGCCAGGCTCTCCCCACCCTCAAGGGTAAAAAGAAATCTCTTCCTTCTCTCCAGCCTGAACCTCTCTGAGTTCAGGCCCTGTACATGCACACATCTGCATGTGGCAGCTAAAAATACCAGCCTGGCTGGTGACCAGGTGCTGTGGGGGTGGCCCCCAGCATGTTTCTCCCTCTTATTATTTCATTATCATCATTTTCAATCTGCTGTTAGCCAAATCTACCTGAGTGATTCACTGACCCAGCACAGCGTAGGGGAGGACAGGGAGGGACAGCTCAGGGTGGTGGCAGGGGATGGGCACACTTTGGCTTCAGTTTGATTGCCTTTGGAGTAAGTCTAGGAGGAGGTTGGGGGGGGCTGTGCTGCCAGGTCGTGGTTCCTGGGAGTGGTAAGTGCTGGTGGGAGCCTGGGGTAGGACGATCCAGCCAGGTGGGGTCGTGGGGTGACACTCGGCTTTGGGAAGGGAAGGCACAGGGTGGTGCTGGCGCTCCCGGGTGGCAAAGCGCTTGTGGGGACTGCGGGTGAAATGGTGCCGCTGGGGGCGGGACGGAGGGGTCCTGCCTGCTGGGAGGGATGGGGCAGGGGAGGGAGGGAGGGAGGGGGATGGCGCATTGGGGCACGGGAGGGGTGAAAGGAGGGATGCTCGGAGGGAAGGGGGTTGGCCAATGGAGGGAGAGAAGAGGAGGAGGAGGAGGGATAACCTAGAGATGGAGGGCTAGATCCCGAGGGATGGAGGGCGGGATGCCCCGGGAAGCGATGGAGGCTGGGAAAGGTGGATGCAGGGAGGGGTGCCCGGGCGACTGGGCGTCCTGGGGACGAATTGATGCGGAGAGCGATGCCCGGCGGGTGGAGGACTTGGGATGCCCCGGGAAGGGAGGGAGGACAGGACAGGATGGAGGACGGGAGGGGTGGATGCAGGGAGGGAGGGCGGGCGAGAGTGATAGATGCAGGGAGGGAGGGAGGACAGAAGCGATGGATGGAGGATGCCTGGGGGTGGAGGATGAAGGGCGGGACGGCCCGCGGATGGAGGAGGCAGGGATGGAGGCT
This sequence comes from Melanerpes formicivorus, assembly GCF_026170545.1. Taxonomy (NCBI): domain Eukaryota; kingdom Metazoa; phylum Chordata; class Aves; order Piciformes; family Picidae; genus Melanerpes; species Melanerpes formicivorus. The sequence goes on along the minus strand of NW_027142371.1, from coordinate 14,326,559 downwards.
GCTGGAGCGGGGTGGGTACAGTGGGGTGACTGGCGGGGGAGGGGAGCAGAGGATGGGCGTGGCCGAGGCGTGGCCGCGGGGTGCGGGCTGCGCGGTGCTCTGGCGCCCCCTGCTGCTCGCAGCTGCGCACTGCGCGGGGGCGGGGCCCGGGCCCGGCTCTCTGCAGTGCCCTGAGTTTGCGAGGGCTCAGCTGGGGTCTGATGGGGATGGATAGATCAATAGATGGAGGAAACTGGAGGGGTCCTGCCTGGGGACCCTCGTAGCAGACTTCTGCCGGCAGATCCCCAACCCATCCTTATTTGGGGACCCCAACCCTTCCCTGGAGACCCACACTCCAAATCCTTGTCTGGGGGCCCCAGCTCTTGTCTGTGGACTCCTGCCTGCAGACCTGCACCCCAAACCTTGTCTGGGGAGCCTGACCCTTGCCTGGGATCCTCAACCCCTGTCCCAGGGGGATGCTGAGCTGGGAAAAGGATGCTGGTGCTCCCCAGGGAGTGCTGCCTGCACTCACCTCTTATCCCACCCAGGAGCCACAGCCAGCCCTGCCTGGAGCTGTGGAGTGATTCCCTGGGCACAGGCCCCATGCCAGGGGCTCAGCAGGTCTGGCCAGCCTGGCAGTGGAGGGAAGCAGGGTCCCAGCAAGGGAAAGGCCTTTGACTGTTTCTGCAGCCCCCAGATTTTGATGTAGATGCAGAGGCAGTGCCATGGTGCCTGTGAGGAGTGATGCACCCCCCTGCCTTGGGCAGGCCATGGCTCTTGTTCCCCAGCTGGCTGCATCCCCCTTACCCTTCCCCATCCCACCCACTCCTGTGGAACAAAGCTGGGGGAAGAACTTGGACTCAGCTGCCATGGGAGGCGCACACAGAGTGCTTCCTGGGGTTGCTGCCCCACAACCCCTCCTCGATGCCCCCAAACCCTGCCTGAGGGTGCCGTGCACAAGGGCTGGGGCTGTCTCGGGGCTCCGAGGTGGGGCGGGGGGGATGCTGCAGTTCTGGGGCCGGCAGGAGGGCTCCTCGCCTGGTGTTTTGCAGCAGCAGAGCACCGCTGGGGCTCGTTAAGAGCCTGCTGTCAAACAAAGCTATTCCCCGGTGCCTGCAGCAGAAGGGTTAAGCGCTGCGTCCCTCTTCCCACGGAGAACTGGGTGGCTGGTGGGGGATAACCTCGTTAGCAGCTACAGCAGCCATGCCCCTGGGACAGAGCAGCCCTTTAAAATGGAGCTGAGTGCTGCGGGAGCGCCGGGGAACGGGAGCCGAGCTGCCGGGTGGGCAGCTGCCGGGGTGCTCCCCGTACCGCGCAGGAGCCGGGGGCTGCTCGGGGGCAGCGCAGAGGGCAGCAGCTGGAGCTGGCTCTGGTGGGGGCGCGGTGGGTTTGTCACAGAGGCTCTGTGTGCTGGTCGTGAAGCTGTGCCTGCGAGGGAAGCAAATCACAGCCGGTCCAGGCTAGGGCTGCCCCGGGCGTGTGGGGTGCGCTGAGGAGCTAAGCCCAGCCCTGACCCTGCACTCGGGGGGGATCCTCTCTGATCCCTGACACTCGTGGTCCTCCTCGAGTGGTCCTCAAGGCTGGCCACGTGGATGCAGGCAGGGACCTCACCCCCAGCCATCAGGGCGCCAGTGCTGACCCCAGCCCCAGCAATCCTTTCCCGTGTCCCATTCTGGTGACCTTCCCCCCCCCCCAGCCTCCTCGGGGCTGGTCCTGGTGCTGGCACCCGGGAATTGTTTGCTGCCTGCGCTGTTTGTGCCACAGGTCCTGGTTCTGGTGGCCACCTCCCCGTGCCGGGGGAGAAGATGTGTTCCTTATGCCTGAGCATTCATTGCCGCTGCTGATCGACAGCCTGCGGTCTGGCTGAGCAGCCCCAATTGTTCCCCAGTGTGCCTGGACAAAGAAGTGCCTAGAGAGATGGCAAAGGCTTAGGAGGAGAGGACATGCTAGGAATATTTCCACTGCCTTGGACACCACCGGGATGGTTCCCCCCGCCCCGGCAAGAATGGGAGGCAGCAGCCCCAGTCCGGCAGGCAGGGTGGATGCTCTGCTGGCTTCCCCTGCGTGGTGTTCAGCTGCTGGCTGGGCTAAACCCACCACGGATGCCTCCCTGCCTGTCCTGAGCAGGGAAAGGGGAGGAGAAACATGTCCCAGGGCATGCTGTGAGGAGCCCTTCCCGGGGAGTGTGTCCTCAGCAAGGGCGCAGTGCTGCACCAGCACAGAGCTCACCCTTCTCCCTCCAGTAAGGGAGGGAGATGCTGAGGGCCTCTCCCCACAGGAGCCCCATGGGCCCTACAGGGCCCTGTCCCCGGGGATGCACAGGGCACTGCAGAGTGGTGGCGCTGCCCTGGGGCCTCCTGTGAGCTGGGGACTGCAGTTCCCCAGCAGACAAAGCCCTTCAGGGAGCTGCAGCTCTTAGCTGCTGTTTTTGCTGGGTGACAGCCTGGGTGCTGCATGGCTGGGGAGGAGAATGGCAGAGGGTGAGGAGAGGGAGGGCTGATGCTGCAGGATTAGCTCTGTGATGGGGGCAACACCTTTTCCTTGCCCCAGGGATGGATATCAGCCAGGCCAGGCAGGACTCTGCACCCTCACCGCATGCTCTGGGCTTTGCCTGGCACTGGGCTGTGCTCTGGCAGCTGCTGGTGGTTCTCCCAGCCTGTCTCACCCTGCCAGGGCTCCTTCCCAGCTCCTGGCCAGCGCTGAGGTTTTTGTCCCCTGTTTTGCAAAGGGCAGAGCTTGCACAGAGAGAAGGATGGAGGTTCCGAAGCCCTCAGCACGGAGCAGCTCCTGGCAGGGTCTGTGAGAGGGAGGAGATCCCACGGGAGCTCCCTGCTGGTTCCTGCACGACCTGCTCAAGGTCAGGCAGAGCCGGCAGCGAGCCCTGGTTCCTTCCTTCCCCCTGGCTTCGGGCGGGAGCGGAAGCGGAGCCCAAGCCTGCTCTGCTGCCCCGGAGCAGGGGGAGGAGGGCAGGGGGAGCTGCTTTTGTTCTGGGGCTTGGAGGGTCCTGCACGTGGACCGGGAAGGGCATCGGCATCTCCAGGAGGGAGGAGCCGCTGCCTCCGGAGCCACCCCGGCTGCCTCGGCCGCTGGCGGCTGGCATGGCTGCCACTGCCGCGGCGCTGAGGCGGTGTGGGCAGTGCCAGACCCTGCGAGTGCAGCCCCTGACTCCCAGCCGCTCCCGTGCAGCTTCGTGGGAGGCTGGCAGGGTTGAGTGCGGGGTGCTGGGGAGCAGCCTGGCTCCGGGGAGCGCTCTGCCATCTCCAGCTGGCAGTCGGTCTGTCCCTGAGCTGGCAAAGGGTCCCCGCTGTGGCGAGCAGGGCTGCAGGAGCAGCTCTGCGTGCAGAGGGGGCGACTGAGCTGCTGCAGGGGGGGCGGCGACTGTGCTGTGGCCTTGGCTCGGCTGAGCTGCTGCTGCTGCAGCCCCCCCCTCCCCGTACTCAGGGCCAGGCTGCAGCTGGGAGGCTCCACGTGTCCTCTCCCTCCCACCCCTTTAGCGGGAACCGGGGGGCTGCAGCACAGCCGCCCCCAGGGGAAATGGGCCCAGAGAGCCCTGGAGGAGGGCAAACCACTGCCGAGAGCAGTTGGCTCCCCCCCGGGGCAGGCGGGAGGCCCCCGTTTCCCCCCGCGCCCGCTGGCCCCTGCAGATTAGCTCTCGGCTGGCTGCGCCGGGCGGGCAGGCGGAAGGGGCTGTGCACACCCAGCGCCCCGGGGGAAACGGGCACCGGGGCAGCCCCTTCCCTGCCCCCAGGCCCCCCGCGCTCAGCCCTCCCCGCGGCTGTGCCAGGCTGCGCTCACCCTGCCGCGGGGGGCTGGGTGTTTGCCGTCTCCCAGCGGCTGGGGGCGATGGGGCAAAGCTGGGGCCGTGCCCTGCCGGCGAGACGTGGCCCTCGTGGGGCACTTCCCGGCCCTGCTGGTCCCTGGCCAGCCCGGTCTGCAGGGTGACCTGGTTCCCCCCGCGGCTGGCATCGCCCGCTGCCGGTGCTGCCAGAGACGGCTCCCTCCCCGTGCCCCTTCCCTGCCGGGGCTGCCAGCTCAGCTCATGCTCAGCCAAGGGGATGAAAGGGCTCTTCCCGGGATCCCAGGGAGAGCTGGTGGCGGTATGAAGGTCATGCCACATCCTGGCTGCTCAGAAGTGCCCCTGGGGGCTGCAGGAGCAGCATGGGGGTGACCTCTGCGCTTGGGGTCAGTGAGCCACGGCCCGCAGCAGCCCTGAGCAGCTTCATCCGGGCAGGGGGAGGAAAGGAAGGTGGATTCCTGACCCAGAGCTCAGCCTGGCATCTTCTCAGCATTGCTATGGTCCAAGCTCCTGCTGTAACCAGGTGTAGCTGAGTGGTGCTGCCCTGGCAGTGCAGGGAGAGGAGGAATGCCAGGAGCAGGCAGCAGAAAACCAGGTGCTGGGTGAGGAGAAGCTCACCATGAGCTGGCAGTGTGTCCTCACAGCCCAGAGCCAACCATGGGCATGGGCAGCAGGGGCAGGGAGGGGCTTCTGCCCCTCTGCACTGCTGAGAACCCCTCTGCAGTGCTGGGGCAGCTCTGGAGCCCTCAGCAGGGCAGGGACTTGCTGGGCTAGGGCCAGAGGAGCACACAGCAATGCTGGGAAGCCCTCTGCTCTGAGGCCAGGCTGAGAGAGTTGGGCTGCTCAGCCTGGAGAAGGCTCCAGGGAGACCTTAGGGCAACCTTCTACGGTTTGAAGGAGGCTCCAGGAGAGCTGGAAAGGGACTTTGCACAGGGGCATGGAGTGACAGGGTGAGGGCTGATGGCTTCCAAGTGGAAGGAGCTGGATTGGGATCAGACACTGGGGAGAAACTCTTCCCCAGGAGGGTGCTGAGGCTCTGGAACAGGTTGCCCAGAGAATTTGTGGAGGCTCCAAGCCTGGGAGTGCTCAGAGCCAGGTTGGATGAGGCCTTGAGCAAGCTGCTGTAGTGGGAGGTGTCCCTGCCCATGGCAGGGGGGCTGGGACTGGCTGATCTTTAAGCTCCCTTCCAATCCAGAGCCCTCTGTGATGATTCAGTGAAAATGCAAAGCCAAAGAAGATTCCTTTTGTCTTGCAGGATGCCCTCAGACTGCTGCTTCCTCCCTGAAGCAGCTTCCCCCCTGCCACCCCAAAAGCAGATGGAACATTCTGCAGGGCATTATTTCAGGGGACTTTATTTTTAACAGGTTTTATTTTTACCCCTCATCATCTGACAAGGCTCCAAGTGCCTGTGAATGGCCTGAGAGGTAGGAAAGCAAACAGGCAAATCCTGCTCCCCTGCAGGGTTTGCCAGCAGCAATCCCAGAGCTGCTTCCCAAGCACAGCTCTCTGCCTGCTGGCTGCAGCCCCTGGCCCAGCACCAGGTGGAAGGCAGCACAGAGCAGTGCTCAGGACCTGCAGGTCCAGCTGTGAACTGAGCTGTGGGCAGCTCTGTGGGGCCCTTCCCACAGATTCCAGCTTGCTGTGCACAGCTTTAACTGGCAGCAGACAGGGAAGGAGCTGCAGCACTGCTTGTCCCACAGCAGGGTGCTCCAGGCAGTGAAGGGCTTTCAGCTCAGGCTGGAAAAGGAGAGGATCTTAGCCCCAGCCCTGCAGTTCAGTGCCTCCAGCATGACCACTGAGTGTGTCAGGGAGGTGGAGGTGCCTCAGGAAGTCCTGGTGCTGGAAGAACCAAGCTGGAAGAGGGAGGTTTGCTCAGCTCTGTGCTGGGGGAGGAGGCTAGGGAGAGAGCTCAGGCTGCCAGGAGGCACCAGGCAATTAAACCCTCTGTGCACAGGAGTAGCCTTGGTGCACAGCACCTTCCCCTGGCCCCAGGCCAGGGCACCCCCTGAGGATCTCATTCTCACTGCTGGGCAGCTGCAGAGTGGAGCTGAGGCTGCTCCATGGGGTTTGGCTGAAAGCCTACCAAGGATCCAGGCTGGCTCTGGCTGTGCAGGGAAGAGCTGCTCCCTGGAGCCCAGCACACAAACTGCATTGATCTGCTCAGCCCCTGGGCTGCTCTTTGGGGGCAGCTGTTTGGTTGCTTCGAGATTCTTAAGCCACCCACCCCTTGGCATCTTTCTCCAGAGCAAGGCCTCACTGGGAAGCCTGGAACCCATCCATTCCTCAGGGCAAGAGAAGGGACAGGCTTGGAAGCCAGCAGTGACTCTCCAAGGTGAGAACTCTCCTTGCCTGCCTCCCTTGTCCTCTCTGTTGAATTCTGACAGGATTCAAAAGGATTCTTTGCCTTTTTTTCCCTTCCCCCCTCCCCCCCAAAACATCAAATTCTGATAGAAATGGAGCAGGGTGGGGATGGGTTTATTTCTCTGCTCTTTTCACACCAATATCCACACATTGCTGACCAGATGCTCCCAGAAGGAGAGATATACCAGAAACACAAACCAACAAATGAAAAAACCAAAGGGGAAGAGGGGAGAGAGAAGAGGGAGGAAGGGAAGGGGAAGAGGGGAGAGAGAAGAGGGAGGAAGGGAAGGGGAAGAGGGGAGAGAGAAGAGGGAGGAAGGGAAGGGGAAGAGGGGAGAGAGAAGAGGGAGGAAGGGAAGGGGAAGAGGGGAGAGAGAAGAGGGAGGAAGGGAAGGGGAAGAGGGGAGAGAGAAGAGGGAGGAAGGGAAGGGGAAGAGGGGAGAGAGAAGAGGGAGGAAGGGAAGGGGAAGAGGGGAGAGAGAAGAGGGAGGAAGGGAAGGGGAAGAGGGGAGAGAGAAGAGGGAGGAAGGGAAGGGGAAGAGGGGAGAGAGAAGAGGGAGGAAGGGAAGGGGAAGAGGGGAGAGAGAAGAGGGAGGAAGGGAAGGGGAAGAGGGGAGAGAGAAGAGGGAGGAAGGGAAGGGGAAGAGGGGAGAGAGAAGAGGGAGGAAGGGAAGGGGAAGAGGGGAGAGAGAAGAGGGAGGAAGGGAAGGGGAAGAGGGGAGAGAGAAGAGGGAGGAAGGGAAGGGGAAGAGGGGAGAGAGAAGAGGGAGGAAGGGAAGGGGAAGAGGGGAGAGAGAAGAGGGAGGAAGGGAAGGGGAAGAGGGGAGAGAGAAGAGGGAGGAAGGGAAGGGGAAGAGGGGAGAGAGAAGAGGGAGGAAGGGAAGGGGAAGAGGGGAGAGAGAAGAGGGAGGAAGGGAAGGGGAAGAGGGGAGAGAGAAGAGGGAGGAAGGGAAGGGGAAGAGGGGAGAGAGAAGAGGGAGGAAGGGAAGGGGAAGAGGATTTGGAGCTGCTTCCAAGCCCTTGCTGAAGTTTCAGGCTCTGAAGGCTTGCTGGGCCAGGACCCCCCCGCTCATTGCTCAGCCTTGCCCTACTGCCCCTGTCAGGAGCAGCTCTGCAGGGCCAGGGGAGAAACCAAACATCCTGCAGAGACCTGAGGTCAGGCCCAGGCAGTCTCAGCTGAAGCTTTCCAGGCTGGCTTTGACCCTCTCCATCTCATGCAGGAAGCTGTAGAACTGGGGCAAAGTTAACTCTGCAGGGCAAGAGAGGCAGCAAAGGTTGGAGGCTACACTTCCAACGCTGGAAAAGCTGCCCCAGAGCAGCCTGAGCTGGGCAGGAGCAGGCAGCTCTGGGCAACTGATTCTCCACACTGGCTGGGGCTGGGCTGGGGTTCTGCCTCCTGACAGCTACCAGCACTTGGGAGTTGTTTCCTTTCCCTCAGCCCTTGCTGCTCTGCTGCTTTTCACAGCTCCATGGCAGCTCTGTGTTTGCTTAGGGAAGGCTGTGAAGGCTGCCCAGCATTCCTGCCTCCTTCCAGAGCAACTGCAGCAGGCAGAGCCCAGGGCAGGAGCAGCTCCAGCACCCACCAGCACTGCCCTGGCAGCGACTGCCCCCTCCCTGGGTCTGCAGCCAGAGCCTCCCCCACCTGTGGCAGAGCCTGGGGGCTGCCCCCTGGGCACCCTCCCACCTGTGGCAGAGCCTGGGGGCTGCCCCCTGGGCACCCTCCCACCTGTGGCACAGCCTGGGGGCTGCCCCCTGGGCACCCTCCCACCTGTGGCACAGCCTGGGGGCTGCCCCCTGGGCACCCTCCCACCTGTGGCAGAGCCTTGGGGCTGCCCCCCCCAGGCACCCTCCCACCTGTGGCACAGCCTGGGGGCTGCCCCCCTGGGCACCCTCCCACCTCTGGCACAGCCTTGGGGCTGCCCCCTGGGCACCCTCCCACCTCTGGCACAGCCTTGGGGCTGCCCCCTGCTCCTTTCCCAGGCCCAGTCACTCACCTATGTAAAGGTTTTCTGTTTGGTTCCCTTTTTTAATCACCAGCTTCAGCTTAAGGGGAGGCAAAAGCAGAGGAGATTTAGTTCAGAGGGACCTGAGGTGCAGGAGTTTCAGCCAGCAGGGTGCTGCAAGCACACACATCTCTGCCAGGCTTTTGGGGGGGGTCCCTGGCCTTAGGCAGTGGGAGGATCCTCACCAATGATCACCTTTCCCCTCCCTCCCCAGCACAGTCTGGCTTTTGCTAAGCTGAGCTTTGTGAGCAGCTTTGCAGAGTGGGCTGTGCTCTGTGATGCATGAGCAGAGGGCTGGAGCACCTCTGCTGTGAGGCCAGGCTCAGAGCTGGGCTTGTGCAGCCTGCAGAGGCCTCAGAGCAGCCTCCCAGGATTTGGAAGAGGCTCCAGGGGAGCTGGAGAGGGACTTCATACACAGGCAGGGAGTGACAGGACAAGGGCTGATGGCTTCAGACTGCAAGAAGCTGGCTGTAGATGAGGCAGGAGGAAGAAATCCATCCCCATGCAGGGCTGCAGAGCTCCTGCCAGCTCTCCCTTCCCTTCCCTTGCCCTCCTGCCAGCTCTCCCTGCCCTTCCCTTCCCCTTGCCCTCCTGCCAGCTCTCCCTGCCCTTCCCCTTGCCCTCCTGCCAGCTCTCCCTTCCCTTCCCCTTGCCCTCCTGCCAGCTCTCCCTTCCCTTCCCCTTGCCCTCCTGCCAGCTCTCCCTTCCCTTCCCCTTGCCCTCCTGCCAGCTCTCCCTTCCCTTCCCCTTGCCCTCCTGCCAGCTCTCCCTTCCCTTCCCTTGCCCTCCTGCCAGCTCTCCCTGCCCTTCCCTTCCCCTTGCCCTCCTGCCAGCTCTCCCTTCCCTTCCCCTTGCCCTCCTGCCAGCTCTCCCTGCCCTTCCCCTTGCCCTCCTGCCAGCTCTCCCTGCCCTTCCCCTTGCCCTCCTGCCAGCTCTCCCTTCCCTTCCCCTTGCCCTCCTGCCAGCTCTCCCTTCCCTTCCCTTGCCCTCCTGCCAGCTCTCCCTGCCCTTCCCTTCCCCTTGCCCTCCTGCCAGCTCTCCCTGCCCTTCCCCTTGCCCTCCTGCCAGCTCTCCCTTCCCTTCCCTTGCCCTCCTGCCAGCTCTCCCTGCCCTTCCCTTGCCCTCCTGCCAGCTCTCCCTGCCCTTCCCCTTGCCCTCCTGCCAGCTCTCCCTGCCCTTCCCCTTGCCCTCCTGCCAGCTCTCCCTGCCCTTCCCCTTGCCCTCCTGCCAGCTCTCCCTGCCCTTCCCCTTGCCCTCCTGCCAGCTCTCCCTTCCCTTCCCTTGCCCTCCTGCCAGCTCTCCCTGCCCTTCCCTTGCCCTCCTGCCAGCTCTCCCTGCCCTTCCCTTGCCCTCCTGCCAGCTTTCCCTGCCCTTCCCCTTGCCCTCCTGCCAGCTCTCCCTGCCCTTCCCCTTGCCCTCCTGCCAGCTCTCCCTGCCCTTCCCCTTGCCCTCCTGCCAGCTCTCCCTGCCCTTCCCCTTGCCCTCCTGCCAGCTCTCCCTGCCCTTCCCCTTGCCCTCCTGCCAGCTCTCCCTGCCCTTCCCCTTGCCCTCCTGCCAGCTCTCCCTGCCCTTCCCCTTGCCCTCCTGCCAGCTCTCCCTGCCCTTCCCCTTGCCCTCCTGCCAGCTCTCCCTGCCCTTCCCCTTGCCCTCCTGCCAGCTCTCCCTGCCCTTCCCCTTGCCCTCCTGCCAGCTCTCCCTGCCCTTCCCCTTGCCCTCCTGCCAGCTCTCCCTGCCCTTCCCCTTGCCCTCCTGCCAGCTCTCCCTGCCCTTCCCCTTGCCCTCCTGCCAGCTCTCCCTGCCCTTCCCCTTGCCCTCCTGCCAGCTCTCCCTGCCCTTCCCCTTGCCCTCCTGCCAGCTCTCCCTGCCCTTCCCCTTGCCCTCCTGCCAGCTCTCCCTGCCCTTCCCCTTGCCCTCCTGCCAGCTCTCCCTGCCCTTCCCCTTGCCCTCCTGCCAGCTCTCCCTGCCCTTCCCCTTGCCCTCCTGCCAGCTCTCCCTGCCCTTCCCCTTGCCCTCCTGCCAGCTCTCCCTGCCCTTCCCCTTGCCCTCCTGCCAGCTCTCCCTGCCCTTCCCCTTGCCCTCCTGCCAGCTCTCCCTGCCCTTCCCCTTGCCCTCCTGCCAGCTCTCCCTGCCCTTCCCCTTGCCCTCCTGCCAGCTCTCCCTGCCCTTCCCCTTGCCCTCCTGCCAGCTCTCCCTGCCCTTCCCCTTGCCCTCCTGCCAGCTCTCCCTGCCCTTCCCCTTGCCCTCCTGCCAGCTCTCCCTGCCCTTCCCCTTGCCCTCCTGCCAGCTCTCCCTGCCCTTCCCCTTGCCCTCCTGCCAGCTCTCCCTGCCCTTCCCCTTGCCCTCCTGCCAGCTCTCCCTGCCCTTCCCCTTGCCCTCCTGCCAGCTCTCCCTGCCCTTCCCTTGCCCTCCTGCCAGCTCTCCCTGCCCTTCCCTTCCCTTGCCCTCCTGCCAGCTCTCCCTGCCCTTCCCTTCCCTTGCCCTCCTGCCAGCTCTCCCTTCCCTTCCCTTCCCTTGCCCTCCTGCCAGCTCTCCCTTCCCTTCCCTTCCCTTGCCCTCCTGCCAGCTCTCCCTGCCCTTCCCCTTGCCCTCCTGCCAGCTCTCCCTGCCCTTCCCCTTGCCCTCCTGCCAGCTCTCCCTTCCCTTCCCCTTGCCCTCCTGCCAGCTCTCCCTGCCCTTCCCCTTGCCCTCCTGCCAGCTCTCCCTGCCCTTCCCCTTGCCCTCCTGCCAGCTCTCCCTGCCCTTCCCTTGCCCTCCTGCCAGCTCTCCCTGCCCTTCCCTTGCCCTCCTGCCAGCTCTCCCTTCCCTTCCCTTCCCTTCCCTTGCCCTCCTGCCAGCTCTCCCTTCCCTTCCCTTCCCTTGCCCTCCTGCCAGCTCTCCCTTCCCTTCCCTTCCCTTGCCCTCCTGCCAGCTCTCCCTTCCCTTCCCTTCCCTTGCCCTCCTGCCAGCTCTCCCTTCCCTTCCCTTGCCCTCCTGCCAGCTCTCCCTGCCCTTCCCCTTGCCCTCCTGCCAGCTCTCCCTGCCCTTCCCCTTGCCCTCCTGCCAGCTCTCCCTGCCCTTCCCCTTGCCCTCCTGCCAGCTCTCCCTGCCCTTCCCCTTGCCCCCCTGCCCTTCCCCTTGCCCTCCTGCTCCTCTCCCTTCCAGCACTGCCCACTTGCAGCCTGCAGCCTCTCCTGCAGGAGATTTTTACCTGTAAGAAGATGCTTCCCACTTTTTCCAGCTCACTGCTGCCAGCAGTCACTGGGAGGCAGAGAGAAGAGGAGGGGAGAGAATCTCTTTGGTTACACCACCCAAGACCAAGTGGCTGAGCTGAGCTCAGAGCCCTCCCAGCCTGCTGGGTGTGTGGCTGGGCTCTCTTACCTCCAAACTTCCACTCCATGTCTATCAGCTGGTTGATCATCAGTGTCTGACCCACAGCCAGGCGTGTCAGGGTGGGGGAATTCACCTTCCACTGCAAGGGACACAGCAGCACTCGGTGCTGGGAGGCCTCTCAGGGAGGCAGAGCCACAGTGTGGCAGCAGCCCAAAGCAGAGCAAAACCTGATGTGCCTGGCAGGGCTCTCAAAGCCCTGCTAAGGTTTCCAGCTGCCTTCTCACTCCTGTAAGTGAAACTCACTGTTTTGGCTGCAGCACAGGCTGGCTGTAACAGTAGCTGCCCCCAACAGGCCTTGTGGGGGTGTAGCTGCATGGCCCCAGGGCTCAGGGGCAGGAAAACAGGGGCCAAGGAGGCCAAGGGCATCCTGGCCTGCAGCAGGAGCAGGGAGCTCATCCTGCCCTGTGCTCAGCACTGCTCAGCCCACACCTGCAGTCCTGTGGCCAGCTCTGGGCTCCTCAGGTTAGGAAAGAGGTTGAGCTGCTGGAAGGTGTCCAGAGAAGGGCAACAAAGCTGGGGAGGGGTCTGGGGCACAGCCCTGGGAGGAGAGGCTGAGGGAGCTGGGGTTGCTTAGCCTGGAGAAGAGGAGGCTCAGGGGAGACCTCATTGCTCTCTGCAACTCCCTGCAGGGAGGTTGGAGCCAGGTGGGGGTTGGTCTCTTCTCCCAGGCACCCAGCACCAGAACAAGAGGACACAGTCTCAAGCTGTGCCAGGGGAGGTTCAGGCTGGAGGTCAGGAAAAATTCTTCCCAGCAAGAGAGATTGGCCCTGGGGATGTGCTGCCCAGGGAGGTGGTGGAGTCCCCAGCCCTGGAGGTGTTTAGGAAGAGCCTGGCTGAGGCCCTTGGGGCCATGGCTGAGCTGATCAGAGGGTGCTGGGGGAGAGGTTGGACTTGGTGGTCTCTGAGGTCTTTCCCAACCTGGTTCATCCTATTCCACTCCACTCTGTCAGGCAGGGGAAAGGCAGCCAGGGCTGCAGGAATGCCTAAGCCCAGGAGGCAGAGGCCAGGGCAGGCTGGGGGCAGCACTGAACTCCTCCTGGGATGGTTGGGGATCTGCAGGTTGGAAGCCCTGAGCTGGTTGGCAAAGCAAGGCCCAAAGTGGGGGGGGGCAGCAGGGGGGCAGCAGCTCCCACCCCCCAGAGTCACTCTCTGAGCTTGGCCAGGAGGGGGAGGAAGGAAGGAGAGCTCCTACCTGCTGGGCAAAGGCAGAGGCTTTCTCCTCGCTGAGGCCTGGGGGAGACAGCAGAGGTCACTGCCTGTGCTGGGGAGTGAGGAGCTCTGCTCCCAGCAGCGCAGGTGACCTACCCAGGGCAATAAAATCTGCTCTGACTTGCTCAGGAGACAAATTCCTCTTCAGGGCACCTGGATAAACAAGGGAGGGAGGGGAGGGGAGAGAGGAGAGGGTAGGGGAGAAGGGGGGGAGGGGATGAGGAGGAGAGAAGGAAGGGGGGGAGAGAGGGAGGGAAAGGAGGGAAGGAAGGGGGAGGGAGAGGGGAAGGGTTGGAGGGGAAGGGTTGGGGGGGAGGGAGGGAGAGGGGAAGGGATCGGGGGGAAGGGAGGGAGAGGGGAAGGGATCGGGGGGAGGGAGGGAGAGGGGAAGGGAGGGAGAGGGGAAGGGACGGGGGGAGGGAGGGAGAGGGGAAGGGAGGGAGAGGGGAAGGGACGGGGGGGAGGGAGAGGGGAAGGGAGGGAGAGGGGAAGGGACGGGAGGGAGGGAGAGGGGAAGGGACGGGGGGGAGGGAGAGGGGAAGGGACGGGGGGGAGGGAGAGGGGAAGGGACGGGGGGGAGGGAGAGGGGAAGGGACGGGGGGGAGGGAGAGGGGAAGGGACGGGGGGGGAGGGAGAGGGGAAGGGACGGGGGGGGAGGGAGAGGGGAAGGGACGGGGGGGGAGGGAGAGGGGAAGGGACGGGGGGGGAGGGAGAGGGGAAGGGACGGGGGGGGAGGGAGAGGGGAAGGGACGGGGGGGAGGGAGAGGGGAAGGGACGGGGGGGGAGGGAGAGGGGAAGGGACGGGGGGGGAGGGAGAGGGGAAGGGGGGGGAAGGGAGGGAGAGGGGAAGGGGGGGGGAAGGGAGGGAGAGGGGAAGGGGGGGGAAGGGAGGGAGAGGGGAAGGGGGGGGAAGGGAGGGAGAGGGGAAGGGGGGGGGAAGGGAGGGAGAGGGGAAGGGGGGGGAAGGGAGGGAGAGGGGAAGGGGGGGGAAGGGAGGGAGAGGGGAAGGGGGGGGAAGGGAGGGAGAGGGGAAGGGGGGGGAAGGGAGGGAGAGGGGAAGGGGGGGGAAGGGAGGGAGAGGGGAAGGGGGGGGAAGGGAGGGAGAGGGGAAGGGGGGGGGAAGGGAGGGAGAGGGGAAGGGGGGGGGAAGGGAGGGAGAGGGGAAGGGGGGGGAAGGGAGGGAGAGGGGAAGGGACGGAGGGAGAGGGGAAGGGACGGGGGGAAGGGAGGGAGAGGGGAAGGGGGGGGAGGGGAGGGAGAGGGGAAGGGACGGGGGGGAGGGGAGGGAGAGGGGAAGGGACGGGGGGGGGAGAGGGGAAGGGAGGGGGGGAAGGGAGGGAGAGGGGAAGGGAGGGGGGGAAGGGAGGGAGAGGGGAAGGGAGGGGGGGAAGGGAGGGAGAGGGGAAGGGAGGGGGGGAAGGGAGGGAGAGGGGAAGGGAGGGGGGGGAAGGGAGGGAGAGGGGAAGGGAGGGGGGGGAAGGGAGGGAGAGGGGAAGGGAGGGGGGGGAAGGGAGGGAGAGGGGAAGGGAGGGGGGGGAAGGGAGGGAGAGGGGAAGGGGGGGGAAGGGAGGGAGAGGGGAAGGGACGGAGGGAGAGGGGAAGGGACGGGGGGAAGGGAGGGAGAGGGGAAGGGGGGGGAGGGGAGGGAGAGGGGAAGGGACGGGGGGGAGGGGAGGGAGAGGGGAAGGGAGGGAGAGGGGAAGGGAGGGGGGGAAGGGAGGGAGAGGGGAAGGGAGGGGGGGAAGGGAGGGAGAGGGGAAGGGAGGGGGGGGAAGGGAGGGAGAGGGGAAGGGAGGGGGGGGAAGGGAGGGAGAGGGGAAGGGAGGGAGAGGGGAAGGGAGGGAGAGGGGAAGGGAGGGAGAGGGGAAGGGATCGGGGGAAGGGAGGGAGAGGGGAAGGGATCGGGGGAAGGGAGGGAGAGGGGAAGGGAGGGAGAGGGGAAGGGAGGGGGGGAGGGGAGGGAGAGGGGAAGGGAGGGGGGGAGGGGAGGGAGAGGGGAAGGGAGGGGGGGAAGGGAGGGGGGGAAGGGAGGGAGAGGGGAAGGGAGGGGGGGGGAAGGGAGGGGGGGGGAAGGGAGGGAGAGGGGAAGGGAGGGAGAGGGGAAGGGAGGGAGAGGGGAAGGGGGGGGAAGGGAGGGAGAGGGGAAGGGACGGAGGGAGAGGGGAAGGGACGGGGGGAAGGGAGGGAGAGGGGAAGGGAGGGAGAGGGGAAGGGAGGGAGAGGGGAAGGGAGGGAGAGGGGAAGGGATCGGGGGAAGGGAGGGAGAGGGGAAGGGATCGGGGGAAGGGGAAGGGACGGGGGGAAGGGAGGGAGAGGGGAAGGGACGGGGGGGAGGGAGAGGGGAAGGGAGGGGGGGAGGGGAGGGAGAGGGGAAGGGAGGGGGGGAGGGGAGGGAGAGGGGAAGGGAGGGGGGGAGGGGAGGGAGAGGGGAAGGGAGGGGGGGAAGGGAGGGAGAGGGGAAGGGAGGGGGGGAAGGGAGGGAGAGGGGAAGGGAGGGGGGGGGAAAGGGGGGGGGGAAGGGAGGGAGAGGGGAAGGGAGGGGGGGGAAGGGAGGGGGAGGGGAAGGGAGGGGGGGGGGAAGGGAGGGAGAGGGGAAGGGACGGGGGGGAGGGAGAGGGGAAGGGACGGGGGGAAGGGAGGGAGAGGGGAAGGGACGGGGGGAAGGGACGGGGGAAATGGAGGGAGAGGGGAAGGGACAGGGGGGGAGGGAGAGGGGAAGGGACAGGGGGGGAGGGAGAGGGGAAGGGAGGGGGGGGGAGGGAGAGGGGAAGGGGGGGGAGGGAGAGGGGAAGGGGGGGGAGGGAGAGGGGAAGGGGGGGGAGGGAGAGGGGAAGGGGGGGGGAAGGGAGGGAGAGGGGAAGGGGGGGGAAGGGAGGGAGGGGGGAAGGGAGGGAGGGGGGAAGGGAGGGAGAGGGGAAGGGAGGGGGGGGGAAGGGAGGGAGAGGGGAAGGGACGGGGGGGAAGGGAGGGAGAGGGGAAGGGAGGGAGGGGGGAAGGGAGGGAGGGGGGAAGGGAGGGAGAGGGGAAGGGAGGGAGAGGGGAAGGGAGGGAGAGGGGAAGGGAGGGAGAGGGGGGAGGGGAGAGTTGAGCAGAGCAGAGACAAAATAATCACTTCCCCCCCGAGTGGCAGGGATCTCTGGCAGGGATCTCTGGCAGGGATCTCTCCCTGGGTCAGATACAGCAGGGCTGAGCCAGGCTCTGCTCCTGGCCTGGGGCTGGGGACCAGCCGCAGCTCCTGGGGCCGGGGAGCGGCAGCGCTGCCTCCTGCCTGCTGCTGCCTGCCGAGCCGGGGCCGGGGCGCGGGGGGCAGCAGCGATCCCCTCGCAGTAGCCATGGGAACGGCAGCCGCGGCGCTGGTCTGGAGTGGCTGCAGCCCCTCCTCGGGCAGCCTCGGCTCGTTAAAGGAGAACTGCTGAGGCTCCTCCTTTGCCCTACCTGCTGCGGGTGGGATTGGGGCTGTGAACCTCTGCCCCTGCCGGGCCCTGCCGCCTTTGTCCTGCGGCTCAGGCAGCTTTACAAGGGCTCTGCTCCCCGGGCCTGGAATCCCAGACCTCCAAAGGCACTGCCAGGCCCACCACGTGGCTGCCAGGCTGGGCAGCACAGAGGGGAAGGGATCTGCTCCATCCCCTCCCCAGGCATCCCAGGAGTCAGCAAGGGGTTGGAGCCAGGACAGAAGCAGGCATGAGGCAAAAGGATCTGCTGGGATCTGCTCCATCCCCTCCCCAGGCATCCCAGAAGTCAGCAAGGGGTTGGAGCCAGGACTTGAGCAGGCATGAGGTGAAAGGATCTGCTGGGATCTGCTCCATCCCCTCCCTAGCATCCCAGGAGTCAGCAAGGGGTTTGAGCCAGGCCATCAGCAGGCATGAGGCAAAAGGATCTGCTGGGATCTGCTCCATTCCCTCCCTAGCGTCCCAGAAGTCACCAAAGGGCTGGAGCCAGGCCATGGGCAGGCAGAAGGGGACTGAGTGCACCCAGGGAGGAATCAGGAAGGGAGGGAATGCTGATTCCATGGGGAGTAGCCCCAGGACAGTTGCAGGAAAGGAAATTATTGAGAGAAGACAAAAAGCACTGAAGGAGGTCAATGAAACTGTGGCCTGAGAGCGGGAAAGGGCCTGCCCAGTGCTGTGAGGAGAGCCACAGGCAGCCCAGGCCTGA
This sequence comes from Melanerpes formicivorus, assembly GCF_026170545.1. Lineage (NCBI taxonomy): Eukaryota > Metazoa > Chordata > Aves > Piciformes > Picidae > Melanerpes > Melanerpes formicivorus. The sequence goes on along the minus strand of NW_027142371.1, from coordinate 14,309,687 downwards.
GGGGTGGTCACAGAGGGGCACTGCAGGAGCATCACTGGAGGTGGCTGATGCTGCATCATCATCATCATCATCATCATGATGCCAAACAGCAGCTGAGGCATCTCACGAACTGCTGGAGTCTGGGGGATTCAAGGGGGATCCCCCTGCCCCTCTTGGCCAGTGATGAAGGAGGAGCTGCTGCTGGACACCAAAGTGCAAGCCCAAAGGTCTGCTGCTGCTCCTGGCCTAGAGCCACAGCCCTGCCAGCCCACCCCTGAGGGGTGTGCACTGCCTCCCCTGCCTCAGACACTGCTTGCCCTGGCTGGGGTTGCACCAGCAGGTCCCTGGGAGGGAAGTTCCCAGGCTCAGTGCCACCACAGGGCCGTGCTGGTCTGGCTTGGACTCAGATTATCTCTGGAGGTCCCTTCCAGCCCCCAGCACTCTGTGGCTCTCACAAGTGAACCCCAGCCCTGCCCCAGAGTCCTGCTTGTGTTTGATGCAGGCTGAAGTGAAATCACTGTGTGTGTGCAGGCAGGGGTGTCGAGAACACCAAACCCCAGCCACCAACACAGGGAGGGGTTCAACGGGAGAGGTTTTGCTTCTGAAGTGCTGAAGCCAGCAGTTAGCTCCCACCAGCACTCAGAGTGCCCCCCCCCCCCCCCCCGAGCACTGCAGCGCTGGAGAGGGCCTCCAGCAGCAGGCAGGAGAGGAGGAACGCTCTGGCCTCGGGGCAGCACATGCAAATGGCTCACTTACCGCTGGGTACCAGCAGAATGCTCTTGACGATGCTCTTCAGGGGGCCCAGGCTGATTTTATTCACGGTGGCAAAGTCTGAGAGCTGAGTCAGGAACCTTTCCACCTGTGGGAGGGAAAGAGCAGCCTCAGGATCCTCCCTCTGCAGGCCTCCCTCCCGGGAAGCTGCACTCCCAGCCTCCTTGCTGGGGCTCTGCACAGCTCTTACCTCCTTGGGCTCCGTGAGGAAGCGGAAGAGCACTTCAGTCAGGTCTGAGAATTGCTGTGGAGAGAGACAGGACAGCTGTGGGCTCCAGCAGCAGCACTCTGCATCCCTCAGCACCTCACCACCCCCCTCCTGAGGCAGCTCTCCCCTCCTGCTCCCACCTTGTAGCTGTGGGCTCCAGCAGCAGCACTCTGCATCCCTCAGCACCTCACCACCCCCCTCCTGAGGCAGCTCTCCCCTCCTGATCCCACCTTGTAGCTGTGGGCTCCAGCAGCAGCACTCTGCACTGCTCAGCACCTCACCACCACCCTCCTGAGGCAGCTCTCCCCTCCTGGTCCCACCTTGTGCATTGTCCTCGGCACTGTGAGGTGCTCATGGACAGGATTTGGCCATGGATGCTTTTCAGAGACCCTCCAAGGGGTCTGTGCAACTGGGAGCTGGCACTGCAGAGAGCTTTTGTGACTTGTGGCTAATGGGAAGCTGCTGTTCTCTCCCCTGCCATCCCAAAGCTGGGAGTGGGACGAGATGGGAAACATCCACTGCCGTGTTTCACAACCCCCAGGAGCTAACCAGGCCAGCTCAGAGAAGGCAAACAACCAGTTAAAGGCTGCTTGCTGCCTTCAGCTCCTGAGCATGCAGCTGGCAGGGCTGGAGACCTGCAGGGCAGAGCATCACCGCTCTCCCTGGCACCAGCACTGGCTGTGACCTTCTGGGTACAGCTGGCACCTCTGCTGCTGCAGGGGCTCAGCCCTTCCTACCCTTGGCATCAGCTGTGTGATGGTGATGGCACTGGGATACCACCCTCCATGGCACTGGGTTGTCACCCTCCATGGCACTGGGCTGTCACCCACCATGGCACTGGGTCGTCACCCTCCATGGCACTGGGCTGTCACCCATGGTTCTGGCAAGCTGAACTGAAAATGCCTCAGCTCTTTCACTACCCTCATCCCGAGGTGGACCAGCCTCTGACGTGCTGCCAGCCTGGAGGCTGCTGCGTGCTGCCCAGCAGGGTGCTTGGGTGGCAATCCCAACCCACACATCATGCAGACCCCCTGGGCAAGACCGAAGCTCAACAGACCCCTACAGTCCACACCAGCCCCTCCATCACCCCCAGTGCCTTGCAGCCTGAAAGCCAGGCTCCTACCTGGCCAGGCGTGGGGCTGTGCCACGGAGCATGGGGCAGCGCTCTGCCACCCTCCTGGAGCGGGCTGAGACCGGGCAAGGACCCTGGCACCGGGGCCTGGGGGCCCAATGGAGTCTTGCCCTGGGGCTGCGGGGACTGGAAGCCACACCGGTCCCGGTTCCGAGGCTGTTCCGGGTGCATAGGGACTGGAGGCCACACCGGTCCCGGAACTGCGTTCCCAGCACCCCGGGTGTCGGCTGGCCCCGGAGCCGTCGGTGCCGCGGGCTGCCGGTGCGGGGCTGCCCCCCGCCGCCGTGCCCCGTCCTGCCCTCCCCCCGGTGCCCACCTGGGCGCTGAGCTGGTTGAGGTTGTGCATGTCGCCGCTCACCGCCTCCGGCACCGGGTCTCGGGTGAAGTTGAGCAGCCCCATGGCGGCTCCGGCGGCTCCGGCTCCGGCTCCGGCTCCGCCCGCCCGGGCTGGCCCCGGCGCCTCCGCCCTGCCTCAGCCTCAGCCTGAGCATTGGCCGCAGCACTTTCCGCACCGCTGCGGGCTCCCGGAGAGCGCCCGGGGGGGGCTCCAGCGCCCCCCCACCCTGCCTGCCCTGCTCCGTCCAGGGACAGCCTGGCCCATGGCGGCTCCTGAGGCGGTTCCCTGCACCACAGCCCTGCCGTGGTGGTGCCCCAGCCCCTCCTTGGCACCGGGAGGGAGGCTGGTGGGCAGCAGGGTGGGTGGGCAGCAAGATAGGTGGCCAGTGGGATGAGTGGGCAGGACGATAGGTGAGCAGGGTGGGTGGGCAACAGGATAGGTGGCCAGGAGGATAGGTGGGCAGCAGGATGGGTAGCCAGGAGGATAGGTGGGCAGTGGGATGGGTGGCCAGGAGGATAGGTGGGCAGTGGGATGGGTGGCCAGGAGGATAGGTGGGCAGCGGGATGGGTAGTCAGGAGGATAGGTGGGCAGTGGGATGGGTGGCCAGGAGGATAGGTGGGCAGTGGGATGGGTGGGCAGCGGGATGGGTAGCCAGGGGGATAGGTGGGCAGTGGGATGGGTGGGCAGCGGGATGGGTAGCCAGGAGGATAGGTGGGCAGCGGGTTGGGTGGGCAGGAGGATAGGTGGGCAGCAGGGTAGGTGGGCAGCGGGATGGGTAGCCAGGAGGATAGGTGGGCAGTGGGATGCGTGGCCTGCTTGGTTGCCCACCCCAGCGCTCACGGTGGTGCCCCAAGCCCATGCAGTCCATGAGCTGCACCTCCACGGGCGGGGGGGCGGGGGGGATCGTGTCTGGTTCACCTCCCAGCAGCACTTTGTGCACCATTAATGAGTTGCTTTCGAGAACAATCGCTTTTGGTGGGAAGATTTAGGGCCAGCCTTTAGCTTTCCTACCCCCAACATCCGAGCTACACCGCACGTGTATGGCTGGGTGTTTGCTCTTCCCTCCCCCACGCTCCCCATCCTAGGGATATTAAGCTGTAATTAGTGCTTAATTTCAGGCACCTGATCACCTCTGTGGAAAGGCAAACAACTGATGGCTGCTGAGTGTGGCTCCTCATCCACAGGCAGGAAGGGGCAGAGCTGTGTGGATCTCAAACATCCATCGTGGGGTGGAGGCCTGGCTGGGAGCTGAATGCTGTAAGTTGGGGTTTTTTCTTGTACAGAAGCCTCAAGTAAATTGTTTTAAAGCCATGGTTATAGGGCTAATGTGTTTCCCCCCCTTCCCCCCGCTGAAAATTCCCCTTGGGACCCAACATTCGGTGCAGTTTTCTCTCTCCAGCTGGCACTCCCAGCGCTGCCTACTGAGGAGCCTGGCACAGGCTCATGGGGATGGGTGGCCTGGGGCAGAGCTTTCCAGAGCAGAGCAGCCGACGTCCCACGGCTGGGCTCCCAGGGGTGGAGGGATGCCCTGTAAGGAGGGCGAAGAGGCAGCTCAGCCTGGACAGGAAGCGTTTGGATGCTAGAGTCGGGGCCTCTCACAGGGACGCTTCAAGCTGGTTCTTGGGCAGGAGGTCTGCTTGGTTCAGGGAGGTGTAAGGAGGGGCAGGTGAGTTGGAAAATCGCCTTCTGCCCCCCCTCCTGTGCGTCTCCTTTCTGTTTGTGCTCGGGAGAAAAGCCTCGATCCAGGGAAGTGTTCAAACTGGCTGTGTTCCCGGAGAGGACAATGGAGCTCATCCCATCCCCAGAGCCTCCCTTGCCTTAAGCTGCTCTTTCACAGCTTTCCAAGAGCTTTCCAATAACTTCTCCAGCAGTTCGGTTGGGTCATTTCCGCCCCCATCAGTGTCCCTGCCTCTGATCCGTTTTAGCTGGGAAGGTGCTCGCTGGCTGCCGGGGCGGCCAGGGGGATGAAAAGCCTTTGTGGAAGGTAAAACTCCGCAGCAGCCCACGAGGCTTCTGCTTTCTTCCTGACACTTTGAGTTGCAAATGAGAGCGCAGGACGTTTTCTGGCGCCTGCCATTGTGAGGGTATCCCCGCAGTGGTTTATGAACTGGGAGTTAAGCGGCGAAGTACCGCTAATGACGAGGAGTTAAGGGATATTTACTGGTGGTCTGGCTGGAAACTGCATTCCAGCTGCTTTCTCTGCTCGCTCTGCCTCCTAAGCCCAGCTGGGAGATTTGTCTCTTTCGCGGTCCCGGGGTGGAAGTCGTAGCCCGGCCGAACGGGGTCGTCGAGGTGAAACGTTGAAACGTTAGGAGACCTGAAAACAAAGGGCAGGTTTCCCACCTTGGAAGCTTCTCAGCTTCGGGGGTGGAATGGCCACGTCGGGGTGTTGGAAGCCGCAAGGACATTGCTGGGCTCTGCAAACCACTTAATCTTCTCTAAAGCCCCCTCGGGGAGATGGATAACACCCTGGGCGGGGGGGGGGGGGTTGCCACGGTGGTGTGCGAGCACCTCGTTCCTCTCTGGCTTTCAAACGTTGTGTGCAGCCTCGTGTAAACGTTGCTAAGTGTAGATTGCTAATTGCAGTTAATTGCTGCTCGTTGCCATCCCCACCACAGCTCATTCACCTGTTCTGCCGCGGCTGGAAAACCTGAGCCGAGGCAAGAGGCAATTTTCTGCCTGGTTTGTGTGCTGGGATTAGCCCTGCAGGAGCAGCCCCTGCCTGATCCTCTCTTCCCTGTGTCTTTTCTAGGGTGATGCTTTTGGGAGCTGATGGAGGCTGGGCTCGGGGCACACACATCTGGCTTGTGTGAGCACGCAGGAGCTTCAGCAGGAGGGAGAAGCCAAGGTGGTGAAACAATTTCCCAGGCAGCAAACCACATTCTTGGGGCAAGTTGAGTGACAGGATCCAAGGAGAAGAGTTTCCAGCTGAGGAACCTGCTCCTAACAGCCTGGCCAAGCAACCTCCAGGAAATTCAGCAGTGCCATCATCTCCTGCTGGGGCTGCAGTGTGGCATCCAGTGGCACAAGCCCTGCTCTGGGCAGGCTGCCTTCTGCCAGGACCCAGCTTGGCAAAGGATTTACTCAAATAAAAGAGCAAGTTGCAGGGTGATGATCCTGGGTGAGGTACTGGAATGCCAGGCACAGGATGGTCCCCAGCACCCTGGGCAGAGCCCCCAGGGCTGGTACCTTGTGTCCCTTCCAGCCATCATCCCCTGTGGGTGCCTCTACCAGGCCATTCTCATGCAGAACGTGTCTGATGGACTCATCAGAGCTGAGGACAGCAGTTCCTGGTGGCAGCTGTGTGCACCAAGCCTGGAGGGAAGAGCAGCAGCAAGGCAGGGTGGGGGGTGTCACACGGAGGGAAAGAGGGTGTTCCAAATGGTGCACTCCAAAGTGAGCCAGAGGAGCCATGTGCCCTGCTTCAGATGTGGTGTTCAGCTTCCTTCCACCTATCAAACATGCACAAGGGCAGTGCCACCTGGGGAAGGGTCCTTACTGCACCAGATCCTGGCGGGAGGAGTGTCACTGCTCTGCTCTCTGATGCCATTTGCCACCCAAAGCTCTGCATTGCTCTGAAGGCAGCCTTGCAGCACCTTCCTGAGGTGGGGGAGCTTTGCCTGCTCCTGTTGGCCTGAGAGAGGCCTGGGGAAGGTAGGAGTGGGTGAAGGAGCTGGGGGGCAAAGGTCTCTCACCCTGGCTGGTGCTGAACCCTCCTGGGCTTGGCTGGACTCTGGAGAACATTCCTCTGCACTGAGGGATCTGCAGCTCCTCCTGGCTTGCTGCTGTCCAGATGAAACCTGTGAAGGGTTCATTCTGTTCCTGAGGGTGGCTGCTAGAAATGAGACCTTTGAGACCAGGATTTCAGTTTCTCCTGCAGTTTAATGTCCCTTCCTTCCCCCCACCGTGCTCTGCACCGTTCACTCCTGGGCAAACCACAAGGGTTGTGTGCACAGGGGTGGTGGCAGAGGTGGCAGCAGCACTGCTGGGCTCTGCTCCTGCTTTGTGGCTGCAGACAGAGCCCTTCCCTTGCCCAGGAGCAGGGCTGATAATCCCTTCCCTGCAAGGCAAGGAGCAGCTCTGGCCCTTGGAGGGGCTCTGCTGGCAGCAGCCCCCAGGGAGCATCAGGACTCTCCTGATGAAAGTCCCTGTGCTGAGGAGGAAGCTGAGGTTGGGGGGGAGGCTGGGGTTTGAGGTGGGGACTCATCACTTCAGCTTAGGCTGTAGCAGGCATATCCTGTTTTCTAGGGAAAAAAGAGGGGTTTGTGGGCAGCTTTGTTGCAGAGGCATTGAAGAGCTCTCTTTGTGTGCCTGGGTGTTTGAAGTTCACAGGCTGGTGGCTGTGGAGCTTCTCCATGTCCTGGTGGCACGGCTGACACTTGCTTGTGACCTTATTGTCATTAGAGGTTTGTAGCATCTGGGCCTGGCCAGCCCACAGGAAGGGCTCCAAACCTCCCAACCACCCTGTAAAGGGCGAGCCCTCCAGATGGGGAAAGCCAGCTCAGCTGCAGGGGAGGCTGGAGCCTGTGTTCCCACATGTGGCAGCAGGATGAGGCCTTCTGACCTTGCTGTCAGCAGTCAGAGGCTTGCTCCTGTGCTGCTGGCGGTCCTGGCGCTGCCCTGGCTGTCTCAGCCCTGCCCTAGGCTCGGGAGAGATGCCAGGAACAGGAGAGCTTCTCCAGGGAGCAGTGGTGAGGAGCTGCCATGGAGCTGGTGGAGAGGCAGGATCCAGGCCAGGAAGCTGCTTGTGGAAGAGGAGGAGATGCTCCAATGGGATCCAGCAAGGAAGAATGGCAGGCAGTGGAAGTGGTGGCTGCTGAGGGAAGGAGCTGCTGTGCTGTGTGTGTTCACCAACACAGGCAAGCCAGAGCCTGACTGTGGCAGGAGCATTGTCACCAGCCTGGGCAGAAGGAAAAGTTCCTCCTGCTTCCTGCCCCAGGGGGGCTGGAGGAGCTTGTCCAGGGTGAGGTAATGGTCCTGGTGCTTCTCCTTAACCTGCTGGGAGACTGAACAAGCACTTAGCTGCTACTGAGGTCTGGGGATCTGGGACCTGCAGATCCAGGGGTGAGAAGGCTGCAGGCAGTGAGACATCTTGGCTCAGCTGCTTTATCTGGCCAGGATCTCCTGCTGCTTGTGGAACTGGGAGCAGGGCCTGACTCAAACACTTGGGTTGCAAAGCAAGAGGCAGGAAGTGATGGGAGCCTCAGGGGAGGGAACAGGGCTGGCTTACCTGGCCAGGGTGCAAAAGGAGGGTTTGGAGAAGAAATCTGAAGTGGGAGAATAGGGTGGACAGAGGAGCTGGATCTGGTGTTGTGACCCTGCAGAGAAGGCAGCAGTTGAGCAGCCTCTGGTGAGGGGGAATCAGGGCTGGGAGTGATGGGCTGTGCATGGAGGGAGCACTGGGGAGCATTCACAGTGCAAGGTGAGGATGAGCTGATGGGAATGGATGCCGCCAGTGCTGACTGCCCCGGTGGTGACAAAGAGTGGCTCCCTCAGCTGGGAGCTCACCATCTCCATGGGCTTGAAAGGCTGGCTGAAGGGGACCAGCCAGGGTGAAAATGGTTCTTGCTGAGAGGATTTTGGGGCAGTTCAGCTGTGCTGCTGGTGGGAGTCACCGTCATGGGGAGGGACATGGGCATGGCACAGTGTGCAGAGAACGTGCAGAGGTTCCCCCAGCCTCTGCTCCCTGCCCTGGCCACACTTCTCAGCTGCTCACAGCATCTCCAGTGATGGTGCAGAGGAACTTTGCCTCCAGGGCCACTTTCCACGCTGGAGAAAGCCTCAGGTCTGGAGGGGAGAGGTGAGTGGTTGGCTTTGGTCCCTGCCTAGTGGGAAGTGCTGAGAGCCTGGCAGTGGGTGCCAGCAATGGCTGGCAGGAGCCTCAATCCCAAATCCTCTTCAGGGGCACCGTTTGCCCCCTGAGGTGCCACATGAACTCTGCTGCCCGTGAAGGGCCAATCCTGCAGCATCTCTCTGGCTGTGTGCAGCAGGGAGGGGGGGATGGGGGGTGTCAGGGCTGGCTCAGGGTCTGCCCAGAGCCGCTTTGTTGGGTGCCAGGCCCCTTCCCGAGCGCCGCTAACGAGCAGGGGAGGGCCGGGCCGGGCAGGGGGCGTTGCGGCGGGCGGGAGATTGATGGCAGGGTCAGCGGGGCCAGCAGCGGCAGGAAGGTTTCTGTAGAAAGAAAGAGGAGCCCACAGATGCTTGAAGCCAGGGCTAATCCCACCCCACCAGTGCCCCGGGAGCCCTCCTGAACGCAGCCCGCCAAAGCCTCTCTGCTTCCCCCAAACTTCAAAAGCAGAGAGGGGAGGAAAATGTGCCGGGCCGGGGTTTAATCCACGGGGGGATTTGTGTGCTGGGTGTTTGTCTGAGCACCACTCTCCCTTGTTTTTCCCCCAAGGCTTATCCAGCTCCAAGCGTCTCAGCTCCTCTTGTTCACTCTCACACGTGCAGCTGCATTTTTCATGCCTGCAGGGCTTGGAGGGGTGGCCCTGGGGGGCTTGCTGGGGACGAGCCTTGGGCTGCTCCAAGCCTTTCCCCTGGCGCTGGGATGCCTTGGAGAACTCATTTGTCCTCCTGGCCTTGAAAGTTCATTTGTGTGAGCCCAGGGTAATCCTGTTCCTCCTTCTCACCGTTACAGACTTTTCTCCTGAATCTAAGAAGTAACAGGGAGGGAGCAGAGAAGATTTTTTGCCCCCACGTGGGCCCTGGATGCTTTGTCTGGGGCAGGAGGTGCAGACTCTTTGCCTCCACCCTGGCACTCTCCTCACAAGGGTTTGGCCTTTGTATGGGAATGAGGAGGAGGGGAACAACCAAAACTGACTATAAAACTTGGGAGGCTTTGTGTGCCCTTGCTGCTCTGGGCTGGAGGGGCACAGCACGGGTGGGGGGCAGAGGGACAGGGGCTCTGCCTGGCCCCAGGGTGCCCCTTCTCCCCCAGGGGTGCCCCGTTTCGCCTATGAGGCTCTAATGCTGTGGGTGCTGAGCTGTGGAGGGGGTCGCTGAGGACCAGGCCCCAGAAGGAATCTGAGCCCCTGGGGGGATGCTGGGCGCTGGGGTAGCACCGGGGTGCTGGCAGGTACCAGGGGCTGTGGAGCCCCAGGAGACCCCCGGGGAGGGCTGTGGGGTGCAGGGTGGGGGACGCAGGGTACCGGGGAGGGCTGTGGGGTACCGAGGGCGATGCGGGACACCAGGCGGTGTGGACGCCCGGCCATGTGGAGCAGGCAGGGAATTCCGAGGCTCCGGGCTCTGTGGGAATGTGTGTGTGGGATACCGAGAGTGCGGGGGAATGCAACACCCCGTGGGCTGTGGGTGCGGGGGGGGGGGCGGGCGAGTGCGGTGCAGCCTCCTGTTTGTCCCCCTCCCTCGGCGTGCGGCGAGGCAGGGGTGGCGGCAGAGGAGGAGGAGGAGGAGGAGGGGCTGCCCAGCACGGGCAGGGTTAAAGCGCCATGTAACCGGAGCGCGGGGTTGTCGGGGGCCGGCCAGGGCGCGGGAGGAGGCGGCGGCGAGCGGCGCGGCCCCGCTGGACGGCGCGTCCCGGCGCAGCACAGGTGAGCGCGGAACGGGAGCACCGTGGGGGAGCGGCGCCGCGGGGGGGACGGGGACGGAACCGCGGCACATCCTCGTGGGCGGCTTTGTTGTGAGCGGTGGCGGGGGGGACAATGGGGCGCGGAAGGACGCGGTACCGGGCGCACCGGGGCGCGGTGGGAGCTCCCCGGCCCATCGGGCGGCTGCGAGATCGGTCGCCGGGAACTCTCGGTGCTCGGCCGCGGGGGCTCGGGGCAGCCACTTGTTGCCGCCGGTTGGTCCTCTGGAGAGAGGTTTGGAGGCACGGTGTGCCCACAGCCCCGGGCCGGGCTCCCTCCGGTCCCGCCCCTCCCGTTGCAACTTTCAGAGTTCCCGCGGAGGTGCCGCGGCCGCGGATCCCAGGGGCACGTCCCGGGGCTGTCACGGCGGAGTCGGGCCGGCTGCCGGGAGCCTCCTCAAGTGCCGGTGGTGCCGGGGCGGGCACGGGAAACGGGGTAGAGGCAGTCCGGGGCCGCGGCGGGAGCACGGCAAACCCGCGGGGTCCCGTCGGTGGAACGGCGTGTGACGGCCCCGGGACGGGGAGGGTCCGAGGAAAGTTCCGGGAGGGTTTGCGGGGGGTTTGGGGTTCTCCTGCCCCTGGGTCGGCGGGCCCCGGCCAGCGCCGCCCCCCGGCAGGGGGGCCCGGAGGGGCTTCCGGGAGCCCGGGATGCGGCGGCAGCGCTGCCGGGGCCGAGCACCTTTGTGTGTGGGGGGCCGGCGGCTCCCGGAGCTGTCAGCGCATCTTGGCTCTTCCTCCCTTCGCAAGCCAACGGCTCCTGGCCGGCGCCTCGGGCGGGCGGTGTTCCCGGGGCTGGGACGGGACAGTGGTAGGTATCGCCCCGGGGTGGGGACTTCGCCGGCATCCCCCTCCTCATCCCGAGCCCGGGGAGAAGTTCCCATGGAGCAGAGGAGAGAGAACAACAGAGGCAGAGAAATGAACTCCGGGGTGGCGCCGGTTTAGAACACAAGTCCGGGGGGCTCGGAGCCACGGGTGGTCACCCGGGTCCAGTGGTGCTGGCAGCTGCTCAGGAAGGGGACAGAGGGAGCAAGGGGGTGAAGCCTGCAGCCCCTGCAGCAGGACTTGGATTTTCTGCCTCTGCCTCCAGTTTCCTAATTATTTTTAATGAAGTGAGGGGGAACTGGAGAGTGGTTTGAGTTGGAAAGGACTGGAAAGACCTAGTTCAACCTCGCTGTCGTGGCAGGGACATCTCTGCTGGATCAGGTTGCTCAAAGCCTCGTCCAAACCTGGCCATGAACACCTCCGGGGATGGGGTGCCCCTGCCTCCAGCTCTGGGGAGGCTTGAGCCGCACCGTATGGGGGTAGATGGGGACAGGGAGGTGTCACTGTCATCATTTTGTGTCCTCTTGTGCAGGAGGAAGATGAAGCAGTAACGGCTCCGGACGGAGGACCTGCCACGGCTGAGCGAGACCCGGCGGTGTGACAGCGGAGCCCCTGCAGCCTCCAGCCCTGCCCGGGGTGCCCGTCCCTGGGTGGGGGGGCTCAGGAGAGCCAGGGTGGCTCATCCCAGTGGGACGAGCTGATGGAGATGAGCATGGTAAAGAGCCTAGGGCCGCTGGGGCAGCAGCTGGCTCCGATGGTGGCTGCCCAGGAGAGCTCTCAGGCCCGGTCTTCCCCGGGAGAGGAGGGGCCGGTTTGCTGTTTTGTTTCTTTTCTTTCAAGCCAGCTTTGCTGAAAGGCAGCGGGGTGGCCACCGAGGGCTGCTGCGGGCTGGCGGGGAGCGGAGCTGGGGCAGGAGAGGAAACAGGGGGAAAATGGAGGGAAGTGCCGGAGCGCAGAGAGGGGCCAGGGACAGGAAACGGGCAGGGGAGGGGAGAGCAGAGCCTGCCCTTCTTAATGAGCATATCTGCCAAACCCGGCTCCCTTTCTTACCGGACTGCCAGCCCAGCAACTCTTTTCTTCCCAGGATTAGAGGGAGCTGTTCGGTTTGGGGAGAGTTAAAGGCCATTTGTGTGCTGAGGATAGCCCAGGGCCAGCCTGGGGCGAGGCGGGGGGAGCAAGCCCCGGCCATTGGGGTCCTTTATGTCTTTTTGTTATTCAAACAGGGCTTGGGTGATGGCTGCCATCCCAGCCATCCCGTAAAACTTCCCTGCAGCCTTTTGATATGCATGCCCCCTGTCTGGAGGCAAAGTCCGGCTGTCTCCCCTGCGATCTCTCCACCTACTGGGGAACCGCACCTGATAAGGGCCAGCCTGTTTCCTCAAGAAGGAAAACCCAACCCAGCCCCAGCCAGGAGCTGCGGAGAGCAGCTCTGGTGCCGGGGAGTGGGCAGCGGGGCTGGAGGGACCCAGCCCTGCCCGGAGCCCTGGCAGGTGAGGCTCTGCCCGGAGAGCTTGGCCGCCCAGGGACTGGGAGGCTCTGGACGCAGCGAACGTCTGTCGTGGTCTTGGACCAGTTTGGCAAAGCTCAGAGGAAGTGGTGTTGCGAAACTCGGGGGGCTTCAGTGTCTGCTCTCATGGGGGTGTCGCTGCCGGGCGCGTCCTGGTCACCAGGCAGTGGCAGGGCTGCCGCCGGTGCCAGCCTCTTGGGGCATCGGGGCAGGAGTCGGCACCGGTTGTGCTCTGGGAGGGAGCTGTCTGGTGGCCAGCTCAGGGCCGTGGCATGGGGCTGGGTGTCTGTAGTGTTTTGGGCCAGGCAGAGCCCATGGTGGTGCTGCTCCTCCTCCCCTGGCACAGGATGGGTGAGGGCAGCCCTCTGCTGCTTACTCTTTCTGCAGTGCTGTGTGCAGGGGTGAGCTGCTGCCGGGGCAGGAGAGGACAGAGGGCTGAGCCTGCCTCCTGAGCAGGAGGTTGGGAGGGTGGTGAGGATGGTGACTCCTTGGGGAGATCCTCAGAGGGATGGTAGGACAGAGGCATGTCCTCAGCAGGCAGGATGGCCTGGGGTGGCTTCCAAAGGGAGGAGGAGGGATGGGAGTTGCCATCCTGCTGCCTCAAGGGAGGCTTTGGGGAGAGTGAGGATTCAGCTCTGCAGTTTGGGTGGTGGTGGGATGGTCCCTGTCCCACTTGCATGGCAGGGGATGCTGCTGGGATGTCCTTGAATGATCTCAGGCTGTGTGTGCACTGCTTGCTCCTGTGTGTGCGTGGCAGGCCCTGCCTGGTGGGATGGGAATGCCCATGAAATGCCCATGCTCACCCCAGTGCCTGCTGCTGGGTCCCATGGACTGGCAGAGCTGTGGTGGGGTCTCCAGCTCTGCCAGGGGCAGTTCAGCTCCTTCCCAGTGAGAACTCTTTTGTTCTGCTTTCAGTGGAACAAAGACCATGTTGGAGCTCCCCGAGTATGTGGCACGGCTGAGCTTGGCACATGGGGCGCTCAATCCTGGCTGTGGGTGCCAGAGAGACCTGGCTGATGTGTCACCCTCCCCTCCACCCCCCCAGCAGGGGCTGGCAGGGACATGCTCACTCTTCACAGTCTCCATCTGCCCCAGCTCCCTGTCCTCATCCTCCTGGCTCACCCTCATGCTCAGAGAGCACTCTGTCCCCTCACACCTTGCTGTGTGGGTTCCCAAGTGATAGGCACAGGGTTTTGGGGGTGAGATTTGCTATTTCCTTTGTGGCAGCATCCCTGCTGGTTCTGCAGCAGGGCAGGAAGGGAGCTGGGGCAGAGCTGACCTGGCTGTGCTGCTCCAGGAGCATGTTGCTGCTTCTGAGAGCACCCAGAGCTGGCATGTGGGACCCTCCTTCTGAGGCAGGGGTGGCCAGGGGCAGCCTGGCATGCCTGGGCAGCTCCCAGGAATTGTTTGCTGGGTCTGGGAGCAGATGTGCTGCAGTGGTGGGATTTCTGCTCACAGCTGTAGGGCTTTACTCAGCTTCAGCCTCCCTCTAGTGCCATTCCTCTCCCATCTTCTCCCATTCCTCTCCTTTTCTCCCCATTCTTTCCCATTCCTTTCCTTTGTACTTCACATTGTTCCCCATTTTCTTCCATTTCCTCCCAGCTTCTTCCATTTTCTCCCTCTTCCTCCCCATTCCCCCCCCATTTCTCTCCATTTTCTCACATTCCTCCCCATTCTTCCCATTCCTCCCTTTTCCTCAGCGGTGTTGTCTGCATGGGGAGGCAGATCCTGCACCCCGAGGGCTCTCCTTGCAGAGGTGAGCACCCAGCACCTGTTTTGCTCCGTGTTTGGGTGTTACCAGGGTTTTAACGCTGCCCTTGGCACCCAAACCATCAACCCCCAGCTGGCCTTTGTCTGTGGAGGTGCTGACAGATGATCCCCGAGCAGGAATCCCAATTGCTGGGGAAGCAGTCGGAGGCGATGCCGAGCGAGAGTGGCAGAGAGGGGGTGCAGGGGGCGTGGGGCTGGAGCCTGGGGGCTCTTTGGGGCTCTGGGGAGGGGGGGGTAGCATTGCTTTGGCTTCCCAGCAGGATCCTGGGTGGGTTAAAGCCCTGCTGCTTGCTGCTTCAGCTGAGTTAGGTGCTCCTGAAATGGCTGTGCTGGCAAGGGGCAAGTTCCAGCACAGATCCCGAGCCCAGCAGCGAGGCAGCTCCACGAGCGGCGTCCCGTCCCGGCTGCCTGTGGGGCAGCCCCGAGCTTCCTCCTCCCAAAACAGGATCCAGGCAGGGAGGGCAGAGGCACCTGGGCACAGGCCAGGCTCGCTCCACCTCTCCTGGGGCAGAGGGGGTGCTGGGTGCAGACCCCTGCCCTGCCCCTTTGCCCTGGAGCTGAGGCCGGGGAGGGGGCAGGAGGAGCTTTCCTCACTGCAGGCGCCAGGACTTTGCCCCCCCACGGCGAGCTGTCTGCTGTGTCCTGCTGCTGCCACAGCCCACCCACCGCTGGGCGTGCTGGCTCTGCTGGGAAGCCTGAGCACACTGAGGCTGGTGCCTGGGGCTGGGGGGGCTGGGAAGTGCAGCTCTCCTCCGGAGCAGGCTCTCCAGCCGTGCCCGGCGCTGCCCCGTCGGAGCCAGCCTGGGCTGGGCAGCGCCCAGGACGGGGGCAGCACCCAGGATGGGGGCAGCACCCAGGACGGGGGCACCAGCCTGGCACAGCCCTGGAGAAAAGCCCCAGAGCTTGCCTAAGAACAAGCAGGTTGTGCCTGGGTCCTCTGTTTGCTGGAGCTGGTGGATCTTCAGGGCCACCACATTCGTGGGGGGGCTTAGTTCAGATGCCTGTTGGTATTCCCAGCACCGCTTCTGACTTGCCTCCAGCCAGACCCCTCTGCTCAGGGCATGAGAAGCTGTGGCAGGCATGCAGAGCTTGCCCTGTGCCCTCTGCCTTCCCAGGGCCTTCCTGCTGGGCTCAATTCCCTTTCCACTCTGGCTTCCACAGGCAGCCATGAAGAACAAGAACCACGGTGGGGAGAAGGCAGAGTGCAGGGCAGAGCTCATCCTTCTCAACGGGGACTGCACCACCACTGCCTCACCTGCTGCCCTGGGCTTGGGGGATGAGAATGGGAAGCCCAATGCTGCAGGTGAGTCTCACCACGCTGTGCCCAGCGTGTGCCATGCTTGGGGGGCATGGAGCCATGGATCTCCACCCCCCTCCCATCCTGTGGGCTTGCTGGGGGCTGCAGCATCGCTCACATCCCTCTGTGACTCCGCTGGGTTGCTGCTTTCTGATGGTATTTCCAGGCCAGGGTGACCCAGAGGGGGGCTGTGGAACCACACTGGGATGCTGGCTCTGCCCCCTCGATGGTTTCACCCCTGAGGAGCTCAGGAGGCAGGGAGCCCTCAGCTTGAGGTGCTGCATCCCAGTTCCTGGCATGCTCTGGTCCTGGTCCCCATGTCCCAGCTCTTGGCTGCATGAGGTCCTGCTGCAGCTGAGCTGCTGACAAGCCCTGATGAGCAAGCCTGTGGTGTCCTTGTGTCTCTGAGCTTCCAGGTGCCCACAGTTGCAGTCAGGTGCCAGCTTTGGGGGGCAGGTGGGTGATGGTGGCTGCCAGTGTTGGCTGTGTGGTGATGGGGAGCCCTTGGGGATGCTGCTTGTGGCCACATTTCTCCCAGGAGGAGGGTTTGGGTCTCACCAAATCACACTGTGCCCCTCGGAGAGCAGTTGCAGGCAGAGCTGTGTGGAGGCTTCTGGAGCCTGACTCTGCCCTGGCCTTGTCCCTGCCCAGAGACTGGAGACCTGGGGCTGCCACCCCTGAAGAACAACAAGAGGCTGAGCAAGGGAGCCCTGCCCAAGGAGGACCTGTCCTGGCCACTCACTCTCACAGGCTCACAGGAGGTAAGTGCTCAGCTGCCTGCTCTCAGAGCTGGCTGCTGGGGACTTGGGGCTGCCTGGGGGTGCCCCAGACTCTTACCCCTTCCCCTCCAGGGCAGCTCAGTGCTGGGGCAGCAGCCTGGTGGCAGCTGCAAGCTTCATCTACTACAGGCAGCCTTTCAATTAGACTCACAGAGCTGTAAGGGCTGGAAGGGAGCTCAAGGCTCAGCCAGTCCCAACCCCCTGCCATGGGCAGGGACACCTCACACCACAGCAGGTTGCTCACAGCCACCTCCAGCCTGGCTGCAAACACCTCCAGGCAGGAGGCTTCCACCACCTCCCTGGGCAGCCTGTGCCAGGCTCTCACCACCCTCATGGGGAACAACTTCTTCCTCTTCAATCTCAATCTCCCCACTTCTAGTTCTGCTCCATCCTCCCAGTCCTATCCCTCCCTGACAACCTCAAAAGTCCTTCCCCAGCTTTCCTGCAGCCCCCTGCAGATCCTGGAAGGCCACAATGAGGTCTCCTCAGAGCCTTCTCCTCTCCAGCCTGCACAACCCCAGCTCCCTCAGTCTGTGCTCACAGCAGAGCAGCTCCAGCCCTCTGCTCCTCCTCCTGGCCCTGCTCTGGGCACCTTCCAGCACCTCCAGATCTTTCCTGTCTTAGGGGCTGCAGAACTGGATGCAGCAATTCCTGCTTTCCATGATGCCAGGAGCAGCAGGGGTGGGGGTGGGTGTTGCAGCAGGGGTGGGGGTGGGTGTTGCAGCAGGGGTGGGGGTGGGTGTTGCAGCAGGGGTGGGGGGGTGTGTTGCAGCAGGGGTGGGGGTGTGTGATGCAGCAGGGGTGTGTGATGCAGCCACACTCCCAACATCTTGCAGCACTCCATCATCTTCCCTGTGCTGAGGTTTTCCTCCCAAGGGCTTGGCCTTGCTGCTGGCCTGAAGCATTTCCCTTCTCCCACTCTCCCAGGGTGGCTGCATCCCATTTTCCCTCTCCCTCCCTGTCCCTCCCTCCCCATCCTTTGTTAGCTAACTCTGACCCAGCTCCAGGAGGATCTGCACAGTTTTCTTGCTTTTCTTTTTCTTCTTCTTTTGCCTTCTGCCTTTTTATTGTTCTGCCTTTGAAATCCCCTCCTCCCCCCTCCCTCCCCAAGGTTGGAGCTCTGCCTGTGAGCAGGCAGCTCCCAAAGGGCAGAGCCACCAACCCAGCTGGGCTGAGCAGGCAGCTCCCAAAGGGCAGAGCCACCAACCCAGCTGGGCTGAGCAGGCAGCTCCCAAAGGGCAGAGCCACCAACCCAGCTGGGCTGAGCAGGCAGCTCCCAAAGGGCAGAGCCACCAACTCAGCTGGGCTGAGCAGGCAGCTCCCAAAGGGCAGAGCCACCAACCCAGCTGGGCTGAGCAGGCAGCTCCCAAAGGGCAGAGCCACCAACCCAGCTGGGCTGAGCAGGCAGCTCCCAAAGGGCAGAGCCACCAACCCAGCTGGGCTGAGCAGGCAGCTCCCAAAGGGCAGAGCCACCAACCCAGCTGGGCTGAGCAGGCAGCTCCCAAAGGGCAGAGCCACCAACCCAGCTGGGCTGAGCAGGCAGCTCCCAAAGGGCAGAGCCACCAACCCAGCTGGGCTGAGCAGGCAGCTCCCAAAGGGCAGAGCCACCAACCCAGCTGGGCTGAGCAGGCAGCTCCCCAAGGGCAGAGCCACCAACCCAGCTGGGCTGAGCAGGCAGCTCCCAAAGGCAGAGCCACCAACCCAGCTGGGCTGAGCAGGCAGCTTCCCCTCACGAGTTTGGGGGTTCAGGGAGGGAGGTTTCACTTGCCAGCATCTCAGCTCCTTTGGCAGCTGCAGGGCTGGCTGCAGGGAGCAGGCCTGGGGCAGGTGGTTGGGAAACTGGGAGGGGGGCTGAAAGAGCAGGGGAGGGGCTGCAGGGACTGGGCTGGGGGAGGTGGAGCAGCCATGGGATGTCTGTGTGAGCACCCAGGGATGTCTGTGTAAGTGCCCATGGAGGTGTGTGAGCACCCATCGTGGGGGGGTGAGCGCCCATGGGGGTGTGTGTGAGCACCCAGGGCTGCAGGAGAGCGCCCATGGGGGTGTGTGTGAGCACCCAGGGCTGCAGGAGAGCGCCCATGGGGGTGTGTGTGAGCAGGGTGCCACCCTCATGGCTCTCCCAGTGTCTGGCTCTTGCACTGGCTGTAGCCATAAGGAGGGGGAGGGTGTTAAGAGGGCCTAGCCCCCGGGGGGTTGTGGCAGCTGCTGGTGGGCTGCAGGGGGCCGCAGTGGTGGTGCCAGGGATGCCTTCCCCGTGCCCAGGGCTCTGGTGCCCAGCTGAAGAAGCAGGAGCTGCCCCTGGCAGGGGGGGTGGTGCCCCTGGCAGGGGGATGGTGCCCCTGCCACGGCCCCACTCTTGTGGTTGCAGGGCCGGCCCCGGGGCAGCGCGGGCTGGGAGAGCAGCCTGCGGCAGAAGCCCCCTGCCCGCCACCTCTTCCAGGCGGGCCAGAGCCAGCCCGAGGGGAAGCTCAAGGAGGATAGCAGCAGCCAGGAGCCTCTCCGGGACCTGCCGACTCCTCTGCGGGTGAGGCTCTGCCTGGGGCTTCCCCAGGGGTCTGGGGACCTGCCCTGCTGCTGTGCCCTGCAGCACGCTGCAGCTTCTCCCTGCCTCAGTGTCCCCTGGGGGGCACAGGGGGCTGTGTGCTGCTGGTTGCCTCTGCTCTGGCTGCTCTGAGCGCCCTGGGGTGAACTGGGGAGAGGAGAAGGGAGGAGAGCAAGTGGGGCACCGTCCCCCAGGGCTCTTGGAAGGCGAAGCAGAGCAGTTCTCCCTCCAGCACCCCAGGCCTGGGCTTGGAGTTCCATTGCCAGCTGAGGCTGTGGCTTCCCCTCTCTGATCCCTGGCTGAGGGGCTGGGGGGTGACGAGGGGCTGGGGGTGATGAGCCCAGGGGTGAGGAGGGGCTGGGGGTGACAAGGGGCTGAAGGGGATGAGCCCAGGTGGGGTGAGGGGCTGGAGGTGATGAGGGGCTGAAGGGGATGACCCAGGGGTGATGAGGGGCTGGGGGTGATAAGGGGCTAAAGGGGATGAGCCCAGGGGTGATAAGGGACTTGGGGTGGCAAGGGGCTGAAGGGGATGAGCCCAGGGGGGGTGAGGGGCTGGGGGTGACAAAGAGCTGGGGGTGGTGAGGAGCTGGGAGTGATGAGGGGCTGAGGGTGATGAGCCAGGGGTGAGGAAGGGCTGAGGGTGACGAGGGGCTGGGGGTCCCTGCCCTGCCCTCCTGCCACGCTCAGGCTCTGCTCTGCGCCCTGCAGGTCTCCCGGCGCCGCTCGGCCGCGCCCACGCCGGCGCCCATCGACCTGACCGAGGAGGACTCTCGGGACTCCTCCCGCAGCAGCAGCACCCTGTCGGGCTCCAGCTCCCAAGAGGGGCACAACGGCGCCCCCGAGCTGGGCACCGAGGAGCAGGAGAGCAGGGATGCGGGCACGGCGCTGGAGTACCAGGTAGAGAGGGGCCGAACTCTCACCCCCGAGCCCCCAGCGAGGAGAGCCTCTGGAGGCAGCTTCTCCTGCTGCCCCTTCCTCCCTGCCTGCCTTCCCCTGCCTGCCCAGGGAGGTCCCCATCCCTCGGGCAGCGGGGTTGGTGCTGCTGTGCCAGGGAGCAGCCCCACCAGCCCCAGGGGAGGCTGCAGGAGCCTCCGGGGGCTCCCCGCGTGCGTGGCACACGCCAGGCTGGTGGCTGCCCGTGCCCGGCCGGGGCAGGCAGTGGCATGTGCAGGAAATGCTTCTGTCTGGGGCTGCTGGAGCTGCTGGGGCTGCTGGGGCTGCCGTGATTCAGTGCCTGCAGGCACCAAGGCAGGGCCTGAGACGTGCAGGAGTTGGGCAACTGGCATCTCGCTGCTCAGTCGGTGCCTGGGCAGGAGGGCTGTGCGGGCAGCGGGGAGGGCTCCTGCCCGGAGGGCCTTGCGGGGCACAGCTCTGTGCTGGCACAGCTCTGTGCTGGCACAGCCCCCTCAGCCTGCCTGCTGGCCCTTGGCATGGTCACACCGACCTTCCCAGCTCTTTTTGCCCTCTTGTTTTTGCTCTGCCCCCTTCCCCACTCTCCCCTGTGCTGGGGGTTGTCCTGGGTAGGTGCCCTCTCCCTGGGGCACGGCCAGGCAAGTTGGGAGCTCCATGAAGGCTGTGCCCAAGGAGCAAGCTCTGCCCAGGGACTGCAGCAGGCAGGACATGCAGTGTCCCCTGCCTTGCTTCGCCTGCCTGGGCCATGCCTCCTGCCACTGAACCAAGTTTTGGGCTCCTCACTCCAAGAAGGACTCTGAGGGGCTGGAGCAGGTTCAGAGGAGGGCAACCAAGCTGGGGAAGGGTCTGGGGAGGAGCAGCTGAGGGAGCTGGGGGTGCTCAGCCTGGAGAAGAGGAGGCTGAGGGGAGACCTTGTGGCTCTCTACAGCTCCCTGAGAGGAGGCTGGAGCCAGGGGGAGCTTGGGCTCTTCTGCCCAGTCTCAGGTGAGAGAATGAGAGGAACTGGCCTGGAATTGCCCCAGGGAGGCTGAGGTTGGAGATGAGGAAAGATTTCTTTGCTGCAAGAGTGGTCAGGGGCTGGCCCAGGCTGCCCAGGCAGGTGGTGGAGTCCCCAGCCCTGGAGGGGTTCAGGAAAGCTGTGGCCATGGCTCCTGGGGCCAGGGTTTGGTGGCTATGGTGGTGCTGAGCTGCTGGCTGGGCTGGATGCTCTCAGAGGCCTTTGCCAGGCCAACAGCTCCCTGCAGAAGTTCTTCCTGACAGATGTGGGTGAGGGCATCAGAAGAGTCCCTGAAACTGCTGCCCACCTGTGCCTTGCCCATTCCCATCACTGGTGGGACTACTGCAGAGCCTCCTGGCTGTCTGTGTGGGCAGGAAAAGGCTCCCCAGTGTCTGCTGGGACCCTAGGAGGGCAGGCAGGAGTGGGCATGCAGAGGGCACCGGTGCCAGGAGGGCTGTGCAGGATGGAGCACGCACCAGGCTCAGAGTGGGGCTGGCAGCATGGAGCAGGGCTGGGAGCCAGCTGCGTTCTGCTGAGGGCAGGGAGCTTGCAGCTTCTGCAGCTGCCTGAGCAGAGGTCCATGGAGGTGGCTGTGCCCCATGGCACAGGCAGGGGGCAGGGACCCCCCCCCCTGCCCCAGGCTCTCCTGGGTGGCTGCTGGGAGGAGGAGGAGGGCTCGGTGCTTTTGGCTGATCTGTGCTGTCCTCTTGCTTGCAGGATGGGAAGGAGTTTGGCATCGGGGAGCTGGTGTGGGGGAAGATCAAAGGCTTCTCCTGGTGGCCTGCGATCGTCGTGTCCCACCGCGCCACCGCCAAGCGCCAGGCGGGCACGGGCATGCGCTGGGTGCAGTGGTTTGGAGATGGCAAGTTCTCTGAGGTGAGCTGCTGCCTGTGCCCCCTGCCCTCCCCGGCTGCCCCCTGCCCTCCCCGGCTGCCACTGCCTGCCCCGGCTGCCCCCCGCCCGCCCCCGCCGCCTGTGCCCTCTGCCCGCCCCTGCTGCCTGCCCCTGCCCGCCCCTGCTGCCCCTGCCCATTGCCCACCCCTGCTGCCTCTGTGCCCCTGCCCTCCCCTGCTGCTTGTGCCCTCTGCATTTCTTGCATCTGAGGCTTGTCCAGGCCTGGCCCAGGCTGCCCAGGGCAGTGGTGGAGTCTCCATCCCTGGAGGGGTTCCCAAGCCCTGGAGCTGTGGTGCTGAGGGCCATGGGCTGGTGGTGCCCTGGCAGTGCTGGGCTGGGGCTTGGACTCCATGCCCTTCAAGGTCCCTTCCAGCCCAAACCATTGGGGTTCCAGGAGGGCAGTGTTGTCACTCCTGCCCTTCTCCCCCTGCCACTTCTCGCTTGCAAAGCTGCCTCTGGGCTTCCTCACCTGGCTGCATGATCCAGACCAAGCCCTGGCAGCGTGGCACAGCCTCGGCCCAGCGCCCCGGGCAGGGCTGGGGGCTGCGGCAGGGACCGCGGTGCCAGGGTGAGCTGTGCCCCCTGCCTGCTGCCAAGCTTCTGCTGCTCTGCCAGGTGTCTGCAGACAAGCTGGTGGGACTGGTGGCCTTCAGGCAGCATTTCAACTCCTCCACCTTTAACAAGCTGGTCTCCTACCGCCGAGCCATCTACCATGCCCTGGAGGTACCCTGGGCAGCGCTGGGGGCGGAGGGAGGAGGTGCCAGGCTCCAGATGGGCAGTGGGGTGCAGAGGAGGGGGCACAGGCTGTGCTCAGAGGGGCTGGTGAAGCTTGAGAGGGGGAAGGAAATGTTTTGCTGGGGCAGGAGGAGGTGCCCCAGCTGGGACACTGGGCACCTGCTCAGCCCTGGAGGCTGTGGAGCTGGGGCAGAGCGTGGGCAGGCGGTGGGGGCTCTGCCCCCCCCAGCACTGCTCTGCTCTGCTCAGGGTGGTTCTGGCCCATGCCAGGGAGTCACCTTGAGAGCCATCAGTGAGGGCCTCCTGCCATGGAATTAATCATTGCCCATCTGCTGGGGCACTGTGGGCAGATGTCTGCAGGAACCCCTCCTTTGCTGGGACTGCTGCCAGCTGCAGCCATGGGGCCAGATTCTGCTGCTGGAGTAACTGCTGCTGCTTCAGGGCCTCACTGCTCCAGAACCCCCTGGGCCCCTCTCCCTCTGGAGGCTCTGACGTGTGGCAGCACCGCAGGGCAGCGTCAGGCTGGCAGGAGGTGTCCTGGGAGGGCGCTGGATGCCCTCTGCCATCTGGGCTGGCACTGAGCACCCCGTGGGGCTGATGCCTCACACTCTGGCTTAGGGAGCTGCAGACTCAGGGGCACATTCTCTGCCTCCTCTCTGCTCCCTCTTTCTTGCCTGGAAGCAGAGTCTGGGGGCACACCCAGTGCAGGAATCCAGCAGCTGCCGCTGTGCTGGGGGTGTTCGGTGGGGAGGGGACCTGGGAGCTGGGGGTGTATGGTGGGGAGGGGACTTGGCAGGCATGTGGGGCACCACAGGCTGCAGCCAGGCTGCTTCTCTGCCCAGGGGCCAGCCCTGAGCCCCCTGGCCCACGCTGCCCCTCCTCTCTCTCGGCAGGTTGCCCGCAGCCGCTCGGGGAAGACCTTTTCAGCCGGCCCTGGGGAGTCCCTGGAGGAGCAGCTGAGGCCCATGGTGGATTGGGCACTCACTGGCTTCAAACCCACGGGAGTCAAGGGGCTGCGGCCCCCCAAAGCCTCAGGTGAGCTGGGGGCCAGCAGCCGGGCACGGGGCTGGCGTGGGCACCCCTGCTGCCCAGCTGCTCTGGTCAGTCCCAGCTGAGCCATGGCTGTGCTGGCCTGGTGCTGAGGTGGCCTTGGGGGGGCTCCTCTCTGGTGCCCCATGCCCCAGCAGAGGAAGGCATCCTCAGGGCCACTGCTCCTGTGACCTGGCTTAGCCTCCAGCCACCTGTGGGGAAGTTGGTTGCCAGGGAGGGCTCTGCTTTTGGCTGGGGTGAGACCTGTCAGGGCTTGGCAGGGGATGACCCCCAGCGCTTCAGGGGGGCTGCTGGGGCTTGGAAGCTTGTCCCCAAGGAGCCACCTTTCCCTTGCAGAGAATGGAGCCCTGAGGAATGGGACAGAGGAGGTGCAGTCCCTGGAGCAGTACCCCCCCACCAAGAGGCTGAAGACCAACCTGTGCAACAACAGCAAGGAGCAGCGGGTGGAGGAGGACCAGACCAGGGGTAAGCGGCAGCAGGAGCTGGGGAGCAGCGTGGCCTGGGCCCTGCATCCTGAACAGCACCTGGAAATCTTCTGGGGAAGGGCTCAGCTCTTCCTGGGGGCCATGAGCTTGGTTTCTGAAGACAAAAAATGCTTCTGTGGTCCTCACTTGTGCCTTGCTCCAGCGACCCCCAACTGCAAGCCCTGGCACCACAAGCTGGGCTCTGTGGAGGGCTCAGCTTGGAGGTGCTCCTCGTGGTGCTGCTTTGAGCTGGAGCCTCCCAACCTCTCCAGCAGTGCAAGGGCAAAGTGTCCAAGGTGTGCCCACGGCTGCTGCCTCGGGGCAGTGCCCAGCAGGGCTGCAGCAGCTTGGTGTCTGGGAGGTGTCTGGGAGGATCCAGCTGATGCTGAACCTCTTGTGCTTTTGTTTTCCAAAGAGCAAATGGTGTCTGAAGTTACCAACAGCAGTGGGAGTCTGGAAGGTAACCATGCTCCTGTCTTCTCTCTCTTGGGTGAAGGTGTGGGCTCCTGGCTCCTTCCTAACCTCATCCCCTGGGGGTGGGGAAAGCAGAGGGTGCAGAGCCCTGGGGCAGGCTGCCCTGAGAGGTTGTGGAGTTTCCTTCTCTGGAGGGATTCCAACCCCACCTGGCTGCTGTGCTGCTGGGCAAGCTGCTGTGGGTGCCCTGCTTTAGCAGGGGGGGTTGGACTGGGTGATCTCCAGGGGTCCTTTCCCACTCCCACCAAGCTGGGATTTGGTGCAGGTGCTGTGGCAGCAGAGTCCTGAGCCTCCCTCTGTGCTGAAGGCTGCTGAGGGATCTGCTGGGCAGCTCCTCCTTGGGGGTCTGCAGCTGCCCACGGAGCTGCCCCAGTTCAGACTGGGCTCCAGGCTGGGTGGTGGTCGTGGTGGGAGGGGCTGCAGGGGGTCTGCTGCCCTGGGTGGGACTGAGCAGAGCTCTCTGTGTCACACAGACAGCTGCTTGTCCTGCGGGAGGAGGAACCCAGCCACCTTCCACCCCCTCTTCGAGGGGGGCCTCTGCCAGACCTGCAGGGTGAGTGCTGGGCTGGGCTGAGTGGGAGCTGGGGCTGGAGGGCAGCAGGAGTGGGACCCATCCCTGCTGCAACCAGCACTGGTGGGACAGGAGGTGACAAGTGCCAGTTCCTGGCTGTGTTCCATCCACCTTGGTGTGTTTCCTGTGCTTGGAGCACTGAGGATGGGCATCCCTGAGCTCTCAGCCTGCACCAGACACTCCAAAGCTGTCTTTGTTCTCTCTTCACCTCTGGGCACCGACCCTGAGCCCTCTGTCCCTCTCCCCACCAGGACAGGTTCCTGGAGCTCTTCTACATGTATGATGAAGATGGCTACCAGTCCTACTGCACTGTCTGCTGTGAGGGCAAGGAGCTGCTGCTCTGCAGCAATGCCAGCTGCTGCAGGTGGGTCCCAGCCTGGCTCCTCCAGCATCACCCCTGGGGAGCCACAGGGGAGCCAGGGTCCTGGGTGAGCCCAGGCAGGTTGCTGTGCCACAGCACTCCCAGTCCAGCCACTCCAAGCCCTGCTCAGCCAGGCTGCAGCTGGATAAGCCCCAGGGAGCTTGGCAGGAGCTTCACCTGCAGCCCTAAAACCCAGGCAGGGGAAAGTGCTGCCAAAGGGGCTGGGGGCTGCGGCGCCTGGCAGGGGGAGGCTCTGGGGTCACGAGGTGGTTGTGGCTTGGGCAGGTGCTTCTGTGTGGAGTGTTTGGAGGTGCTGGTGGGACGAGGGACATCTGCCAAGGCCAAGGAGCAGGAGCCCTGGAACTGCTACATGTGCCAGCCCCAGGGCAGCTACGGCGTGCTGCAGCGGCGGCAGGACTGGAGCGTGCGCCTGCAGGACTTCTTCACCAGCGACAAGGGGCAGGAATATGTAAGGGCTCTGGTGGGCAGGGGGGGCCCAGGGCTCAGAGGTCCTCAGGCCCTCCCCTTGCCCTGACCTCGCTCAGCCACCCTCTGCAGGCTTGTGGCCCCGCTGGCAGCGCTTGGCCAGAGCTGGAACTTCACTGATGTTCTCTCCTTGCAGGCTGCACCCAAAATCTACCCAACGGTTCCACCAGCAAAGAGGAGACCGATTCGAGTGCTCTCCTTGTTTGATGGCATAGCCACAGGTGAGGCACTGGGAGGGCACTGGGAGGGCACCATCCTGCTGGGTTGCAGTGCTGGGTGTTGGGGTTTGATGGCTTCAGAGCTGTCTCTGAAAGCTTGGTGGGGAGAAGGAGATGAAGGGCAGGGGCATCACCCTCAGAAGGGGATGAGAAGCAGAGGGATGGATGCCCATCAGAAGGGCATGAGGGCAGGGTTCCCTTTCCTGCTGGACAGGGCTGTGGAGGAGGGAGGGCTGGAGAAGAGTGGTGGGCTGAAGAGGGGGGATGGTGAGATGGAGAGGGGGATGGTGAGATGGAGAGGGGGATGGTGAGATGGAGAGAGGGATGGTGAGCTGGGGGGGTATGGTGGACTGGAGAGGAGTGGTGGGCTGGAGCGGGATGGTGAGATGGAGAGGGATGGTGGGCTGGAGTGGGATGGTGAGATGGAGAGGGGGATGGTGGGCTGGGGGGCATGAGAACTGCTCACAGAGGTCCCTGCTGTGCTGAGTGCTGTCTCAGGTGGCTGGTCTCACTGAGAAGCAAGAGCCCTGGCAGTGCTGGTAACCTGGCCTCTGCTGAAGAAGTGCCTGAGGGCAAGTGCCTTGGCTCAGTTCATTGAGGTCTGGGTGAGTCCCAGCTGCCTGGGAGCAGACCTGCCCGGAGGGCCAGGCCCAGGAGCCGGCTCACCCGGAGGCCGCCTGTGTGACTGTCCCCACCCAGGAGCCGGGCGAGCGGCCACCGCCGGCGGCGCCGAGGAAGGAGAGCGGGAGGCGAAGGAGCGCGGCGGAAGCTCAGAGCTCTGTCCCTTGGCAGGGTACCTGGTGCTGAAGGACCTGGGCATCCAGGTGGAGAAGTACATTGCCTCGGAGATCTGCGAGGAGCGGCTGGCCGGGGGCTCCGTGCGGCAGGAGGACAACATCACCTTCGTGCGCGACGTCAGGAACATCACCAAGAGAAACGTGAGCTGCCTGCCCCCTGCAGCGCCTGCCCCCTGCCGCGCCTGCTCCCTGCCCCCTGCCCCCCTGCAGCGCCTGCCCCCTGCCCCCCTGCAGCGCCTGCCCCCTGCCCCCCTGCAGCTCCTGCCCCCTGCCCCCCTGCAGCGCCTGCCCCCCTGCAGCGCCTGCCCCCTGCCCCCCTGCAGCGCCTGCCCCCTGCAGCTCCTGCCCCCTGCCCCCCTGCAGTCCCTGCCCCCTGCCCCCCTGCAGCTCCTGCCCCCTGCCCCCCTGCAGCTCCTGCCCCCTGCCCCCCTGCAGCTCCCCCCACCACCAGGGCTGCCCCCTGCCCCCCTGCAGCTCCCCCCACCACCAGGGCTGCCCCCTGCCCACCTGCAGCTCCCCCCACCAGGGCTTCTCCCATGGCCTGAGAGGCATAGAATCAATCACAGAACTGTCAGGGTTGGAAGATACTTCCAAGGCTCATTCAGCTCCAGCCCCCCTGCCATGGGCAGGGACACCTCACACCACAGCAGGTTGCTCACAGCCACCTCCAGCCTGGCTGCAAACACCTCCAGGGCTGAGGCTTCCACCACCTCCCTGGGCAGCCTGTGCCAGGCTCTCACCACCCTCCTGGGGAACAACTTCTTCCTCACATCCAATCCCAATCTCTCCATTTCTAGTTTTGCTCCATCCCCCACCTAGTCCTATCCCTCCCTGACACCCTCAAAAGTCCCTCCCCAGCTTTCTTGTGGCCCCCTTTATATCCTGGAGGGCCCCAAGAAGGTCTTCATCAGAGAGGCTCTGGAGTGGCATCTCCTCACTGGCTCTGTCTGCTGCAGATCGAGGAGTGGGGTCCCTTTGACCTGGTCATCGGTGGAAGCCTCTGTGATGACCTCTCCCTTGTCAATGCAGCCAGGAAGGGGATCTGTGGTAAGGCTCCTGCAGGGCTGGGCTGCTCCGGGCAGGGGCTGGGCTGCTCCGGGCAGGGGCTGGGCTGCTCCAGGCAGGGGCTGGGCTGCTCCAGGCAGGGGCTGGGCTGCTCCAGGCAGGGGCTGGGCTGCTCCAGGCAGGGGCTGGGCTGCTCCAGGCAGGGGCTGGGCTGCTCCAGGCAGGGGCTGGGCTGCTCCAGGCAGGGGCTGGGCTGTGGAGCCACCTTCTAAGTGCAGAGCAGTGGTTCAAGCCTTGCTCAGCACTGGTTGGTGGTGGCTCCCCTCCGAGCTGGCAAAGCCACGGCCGGCGCTGGCAGAGCTCAGGCTCTCTCCATGCCAGTAGTGGTGGGGAGGGCAGCCAGGCCCCCAGACCCATGCCCCCCCTGGGCCACTGCTGGTCCCAAGCCATGGCTCTGGTTTGTGCCTTGCAGAGGGGACTGGGAGGCTCTTCTTTGAGTTCTATCACCTGCTCAACTACGCTCGCCCCAAGGCGGGGGAGGAGCGCCCCTTCTTCTGGATGTTTGAGAACATGGTGGCCATGAGGGTCAACGACAAGAGGGACATCTCCCGCTTCCTGGAGGTAAGGATTGCCCCTGGCAAAGGTCTCAGGGCAGCAGGCACTTGCTCTGGGCTGTGCCAGCCGTGCCAGGGTGCCGCAGCAGGAGCCCCCCGGGTCTCATGGGAGGCTGATGCTCCTGCTCCTGGCTCCCAAGACACCCACGCTGAAGTGTGCTGTGAGTCCCATCAGCTCTGGCCATGGCTGTGGCCTGGAGCCCCACATGGCTGGCTGGCCCATGCTCTGCTGTGGAACAGGGGCTTGTGGGGCTGCATCCTTGGGGGAGGATCAAAAGCAGTGTGGCCAGCAGATGGAGAGAGGGGATCCTGCCCTTCTGCTGAGAGCTCGCCTGCAGTGCTGAGTCCAGCTCGGGAGCCCTCAGCACAGGAAGGACCTGGAGCTGAGGGAGGGAGAGGGTCCAGAGGAGGCCACAAAAATGCTCAGGGTCTGGAGCACCTCTGCTGTGAGGACAGGCTGAGAGAACTGGGGTTGTCCAGCCTGGAGAAGAGAAGGCTCCAGGCAGACCTTAGAGCAGCTTCCCAGTAGCTGAAGGGAGCTATGAGAAGGCTGCAGAGGGACTTCTGACAAGGGCTTGGGGTGACAGGACAAGGAGCAATGCTTTGAAATGAGAGCAGGGTAGATTTAGGGTGGACATTAGGAAGAAGCTCTTAGGGTGCTGGAAGACTGCAACAGGTTGCCCAGGGTGGGGAGCTGAGGTCCCATCCCTGGAGATATTCGAGGTGAAGCTCTGAGCAACCTGCCCTAGTTGGGGATGTCCCTGCTGCGTGCGGTGGGGCTGGACTAAGATGACCTTTGGAGGTCTCTTCCAACCCAGCCCATTCTAGGATTCTATGACTTTCTGAAGGCTTTAGGTCCCAGCAGGGGGAGGCTGAGCCCTCCCTTCCTCTAACTTTGGTTTTGCCCCCTCTGGTGCCCCTCAGTGTAACCCTGTGATGATCGATGCCATCAAGATCTCTGCTGCCCACCGGGCACGCTACTTCTGGGGCAACCTTCCAGGGATGGACAGGTAAGGAGTGCTGCTCTGGGACCCTCTTGCTGTAGCTCTGGTTTGTTTGTGGTGCTCCTGTGGCTCTTTCTTTCCTCCTTTTGGCCCTAAGCCCAGCTCCTGTGTGGTGCTGTAGCTCCTGCATGGTGCTGTCTCCCCTGCAGTGATGTGCAGATGGTAATGAGCTTGTTAATGAGCAATGAGGAGGCTGAAGGAATGGAATGGTGGTGGGGGGAGTGGGTGTAGCAGTGTCCTCTAGCATGGACCTGGAGCCTGTGGAGGGAAGAGTGATGAGGCTTGGGCAGGATGCTGCAGGCTGGGTCTGTCTTGGGCTGCAGCAGGCGCTGGCCTTTGCCCAAGAGCCAGGCTGACGCTGGGGTGCTGCCTGGCAGCCCTGAGCCCCCTGCCAGCGCCAGGAGGAGGTGAACCTGAGCCTTGGCTGGGACACTCAGCCTGGTGTGGCGGCACTGGGAAGCTCACACTGTGGCAGGTGGCTTCTGCTGCCGCAGGGCAAAGCCTGCTCTGAACTTTGACCAACGCTTCCCAGCTCCCTCAACTCTGCAAAACACAGCAGAGGGACCTGGGGTAAAAATCCAGTTTCTAGCAGCCCCCAAGGCCCTCTGGCAGGAGTTTTGGCACAGCTTCACCCACGTGCTCCTCTGCCTCTCCTCCAGGATCTTCGGCTTCCCCCTCCACTACCCCGAGGTCTCCAGCATCGGCCGCGGGGCTCGCCAGAAGCTGCTGGAGAGGTCGTGGAGCGTCCCTGTCATCCGGCACCTCTTCTCCCCACTCAAGGATTACTTTGCCTGTGAATAGCCAGCTGGGTGCCCCTCAGCTCTCTGGTAACCTCCCAGCTCCCACCCAGCTCCTCTGCCCCGGGGGAGAGGGCCGGGCACGGCCGCCGGACTCTGCCACCGCCCCTTTCCTCCCCGGGCACCTGCTGCAGGCGGGCAAGCCTGGCCCCGGGGCAGGGCTGGGGAGGTGTCTTAACCAAAGAACCTGGCAGGGTGGCTTTGATTTCAAGGGACTGAAGGGCAGCCACAGGTAGAAAATGATGGACAGAAAGAGCTTTGATGGCCCAGAGCAGGAGGCTCTGCACAAGTGCCGAGGTGGGGCAGCTCCTCGGAGCATTCCCTGCTCCGTTCTCACCTGGAATCTGCTGGAGCTGGAGCCCCAGCCCTGAGCTGTGGGGTGTGGAGGCAGCTGCCAGCGTGCTGCAGGCAGGCAGAACCCCCCACTCTCCCCCCCCAGATGCTGCTTCTCTCAACCAACCAACCAACCTCTTGAAGCAACTGCCCCCCAGATACAACCCCCCATCCCTAGGCTGCCAGCAGCACAGGTGTCAGGGCCCCTGCTCGGGTTCCTTGCTCTGAGCAGGCAGGGCAGAGAACCCAAATCTGCTTTCTTTTTGTAGGTTTTTAAGAGTCTCTTTGGTTTTGGATAAGCTTTTACTGATGATGTTGTTGTTGTTGTTGCTGCTTTTTAAGGCATTGCATAAGAATGTGGAGATTCCTAGACCTGAATGTAGCTTGAAACTGAACTGTGAGGTGATAGATGTATGTTTTACTTTCCTAGCTAGAACTACAGAAATTATTGGGGGGTTGCTCTTTCTGGCTGTAGTTTACAGATCCTCATGGCTTCCCCCTCCACCCCCCACCCCTCCCCTTTTTTTTTGCTTGGGTTTTTGGTGTTTTTTGTTGTTAACAGCATCTTAAACCTTTTCCCTCGCATTTTAAACCCCCCCTGCTGAGTGCTTGGATATGGGAGCAGGGGGAGGGATTTGAGCTCCAGAAGGGAAAGAGGTCTGGGGAGTGTTCCCCCTCTCCTCCAAGGTGCCTTGGCAGGGCTAGCACAGTGTGGGTCAGTGGTGGTGCCCTCAAACCAGCCCCCAGGCTTCAGGTGCTGTGCCAGGGGCCCCAGGGGTGCTGGCTGCTGTCAGGCAGGGTGGGGGCTCCTGGCAGGGACAAGCTCACCTGACCCTGGCTGTGGGGTCCAGGAGAACAGCTCTGAGCTCACCTAGAACCAATCCTGCTCAGGACTGGGGAGCTGATCCCTCCTTCCCTGCGTGCCCAGCTTCTGGGCATGGCTGTGCCCCCATGCCGGTGCTTGTGTGCCCAGCCCTGGCCCCACAGCAGCCTGAGGGGTTCCTGGGGGCTGTACCCCCAGCCAGGAGCTCCTGTGGGCACAGCTGTGCTTGCTCACCTTTGGCTGCCCTTCTCTGCTCCCTCCCTTTGCTGCAGGGACTCTCTTGCTGTCCATGGAGTCCTGGTCCTTGGCTGGTGCCCCAGGAGCTGTGGGCACAGCCCAGCCCGACCCTCTCTGCAGGTTTCAGTACCCCGTGGCCGTTGTCCCAGGGGGCAGCTCCTGGGGCCTCTTAACTCCAATGCACATTTCAATGCACTGAAGGACTCGTGACCTGCCCCCCTCTGGCCTCCTCCCCTACCTCTGCTCTTCACTGCAGACCTCCTGCTCTGGCAGAGTCCTCGGGTGCCTTCTCCACATGAGTCAGGTCAAGCCCTGTGCCAGCCCTGTGCCAGGCTGGCTCACAGCAGCGGTGGGAAATGAGCTGCTCCCCTGGCTCCTTCTACCTCTTACACATGGGGACCCTCCCCCCTGTACCCCCATCCTGGGCAGCCTCCCCAGAGGAGGGAGCTTCCCAGTTTCCACTCTTTAAGTGTGCAGCTTCCCCCCCCACCCCCTGTGCCCCTCCCCAGACCATCTTCTGGTCTCCAACCCAAGGCTGTGCTTGGGAAGGGGCAGGAACAGGAAGCCCACATGAAACACAGAGGCTTTTGTACCTTGGTGTCCTACCCTGGAGGTTACCTTTAGAGTCTTCCCATGCTCACTTGTGCCCAGTGGGACTTGTACAAGCCACATGCCTTAGAACTCTGGAGAAAGCCAAGTGGCCTCCACATGGCTGCTGCCATCTGAGGGTGGAACCCTCTCACCCACCTTGGCCACCATCCCCTGAGTGGGCAGAGGACAGGGTGGGTTCTGTGGGTGCTGGAGGTGTAGGGGAAGCCTGGCATGGCCCTTGCTGGGTTTGGACCCCTCACCAAGCTCCCATCCTCATCCTCTAGCCCAGCTGTGAGCTTGGCCTTGGGGGGTGTGTGTGAGAGCCTCCTTCTGCTGTGGCACCCTCTGGGTGGTTACCTTTGGCTGCCTTTCCTTTCCCCAATCTGGGCTAACATGTAACTTCCACTCCCAATTTCCTACTCCAGATCTCCCTCATCCTTTCCTATCTGATCAAAAGGAAAAAGAGAAAATAGACAAGGGGAGGAAAAAAAAAAGGCAAAAAGACTGGGGGAAAGTAAACAAAGATAAAAGAGGAAGGAGAATTGTCTTGGCATTAAGCTTCCTTGATAAGAATTGTAGTAGACAAGTCTTCCTTGAACTGTTTTTTCCCCCCACCTCCTGCAAGAGCTGCCTTTCATTCTGTGATTGTGAGGGAGAGAGAGGGAGCTGCCTCTGGAAAAAGCTTTGTGGAAGTCTGGCCTCTCCCTGGTGCTATTTTGGTCATTTATATATATATATGAGGTTAAGGATTTGTGCTGTCCAAGGTCTTGGGGGGATTTTATACAATCTTTTTATACAAAAAATAAAAGCAAAGCAAAGCAAAGGAGTGCTTCACTGGAGGGCTTCTCCCAGGCTTTTGATAGCCCAAGGGTCAAAGCCCTGGGCCTTGGCCTCATGGTGTCTTTACTGGGTTGTGGTGGGGGGAAGGGAAAGGGGAGATCCACATCACCCAGTTACCATCTATCAGTATTTCTGCATGACCAGACTGGCTTGATTTGGTAAATTAGTGTGAAAAGAGGGGAAGTTTTGCAGCCTGAGGAGTTTGGTGACACCAGAGCTGGGCCTGGCTGCCACGGTCCCAGGGAGAGACCAGCACAGAGCCTCGTGGCAGCTGGGGCTGGCCTGGCTGCGCCATGGGCTGGGGCAGGGATGGGTTGGGGCTGGGACAGAGATGGAGCAGGGATGTGACGAGCCTGAGCCAGGCCCGGTGTGGCCTGGTGGCACCTAACTGGGCCAAGGCTGGACTGGGCTGGGGTAGGGACAGGGTCGGGATGGGGCCAGGTCGGGATGGGGCCGTTCAGCCTGATGACAGCGCCAGGCCGGGGCCAGCTATGGGCTTGATTGGATTGGTTGGAGCTAAGGAAGGGCCTGAACAGGTCTGGAAATGGGCGGGGGCCAGAACCAGGCTGGGAACAGAGCAAGGCCAGCCCAGAACCGGGCTCGGAATGGGCCAGGGCTAGGGCCAGAACTGGGCTGGGCGTAAGCCGCAGCCGGGCCAGGTCCACGTGGGTCCTCGAGCCGGAGCCATGACAGGCACGCGGGGCACGTGGGATTCCAGTGATGTGGGCGTGGCCAGCGGCTCTGCCAATCGGAGGCGGCCCCTCGGACGCGATGGGCGGAGACTGTCGCCACAGCAACGCGAAGGGTTAACCGGCCACCCCCGGTAACCGCCCCCTCCCGCCGGCAACCGGCGCGCGGCGCTCGCGGCCGCCGCCGTGACGTCAGCGTGACGCAAGCGCGTAGCGTGCGAGTGACGTGGTCCCGGGCAGGCGGGCGGGGCCGGTTTGAACGCGGAGCAGACGGGGCGAGAGCGGGGCAGGTAACGGGCCGGGCCGGGCCCTGGCGGCGGGGTCGCGGGCGGCGGGCGGGGAGGAGGGCCTGGGCTCGGGGAGCGGCAGGGTGGGGCCGGTCGGGGCCCGGTGGGCTGTGAGGGGACCGGTGTGAGGCCTGCAGGGCCGGGCCGCGCCTGCCCGGGGCGCGGGGGACCGCGGGGCCTTGGCTGAGCGGTGCAAAGTGCTCCCCGGGGTGGGTGGCGGCGGCGGAAAACGCGGCGGCGGCGGCGAAGAAGAAGAAGGAAGGGGAGGGAGGGGGGCGCGGGCCGTGCCCCACCCGCGGCGGGGGCGTGCGGCGCGGCCGGCTCTGCCCGGCGCCGGCGGCGGCAGCTGCACCGGGGCTCTGCGGCCGGGCAGCGAGCGCGGCGGCTCCGCTTTGTGCCGGCGGAGCTGGGCGGGGACCGGCCGCTCGGTATTTCCCCCTGGAGAGATCCCGGGGTGGACCAGGAAGTGCCGGCGCGGTGCGGGGCGGCGGGGGGACGGACGAGGTGCCCGCGGCGATGCCCTCCGCCGCGCCCTCCACGCGGGGCCCTTGCTGTCCGTTGTGCTTCCCGGGGCACCCGAGAGGTGCCCTGTCCAGGGGGGTGCCCGCCGGGGGCAGCGGGCAGCTCGGCCGCGTTTCCCCCGCAGCAGGCTGGGCTCGGCCGTGCTGCGGAGGCCGGGAGGAAGCCGCCGCCGAGCGAGCCAGCGGCTGAGACCGGCGGCAGCGGCCGCGGCGCTCACGGCCCCGGCGCTCACGGCCCCGCTTCTCTCTTGCAGAAAATGGCAGTGAATGTGTACTCGACTTCAGTGACCAGCGACAACCTGAGCCGACATGACATGCTGGCCTGGATCAACGAGTCCCTGCAGCTGACCCTCACCAAGATCGAACAGCTCTGCTCGGGTGAGGGCGCTGGGGGAGCAAGGCAGCTCCCGGTTTGGGGGTGCAGCCCGGCCCTGCCGAGGTGCAGCTGCACCCTGTGACCTGCCTGAGCTGGCCGCCGTGGCTCTGCGGGTGTGAGCAGACCCGAGGGCAGCCTTGTAACCCGGCTAGGGTTGGGGTTGCATTGAAGTGGTTGTTAATGATGTCAGCAGGATGGAGAAGCACCTCCTGACTCATGGCAGCAAGAGGGAAGAGGAGATAATGTGTCAAAAAAGACTCTGGGAGGGAAGCCTTTGGTCTTGGTGAATAGGATGAGTCTTACCAGTGCAGGAACAGCACAGGCAGGGGTGAATTCCTCTGGAAGAGAGGCCCTGGGAGCTGTGGGAGGCTGGGCAGGAGGTGGGAGGGAGGTACCCTGGTGACTCTTGGGCTCCCCCTCAGGGTTTGCAGCCTGTGGGGCTGTGCCACCCCAGCTGAGGCAGGCTGGGGCTGAGCTCAGCACGGCTGGGGCGGAGCTGGAGGCAGAAAAGGGGAAGTGGTCCCCAGATGGAGTCAAGTGTCAGCAGAGGGCTCCCAGGGTGTGTGGGAGGAGGCCTGCAGAGACGAATTGCTGGCAAATAGTCTGTGAAGGGAGAGCTAAAACCCAACCCAAGGCTAGCAGTGCAGCCTGGGGTAGAGGTGGTGATTTGGCTGACTGCAGCAGGCAGGGGAAGGAAGGGGACTTGAAGAGGGGAAGTGCAGCTCATGCAGTGAGCTTAGGGTGAGGGGCAGCTCACAGGTGAGAGATGTGGCAGCTGGAGGTGGAAGAAAGAGAGGGAAGAAGTCTGCAGTGAGTTTGGGGCTGGCAGTGCAACCTGTGGAGGAAACCTTCCTGAAGAGCACTGCAGGGCAGGGGGCTTGCAGCAGACAGCTGGCAGCTGTTTGTGGTGGCTTTTGTCTGCTGAGGTGGTGGAGAGAAGCTGAGGGTGAAGGATTTGAGGCTCTGCAAGCAGAGGAGCAAGGCTGAGGGCTGGCTGCTGGGAGGGAAATGGGTTAGGCAGGCTGTCCTGTGCAGCACTGCTTCACCCTGGGAAGCTGTGCTGGGAGCTGGTGTGTCTGGAATGCTGGCAGAGCCCTGCCTGCAGCCGGCAGGGTAATGAGTGCTGGCTCTGCAGAACTGCAGCTCACCTGTTTGCAGGAGCAGGCTGGGAGCTGTCACTGTGCTATGTGCTGAGTAATGTCCTCCCCTCTGCCTGCAGAGAGGCCCCCACGCCTCTGGGCTCCTGCTGTCACAACTGCCTGCCACCAGGAGCTTCCAAGCCTGCCCTGCCCGCTCTGGGGCTGGCAGTGGTGCCAGCAGCAGGCTGGCGCTCTGTGAATGCACAAAGGCTGACCTGGTTAATCTCTCTTCTTCTTCTCATTCCTCTCTCTCTTCTTCTCCTCCTCCTCCTTCCTCTCTCCTCTTCTTCTCCTCCTCCTCCTTCCTCTCTCCTCTTCTTCTCCTCCTCCTCCTTCCTCTCTCCTCTTCTTCTCCTCCTCCTCCTTCCTCTCTCCTCTTCTTCTTCTTCTCCTCCTTCCTCCCTCCTCTTCTTCTCCTCTTCCTCCTCCTTCCTCTCTCTGGAATCTCTTTAGATCAGGTTCATCACTCTCTGTCCCCCAGGGTTAGCAAACCTGGTCTCTGGCAAGAGGTTTTTTCCTCCCCCTGAGGTGGGCACAGGAGCTGTTCAGGCAGTGATCTGAAAGAGCCATGATTGATTGATTGATTGATTTTTCTTTGCACCAGTGGATGAGCAGCAGCTTTCCCAGCAGGGAGGGGCAGTGGGAGCCCCAAAAGACCTGCAGGGTTACCTTGGCAGGGGATGATCAGGGCAGGCCTTCCTTGCCTGGGGTTGAAACGAATCCACTCAGCACCAGGATCTCTCAGCTCCTGGCCTTCAGGCAGCTGCCAAGGGCCTGTCCTGGAGCTGTGCTGTTTCAGGCTGAGCTTCCCATCTCCCTCTCTGTGTCTAATGAATTGCTGCAGGTGGGGGAGCAGCACTCAGGGCATTGCTCTCCTCTGGGCAGTGGCACATGGCTGCCATCAGCACTGCAGAGGTTAAAACCCTCTGGGTTTGGGGTGGAACCCTCTGGGTTTGGGTGAAACCCCTCTGGTTTTATTGCTGCAGAAGCTGATCTAATGCATTTCTGTATTCTTCTGTCATTGCTTGTCCTCCATGGCTGAGCTGCATCCTTCTGCTCCTCCCTGAGAGCTGACTTGAGGGAGCTGAAGGATGCAGAATTAACCAGGAACTGTTTCACTTCAGGCCTTGACTTTAAATAGACTCCAACCTCATTTGGCCCTCCTGCCTCTGAGGGCACCTTGAGCTGTATGTGTAGGCTGTGTGTGGTGAGTAAATGTGTCACTCTCTTCCTAGTGGGTAAATGTACCTGGGAGTGATGACTGGAGCTGAGTGGAGATAAGAGGTGATTGCCCTCCCCTTGGACCTCAGCTCTGCCCTCCCAGCCAGCAGAAGGCAAAGTCAAATTACTCCTTGGCTCTTTCTTTTTGGAATAGAATGGAATGAACCAGGTTGGGAAAGGCCTTTGAGGTCACCAAGTCCAACCTCTCCCCCAGCACCCTCTGATCAGCTCAGCCATGGCACCAAGGGCCTCAGCCAGGCTCCTCCTAAACACCTCCAGGGCTGGGGACTCCACCACCTCCCTGGGCAGCACATCCCCAGGGCCAATCTCTCTTGCTGGGAAGAATTTCTTCCTAACAGCCAGCCTGAACCTCCCCTGGCACAGCTTGAGACTGTGTCCTATTGTTCTGGTGCTGCT
This sequence comes from Melanerpes formicivorus, assembly GCF_026170545.1. Taxonomy (NCBI): domain Eukaryota; kingdom Metazoa; phylum Chordata; class Aves; order Piciformes; family Picidae; genus Melanerpes; species Melanerpes formicivorus. Next base: position 14,272,111 of record NW_027142371.1, on the reverse strand, counting down.
TGCCTGGCAGAAGAGCCCAACCCCCACCTGGCTTCAACCTCCCTTCAGGGAGTTGGAGGGAGCAAGAAGGTCTCCCCTGAGCCTCAGGGAGCTGGAGGGAGCAAGAAGGTCTCCCCTGAGCCTCAGGGAGCTGGAGGGAGCAAGAAGGTCTCCCCTGAGCCTCAGGGAGCTGGAGAGAGCAAGAAGGTCTCCCCTGAGCCTCAGGGAGCTGGAGAGAGCAAGAAGGTCTCCCCTGAGCCTCCTCTCCTCCAGGCTAAGCAACCCCAGCTCCCTCAGCCTCTCCTCCCGGGGCTGTGCCCCAGACCCCTCCCCAGCCTCCTTGCTCTTCTCTGGACAGGTTCTCTTGGCCTGAAGGAGTTAGGGTTGCTCTTGATCATCAAAGTTCAAGCCATGAGACCCCCAAGTGTGGCTCTGCAGCTCCCTTGAGCTCACTGCCAGCTGAGCTGCACCCAGAGAGGAGTCTGAAGGTTTCCTGCTCTGCCGGCGCAGCCCGGAGGGGGTTGGGTAGCTGGGGATGGCCTCAGGTCAGCTTGCTGCCTGAGCAGGGCTGGACTGATCCTGGCATCTGTGTTCTTCTGCTGTTGGCAGGTGCTGCCTACTGCCAGTTTATGGACATGCTCTTCCCAGGCTCTGTGGCCCTCAAGAAGGTGAAGTTCCAGGCCAAGCTGGAGCACGAGTACATCCAGAACTTCAAGGTCCTGCAGGCGGGTTTCAAACGCATGGGTGTCGACAAAGTAAGCTGCCCCCTGAGTGCTGCTGCTCTCTGCTGCTCCTGCTGGAGTGGCTGGAATGTGCTGGGAATGGGGCTGGGACACAGCTGGCAGCAGAGCTTGCTTTTGCCTGGGGGCCTCAAAGCCTTGGGGGCTGGCTTGGGGCCGGGGGTCCTCACTGCGGCCTCAGGCAGCTGAGGTTCAGCTCAACAACCAGCTGAGGGTTTCCATTTCCCCCCTGTGCTGCAACTGCTGAGCTAAACCTCGCCTGAGCCTCCTGCCTGAGCCACCTTTGTCCCACCTGCCTTCCCATTCCCCTCTGGTGGGGTAGTCCTGAGGGTTCCAGTGCAGACTGGCTTAGGTTGGAAGAGAGCTTTAAGCTCGTGGAGTCCAACCTTTGTCCCAGCACTGCCAGGGCACCACTGACCCTCAGCACCACATCTCCAGGGCTTTGCAGCTCCTCCTGGGATCCACTGTGTCATCTGAAGGTGGTGCAAGTGAGATCCATGAGCAGCCTGCCCTGGTGGGAGCAGGTGGCAGCTGTGCTGGTGGCAGGGGGATTGGCTAGGTCTACTGACAGCACCTTGGCTCTGGTGCAGAGCAGTTCTGTGCTGCCTGTGAGGTCTCTCCTCACCCTGGGGGCCAGCAGCCTCAAGCCACCCTGGTTCTGCTTGGGGCAAGCAGCTCCTGTGGTGTCCAGCCCTGGAGAACCACTCTCACATGCTGGTTGACCCCACAATGGTGATGGCTGCTGGCCCCTGCCAGCTCCTGGGCTCTCAGCTCGTGGTCTGCAGACTTCACAGCTCACTGCATCTGTTTGACAACCTTTGGGCTGCAGCTGGAACCTCAAATGGGTTGGGTTGGAAGGGACCTTAAAGCTCAGCCAGCTCCAACCCCCTGCCCTGGGCAGGGACCCCTCCCCCCAGCCCAGGCTGCTCAGGGCCTCATCCAGCCTGGCCTTGAGCACCTCCAGGCAGGTGAAATCCACAGCCTCCCTGGGCAGCCTGTGCCAGGCTCTCCCCACCCTCCCTGCAGAGAATTCCCTCCTCACCTCCAGCCTGTCTCCCCTCTCCCAGCTCCAAGCCATTGCCCCTTGCCCTGGCACTCCCAGCCCTTGTCAGGAGTCCCTCCCCAGCTCTCCTGGAGCCCCTTTCAGCTACTGGGACCCTCCAAGGGTGATGCCCAGCTCTGTGTTCTCCCTCTGTGGGCCTGTCCAGTGGCTCTGGCTCATGAGAGCTGCTGCTGGCTGTGCCAGCTTCAGCTGCCCAGAGAGGTTCTGTGCTGAGCTGGGTGCAGCAGCAGCTTTGCTGCAGAGTTCTCTTTGCAGCTGCAGGTCTGAGTGCCACTCCTGAGCCCAAATCCCACAGTCCAACCCAGAGCTGTGCTCCAGGAGGGTTTGCCTCCACCCTGGCCAAAGAGTTTTTGCACTTCTGAGGTTTAAACCTTGTTATCAAACTGGGAATTAACCTTCCCCCCACTCTGCCCCACCCCTGCTTGTTCTGCCCTTCTTTTCCCCTTGGCTTTCCTCCTGCTCCAGATAATTCCTGTGGACAAGTTAGTGAAAGGGAAGTTTCAGGACAACTTTGAGTTTGTTCAGTGGTTCAAAAAGTTCTTTGATGCCAACTATGATGGGAAGGAGTATGACCCTGTTGCTGCCAGGCAAGGCCAGGAGACAGTGGCACCCAACCTGGTTGCTCCAGTGATGAACAAACCCAAGAAGTCTCTCAGCTCAAACACTGCAGGTAAGAGGGAATGGGGCTGAAGGGTTCTCTGGGGGTGGGGGGAAAGCAGAGAGAGTTGTTAAGGACAGCTGGGCTGCCACACAGTGTTAGAGGTTGGAAGGGACCTCCAGAGAGCACTGAGTCCAGCCCCACCCTGCCCAAGCCTGGAGGATGGAGTTGGAGCACTCTGCTGCTTGTTTTGGAGATGCTGGCCTTCAAAAGCTGAGCCCTGGAAGGCTGGAATGGGTTGGGATGGAAGGGAGCTCCCAAAGGCCACCCAGCCCAACCCCCTGCCCTCAGCAGGGACATCCTCCCCTGCAGCAGCTTGCTCACAGCCTTCTCCAGCCTCACCTTGCACAGCTCCAGCCCTGGGGCCTCAGCTCCCTCCCTGGGCAACCTGCTGCAGGGTTCCAGCAGCCTCCTGGGGCACAACTTGCTCCTCACCTCCAATCTCAATCTGCTCTGCTCTCATTTCAAACCACTGCCCCTGGTGCTGTCCCTGCAGGCCTTTGGGAGCAGTCCCTCTGCAGCCTTCCTGCAGCCCCCTGCAGGTGCTGGGAGGCTGCTCTGAGGTCTGCCTGGAGCCTTCTCTCCTCCAGGCTGAACACCCCCAGCTCCCTCAGCCTGGCCTTGCAGCAGAGCTGCTGCAGCATTTTCATGGCCTCCTTTGGAGCCTCTCCATCAGCTCCAGGTCCTTCCTGTGCTGAGGGCTCCAGAGCTGGCCCCAGCCCTGCAGGTGAGGCCTGAGCAGAGCAGAGGGGCAGGATCCCTCTCTCCACCTCTGGCCACACTGCTTTGGGTGCAGCCCAGGCTGCCCTTGGCCTCCTGAGCTGCAGGCTCCCACTGCTGGCTCCTGCCCAGCCTCTCACCCAGCAGTCAGGTTTAGCTGAGAGGTTCCAGCCCCAGCCTGTGCTCTACAGCAGCTGCTCAGGGGGGAAGTGGAATCCTTCAGCTGATTGCTAGGCTGAGCCTTAGCTGCGTGAGGCTGAGCCTCCCCGAGGCCTTCTCTGCAGGGCTGCTCTCAAGCTCCTCATCCCCCAGCCTGGATTGCTGGCACCCAGTTGTCTGTGAGCTAGAGGGAGGAAAGTCTCTGAGGGTGAAGGTGGCAGAGGTGGGTGGGTGCTGCCCAGCCCAGGAGCCATGGCCATGCCCTGTGCAGGCAGGGAGCCGCTCGGGGGGAGCTCAGCTCTGCGCCGCTCTGGTCGCAGGTGGGCAGCGACCCTCCAGGAGGAGCTTCCTGCAGGGCAGGGGCTGGGAGGTGTGGGGAGAGGAGCTGGGAGGTGTGGGGAGAGGAGCTGGGAGGTGTGGGGAGAGGAGCTAACCCCGAGGTGACCTTGCAGCCCCCCAGAGGCCCATGGTGACGCAGAGGACCGCAGCCACCCCCAAAGCCGGCGTGGTGAAAAAGGCAGCAGGAGACGAGGAGTCAGCAGGGCTGATCGAGCAGGTGGGTCCCAGGCAGCCCCCAGCTGCTCAGCTGTGCCCCACAGGGCTGTCTGCTGAGCTGCTTTTGGGCAGGAGTGCAGCAGGCAGGTGGAAGGAAAGAATCATCATAGGATCAGCAAGGCTGGGAAAGGCCTCAGAGATCATCAAGTCCAAGCTGCCACCCAGCCCCTCCTGACAGCCAGACCATGGCTGCAAGGGCCACATCCAGGCCCCTCTTGAACACCTCCAGGGCTGGGGACTCCACCACCTCCCTGGGCAGCACATCCCCAGGGCCAATCTCTCTTGCTGGGGAGAACTTTCTCCTCACCTCCAGCCTCAACCTCCCCTGGCACAGCTTGAGACTGTGGCCTCTTGTTCTGGTGCTGGGTGCCTGGCAGAAGAGCCCAACCCCCACCTGGCTCCAACCTCCCTGCAGGGAGTTGCAGAGAGCAAGAAGGTCTCCCCTGAGCCTCCTCTTCTCCAGGCTAAGCAACCCCAGCTCCCTCAGCCTCTCCTCCCAGGGCTGTGCCCCAGACCCCTCCCCAGCTTTGTTGCCCTTCCCTGGACACCTTCCAGCAGCTCAATGTCCTCCTTGAGCTGAGGAGCCCAGAGCTGGCCACAGGACTGCAGGTGTGGCCTGAGCAGTGCTGAGCACAGGGCAGGATGAGCTCCCTGCTCCTGCTGGCCACACTGCTCCTGCTGCAGGCCAGGCTGCCCTTGGCCCCCTGGGCACACTGCTGGCTCAGAGGAGGAGCCTGAGTGCAGTAAAGCTCATCAGGAGTCACTTCCTTCGAGGCCTGGCTGAGAAGGGCCTCACTGCTGTGCTGACAGCCACCCCCCCCTGCAGCACACAGAGCTGCAGGCATCCCAGCCCCTCCTGGGCCATGTCACACATAGCTTTGCCTTGAAAATATTCCCACAGCTGTGTGGCAGCTCTCAGCATTCCAAGCCAGCTATGAGCAGCTGCTGCTGCAGCAGAGACAGGGACATGACACAGCTCAGGGCACCACCAGCTTGGAATGTGGCAGCAGAGGGAGCTGCAGGCAGCCTCTGCTTTCCCTGCCCCAGGGAGCCAAGCCCTCAGCAGGCCCAAGTGGAAGTCTGGTGTCCAGACTTCCTTCCCCCTCTCCCAGCCCCCTCCCTTCCCCCATCTGAGCTGCTCCTGGGAGGGTTTGGCATCTCCCCCCTCCTCTGAGCAGCATGTGGGGGCTCTGCTTGGTGGGTCAACTCTTGGTGGTGCCCCTTTGGCAGATCAATGTCTTGAAACTTACTGTTGAAGATCTGGAGAAGGAGAGAGACTTCTACTTTGGCAAGCTGAGGAACATTGAGCTGATCTGCCAGGAGAATGAAGGGGAGAACGACCCAGTGCTGCAGAGGATTGTGGAAATCCTTTATGCCACAGATGTAAGTGAGCTGCTGCCAGGGGGCACGGCCTGCCTGCCCCCTCCCTCTCTAGCTGGAAGCTGCCTGGGCTTTCCAGCCCTCCTCCTGTTTCTGCTTGCTTGGGCTTTCCCCCTTTTGGCTTCATGGCCTTGAGGTTTTTCCATGCTCAGATAATTAAGTTGGAAAAGGTTTCCAAGTCCAACCAGCAGCTCAGCACCCCCCATGGCCACTCAACCCTGCCCCCAGGTGCCATGGCCACAGGTTTCCTGAACACCCCCAGGGATGGGGACTCCACCACCTCCCTGGGCAGCCTGGGCCAGGCCCTCAGCACTCCCTCAGGACAGAAATCTTTCCTAGTGTCCAACCTAAACCTCCCCTGGCACAGCTTCAACCCATTCCTCCTTTCCTCCTTGTCCACTTGGCAGAAGAGACCAACACCAGCCCCTCCCCCCTGCCCCCAGCCTCCTTTCAGGGGGGTGCAGAGAGCAAGGAGGTTCCCTCAGCCTTCTCTGTTCTGCTCAGGCAGCAGGCAAGGCTCAGCCTCTCCTGGGGAGTGAACAGATCAAAGGTGAGGGGAAGAACTCTGCTGGCCAGTGAAGCTGAATGGTCACTTGGGGGAGAGTTCATGGAACCCCTGAGGGGCTCAGGTTGGAAGGGAGCTCAGAGCTCATCTCCTCCAACCCCCCCACCATGGGCAGGAACAACTCATCTGGACTTAGCTGCTCAAGGCCTCATCCAGCCTGGCCTTGAGCACCCTCAGGCAGGAGGCAGCTGCAGCCTGTTCCCCTCTCTCACCACCCTCCTACTGAGTAACTTCCTCAGCTCCAGTCCAGCCCTTCTCTCCCTCAGCTTCAACCCATTCCCCTGTCTCTGGACACCCTCCTGCAAGATCCCTCTGCAGCCTTCCTGCAGGATCCCTTCAGGTCCTGGCAGCAGCTCTGAGCTCCCCCTGGCTCAAACCAACCCCAACTCCCTCAGCCTGTGCTCGAGGCAGAGCTGCTCCAGCCCTGGGTTCAAAGAATAGAACAAACCAGGTTGGGAGAGACCTTTGAGACCATCCAATCCAACCTCTCCCCCAGCACCCTCTGATCAGCTCAGCCATGGCACCAAGGGCCTCAGCCAGGCTCTCCCTAAACACCTCCAGGGCTGGGGACTCCACCACCTCCCTGGGCAGCACATCCCCAGGGCCAATCTCTCTTGCTGGGAAGGATTTCTTCCTCCCCTCCAGCCTGAACCTCCCCTGGCACAGATTGAGGCTGTGTCCTCTTGTTCTGGTGCTGGGTGCCTGAGAGAAGAGCCCAACCCCCACCTGGCTCCAACCTCCCTGCAGGGAGTTGCAGAGAGCAAGAAGGTCTCCCCTGAGCCTCCTCTCCTCCAGGCTAAGCAACCCCAGCTCCCTCAGCCTCTCCTCCCAGGGCTGTGCCCCAGACCCCTCCCCAGCTTTGTTGCCCTTCTCTGGACACCTTCCAGCAGCAGCTCCCAAGCACAGAGAGGGAGAGAGAGCAGCCCCAGGCCCCTGCCTTTGTGCCCTCAGCTTCTCACGCTGGTTTGTTTCGTTTCCTCTCTGCCCTTTCAGGAAGGCTTTGTGATACCTGACGAGGGAGCCCCACAGGAAGAGCAAGAAGAGTATTAACAGACCACCTACTGTCCCAGCAGAGCAGCAGCAGCAACCACCACCTCCACCTCCTCCACCACCACCACCATCAGCGAGAATTCTTTGCCCCCAGATCATGTGCTTAACTGTCAAGTACTCCACTTTTGTTCTTAGAGGACTCCACCGGTTTCTTTTCATGAGCAAACCACCAACCAACACCACGCAGAGGACAGAAAGGAAGACAACAAAGAGAGAAAGCAAAGCCAACACCAAGTACCTCTTCTTAAAGTGCACTTTGCAGAAGCTTCACTTGTGTTTGAGGCAGGAGCTCCTCCTGCTCCCTCTGCAGCAGGGCAGTGCCCACACCTGGGTGGGGAGGGCAAAGGGGGGGTTGGTTAGGTGAGGGAGCAAGCAGGAGGCTGCAGCTTTGCTCGGCTTGGGTTGGGGTTTGGTTTCCTTTGCACCTAACCTTGCTGGTACAACACTTGAGGGGAGGAGGGGGGAAAGAGAGAGAGAGGTTGAGAGCCTTGGGTGGGTTGTGTGTGAGGGGGGAGGAGGAGAGGCTCTGCCTGCCAGGATGGGTTGGTTGCTCCTCTGGAGCTCAGTGGGAAGGTTGGCAGCACAGAGGTGATGCTCAGATGCCTTAAGACACAAAACAAGAGTTCTGTAAACAGACCCCAGGCTGCCCCAGGGCCAAACTGAAGGGCTGTGGTGGGGGGGGGTGTGCTTCACCTTGGGTGGGGGTAGAGGTTTGACTTCACTTCACTGCTGGCTCTCCCTCTCTCTCTCTCTCTCTCTCTTTCTCTCTCTCTGGCTCCCCAAAGGGAGGGGAGGAGGGCAGGGGGGGTGGTGGTGGTGCTGGGGAGGGGGCAAACCCAACTCCACCCCTCTGGAAAGCTGCTGACAAAGTGATGTAGTTCCCCATGGGCTGGGCCTCCGTGGGGCCTGTCAGGAGATGGGAGGGAGCACCCACAGCTGAGACACAAACTCCCTTGGGGGGTGCTGAGAAGCCTTTCCCCTCCCTCCCCTCCTCCTGTGGCGCTGGGGCTGAAGACTTTGCCAAACTGGTACTGTGTTTCCTGAGAGAGAAGCAGCAGCAGCCAAGGGCAGGCAGGTCCCACTGCTGCAGCAGGCTCTCTGCCTTCCTGCCTCCTCTTCCCCTTCTCCTGCTTCTCTTCCCATGCCTTTTCCCTCTTGGCCTCACTTCTTCCCTCTCTCCCATCCCCAGGAGTGCTGCTCAGAGCCAGCAGTTGCAACAGGACTTGTGAGCAGCTGCCTGAGAGTGAAAGTGAGCTGAGCACAGGAGGATGAGCACTGGGCTCTCTTTCCTCTCTCTTTCCTCTCTCTTTCCTCTCTCTTTCCTCTCTCTTTCCTCTCTCTTTCCTCTCTCTTTCCTCTCTCTTTCCTCTCTCTTTCCTCTCTCTTTCCTCTCTCTTTCCTCTCTCTTTCCTCTCTCTTTCCTCTCTCTTTCCTCTCTCTTTCCTCTCTCTTTCCTCTCTCTTTCCTCTCTCTTTCCTCTCTCTTTCCTCTCTCTTTCCTCTCTCTTTCCTCTCTCTTTCCTCTCTCTTTCCTCTCTCTTTCCTCTCTCTTTCCTCTCTCTTTCCTCTCTCTTTCCTCTCTCTTTCCTCTCTCTTTCCTCTCTCTTTCCTCTCTCTTTCCTCTCTCTTTCCTCTCTCTTTCCTCTCTCTTTCCTCTCTCTTTCCTCTCTCTTTCCTCTCTCTTTCCTCTCTCTTTCCTCTCTCTTTCCTCTCTCTTTCCTCTCTCTTTCCTCTCTCTTTCCTCTCTCTTTCCTCTCTCTTTCCTCTCTCTTTCCTCTCTCTTTCCCCCATCTCCCCATCCTCCTCTTGCCAGTTCAGCAGCCTGCTGGGGTTTAAGAGCAGCTCCCAGGCTGCTGGCTCCCAGAGCTGATGGTGTTGCAGCAAACACAGTCCTGAGACTAACTTAAATATTAATATTTAAATACTTTTCCTTCCCTGTCCTTTTTTTTAATTATGATTTTTTTGCTCTCATGCTCCTCCCCCCCTCCCCCCAACCCCTTCCTTACCTCCTCCCTCCTCATCCCTGTTGTGTTTGGCAAGATCCTGCAAGACTCCTGCTTCCCCCCCCTCCTTTTCTCCCTCCCGAGGTTGGAGCAGTCCCTGTTGTGCTTTGTAGCCCATTTGTTCCTGGTGGTAGCTTTGTCCTGGAACCTTCCCCCTCCCCTCTTCCTCTTCCTCCTCCTCCCCCCCCTCCCCCGTGTGTAGGGAGAGCATTTTATGGTGAACTGTTGTGTAGTGCATGAAACCTTTGTGAGAAGTCCCAGGAAAAAAACAAACCAAGCCCCCAAACCCCAGTGAATGCCAAAAAGCAAAGAGCAAGTTGTTCACAGCCATTGTTCCCAGACTGCAGTGGTGCTAATTTCTCTGTGGCCTTTTGTGTTTGGTTTTATTTTTGGGGGGGTGGGGGTGGGGGTTTGGGTTGGTTTTTAAAGACTTTGGTTGCCCTGACAAACCCCAACCCAGCCCCCAAGCCCCTTCCCTGTCACTCAGCCTCCCTTCCCCCCCTCTCCCCCTTGGACTTTTGGACTCCTTTTGGTTTGGTTTTGGTTTTGGTTTTGTTCTCGACAGGGTTTTTCTATTTTAAGCCGTTTCTAAAATAAAAGTTCTGGATTTCAAGGGTGTGTCCTGCCTGCTGCACTCTCTTCTGCCTCCCCCATCCCCTCCCCCCCAGGCCAGGACCTGGGGCTGGGCTGCAGGGCATCAGCCTTCTGAGGCACAGGGAATAGCCCCCTGAGAGTTCTGCCTGGTGGAGGCTTGCAGGACCTTGCCAATCCCAGGGGTAAAGCCTTCCTCTCCCCCTCTCCCCCCAAGGCTGGGTGCAGTGGGGATTGGACTGGATAGGATAGGGATAGGATAAACCAGGTTGAGAAGAGACCTTCAAGATCATGGAGCCCAACCTCTCACCCAACACCACTTAATCAACCAACCCATGGCACCAAGCACCCCAGCAAGTCTCCTCCTGAACACCTCCAGGGATGGAGACTCCACCTCCCCAGGCAGCCCATTCCAATGGGCAATCACTCTGTGTAGAATTTCTTCCTCACCTCCAGCCTAAACCTCCCCTGGCACAGCTTGAGACTGTGGCCTCTTGTTCTGGTGCTGCTTGCCTGGCAGAAGAGCCCAGCCCCCTCCTGGCTCCAACCTCCCTGCAGGGAGTTGCAGAGAGCAAGAAGGTCTCCCCTGAGCCTCCTCTTCTCCAGGCTAAGCAGCCCCAGCTCCCTCAGCCTCTCTTCTCAGGGCTGTGCTCCAGACCCCTCCCCAGCTCTGTTGCCCTTCTCTGGACACCTTCCAGCAGCTCAACCTCCTTCCTGACCTGAGGAGCCCAGAGCTGGCCACAGGACTGCAGGTGTGGGCTGAGCAGTGCTGAGCACAGGGCAGGATGAGCTCCCTGCTCCTGCTGGCCACACTGCTCCTGCTGCAGGCCAGGATGCCCTTGGCCCTCCTGGTTGCCTGGGCACACTGCAGGCTCATGTTCAGCCTACCATCGACCACAGTTGTTCCCCTCCTCACCCCCCCGAAGGTGTGGAGGTTGGTTGGTGAGCAGCTGCCCCAGGAGCTGGCAGTGCCCTCATGCACAGCTCAGGAAGGCAGCAGGCAAAGCAGGGTGGGCAGCAGAGGGCATTCTGCCCCCTTGGCTCTGCCCTGCTCAGACCTCACCTCCAATCCTGCCTCCAGCTCTGGGGTCCCCAGCAGGAGAAGGGCACAAAGGTGATGCAAGGGCTGGAGCAGCTCTGCTGTGAGGATAAGGAGAGGGAGCTGGGGCTGTGCAGCCTGGAGGTGAGAGAACTGCAGAGGGACCTCAGAGCTGCCTGCCAGGACCTGAATAACCCCAAGGAGAGTCCACTGGAAGGAGCCACTTGGCACCAAAAGCTATCACTGCAGAGCCTCTGAGGTGATGGTGTCCAACCTTCAGCCCAGCACCACCGTGGCTGTGCTCCCTCTGAGGGACTGGGGCCAGCAGCCAGCTCCATCAAGGTGCTCATGAGAGCTGCTGACACAGTGAGCACTGAAGCAGCAGAGGAGAAGCACTTAGGGGGAGGACAAAGCCCCCCAGCAGCTCTCAGCACAGGGCTGTGCCTCCACACCACCTTCCAGTCAGCTCCTTCCCCCTGGGCCGTCCTGGGGAGCAGCTGTGTGCTGCTGCTGCTGCAGCTTCCCAGCCTGGCAGCCTTGCCCAGGGGCTGGGGTAGCAGAGGGCCCAGCTCCTCCTGCTGCAGGGCAGGGAGGGATTTCATTTGCACAGCATCAGAGGCAGAGAGGAATTAATTGTCTGAGGTTCTGCAGTGTTGAGAGAGCAACAATTACAGGAGAGGGCTCTGCAGATCAACAGGGCCCCACCAGCAGCACCCAGCCAGCCTCTGCTGCTTGCTGCTGCTTGCTGCTGCTTCTCCTTCTTCTCTTAAATACAGCAGGAAATTGCTTCTGCAGCTGCTGCTCCCCCAGCCCTCATCTTTCACTGCAGAGGGACAGAATCATTACCCAGGCTATGAAGCATCCCAGTCAATGTCATAACATCTCATCAGTGTCTTTATTGTCACTTGGAGCTGGAATTTCTCTCATTGCCATGCAGGGCTCATTCAGACCTGCCAAAAGAAATGCAGCCCTGGCCTCCCCCAGGTGATTCAGGGCTGAGTAAACAGCCCCTTGGAGCTGCTCTCTGCTAACAGCCCTGGAGCAAAGGTGAGCCCCAAAGGAGCCCCTGCAGCAAAGATGAGCCCCAAAGGAGCCCCTGCAGCAAAGCTGAGCCCCAAAGGAGCCCTGCAGCAAAGCTGAGCCCCAAAGGAGCCCTGCAGCAAAGCTCAGCCCCCAAGGAGCCCTGCAGCAAAGCTGAGCCCCAAAGGAGCCCTGCAGCAAAGCTCAGCCCCCAAGGAGCCCTGCAGCAAAGCTCAGCCCCAAAGGAGCCCTGCAGCAAAGCTGAGCCCCAAAGGAGCCCTGCAGCAAAGGTGAGTCCCAAAGGAGCCCTGCAGCAAAGCTGAGCCCCAAAGGAGCCCCTGCAGCAAAGCTGAGCCCCAAAGGAGCCCCTGCAGCAAAGCTGAGCCCCAAAGGAGCCCCTGCAGCAAAGCTGAGCCCTCAAGGAGCCCTGCAGCAAAGGTGAGTCCCAAAGGAGCCCCTGCAGCAAAGGTGAGCCCCAAAGGAGCCCTGCAGCAAAGCTGAGCCCCAAAGGAGCCCTGCAGCAAAGCTCAGCCCCAAAGGAGCCCTGCAGCAAAGCTCAGCCCCCAAGGAGCCCCTGCAGCAAAGCTGAGCCCCAAAGGAGCCCTGCAGCAAAGGTGAGTCCCAAAGGAGCCCCTGCAGCAAAGGTGAGCCCCAAAGGAGCCCTGCAGCTCATCTCCCCCAGCTCCCAAACCAGCAATTGTGTTTAGTGGGAACCTAAATCATAGAATCACAGAGCCAAGAAGGTTGGAAAAGGCCTCAGAGATCCCTAAGTCCAACCTCTCACCCAGCACCTCCTGACAACCAAACCATGGCTCCCAGTGCCACATCCAGTCCCCTCTTGAACACCTCCAGGGTTGGGGACTCCACCACCTCCCTGGGCAGCACAGCCCCAGGGCCAATTAACTCCTTCAGGGAAGAACTTTCTCCTCACCTCCAGCCTGAACCTCCCCTGGCACAGCTTGAGACTGTGGCCTCTTGTTCTGGTGCTGCTTGCCTGGGAGAAGAGACCAACCCCCACCTGGCTCCAACCTCCCTGCAGGGAGCTGGAGAGAGCAAGAAGGTCTCCCCTGAGCCTCCTCTTCTGCAGGCTAAGCAACCCCAGCTCCCTCAGCCTCTCCTCCCAGGGCTGTGCCCCAGACCCCTCCCCAGCTTTGTTGCCCTTCTCTGGACACCTTCCAGCACCTCAACCTCTTTCCTGACCTGAGGAGCCCAGAACTGGCCACAGGACTGCAGGTGTGGCCTGAGGCTCAGGATGACTTTGGGCATTGCTCCACCACCCTCCTACTGAGGAACTTCTGCCTCAGCTCCAGTCCAACTCTGCTTTCCCTCAGCCACAAACCATCCTCCCTTGGCCTGTCTCTAGCCACCCTCATGAGAAGTCCTTCTGCAGCCTTCCTGTAGCCCTTTCAGGTCCTGGCAGGCAGCTCTGAGGTCCCCCTGGAGCCTTCTCCTCTCCAGGCTGAACACCCCCAGCTCCCTCCGCCTGTGCTCACAGCAGAGCTGCTCCAGCCCTGGGAGCATCCTTGTGGCCTCCTCTGTGCTCTCTGCAGCAGCTCTGTGTCCTTCTCCTGCTGGGGACACCCGAGCTGGAGGCAGGGTTGGAGGTGAGGTCTGAGCAGAGCAGAGTCCAGGGGCAGAATCCCCTCTGCTGCCCTGCTGCCCACACTGCTCTGGCTGCAGCCCAGCACCCAGCTGTCTGCCTGAGATGGAAGGGACCCTTGAGGGCCATCCTGTCCAACCCCCCTGCAGGAGCACAGCCTCACAGAACCCTACAATGGTTTGGGATGGAAGGGACCCCCAAAGGGCATCCAGTCCAACCCCCCTGCAGTGAGCAGAGACACAGTATCATAGGATCATAGAATGGTTTGGGATGGAAGGGACCTCCAAAGGTCATCTTGTCCAACCCCCCTGCAGGAGCACAGCATCACAGAACCCTACAATGGTTTGGGATGGAAGGGACCCCCAAAGGTCATCCAGTCCAACCCCCCTGCAGTCAGCAGGAGCATCCTCCCCTAGGTCAGGCTGCCCATCATTAACCAGCACAGGCTGCTCAGGACCCTATCAAGCCTGACCTTGAATGTCCCCAGGGAGAGGCTTTCCACCACCTCTCCCTGGGCAGCTCTGTGCTGGCAAACTTGAGGCTGCCACAGCAGTGGCTTCTGGTGGCCCCTCTGGGGGCGCGGGAGGGGGGATGCAAAGGTCTGACCCCCTCCTGTCCGGCTCCTTTCGGCGTGCTGAGGGACTGAAAGGCTTTTCCTGCTGGTGTTCGATGCCGGTGTGGTTTGGTTTGGTTTGGTTTCCCCTGCCTCTGGCTGCAGCAGGAGGGGTGACCACCGGGTGGTACTGTTGGGCTGCGGGATGAGCTGGGAGCAGCCCGGCTGCTGTGCAGGGAATTCGGGGAGGGATGGAGGGATCGGGTGCGATCAGCCTGGGTCATCTCCGCGGATCTCTTTGCGGTTTGCCTTCTCATCTAGATGCACATCGGCTTCGGAGCTGCCGCCGCTGGGCAGCTGGCAGAGGCTCAGCTGCTGCCTGGCCCTCCCCAGGCGTTGCCGTCCCGAGGTGGTCGCCGGTGGCTCTTTAAAGCCTTTCCCTGGGCTCCGCGGCCGCTGCCGAGCCGCAGCTCTGCCTCCTCCCAGCCTCGGTGGTGCCAGCCCCCGAGCAGCGCTGCCAGGGTGGTGCTGCAGGGCCACGGCAGCTCCCCAGGCTCGTCCCTAGCTGGCAGGGGGGTGGAGAAGGCACAGCCCCGCAGGGGCTCTTCCCACAGGTGCCTTCTGTGTTGGCAAAAGCTTTTCTCTCCCCCCAGCAGATGCCAGTCCCCAGGGGTATGGTGCATGGCCTCGGGGGGAGCTGCTGCTTTGGGCCCCTTTTCAAAGCCCAGATTTGAGCTTGGTTCAGGAGGAGTTGGCTCTGTGCCTCCTCCTTGCCTGCTCTCAGTGCTCCTCTCCTTTCCTGCCACTCTCCTCCTCTGCAGCAGGACCTGTTCCATCCCCTGCAGCACCACAGTGCTGCTCATCTGGAAGGTGCCTGTTGGGTGCCCAAGCCTCCTCCTCCTCCCCCTCCTCCTGCTGCTCAGGGGCATGCTCCAGGGCTTGTAGAGCAGAGGAACCAAGCACCCCATCCCCACAGCAGAGCAGGAGCCTCCTTGGCCCTCCCTTCCCACAGCAGAGCCCAAGGCCCAGGCTGCTCACTGCTTCTCCTTGACAGGGCTGCCCTGGGAGGCTGGAGCCCTCTGCAAGCACCATCCATCACTCCTCTGGCAGGCTGTTATGTTTCTGGTAGGACTCTGGGGTTTGGGGGGGGCTGTAAATCACTGCCTGCACTGCTTGCCAGGGCCCAGGGCTGGCTCTTGTGCTTGCACTTGGCTTCTGCTCTCTCCTTGTTTCTTGCTTGCAGGGAAAAGCCCAAACCTGGAGCTCTGGGTCCAGTTCTGGAGCCTCTGTGCCAGGAAGGATCTGGAGGTGCTGGGAGGTGCCCAGAGAAGGGCCAGGAGGAGGAGCAGAGGGCTGGAGCTGCTCTGCTGTGAGCATAGACTGAGAGAGTTGGGGTTGTGCAGGCTGGAGAGGAGGAGGCTCTGAGGAGACCTCATTGTGGCCTTCCAGGATCTGCAGGGGGCTGCAGGAAAGCTGGGGAGGGACTTCTGAGGGTGTCAGGGAGGGATAGGGCTGGGGGGGATGGAGCAGAACTAGAAATGGGGAGATTGAGATTGGCTGTGAGGAAGAAGCTGTTCCCCATGAGGGTGGTGAGAGCCTGGCACAGGCTGCCCAGGGAGGTGGTGGAAGCCTCCTGCCTGGAGGTGTTTGCAGCCAGGCAGAGAGGCTGCAGAGTGCTTGGAAGGGACCTGCCTCTCATTCCCATGCAGGGCTGTGCCTCTCCTCTGCTTGGGGGCCATCAGTGACTGCTTTAGAGAGCAGCAAGCAGCCTCCCCTTTGGATGGGTCCCCAGAGATGGATTTATTGGCCAGATACCATAAAAGCTCTTTTTCCACCCCCACCCCCTCTCCACAAACGATCACAAATGTGCTGTTAGTGCTGCCACTGGCTGCTTGATTAGCAGCCTGGAGCTTTGTGTCTGAATCAGCCCCTTGGTGCAGGGCAGCTCTGTGGCTGAGGGCAAGGAGGCTGGGGAGGGGTCTGGGGCACAGCCCTGGGAGGAGAGGCTGAGGGAGCTGGGGTTGCTTAGCCTTAGGAGGCTCAGGGGAGACCTCATTGCTCTCTACAGCTCCCTGAAGGGAGGTTGTAGCCAGGAAGGGGTTGGTCTCTTCTCCCAGGCACCCAGCACCAGAACAAGAGGCCACAGTCTCAAGCTGTGCCAGGGGAGGTTCAGGCTGGAGATGAGGAAGAAATTCTTCCCAGCAAGAGAGATTGGCCCTGGGGATGTGCTGCCCAGGGAGGTGGTGGAGTCCCCAGCCCTGGAGGTGTTCAAGAGGGGACTGGATGTGGCACTTGGAGCCATGGTTTGGTTAGCCAGGAGGTGTTGGGTGACAGCTTGGGCTTGATGATCTCTGAGCTCTTTTCCACCCTTATTGATGCCCTGATTCTATGTCTGGGAGGAGTTGTTTGGCAGAACTTCTTCCTCCCACCCACAGCCAGTTCTGGGGAGTGCTATGTTTGCTTCCCCCAGGCCCTGCAGCAGCCCCTGCCCCAGCTCCCCCCAGGCAGCCCCTCACCCCAGCTCCCCCCCAGGCACACTTCCAGGCTGGAGGAGTTGGTCTTGGCTGTTAAATTGGTTTCTCATCAGTGCTAAGGAGGAGCAGGTGGAGGGGGGGTGGGGCTTGGTCCTCACCTGGTGGCTTTTAGCCCCTCCTGGGCTGGGTCTGGGGTTGAGGCTTTGTTGCTGTTGGCCTCTGGCAGCACCTCCTAGGCTGCAAAGCAGCCTGGCTGAAGAAGGGGCAGCTCTGGAGCACTTCTGGCCAACAGAACCTTGTGGTGATGTCCTGCAGGATGGGAGCAAGAGCTGCAGGCCAGCAAACCCTGGGAGGCTCTCCCATGGGGGCTGCTTCTGTCACACCACCTCCAGCTGCGAGGAGGAAGCCTCCCTGAAGGGCTTTGCCCTCCAAGGTAAGCAGGCAGACAGCTTCTGCCAGCAAAGGCTCCAGGCAGACCTTGGAGCAGCCTCTCCTGGTGGCTTTTAGCCCTTCCTGGGCTGGCTCTGTGGCTGAGGAGTTGTAGGAGGCTTTGATGGCTTTGCAGAAGTGCCCTCAGGAAGCTGGAGGGAAAGTGGTGGAGGAAGGGTTCCAAATAGCTGCAGCAGTGGAAACCAAGGAGGGTGAAGTGAACCTCCCTCAGAGCAGCCTCCCAGCACCTGCAGGAGGCTGCAGGAAGGCTGCAGAGGGACTGCTCCCAAAGGCCTGCAGGGACAGCACCAGGGGCAGTGGTTTGAAATGAGAGCAGAGCAGATTGAGCTTGGAGGTGAGAAGCAAGTTGTGCCCCAGGAGGCTGCTGGAACCCTGCAGCAGGTTGCCCAGGGAGGGAGCTGAGGCCCCAGGGCTGGAGCTGTGCAAGGTGAGGCTGGAGAAGGCTGTGAGCAAGCTGCTGCAGGGCAGGATGTCCCTGCTGAGGGCAGGGGGTTGGGCTGGGTGGCCTTTGGGAGCTCCCTTCCCACCCAGCCTGTTCCAGGACTGATAACCATGGCTTCTAAGCAGCATCTTGGCTCCTGAGGCAGGAGTGGAAGCTTCTCCTGCAGCAGAACATCAGCAGCTTGATGTGGAACAAATCTCCTGCCACAGCAGTGGAAGCAGTGCAGATGAGAGCTCTGATTTCCCTCCCTGCTGGTGCTCAGAACCTCTCCCAGGAGGCACTGCCAGCTCCTGGGTGGGATTCTTGTGTGCTTTGCTAATCCACCACCTCCTTTGCTGTAGGTTTTCCCTCCCTGCAAGCAGCTGATTGTGAGGGAAGCAGGGGGTGGCTTCCTCTTGCTGCTTCTCCTGGCTGGGTGTGGAGCTTGTCTGGTGCTGAGCTGCTGGCTCTGCCCAGTGCTGAGTGGAGCCACTGCAGGCTGAGGCTCAGGGAAGCTCTCTAGGCTGGGGAAGAGCAGCCTGAGGGGGAGCTCATCAAGGGTGGGTGGCAGGAGGGTGGCACCAAGCTGCCTTCAGTGGTGCCCAGGGACAGGCCAAGGGGTGAGCAGCACAAACCTGAACATCTCAACATGATCAGGCTGCCCAGGGAGGTGGTGGAGCCTCCATCTCTGGAGAGCTTCCACCCCCAGCTGGCTGTGTTCCTGTGTGCCCTCCTCTGGGTGACCCTGCCCTGGCAGGGGGGAGGTTGGACTCAGGGATCTCCAGAAGTCCCTTCCACCTCCCACCCTTCTGTGAGCTCCTTGTGCCTCCAGGCTGCTGTGGCCACCCTGCCAGGCCTGCCTCTGAGCAAGAGGTTTGGCTCTTCCAGCTGCTCCCAGCAGTGGAGGTTGTTCTGTCCTTGGTGCTCTTGGAGCCAGGGAAGTGGATCCAGTGCAGCATGATGAGAGCCAGAGAGGGGGAAAGCATCACCAGAGGCTGTTTGGGGTGAAAGAGGACTCTGGGTGATGGCTCTGAGTGGGCTTCCCCCTGGCCATGGCTGAATGTTGAGCTCCCTGTGCCCTCCTCAGGGGTGTCCTGCACCTCCAGCCTGTCCAAGCTCCCTGCAGCAGCCCTGCTGGGGAGGAGCTGACCTCCCTTTGGGGTTTTGTTTCCCCAACCAAACCAAGCACTTTTCGACTCCAAATCTCTCTCCTGTGTCCCTCAGCCTCCTGCTGAGGCTAATTCAGGTGGTGTGAGGCAGTTCAGCAGCAGCTCCAGAGCCTGCTCTTCCCTCTGCCCTCAGCTATTGATCTCCTGGTGCTTTGTCCATAAATCTTTTCATGTCTCTGAGCAGCTTTAATTGTGCTGGGGGAGGGGAAAAGCAAAATCAGTGGGGCTGGGGCTCCCCTGGTGCCTGCTTGCTCCACTGCAGCACCTCCAGGGCTGAGGGGCACCTGAGGCTGAGGCTTGGGGGCAGTTTTCTGCCCAAGGCTGTCTGCAGGCAGCTGATGGAGCAGTGGGGAGCAGCCCTGCAGCAGGCTGGGGACAGGAGCAGGGAGCAACCTTCTGCCATGGGATGCCACAGCAGCTCCTGTGGCCAGTTCTGGGCTCCTCAGGTTAGGAGAGAGGTTGAGCTGCTGGAAGGTGTCCAGAGAAGGGCAACAAAGCTGGGGAGGGGTCTGGGGCACAGCCCTGTGAGGAGAGGCTGAGGGAGCTGGGGTTGCTTAGCCTGGAGCAGAGGAGGCTCAGGGGAGACCTCATTGCTCTCTGCAACTCCCTGCAGGGAGGTTGGAGCCAGGTGGGGGTTGGGCTCTTCTGTCAGGCAAGCAGCACCAGAACAAGAGGCCACAGTCTCAAGCTGTGCCAGGGGAGGTTCAGGCTGGATGCTAGGAAGAAATTCTTCCCAGCAAGAGAGATTGGCCCTGGGGATGTGCTGCCCAGGGAGGTGGTGGAGTCCCCAGCCCTGGAGGTGTTTAGGAAGAGCCTGGCTGAGGCCCTTGGTGCCATGGCTGAGCTGATCAGAGGGTGCTGGGGGAGAGGTTGGACTTGGTGATCTCTGAGGTCTTTCCCAAGCTGGTTTATCTTATCCTATCCTCCCCCAGCAGCTCCTGCCAGCCTGGCCATGCTGTGCAAAGCCTTCCCAGCAGGAGCTCCACCTCCTGCCAGGGTGATGTGGGGGTGGGAAGTCAGCAGTGCTGCTCCTGGCTCTCTTCTCTTGGTGTTCAGCTCAGGCTTCTTGAGGAGCCCTTGGGAGCTCTTCTGGAAACCATCTCTAGGTGCCCAGGGAGGACTCTTCCCTGATTCCTTCTTAGTCAAGACCCAAATGAGAGAAGCCAGGAGGGGAGTTGGCTGCTTGGCCTCTTGTGCTTGCTGCCAGCAGGGGCTGGGGCAGGCTGGCACTGTCCTTGGGGATGTGACCTCTCCCTGCTGCCACCCCCACTGCTCCCTGCTCTCACTGTGTTTGCTTCACCTGGAATTCTGCCCCTTGGGCAGGGGTGGACTGGGCAGAGCTATGCCCTGCAGGAGTGGAAGGGATGTTCTGGCAGTGCTGGTGTCCTCAGCATGCCTTGGCAGGTCCAGGTCATCCCCTGGTGCCTGGGAGGGCCCAGGAGCCAGCTGGGCATCTCCAAAGTGGCTACCTGCATTCTCCTGGCTCTCCAAAGGCCTCTTGAAATTGTCTGAAGCTCTTGCAGCAGCAAATGGATTTCTTTCCCCCCCCCTCCTGCCCACCCAGGCAGCCTGCAGTGATTAATGCAGCAAAGCCAAAGCAACAGCAACAAATTCTGGTTCCAGCTCCGTGAAAAATGCCTTCCCCACACAACTGGAGAGGGTTTGTCAGCCTCCTCCTGGTCCTCCCTCAGCAAATCTCCTCTCTGTGTAAAAATCCTCTTCTCTGCACAGCTGCATTGGGATGCTAATGGCATTCAGAGCTTCAGAGCTCTTTTGTCTCCCTCCTTGCACTGGTACAAGGCTAACCTCGAGCAGAAGAGAGGAGCCACTCTCTGGGTGTGAAATGAGCTCAGCTCCTGGGCTGCTGCAGCTTCCTGGTCTCCTGGAGCCATTCTCTGTGCAGAAGAAAGGGAATCCTGAAGGCCTCCAGGAGGAGCTGCTCTGAGGTGCCTGCCACTGGACCCAGAGGGAGACCAGCAGGAGCTGAAAGACCTCAACCCCTCTGAAGCTTCAGTCTAAAACCTGGCAGCATTTTAATGGTGTGGGGAAAAAGCTTTTGGGTTCCAGCTAAAGAGGCCCAGAGCATCCAACCTCCCCACTCTCCTGGTCAGAAGGAAGTTCTGCTGCTTCCCAGGGCAGTGCCACACTGAGCTGTGTGCTCCCATTGGGACAGGGACTCCTGCTCCTGCTTCCCAGGGCAGTGCCACACTGAGCTGTGTGCTCCCAGAGGTGCTCTGGGACAGGGACTCTTGCTTCTGCTTCCCAGGGCAGTGCCACACTGAGCTGTGTGCCCCCAGAGGTGCTTTGGGACAGGGACTCTTGCTTCTGCTTCCCAGGGCAGTGCCACACTGAGCTGTGTGCTCCCAGAGGTGCCCTGGGACAGGGACTCCTGCTCCTGCTTCCCAGGGCAGTGCCACACTGAGCTGTGTGCTCCCATTGGGACAGGGACTCCTGCTCCTGCTTCCCAGGAAGGGACCTCTGGAGCTCGCCCAGCCCAGCCCCTGCCCCAGCAGGGCACCCACAGCAGCCTGCCCAGGGGCACAGTGCCCAGGGGGGGTTGGAAGCTCTGCACACCAGGAGACTCCACAACCTCTCTGGGCAGCCTGCTCCAGGGCTCTGCTCCCTCACACCAAACAACTTTCTCCTCATGGAACCTCCTGGCTGCCACTCTGTGCCCATTGCTCCTTGTGCTGTCCCTGGGCACCACTGAGCAGAGCCTGGCCCCAGCCTCTTGTCCCCCACAGCTCCTTTAGCTCCTGCTGAGCATTGCTCAGCTCCCCTCTGGGGCTGCTCTGCTGCGGGCTCTCAGCCTTTGCTCCTCAGCCCCTTCAGCATCTCTGTAGCCTCTGCTGGGCTCTCTCCAGCAGCTCCCTGTCCAGCTTGCACTGGGGAGCCCAGCACTGGCCCCAGCACTCCAGCTGTGGCCTCTCTGGGGCAGAGTAGAGAGGGAGGAGAACCTCTTGCCCCCAACCCTGTAGCTCTTGGGACCTTATCCCTTGCCCACTGGGCTGGCTGACAGGCAAGCTGTGTGTCCCTTGGAAGGAGGGATGTGAGAGAGGGGCTCAGCTGCTGAGTGCAGCTCTGCTGCTCAGCAATCCAGGCACACCAGCAGGCAGGATGCTCCTCCTGCTCCTCAGGCTCTCCACAAATTGCAGCCAGGGATGATATGCCTTGAATCCTGCACTATTTATGATGTGTGTTCAGTCACCTAAATCATGCTGGCAGTGTTTGAGCTGTGCCTGGATAATTGATTCAGATGTAAATTGGATGAATAAATCCTCTGCAGCTCAAATGGGTTCCTCCTTTTATCTTGATTCCTTCCCCCCCTTCTTCTTCTTCCTCCTCCCCCTCCCCTCTGTGTGGAATGGCACAGAACAGGAGAGCTCAGAATCTCCTCACCAGATATTTGACTCCCATTTGTTGGAGGCCAGGCAAAAGGTCTTGGTGTGGGCAAGGTGCTGTGGGTGACCCTGCTTCAGCACAGGCTGAGGGGGAAGTCAGGGCTCCCCCAGCTCTAAGGGAGGCAGGGAGCTGCTGGAGAGAGACCAGCAGAGGCTACAGAGATGCTGAAGGGGCTGAGGAGCAAAGGCTGAGAGCCTGCAGCAGAGCAGCCCCAGAAGGGAGCTGAAGGAGCTGTGGGGGGCAAGAGGCTGGGGCCAGGCTCTGCTCAGTGGTGCCCAGGGACAGGCCAAGGAGCAATGGGCACAGAGTGGCAGCCAGGAGGTTCCCTGAGGAGAAAGTTGTTTGGTGTGAGGGAGCAGAGCCCTGGGGCAGGCTGCCCAGAGAGGTTGTGGAGTCTCCTGGTGTGCAGAGCTTCCAACCCCCCCTGGGCACTGTGCTGCTGGGCAGGCTGCTGGGGGAGCCCTGCTGGGGCAGGGGTTGGGGTGGGTGAGCCCCAGAGGTCTCTTCCAACCTCACCAAGCTGGGGTTCAGTTCCAGAGAGTTGGAGACAGCCTCTCAGGAGCAGCTCTGCTGTGCTTGGACCAAGTGGACCTCATTTACTTTCTGGAGGAGGGGAGGGAGGTTTTGCTGCCATTTCCTTTTGCTGGAGAAGGAAAAGAGGAGTGGAGGCCACCAGCAGCTCTGCCACAACCTCCTGCTGCCCAGGCAGCCCTCCCCACTTCCCTCCTTCCTCCACTGAGTCACCACCCAGGTCAGACCTTGGCTGCTGCCCTTCTGCTCCATCCCCTGCCCGGGGAGGGGTCTGTGCCAGGCCCAGGTGGGGGTTTTGCTGCTTCCAGTCACAGCATCCCAGGGCAGAGAGTCAAAGGAATCCTCTGTGCGGTTTGCATGGCCAGGGAGCTGAGGTGTGGTGGGGAAGCTGTGCCCTGCTGCCAGCACAGCTGCTTTGCCTCGGGGGTCTGCAAGGAGGAGCCCAGGCTGGCCCCAGGAGGAGCTCTGGGGAGCACTTTGGAGGTTTTAAGCTGCTGGCTGCTTTGGCTTTGGGGTTTTTTGCTCCCTCCTCTGCTGCCTCACCAGAGGCAGGGGGGGAGAGCCTGGGGAAGTTTAATCAGCACCTCCCCAGCTGCTGCTTCCTGGAGCTGGGGTCTCTCCAGCACAGCCCAGCAGGTCCCTTGCTGCCTTATCCCTGCAGTCCAGGCACAGAGTCTCTGCTCCCAGAGCAAACATCCAGGCAGGGCCTGGAGCCAGGCTCTTGGCATTCCTTGGGCTATAAATACTGGAGCCCTTCTCATGGCTGGGGGTGGGGGTCCCAGCCCTGTGCTGGCCACCTGCTGCCCTGCCAGGGCTTCCCTCAGCATCTTCTCCCTTTGCTTAGCCATGAGAGTGATTGAAACACCCCAAAGGGGTCACCTCTGTCCTTGGGGGCTCTCACCTCTTGCTGACAGCCTCTGCCCTCATGGCCCTCACAGGGAGGTGCCAGCACTTTGCAGGCATCTCAGTCTGCCTCCTGCCCTGGTTTGGGTCTTGGGGCCTCTGAACTGGAGCCCCTGAGAGCTAACACCCTTGAAATGTGCTGCTGGTCACTGGGACACTTCCCTGTGTGCTCTGTGCCTGTGTGAACCTCCAGACCTCTGGTGAATCTAATTAACTTCTTGGCTTGGGAGCTGTCTCCTGGCAGCTCTCCTGTGTTTGGCCACTGTGAAAATCCCTCTCCTCCTGCCAGGTCTGCAGGGCCCCAAAGCCCAGCCTGAGCTGCTCACTCCACAGAGCTCTTGGCTGGAGCTCTTGGTGTGCTGTGGGATTCTTTTGCCTCTGTTTTACTTCTGCCTCTGCTTCTCTCTCTGCAGTGCCAGGGGCTGGCTCTGCTGGGGCAGCAGTGCAGTGTGCTGGGAGCCTGCTGGAAGCAGCCCCCAGTGTGACTGGTGCTGCCTGGACTGCTCCTGGAGGTGTGTAGGGGTTCTGCAAGGAAGGACAGACCTTCAATCCTAGCAGGGAGGGGCTGGAAGAGACCTCTGGAGCTCACCCAGCCCAACCCCTGCTCCAGCAGGGCACCCACAGCAGCTTGCTGAGGAGCACAATGCCCAGAGGGGGTTGGAAGCTCTCCACACCAGGAGACTCCACAACCTCTCTGGGCAGCCTGCTCCAGGGCTCTGCTCCCTCATACCAAACAACTTTCTCCTCAGGGAGCCTCCTGGCTGCCACTCTGTGCCCATTGCTCCTTGTGCTGTCCCTGGGCACCACTGAGCAGAGCCTGGCCCCAGCCTCTTGCCCCCCACAGCTCCTTTAGCTCCTGCTGAGCATTGCTCAGCTCCCCTCTGGGGCTGCTCTGCTGCAGGCTCTCAGCCTTTGCTCCTCAGCCCCTTCAGCATCTCTGTAGCCTCTGCTGGACTCTCTCCAGCAGCTCCCTGCCTCCCTCTTGACCTGGGGGAGCCCAGAGCTGGACTCAGGTTTCCCGGAGGCACTCTCTGTGCCTCCAACCCCTCAGCGCTCCCTTGGCTCCTTGCTGGGCAGGAGAGGGCTGCCCTGCTGCTGCCTTTCTGTGCCCAGAGCTGCTGGTGCCCCACGTTGCTGCTGCCAGCTGCTCAGCATCAATATTTATGGCTGCTGCTGCTGCTCAGCTCCTTGCACGCAGGGAAGCCAAACGAAAAGCTTCGTGCTCGAGTTTGCCACTCTCCAGGAGCTGAAGTTCTCTCTCCTTGGGAGGAGGAGGAGGAGGAGATTTGGTGGCTGGTTTCAGGGGCTGGCTTTTAGGCTCTTTAGGACCCATCCCTGCAGTAAATCACCGGGGGGGGGGGAGGGGAGCAGCTGCCTCTCGCCGCCCAGCCGAGGCAGAGCAGATAAAATATTGCTCATTTGCTTGGCTGGGTGGAAATGAAGTTGCTGTAGTGGAACATCATTACAGGCTGTTCCTCATTCACCTCAGGGCTGTGCCTAAGAGCGGCCCACAACTCTCCAGCTGACAGCTGGAGTGAATGGGATGGGTGTTTGGATGTCAAGCTGAATGGAGGCAAAGGGTTCGGGAATCAAAGGCTTTGCCAGAGCCAATCGCTGCCGCTCGGGCTGAGCGGCTGGGAGAGGTCTCTGCTTTGTTAGGAGCACCACAAGCGCTGGTACTTGCTCCTGGGGGGGATCTGAAGCAGTCCAAGCCGTGAAATACTGTCTCAGCTCAGCCTTTTACGAGTTCCCTGCGTGGTGGGGAGGCTGAAGGTGGCCTTGAGAGCTGGCACAGGCAGCCGGGGCTGGCACAGGCAGCCGGGGCTGGCACTGCCCTCACAGCACTGCTTTGATTTCTGTCAGCTGGGTGGCAACTGAGAAACCTGCTGCTGGCCAGCTCTTGGCTGCAGAGCTGCCCTTGCCCTGGCAGAGGGGTTGGGAGAAGGTGTCCAAAGCATTTGGGTTTAGCCCCAGTGCCAGCAGTGGGGCTGTGGCTTCTAGGGGGTGATGCCTGCAGCTCCAGGAAGGTGCCAGGGCTCAGCAGTGGGGCTGTGGATTCTAGGGGGTGATGCCTGCAGCTCCAGGAAGGTGCCAGGGCTCAGCAGTGGGGCTGTGGCACCTAGGGGTGATGCCTGCAGCTCCAGGAAGGTGCCAGGGCTCAGCAGTGGGGCTGTGGATTCTAGGGGGTGATGCCTGCAGCTCCAGGAAGGTGCCAGGGCTCAGCAGTGGGGCTGTGGCATCTAGGGGTGATGCCTGCAGCTCCATGAAGGTGCCAGGGCTCAGCAGTGGGGCTGTGGCACCTAGGGAGTGATGCCTGCAGCTCCAGGAAGGTGCCAGGGCTCAGCAGTGGGGCTGTGGCACCTAGGGGTGATGCCTGCAGCTCCAGGAAGGTGCCAGGGGCTGAAAGAGAAACTCAAGGTGAAGGGAGAGGAAGGCAGAGTGGTGCAGGGCAAGGCTGGGCTGGGAGCTGTTTGCTTGGCCAGGGAAGATCTCTCCTCAGGATCCTGCTTTTCTCCTGGGATGATTGTCTCCAAAGTCTGATCTCCTCGTGTCACAGCTTGGTGGAAACAAGGGAGAGCATTGTCTGGAGCTGAAGCTGTTGCCACATCACAGGCTGCCCAGCTCAGAGAGCCAGGGAGCTGCTGGAGAGGGCCCAAGGCAGGCTCCAAAGGGGTCTGGAGCAGCTCTGTGAGGAGCAAAGGCTGAGAGCCCTGGGGCTGAGAGCCTGCAGAAGAGCAGCCCCAGAGGGGAGCTGAAGGAGCTGTGGGGGGCAGGAGGCTGGGGCCAGGCTCTGCTCAGTGGTGCCCAGGGACAGGCCAAGGAGCAATGGGCACAGAGTGGCAGCCAGGAGGTTCCCTGAGGAGAAAGTTGTTTGGTGTGAGGGAGCAGAGCCCTGGGGCAGGCTGCCCAGAGAGGTTGTGGAGTCTCCTGGTGTGCAGAGCTTCCAACCCCCCCTGGGCACTGTGCCCCTGGGCAGGCTGCTGTGGGTGCCCTGCTGGAGCAGGAGCTTGGCCTGGGTGAGCTCCAGAGCTCCCTTCCAACCTCACCACACTGGGGCTCTGTGAACCACTTCACTCTTTTGTTCAACTGAGTCCCTGACCAGGTCAGACCTTGGCTCCTGTCCTCCTGCTCCATCCCCTGCCCAGGGAAGTGTCTGTGCCAGGCCCCTGCTTGGCAACAGCTCCTGCTGAAAGGAAGAGGGGGGGGAAAAAACACAACAAATCCAACAGAAGCCAAACCAACCCTAACTGTGTGCTGCAGCAGCAAAGAGCAGGGAGTGGAGCTGGCTTGCTGAGCGCTGGAGATGACCTTGGGTGGCTGTGAGAGGGCTGCAAAGCTCATCAGTCATCCCTGGGAGCTGCCTGCATGGCACCGGCCCAGGGAAGCTCAAGGCTGTGCTTCCATCTGAGTCATGTTCAGCGGCTCAGAGGCGAGTCAGGCTTGGGTTTTTCTGGTGGTGGTTGTTGTTGTGCAGGGCTCTCTGCTCCAAGGAAGCCTCCAGAGTGCTGGGCTCCTGCACACAAAGAGTTCCTCCAAGCGCTGCCGGGGAAGCTGTTGAGCTCAGCTCTCGCTGCTGAGCCGTCGGCGACTCTGTGAAGCAGCAGCTCCCTGCAGCCAGCTCTCCCTTTGATGCTAGCTGCTGCCACGGCACATTAAAAGGCCTTAACTTGGCCTTCCAAAGCCTCACTAAAAGCCCTCCTGGGACTTTGATGTCGAGAAGCTTCCACTCAAAGTGCCCAAACGCTCTGAAGCTCGCCCGGCCCTAGCTGGGAGGCAGCCCAGGCAGCGGCTGCCTCAGGCAGTGCAATACCAGCAGCGGCAGCAGGGAAAACGTGCGGGGGTGATTTCTGGTCTGAGCGTCTGCAGGCACAGGAGAGGCTGCTGGAAGCCCCCAGAGCCTGGCCGTGCCTTGAAGGCTCCAGGTCTGCACCTCACAGACAGCACCAGGGGAGCTGTGCCGTGGTTCAGCTCAAACTCCCCCGTGGAGCTCTCAGCAGTTCCACACACACAGAGCCCAGGGGGCAGCCTCTGTGCCCCCTCCCCGAATGTGTCTGCAGGAGGATCTCTGGCTGAACCCTTGGAGCCTGAAAGCAACCCTGGAGCCTGATTTAGGGTTTTCATGAGTGGTGGAGTCACCATCCCTGGAGGTGCTTAGGAAGAGCCTGGCTGAGGCACTTGGTGCCGTGGTTGAGTTGATCAGATGACCTTGAGTCCTGTGTCCAGCTCTGGGCTCCTCAGGTTAGGAAGGAGGTTGAGCTGCTGGAAGGTGTCCAGAGAAGGGCAACAAAGCTGGGGAGGGGTCTGGGGCACAGCCCTGGGAGGAGAGGCTGAGGGAGCTGGGGTTGCTTAGTCTGGAGAAGAGGAGGCTCAGGGGAGACCTTCTTGCTCTCTCCAACTCCCTGAAGGGAGGTTGGAGCCAGGTGGGGGTTGGGCTCTTCTGCCAGGCAAGCAGCAGCGGAACAAGAAGCCACAGTCTCAAGCTGCGCCAGGGGAGGTTCAGGCTGGCTGTTAGGAAGAAATTCTTCCCAGCAAGAGAGATTGGCCACAGGAATGTGCTGCCCAGGGAGGTGGTGGAGTCCCCAGCCCTGGAGGTGTTAGGAAGAGCCTGGCTGAGGCCCTTGGGGGCCATGGTTGAGTTGATCAGAGGGGGCTGGGGGAGAGGTTGGACTTGGTGACCTCAAAGGCCTTTTCCAACCTGGGGAATTCTGTGTTCTGTCCTGCTGCCCTGCCCAGGCCTTGAACAGCAGAGGGGTTGTAGCAAGCAGCTGAGATTGCCTTGTGAGGGGCCGGGTGGGGAAGGCAAACCCTGGGCAAAGCTTGAATGTGGCAGGAGCTGAGGCAGTCAAGGTGCCAGATGTCCACCCAGAAGGCTGCTCAGGGCAGCTGAGGGACTCCAAGTGGGTGTCTGCAGGCTGCTGATGGACAGAGACTGCTGAAACTGGGGGACAACAACATCTGCCTGGAGCAGGGAAGGGTTTCCAGGGCTTCCCAGGTGTTGCTGCCTGGTGTGGCTGCAAAAGGGCTCTCTGGCTGAACCCTTGGAGGCTGCAAGCAGCCCTGGAGCCTGACTTATGTTTTTCATGAGGTGGAAGGAAGTTTCCAACCTTCCTTTTAACCTCTCTCTCTCTACTGCTGCGTTGTTCTGCAGTTGGCTTGGGGGCTGGGGGGCACCCTTGGGTGTGCCCAGGGAGGTGAGGGTGCCACCCTGGTGCAGGTCACTCAACCAGAGACTTGGCAGCGTTAGCTAATGGCTGATGATCTTTAAAGGGTGTTGTTTTTTCCCCAGCCAAACCAATTCTCTGCTCCTGTGTGAGGAGCTCTGGCTGTGCAGCTCGTTAGTGGCTGTGGTTAATGGATCAGTTTGTGCTCTTCCACCACCAACCAAGTCTTGGTTTTAACTCTGTGAGGGAGTGAAATTAGCCTTGAAGCAATTTCTCCTCCTACCACTCCACTCTGCCAGCTCCTGGTGCCTGATTCCTGTCTCTTTCTGGGTCGATGCTTCTCTGCAGCCTGCCACAGATGCCTCAAACCGGTGTTCAGAGTTAAAGGAGGATGAAATGATCTCTCTTTCCCGTGGCTGTACTGCGGGGTTTGGTGGGTTTTGTGTGTGTGTGCACAGGAATCAATCTGCCCCTGCCGGGGAGCTGCTTCGGGAGGTGTTATCCCAGCGTGTCCTTGGAATCGTTTTCCACTCGGCGCTGCCCAAGCGCTGCCAGCTCTAATGGGGCGAACACGGCGCCGCAGCCAGGCGTTAAACAAACGGCAGCGAGCCGCAGCAGAGCCCTTCTGCCGCTGCCTGGCAGCGAGCCCCGGCAGCCCTTCCGAGCCGCGCTGCTCGCAGGCTGGCCGTGGAGCTGGGCTGCGGCTCCCTCTGCCCGAGCTGGGCAGGTCCCGGGGGCGCGGTTGCGATGTCCCTTCCCCGGGCGGCTGCTGCTGCTCCGCGGAGCCGCCAGCAGGGGGCGGCACAACACAAGCTGCGCCGCGCCCCGCAGCGCCCTGGGCCGAAGGCTCCCGGAGCCTGCAGTGCTCGGGTTCGAGTCTAGCCCCCGCTCCGGCACCGCCCGCCTCAGGGCTTCCCCGGGGTCTCCATCGGGCGTTTTCCTGCCCTGTGTCCCCGGAGGCTTGTCCCTTGTGCTCCTGCTCGCTGCAAGGGAGGATGGGCTTGCCTCCTACCTGGAGGGAAGGTGCAGTGAGGTGGGGGTTGGCCTCTGCCCCCCAGGCAGAGGCAAATAGCCTCAAGTTGCAGCAGGGGAGGTTGAGGTTGGATATTGGGGGAGATTTCTTTCCTGCAGGAGCGGTGAGGCATTGGCACAGGCTGCCCAGGGGGGTGCTGGGGTCCCCATCCCCAGATGTGGCCATGGCAGCTGGGGACACGGTTCAGGGGGCGTGGTGGTGGTGGGTGGGACTGGAGGATCTCAGAGAGCTTTTCCAGTCTTAAGGCTTCTGTGATTCTGTGTATTCCATCAGCCTCGGGGAGACCTCTGTGGGGAGAGGGTGGCTCATTTCCATGGGGGTCTGGATGGTGCTGGCTGAGCTCCAGGCTCCCAGCACTGCCCCAGCATCACAAGATGGGGAAATGTGACTCCTCCTCTCTCCTGATCCCTTCTTTCCCCTCTCTGAGAGGGTTCTCACCCATTGTTTTTTTGCATCAAAGATGCAGTTTGGGGGCAAGGGAACCGAGGGAAGATGTGTGTGAGATCTTGGTGCGCAGGAGCTGGGCAGGGCAGGGCCACCCCAAGCTATCCAGGCAGCTGTAGGCATGAATTGGGATGCTGGAGCCACGCAGTGGCCCAGGCAGGGCAGCTGTGCCCTGGCAGCATCACTACGATCTTCACCCTCCCCAGCCTGCTCCAGGTCTTATCTCCTCTGGTGCCTCTTTGTCTCCTCCTTTCCACCTCCCCCTGGTGCTCTGAGGTTTGTGCCCTCAGGCAGGATCCACGGGAAGGAGATAACTGGTGGGTGAGTTTGACCCCAGCCCTGCTCCTCGGAGTAATTAACTCATTAGCAGGCTGCTCCTTTCAGCTGCAGCCTCTCCAGGGCAGTTGATGTCTTCCTAAACAGCAGCTTTTGTTTGCATAGTGCTGACTCCAGCCCCTGGAGGGCTCTAATCTATCCCCTGAGGGATGTCTGGACAAAGCCTAGCGCTAATTCTGCCGCTGCTGTGCCGGGGGGGACCACCTCACCTCGCTGTTACAGGCTGGGGATAAGACAAAGAGCTGAAACCCTTCACTGGCAGAAGATGTATGTGCGCAATATCGGCCTGCTCATTCTTCCCAGGGATTAATGGAGGCCATCAGGGCCAATTTCACTCAGTGCTGCTTTGCTTTTCCTCTGGCAGAGCTGCCCCAGACCTGGGGCCAGGCGGGGAGCCGGGCTGGGGGGCGAGGCAGGGAGCCGGGCTGGGGGGCCGGGAGGCGAGGCGGGGAGCCGGGCTGCGGGGCCGGGAGGCGAGGCGGGGAGCCGGGCTGCGGGGCCAGGCAGGGAGCCGGGCTGCGGGGCCAGGCAGGAGCTGGGCTGCGGGGCTGGGAGGCGAGGCGGGGAGCCGGGCTGCGGGGCCAGGCAGGGAGCCGGGCTGCGGGGCCGGGAGGCGAGGCAGGGAGCCGGGCTGCGGGGCCAGGCAGGAGCTGGGCTGCGGGGCCGAGAGGCGAGGCAGGGAGCCGGGCTGCGGGGCCGGGAGGCGAGGCAGGGAGCCGGGCTGCGGGGCCGAGAGGCGAGGCAGGGAGCCGGGCTGCGGGGCCGGGAGGCGAGGCAGGGAGCCGGGCTGCGGGGGCCGAGAGGCGAGGCAGGGAGCCGGGCTGCGGGGCCGAGAGGCGAGGCAGGGAGCCGGGCTGCGGGGCCGGGAGGCGAGGCGGGGAGCCGGGCTGCGGGGCCAGACAGGAGCTGGGAGGCGAGGCAGGGAGCTGGGCTCTGAGCCTGTGCTGCTCTCTTGCAGCCAAAGCAGAATCGCTGCCTTTAGTTAAGAAGCCTCTGCCGGCACCCTGCTGCTGACTCTTTCCCAGACAATGAAACGCACAGGAATCCATTTTTCCAGGCTGGAAGGGAAGGCAGAAAACCCAAAATAGATTGGAAGGAGGAAGAGCGAGGAGAGGAAGGGAGGAGAGGAAGGGAGGCGCTGGCGATTGGAGGCGATGGGAAGGAGGCAGGAGAGGGATTCGTTGTTGGAGACACGGGAGCAGATTTGACTCCAAGCAGCACCCTGCATGGCCAGGCGGAGGAGCCGACCCTGCTGGGCCAGGTGCCAGGCAGGCAGGGGCAGAGCTGCCGGTGAGCAGCTTGCCTGCAGGCACGGGGGGGAGGTGGCAGCGAACCTGTGTCTGCCCCCTGGGGCCATTCACTGCTCCTGGCAGACCCAAGGGAGGGTCACACACATTGGCCACAACACCCCCAGGCAGTGCTGCAGGCTGGGGACAGGCTGAGAGCAGCCAGGCAGAGAGGGACCTGGGGGGAGTGGTGGACAGCAGCTGAACAGGAGCCAGCAGTGTGCCTAGGTGGCCAAGGGCATCCTGGCCTGCAGCAGGAACAGTGTGGCCAGCAGGAGCAGGGAGCTCATCCTGCCCTGTGCTCAGCACTGCTCAGGCCACACCTGGAGTCCTGTGGCCAGTTCTGGGCTCCTCAGTTTAAGAAGGACATTGAGCTGCTGGAAGGTGTCCAGAGAAGGGCAACAAAGCTGGGGAGGGGTCTGGGGCACAGCCCTGGGAGGAGAGGCTGAGGGAGCTGGGGTTGCTTAGCCTGCAGAAGAGGAGGCTCAGGGGAGACCTCATTGCTCTCTCCAACTCCCTGAAAGGTGATTGTAGCCAGGAAGGGGTTGGTCTCTTCTCCCAGGCAAGCAGCAGCAGAACAAGAGGACACAGTCTCAAGCTGTGCCAGGGGAGGTTCAGGCTGGATGCTAGGAAGAAATTCTTCCCAGCAAGAGAGATTGGCCCTGGGGATGTGCTGCCCAGGGAGGTGGTGGAGTCCCCATCCCTGGAGGTGTTAGGAAGAGCCTGGCTGAGGCCCTTGGTGCCATGGTTGAGCTGATCAGAGGGGGCTGGGGGAGAGGTTGGACTTGGTGACCTCAAAGGCCTTCTTCAACCTGGGGAATTCTGTGTTCTGTCCTGCTGCCCTGCCCAGGCCTTGAACAGCAGAGGG
Organism: Melanerpes formicivorus; assembly: GCF_026170545.1. Lineage (NCBI taxonomy): Eukaryota > Metazoa > Chordata > Aves > Piciformes > Picidae > Melanerpes > Melanerpes formicivorus. The sequence goes on along the minus strand of NW_027142371.1, from coordinate 14,239,958 downwards.
GTTGTAGCAAGCAGCTGAGATTGCCTTGTGAGGGGCCAGGTGGGGAAGGCAAAGCCTGGGCAAAGCTTGAATGTGGCAGGAGCTGAGGCAGTCAAGGTGCCAGATGTCCACCCAGAAGGCTGCTCAGGGCAGCTGAGGGACTCCAAGTCGGTGTCTGCAGGCTGCTGATGGACAGAGACTGCTGAAACTGGGGGACAACAACATCTGCCTGGGGCAGGGAAGGGTTTCCAGGGCTTCCCAGGTGTTGCTGCCTGGTGTGGCTTGGTCCTGCTGGGAGGGCTGCTTTCAGCAAGCCTTGGGGGAGCTCTGGTGCCTTGGGGGAGCCTGAAGAGACCTCTCCAAACCCACCTCTGCTCTCCCCCTGCAGCTCCTCACTTTGTGCCTGGCAGATGAAGTTTGTGCCTCTGCTGTGGCTGCTGACTCTGGGCTCATCCTGCTCCACTTCAGAGCCCAGGAGCAGCAGGTTCCCTGCCTGTACAGCTCCTGCAGACATTGATTTGCTGTTATCTCATGGCAGAGATTTTGCTCTGCCCTTGCTCCTTGTGCTCAGCATTGCAGGTGCCTCCAGAAATCAATGCTGCTCCTCTCCCTCCTCCTGACAGGAGCCTCCTGGTCTTCTCCTCCTGGTTTTCCCTGCCTGTGCATGGCCCTTCCCAGTCATGATGTGCCTGCTCCTTCAGCAGGAGGCTGGTGGCACTCTGGAACAGGGAGCTTGGGGCTGCCTCCTCCCTGGGGGGTGTTCAAAGCCAGGCTGGGAGAAGCCTTGAGCAGCTGAGCCTAGCTGAGAGGTGCCCCTGCCCGTGGCAGGAGGTTGGAGTGGATGCTCTCTGAGGTCCCTTCCAACCCGAGGCAGGTTGCTGGTGCAGGGAGGTGCCCTGGTGAGCAGTCAGCCCCCGGCAGCCCTGGCAGGGACACCTCTGACGTCTGGCCCCACGCAGGAGGTGCTGGGAGCCCCTGGTGCTGAGCAGGAGCCCTGGGTCAGGCTGAGCTGGGATGGCTTTGGCCAGGCTGCCTGCTCCTGCAGCCTGATTGCTTTAATTGAGCTGCTCTGCCCCTGTGGGCTGCTGACAAGAGGAGCTGCTAAACCAAGTGTGAACCTGGCTGGGGGTTGCTGACAGCCCTGGGCTGAAGCCCAGAGCCAGGAGCTGAGGAGGGTTTGATGCCTGCAGGGCTGACTGAAACCTCCCAGCTCCTTTCTAGGAGGTTTTACCCAGTTCAGGTTGTGGCAGCTCCTGTTGCTGGAGGTCGGTTTTGCCTTCCTGAGCCCAGGCTGCCAGAGGCTGGCCCCAGGGTGTTTGTCCTCTTGGCTGTTGGCCTTTCCTCAAACCCCTTCCCGGCCTTTGGAATGAGCTCTGCCAGCATTCCCTGCCCTGTTCCCTTCAAACGGCCCTCCTCTTGTCGCTGCAGGGCTGCAATCAGCCTCCTGCTGAGCCCTCCCCGAATCGCTGCTGCGAGGAGCACCTGAGAGAGTGCTGTGAAGGGGAGGCAGAGGGGGGGAGCCAGCGCAGGGCACTCACACAGCCAGAAGAGCTGCAGATGGCACCAGCTGGGGTGGCAGTGGTGATCTGCTCCGAGGTGAGAAGGCTCTGCAGAGGCATCTGGCCAGGCTGGATTGATGGGCTGAGGCTCAGCAAAGCCAAGGACACAACAGCCCCAGGGAGGCTCCAGGATATGGGGGGGGGAAGTGGCTGGAAAGTGCCCCCTGGAAGAGGAGCTGGGGGTGGTGGAGCCAGCCTGCTGGAGCTGAGCCAGGCTCTGCCCAGGTGCCTGGGAAGGTCCTGTCTTGGCTCAGCAGTGGTGGGGCCAGAAGGACCAGGAGCCCTGTGCTCAGCACTGGTGAGGCCACACCTGGAATCCTGGGGTCAGTTTTGGACCTCCCCCACTCCAAGAAGGACACTGAGGAGCTGGAGCAGCTCCAGGGAAGGGTCTGGAGAGCAGGGCTGGGGAGGAGCAGCTGAGGGAGCTGGGGGTGTTCAGCCTGGAGAGAAGGAGGCTGGGGGGAGAGCTTCTGGCTCTCTGCAGCTCCCTGAGAGGAGGCTGGGGCCAGGGAGGGGCTGGGCTCTGCTCCCAAGGGACAGGATGAGAGGAAATGGCCTCAAGCTGCCCCAGGGGAGGTTTAGGTTGGAGATGAGCAAATATTTCTTTGCTGCAAGAGGGTCAGGCACTGGAAGCAGCTGCCCAGGGAGGTGGTGCAGTCCCCATCCCTGGACTATTTTCCCTTGGCTTCTGTATTCCCAGGGGGAGGCTGCCCCAGAACTCAGCACAGCAGTGGCAGCTCTCTGCTAACCTCAGCCTGCTGGCTTCTGTCTGTTCCTCTGCCAGCACTGCCCCTGAGCCCAAGCAGCTCTGCTCCCCTCCCCTCCCCTCCCCAGTCTCTCCCCCTCTCCGTGTTTGTGGAGCATGATCCTATCTCTGCTGGGCTTTGTTCACAGTCCAAGCCACACCGAGGCCCTCCCCAGTCCCTCAGCAGCCCTTTGCTGCCCAGCTGCCCTCCAGGTCCATCCCTGCCCCACATGGCTGAGCAGACCTGAACAAAGTCCCAGATAAGATCTCCCCAGGGCCCTGCACAATGGAAACTTCCATGGAGCTCAGCACAGACATCTGCTGAGGGCTGCTGAGGCTTCCATCCCTGTGGGAGGAGATTTTCTTTCCTTTGAGATCCTCACCCCTGCTGCCCTGCCCTGGCCTTGCTCCAGCCTGGCTTCTGCAGGCTGATGCTGGCTTGGAAGAGCTTCACCTTCATGGCACACCACAGGCAGCTGAAGCCCTTCTGAAGCTGGTTCTTGACAGAGCCAACAGCCCTCAGGCTGCTGCAACCTCTCCCTTCTGAAGCTGGTTCCTGACAGAGCCAACAGCCCTCAGGCTGCTGCAACCTCTCCCTCCTGAAGCTGGTTCCTGACAGAGCCAACAGCCCTCAGGCTGCTGCAACCTCTCCCTTCTGAAGCTGGTTCCTGACAGCCAACAGCCCTCAGGTTGCTGCAACCTCTCCCTTCTGAAGCTGGTTCCTAGCAGGGCCAACAGCCCTCAGGCTGCTGCAACCTCTCCTTTCTGAAGCTGGTTCCTGACAGAGCCAACAGCCCTCAGGTTGCTGCAACCTCTCCCTTCTGAAGCTGGTTCCTAGCAGGGCCAACAGCCCTCAGGCTGCTGCAACCTCTCCCTTCTGAAGCTGGTTCCTAGCAGGGCCAACAGCCCTCAGGCTGCTGCAACCTCTCCTTTCTGAAGCTGGTTCCTGACAGAGCCAACAGCCCTCAGGCTGCTGCAACCTCTCCTTTCTGAAGCTGGTTCCTGACAGAGCCAACAGCCCTCAGGTTGCTGCAACCTCTCCCTTCTGAAGCTGGTTCCTAGCAGGGCCAACAGCCCTCAGGCTGCTGCAACCTCTCCTTTCTGAAGCTGGTTCCTGACAGAGCCAACAGCCCTCAGGCTGCTGCAACCTCTCCTCCTTGCTTTGTGTCAAGCAAATCTTTTTTGTCCCCCCCCCCCCCCCCCCCCCCCGAGCTGCATTCAGCACAGGAATGAGCACTCTGAGCTCCTCAGGGCCTGGGAAGAGCAAGTCATTGGATGATGGTTTCCCCCACTCCAAGCCTCCCTGAGTCCATGCCCCCTGTGCTCCAGGTGCCACCTTCCCTCCCAGGCAGCTCCAGCAGCCCCTGACTCGTTGAGATGCTTCTCCTCATTCCCTCACCTCTGCTTTCCTCAAGGCCTGGGGGTCCCCCCCCTCCCAGGGCCACTCTTCCAGGGCAATCCTTTGAGAGATGGACTTCAAAGGGGAGGGAAAAAGCAGCATCAGAGTGATCCACCGAGGGAAAGGGCAAGCAGCCCAGGCAGGGGTGACGTTGCCTCCCATCGATCAAGAGGGGTGGTGGCAGCTGGGTGTTGCTTGGGAAGGGCAGGAGCACAGAGGGATGGCTGCTCAGGGCTGGGGAGGCTGGGAGGGGAAGGTGTGCCTGCTAGGGGCAGCTTTATATAAGGGACAGCTCCTTCCACCTCAGCTGCAAGGTGCAGGGGGGGACAGAAAGGAGAGGACAAGAGAAAGAGAGAGAGGACAACTTCCAGAAGAGCCTGAGGGGAGCTGAGAGCCCTGAGAGCTCACTGCAGGTAGGGACAGCAGCTCTGCTTCAGAGCCTGGGCAAGGCTGGGGGGGTGGCAGGGGGATGTGCATGGTGGCAGGGGGATGTGCATGGTGGCAGGGGGATGTGCATGGTGGCAGGAGGGCATCATGGGGGGTGGCAGGGGGATGTGCATGGTGGCAGGAGGGCATCATGGGGGGTGGCAGGGGGATGTGCATGGTGGCAGGGGGATGTGCATGGTGGCAGGAGGGCATCATGGGGGGTGGCAGGGGGATGTGCATGGTGGCAGGAGGGCATCATGGGGGGTGGCAGGGGGATGTGCATGGTGGCAGGGGGATGTGCATGGTGGCAGGAGGGCATCATGGGGGGTGGCAGGGGGATGTGCATGGTGGCAGGGGGATGTGCATGGTGGCAGGAGGGCATCATGGGGGGTGGCAGGGGGATGTGCATGGTGGCAGGAGGATGTGCATGGTGGCAGGAGGGCATCATGAGGGGTGGCAGGGGGATGTGCATGGTGGCAGGGGGATGTGCATGGTGGCAGGGGGATGTGCATGGTGGCAGGAGGGCATCATGGGGGGTGGCAGGGGATGTGCATGGTGGCAGGAGGGCATCATGGGGGGGTGGCAGGGGGATGTGCATGGTGGCAGGGGATGTGCATGGTGGCAGGAGGGCATCATGGGGGGTGGCAGGGGGATGTGCATGGTGGCAGGGGGATGTGCATGGTGGCAGGAGGGCATCATGAGGGGTGGCAGGGGGATGTGCATGGTGGCAGGGGGATGTGCATGGTGGCAGGAGGGCATCATGGGGGGTGGCAGGGGGATGTGCATGGTGGCAGGAGGGCATCATGGGGGGTGGCAGGGGGATGTGCATGGTGGCAGGAGGATGTGCATGGTGGCAGGAGGGCATCATGAGGGGTGGCAGGGGGATGTGCATGGTGGCAGGGGGATGTGCATGGTGGCAGGAGGGCATCATGGGGGGTGGCAGGGGATGTGCATGGTGGCAGGAGGGCATCATGGGGGGTGGCAGGGGGATGTGCATGGTGGCAGGGGATGTGCATGGTGGCAGGAGGGCATCATGGGGGGTGGCAGGGGGATGTGCATGGTGGCAGGGGGATGTGCATGGTGGCAGGAGGGCATCATGGGGGGTGGCAGGGGGATGTGCATGGTGGCAGGGGGATGTGCATGGTGGCAGGAGGGCATCATGAGGGGTGGCAGGGGGATGTGCATGGTGGCAGGGGGATGTGCATGGTGGCAGGAGGGCATCATGGGGGGTGGCAGGGGGATGTGCATGGTGGCAGGAGGGCATCATGGGGGGTGGCAGGGGATGTGCATGGTGGCAGGAGGGCATCATGGGGGGTGGCAGGGGGATGTGCATGGTGGCAGGAGGGCATCATGGGGGGTGGCAGGGGATGTGCATGGTGGCAGGGGGATGTGCATGGTGGCAGGAGGGCATCATGGGGGGTGGCAGGGGGATGTGCATGGTGGCAGGAGGGCATCATGGGGGGTGGCAGGGGGATGTGCATGGTGGCAGGAGGGCATCATGGGTGGGAATGAGGGAAGAGTGTGAGCAGGGAGCCTCTTGCTGAGCTGAGGCTTTGCTGTGCACCAAGCTCCCAACCATCAGCACTGAGTTTCTGTCAATATTTATTACTTAGGAGCTTCTCCTTGGCTTATTTCTGTGCCTTGAGCTCATTCTGTCACTGCCTTGGGGAGGAGAAGAATCACCCTCAGCTCAGACCCTCAGGCAAAGACCTGGCCCCAAGTGGGGCTCAGTCTGCCTGAGGGATGCAGGAGCTGGAAGCTCAGGGGAGGAGCAGGAGCTGGTGCAGGATGCAGGAGCTGGAAGCTCAGGGGAGGAGCAGGAGCTAGTGCAGGATACAGGAGCTGGAAGCTCAGGGCAGGGGAGGAGCTGATGCAGCATGCAGGAGCTGGAAGCCCAGGGAGGAGCTGGTGCAGGATACAGGAGCTGGAAGCTCAGGGGAGGAGCAGGAACTGGTGCAGGATACAGGAGCTGGAGGCTCAGGGGAGGGGAGGAGCTGGTGCAGGATGCAGGAGCTGGAAGCTCAGGGCAGGGGAGGAGCTGATGCAGGATGCAGGAGCTGGAAGCTCAGGGCAGGAGCTGGTGCAGGATGCAGGAGCTGGGGGCTCAGGGTAGGGGAGGAGCTGGTGCAGGATGCAGGAGCTGGAAGCTCAGGGGAGGAGCTGGTGCAGGATACAGGAGCTGGAAGCTCAGGGGAGGAGCTGGTGCAGGATACAGGAGCTGGAAGCTCAGGGGAGGAGCTGGTGCAGGATACAGGAGCTGGAAGCTCAGGGGAGGAGCTGGTGCAGGATGCAGGAGCTGGAAGCTCAGGGGAGGAGCTGGTGCAGGATGCAGGAGCTGGAAGCTCAGGGGAGGAGCAGGAACTGGTGCAGGATGCAGGAGCTGGAAGCTCAGGAGAGGAGCTGGTGCAGGATACAGGAGCTGGAAGCCCAGGGAGGAGCTGATGCAGGCTGCAGGAGCTGGAGGCTCAGGGCAGGGGAGGAGGAGCAGGGCTGCTTTCCTGTGTGGGAACATCTGGGGGCTTTGGGGCAAGTCAGAAAGGGCTTGGAAAGGGCTTTCATTGTCCCCCATTTGAAGCCTGCCCACGTGTGGGCATGAGCAAGGTCCTCCTGCAGAGTCTCCCTCGAGCTGGGTGAAGGCCAAAGGGAGCATCTCTTGCTCCACCTCTTCCCTTGTGAAGAAGACCTTCTTGGAAGCTTTTCCTCCACTTTCCCTCCTCTGCTGTCTCCTTGCCTGCAGGGCAGTCTGCTGGAGGTGACCATGCTGAAGCTCCTTGGACTCCTCTTCTTCTGTGGCCTCCTCTCCCCCTCTCAGGAGGTCCTGTCCGGTCTGTCCTGCGCCCTCAGCCCCATGGCCATGCAGAATGGTAACCAGCAGCCGAGGGCCTGATGGCTCTGACAGCTCTTGGGGGGGAGGAAACCCTCCTGAGGGGGGCTGCATCTGCAACCCTCCTGAGGGGGGCTGCATCTTCATCTCACAGCTCCCCAGGGCTGCAGGCTTTGCTCAGGGCTGGGTTCAGGGACCGAGCTCTGCTCCAGGCCCTGGGATGCATTGCACAGCACTGCCCTGAGAGGAGAGGCTGAGCCCTGGAGCTTTTTAGTCTGGAGAAGAGAAGGCTGAGAGGAGATTGAATAGATGCTTATAAATGTCTGAGGGCTGGGGGGTCAGGAGGGAGGGGTCAGGCTCTGCTCTCCTGCACCCTGTGACAGGACAAGGGGCAATGGATGGAAACTCCAGCACAGGAGGTTCCACCTCAGCATGAGGAGGAACTTCTGCACTGTGAGGCTCACAGAGCCCTGGAGCAGGCTGCCCAGAGAGGCTGTGGAGTCTCCTTCTCTGGGAGCCCTGTCTGGATGTGTCCCTGTGTGACCTGAGCTGGATTCTCTGCTCCTGCTCTGGCAGTGGGGGTTGGAATTGATGATCTCCAGAGGTCCTTTTCAACTCCTAACATCCTGTGGGGCTGTGATCTCCACACCAAGCAGCCACACAGCATTTTGGAGCTAGATCTGGGGGGTTTCCTCCCTTTTATTTTTGTCTTGGTCTTCATTTCCACTCTGGAGCAGCAGAAGCTTGGCCAACAGCTGCTGTCAAGCTGAGCAGCCCTGGTCCTGTCTGCAATGCTCCAGCAGGGAAAACCCAACCAACCAACCCAGCCAGAACCAGCAAAACCCAACAGAGAGAGGCTCAGTTCCAGCTGCTTCTGTTGGAACCCCCCAAAATCAGAATCAAGAAGGTTGGAAAAGACCTCAGAGCTCATCCAGTCCAACCTCTCCCCCAGCACCCTCTGATCAACCCAACCATGGCACCAAGGGCCTCAGCCAGGCTCTTCCTAAACACCTCCAGGGCTGGGGACTCCACCACCTCCCTGGGCAGCACATCCCCAGGGCCAATCTCTCTTGCTGGGAAGAATTTCTTCCTAACAGCCAGCCTGAACTTCCCCTTGAGCTTGAGACTGTGGCCTCTTGTTCTGCTGCTGGCTGCCTGGGAGAAGAGACCAACCCCCACCTGGCTCCAACCTCCCTTCAGGGAGTTGCAGAGAGCAAGAAGGTCTCCCCTGAGCCTCCTCTTCTCCAGGCTAAGCAACCCCAGCTCCCTCAGCCTCTCCTCCCCAGCCTCCCCACCTCCTCCCTTTGCAGATGGGAAGCAGGCTGTGAGTTGAAGCACGACCACGGGAGGGGGCTCCCTGTCCTCCCCAGCAGTGCACAACCACCCTGGAGCCTTGGGGTGGGAGCTGTGGGGTGCTCTCCACTCCAGTCCCTTCCCTCTGCTCCCTGAGGGCAGCTTTGCTTTGGTGCAGCTGGAGAACCTCAGCCCCTGGGGGATGTGACTGCAATGGGACAGCCACAGCTGATGGCTTCAGGAGGAGGTCTGGGGGTGGTGGTGGAACTTTGTGGGGTGCCTCTGCCAGGCCAGAGCTGAGCAAGGAGAGGGAGGTCAGTGCTGCTGGTTCTCACCCAGAGGTCTTTCTTGCAGTCCTCTCAGAAGCCATCCTGCAGAATGGGCTCCTCCAGCAGCACCTGCAGGGCCTGGTGCTCCCCAACATCCTGAGTGAAGGGGGTCTGCTGAACTCCCCCACCAGCATCACTGGGTGAGTGGGAGGGCAGCAAAAGGCTTCCTGAGCAGCCCTCCAGCAGCTGAAGCAGCAGGAGAGGAGCCCTGGTCTGGCTGCTGCTGAAGCTCTGAGCCAGTGAAACCTTTCTGTGTGCTGACATCCTGGGTGCTGAGCAGCACTGCAGGCTCTGGCTGCAGGGGGAGTGCAGGCTCGGGCTGCAGGGGGAGTGCAGGCTCTGGCTGCAGGGTGCAGGCTCTGCTGCTGCTGTTGAGGTGCTTGGCACATTTGGGGCTGCATGAAGAAGAGTGTGGCCAGCAGGGCAAGGGAGGTTCTCCTCCTCCTCCTCTACTCTGCCCCAGTGAGGCTACAGCTGGGGCACTGGGGCCGGGGCTGGGCTCCCCAGCTCAAGCTGGACAGGGAGCTGCTGGAGAGAGTCCAGGGAAGGGGCCTGGAGCAGCTCTGGGAGGAGCAGAGGCTGAGAGCCCTGGGGCTGAGAGCCTGCAGCAGAGCAGCCCCAGAGGGGAGCTGAAGGAGCTGTGGGGGGCAAGAGGCTGGGGCCAGGCTCTGCTCAGTGGTGCCCAGGGACAGGCCAAGGAGCAATGGGCACAGAGTGGCAGCCAGGAGGTTCCATAAGGAGAAAGTTGTTTGGTGTGAGGGAGCAGAGCCCTGGGGCAGGCTGCCCAGAGAGGTTGTGGAGTCTCCTGGTGTGCAGAGCTTCCAACCCCCCCGGGCACTGTGCTGCTGGGCAGGCTGCTGTGGGAGCCCTGCTGGGGCAGGGATTGGACTGGGGGTGAGCCCCAGAGCTCCCTTCCAACCCCAGCTAGCTGGAACTCTGTGGCAGCACTGAGAGGGCAAAGAAGAGGCCCCAGAGGGGAAACATTGACTGCTCTCTAGGGCTGGCTTCCACCCCAGGCTGATTCCAGGCTCCTGCTTTGGGCTCTCAGCTGCAGCCTCTGCCTCCCCTCCCGCAGCAGGCTTCCCTCGCTCCTAACCCTGGTGCCACCAGCTGGAGCTGGCTGCTGTGGGTTCCTCACCTGGGCATGGCTGCTCAGCGCCCAGGGGATGCTTTTGAGCTGCTGCCAGCTGCTGCTGTTGCTGTTGCTTGCAGCCTGCACCTGGTCAAGGTCCGGAGGCCCAAGCTGTCGGTGGCGCTGCTGTCAGGCATCGGCGTCCAGCTGACCATCGCCGCCAAGCTGGAGCTCAGCGGTGACTGGTGAGTCCTGCTGGGCCCTGGGGGCTCTCCTGGGGCAACCCCTGCCCCCCAGGAGCCCTGTCCTGCAGGGGCTGCTGGATTGCAGGGGCTTCTTGCTTGCCTGGAGCAGCACGGAAGATGCCTCAGGGCGTTTTGTGCCCAGCTGGAGCAGCTCTTGGCTGAGGCTCTTTGGCTTGGCTGAGGCTCTCTCTGAGAGGTGGAATCTGTTGCCTTTTTTCTCTTCCCCCCCTCTCTCCCAGCCTGGTTGGCCTCCTCTCTGAGCTCATTGACATCCTGGTGGATGTGAGGATCACTGCCAACATCAAATGCACCAACTACGAGGCGGGCAGCGTCCAGGTGGTCTTCGAGGACTGCCTCTGCATCCTGGGGGCGGTGAAGATCAAGCTCCTCTCTCGGTGAGTGCCTCTGGGTCGGTGTTTGCCACCCTCTGCCATCCCCCTCCTTCACCCAGGGAGGCAGGCAGGCTGCCAGGCCATGGGGTGCTGCTGGTGCTGAGCTGGTGCAGGGCCAGGCCTCGGGGAAGGGATCCCTGCCCCTTGCCCAAGCGGCTGCCGCGGAGCTGGCCAAGGATGTGGGGGCTGGGAGAGGAGAGCTCCTCTGCCCTGGCTGGGCTGAAGGGTGAGCCTTGGCACCTTCTGCAGGGTGCTCTCTGCAGGCTTGGCTGGTGAGCAGGCATCCAAAGGGTGGGGGTGAGAGGGAGAGAGAGCTCTGGGAAGGCAGCCCCTCCGCTGGCCCTGGCCCCGGGCTCCACTGGCCTTTGCCTTGGGCTCTGCTGGCTGAGGAAGCTGCTGGACACTTGGTGTGACCCCCGTGGGTGTGGGCAGTTGTCCCACCCCCCTGGCCTGTCCCCTGCCAATGTCCCATCTCCTCCTCAGCCTTATCCAACCCTTTGGCAGGAGGAGTTTGCTGCCCTGGTGGCTGTGGCAGCAGCTCCCTCAGGGGCACTGTCCCCTCTCAGTGCTTCCCAGGGAGGCATTCCTGAGGCTCGTTGCATTCCTCCTGCTTCATTCCTGCATCCCTCCTCCTGCCTGGCCCAGTGCAGCAGCTGCTCCAGGACAGAGCCTGCCAGGGAGCAGAGGCACCCAGCTCACCCAGCCTGGATGCCATGGCTTGGGTCTCAGGAGGGAGGGGGTGGTGTGGCAGGGCCATGGTTTCATGGCCATGGTTTCATGGTGTTGGGTCTGTGGTTGGACTGGATGATCCTAGAGGGCTTTTCCCAGCCCAGACAAGTCTGTGGCTCCATGATTCTGCCCACCCCAAGCCCTCCCTGCCCAGAAGCCAGCCCCCTCCTCCCCTTGCTGAGCACTGCAGCTCCTTGGCCTCCTGCCTGCAGCAGAGCCCCTGCTCTGCCCTTGGCTGGAGCCTTGTCCCTGAAGGGGTGGCCAAGGACTGCCAGTGAGTCAGGTGAGGGCTGGGCTCCCTCTGGTCTCCTCTCCTGGAGCTGTGACTGGAGCTTTCCTCTCTGCTCCCCAGCTTGCTGACCCTGTCAGTGAACGAGATGGTGCTGCGCCAGCTGACAGCAGCTCTGCCTGCTCTGGTGAGCCTGGGGCCCTCCCTCTGGGCTGGAGAGGAGGAGGCTGAGAGGGACCTGATCAATGCCTATCAATAGCTGAGGGCTGGGGGCCAGGAAGGAAGGGCCAGGGCTAGGCTGTGCTCAGTTGCACAAGGAGCAATGGATGGGAACTGCAGCACAGGAGGTTGCAGCTCAGCAGGAGGAGGAACTGCTGCCCTGGGAGGCTCCCAGAGCCCTGGAGCAGGCTGCCCAAAGGGGTTGGGGAGTCTCCTGCCCTGGAGCCTTTCCTGCCCCATCTGGATGTGCTCCTGTGTGACCTGAGCTGGATTCTCTGCTCCTGCTCTGGCAGGAAGAGCTCCAGAGGTCCCTTCCAACCCCTCCCACCCTGCTGAGCCTCTTCTCCTGGCAGGAATAGCAGGAGCCAGCACCATGCCCTGTGCTGCTTCCCCGTGGCACTGCTGCCCCCTGCTCCTGGGGGTGCCCAGGGCCAGCCTGGCTGCTCCCAGCAGTGCCCTTGGTGTGGCACCACAGCTCCAGGGCTGCCCTGCTGCCCCCCCCAGGCCCTCCACAGCTTGTGCCCTGAGGTGCTTTGCCCTGGGGGGGCAGGGGGGTGCAGAGGGGGCTGGGTGCTCACCTCTCTGCTTTGTGTTGCAGCTGTGCCCAGTGCTGGAGATCGTGGTGAACCTGGTGAACATCCAGCTCCTGGGCACCCTCAACGGTGTGTTGCTTGCTTCCCCCCACCCCCCCCTGCAGCCCCACAGCAGGGAGGACCCTTCCCCACCCCTAGCCCAGAGGGAGAAGGTTCCAAGTGACCTGCTCACACCCTGCTCCAGTCCCCTCTGCCCCCCCTGGCTCTGGCTGACTCCCCTGGGTGCTCCCTTCGGGCTGTATCCCCACGGGGCTGAATCTGGGGGTGGGGGTTTGGCCTCTTTTGAGCAGCAGCAGCAGGAGAGGAGGCTGGGGGGGGGCTGGGGGTGAGGGCCTGGCTTGGGGAGCTGCAGGGCCAAGGGGGGCCCTTGGTGCTGCTGTGTTTGAGGCTGGTTTGTGGCTCTCTGCCCTGCGAGCAGCGGTGATCCCGGTCGGGACGGCAGGAACCATCCACTACCAGCTGGCCAGCCTGCCCTTCACCTCTGGCTTGGTCCTGGGCATGGACTTGGATGTGAGTTGGCACCAGAATCGCAGACTCATGGACTCAGTGAGGTTGGAAGTGACCTCAGAGATCATCAAGCCCAACCTGCCACCCAGCACCTCCTGACTGACCAAACCATGGCCCCCAGTGCCACCTCCAGGCCCCTCCTGAGCACCTCCAGGGCTGGGGACTCCACCACCTCCCCGGGCAGCACATCCCAGAGGCCAATCAGCTGGGTGGCAGGAGCCTGGCACTGTGCCCACACCTCAGAGGGCTCAGGGGGAGCTGGGAGCAGGCTCTGCCTCGGGGAGCGCCATGGTGGGAGGGGAGCTGGCGGTTCTGGGCTGAAAGAGAGGAGCTTTGGGTCAGCTGGAAGGCAGAATTCCCTGCAGGGAGGGTGGGGAGGCACTGGAACAGGCTGCCCAGGGAGCTGGCAGGGGCTCCATGCCTGGGAACGCTTCATCCTGCTCACCTCATCCCCGGGCAGCAGTTCCCTTCAGCCGGGATCAGGGCAGGGAGCAGCCAGGCTGATGGCTTCTGGGGGTGCTGCCTGCTTGTGCAGGCCCCCAGCCCGGCCCCCCCGTGGGCATTGCTCCTCAAAGCCTCTGCTGCTCTCTTTGCAAACTCCCCCTGGCACTGCCCAGGGCTGCCCAGCTCTGTTTGGGGCTGCTGGGAGCAGTGCTTTGCAGCCTGCCCTCGCCCTGCATCCAGCCTGGCTGCTCCTGGAGGCTGCCTTCCCTCCCCACGCTGGGTGGGTGCTGGACCCTGCTGAGGGAGGAGTTTTCTACCTCTCTGCTGCGAGGCCAGGCTGAGAGAGCTGGGTTTGTTCAGCCTGGAGAGGAGAAGGCTCCAGGGAGACCTCCTGGTGGCCTTGCAGTGCTCAAAGGGACCAAAAAGAAAGCTCTGGGCAGACCTTTTGAGCAGGGCTGCTTGTGGCAGGCCAAGGGGGGATGGTTTGGGCTCAAAGAGAGAGATTGAGGCTGGAGAGAAGAGAGAAATGTTTGGTGCTGAGGGTGGGGAGAGCCTGGCCCAGGCTGCCCAGGGAGCTGGGAGCTGCCCCATGCCTGGCACCACTGCAGCTGAGGCTGCTTGGGGCTGGGAGCAGCCTGCTGGGCTTGGGGCTGTCCCTGGGGGCTGCAGGGGCTTGGGCTGGGTGAGCTTTGGAGGTTCTCTTCCCTTTGGGATTGTATGAGCTGGAGCAGTGGGCAGGACCCAGGCTGGCAGCAGCTGGGCAGGACCCAGGGCAGGGCTCACTTGCAGCCTGCTCTGAGGCTCCTCTCATCTCTGCTCCATCTCTGCACCTTCCCTTGGCTGCTCCTCCAGCTGGCACAGGCCCTGCAGCCTTCCTTCCCGAGGCTGTGGGCAGCCTGCCGGCTCTGGGGGGCCAAGGTGGCTGTGCCCTGTCTTTGCAGGGCGCAGTGAAGCAGGTGGGGGGCACCATCATCCCCCACGAGGCCTCCCCCTCTGCCCTGCCCCCGCTGCTGGACAAGCTGCTGGTGCTGGGCCTGCGCCAGAGCTTCCTCAACGCCGTCCTGGCCCTCCTCATCCAGCCCCCCCCCCCAGACCTTCCCCTGCACCCCAGACGTGGTGAGTGCAGCCCCAGCGCCTCCTCTGATGCCAGGGCACACAGCAGCTGCGCCACAGCTCAGCCTGGGGAGCTGCTGGGCACTGCAGCCTGCCCCCTGCAGCCTCCCCTTGCAGCCTCCCCTGCCCCCTGCAGCCTCCCCCTGCCGCCTCCCCTGCCCCCTGCCGCCTCCCCTGCCCCCTGCCACCTCCCCTGCCCCCTTGCAGCCTTCCCTCCTCCCCTCGCCCCCTTGCAGCCTCCCCTCCCCTGCCCCCTGCCGCCTCCCCTCCCCTCCCCTCCTTGCCCCCTGCAGCCTCCCCTCCCCTCCTCCCCTTGCCCCCTGCAGCCTCCCCCTGCCGCCTCCCCTGCCCCCTGCCACCTCCCCTGCCCCCTGCCACCTCCCCTGCCCCCTTGCAGCCTTCCCTCCTCCCCTCGCCCCCTTGCAGCCTCCCCTCCCCTGCCCCCTGCAGCCTCCCCTCCCCTCCCCTCCTTGTCCCCTGCAGCCTCCCCTTCCCTCCTCCCCTCGCCCCCTGCAGCCTTCCCTCCTCCCCTCGCCCCCTGCAGCCTCCCCTCCCCTCCTTGCCCCCTGCAGCCTCCCCTCCCCTCCTGCCCCTTCGGTGGGGGCAGTGCCAGGGGCTCAGGGCCGGCCCCAGCAGCGTGCCCGAGCTGGCTGGCAGCAGGGTGCCACGGGGGGCAGGCTGTGTGCTGCTGGAGAGCTCACTGGGGCTGGCTCTGCTTCTGTGCCAACAGTTCTCCAGTGCCACCCCGCTGCAGGAAGCCATCATGACCCTGGTGCCTGCTGGGGTGAGTAGCTTCTCCTGGCCCCAGGCTTTGTGCTGCTGCCACAGGCCTCCTGCTCCCCTTCCCTTGGCCCCCCCGGCTGTGCCAGCCTGTGCCAGCAGGGCTGGAGGCTGCTCTGCTGCCCAGCAGCTGCTGTGGGAGCGTTGGAGGGACCCAAGGTTTGTGCCCAGCCCTTGGCAGCCTCTGCAGGGTGCCCACTGCCCTGTGCTGCACTGCCTGCAGCCAACCCCTCTGCTCCTCGGTCATGGAACCATCGAGGCTGGGAGAGGGCTCCGAGGTCCTCAGGTCCAAGCTTGCAGCCAGCACCTCCATCACCACCTGTGCCCCAGTGCCACGTCTGCAGCTCCTTGGTGGCTCCAGGGGCTCCCCGGGCAGCCCCCTCTGCTCCCCCAGCCCCTGGCAGGAGGAGCTGATGAGTGCCTGGCACCTCCCGTTTCCTGGGCACCCTCCCGGGAGCCTTCCCACCCCCCCGGGCTGCCCCCACCCCAGCAAGGAGAGCTGAGCTGTGCCGCCAGAGCCCCTCGGCGCTGCACCTTTGGGCTCTGAGACCTGCGGGGTGGCCCCCCAGAGTTATTGGGAAGGGGGTGGGGGGGTGAGAGTCCCCCCAGAGGGCTCCTGATCCCCTGCCCGGCCAAGGCCTGGGGGTGCAGGCAGCCACCTCCCCCTGTCCCCCACCGCCACAGTGCCCTGCCTGCCGCGGGGGCAGCCCCCTGAGCATCAGGCTGACGCTGGGGGGGAGCCCACTGCTCCTCCTGGAAGAGGGCAAAGCCACCGTGGAGCTGCTGGTCCTCATCCAGGTCTCCGCGAAGCGTCCGGACGGAGCTGTCCTCAACCTCCTGCTGCTGAAGGCTGTAAGTGCGGCTGCCCCCAGCCCGCCCCGGGGGCAGAGAGGCTGCCAGCTGGGCTGGGGGCACCCCCGCGCCTGGGGGCACCCCCGCGGGCTGAGCCTCTCCTCCTTTGCTGTGCAGGACCTCAGCCTGGATGTCCACTTGTCCATCGGGGGGGGCAGGCTGGTGCTGGGCTTGTCCCTGGGCAGGTAGGGGGTCCCCAGGCCGGGGTGGGGGCGGGTGGGGCTGGGGGTGTTTGAAGCAAAGCCTTCTGCAACCAGGTCTTGAGGTTCAACCACGCTGGGAAGCCTCAGCTGCCCTGGGCCTTGGGCTGCTGCAGGCTCAGTCCCCTGGGAAGCAGCAGCCAGGAGGGAGCAGGAGAGCACGGAGGGGGGGCAGCCCCTCAGGGATGCTCCCGGGGCTAGGGCAGCAAGTCCCTGGGTGGCACAGAGCTGCTGGAGGTGCTTGGACCATGGTAGGAGGAACAGGAGGGTGGCACAGAGCTGCTGGAGGTGCTTGGACCATGGCAGGAGGGGCAGAAGGGAGGCACAGAGCTGCTGGAGGTGCTTGGACCATGGTAGGAGGGACAGGAGGGTGGCATAGAGCTGCTGGAGGTGCTTGGACCATGGCAGGAGGGACAGGAGAGTGGCACAGAGCTGCTGAAGGTGCTTGGACCATGGCAGGAGGGTGGCACAGAGCTGCTGGAGGTGCTTGGACCATGGCAAGAGGGTGGCACAGAGCTGCTGGAGGTGCTTGGACCATGGCAGGAGGGACAGGAGGGTGGCACAGAGCTGCTGGAGGTGCTTGGACCATGGCAGGAGGGGCAGGAGGGTGGCACAGAGCTGCTGGAGGTGCTTGGACCATGGCAAGAGGGTGGCACAGAGCTGCTGGAGGGGGAGCCAGGAGCTGCTGGGTGCCCTGTGCCAGGGCTGCTTCCTTGGCAAGCCAATGGAGATGAGAAGCAGCTCCTGTGCTCCTCTTGCCTCCCTGAGAGGCTGGCAGTGCCCAGCTCTTCCTGATGACCCCCTGGGGATGCCCCAGTGGTGCCTCACGGGGGGGTCTTGGCCCTGGGCTGAGCGATGCTGCCCTGGGAGGTGGTGGGAGCTGATCCTGGGCACCTCCTGGGCACCTCCTGGCACCTGATGCCTTTGCTTTTGCTCTGCTGCAGCACTGCCCTCTCCTTGGAGTCTTCTGACGTTGGCATCAGCAGTGTGAGTCCCTGGCAGCAGCGGGGGGCACAGGCAGAGCAGCTGAGGGGAGGGGGATGGGGGTGGGGAAGGTGTCCTGGCTGGGGTGCAGGGCAGCTGCTGGGGGCAGGGGGGGTTAGCTTCTGGCTGGGGTGCAGGGCAGCTGCTGGGGGCAGGGGGGGGTTAGCTCCTGGCTGGGGTGCAGGGCAGCTGCTGGGGGCAGGGGGGGTTAGCTCCTGGCTGCTCTGCTTTCTGGCCCCTCCTGATGCCTTTGCTGCTCCCTGTTTGCCTGCTGCCTTCTCTGGGCCTGTGGCTGCAGAGCCTGGGGGCTGTGTCCATCCCTGCTCCGGCAGAGCTCTCCCTCGGCTCCGGCAGAGCTCTCCCTCGGCTCCGGCAGAGCTCTCCCTCGGCTCCGGCAGAGCTCTCCCTCGGCTCCGGCAGAGCTCTCCCTCGGCTCCGGCAGAGCTTGGCCTGCTTGAAGCTTTCCCAGAGGGAGCTCCGAGCCCACACCCGGGGGGAAGCAGATTGGCTTTGAAGCAAAGAGAGACCTGGCTGGGCTGTCCCTGGCTGTCCCCCGGGCTGGGCTGTCCCTGTCCCCTGGCTGGGTTGTCGCTGTCCCAGTCTCTGCTGTCCCCTGGCTGTTCCCGGGCTGGGTTGTCGCTGTCCCCTGGCTGTCCCAAGCTCCGCTGTCCCCCTGGCTCTGCTGTCCCCCGGCGGTCCCAGGCTCTGCTCTCCCCTGCGTGTGTCCCCTGGCTGTGCTGTCCCCTGGCTGGGTTGTCGCTGTCCCAGGCTCTGATGTCCCCTGGCTGTCCCCTGGCTGGGTTGTCGCTGTCCCCCTGGCTCTGCTGTCCCCTGCCTATGTCCCCCGGAGGTGCTGTCCAGCCCTGAGGGCCGCTCTGCCCTGCCCTGCAGCCCCAGCCCGGGGCCGTGCTGGCTGCTCACCTCCTGCCTCTTCTCTGCTTCAGATCTCCATCCTGAAGCCACACTGCAGCACTTTGCTGTCGGAGACCTTGGTGCCTCTCATCAATGGTAAGGGACAAAGGGACAGAGGGTGCAGGGGGGACCTGTGTGTGATGGAGAGCTGGAGCTGAGGGGCTGAGCTGCTGGGGAGCAGCTCCGTGGGGAGGGTCCTGGGAGAGCTGGTTGGAGCTGCCCCCGAGCCAGCCATGTGCCCTGGTGGCCAAGAAGGCCAATGGGCTCCTGTGGTGTCTGGGGAAGAGCCCTGGAGCAGGCTGCCCAGAGAGGTTGTGGGGTCTGCAGAGCTTCCAACCCCCCCTGGGCACTGTGCCCCTGGGCAAGCTGCTGTGGGTGCTGGGCTGGAGCAGGGCTTGGGCTGGGTGAGCTCCTGAGCTCCCTTCCAACCCCTCCCTGCTGGGATCCTGGGTGAGTCAGAGAGATTCCAGGTCTGCAGTCCCCATGTGAGGCTGGACTTGAAAGTCCCAACCTCATCCTCACCCTGCCCACCCCAGCTCCTGCCCTGGGGCTCCTGGCAGCAGGGGCAGAGGATGAGGGGAGGTCAATGGTTGGACCCCAAAGCTCTCTTCCCAGCCCATTCTGTGCTGCCAGGGGAGCTGAGGGCCTGCTGGTGCTGAGCCTGTGCCTGCTGGTGCTGAGCCTGTGCCTGCTGAGCCAGGGCTGGCTCTGGGCTGGGAGTGGGGCTCAGCCCTGCAGCGCTGGGTGAGGATTCACTGTGTGCCCACAGGTGCCCTGCATGGGGGGATCCCCCTGCCCAACATCCTGGGCATCCCCCTCCTCAAGGTGGAAATCCAGATCCAAGTGGTGAGTGGGCACTGGGGGTGGGCACTGGGAGAGGGCATTGGAGTGGGCACTGGGGGAGGGCATTGGCAGAGTGCACAGGAAGAGGGCACTGGGAGAGGTCTTTGAGGAGGGCACTGGGAGAGGTCATTGGGGAGGTCTTTGAGCAGGGCACTGGGAGAGGGCACTGGGACAGGGCCCTGGGGGAGGTCAATGGGTGGGGCACTGGGGCAGGGCCCTGGGGCTAGCAGCTGGGCCCTGGGGCTAGCAGCTGGCCCCTGTGGCTGCTCCCCAGCAGTGGTGCTTCAGGGGGCAGGAGCTGCAGGCTTTCACCCTTGCAAGGCCACAAGGGCTCGTCCTGCCTGGCCTCCTGCAGGTCAGAAGGTGCCTCCCCAGCACCCCTTGCCCATGAGCATCCTCACACCAGCACAGGGAGCAACGGTCAGGGCCCCCCTGGGCAGCTTCTGCCTCCCCCTCCAGCGACCTTCCCTTCCTGGAGAGCTCTGGGTGGGTGCAGGGGCTTCAGCCTCTCTGAGGGGCAGCACTCAGAAGTGCCTGGAGTTGCCCTGGAGCTGTGCCAGAGGGGCTGGGATGCTCTCCCAACGCTTCCCAGGGGGCAGCTCTGCCTCTCTCCTGCCACCCTGGACGGGGGGGGTTCAGCAGGAGGGGTTTGTGCTGCCCGTGGGGAGCAGCAGCAGCCCTGGCTGTGAGCTGGCTGTGACCTTGGGCTGTGCTCTGCTGCTCCTTGTACCCCTCCAGGGCCTGCTGCTGATCTTCATGTGAGCTGAGGAGGAGGAGGAGGAGCGAGGATGGAGCCTCCAGCCCAGCCTGATCTCCTCTCCAGCCCTGGCTCACAGCCCTGGTGGCACTGCAGACACTCCAGAGCCAGCTGGCTCCCCTGGGTGCTGAGGCTCACATCAGCCAGCAGGCAGCTGGGGAGGGGGCAGCATTCCTCCTGGGTTGGGTCACAGAGCAGGGGGGGGCTGGGCCCTGCTACCTTTGCCCTGAGGGGGAGACCTTGCCCATGGCTCTCCAGTGTCCCCAGCCAGGCTGGGCAGGGGGAGGCAGGGCTGGGCAGAGGGAGTGCTGGGCAGAGGGAGTGCTGGGCAGGGGGAGGCAGGGCTGGGCAGGGGGAAGGAGTGCTGGGCAGGGGGAGGCAGGGCTGGGCAGGGGGAGGCAGTGCTGGGCAGGGGGAGGGCTGGGCAGGGGGAGGCAGTGCTGGGCAGGAGCTCAGGACCCCTTTGTAACTCCTTTAATAAACAATTCCTGGTGCTTGGAATGAGGCTCTGGCTCTCTGCTGCTTCTCAGGGAGGGCTCTGCCCTGCCTGGGGGGGGGGTTGGGGTGACCTTGGCACCCCGTGGGCAGGGTGAGCAGCACTGGCAGCTGCTTTGTGCCACCCCCAGGGCGGGTGGGGGGGAAGGGGTTGGGTGCTGAGCTGCTCAGGGCTTGGCTTCTCCATCCACCCTTCCTGCCCACAGCCTGGCCCTGTTTGAGCAGGGTTTTGCTCTGCTCCCTGAGCAAGCTCCTCCTGTGCCTCAGCAAAGCTGGGCAGTGGTTCCCCACCCCTCTGGGCAGCCCCTTCTGTGCTTTCTGCCCTGCTGCAGGGGATTCCTCCTGCTGCCACCACCCTGAGCCACCTGGGACCTGCCACTGGCCCAGGGGCTGCCAGGCTGGGGGAGCAGAAGGCTGGGGGGGGGGGGGGTGGTGGTGGTATGGGACAGGGGGAGCCTCACAGGGCCAGGGGCTGTGGGAGCCTGGGACCCCAGGAAAGTGGGGAAAGCCTCCTGAGCACCTGGAGAAGGCTTTCTCCTCCCTGGGTCTGGCCTCTGTCATGGAGCTGAGCAGGGAGGAGCAGAGCAACCTGCTCCAAGGGCAGGGCAGCATCTCCCCCTGACCCCTGGGGCTTGTTCCTTCTGCAGCTCCTCAGCCTGGAGCTCTGGTGGCTCCAGGAGCAAATCCAGAGGGAATGCAAGATGGGACTCATAGGAACTGGGACAATCCTCTCCACAGCGGGGGGGAACCCACTGGGCAGCCTCCTCCCAGCCCCCCAACAGCCTGGGAGACCTCCCTGGGGGAGCAGCTGGGGCTGGGCTGGCTGCTGGGGCTTTGGGCTCTCCAGCCCTGGCTCCAGGGGTGTCCTGGTGAGGCTCCAGCCCTCTGCTGCTCCGGGGGGGCTGCTGGGGGCTCCTCTCCAGCATTTGAACCATGGAATTGTCAGGGCTGCAGTTCCAGCCCCCCTCCCACGGGCTCACACTAGAGCAGGTTGCTCAGGGCCACACAGGCACCCAGGAGCCTGAGGCTTCTCTCTGCACCTCCTGGGAGAGCTGTGAGGAGGAGAAAAGAGGCCTCAGAGCTCCAGCCTCACTGAACCACCCCTGGGACCCTGCAGCACGAAGCAGCTTGGACTTCTTGAAGAGCCACCAGGGGCTCCAGGGCCCCAAACCTATGGAAGGGCAAAGAGGAGGTCAGGAAGGGAACAAACCAAGGGTGAGCTCCTTCAGCTGGGAGCTGGCTGGGAGAGCAGAGCTGCACCAGCAGCATGGAAGTGTTAGCTGGTGAGGAGCTCCTGGAGTCAGAGAGCTGGCAGGGCTGGGAGGGAGCTCAAGGCTCAGCCAGCTCCAAGCCCCTGCCATGGGCAGGGACACCTCACACCACAGCAGGTTGCTCACAGCCACCTCCAGCCTGGCTGCAAACACCTCCAGGGCTGAGGCTTCCACCACCTCCCTGGGCACCCAACAGCTGTCCCAAGCTGCTCCCTGTGCCTCCAGCAAGGGAAGCTCTGCAGCAGCTCTCCCAGGGGAAGGATGGATGTCTTTGCATGCCAGAGACACTTCCTCCCCCTCCAGCATCATTTCTTCCCCCTCTCTCCAGCATCACTTCTTTTCCCTCCCCCTCCAGCATTTCTTTTCCCAGGTGGACCCAAAGTGCCTGCTGGGGACAGCACTGACCCTGGCCTGGAGAGAGAGCCCCTGGGGGGGGGCTCAGTGCTTGGGGTGATGGAAGGGAGCAGCAGCAAACTCCTCACTCTCCACTTAAACCAGCGCTGTGCTGAGCCTGGGGCTGCTCCAGGTAGGATTTGGGATGGGCAGCTCCCATCACTGCAAGCCCCAGGTAGGACACGGTGGGATTGGGATTTGGGCAATTCCCATCACTCCAGCCCCCAGCTAGGATTTGGGGTGGGATTGGGATTTGGGGTGGGCAGCTCCCAGCACTCCAGCCCCCAGGTAGGACATGGAGGGGGCTGGGATTTGGGATGGGACTGGGACTGGGATTTGGGGTGGGATTGGGATTTGGGCAACTCCTATCACTCCAGCCCCCAGGTAGGATGTGGAGGGGGCTGGGATTTGGGGTGGGCAGCTCCCAGCACTCCAGCCCCCAGGTAGGATATGGTGGGACGGGGATGTGGGGTGGGACTGGGATGTGGGGTGGGATTGGGATGTGGGGTGGGCAGCTCCCAGCACTCCAGCCCCCAGGTAGGATATGGTGGGACGGGGATGTGGGGTGGGACTGGGATGTGGGGTGGGATTGGGATGTGGGGTGGGCAGCTCCCAGCACTCCAGCCCCCAGGTAGGATAGGGTGGGACAGGGATGTGGGGTGGGACTGGGATGTGGGATGGGATTGGGATGTGGGGTGGGCAGCTCCCCTCACTCCAGGCCCTGTGGTGGGGCTGCAGAGCTGTGCCCTGAAGGCAGAGGCTTCCCCTTGCTGCTGGGGAGCTGCTTTCAGCTGCAGTCACCCAAGAATGATGGCTGCAGCTCCTCCAGGAAACGTTTATGAGGAGCAGTTGCTGCTCTTGCCAGCTCCAGGCACTGAAGCCATTAGTCAGGTCCCCAGGCTGGGCATGGGAAGGCTCGGGGGGGGCTCCCTCCTCACAGTCAATCAGCTGGGCTCGCTGTGTTTGCCCTCCCCTTGCCGAGGCTCTGGAATGAGGAGGCTCTGGAAGGCTCAGCAGCAGCTCCAGAGGCTGGGAGCAGCTCCTGCAGCTGCTGCAAGTGGAGGCAGATCTGCCAGGAGCTGCCCTGGGGGTGGGCACAGCTCTGCTGGGCACTGCCCAGGCTGCTCCCAGCCCCATCCACCAGCACAGCCTGCACCCAGCACTCCCTGCAGCAGCTCAGGTGGGTTTGGGAGCTCTGTTATCATCCCACCCTTCCCTTTTGGGTGCTCAGATGTGTTGTGGGGTTCCTCCCTCCTCCCCTTTTAGTTTCCTGAACACCCTCTGGGGCATGGAGGTGTTTGGGCTGTAGGACAGCCCAGCCCAGGCTGCTGGCACCAGCCCAGCCCAGGTTCCTTCAGCATCTGGGCTGTGAAGAGCTCTGCCAGCAGCACAGCCTGGGGCAAGGCTCCTGCCTTGGAGTCTGAAATCAGAGCCCTTCTTGCAGCCTGATTCTCTCCTCCTCTGGTTGGGTTTTGGTCCTTTTTGTGCTCCTCTTTTGCCTGATCCAGGGCAAGCCAGCAGCTGGAATGTTCCCATAGTAACCCAGGGAGGGAGGAGAAGCAGAGGGAAGTCCTGGTGCTGGCCAGGAGCTGTCTGGTTGTGCAGCACAGGGCTGCTTTGCACCCCTGGGGACTGGTGGCATTGCCATGCTCTGGGCATCTGGACTGGCAGCAGCTCTGAGCAAGAGAAAACTCAGGTAAGCCCAGCCCCAAACCCGGCTGAGCCCAGCACCCAATTCAGCTGAGCTCAGCCCCAAACTCAGCTGAGCCCAGCCCCAAGTCCTTGAGGAGGGGAGCCCCCCAAAAGTCAGCAGGCAGAAAGTGGAGCTTGAGAGGGAAGTGTTTAATGAAGGCACAGAAGGAGGTTGGGCTCCATCCTCTTTGTGCCCCCACAGCCCCAGCAGCAGGCCTGGGGCAGGAACCTGCTGCTGGCCTAGACCTGAGGAGCCTTTCAGTGGGGCAGGGAGGAAGCTTTCTCCGCACCTCGAAGCAGGGTTTCAGAGGCAGCTCAGCAGCTTTGCTGCCCCCTCTCGCTCCGGGCTCCGGAGCTCAGCGCTGCCCTCGGATCCTCTCCTGCAGCTGCAGGTTGCAGGGCAGCAGGACGTAGTCCTAAGCACGGGGGAGGGGAAGGGGAGGGTTAGCAGCAGGCTTGAGGAGCAGGCTCCGCTTCGTTGTGGAGCCAGGAGGGGGCCACCGGGCGCCTGCAGCCGGGGAGCAGCCCAAGCGCCCTGCTCCTTACCCTGTGGATGGCCACGGCCACGTCCGTGTAGGTGAAGCCCGAGACGTGGGGCAGGAAGATGCCTTCGCTCAGCACCTCTGGGGGCAGAAAGGAGGAGGAGGAGAAGTTGCCAGCTGGGCGCTGCCTGGGTGCTCTCCGGGGGGCAGCGCGCCGTGAAACTCACCGCTCAGCTGAGCTGGCACCTCCCGCTGGACGGTGGGCAGCAGCAGCTCCTGCAGCACAGCATCCTGCCAGGGGCAAAGCCCTGCCCTCAGCGCAGCAGGGGGAGAGGGGCAGGGTCCAGCCAAGGGGCGGGGAGGGGGTCCTGGTGCTCACTGCTGCCCTCCCCCATCCCTCTCTGCCCTGCCTCTCCCTTCTGCAGGGTGCAGCACCCGAGGGCTTTCCCCTTTCTCTGCTGCCCAGGCTGGCATGGGGCAGTCAGAGCTGGCTGGGGGTGCTGAGGGTGCCCAGGCTGCCAGAGGGTGGCACTGAGCCACTCACAGCAGCGCAGGGCAAGGAGGGGACCCGGCTGTGCTTGGTCCCTTGGGAGGGGCATGGCGGGGGGCACCTACCGGCACGGAGCCCACGTCAGAGGCAGCCAGGCTGAGCTCAGCACCCCTGCAAGAGAGCAGAAGAGGAACTGCTTGGGGCCAGCAGCCACCTCGGGGCTCCCCCAGACACCACAGGCAGGCCCAGGGCTGAGCCAGCAGGGACCTTGGTGTCTGGGCACATAAGGGTGGGCAGCTGGAGCCCGACCTTGCCCCAGGGCATGGCAGCAAGGGCTTGGGGGGTTCTGAGCCTGGGCACATCAGGGTGGGCAGCTGGAGCCCGACCTTGCCCCAGGGCACAGCAGCAAGGGCTTGGGGGGTTCTGAGCCTGGGCACCCAGACTGCAGACCTGCTGTGGGTCCTTGCTGAAGCAGGCAAGGCTGTGCTGGGTGTGGGGGTGCTGGATGCTGGGTGCTGGGTAAGGGGTGCTGGGTGCTCAATGTGGGGTGCTAGATGCAGGGTGCTGGGTGCTGAGTGCTGAATGTGAGGTGCTGGATTTGGGGGTGCTGGGTGTAGGGGTGCTGGATGCTGGGTCCTGGGTATGGGGTGCTGGATGCGGGGTGCTGGGTGCTGGATGTGGGGTGCTGGGTGCTGAATGTGAGGTGCTGGATGTGGGGTGCTGGGTGCTGGATGTGGGGTGCTGGGTGCTGAGTGCTGAATGTGAGGTGCTGGATGCGGGGTGCTGGGTGCTGGATGTGGGGTGCAGGGTGCTGAGTGCTGAATGTGAGGTGCTGGATGCGGGGTGCTGGGTGCTGGATGTGGGGTGCAGGGTGCTGAGTGCTGAATGTGAGGTGCTGGATGCGGGGTGCTGGGTGCTGGATGTGGGGTGCAGGGTGCTGAGTGCTGAATGTGAGGTGCTGGATGCGGGGTGCTGGGTGCTGGATGTGGGGTGCAGGGTGCTGAGTGCTGAATGTGAGGTGCTGGATGCGGGGTGCTGGGTGCTGGATGTGGGGTGTGGGGTGCTGGCTGCGGGGTGCTGGGTGCTGGCTGCGGGGTGCTGGGTGCTGGATGTGGGGTGCTGGGTGCTGAGTGCTGGGTAAAGGGGTGCTGGGTGCTCGATTTGGGGTGCTGGATGTGGGGTGCTGAGTGCTGGATGTGAGGTCCTGGGTTTGGGGGTGCTGGATGCTGGGTGCTGGGTAAAGGGGTGCTGGGTGCTCGATTTGGGGTGCTGGATGTGGGGTGCTGGGTGCTGGATGCGGGGTGCTGGGTGCTGAGTGCTGAATGTGAGGTGCTGGATGCAGGATGCTGGGTGCTGGCTGCGGGGTGCTGGGTGCTGGATGGGGGGTGCGGGGTGCTGGCTGCGGGGTGCTGGGTGCTGTGGGGCAGTGGCTGCAGGGACCACCGTGGCCAGGCCCCGGGAGGCCCCCAGCAGCTGCAGGTGGTGCCTGGGGCAGCCGAGAGCTGTTCCCTGTCCTCCCCGAGCAGGTCGCTGGATTCTGGCTGCTGCCCTCAGCCCAGAGCCACCTTGGCAGTGCCCAGCCCGTGCCAGGTAAGCAATGCCCCGGGCCGCTTGCCCCGCTCTGGCTGGCACCCCTGCTCTGGCTGCCCCCTGCTCAGGGCTTCCTTACTCTGTTGCTGCTGCAGAGATCTTCATCTTGGTGCCCACAACGCTGAGGAGCAGCTCTGCAGACATGTCCTGCGTGGGCAGAAGCGATGCCAGGCTCAGGGAGAGCCGAGGCCCCTGCCTGGGCTGGCAGGGGTGGGAGGTGAGGATCCCCTGCCTGTGCTGCCAGCTGCTGCCTGCGGGCGAAGTGCTCAGCACCGAGGGGGAGGTGAGGGGGAGCCCAGCCCCGGCGGGGGCTGCAGCCGGGCTGGCACTTGGAGCAGAGGGCAGTGCCCCTGTGCCAGCCTTGGGCACGCTCCTTGTGCTTGCAGAATGTGCTTGGCACTCGTGCAGGGCACACTCCCCGAGCTCCTCACGCTCCTAGGGCATGCTTGGCACACTCCCCGGGCACACTTGGCATGCTCTCAGGGCACATCCTCCATGCTCTCAGGGCACACTTGGCACGCTCCTAGGGCATGCTTGGCTCACTCCCAGGGCACACTCACCACACTCTGAGGGCACACTCCCAGGGCACACTCACCACGCTCCCAGGGCACGCTCCCAGGGCACACTCACCACGCTCCCAGGGCACACCTGGCATGCTCCCAGGGCACACTCACCACGCTCCCAGGGCACACCTGGCACGCTCCCAGGGCACACTCCCAGGGCACACCTGGCACACTCCCAGGGCACACTCCCAGGGCACACTCACCACGCTCCCAGGGCACACTCACCACACTCCCAGGGCACACTCCCAGGGCACACCTGGCACGCTCCCAGGGCACACCTGGCACGCTCCCAGGGCACACTCCCAGGGCACACCTGGCACACTCCCAGGGCACACTCACCACGCTCCCAGGGCACGCTCCCAGGGCACACTCACCACGCTCCCAGGGCACACCTGGCATGCTCCCAGGGCACACTCACCACGCTCCCAGGGCACACCTGGCACGCTCCCAGGGCACACTCCCAGGGCACACCTGGCACACTCCCAGGGCACACTCCCAGGGCACACTCACCACGCTGACGCTCAGGAAGCTCTGGAACCCTGCGGCTCCTGCCCCCACGTGAACGGTGAGGAAGAGCTTGAGGGCTGCTTTGCCTTCCTCCAGCTGCACACGAGGTGAGCTCCGGAACACGGCTTGCAGGACCACCGGCACGTCCTCCTGGAAGAGGGAGCCCATCTGCCCAGAGAGGAGGGGGTGGGGTGGGTACTGCTGGGCACGGCAGCCCCCCGCGGGGGTGGGCAGGTGGCTGGGGGGCGCTGCCCCAGCCGGGGTTGTGCCTCCCGGAGCCACGGCAACGAACCTGAGGGATTCTCTGAGCCATGGTGCTGGTGGTCAGGGGGCTCTGCAAGGCAAGGCACAGGCTGTGAGCCGGCGGAGGGGCTGCCGGGGCTGCCTCCCCCTCCCCCCCGCTCTGCTCTCTGCTCCTCCCGTGCTCTGCTCACCAGCAAGGTCATGTTGAAGGCTCCAGCGATTTCCAGGGCAAAGAAGAGGCTGGTGTAGAAGTGCTCAGAGAAAGCCAGGGTGAGGTGGGAAGAGCTGGGGCTGGCTGGCTCGGGCATGCTGAAGGGCACAGGGCTGACCGGCAGGGGGATGGGGATTCCTGCCACCTGGAAAGTGGTCTGCAGGGACAGGGTCAAGGAGAAAAGGAGCTTGAGGTGTCTCAGGGCGTGGGGAGCCTGGGGGGGAGGGGAGGGGAAGTGGCTCTGCCAAGGGCTGGAGCTGGGCTGTGAGCCCTGGGGGGCTGGGACTTACTTGCAAGGATATGATGATGCCCTGCTCGGAGAACATGGGCACGGCCAGGGGCACGTACTGGACCTCGCAGCTGGCTGTGACCGGGAACTGGGCTGCAAGGCGGCAGGGGCAGCCTCAGGAGGGCTGCTGGGCGTGGGGAAGGGTCTGGGGCTCCCCAGCAGCGAGACAGGGAAGGAGCTGGGCACAGGGAGCAGGTCCCCGGGGAGAGGGCAGCAGAGGGACAGGAGCAGGTCCCTGGGGAGAGGGCAGCAGAGGGTCAGGAGCAGGTCCCCGGGGAGAGGAGAGCAGAGGGACAGGAGCAGGTCCCCGGGGAGAGGAGAGCAGAGGGACAGGAGCAGGTCCCCGGGGAGAGGGCAGCAGAGGGACAGGAGCAGGTCCCCGGGGAGAGGAGAGCAGAGGGACAGGAGCAGGTCCCCGGGGAGAGGAGAGCAGAGGGTCAGGAGCAGGTCCCCGGGGAGAGGAGAGCAGAGGGTCAGGAGCAGGTCCCCGGGGAGAGGAGAGCAGAGGGACAGGAGCAGGTCCCCGGGGAGAGGAGAGCAGAGGGACAGGAGCAGGTCCCCGGGGAGAGGGCAGCAGAGAGTCAGGAGCAGGTCCCCGGGGAGAGGAGAGCAGAGGGACAGGAGCAGGTCCCCGGGGAGAGGGCAGCAGAGGGACAGGAGCAGGTCCCCGGGGAGAGGGCAGCAGAGGGACAGGAGCAGGTCCCCGGGGAGAGGAGAGCAGAGGGACAGGAGCAGGTCCCCGGGGAGAGGGCAGCAGAGGGACAGGAGCAGGTCCCCGGGGAGAGGGCAGCAGAGGGTCAGGAGCAGGTCCCCGGGGAGAGGGCAGCAGAGGGACAGGAGCAGGTCCCTGGGGAGAGGGCAGCAGAGGGACAGGAGCAGGTCCCCGGGGAGAGGAGAGCAGAGGGACAGGAGCAGGTCCCCGGGGAGAGGGCAGCAGAGGGACAGGAGCAGGTCCCCGGGGAGAGGAGAGCAGAGGGTCAGGAGCAGGTCCCCGGGGAGAGGACAGCAGAGGGACAGGAGCAGGTCCCCGGGGAGAGGGCAGCAGAGAGTCAGGAGCAGGTCCCCGGGGAGAGGAGAGCAGAGGGACAGGAGCAGGTCCCCGGGGAGAGGGCAGCAGAGGGACAGGAGCAGGTCCCCGGGGAGAGGAGAGCAGAGGGTCAGGAGCAGGTCCCCGGGGAGAGGAGAGCAGAGGGTCAGGAGCAGGTCCCCGGGGAGAGGCCAGCAGCAGAGCTGCAGGGCTGGGAGCTTGTCCCATCCTCAGACCTGCTCCAGGATTGAGCCCTGGAGCCCTGGGGCCACCTGAGGCCAGCCAAAGGCAGGTGCTCACTTGTCAGGGAAATGAGCCTCTCATTGGGGGAGAGCAGCAGCTTGGAGACTTCCAGGCAGACCTGTGGGATGAAGGGGAAAGAGAGGGGGCAGGGGGGCCTGAGGGGGCTCCCCTCAACCCCTCTGCTGGGCTGTGCCCATCCTCTGGCCGTGTGGCAGCCAGGAGAGGGAGCAGGGCAGTGTCTGGTGAGGGAGACCTGGCAGAGAAGCAGCAGCTTGGCTGGAGGTGCTCTGATGCTCGCTGGCCAGCCTGGGCCTCTCCTGCCCCACACCTCCTGCCCCACACCTCCCCAGGCTCTGCCTTACCTTGTCCACACTGATCTTGTCCAGCTCTGAACTAGAGGACTTGCTGGATGGAAAGAAGAGGATGGGAGACATTAGGCAAGACCCAGGTGTGCCCAGGGGAGGTGAGGGACTTCCATCTACCCAAAGGTACCCAGAGCCCTAATCTCTGCTGGTTGCTGTCCCCTCTGAAGCTACAACCACCATCAGAACCCAGGCTGCTGCTGGACTGGCATGAGGAACCTTCCTGCCCTCTGCTTAAGAAGGTCTTCTGGCTTTGGAGGGAGTGAAACCCGGGGAGGAAACCACCCTGGAGAGGAGCAAAGGTCCTCCCATGAAGGTGAAGTTGTCCTGCTACCCTCTGAGCTTCCCACAGCCCTTCCTGCCCAGAGACCCTCCTGCCTTGGGGGTCTTTTTTTCCCTCCTCCCTTTCCCCAGCCCCTACAGCAAGGAAAATCTTCAGGCTGCACCTTTCCACCTCCTCAGAGCTGCTCTGGGTGCCCTCCAGGGTGGGTTTGCAGGAGGAGGTCACCAGCTCCATGTTGCCTTCGGGGTTCATCTCCACGTGGAGGTCAGCCAGGATGGACAACCTCTTCACCCTGGTGGCTGAGCTGTGCCAGGGGAGCAGAGGATGAGGCTGGGGCGTGGGGGCTGCCCCTGGCCTTGCTCCTGGAGCCCTCAGGCTGCCCCCAGCACTCACGGGGCAGAGGAGATGCCCAGGTCTGCATCGATGCTCAGCCGCAGCCCAGTGTGGGGGACGAGGGACAGGGACAGCTCAGAGACGTTGACTGAGGTGATTGAGTTCCTGCTGGAGCAGAAGGGAAGGGGTCAGGAGAGCAGCCCGGGGTCAGGAGAGCAGCCCAGGCTGGTGTGCAGCCCCTGGGGGCTCTCCCCATGGAGCAAACCCCACCAGTGCAGGGCACCGGCCCCCAGGGTGGCACCGGGGCTGCTGCCCCTGGAGCTCAAAGGGGGAGCCAGGAGCTTGCTCCCAGACCTCTCTGCAAGCCTCCCTGCTGGCCTGCAGGAGGATTTGTGCTGCCAAAAGGCCTTCTGTGGCAATGGGCAGAGTGCTGCAGCGTGGAGCAGAGGCAGGGTGCCCAGGCCTGGGCAAGGCAGAGCTCTGGACTCACCTGCTGGGCTTTGAGGAGCTCTGGGACAGGTCAGAGTCTGCCACCAGCTGCCGCCTGAGGGCTGCCTCCGTGTGTGGCTTCGAGACCTCAGCAACTGTGGGGCAGGGCAGGAGCTCTGAGAGAGCCTCTGGAGCCAGCAGGAGCAGGGAGCTCATCCTGCCCTGTGCTCAGCACTGCTCAGCCCACACCTGCAGTCCTGTGTCCAGCTCTGGGCTCCTCAGGTTAGGAAGGAGGTTGAGCTGCTGGAAGGTGTCCAGAGAAGGGCAACAAAGCTGGGGAGGGGTCTGGAGCACAGCCCTGGGAGGAGAGGCTGAGGGAGCTGGGGTTGCTTAGCCTGCAGAAGAGGAGGCTCAGGGGAGACCTTCTTGCTCTCTGCAACTCCCTGCAGGGAGGTTGTAGCCAGGAGGGGCTTGGTCTCTGCTCCCAGGCAAGCAGCACCAGAACAAGAGGCCACAGTCTCCAGCTGTGCCAGGGGAGGTTCAGGCTGGAGGTGAGGAGAAAGTTCTTTCCAGAGGGAGTTAATTTGCCCTGGGGATGTGCTGCCCAGGGAGGTGGTGGAGTCCCCAGCCCTGGAGGTGTTTAGGGAGAGCCTGGCTGAGGCCCTTGGGGCCATGGCTGAGCTGATCAGAGGGTGCTGGGGGAGAGGTTGGACTTGGTGATCTCAAAGGTCTTTCCCAACCTGGTTCATCCCATCCCATCCCATCCCATCCCATCCCATCCCTGGTGTGATGCACAGAGCTGCCACCTGCCCAGGGGCCACCCCTCACCCCCACCCCCCCTGCAGCTGCCTGAGGGAAGCTCCTGCTGCCAGCCCTCGGTGGTCGATCCCCAAGGCTGGGAGGAATTGGTGCTTCCCCTGCCCCCCCTGCTGCTGCTGGAGGAGGGGCTGGGGGCTCCCCACTTACAGTAGCTCAGCCCTGCCGGGGTGAGGATGCCCCCACAGTCGGGTGACCTGCTGGGCTGAGCAGGGAGCAGCAGGCTCAGGAGGATGCTGAGGGCGCAGAGCTTCGCCGCCTCGGCTCCTGGAGGAGGAGGAAAGCGCCGGAGCAGGACGGCCCTGAGCCGGCCCCCAGGGGGCCACAGACCCGCTCCCGCCTTGGGTTTGGGGTCCTGAGCTGGTCAGACTTGTGCAACACCGGCACGGGGCTCCTGGGGGGCGCTGGGAGAGCCAGCAGGAGGCTCAGCACCAGCAGGGAGGCTCAGCACCAGCAGGAGGTTCAGCACCAGCAGAAGGCTCAGCACCAGCAGGGAGGCTCAGCACCAGCAGGAGGTTCAGCACCAGCAGGGAGGCTCAGCACCAGCAGGAGGTTCAGCACCAGCAGAAGGCTCAGCACCAGCAGGGAGGCTCAGCACCAGCAGAAGACTCAGCACCAGCAGGAGGCTCAGTGCAAGCAGGAGGCTCAGCACCAGCAGGGAGGCTCAGCACCAGCAGGGAGGCTCAGGACCTGCAGAAGGCTCAGCACCAGCAGGGATGCTCAGCACCAGCAGAAGGCTCAGCACCAGCAGGAGGCTCAAGCTTGCAGCCCCCTGTGGGTCAGCCCTGGGGTGCTGCTGAGGAAGGTCAGGAGCAGGATCCCCCTGCAGCTGGTGTGGAACTGGGAGCTGAAGTGGGCTGAGGAACAAAAGGAAGCTGTGGAGGAGGCTCCAAGCAGCTGAGGGGAGGTGGAAGAGTCCTCTGCCTCCCTGAGGAGCCTGTGGAGCTGCTCTGCTGCTCTCCCAAGAGGCTGAGGCAGGGCTGGTGGGAGACTCCTGCCAGGCTCTGCTGGGAGCCAGCCTGGCAGGGCCAGCCAGGAGCCAGCCCAGCTCAAGCTGCCCAGCTGGCAAGCACAGCTTTACCTCTCCAGCTCGCTCTGTCCATCCTGCAGCTCCTTCCCTGGGGCCTGCCCTGGCCACCCCCGGGCCCTCAGCTGCTTTTTATACCCTGAGCAGCAGGGCTGCTGGGGCAGAAGCTGGCAGGGGGCTGGAAGCAGGGGGCACTGGCTGGGCCCTTTGTTTTTGGTCACCCATTTCTTATTGTTCCCCTGGCCACTGACCCAGGCAGGTGAAATATGGGAGCCCAGGTGCTGGGGCAGCTTGCCTCCATCCTGGGCTGGCAGGAGGAGAACAAAGAACCTTCTTGGGCTGCAAGGTGCCAAGCAGCCAGACACTGCCAGAGAGGGAACCTTGGCTTCTGTGCTCTGCAGCCCTGCTCTCTGCTGGGGGACAGCCCCAGCCCCAGCCCCAGCAGGAGCAGCTCATCAGTGGTGGCCTCTGCCTCCATCAGGCCTGGGGAGGGCTCTTGAAGGCAGCAGGAGTGCTTCTGGGGGGTTCAGTGAGCCTGAGGAGCTCAGGGCTTTATGGAAGGCATCTCCTCTAACCTCTGGAGTGATCCAGGTGCAACAATTCCTTCCCCTCCTGAACCCATCCCACCCCCAAAGCCACTGCCAATGCTCCTCCCAGCTGGCATCAGTGCCTGTGGCTGATGCCCACTCCCTTTGCTGACCTCTCTGCAAGCAGTGAAAGCCTCCTGGAAGGGACTCACAGCTCCCTCCCTCCTGTGCTTGGGCCCCACCACCTTCTCCTGGCCTCCTTTTGGTCTGGAGGGCAGAGCTGGCACCACCATGGCAGTGCTTCCTCCATGGTCTCCTCCAGCTCTCCTTCATGCCCCATGCCCTGGCTTCCCCTCCTCCCCACCCCCTCATACCCTGTGCTCTCCCCTGGGGCTGTGCCCTGGCCTGCAGAGAGGGTTGAGTTGCCCATGTTGGTCTGCAGCCCTTGGCAGTGGCAGGAGGTGTTCAGGGCTTGTTGAAACACCTGCAGCCTGGGCTGGCAGCCATTGTCCTCTGTGCCTGGCTGGGGTGAGTTATGGGGCCAGGGCTGGGGCCAGGTCCATCCTGACACGTTCAGAGCTCCCCCAGCAGCCTGTTCCTTCCCTTGCCAGCAGGAGCAGAGCTCCAGCCGCGCTGTGTGCTCCCATTGGAGGCAGCCAGGGAGCAGAGGCAAGAGGCAGTAGGGAGGTCTGTGCCCAGCAGCAGCCTCACTGCCCTGCTGGGGGGGGCAGCCCAGGCAGAGGAGGGCAGGGAGGGAGCCTGGAACCTGCAAATGAATCCCCCCTGGGCTCCCAGGAAGGGTTTTGTGTCCCCTGGCTTTGGCAGGGACCTGGGGAGTCCCCTGAGGAGCCTTTGGTGTGCTGCAGGAGCTGGGGAGCTGCCTCTGCTGTGCCTCTGGGGAGGGTTCTGCTGGCTCCAGCAGCACAAGGGGCTGGGGATAAGCTGCTGGGGTGAGGTGGCTCCATGGGGCTCAGAGGGAGACTCACTCCTCCTGAAGAGCTGTTCTGAGCCTGCTGATCCCTGCAGAGGCTTAATTAGATGTCAGCTTAAAGCTTAATGACTGCTCAGGCTGCTGGCACCCAAGTGCCTGCCTGTCCTGGTGTGTTCCATGCCACATTCATCCAGGGACCTCCCCTCCTGGAGATAAGGAGAGGCAAAGCTCCTTGGCTGGGCTCAGAGAGGGCCAGGAGAGCAGCCCTGGGAGGGAGGGAGCTGCAGACTGAACCTTGTGCCATGCTCCACACAGGGAGGGAGGGAAGAAAGCCAGGGCTTGGTGCAGCAGGATCCCACCAGGGTGACCTCCCTGAGCTGGGTCCTGCAGGCTGGGGAGCCCAGGAGGGGCTGGGTGAGGACCATGGCTCAAGGAGGCCATGGAGGTGGCAGCAGTGGGGGCAGCCTGGGTGGGACACATGGCTCTGCTGGGCTGGGGCAGGGCTGGGGGGCAGAGCCTTGGCCTCTGGGTGGGTGAGGGTCCCTCTCAGCCTGGAGGTGGTTCCTCTCAGCCTAGGGATGGTTCTGCTCAGCACAGAGGTGGTTAATCTCAGCCTGGGGAGGGTTAATCTCAGGCTAGAGATGGTTCTGCTCAGCCTGGAGATGGTTAATCTCAGCCTGGGAAGGGTTCTTCTCAGCCTAGAGATGATCTTCTCAGCCTGGGGATGGTTAGTATCAGCCTGGGGAGGGTTAATCTCAGTCTAGACATGGTTCTTCTCAGCCTAGAGATGGTCTTTTCAGCCTAGAGATGGTTAATATTTGCCTGGGGAGGGCTCTCCTCAGCCTGGAGATGATCTCCTCAGCCCGGGGAGGGCTGCCACTGAGCCCAGCCTGGCTCCACAGTGGATCCCCTCTCCTCCCTTGGTGCTCCAGGAGCGAGCAAGAGCCTCCCCTGCCAAGAGCCACAGCTCCCTGGGTGTCTCCCCAGAGCAGCTCTTGGGTTTCTCCTGGCCCCCCTGCAGCCTGCACCATGTCATTAAGCAGATCAGCTTTGAATTTCAGCCCAGCCCTGCCAGTCTCTGGTAGGTGTTGAGCAAGAGGCTCCAAAGCTCCTGGGAGCCCCTGCCCGGGGCCCAAGGGCTGAGGGCTTCCAGGCTCAGCAGAGAACCTCTCTGTGCTGGCTGCTGGCAGGAGGTGACAGCACAGCAGGTCCCCAGCCCTCTGCTGCTGCTGCTCTGCCTCCTCCTGGGCTGGCTTTGCACACAGGCTGCTCCCTGCCTCTCTCCAGGAGCTCAGCACAAAGCTTGGACAACCTCTGGGGTCTCTCCAGGCTGGAGATGTGGCTCTGGCTGCAGGAGGGGAAAGCTGAGCCGAGAAGGAGGCTCCCTGGCAGGGCTGGAAGCTCTCTGCTGTGAGGCCAGGCTGAGAGAGCTGAGGCTGTGCAGCCTGGAGGAGAGAAGGCTCCAGGGAGAGCTCCTGGTGGCCTTGCAGGGCTGGAAGGGGCTGGTCAGAAAGCTGAGGACAGAGACCCAAGCCTTGGAGCCTCCTCTGCCCTCAGCAGCAGAGCTTCCCTCCGTGCCAAGGCACAGAGCCAGCATTTCTCACCCCTCCATCCCCCTGCCCAGCATCCCCCAGCTCCTCTGCAGGCCTGCTGCAGCTGGGGGCAGGCACCACAGACCCCCAGAGGCACCCCTGCCAGCCTCTGTCTCATTGCAGGGCTGCTGCAGGGAGGGCTTCCCCCTGCCCAACCCTCTGGGCACCCCCTGCCAGTGGGAGAACAGCAGTGGGTGCCAGGTAGGCACCGAGGGGCTGCAGGAGTGGGGCTGCAGGAGTGGGGCTGCTGGTGTGGGGCTGCAGGAGTGGGGCTGCTGGTGTGGGGCTGCAGGAGTGGGGCTGCTGGTGTGGGGCTGCAGGAGTGGAGCTCCTGGTGTGGGGCTGCAGGAGTGGGGCTCCTGGTGTGGAGCTCCTGGTGTGGGGCTGCAGGAGTGGGGCTGCAGGAGTGGGGCTGCTGGAGTGGAACTCCTGGTGTGGGGCTGCAGGAGTGGGGCTGCTGGTGTGGGGCTGCTGGAGTGGAGCTCCTGGTGTGGGGCTGCAGGAGTGGGGCTGCAGGAGTGGGGCTGCAGGAGTGGGGCTGCAGGTGTGGGGCTGCTGGTGTGGGGCTCCTGGTGTGGGGCTCGAGTGGGGCTGCAGGAGTGGGGCTGCAGGTGTGGGGCTGCAGGAGTGGGGCTCGAGTGGGGCTGCAGGAGTGGGGCTCCTGGTGTGGGGCTGCAGGAGTGGGGCTGCAGGAGTGGGGCTGCAGGAGTGGGGCTCCTGGTGTGGGGCTGCAGGTGTGGGGCTGCAGGAGTGGGGCTGCAGGAGTGGGGCTGCAGGAGTGGGGCTGCAGGTGTGGGGCTGCAGGAGTGGAGCTCCTGGTGTGGGGCTGCAGGAGTGGGGCTCCTGGTGTGGGGCTCCTGGTGTGGGGCTCCTGGTGTGGGGCTGCAGGTGTGGGGCTGCAGGAGTGGGGCTGCAGGTGTGGGGCTGCAGGTGTGGGGCTGCAGGAGTGGGGCTGCAGGTGTGGGGCTGCAGGTGTGGGACTCGAGTGGGGCTGCAGGAGTGGGGCTGCAGGAGTGGGGCTGCAGGAGTGGGGCTCCTGGTGTGGGGCTGCAGGTGTGGGGCTGCAGGAGGGGAGCTCCTGGTGTGGGGCTGCAGGAGTGGGGCTGCAGGAGTGGGGCTGCAGGAGTGGGGCTCGAGTGGGGCTGCAGGAGTGGGGCTCCTGGTGTGGGGCTGCAGGAGTGGGGCTGCAGGAGTGGGGCTGCAGGAGTGGGGCTCCTGGTGTGGGGCTGCAGGTGTGGGGCTGCAGGTGTGGGGCTGCAGGAGTGGGGCTGCAGGAGTGGGGCTCCTGGTGTGGGGCTGCAGGTGTGGGGCTGCAGGAGTGGGGCTCCTGGTGTGGGGCTGCAGGAGTGGGGCTGCAGGAGTGGGGCTGCAGGAGTGGAGCTCCTGGTGTGGGGCTGCAGGAGTGGGGCTGCAGGAGTGGGGCTGCAGGAGTGGGGCTCCTGGTGTGGGGCTGCAGGTGTGGGGCTGCAGGAGTGGGGCTGCAGGTGTGGGGCTGCAGGTGTGGGGCTGCAGGAGTGGGGCTCCTGGTGTGGGGCTGCAGGTGTGGGGCTGCAGGAGTGGGGCTCCTGGTGTGGGGCTGCAGGAGTGGGGCTGCAGGTGTGGGGCTCCTGGTGTGGGGCTGCAGGAGTGGGGCTGCAGGAGTGGGGCTGCAGGAGTGGAGCTCCTGGTGTGGGGCTGCAGGAGTGGGGCTGCAGGAGTGGGGCTGCAGGAGTGGAGCTCCTGGTGTGGGGCTGCAGGAGTGGGGCTGCAGGAGTGGGGCTGCAGGAGTGGAGCTCCTGGTGTGGGGCTGCAGGAGTGGGGCTGCAGGAGTGGGGCTGCAGGTGTGGGGCTCCTGGTGTGGGGCTGCAGGTGTGGGGCTGCAGGAGTGGGGCTGCAGGAGTGGGGCTGCAGGTGTGGGGCTGCAGGTGTGGGACTCGAGTGGGGCTGCAGGAGTGGGGCTGCAGGAGTGGGGCTGCAGGAGTGGGGCTCCTGGTGTGGGGCTGCAGGTGTGGGGCTGCAGGAGTGGGGCTGCAGGAGTGGGGCTCGAGTGGGGCTGCAGGAGTGGGGCTCCTGGTGTGGGGCTGCAGGAGTGGGGCTGCAGGAGTGGGGCTGCAGGTGTGGGGCTGCAGGTGTGGGGCTGCAGGAGTGGGGCTGCAGGTGTGGGGCTGCAGGAGTGGGGCTCGAGTGGGGCTGCAGGAGTGGGGCTCCTGGTGTGGGGCTGCAGGAGTGGGGCTGCAGGAGTGGGGCTGCAGGAGTGGGGCTCCTGGTGTGGGGCTGCAGGTGTGGGGCTGCAGGAGTGGGGCTGCAGGAGTGGGGCTGCAGGTGTGGGGCTGCAGGAGTGGGGCTCGAGTGGGGCTGCAGGAGTGGGGCTCCTGGTGTGGGGCTGCAGGAGTGGGGCTGCAGGAGTGGGGCTGCAGGAGTGGGGCTCCTGGTGTGGGGCTGCAGGAGTGGGGCTGCAGGAGTGGGGCTGCAGGTGTGGGGCTGCAGGAGTGGGGCTGCAGGAGTGGAGCTCCTGGTGTGGGGCTGCAGGTGTGGGGCTGCAGGAGTGGGGCTGCAGGAGTGGGGCTGCAGGTGTGGGGCTGCAGGAGTGGGGCTCCTGGTGTGGGGCTGCAGGAGTGGGGCTCCTGGTGTGGGGCTGCAGGAGTGGGGCTGCCCATGGCACCCAGTGCCACGTCCAATCTCCTCTTGCAGTGTCAGCTCCTCCCCAGCAGCTGAGGGAAGGCTTTGCCCTGGCTCAGAGCTCCCCCAGAGAAGGTTCCCTGGGGCAGAAGGGCCCCAGCTGGGTGATGCCCCCCGAGGGAGGGCAAAGCAGAGCA
The DNA here is from genome assembly GCF_026170545.1 of Melanerpes formicivorus. Lineage (NCBI taxonomy): Eukaryota > Metazoa > Chordata > Aves > Piciformes > Picidae > Melanerpes > Melanerpes formicivorus. The sequence goes on along the minus strand of NW_027142371.1, from coordinate 14,201,942 downwards.
GAACTTCCTTGGTTCCCAGCTGCTGCTGCCCACAGCTCAGCCCCCCTGCTGCTGCCCAGCTCACCAAAGCTGCCCAGGGCTCTCTGCCTTTGTGTCTTGGTCTCCAGGGCATCCAGGCAGCTGCTGACACCAGTCCCATCCTGCTCCAGTTGGCCTCCTCTGCTTCTGCCTCCATGCAGGGATTTGGTTTCATGTCCCTGGGGCCCTGCAAGCTGCCTTGGCCAGCCCTGGGCATTGCCCTGGCCTCTGCTTCCTGGCACTCTGCTGTGCCTCCCCCCAGGCAGTGAACTGCTGGGGAGCTCTGGGGGCTGGGGAGGCCAAGCTGCTGGCACTGCTGGCACTGCTGGCACTGCTGGCACTGCTCAGGAGCTGCTCCCTGGGCTGCCAAGGGGGCTGCCAAGGTGCCCCTCTGCTGGGTGCTGCCCATTACCAGGCCTGGCTGGGGCCAGTGCTTGCCCAAAGTATCAGGTGAGCCCAGGGGGGTGGTGAGAAGCTGCCAGCATCCTGCTCCTGCTGCCCCTCCTTATCGCTGCCAGGATCTGGCGGTGACAGCAGGGCTTTGTGCTCCTGGGCTGCCTGCCTGCTCGGGTTGCAAGGAGAGTGACAGCTCTGGCACCTCTGCTGCCCCTTCCTTGGCCTGTGGCTAAGATATTCTTGAAGCTGGAAGGGAGGTGTGACCAAAGCTGGCTCCTGGGCTGGAAAAGCTGAGCTCCCAGTTTGCAGAAGGTATTAATCCAAGCAAGAGCTTTCCTGGGCTATTAGCTTTCAGAGGTGGGGAGCAGCCCATCCCCCCCCCCCCCCGATGAACACAGCAGGGGCAGTGAAGAGTTCAACCTGTCCCCTTGGCCAGCACAAGGTCCCCATGGCCAGCACAGGGTCCCCTTGCCCAGCACAGGGTCCCCATGGCCAGCACAGAATTCCTTTGCCCATCACAGGGTGCCCTTGCCCAGCACAGGGTGCCCTTGGCCAGCACTGTGTCCCCTTGGCCAGCACAGGGTGCCCATGCCCAGCACAGGGTCCCCATGGCCAGCACAGGGTCCCCATGGCCAGCACAGGGTCCTCTCCACCACGGACAGCCTCTGGGGCACCCTGGGATGTGTTCCACACACACAGGGCCCCTGGCTTGGGCTGGGGCTGGCAGAGCTGTGGGCAGCAGCTGCCTGCTCCTGTGTGCTGCCCCTGATGGGACCCAGGACAGGGCCAGGGAGCAGTGTCCCCCCCAGGGGCAGGGGCCAAAGGCAGGAAGCCAGCAGGGCTCTGGGTGCCTGTGAGCTGCTGGCTCAGCAGAGAGCTTTCTGCTCCTCTCCTGCCTCTGGCAATGAGTTATCTGGCAGGGGGGAAAGGGCCCTGGTGGAGCAGGCTGGGACAGGGCTCTCCAGCATGGGACAATCCTGACCACAAAGCTGAGAGGCTGAGGGCCTGCATGGAGCTGGCCCCTGGCCCTTGTGTGGCTGGGGAGGTCTCCTCTCTTGCTGTGCCCCCACTGGGACCAGCAGCCCCTCCCAGACTTCAAAGGGGTCCAGAGCTGCCAGCCTGGGAGCTCCCTGGCCACTGGCATCCCCCTCCCAGCAGTGTCCCACCTCCCCCCCAGGCCCTGCTGGGGTGCAGAGGTGATGGAGCTGAGCAGCAGTGAAGCAGTCCTGAACCAGAGGGTCTGGCAGCCCAGGCAGCCCTGGGGCTGTGACCCTGCAGCACCACAGCTCCTCCTGGGGCCATTGCCCTTCCCAGCTCAGCAGCTGCTTCCCAAAGGGGTCCTGAGCCCCTTCCCCCCTGTCCCTGGTGGCTTTGCTAAGGTCCCAGCCTGGGCACAGCTCAGGGTGGGGATGCTGGCCATGCCCTGCTGGCCTGGCTGCTGAACACCCAGCCCTGCTGCTGCCCCCATGGCCTCCCCAGAGCCTGGGGTCACCCAGAGCCTGTGGCAGCTCCCCAGGAGGGGAAGTGCTCAGAGCCAGGAGCTGCAGCCGGCCCTGACAGCGAGGGGATGGTCAAGATTCTGCCATCCTTCAGCCAAAGCCTCCCTTCTGCTGGCAGGAAAAGCCCCCAGAGGGTCTCAGCAGGCTCTGGCCAGCCAGCCAGCCCCACTCTGAGCCCAGCAGAAGCCCCTGGGGCCAGGCTGGCACCCTGGGCAGCTTGGCAGCTGGGGCTGGCCCAGCCCAGGGGGTGTTGCTCAATCATTTACCCAAAGCTGCTGCATCTCCAGGGAAATATTTGCAGTGGAAGTCACCAGAGACCTGCATCATTTGTTTGGTTTGCTCCCCCCAGGACTGCTCTGGGTGCCCCCTCTGACATCACCTTCCTGCTGCCCAGCTCTATATATGAGGATGCTGAGGGCAGGGCAGCTTCAGAAGCCATCAGCTGGAGGCAGCCTCTCCCTCCAGAGCTTGGGCAGGTAAGAGCAAAGAGCTTGCCTCCAGCTGCTGCTGCTGCTCCCCTGCAGGGCAGGAGAAGCCTTTGAGGTCCAGCTGGGACTCCTGGCTGTCCAACCCCAACCCCTCCTGCTGCCTGCTGGGGCAGGCAAGGTGGTGGCCGTCAGGATGAGCTCCTCGAGAGCAGCCAAGCCTGCTCAGGGGCCCTGCAGCCCCCCGAGGAGAAAGAAGCCTTCCATGGGCTTCTGCCCCTCTGCTGAGAGCCCTCCTGGAGCTCTGGGGCCAGTCCTGCAGCCCCTATGACAGGAAGGGACTGGAGGTGCTGGAAGGTGCCCAGAGAAGGGCCAGGAGGAGGAGCAGAGGGCTGGAGCTGCTCTGCTGTGAGCACAGCCTGAGGGAGTTGGGGTCTGGAGAGGAGAAGGCTCCCAGGAGACCTCCTTGTGACCTTCCAGGATCTGCAGGGGGCTGCAGGAAAGCTGGGGAGGGACTTCTGAGGGTGTCAGGGAGGGATAGGACTGGGGGGGATGGAGCAGAACTAGAGGAGGGGAGATTGAGATTGGATGTGAGGAAGAAGTTGTTCCCCAGGGGGATGGTGAGAGCCTGGCACAGGCTGCCCAGGGAGGTGGTGGAAGCCTCCTGCCTGGAGGTGTTTGCAGCCAGGCTGGAGGTGGCTGTGAGCAACCTGCTGTGGTGTGAGGTGTCCCTGCCCATGGCAGGGGCTTGGAGCTGGCTGAGCCTTGAGCTCCCTCCCAGCCCTGCCAGCTCTCTGACTCCAGGAGCTCCTCACCAGCTAACACTTCCATGCTGCTGGTGCAGCTCTGCTCTCCCAGCCAGCTCCCAGCTGAAGGAGCTCACCCTTGGTTTGCTCCCTTCCTGACCTCCTCTTTGCCCTTCCATAGGTTTGGGGCCCTGGAGCCCCTGGTGGCTCTTCAAGAAGTCCAAGCTGCTTCGTGCTGCAGGGTCCCAGGGGTGGTTCAGTGAGGCTGGAGCTCTGAAGCCTCTTTTCTCCTCCTCACAGCTCTCCCAGGAGGTGCAGAGAGAAGCCTCAGGCTCCTGGGTGCCTGTGTGGAGCTCAGAGATCTCCTTGCAGTTGTCCTCTGCCTTTTCTCTCTGTGCTTGGAGATGTTCCTCCTGTCAGGAGGGTCCTGCTTCCCCTTCCCCTGTGTGGGACCCAGGATCATCTTTCCCAGAGCAGCTCCCAGCCCAGCTTGGCCCCCAGGCTGCTCCCTGGTGTGGGGGGACTGCAGCAGGAGCAAGCAGGCAGCCTCCTTCCACTTGGCTGCTGTGATGTCTGCTGCTCTTTGCCCCTGCAGGAAGAGCCACCAGGGGCTTGGCTGTGCCCAGCAGCCCTGGGGGGAGGCAGGAGCAGTGCCAGCAGCTGAGTTGTTCTTCCCCAGCAGGCTTCCTCCCTTTCCTGTCCTCTCCTCTGGCTCCTGCCCCCTCTCCCCCCCCCCCCCCCTGCTGATGACTTTTGCTTCCCCACAGTTCCCAGGACCGAAGATGAGTCCCCCCTGGGCTCTCCTCCTCCTCTGCAGCCTGCTGAGCCCTTCACAAGGGTTTAGGATCCTGCCCCCGGCTGCCCAAGAGAATGTGGGAGGTGAGTGTGGGGCAGGGGCAGGATCTGCCCCCTCTGGAGGCCACTTCTGCTCTTCCTGACCACGCTCAGGAGCTGCTCCAGCGCCCTCCAGCAGGGCTGCAGCCACACAGCGCTGGGGAGGTGGCACTTCAGACCCTGCACAGGGCCTGCTGGCACCACTGCCACCGTGTGAGGAGGGCAGGGGGGGGCCCAGGAGCCAGAGGGCTCACGGTGCTTCCTCCTCCCTTCTCTTCTTCCCAGGCATTGGACAAGCAGTGCTCCACCAGGACCTGCCCCAGCCTCCAGCCAGCCTCCGCGGTGGTGACCTGCTCAGCGGTCTGCTGGGCAAGGATGGTGCTGTTGGCACTCTGCTGGGCAAGGATGGTGCTGTTGGCACTCTGCTGGGCAAAGAGGGTGCTGTTGGCAGTCTGCTGGGCAAGGATGGTGCTGTTGGCACTCTCCTGGGCAAGGATGGTGCTGTTGGCAGTCTGCTGGGCAAGGATGGTGCTGTTGGAAGTCTCCTTGGTGGTCTCCTGGGCAAAGAGGGTGCTGTTGGAAGTCTCCTGGGCAAGGATGGTGCTGTTGGCACTCTGCTGGGCAAAGATGGTCCTGTTGGCACTCTCCTGGGCAAGGATGGTGCTGTTGGCACACTTCTAGGCAAAGATGGTCCTGTTGGCACTCTCCTGGGCAAAGAGGGTGTTGTTGGCACTCTCCTGGGCAAAGATGGTCCTGTTGGCACTCTTCTAGGCAAAGAGGGTGTTGTTGGCAGTCTGCTGGGCAAGGATGGTGCTGTTGGCACTCTCCTGGGCAAGGATGGTGCTGTTGGCACACTTCTAGGCAAAGATGGTCCTGTTGGAGGTCTCCTTGGTGGTCTCCTGGGCAAGGATGGTGCTGTTGGCACTCTGCTGGGCAAGGATGGTGCTGTTGGCACTCTGCTGGGCAAAGATGGTCCTGTTGGCACTCTTCTAGGCAAAGAGGGTGTTGTTGGCACTCTGCTGGGCAAAGATGGTCCTGTTGGCAGTCTGCTGGGCAAGGATGGTGCTGTTGGCACACTTCTAGGCAAAGAGGGTGCTGTTGGAGGTCTCCTTGGTGGTCTCCTGGGCAAAGATGGTGCTGTTGGCACTCTCCTGGGCAAGGATGGTCCTGTTGGCAGTCTGCTGGGCAAAGATGGTGCTGTTGGCACACTTCTAGGCAAAGAGGGTGTTGTTGGCACCCTTCTGGGCAAAGATGGTCCTGTTGGAGGTCTCCTTGGGGGTCTCCTGGGCAAAGATGGTGCTGTTGGCACACTTCTAGGCAAAGATGGTCCTGTTGGCACTCTGCTGGGCAAGGATGGTGCTGTTGGCACTCTTCTAGGCAAAGATGGTCCTGTTGGCACTCTGCTGGGCAAAGATGGTGCTGTTGGCACACTTCTAGGCAAAGATGGTCCTGTTGGCACTCTGCTGGGCAAGGATGGTGCTGTTGGCACACTTCTAGGCAAAGAGGGTGCTGTTGGAGGTCTCCTTGGTGGTCTCCTGGGCAAGGATGGTGCTGTTGGCACTCTGCTGGGCAAGGATGGAGCTGTTGGCACTCTCCTGGGTGGAGATGGTCTCCTTGGTGGTCTCCTGGGCAAGGATGGAGCTGTTGGCACTCTCCTGGGTGGTCTCCTCGACAGAGAAGGCGTGCTGGGTGGTCTCCTGGGCAAAGGAGGCCTTCTTGACGCTCTGCTTGGCAAGGATGGCCTCGTGGACACTCTCCTTGACGCTCTTCTCAACCTCCTCATCGGCGAGGGGGGGATCCTCTCCAAGGACGGCCTCGTGGGAGGGCTCCTGGGTGGCAGCGGGGGAGATCTCCCAGGGTAAGTGAGGGGGGGTGGGGATGGGGGACCCCAAGCAGTCCCCACGGGTCTGGCTCACGCTGGGGGAAGGAGGCTCTGCTCTGGAGCCTGCTCTCTGCCCCCATTTCCCCTCCTGGGGCAGGGGCAGGGGCAGGTCCATCAGGGAGGCTGTTGGGACCTGCGGGTGTGCCAGCCCTGCCAGGGTGCCACAGCCTGCTGGGGAGCCCTGCTGCCCTCAGGGACCCCAGAAGGAGAGGAGCCCCCTGGAGGGCCAGGGCACCATCTGTGCCAGGGTGTCCCTGCCTCCCTCCCTGCCTCACTGCCTTCTCCTTGCTCCCACCCTCCAGGCCACGCATCCTGAACAACAGCCTGCCCAGGCTCAGCCTGCGCTCCCTGCCAGGCTTTGGGCACCAGGTGGGCTTCAGCACCCAGCTGCTGGTGGAGAGCACCAGGTAGGAGGGCTCAGGGGGGCGGTGGGCACCGACTCCTTGGCAGGCAGATGGCCAAGAGCTGCCCTGAGCTCCCTGCCCCCTTCCCTCCCCTGCAGTGCCACAGGCCAGCAGCTCTGCCTGCAGCTGGAGGCCAATGTGCAGCTGCTGGTCCAGGACAGGTGGGCAGCTCCTCAGGGCACCAGGCACTGCCAGGTTGTCGACATAAAGGTCCAGCTGAGGTAGGCATCCGCGTGAGGTTGGCATCTGTGTGAGGTAGGCAGCCATGAGAGGCTGACAGCCGTGTGAGGTGGCACCTGTGAGAGGCTGGCACCCATGTGAAGCTGGCATCCATGAGAGGCTGGCACCCATGTGAGGCTGGCACCCCTGTAAGATGGCATCCATGTGAAGCTGGCACCCATGAGAGGCTGGCACCCCTGTAAGATGGCATCCATGTGAAGCTGGCACCCATGTGAGGCTGGCACCCCTGTAAGATGGCATCCATGTGAAGCTGGCACCCATGAGAGGCTGGCACCCATGTGAGGCTGGCACCCCTGTAAGATGGCATCCATGTGAAGCTGGCACCCATGAGAGGCTGGCACCCCTGTAAGCTGGCACCCATGTGAGGCTGGCACCCCTGTAAGATGGCACCCATGTGAAGCTGGCACCCATGAGAGGCTGGCACCCCTGTAAGATGGCACCCATGTGAGGCTGGCACCCATGTGAGGCTGGCACCCATGTGAGGCTGGCACCCCTGTAAGATGGCACCCATGTGAAGCTGGCACCCATGAGAGGCTGGCACCCATGAGAGGCAGCAGCCATGTGAGCAGGGTGCCCATGGCCAGCTCCACAGGGTGGCCCTGGGGCAGCAGCAGCTCTTGGTGCTGTTGCCCACGGGAGGCAGCACTCCTGTGCCTGGCACCTCGGGGGTTCGACCACCCTGCTGCCAGCCTCGGAGGGGCCTCTGCCAACCTCTCCTGGCAAAACTGGGCTCAAGGAAGAGGATTTCTGGGCTGTGCTGGGAGCCTGGCACGGGGCTGGCCTCAGGGGACTGAGTGCTGGTGCTGTGCTGGCAGTGAGAGCGGCCCTGGGCCTCCTCTTCCTCCTGTGGAGCACTTTGGGGTCCCAGCTGCTGACCAAGGTCACTTTTCGTTGCCCCTTTCCTGCCCTCCAGGCCCAGAGTGCCACTTCTGGACGAGCCTCTGAAGCGCCTGCTGGCTGATGCCCTGCAGGGGAAGGTGAGCAGCAGAGAGAGCACCGGGCAGGGTGGTGCCATGGCTGCTGGCACAGGCAGGGTGCCCTCCCTGCTGGGCACCAGCACCCTGCCTGTGCCATTGCTGGTGCCAGGCTTTGCTGGGAAAGGGCTCCCTGGGGACACAGGGTGGGTTGAGTGGTCACAGCCTTGCCCAGGGGGTGTGGGGGGTGGAACCCAGCCTGGCTTAGAGGGGTGGCCAAGCCCTGGAAGAAGCTGCCCAGGGCAGTGGTGGAGTCCCCACCCCTGGAGGGGTCTCTAAGCCCTGGAGATGTGGTGCTGAGGGCCATGGCTTGGTGGTGCCCTGGCTGGCAGGTCTGGTGCCCTGGCTGGCAGGTTCGGTGCCCTGGCAGTGCTGGGTTGAGGCTTGGACTCCACCATCCCGAAGGTCTCTTCCCACCAACTCCAAGCACAGCAGTGCTGAAGGTCCCAGCAGGTCCTTGCCTGCTCCATGCCCCCCGGCACAGCCAGCTGCCGCTGCTCCAGCCGCTGAGCCGCTCCCCCCACGGCTCCTGACCCTCCTCTTCCTCCCCAGGGCTGCGACATCCTCAGCGCCAGGCTCAGCGTCCTGAACTCCCTGCTCAGCCCCAGGACCCGTAAGTGCTGGCTGCCTCCTTTCCCCTCTGCGACCCAGCACTTGGGGCTGGGGGGAGGCTTTGCCCACCTCGCCCTCCAACTACCCCCCCCCAGCTGAAGCCCAGCTCTGCGCCGCCGTGCCCCGGGGCCAGCTCCCCCCCCCCCGGACACCCACCCTCAGGAGCTCCGGCTCAGAGAAACCCTCCAGATGCTGCTGCCTGGCAGCTTGTGCAGCCGGGGCAGGCGCCCGGGGCCGGCTCTGGGCTGCGCTGGGGCCGCAGGCTCGGGGAGCATCTCCCCCCCATCCCCGTGGGCGGCTTCCCACCTGCCCTCCCGTGTCCCGCAGCCGCGCTCCCGCTCGGGGCTCTGGGGGACCTGCCTCCCTTCTCCATCATCAGCGGGGACTCGGTCCGGATGGAGCTGAACCTGCCAGCCCCTGCCCACACCTCTGACTGGGTGAGCCTGGGACAATCATCGCGGGGGGGCGGGGGGGAAGGCTCCTCTCGAGTCCTTGGGGGCTTCCAGAGCCGCACCGGCTGGGAGCTGCTGCCCGCAGCCCCACGCCGATGCCATCCCTGCCTCGGCCTTGAGCTGCTGACCCTCGAGGGCAGCAGGAGCCAGAGGATCGGTTTGACGCTGCTTAATGAAGCCTCATTAAAGCAGTCTCCTAATTAGAGCAGTCAGCTAATTAGAGCAGTGCCCTGAGCTGCCGACCAGAAGAGCTCAGCCCGGCGCCGGGGTCCCTGCTCACAGCAGGGGGCACCGACAGGGGCTTTGCAAACCTGGGGTACCTCATTAGCAGGGACCGTAATTGGGCCACGACGTCTTCCTGCTCAGGTCAGAGCCCCCTGAAAGCTGCAGCGGGTGCTGGAGCAGCTGCAGCTTCATTACCCTGCGGCTGAACCCCGCCTGAGCCTCTCCACAAGGTCCCAGGGGTGGGCAGGGGGCTGTGTGTGACCCCTGAGCCCTCCTCCCAACCTCCCTGCCCTGCTCTGTGCCCCGCAGATCACGGTCCGGGACGCAGAGGGGAGCGAGGTGAGCCCCGCAGAGCAGAGCTCCCTCCCTGCCGCCCTGCTGCTGAGCACCGGCCGCCCCCCGCGGCTCAGCCTCTCCCAGCGAGCCCTCAGCACCCTGCTGGGGCAGGGCTGGGGGCAGGGAGCCTTCAACCAGGACATCCCCGGCCCGGAGGCCAGCAGCAGCGATCCCTACCTCCCGGGCAGGGTGGGTGTGCTGCGCGCTCCGGGGCGAGCCGGGGGGGATGGATGGGAGGTGTTGGTGGGTGGGCTTTGCACAACCCCTGCAGAGAGGGCAGGCTGGAGCCGGGGGGGGGCTGGGCTCTTCTCCCCAGTCTCAAAGGCCTGAACCTGTGCCAGGGGAGGCTGGGGCTGGAGGTGAGGGCTGAAGAGTGGTCAGGGGCTGGCACAGGCTGCCCAGGGAGGTGCTGGAGGGGTTCAGGCAAGGTGTGCCCATGGCACTTGGAGCCAGGGTTGGGGGGCCGTGGGGGTTGGACTGGATGACCCCAGAGGCCTTTTCCAGCCCAAACCACTGCACTGACTCTCTGATGCTGCTCCTGCAGGCACCCAACGGCCTCTCGCTGTCCACAGCTGCTCTTTTCCCACTCATCCCCCAGGTCAGCCCCCTCCCCACACCCACTGACCTCCAGCCCCCTCCCCCCCATCCCCTGACCTCCAGCCCCTCCCCACACCCACTGACCTCCAGCCCCCCTCCCCACACCCACTGACCTCCAGCCCCCTCCCCCCCATCCCCTGACCTCCACACCCCCCTCCCCACACCCACTGACCTCCAGCCCCCTCCCTCACATCCTCTGACCTTCAGCCCCCCTTCCCCCCATCCCCTGACCTCCAGCCCCCTCTCTCACATCCACTGACCCCCAGCCCCCTCCCCACCCTCCCCACCCACCCACAGCCCTCCTTGCCCTGAGCTCCCCTTGCCCCTGCAGCTCTCCAGGATCCTTCCTGGGGCTCTGCCGCTGGAGCTCCACCTGAGGGTGGCCAAGGAGCCCGAGGTGGCCATCAGGGGACAAGGAGCCACTGCCACCCTCAAAGCCTCCATTGACTTCGTGGTCCCTGCCCTGCAGAACTCCCTGAGGCCTCTCTTCTCCGTGGATGCAGTGAGTGGGCTCCTGGGGGCCGGGGGTGGGAGCCCAGCAGCAGGGGGAGGGAGGAAGGCTGAGCCTGGCTGCCCCCAGGCAGTGTCCTGCCTGCCACTGTCACCATCCTGCCCCTGCTGTGGAGCTCACTGCACCTCACATGGTGGTGCCCAGCTCGTTAAGCTGCTCCTAATGAAGCTCAAGTGAAAGGTCTATGGAACAACAGAGAGCAAAGGGAGAAAGGGGAGCCCTGGGGGGACAGATGTGTGAGGTCATGCACCCATCCACCCTCCCATCCCTCCCTCCCTCCTCTCCCTCCCTCCCTCCCTCCCTCCCTCCTCTCCCTCCTCTCCTTCCCTCCCTCCCTCCCTCCCTCCCCTCCCTCCCTCCCTCCCTCCCTCCTCTCCATCCCTCCCTCCCTCCTCTCCCTCCCTCCCTCCCTCCCTCCTCTCCCTCCCTCCCTCCTCTCCCTCCCTCCCTCCCTCCTCTCCCTCCCTCCTCTCCCTCCCTCCCTCCCTCCTCTCCCTCCTCTCCCTCCCTCCCTCCTCTCCCTCCTCTCCCTCCCTCCCTCCCTCCCTCCTCTCCCTCCCTCCCTCCCTCCCTTCCTCTCCCTCCTCTC